>NC_047093.1:122801586-124015586 GCF_902459505.1 Geotrypetes seraphini | reverse complement strand
AACCACACCTGCCTGTCCCCAGTGACCATCCATACCAACCCCAAATGCTCCACACAAAGGCTACCATGCCACTCTCAAGCACCAGGCCCACCCCAGCTCACAACCCCATGGGCTGTATTGGCCAATCCCCCTCTCCCCCCCATAAGCAGTCTGTGCCATTTGTTCCTTGGCATGTCCCAATATGTGTCTTGCAGGTACTTAGGGGTACACAGAGACCTAGAGTATCTGTGGTGCTGTTACGGGTAGGTACACCAGAAGGATCCCAACCTCATCCAGCACATGAGACTGTGCCTCAGGGTTGAACGTAAGCACCTCCCACTGCACACCTGCAAGCTCCCTGTTCCCCATCATGTCCTTGGTGCCTTTTTCCAATCATGCAGAACCTCTTGCAGCTCCAGGAGCCTGTTATTTTTTTCCCAAGGGACTGCCAGATCTCTGAGTTTCCTCGGTATCCTGGAATGTATTCTATCCAGTCCAATGGCAATGTCCTCTTTTATCTCTGTACGTTCCCATTTTGATATGTACTTTTGCTGGTTATCCATGGCTCTTCTCCAGAGCTTTCTTCAGTGAATAATGACCAGAAATATCTGTTCATTTCTGCATTTTTTTTTTCTTATCAGTCTCCAGATATCAGTTTTAGAATTCTATCTCTGACTTTTATCATTTCTTGCATAAGCTTGAGTAGAATGGAAAAGGTAAATATGAATTGTTTACAAAAAGTAATATAGGGCCCCTTTTTGCAAAGCCACGGTAGTGATGCTGCCACAGTAATTTCACTGAAGCCCATTCCATTCCTATGGAATAATATAGTTGCATTGTGGATTTGTAAAAGGTGTTTGCTGTTGTAGGAAGCTTCTTTATGAAGCATGGTGAGAGATTTTCAAATTGGTTTTCCTGTTAGTATTAGAGTCATTTAGTTTTTACATGATATAAGGCGGGTGTCTGCCGAAACACAGCTCCATATCAAGTCTTGATCTGATTAAACTTTACATTGAAAAAAGACTTGATTTTTATTAAACTTAATATTGGCTGGAAGACATTATGTCAGACCCCTACTACTTTGCTTTTTTGTTAGTTTTGCAAAGCTATAACCACCACTCTCTACAGGTTACACGTCTTTATGATTAAACACTGGTATTAGAAAGATGATAGCTATCAATTCACCACCACAGCAACCACATATAGGCATACAATACCACAATAGCATGCCAATAATCCAAAGATTGCTTATATAAATACGGCTGCAGCATTGTCAATTTCATTACGCAGGCCGAAAAAAAAATCTTGGTGCCTTGGGGGTTTTTTTTAACCTGTTCCTGGAGTTATTTGGGGCACTGATTCAGAAAATTGCATTGAATAGACCACATGAGCTCTCGTTTCTTAGATATGGTTGAATTTATTAAATTTTTTTTTACTGCTATCTAAAAGAGCTCTTCTGCAGAATCAGGATGTCATGACAAGCTTTCTTTACCCGCAATTTTTTTTATATAATGATTTTTGTTTCACAACTATTTGTCTAATTTCTTTCCTATAATGTACACTGGCATAAAATGTAAAGCTCAAATTACAAAATTGCCTTTGTTTTATTACATAATTATGTGGAAAAAATTTAGATGGTATACATGGTTTCCTTAGACTACATAAATTTGTATTTCAAAGGTTTCTCAACCTGATCTGTTTAAAACAGTTGCACATAGATTTAAATTCTAACGTGTTTTTCAAATTTGTCTTTGGTTACCTGGTTTGTGTTTTTGCGTACAAGTTATCAGATATAGTGAGAGTGTTTACATTGGATTGTAAAAGGTTAGCAATTTAACTATAATTTGCAAGGTCACTTTCCAGAGAACCTTGGTGGCTTAAGAGAACATAAGAATTGCCGCTGCTGGGTCAGACCAGTGGTCCATCATGCAAAACAGTCCGCTCACGTGGCGGCCCTCTGGTCAAAGACCAGCGCCCTAACTGAGACTAGCCCTACCAGCGCACGTTCTTGTTCAGAGGAACTTGTCTAACTTTGTCTTGAATCCCTGGAGGGTGTTTTCCCCTATAACAGCCTCCGGAAGAGCGTTCCAGCTTTCTACCACTCTCTGGGTGAAGAAGAACTTCCTTACGTTCGTACGGAATCTATCCCCTTTCAACTTTAAAGAGTGCCCTCTCGTTCTCCCTACCTTGGAGAGGGTGAACAATCTGTCTTTATCTGCCCCTGGAGGGTGTTTCCCCTATAACAGCCTCCGGAAGAGCGTTCCAGCTTTCTACCACTCTCTGGGTGAAGAAGAACTTCCTTACGTTCGTACGGAATCTATCCCCTTTCAACTTTAAAGAGTGCCCTCTCGTTCTCCCTACCTTGGAGAGGGTGAACAATCTGTCTTTATCTGCCCCTGGAGGGTGTTTCCCCTATAACAGCCTCCGGAAGAGCGTTCCAGCTTTCTACCACTCTCTGGGTGAAGAAGAACTTCCTTACGTTCGTACGGAATCTATCCCCTTTCAACTTTAAAGAGTGCCCTCTCGTTCTCCCTACCTTGGAGAGGGTGAACAATCTGTCTTTATCTGCCCCTGGAGGGTGTTTTCCCCTATAACAGCCTCCGGAAGAGCGTTCCAGCTTTCTACCACTCTCTGGGTGAAGAAGAACTTCCTTACATTCGTACGGAATCTATCCCCTTTCAACTTTAAAGAGTGCCCTCTCGTTCTCCCTACCTTGGAGAGGGTGAACAATCTGTCTTTATCTGCCCCTGGAGGGTGTTTCCCCTATAACAGCCTCCGGAAGAGCGTTCCAGCTTTCTACCACTCTCTGGGTGAAGAAGAACTTCCTTACGTTCGTACGGAATCTATCCCCTTTCAACTTTAAAGAGTGCCCTCTCGTTCTCCCTACCTTGGAGAGGGTGAACAATCTGTCTTTATCTGCCCCTGGAGGGTGTTTCCCCTATAACAGCCTCCGGAAGAGCGTTCCAGCTTTCTACCACTCTCTGGGTGAAGAAGAACTTCCTTACATTCGTACGGAATCTATCCCCTTTCAACTTTAAAGAGTGCCCTCTCGTTCTCCCTACCTTGGAGAGGGTGAACAACCTGTACTTATCTACTAAGTCTATCCCTTTCAGTACCTTGAATGTTTCGATCATGTCCCCTCTCAATCTCCTCTGTTCGAGGGAGAAGAGGCCCAGTTTCTCTAATCTTTCGCTGTACGGCAGCTCCTCCAACCCCTTAACCATCTTAGTCGCTCTTCTCTGGACCATTTCGAGTAGTACCATGTCCTTCTTCATGTACGGCGACCAGTGCTGTACACAGCACTCCAGGTGAGGACGCACCATGGCCCGGAGAAGAACAAGGTGAAAGATATCCCCTAGACATAAAAACAATGGAAGCCAGATACCAAGGAAGATGGGATGCCCACATGATGGCAGACTAGTGTTGGAATTTTATGCAGGATTGTCCTGGCAAATCTCACTCTCGGAAGTCTTACAAAAGCAGCTTCGTGTGTCGAATGACTGGAAAGTTTGTATCATAAACTTGTGCTTCTGGTATGAAATAAGTAGATTTTTTTGTTCTACACTTTAATTTTTAATATGTTTCCTTCACGCTATCCTGATTTTTTAATGCGCGAGCAGAGTGAAGAGTGGTATATGGCACATGTTCTGTATTTCAAAAACTAGAGCTGATAGGAGAAAACTGGTACCATTTTTGGAATCAGCATGTCAGATATACCCAGAAATAGGTCTACTATTTGAGACATCAAAATGAGTGTTATCAATACATGATTAAACTAATAGGTTCTGGTTTTCTTCGATCGAAGCAGCAAGTCATTCACTGTTCATAACTCATCTTAACTGCTTTTATGGTTGCCACCAAGTGATCTGTGATAGTACTGCTGCTTATTTGCCAGAACATTTGATGTTTATTCCACTTTCCATCATTTTAGGATCAAGTTCTTTATGGTTTATAGACTCCTGATACAGGCATCTATGCTCAATCATAGCTCTTGCTGTGTCCTGCAAAAAACTGATGTTTTGAAAATCTTACCTCAATTCCAATAAAGGAAACATATTTCACCTGGTTTCCTGCCCTTCTTTAGTCATTCCTACAAGTTTTTTCTTTCCTATCTTGTATTGATTTAGGAACTTCGGTAACAGACTCACAGAACTCGGCATTAAAATTGCACAAGCTCTTGGAATTTCCCAGACATCAGTGAATTAAATTGTTTGCCATGTCTTGGACTTGAAATGCTACAAAAAGTGCAAAGCAACCGAGTTAAGCCAGTGAGTCTGCATTAGGCAAAGATTCTCCTAAGATGTTTCCCACCAAGCCTCATCAATTTCATTGTTTTCATAGTTGAAAAAAAAAAATGCTCACAATTATGTCAAAAAAACACATTCTAGTCTAGTCTAGCTGTGTTGCTCCATCCATTGCCATTAACAAGGTCTTGGTACTTAAAACATTGCCCAATAACAACTCTCTCTCTAGGATTTTAGAGATCAAAAGCAAGATTGAGACAGGACAGTAAATTGACTGATTCATTTGCAGTGTGGAACCCTGACTGCTTTCCATCAATATGGGACCAGATCTCGATCTAAACTACTGTTCACTATGTCTAGACTATAAGGTGATGGTTTTAGATGCGGGTCTTTTATTAAACGAGTAGGAATGGACCTGGCCAGAGCCCTTTTTCCAGCCTGAATTGGGAGGTGAGGTTCAATGAAAAATAACTCTTTATGTTTTAGTTATAACACTGTTTCTTGCACTAAAATGTAATGATCTGTGGTGATGATTAATACAGGTGAATTTATATTAATACTAATAGGCCCTTTTAGAAATAATGGAGCCAGCGGCCAATAACATATTAACTGGTGCTTAATGCATGTTAAGCATTAGTGAACATAGTAATGCTTTATTATACTGTGTAACACCAGGATCATAGAAAAATGTTCTACAAGATAGTTACTGGGAATGAAACAAGCTTGTTATAAATATTTATTATAGAAAAATTGGCTTGCTGGTATGAATTATAAGGTCAAAGTACTACAGTGTATTAACTTTGGCCATTAACATCTATTAATTAGTTTGCATTTACTACTTATATGTAAATTATGCAAAATAGTTCATTAACTATTAATGTTATGATATAGTACATATAATAACCGCTTTGAGTATGAATTTTCAAAAGAAAATTAACTGCATCTCAGTAGACATAATTAGGGTGTTTGCATTGAAGTCTTTAGGTAAAGTATGTAAATACGTTGGTGCCTTGGCTCATTTGCATACCATTTGTATTATTCATTAGTATATGCATTCTTGGGTAACGTTCAGCACATTTCGCTACAGTGGTCTGACAATCTGAAAAGTTTCTTTTCTTCAGTGTCTCAAAACTTTGTGAAAGTATTTGACAACTTTATTGTTGCACCGATGAGAATGACTAATAGTCTGAAGCTGAGTGGAAAGGACCGCACAACTTTCAGTAACTTAGCACACTTTCATTACAGGTTATTCAAGGTTCCAAATATCCATTAGAGGAAATGTTTTAAGTGGCTTAGTCAATGCAAAGTGGTGAGCTGGTGAAATAATTCATAATTATCTGTCATGCAGCTGCAGCAGCAAGGCAATGTAGTGCATGGATTAAATTGCTTTTTCAACCCATTTCAATGTAGACAAATAAGGAAAAGCAAAAGCTACTGAAAAAGGATGCAATATTATAGCAAGTTACTGTTTGTCTGTAAGACATTTCTACATTCATTTTCTTTACCATGTGTTATTATCTTTGCAAAGTATTTGCAATGTACTGTGATTCATCACTTCTCAGACAATTGGAATTCATTGTACATAGGTATGCCAAAAGTACAGTTTCAAAAAGGAATAGCACAGGATAAGGCAGATGCATGTCAGGCTGACAGAGATGACTCCATCTCATTTGTCATTCTTTTTTTTTTTTTTTGAGCTGAGGTTCCCTTAGGACCTAAATGCCATGTCATGCATTTGGGCTGGAAAATCTGAGGGAACGGTATAGTTTAGGAGTGAAGAACTTTTGTGCAGGACAGAAGAGCGGGACATGGGTGTGATTGTATGTGATGAACTTAAGGTGACCAAACAAGTTGAAAAGATGAGGCAAAAAAAGCTAGAAGGATGCTCGAGGGCAAAGGGAGAGAGAGGTATGGCCAGTAGGAAACAGGAAGGTACTGATGCTCCTGTACCCCTGTATAAGACTGATGAGACCTCATTTAGAATATTGTGTTAAATTCTGGAGACCACACCTTCAAAAAGATATAAAAAGGATGGAGTCAGTCCAGAGGAAGGCTGCTAAAATGGTTTGTGGTCTTCGTCATAAGGCATATGGGGAAGGACTAAAAGAGCTCAATCTGTATACTTTGGAGGAAAAGCGGGAGAGAGGAGATATGATAGAGACATTTAAATGCCTAGGTGATGTAAATGCACATGAGTCGAGAGCCTTTCATTTGAAAGGAAGCTCTGGAATGAGAGGACATAGGATGAAGTTAAGAGGTGATCGGCTCAGGAGTAATCTAAGGAAATACTTTTTACAGAAAGGGTGGTAAATGCATGGAACAGTTTCTTGGAAGAGGTGATGGAGACAGAGACTGTGTCTGAATTCAATAAAGCCTGGAATAGGCATTTGGGATCTCTCAGAGAAAGGAAGAGATAATGGTAACTGTGTATGGGCAGACTGGATGGGCTATTTGGCCTTTATCTGCCATTATGTTTCTATGTTTTTATGGAGGAATTGCTATAATGCAAAGGTTTAACCAACTGAGCATTTTTCCCTCAACCGGAGAATTTGGTCATTTTGAGAGCTCACATTGGCAGTGTGTGGGAGCAGAGGTCAGGGTGCATTTTCAGTTCAATGCTGGAAAATGTGATAGATCCCCCTATTGGTTTTCCTAGAAATGTAGCTAGTGCAATAGGGCTCACCCAGCCTTCCATTTGCCAATTTGGTTTTTTTTTAAATTTATTTAAAAAAAAAATTTTACCTGCTTAAACGTAAGCAGTTTGCATGATACAGTAATAATAATAAACACACACACATACATACAACATAAGCCAGACTGATAAAAATATTGCTATTCAATCAGTTAAAAGCCTCCATAAACAAAGTAGTTTTCAATATCTTCTTAAATTTTTGACGATCTGAAAGTACTCTTAATGGTCCTGTCAATTTATTCCATAATGACACCCCTGCTATTGAGATTACAGAGGCTCTCGTGTTTTCATAATGAACATGTAAAAACTCATTTGCAGATAATCACATTGCTCCATCTGATCTCAAAGATCTGAGAGGCTGATAGTGTCATTACTTATGTCAAATACCAAGGAATGTTATAATGAATCACTTTAAAGACCAGCACAAGAATTAAAAAAAAAAAAATTCAAAATTTTACAGGCAACTAATGAATTTTCTTTAATATGTCTTTATGCATTTTCATTCTAAAAACAGTGCATACAAAAATTGCATAACAAGTTGCCTGAAAAAACAGCACTTATATTCATCAGTGAAATGATACCCATACAATAGTACTAACAACTCATAAATAAGCCAGTCCCTATATGTTATCTTTCTCCCTCCCACCCCCCTTCCCTGGATATAAAAAGTACAACCAAAAGTAAAGGGAAAAACCATTCAATTAGAGTCAATAAAATTGGTCAATGGACCCCATGTCAGATTAAACCACTTAATATTACCTCTTTGTTCAGACATCATTTTCTCATAACGATAACACAAGCATGCTTCTTCTGCATTCTGGGGACGTCCGTGGAGCACCTCAAACCTTATCTTTACATTACATTACATTGGAGATTTCTATTCTGCCATTACCTTGCAGTTCAAGGCGGATTACAAAAGAGTTATAGAAGGTGGGTTATAGATCGGGTAGAATCAGTGAGTCAGGAAGAAGATGTGAAGAAGGCAGGTACTCGTGGTATTAAGACTTTTTCAGGGATTTCTTGAAGAGTATAGTTTTTATTTCTTTTCTGAACATCTTGTAGTCTGGGGTTGTTATCAGTAGATTGGAGATTTGGTTATCTAGTTTTGCTGCTTGAGTGGCTAGGAGGCCATTGTATAGTTTTTTTTTTCCATTTAACTTCTTTGATTGGAGGGTAGGTGAATGGGGTATGTGTTTTTCTATGTCTGGTTGAGGTAGTTTGGATGAGGCGGTTGTTCAGGTAGGTTGGGCTGTCTCCGTTTATAGTTTAAAATAATATACAGTAGAATTTAAATAATATGCTTTCCTGAATTTGGAGCCAGTGCTATTGGTTCTCTTAGGTATTATATTAATTTGTTTTACATACTCATGTTTTTCTGCTTCAAGTTTTAATTTTATTACATTTTAGACATGATTGATTAAATTGTTTTTGAATGTACAGTATGTATGAAAGCCTTTCTTATGTCATTTGGAGGTTTTTTTTCCTCTCTCTTTAATATTGTACACTGCCTCAACTTGCCTTGGTGACTGAGAAAGTATCTTAAATCTGTATTTAAAACATAAACCGTGGAGGGGAAAGGAGAAAAAACACTAAACACAATGGGGTGGAAGAGGAAATAAAATGAACATCTTGCAAGGAAAAATTGGGGGTTATTATTATTTATTGACTTGATATATACCGCTTCAAGCCAATTAAGGATCTGAACAGTTTGCATGGCATTTATTTATTCATATACCACTTATAATGTAAGTGGTTTCCATTCAGGTACTGAAGTATTTTTCCCTGGCAGGCTCACAATCTGTCTAATGTACCTGGGGCAATGAGGGATTAAGTGAGTTGCCCAGGGTCACAAGGAGCAGCATGGGATTTGAACCCTCAATCTCAGGATGCTGAATCTGTAGCTCTAACCACTGTACCACACACTTCTCAATACCCGTGGCTCCCCTTATTCTGACACCTATAGCACAGACATAGATAATGAAGGCCAAAATTCTTAGAACCCAATTATAATTTCCAATTGGCTAGTTATTCAATTAAATATTAAAGTCAACATATTACAAAGTGCCGACCAGATATTCACTCCTGGGCCTTATCCAGCTAGTACTTCTGCATGGAATTGCCAATGTTTGTCACCAATCACATGTGTAAGTGCAGCTATTCTATAAACTTGGGGCTCCTGCGATAGCATTTTTAGCTCAATGCTGGCTTTAAGGTCTAGCGCACGCTAACCACACGCTAAAACCGATATCGCAGCTTAGTAAAAGGAGCCCTTGGTATGTAAATCAGTTCTTATGAAATTGCCTTTTAAATTTCTTTGTTACCTATCGGTTTGATTTTTTTTTTTTTTTTTTAAGTAATGCACTAGAATTTTTGCAAGTGTAATCTATTCATATTAATAATAAAGTTAAATAGAAAACAGAAGAGTTATAAACAAGAACCATAAGAAGCAAAGCCCAATTGATGCTGAATAAAGCCATCATTGTCTATTATATGAAAACCACGCTACAGCATTGATTGTTTATATCAGGGGCGTCAAAGTCCCTCCTCGAGGGCCGCAATCCAGTTGGGTTTTCAGGATTTCCCCAATGAATATGCATAAGATCTATTTGCATTCACTGCTTTCATTGTATGCTAATAGATCTCATGCATATTCATTCAGGAATTCCTTAAAACCCGACTGGATTACGGCCCTTGAGGAGGAACTGTGACACCCCTGGTTTATATGAAAGATTTTGACATCATCCCATACTCTTGGATGCTAAATTATCTTGAAATGTGCTGCATTAACCCTGCAGTGACTGAATACAAGTTCACTATGAAAATGTGGCAATCGGCACGCCATCTGAATTATGAAGATAGACCATTTGTCATTTCTAACTTCAAGACCATAGGCACAATATTTCAGGGAGATTTATTTATTTGCCTAGATTCATAACCTGCTGAATTACAAGAAGCAGACTTGACGGCAAAGAACAATTAAAAGGCACATGCGGTATCGTACCACAAATCTGCAATGTCAGTCACACGCAATCTAAATATATAATGAACAAACATTCAGCCAAGCGGTTGTGTTTTCACAACTGTTCAGAATCTTTAGTAATCTTCATTGGTCCAAGTTTCAAAATGGAAGAAATTCTAAATGGAATGTCCAGTGCAGCAATGGATTTATGATAGATTTAGAAGTCCCTCCTCAAGGGCCGCAATCCAGTTGGGTTTTCAGGATTTCCCCAATGAATATGCATGAGATCTATTTGCTTGCACTGCTTTCATTGTATGCAAATAGATCTCATGCATATTAGGGAAATCCTGAAAATCTGACTGGATTGTGGCCCCCGAGGAGGGACTTTGACACCCCTGGTTTAGAATAACAACGTTATTCATTGTGAGAAGTTATTTTTTTATATATTGATCTGTTCATGTATTTGGCCATAGCAACAGTCAAGCAATAAATATGTTGGAATAGCTTAACTAAAGTCCATTAGATTGAAATGTGTTGATAAATCATTCAGCCATGTGGACCTCATAATTTATAAATTATATTTCACACCCAGTGCTTATAAAACCCTACTATTATAAAAAAAAAAAAACAAAAAAACACCCAACAACACTGAGCCCATATCCATAATAGTTCATCATATTCATACACATTCCTGTTGAAATTCTATATAACAGTCATCAATGAGTGAGATATTTTCAGATTAGCTTAGCTTTCCAGTTACTGCACATTTGTTCAGGCAATATGTCATCTTGATATCTTTTGAGAAACTTTTCACCACATGGGTTGCTGTGCTAAGTATGGTCACAGGAGTTGGGTTTTCTTTCTTTAATTTCTCAGGCCAAGGGCTGACTGATCATCTGGAGTTGCTCCTATATACCAGCTCTGGCGTTGAGCTCCTCACAGTGAACATTGATGACTCCATAGCTAATTTCTACAAGGAAAAAAGACCCGTACTTTCAATACAAGGAAGGATTTTGAAATCAGGAAGTTCCAATCTGAATTGGTCCATATGCTTGCAATTTCCCTCATGCAGAATGTTGTAAGAAGGTACCACAATCCCTAACAAATTACCAAGAGAAAAGATCATCAGCAAATACTGCTGCAGACTGAAACTAATTTTGAAAAGTGCTTTTACAGCATAGAATAAAATATGAACTATTAATCAGCTTGTGATTCCAGTGCTCTCACATAGCTTTGGAATCAGACTGGTTTCAAAAACAAGCCAGATTAATTTGCACAGATATCATATTAAAAATTGCAATGCCAACCAGGATATCACCTCCATGAGACAACATTTCAGAAAACCAGAACACTGCATCAACGATTTTATGGTGAGAATATTAAAAGGAAATTTTAAGACAATCCAGGCATGCAAGACCTTTGAGATCAAAATGATAAAACATTTTGAAACCTACCAGACAGGATTTAACAAAGACATTGGCCTAGATTCACTAAGCCCACCGATTGTGTCCCGACCACTTTGTGACCCCAACCCGATTCACTAACCTTCCTCCCGCACCCGATCCAATCCGTGCATGCAAATGAGGGGAAATGACATGCAAAGTAGGAAGGGCCTCGATTCACTAAACAAAATTCAGGAACACTGACTAGGCTGACCGATCAAGAAGAAACGACTGCTGAGGACCAATCGCTCACGTCCTTCCCTGCTCTCTGCCACCCTGAAATCCCAGCCCTGCAGTCCTGAAAAAAAACCCTGCCTGTCTGCCTCTCCTGCTCTGCCGCCCTGACTGTCCTGCTCTGCCACCCTTCCTTGCAGTGTGAGCCCGTGGTTTCAACCCACTTTAAGCCCACAGGTTAAAACCACGGGCTCGCAAGTAAAAGTTAAAAAAAAGCAAAAAAGTCAAAGTCAAAAAAGTAAAAAATGTAGAGCAAACGCATGCGCAGACCACTACAGGCAAAGAAGATGGTCTGCGCATGTGTCGGGATCGCTCTGCAATGATCTGTGTCATCGGTGTGGGGGCGTGCCTCCGATCACACCCATTTACATGAGGACACGTTGTGGATCAGTCGGCCGGCCACGGAGCAGATTGGATCGCACCCGGAGCGCTATGGTTAGTGAATCTAGCCCATTGGCTTTCTCTCGCATTACAAAACATAATTTTTACTGCTCCGACACCTTCATGTCATCCTTCCTTATCTCCCTGTATCCCACCTTCCCCTCCCTTCCCTCTTCTGGTAAGACTTCCAATTGAATACTTTGATGTTTTATTTTGCATACTGATAGCTGTCTTCATTTGCTCATCTTTGATCTGAAGAAAGGTGGCAGGGTGCAGCAGCGAGGAGCCAGTGCCTCTACTGACTTGCCACCTGGGGCGGTCCGCACCCCCCACACCCACCTTACTATGCCACTGCCTGGGAAGATCCTTATCTGAGTTCCAGAAGTGCACAAAGTATTGGAATTGAAGGAGAAACAGAAGCAAAGATCAGCTAACACAACTGATATTCTAGTGTCAACTTTGTGGTAGAAAGGAAAAAAGTTCAAGGAATCGAAGAAATTTGAATATATTGTATGGGGGGAAAAATACAGTGGAGGGTACATGAGGAGTCATCAGCTCAGCACCAAGTCCAAATATTCCCTAAAGTCCAAGAAAGGAGCGATTCCTAGGGAAATCCACAGACATGGATCAGAAACCTCTTTGGAATTTGCAAGAAAGGCTGTTTGTATTATGTTGGAGAACTTTCCCATAAAGAAAATCTTGTTACACCATTCGCTGTGACTACCTTGAAAGTCTTATGCTTTGGCTCTGAAGACAATCAGAAGATCCATGCCAGGATTTTAAGAAATGAATCAGGACTGAGTCCTAAGTGGCAATCCCCATTTAGAGAAGGTGGAGACAACACGAGGGCAGTCGCTAAAGTTAAAAGGGAATAGATTCCGTACAAACGTAAGGAAGTTCTTCTTCACCTAGAGAGTGGTAAAAATCTGGAATGCTCTTCCAGAGGCTGTTATAGGGGAAAACACCCTCCAGGATTCAAGACAAGGTTAGACAAGTTCCTGCTGAACCAGAACGCACGCAGGTAAGGCTAGACTCAAATAGGGCACTGGGCTTTGACCTAAGGGCCGCCGCACGAGCGGACTGCTGGGCACAATGGACCACTGGTCTAACCCAGCAGCGGCAATTCTTATGTTCTTATGCACCCAGGGAGGGATACAACTTGTTGTATCCTTTGCTAGAATAGACAGCTTATAAATTACATGGTAGTGAACATTCACAGTAATGACTGATTTCTGAGGGTGCTCATTTTGCAACTCAAGATTGTCTTACTGCAAGCAACAACTGGAGTTGAAAGCAAAAATTAATTTACTGCCTCAGCGGCCACTAATGTACCAGGCTCAAGGCAGTTGCTCAGTGTAATATAGAACTAGCTGTAGCCTTAGGATCACAATGGCAGGTAGAGATTTCAGTTTTAAGTAAGTGCTATATCGGCTTTTGCTTTTTATTTCAGTTCTCTTTTTGTTGGGGGAAATGAGAACTACAAGTTACTGTATGTCTTGATTACACTTACACATAGAATTAACATCAAGATCTAGGGTTCTACTATAATGGATCCAGCCATGATCTGGAAGAGCAACCTTATAAGATCTTTAATAGATTTCTGGAGCACTGTAGTAGCCAGGAAAAAAATGCATTTTACTGCACAGATAAATCAATTCCCCGTAGAGAAAAGTAAGAAAAATATAACAAAACGGCATCAAAATCCATAGGCTTCAGCTGTCTGTTGTCTTTTCAGAGCTAGAGGAGGTTAGAGAAAAGTCCTTACTATGGAGAGAACGATCAGAAAAGTACAGACCAGATCTCTTGGCACCTGAAAGGAAGCAGACAAAACGTAATTAAAAAGGAGTCTGAGGGGAAGAAGAGACTATTGCCCGCCTCTAAACTAACGAATCCCATACCAATGAAACACTCCCACCCCACCAATCCCGCTCAACCACATCTGCACACTTACCACAACCATAATGCTATTGACAAAATCACAGGACTAGAAGACATTAGCTTTATTGTATTTACAGCTTCAGTTTAATATCAGATCCCAATAAATCAATATATTGTCACTCCTAGACTGGCTCCAGTGTTATTTTTACTATACTATACAGGTCTTATATCTCACAATTTTTCAACAAGGATTCAATGCGGCTAACAAAAGACAGTATAGCATTACAGTAGGAATGTTGAATGAGGCGAGAGAGATCGGTAGTGATAGATGCAGTGGCAAGAGTTATAAGGAAAAGAGATAAGTCCAAATAAAGAAAATGTGAAGTATGTATTTGAATTCACAGCGTGCTTAACAGCTGTTAGAGATAATTTAAAATGAGAGAGGAGAATAAGCAATTAAACATTATAAATATAAGGCTACAATTTTGTTAAGACAGGACAGGATATAGTTTGACAAAGTCAGATCCAAGATGGCACCATCAGATGGTATTTGTGAGAATTCTTTCTGCTTCTCTTCCTGTGAACCATGTGCAAGAAGAGGTAAGGGGATGGAGCTTGAAATACCACTTTGTGTGGCTGCAATCAAAGAGTTTGCATATTTTAGACAGGTACTTATTTTGTACCTGGGGCAGTGAAGTGTTAAGTGACTTGCCTGGAGTCACAAGGAGCTAGAGTGGGAATTGAACTCGCAACCTCAGGATGCCAAGGAATCTACTATAACCACTAATATTGAAGTCTCTCCTTAACCCCTAGATGGTGGCCTACCCTTAAAGCATTTTGAGATGCACCATTGAATGCAGTACAAATTTTAGCTTCCCCCTTGCTAATGGAGAAGGAGTTTCTTTGAACCCTAAAGAAAGAGTGGCATCTCCTTCACTCAGAAGCACTGCATCCATGTTGCTGAGCATGCCTGCCACTACAAAAATTATTTGTCAGAATTTGGTGGAGAGGGAGATCTCACAGCAACCTCCACATCTCAGATTACTTTATTGAAATGAACAGGAGAGTCTGATGAAGGAGTCAGAAGAATAAGATAATTTATATACCACAAAGCCTTGCAGTTAAGTGTGGTTTTACCGCACAAGAAACTGGTCAACACTAGTGAAGTACAAATCACATGAATAACTCCAAACAAAATTACATTATACAGTCAACAATTTGCCTTAAGTTTTCAAATGGTACCTAAAGTGCATGTAAAAGAAATAACCCAGAATCATGGGAAGAAAATCTGGCCGCTTGAAAAGATAGCAACCACTTTCTGTATCCTACCCCTTGGGGGAAGGGGATATGCAAAAAGATTGGTATTTCAAGTTTGATGGGTACCTGAAATAGAAAATGTTCCAGTTGATAATTAGGAACCTGACCATGCAGCCCCTTATATAGAAGTCAGCCAAGCTTAAAGATAACTTGAGCTTCCACTGGAAGCCAGTGAAGCTTATGATAGTAAGGAGCAATATGATCCTGCTTCTCCAAAGTAAAAAATGAATCATATGGCTATGTTCTATATGTGGAAAGATATTTAAAATATTTCTGAGGACTGCCAAGATAAATGATATTACAATAGTCAAGAATGTTTAGGACCAGAGACTGAATCAACACCCAGAGTTAGTAAATATCAAAATATGGATGGATGGAATGAAATTTCTTCAACATAGAAAATAGAGGTCTGCACGGGAACGGGGATCGCGGGGATCCCGCGGGTCCCGCGGGGATCCCGCGGGTTCCCCCCCTGGCCCACGGGACTCCCACGGGGACGCCCCCTGGCCCACGGGACTCCCACGGGGATGCCCCCCTGACCCACGGGACTCCCACGGGGACGCCCCCTTGCCCACGGGACTCCCACGGGGATGAAAACAACCTACCTAAATTCTGGCGATGCAAGTCTGGCGTCGCGTCGGGAAATAGCCATGTTGAGCAGTGAGCTCAGCACGTACACAGATGAAAGCCTTGCTTGCTGATTGGTCCGGCGGCCCCGCCCCACCGTGCCGCCGGACCAATCAGCAAGCAAGGCTTTCCATCTGTGTACGTGCTGAGCTCACTGCTCAGCATGGCTATTTCCCGACGCGGGCATTAGGCTGTTTTTTGTCATTTCGGGTGGGGGATGGTAGCGGCAGCAGCAGCCTGAAAAAGAAATCATCCTGGCCGGGTTCGGTGTCATGCTCCGGAGCTTCTACAGCCTTCCTATCTCCCTCTCCCTTCTACCTGCGGCTCTCTTCGGCAACTTAGCAGCAACGATCGACACAAGCTTCTGGCGTCGGGGCCTACCCTCTGCGAGTCCCGCTTGTTTCAACTTCCTTTTTCCACAAAGGTGGGACTCGTAGAGGGAAGGCCTCGATGTCGGCAGCTTGTCTTGATCACCGCTGCTGACGAGTTGCTTAAGAGAGCCGCGGAGCAGGGGGGTGTTGCCAGGTGCAGGTAGAAGGGAGAGGGCCAGATGCAGGACTCGTGGGTGAGGGAGGAGAAGAGAGAGGGGAGAGAAACAAAAGGAAATATTTCATACTGGGCTGGGCCGGAGTGGAGAGAGGGTGGAAAGATTCTGGCTACAGGGTGCATTAACAAAGGAAAAAGGGGGAAAGCTGAAAATGGAGATAGTGACACAAAGAAGAGAAAGGGTAAGCAGGACCTTCTGAATAAGGATAGAGATACAGAGGGGACATGAAGAGGAGGTGAAATAGAGACATAGAAGTAATGCTGAAAAAGTGTGTGTGGGGGGGGGGGAGATAAAGACATTGAAAGGGCAAATGGTGAATATGGGGTAAAGACAAGGACAGAGACAAATGAAGATTCTGAAAAAGTGGTGAGATAGGGATATAGGTGAGATGGACACAAAGAAGGGTGATGCTGGAAAATAGGTGGAATGGTAATTCTGACAGACACAGAAGGGAAATGCTGGATCAAGGAGAGATGGGGCTCAGGCTGGATGGAATGAGGAGAAATGCCTTGTTGGCCCGGAACTTCCTCTCCTACGTCAGAATTGACGTCAGGGAGCGGAATGCTGGTCAGCGCGACGCTTCTGCAGGGAAAGCTTGGGACAGCGGTGGCTTGGGGACTATTCCCCGATGGCGGTGGCAGCAAACCGAGTGGCTTGGGGGAGGGCACGGAGAAAGAAAGAAAGGGGGCAGACAGAGAGACAGAAAGAAGGGGGAACAGGGAGACAGAAAGAAAAAGTTGGGGGAGAGAATGAGGTCTGGAGGAGAGGAAACATACAGGAGGCTGAAAGAAAGGAAGAAAGATTGGATGCACAGTCAGAAGAAGAAAGTGCAACCAGAGACTCATGAAATCACCAAACAGCAAAGGTAGGAAAAATGATTTTATTTTCAATTTAGTGATCAAAATGTGTCTGTTTTGAGAATTTATATCTGCTATCTATATTTTGCACTATGGCTCCCTTTTACTAAACCGCAATATTGTTTTTTAGCGCAGGGAGCCTATGAGCATTGAGAGCAGCGCGAGGCATTCAGCGTAACTCCCTGTGCTAAAACCTACTATTGTGGTTTAGTAAAAAGGGAGGGGGTGTATTTGTCTATTTTTGTATTTTGTTACCGAGGTGACATTGCATAGAGTCATCTGCCTTGGGAAATGTATATGGCAGATATCTTTGTTTTGTGTTCAAAAGAAAAGGAAATGCATTTCTGGTTTTATTTCTACAGTGTTGAAGTACTTGTTGGCCCTTGCTGTGACTGGTGGGGATCCCCAAGCACCGCCAGCAGAGGACCTCCTCTAGAGATGGTCAGAACTCCCCTCCACCAAGCGCAGCAGTCGCTGGCAGCATCCATGAGCCACTGAGGTGCCAGCATCTGTGACTCAGGGACGCTACTGCTGCCTGCCAAGCTTGGCAAAAGGGACCCCAGGCCAACTGCAAAGGAAGTCCTCAGCTGACAGTTTGTGGGTTCTCATCAGCTGAGTATTTATATTTTATATTTACATTAGAGGTTCTGGTAGAAACCCATTTACAAAGTATGTATTCTTCCCAATTAATATTTCCAAATTAATAGTCTCTTTGCTTATTTGTAAATGGGTCTCTACCAGAGCCTTTAATTCAGTAGCATAATTAAATAAAATAACTATTTCTGAAGTTTATAGGGAAGGATGGTGACGGAGGGGATTCCTCGCGGGGACGGGTGGGGACGGAGGGGATTCCTCGCGGGGACGGGTGGGGACGGAGGGGATTCCTCGCGGGGACGGGTGGGGACGGAGGGATTCCTCACGGGGACGGGTGGGGACGGAGGGATTCCTCACGGGGACGGGTGGGGATGGGTGGGATTTTGGCGGGGACGGGTGGGGACGGGTGGGATTTCTGTCCCCGCGCAACTCTCTAATAGAAAACCCTTCTGAATGATGGATTCAGGTTAATCCTGCATAGACAAGCTTCTGTCCAGGGTCCCTCCTATGATTTTCCTAACTGGGGCCAGCAGATAACTGAACATGCCTACCTGGATATTGTCCTAACCTATGTTAGAGACAGTGACAAGAAAAGAACTAATTTTATCTGGTATGCGTCATCTACTGTTCCACAATACTTATAACAGTCCCAACCCACCCAACCTCTTGGAAAGGTAGAGAAGTCAATGGGAGTATCACAGTAATATTGGCATACCTTATGATCTAAAACCATGACTGGCCAACCTTCTACCCAAGGAACAGAGGTAGACAAAAAGTAGCAGTGACAAAAGGGAATCCCATATGAATTTTACCATGTACAAGAATGTGCATTCCCCATGATAGGATACGGCAGTAATCAGCGCAGGACAGAGTCAGATTGACCAAGAGAGTCATAAGAATTGCTGTACTGGGACAGGCCAAAGGTCCATCAAGCCCACTATCCTGTTTCCAACAGTGGCCAACCCAGGACTCAAGTACCTAGCAAGATCCCAAATAGTAAAACAGATCTTATGCTGCTTATCCTAAGAATAAGCAGTGGATTTCCCCAAGCCATCTCAATATTGGCCTATGGACTTCTCTTTTAGGAAATTATTCAAACCTTTTTTAAACCCTGAAGAGCTGATTTCACCACATTCTCTGGCAACAAATTCCAGAGTTTAATTACATTTTGTGGGGATATTGTTTAAAAGGTGTCATTCTGGAAACTCAGGTAAAACAAATTACTGCCTGGCAATAAAAACCCAAATTAAAACTTAAAAAAAAAAAGGAAAGAAGAACCAAATGAGAAATACAATAAAGAATGTAAGCACTGACAAGTTAGTCATCAAGAAGGTATAAAGTAAAGCTTACCATTGAGCCAAATTCTCAGAACCCCCCCCCCCCCCAAAGCAAAACAAACTTTTATTCAACAGGAGGGGGTCAAGGATATACAATGGTAGATGAACTAATTGAATTCTTTTTGTTTCATTCTTACTGAGAAGATGCTGGGAAGATATCCATATCGAAACATTATTCGATGGTGATGATTCAGAGGAACTGGAGCAAATCACTGTGAAATTAAAAGTTCTAATGAAAAGAATGTAAATAAGAAATTGTAGACCTATTACTAGTACTTTGTAATCTATCATTAAAATTAGCTACCATGTGTGAAGACTGGTGGATACTGTTATTCAACATTTTTTTTTTTTTTTAAGAACTCCAGGGATAATATGGAAAACCATAAACTAGTGAGCCTGGCTTCAATGCCAGACAAATTGGAAGTAGTTATTCTTAAAAAAATAAATAAATAAATGCCAGGCCATACGAACTATAGGGGCAGAACCAGCATGGATTTAGGCAGTTATTAGCAGCTGACAGCTAGCAAACAGTACAGACCAGTACGCTAGGTGTCATACCCAGCTCCCACTTCTACCAGCTTCTTGTACTCTATTGCTGGTTTGAACACACGGTAACATGTGCCATGCTAATGGCTTATAGAATAAAGAAGAAAGTCTTAATAAATCTGTTACCCACAACATGCTAGAATACCAAATACTGTAGAACAGGGGCAAAGTTACCAATTAAACACATTATATATTTTACATCAAAATTCTGTAAAGAAGAGACTTTTCATAGGTCAACTCAAAGCTAAAGAGAAATCAGTGAATCAGATCATAGGATCTCTTATAACCCACAGTTATTCTAGATCCAGATCCCTGGGTCAAGATTCTATTCATTTGTCCACCACCTCCACACTACATAAACTAATTGAACCAAACCACCGTTGTTAATACTAAAATCTGCAAGTTCAAGTCATAGGTCATGTGATTTCCAAGTCATCCCTCAAAAATGGCACACTTATCTCAGTTGTCTCAACTAGACTCCAGCGCTGGCTCAGCTTCATAAGCGCTTGTGACCCTCGTAAGTCTGTCAAGAAAGTGTTTCAATCCATTTGATCTTTTTTTTTTTTTTGGGGGGGGGGAGGGCTTCACCAACATAGCTATTCAAATAACTTCTCTGACACCACAAACCAGCAGTAATTCTCACTATGAAGAGTCTCTTCTTTACATTATTTTGCTGTAAAATATTTATTGTGTTTAATTGGTAACTTTGCCCCTGTTCTATTTGGTATCCACGCTAATGTCTACCGTGTGGTAAAACTCACATTAGCCCCTACCCTAGAACTTTTAATTCATTCAGATTAATGTTATGCCTATTAATTCATAGGTCAATGCACATTGAATTCATTTTGTGTGCACTAAGGGCTAGATTGACTAAAATGTGCCACTGTGTTAGTGTGGACTGTGTATTTACCATCTAATTCTACAGCTTTGCGTGCATACTTACATGCACTTTGCATGAAATTGTGCACATATATTATAGAATACTAACATTTATAAGTACTATTTAGGGGGAACTTTATCAAAGGGCACTACCGCATTAGCAAGTGCTAATGATTAGCACATGTTAAACACTAAAGATGCCCATAGGAAAATAATGGGTATCTTTAGCGTTTGATGAATCCCCCCCCCTTAATCATGTAATTAATCCTTCATTGGCAATATGTGGCATCATTTGGTACCTTTTGGCTTAAATTTGCACTTACAAGTGTGTGGTGCAGTGGTTAGAGCTACAGCCTTGGCTCCCTGAGGTTGTGGGTTCAAATCCTGCACTGATCCTTGTGACCCTGGGAAATCACTTATTGCCCCAGGTACATTAGATAGAGTGGGAGCCCACCAGGACAGTGCCTGAATAAGTTGTCATCTGCATACAATTTGTAGGATAAGCAGAAAATAAATGATTAAAATAATAAATACCCACAGTAAGCTATATTTTACAAAGTTAGGGCCAGATTCTGCAAATAACGCTGGTATCGGAAGTCAATCACGTGACAGCACCGTTTCCAGAATTGTGAATTATGTGAAAGGCAGGCCCCAGAAATGGAGGCCCAGGATATGAAGGTCTGCATTTCTAGTGCCTACTTTCATGTGAATAGCATCTACAGAGGTACCTAACAGCATTTCCGGCATTGGTCATCCCTACTTTGGCCGTAGGCACCTCCATAGCCATGATTACAGCACCACTTCAGGTGGGCAGCTACATTTTTGTTTTACGGACACAGGTCATAGCCTACGGCTGCCTAACTTAGGGTTTGTTTTACTAAACCACAGACAAGCTTCTTACCATGGGCCGGTGAAGTAAATGCTCTGAAGCTTATTCAATTACTGTGCACGTCGGAGCATTCATCTTGCCGGCCCACAGTAAGAAGCTCTTCTGTGGTTTAGTAAAACTCGGTTTTAAAGCGCCGTTTGTAGAGTCAGCCCTTTAGTGTCTAAATTCTATAGTGCACAACTGCAAAGAGGCGTAAGCATGAGTGGGTCCCATATTTATGCACATAATTTATAAAGTTATGTGCTAGAATGCAACATTTAGGTGTGAGAATCAGCACCCGACACTCGCACCTCAATTTAGCCAGGCAAATGCTGACTTATGCTCTGTTCTGCGAGGGGCCGCTGAAAATTTCTCAGTCAGACCAACAAAGTTGAGGCAGTCTCCCTCGAGGGCTTTATACTTAGTTCAGTGATTTTTTCCACTTTTTTTGTTTCATTGGAAAAATACAGAACAAAAAAAGTAGAAAATCACTGGACTAAGTATAAAGCCCTCGATGGACACTGCCTCAACTTTGCTGGTTGGGCTGAGAAATTTTCAACGGCCCTATACAGCGTTAACCTATACAGAGTTGTTTCTATTAACTGGTATGTGCATTATTAGGATATAGGTCCCTTTGAATAAAATGGGACTTAGTAAGTAACTAACACTCATTAATGCATATTAGTTCATAGTAATCTGGTAATGATTTTTTTTTCTAAATCTAGGCCTAAGTTTTCCAAGAAGCATTAAAACAAATGTGTTCTAACAACTATAATCCTCAGTCTCCAGTTAGCAGTACCGAAGAATATTTTATTTGTCCTAGATCATATGTTTAAGATCGCCTAGGTGACTGTTACAATGCTAACATTTACTTAAGCCCGTCAAGTGAGTCCTAAGTAGTTTGCTGGGAGTCCAAAATGCTTTGTGAAATAGAAAGTATAATGATTGCATTAGGTTAGCAGATAGAGTGGGACGTTGTGAATATTGGAAAAAATATAACCATTGGTCATCCTCCCCTTCCAGGTAGACTCAAGAGGTCCAAAGATATTTGTAACAAGAGAATGTATCTGAAGAAGGTGATATAAAAAATTTATAGTACATTGAAGTCATGAGAGATACCTAGATGACAGAAGTCCAGAAATTTGGAAGTTAGAGGTGTGTCCGGATGCAAAGGCCATTTTAAATGTTGTAATTGGAACCAGGTCTTTGCTGCCTATTACTTCCTTATTATCTTTCAATATCATCCTTTTTCATTCTCTCTCCCTACCTGGTGCCATGTTTGGTATTCTTATTGCCCTTACTATACAAATGGTCCTTTCACACTGAAAATCTGCCCAGTTACTAAATAGTGGGCAACGGTATTAATGATACATAATTATTACATTACATTATATTAGGGATTTCTATTCCGCCATTACCTTGCGGTTCAAGGCAGATTACAAATGGATTGTCAGGACATTAGAAGTATTTAGGGATTAGTTTGTACATTTCTTTGAGTTGCTAAGGATTACATCTGAATTGTCATGGTATTAAAAGTACATATGGAGTAGTTGCAGGTGATGCTTGGAACATTTCAGATTGAGTTAGTTTGGTTTTATGTGTTTTTTTAATAGAAGGGTTTTTATTTCTTTTTTGAAGGTTTTGTAGTCTGTGGTCGAGGTCAATAGATTGTAGAGTTGTAGAGTTGGAGGTCGAGTATTGCAGCTCAAGTGGCTAAGAGGTTGTCGTACAGTTTTTTTTCTTTTGACGTTTTTGGTTGGAGGGTGTGTGAATGGTGCGTGGGTTCTCCTATGTCTGGTTGAGGTGGATTGAATTAGTCGATTGTTCCAATAGGCTGGACTGTCTCCGTTTATTACTTTAAATAGTAGGCTTTATGAATGTAAAGCTAACTCACTTACAAATAAACTAAACTAAAGTTTAAATAACGCATCCTCTCTATAAAGAAAGAGCTCGGCAAAGTTTACAAGAACTTTAAAATAAGGAAGAAAAAAACCCACATAAGAATTAGTGATTATAAAGAGAACATTGAGATTTACATTTTTGAGAATTGCCAAGTTTTCAGATATTTTCAGAATAATTAGAAGGAGCCCAGATTCTGCAGCTGGGCAGGAAGGTTATTCCAAAGCTCAGTGATTTTGAAGAAAAGAGATTTCCCTAATGTTTCCGCAAAGATAACACCTTTTAACGAGGGGAAAGATAGTTTAAGTTTTTGGATGGATCTGATAGTATCAGGTCTTGCATAATTCCAAGATAGTGGAATTAAAGGAGGAAGAATACCATGCAAGATCTTGAATGTTAGGCAGCCATATTTAAAGTGAACCCTAGAATTACTGGAAGCCAGTGAAAGGCTATAAAACTAACAACATATGGTCCCCACTTTGGGATATAATTTGTAGGTACATTCCAACTGATTTGCTTGATCTTTATAATTGCTAATACTCATTTTTTATCACCGTTATCTTGGTTGCTTTTACTATGCTATGCCATATTCATAAAGTCTCCATGTGTATTTGCTGATTTTCTCCATTTATACAGCTTCATATCTGTTTTTGTCTAGATTACATATTTAGGGATGCTTATTGCTCCTCTGTTGCATCCATTCTGTTGTATGCATCTGATGTACAATTTCCTTTTATATCTCTTTGTTTTTAATTATTTTTGTTAAAATTTCAATAAACAAATTTTTTAAAAATGGAATATTTAATTTGTAAAGTAATTTGTAACTGATCGATTTTCACAATAATATAGTCAGAACACTGCGCATCACACCATCTAATGTTTGTGATGCCCCTTTCTTCAATAAAAGGAGACTTTGAAACATGATGTAAGGGTTGAGCTATGAGATCATTTTCCCCATTGATGAAAAAAGATCAGCACGCTTTGATGATATGATAAATAAATTATTATGGCAAATTCTTTATACTTTCTTACTGCCAGAGGGCTCCAGGATAGGCTCTCTTGAGTATTTTTTTTTTTGTGGAAGAGAGAGTGGGGAGAGAGAACAGAGAACTGTAATACTAGGTTGATCAAAAGGCAATAACAGCATTAATCATTATAGCTTTGTAAGACAAGAAAGAAAGACAAAGTCTTATCGGCTTGACCACACATATACTGAAATACACAGAGAACATTTATTTCTTGTCAACTGATCTCCATGGAAAACTACAGAATCTTCATGCTAAGATAATTAGACTAAAGCTTGTCATAAAAGATGATAATATTTGCAAACTTGAGACTCTTCGGTGCCAGCTTCATATCTGAATGTATTTGTAGTCTATGGAATAATGTGCAGTTCTAAAAAAATAAAATATTGTGTATGGTTTCTCTTAGTAGCTGGAAAGAAGAGCACGTTGGCAGCTACCCTTGAAAGATAAAAATGAGTTTGGCTTTTGTTGATCACTTAAGTAATAGGGTATTATTGAAACATCTCAGCAATTAAAATAAAATGACATAAAAAGCTACAGGGAAAAAAAAAAATCAATGCTTTAAAAATTGTCATGTGGTTAAACAATGCATGTGCTTTTATGCGTCCAGAAACTGCAGAGATGTCAAGAGTCAATATAAAAACTAATTGTGGCATTGTGCTTATATAAATCATTAGCAGAAAATGCAGCCACAAATCTCTGTGGATAGTAAGAACATAAAAATTGCCACTGCTGGGTCAGACCAGTGGTCCATCGTGCCCGGCAGTCCGCTCCCACGGCGGCCCTTAGGTCAAAGCCCAGTGCCATCAGTCTAGCCTTACCTGCGTACGTTCTGGTTCAGCAGGAACTTGTCTAACTTTGTCTTGAATCCCTTATAACAATCTCCAGAAGAGCGTTCCTGATTTCTACCACTCTCTGGGTGAAGAAGAACTTCCTTACGTTTGTACAGAATCTTTTCCCTTCTAACTTTAGCGAGTCCCCTCTTGTTCTCTCCACTTTGATTCCCTTCAATATCTTGAATGTTTCGATCATGTCCCCTCTCAGTCTTCTCTTCTGAAGGGAGAAGAGGCCCAGTTTCTCTAGCCTCTTATTGTAATCTTTCAAACAGAAATGAAAGCAATAGTGCATGCTTGTGGATTTGCTGCAAAGTCAGCAAATTTGAATTATTCAGATGGTTAGGAATATCACTGCCAGGCTTAATAGTGGCACGTGACACATTATTTGTTTGGTGGAATAAAGTCTCTTCCATCTTGTTGTTTTATCTGCATCACATGGAGAAAACTACCTCAAGAAATTAGTCTGTCTGGCATAAATCAAGTTTGATTGGGGTGGATCACTTTGTTGATGATAGAGTTAAGCTGGTTAGACAGAACTTTTGCAAAAAATTTGTAGTCAACATTGAGAAGGGAAATAGGTCTAAAATTTTGTACGAGAAGAGGATCTCGGTGAGGTTTAGGTATGACAGTTATGACAGCATCCGTGAATCTGGTAGAAGAAACCGTTTCTGGGGAAAGGTGCTGGTAGAAATTAAGAAGCCATTTCAATAAATCGGATTTAAAAAGTCTATAGAACTCTATTGGTATTCCATCTGGACCAGGTGATTTTCCAGCTGTGAATGTCTCTTCCTCAGAGATCTCTTTTTCTAAGAAAGCAACATCAGAGGGGATCCATTTGGGTCTTGACAAGTTGTGGAGAAAGTTTTGAATATGAGAATCCGCTGAGTTTGATTCTGATTGATAGAATGTGGCATAGAATTCAGAAAAGACTTTAAGGATATCTGTGAGTGCAGTGACAGTTATATCATTTTTATCTTTTATAGCCGTGACATGTAATTTTTCTATTTTCTGTTTAAGATAATTGGCTAACATTTTACTTGATTTATTACTTTCAGTATAAAATCTAGCTTTAGTACCAGATATTTCCTTTCTTGTTTGCTTTGCATGTAGGTTTGAATACTGGAGAATTGCCTGCTGGGAAGGATCTGTAGTTTCACCCTGATATTAAGAGGAATCTCTTCCCAAGGAACTCAGAGGGAGAGCTGGTTGGGAACTCTCAGATGACCCTTGAGGGGATGATTGCTGGCATTTGCCTAACCATCACTAAGCCAATGTATTTTGGCATGGCACAGAATGACCACGTGATTGGAGGTGAGCAGAAATGACCAGAGTCTGGATCACTACAACTAGGTTTAAATAGTACATTGTTTCTTTATTGACCTGATAAACAGATGATAAATCTTGAATGCTTGTTAAAGCTATATTAATTTAGCCCAATGAAATAAGTATCAACTATAATTTGGCTGTTTACCTTTATTTCCATAGATATGAAGGTTATTAATGCAAATATTAGTAATCAACTTTGTTCACCAAATCAGTGCACCAGGTGTACAAAATCTGGTTAAAAAAAAAAGTCACAAATCTACCGGGGATCAATGTAGGAAAGCTTGCTTTAGTCATGCACTAATGGCTGAGTGCAAGGCTCCTAATATGAATATAAAGCCATGATATTACTCGATGCAATAAGTTAATCGTTTGCAATTTTGAAGGATGCCAAACTTTTCTGCTCATCAGGCCTAGCACACTACACGAATGCATGCAAGGTTCTGTACTGAGGGTAGCCAATACTTTGTTAAGATTTGAGCAAAACAAATGTGTCGGCACACATTTGCATAAAACTTCTGTGATAGTAATATATATGCATATGTGCTAGAGCAATATATATGAATATATATGTGCTGGAACAATATTCCAGCACATGCACAGCTACTTTTTTTTTTTTTTTTTTTGCTTAAATCTGTGCACAGGCGTATGACCTTCCTAGGTTTATCTTAAAAAGTTGTGGATACTGTTTTACTTCCATCTTAAAATGAAACTGACATTGAATACTCACTGATTCTACTACAGAAGAAGTTAACATTTCTAGGCCTCCTTAGACTTGGGGCTCACATTTCTGCATTGCACTTGCCTTGTAGTCTTCAGTATACTATTATAAGAACATAAGAATTGCCGCTGCTAGGTTAGACCAGTGGTCCATCGGGCCCAGCAGTCCGCTCTTGTGGCGGCCCTTAGGTCAAAGACCAGTGCCCTAATTGTGTCTAGCCACACCTGCGTACGTTTTGGTTCAGCAGGAACTTGTCTGACTTTGTCTTGAATCCCTGAAGGGTGTTTTCTCCTATAACAGCCTCCAGAAGAGCCAGTTTTCTACCACTCTGAGTGAAGAAGAACTTCCTTATGTTTCTATGTATCCCCTTTGAACTTTAGAGAGTGCCCTCTCGTTCTCTCTACCTTGGAGAGGGTGAACAACCTGTCTTTATCTACTAAGTCTATTCCCTTCATTATCTTGAATGTTTCGATCATGTCCCCTCTCAGTCTCCACTTTTCATGGGACAAGAGGCCCAGTTTCTCTAATCTCTTACTCTACGGCAACTCCTCCAGCCCCTTAACCATTTTTGTCGCTCTTCTCGAATAGCTAATAGCCTCATTACCATTCATTTTAATATACTTTGCACTGGTATCTAAGGGAAGATTGTGTGCATGGTTAACTTCTCCATAAAACCCTATTTTGCATTGTGTATCCATAAAATTGGGCTCTGGCTGTGTGCCTCCAGCTGCACTATCTTTCTACATCAGCTTTTGGGTTAGTCAAAAGATGCATTATATCTCCTAGAGCTTCTTGATTGACCTTGATTTTGATATATGTACATTAACCAGTGCACTCAGCACAGAAAAGAACACCAGAGCATAGTATAACAAATGCACAGGTCAAGATGTACAGACCTGGCATGCATCTTTTTAATTAAATTGATTTACTTACTAAAAGTGAACCATCATTGCCTCTATCCTGATACACCCCCTAACTCTAAACGTCTGTTCTAACAGGATTATATTTTATTGAGAGTGTTTTTAAACAACCCAAAATAAATTGATATTAAGACCAGGGCCAGCATTAGGTGGGGCAAATAGGACAGCTGTCCTGGGCCCCACAGTTCCAGGGGGCTTTATAGCCCAGCACAGACGGAGAAAGTGTTTCTGATGTTACAGTGGGTGACCTATCTGGCATCCAGTGATCACTGCTTAATATTAAGACAGGTTTAGAGAAGGGTCATTCAAAAGTAGATTCTAGTCTTTAGAAAAACTAACTTTGTACAGATGGGGGATTACGTCAAGGAATTGTTGTCTGGATGGTAGCGTCTGGAAGGAGTATAAATGCAGTGGACAAAGCTGAAAGGAGTTATTGTAAGGGCGACAAACCTTTTTGTGAGGCAAGTAAGTAAAAGGAATAGAAGGCCGCTTTTGGTTCTCAAAAGTACTAGCTGAGAAGGTAAAGAATAAGAGATTAGCTTTCATAAAGTACAAAAGATCACAGAAAGAGGAAGACAGGCAAAAATAGTTGGAAAAGTTAAGAGAGGCTGGTCGAGTAGTCAGGAAAGCAAAGATACAAATGGAAGAAAAAATAGCTGACACGGTAAAGCGGGGAGACAAGACATTTTTTTCGATATATTCAGTGATAAGGAGAAGTGCAAAAGTGGCATTGTGAGACTCAAAAGTGAAGGGGAGAAATATGTAGAAGCTAATAAAGAAAAGGCTGAATTGCTTAATAAATATTTCTGTTCTGTGTTCACAGCTGAAGCTCCGGGAGCGGGACCGCAGAAGACAAGCGCAAATAGGGATGGACTAACAAATAGGGATAATCGATTTTCAGAGGGTTGTGTTAGTGAGGAGCTAGTTAAATTAAAGGTAGGCAAAGCGATGGGGCCAGATGGTGTACACCCGAGGGTGCTGAAGGAACTTAGGGAAGTTCTGGTGGCTCCACTGACTGACCTTTTCAATGCTTCTCTAGAGTCAAGAGTGCTACCAAGATTGGAGAAGAGTGGATGTGGTCCCTTTATTCAAAAGTGGAAGTAAGGAAGAAGTAGGGAATTAAAGGCCAGTTAGTTTGACTTCTGTAGTAAATAAATTAATGGAAACACTTTTAAAACAGAGAATGGTGAAGTTTCTGGAATCTGGTGGATTACAGAACCGGAGGCAACATGGATTCACTAGAGGTAGGTCTTGACAGACAAATCTGATCAATTTCTTTGACTGGGTGACCAGGGAATTGGATAGAGGATGTGCACTAGATGTGGTATATTCAGATTTTAGCAAAGCCTTTGACAGCATTCCATACAGACGTCTAATAAATAAACCGAATACCCTCGGGATGCACCTCAAAGTGACGGGCTGGGCCAGGAACTGGTTTAGTGGAAGACAACAATGAGAATACAACAAGCAGCTGAAATCTTTGTGGATTGCTGCTGTATAAAGGTATATTGAGACTTTTTCTCCACCTTTGAATTAAATGTGTCTCTTCAGGATAGCCCACCTCTGGCAAGTAGCATTTGGTTGTTATATTTTTTGGAAATATATTGTTACTAGTATTATTTTTTTTGAGAGATGTTTAAATACCTACATGGCATAAATGCACATGAGTCGAGTCTCTTTCATTTGAAAGGAAGCTCTGGAATGAGAGGGGATAAGATGAAGTTAGGCTCAGGAGTAATCCAAGGAAATACTTTTTGTACAGAAAAAGTAGTAGATGTGTGGAACAGTCTCCTGTCTGCCTTACTTTTCCATTCTAATGGGGGGTGGAGGGGAGAAGAGACCAACTGATTTTCCCACCAAAATTCAAATTGGTGACCAATGGACTGCCCTGTTCCCAATCAGGTCAGTGGACCCACTATTTACAAAGACAAACTGCAGAGCTCACAACATACCCTGAAGAAAACCACAGCATAGTGGCTAAAACATTGGTTTCTATCTGACAAAATACAGGAAGACCCAGAAATCTGCAGCAAGCACAATGCCAGCTGCAGGAATCCTGAGAGAACATATAACCCAGCTTCACATGGAGAACATCTTCAACTCACCAGAGACTTTTCCATTCTGCGGGGAGGGGGGAGAGAGACCAACTGGTTTTCCTACCAAAATTCAAATTGGTGACCCAACAAACTGTCCTGTTTCCAATCAGACAAAATGAGACCTCACGGAATACTCTGAAGAAAGTCACAGCATGGTGGCTGAAGTGTCGGTTTCTACCTGACAAGATGCAGTGAGTCTCAGAAACCTGCAACAAGCAGAAAGCAGCTGCATAAATCCTGAGAGAACGGATTAAAAAGTTGTCCAGGTAAGAAGGGGAGTGAGACCGATGCTTTTTGTGGACTATAAGCAGAATTTTATAGGTTAGACAATGACGTACATGAAGTCAATGAGATGCTTTAAGAAGGGGGAGTCATGTGGTCATATTTTTTCTTGCCAGTTATAAATTTGATAAATGTATTTTGTATTAATTAGAGTTGCTGGAGATCTTTTAATCTAATACCTTAGTAGAATGAATTGCAGTAGTCAATGTGACTGATTACCAAAGAGTGAATTAGAATGTTGAGGATGAAAGGATATAGGAGACCTAATATCAAACAAATCATTCGTAATGTCTAGAAACAACATTGAATGATGGATGAAATCTGAAAATGAAAGTTTAGTTTCTGGTCAAAAACTGCACCCTGGATCTTTACTGTAGCCGATAGATGTATGGGTACGTTGGAGAGAGATATTGAGTCATATCAATGGTCCATCTAGCCCACTATTCTGATTTCAACAGTGTGGCCAATCCAGGTCTCAAGTAACTGGCAGAATCCCAAACAGTAGCAAAATCTCATGCCACCAATCCAAGGGCAAGCAGTGGCTTCCCTATATCTATCTCAATGGTAGACTGGACTTTTTCTCCAAAAACTAATCCAAACCTTTTTTAAACACAGATGTGTTAGCTGCAGTAACCACATTCTCTGGTAATGAGTTCCAGAGTTTAATTTTCTCCTATTCATTTTAGAAGTATTACAGGTAACTTTGGGTGTCCCATAATTGCTGTACTTTTTAGAAGAGTAATAAATTGATTAACTTTTACCCATGAGAATGGTAGAAAGGTAATGATCATTTTCCATTTCAATTAGTACCAAGGCTAGGGGATACTCCATGGGTTAATCATAACATCATAAGAATTGCCATATAGGGACAGACCAAAGGTCCATCAAGCCCCCTGTATCCAACATTGGCCAACCCAGGTCCCAAGTACCTAGCTAGATCTCAAGTAGTAAAACAGACTTTATGCTGCTTATCCTAGGAATAAGCAGTGGATTTCCCCAAACTGTCTCAATAATGCCCTATGGACTTCTCTTTTAGGAAATTAGCCAAGCCTTTTTAAAACCCCGCTAAGCTAATTGATTTTTCACCACATTCTCCGGCAAGAAATTCCAGAGTTTAATTACACATTGTGTGAAGAAATATTTTCTCCGTTTTTGTTTTTAAATTTACTACGTAGTGGCTCCATCGCATGCCACCTAGTCCTTATATTTTTGGAAAGAGACAATAGATTTGAAACTAAATTTTTTTTTGGGGGGGAAACACAATCAAGTTTCAAAGATTTATGTTTTTGTTTTTTTTTTGTAAATTATCTTTATTGACAACTGCAAAGGAACACACAACTACAGGTTCAACAAATTGAACAATATTTTAATAAGAATGCAAAGAGATTGTGACTTGTACTTTTTTTTTTTTTTTTTACTATAGTGCTGTTTGGAATTCTTAAAATAACCATACCTCGTAATCCATTGTGTAGAAAAGCTGTTAGATTTTTGGTTTGTCTTAGTTTTTTGCTATCTTGCCAGAGGTTGCATGGTGGCAGATATGGAGTCAACTTTAGTGCATATCAGAGTGAGATTTGCGGAGGATTCAATAGAACCGGGCTTTCATAGTTCCTCGAGGTTGACATGAATAGAATATCAACTATCTTATTAAATTAACTGCATAAATGACATTTGAAAGAGAATTATGGGGCTAAAGATGTAGTTTAGACTCTGTGTATGTTCAAATAAATATGACTTCATTTCTATGGGCTCCTTTTACAAAGGTGCGCGAGCTTTTTTAGCGCATGCACCGGATTAGCGCGTGCTCCCTGAAAAACTACCGCCTACTCAAGAGGAGGCGGTAGCGGCTAGCGCGCGGGGCATTTTTGCACACGTTAAGGCCCTAACGCACCTTTGTAAAAGGAGCCCTATAGATTTCAGCAGTGATTGATATAGGTTAAGACTCGCATTAACCAGTTTCTGATTTAGATTCAAGATGCAAAACTGCATAATTTGGTCACTAGTAGTTTGTAAAGTTTGATGACAATTAGTTGGTTGGAGTATAATTTGTTTAGCACACATTTCTAACACATTTATTACCCTGTGCCTTCAACTTAAATAAAGGTGTGTTTTGGGTTTTTTTTTAATTATTTTGAGTGTTGCATACTTGCTTACAATATGAGATATCTAGGAGCATGTGTGGCGGGAGAAGAAAAAATCAGTTCTGTAATCTCTGATCCATTCTTTAGAAAAGAATGAGTAACCTTAGCATCAGAAATACAAAAGTATTCTACCTTATCAGTTCCTTCAATATTGTCTTCATTTCAGGCTAGGCTAATTAGTAAGAAAGCTGTCAATAAGGTATCCAGGCATTTGCTCAGGTTTCTCATTATCACAGTCATTAATTAGCTAGGTATTTGTAAAATGTTGGACTTTGACCTCTCCCTTGTCCAGATTCTGAAAAGTCAAATGGATTTCCTTTTCAGGTCTCAACTGTATCTCATCAGAGATAGAAAAAAGGGTTGGTTTGTTTTTAAAAAAAACAGAACTAACTAAATAAAAGGAGTTTTAAATGTCTTTGATGGAAAAGCAAGGTCAAGGAGCCAAACATTTTCCCCCATCTTCTACAAAACCGCGCTAGTGGTTTTTAGTGCAGAGAGCTGCGCTGGATGGCCTGCGCTGCTCCCGATGGTCCTTGATGCGGCTCTCTGCACTAAAAACCATTAGCGCGGTTTCGTAGAAGAGGGGGGGTTATTTGATTTTGTGCTTTAGGACACAACCCCAAAATACTTTCCCTAAATAAAGTTATTAGGTATACTACCGTATTTTCACGTAGATAATGCGCACCCATGTAAAACGCGCACATGGGTATAGCGCGCGGGAAACCGAAAATGTAAAAAAAAATTTGTATACCGCGCACACCCTTATACCACGCATGCTGCCCCGACTCTCCCGTCGCCGCCCGACTCTTTTTTCGCCCGCCCCGACTCTCCTCTGGCCACCCCGACTCTCCTTTCTCCCGCCCCGACTCTCCTCTCCCCCTTGAAGTCCTGTCCCCACCCTGAAAGCCTGATGCCCCCCTCGACGTCCGATTCACCCCCCCGCAGGACCACTTGCACCCCCACCCCGAAGGACCGCTCGCACGCACCCGCACCCCCACTCTGAAGGACCGCTCGCACGCACCCACACCCCCACCCCGAAAGACTGCTCGCACGCACTCCCACCCGCACCCCCACCCTGAAGGACCGCTCGCACCCCCACAGCCTCCCGACCCTTCCCCCCCCCCGCTCATCATGTAGAAGCTCCTACTGGTGTCCTGCTGCTTCCTCTTGGCGGTCCCGGCCCTTATGTGAGCCCTGCGTCTGCGCTGCTTTGTCTTCCGGCGGTCCACCCTTTCTTTGATGTCAGAGAAAGGGCGGGACCACCGGAAGACGAAGCAGCGCACACGCAGGGCTCACAGAAGGGCCGGGACCGCCAAGAGGAAGCAGCAGGACACCGGTAGGAGCTTCTACATGATGAGCGGGGGGGGGGGGGTTGGGAGGCTTTGAGGGTGCGAGCGGTCCTTCAGGGTGGGGGTGGGGGTGCGGGTGGGAGTGCGTGCGAGTGGTCCTTCAGGGTGCGGGTGCGGGTGGGAGTGAGTGCGAGCGGTCCTTCGGGGTGGGGGTGCGAGCGGTCCTGTGGGGGGGTGAATCGGACGTCGGGGGGGAACTATGTAAAAAAAAATTTGCGTATAATGCGCAAGGTTATGCACGGTTTGTAAAAAACGTGTATAACACGCGCATTATATGCGTGAAAATACGGTAATCATAGTAGTATGCCAAGATCTACTAAGTAGTGCATTGACTGAACTACGATTACTTTGCCCAATTCGCATAGAATCACTGATTTAATGTTTGTTTTTTGCTTGAAAATTTGTTGCTTGTTTATATGTTACCTCAAGAATTAAAACGAGTGTCCAAAATAGTGCTCTCTTTCTGCAGAACCCCACCAATTTAACAAAATCACGCTGGTGTGCTGAATGCTCGGCACTGCTCCGATGCTCATAGGAACCGTCAGAGCAGCACCGAGCATGCAGCGCACTGGTCGGCGTGAAATATTTGTTGCTGCAAGATGTCCCAAGTCCCAGTCCAGCCCAAACACGCCCCCAATATGCCTCCTTGAGACTTAAATACACAGTAGATTAATAGCTTAGAAAAACGTCTCGGAAGTAGGTTTTGAAAATGGTGATTTGGATGTTTTGGCGATTAACACGTCCAAAAGGCCAGCTGAAGTCATTTCTTGGGATGTCTCTTTGTTTTGAAAATGACCCCCTATATACAATAAAAAAATGTTTGCAGATACAACTTAAACAACAACAAAAAAAAAACCCAGAAAAAATTAACTGTAAGATACTTGTGTGCGATATGTAATTGGAAAATTAACAGAAAAAAATATAGCAAAATATAAACAGAGAACATCATTACATTAGTGTTTTTTATTCTGCCATTACCTTGCGGTTCAAGGCAGATTCCAGAAGAGGATTTCTGGACATGTCCAGAGGTGTTAGAGAGTAGAGCTAACACCTCTGGACATGTCCAGAGCTAACAGTTGGGCTCCCTCCAACTGTTCCAAAAACAATTGAAAACCTGGCTTTTCTCTAACATATAACATCTCTTCTCCTACTTACGTCCCCTCTTTTCATATGCTCTTGTAAACTCTCTCTCCCCTCTCTTCTTATATTTTTAAGCTTTGTAAACCATGTCGAGCTCCACTTCCGTGGAGATGATGCGGGATATAAACTTAAGGCTTCGTTTAGTTTAGAGCGGGTTGCTTCAGAGAATTGAAATGTTTCATACGGTGTTAGTTAGTCTTAAGAACATAAGAACATAAGCAGTGCCTCCGCCGGGTCAGACCACAGGTCCATCCTGCCCAGCAGTCCGCTCCCGCGGCGGCCCAAACAGGTCATGACCTGTCCAAATCACCAGAAGGGGCCCCCATGCCACCTTGGTTTCCTATTGAGTCCTATCTTCCCATCAAAGTCCTAGCCCTCCGGTCTTGCACATGCACGACCTGGTTGGGATTCTATATTTATTTTCTGGTTAGCTTTCTCAGTATCCCACGATCCTTTTATCCTTCAGGAATCCGTCCAGTCTCTGTTTGAATCCCTGTACCGTACTCTGCCTAATCACTTCCTCCGGTAGCGCATTCCAAGTGTCCACGACCCTCTGGGTGAAAAAAAACTTTCATGGATTTCTTGAATAGCAGGGTTTTTATTTCTTTTCTGAAAGTTATGTAGTCTGGGGTTGCGATTAGATTGGAGAGTAGGTGGTCTAGTTTTGTTGCTTGTGCGGCTAGAAGGCCATCATACAGTTTTTTTCCGTTTGATTTCTCTGATTGGAGGGTTTGTGAATGGTGTCTGGGTTCTCCTGTGTCTGGTTGTGGTAGTTTGGATTAGGCGGCTGTTCAAATAGGCTGGGCTGTCACCATTTATGGATTTAAATAGTAGACAGTAGAATTTAAATAGTATTCTTGCTTGAGTTGGGAGCCAGTGTGAGTCGAGGTATGCCTCGGTGATATGGTCGTGTTTTCTTAGTGAATAGATTAGTCTCAGGGCTGTATTTTGTACTGTTTGTAGTTCTTTTATAATGGTAGATAAAGTTCTTAAAACCTAACCAGTCTGCCCATCTATACCAACTGATAAGCTCCATAATACCTTTTTCTCCCTTTGACATCATCTATGCTTGGCACATTCATTCTTGAATTCAGATAGGGTTTCCATCTTCACTGAGAGACCATTCTAAATATCCACCATCTCCATAAAGAATTATTTTCTTAGATCTCCTTTGTTGTTTCAATTTCTGAGTTTTCTTTAAATCAAACGAGACCAGTCACCTGTGCAGTTATGCCATAGATATTTTTTTTTAAGTCTCTATCATATCTCCCCCTCCTGTCTTTTTTCCAGAGTATACATGTTGAGATTTTTTGTCTGTCCCCATTTGCTTTATGACAAAGACACACAAAGAGTTAGTAGCTAAAAATAACACCAAAATTCTGACAGGATAGGAACCCTCATCAGATGTCAGAGAGAACAAGACAAATAACAAAAAAAAGAGAAAAAGGCAAAGAGAAAGTGCATGGTGTAATCCTCTTAGCAAGTCCCAGCATAAAATGGTGCACATTGAAAGCAGGAAAAGCTTAGAATAAACGCATGCAACAATAAAACTGAAGAACAAAAGTTATTCTCCAATATCATATGTTAAATAATTCCATAGCACAGAGGCTGAAAGAAAATTGCTGAATGACAAGTAAACTCCAAACAAAACTGAGCCTTTGGTGGATGTGAGATAGGCAATGACGGAGATGGAGAAGGAACATAAGAACATAAGATTTGCCGCTGCTGGGTCAGACCAGTGGTCCATCAATCCGCTCACACACGACCCTTAGGTCAAAGACCAGTGCCCTAACTGAGTCTAGCCTTACTTGCATACATTCTTGTTCAGCAGGAACTTGTCTAACTTTGTCTTGAATCCCTGGAGGGTGTTTTCCCCTATAATAGCCTCCGGAAGAACGTTCCAGTTTTCTACCACTCTCTGGGTGAAGAAGAACTTCCTTACGTTTGTACGGAATCTATCCCCTTTTAACTTTAGAGAGTGCCCTCTCGTTCTCTCTACCTTGGAAAGGGTGAACAACCTGTCTTTATCTACTAAGTCTATTCCCTTCATTATCTTGAATGTTTTGATCATGCCCCTCTCAATCTCCTCTTTTCAAGAGAGAAGAGGCCCAGTTTCTCCAATCTCTCACTGTACGGCAACTCCTTTAGCCCCTTAACCATTTTAGTCGCTCTTCTCTGGACCCTTTCGAGTAGTACTGTGTCCTTCTTCATTTATGGTGACCAGTGCTGGACACAGTATTCCAAGTGGGGACGTACCATGGCCCGGTACAGTGGAATGATAACCTTCTCTGATCCCCTTCTTAATCATTCCTAGTATTCTGTTTGCCCAGTCAGGAACTTCTTTAGGCTCCTTCCTAAGGAAGTCCCTGATTGACTCAGATTTCTCAGGCCCCTCCCAAGAGAGGAGCCCAAGCTGTCTGAGCCAATCAGGGCCTTAGGCCCCTTCCCGTGCATTGTATGATGCACAAGGGAGGGGCCTAAGGTCCAGTGTTGTTGGCAAGAAAGGAGGAGCAGGAGATGTTTTCAGTACCTCCTGCTCCCAACTTTTAAGGTATGAGGCACGGGGGCCTCTGGTGGCAGGAGGAAGTGGGCATCCCTCCTGTCTTTTTTTCAGGGAAAAGGGGGAGGGAGTAGGTACCTTCATGGCAGGAGGGAGTGGGCATCCCTTCTGCTTTTTTTTTTGAGGGGGTGTTCTTTCCTGGCATCCATCCTGCCATCTGTTTGCTCACTGAGCGATTGAATCGGTTGCGTTTGCATGCAAATGATTTGCACCTCTGTGAAAATCATTTGCATGCAAATTTGATAGTGAATCAATCGCTGTCACTATCAAATAAGGTCTCACAAGAGCTTAAACAGAGGCACTTTGTCTTCCTGATCATTCATTTCTCTATGCTCTTAAGTAGCCATCTGGATACTGCCATCACTTTTTCTAATTCTTTGGCTACTATGTGACAGTTACACCTTGTTCTACTCTTTCTTTTTTATTTTTGTAAATGTATAAAGTTAATCAAGTAAACACTTGTACAGAAATAAAAAGCTAGCTCAAATTCCAGTCCACAAAATATGAGGTAATCTAAGGGTAAAAATAACAGACTATTATCTAATTACAATAAACAATATCAGAATTACCTAATCCAGTTGCCCAAATAGCACTCAAGATGAAACATTAGGAAAACTGTCTACAGTCCTTTTTGGGCCTGTTAGCAGTTGCAAAAGCAGATGAATGAGTAGGATCAAAGAAGATACATTTCTTATCTTTAAACTTAATTATACATTTACAGGGAAACTTCAAATAAAATAATGCACCAATTTGCAAAAGAACAAGACAAAACAAAAGAAATTGCTTCTTCCTTCTTTGGGTATCACAAGAAACATCAGGTAAAATTCTTATTGTGAAATTCAGAAAGTAAGAACTGTAATGTCTAAAGTATAAATGGAGTAGACAGTCCCTAGCCTCTACCAAAGCTAGCTGTACGAGCAAAGTACCAGGAGATAATTCCTCACTGTTGTTTCTTTCTAGGAATGATGAAACATCAAGAGTATTCCTCTATAATCAATTTTCTTCCAAACGGTCAGGGTGTTTCCTTACTGCCAGAAGATTACCGTAGTTATTTATTTATATGCAACCTATCAACTGAGGTTGTCTAAGCAGTTTATATTCAGGTTCTCATGTATTTCTCCCTGTCTGGTCCAGCAGGTTCACGATCTATCTATCTTGTGACCCTGGGCAATGGAGGATTAAGTGAGTTGCCCAGGGTCGCAAGGAGCAGCGTGGGGCTTGAACTCACAACCTCAGGGTACCGAGACTGTAGATCTAACCGCTAGGCCATTCCTTCCTAAATTTTCACATTAGGTGGCAATGATTGCTGAGGAATTTTCAAAACTTCCATCAAATATCTATTAAACGTTTCTTATTTATTTATTTAAATATGTATATACCGCTTACAAATCTAAGCAGTGTACAAGCAACATGCAAAATGAACATTAATAAATAGCAACAGGCTAACTTCCTCATATAGTAGCCCTATTCATAACTTTCACATGAATGCATCGACAAACAATTGCGTCTTCAACATCTCTAAACTTACACAAACGCAATTGACCTGTCGATGCATTCCAAAATATCACCCCAGCCACGGAGAACAACATCAACATCCTAGCTCTCACATGTTTCACAGTACATTCCCTCTCCAAAGATAATCTCATAACATGTTCTGATCTTAACTCTTTTCTTGGACAGCATAATTTCAATAAATCTTGAAAACAACCAGAGGCCTGATGAATAATGGATAACACTTGAAATTGAACTCTTTGTTGTATTAGAAGCCCATGTAACGTCTTCAAAATTGGCATAATATGGACCTGTCTAGAAGCACCCATAATCAATCTTGCTGCAGAATTCATCAAAACCTGCAATGCCCTGTTCTTCGTTTTTACCACTCCAACATAATGCACATTACAGTAGTTTAATTTACCTAATATCAATTGTTGTGCAACAGTACAAAAAATTGTACGGCAGTAACATTGACTTTAATCTATACTACGTTGGCAATTATGTATAGCCCAACTGGATAGTTCTCAAAATTTGGTATCCCTTTGTTAGTGTGGAGTCCAGCCACACCCCCAACGCCAACATTTCCTTTTTAACAACTAACTCATTCCCAACACAGTTATTCACTCCAATTCTATCTGTTCTTTCTTTCCCTACTATAATTGCCTCATTTTTTTAAACATTTAACTATATAATCCATGCAAAGTCATCCAATCTACCACACATAACATATATAAATTTCATAACAGTTCAACTACTTGAGTATCTTTTCCCACAGAGGAAAAAAACAGTATATCAGCATACATTCTATAATGCACATTTAATTTTTGAAATACCTTTTCTATCTCTGCCATATAAATATTAAGCAATAAGACTGAAAGGGCTGATCCCTGTGGTACCGCTCCCTTTACTGTTCCTGATTTAGACACCAATCCACCACTTCTACTTGAAAAGATCTTCCACATAAGTGCAACACAAACCAATCATACACTACTTTACATAAGCCCAATCCTTGCAGCTTCTTCAACAGCAGCATATGTGTATATAAAAAGGTATAATATGACTAAATATATTTTATGTAGGTATATTGATTACTGTATTTTTCGCTCCATAAGACGCACTTTTTTTCCACCCAAAATTGGGTGGAAATGTAGGTGCATCTTATACAGCGAAGATACAAAATTTTACCACCCTCGTACCTTTTAAAAACACCCCCCGCCCTGTCCGCCTGCCCCGTTGTACCTTTTAAAAACACTCTCATAGCCAGGTGGTTCAGCGTGTATCGGCATGGGCAGGAGCCAGCTTTCTGCGTTGCTGCCTGGGCCCACCCTGCTTCCTGAATGGCTGCCGTCAGTTCTCGCAGGACTTGTGAGAACTAACAGCAGCCATTCAGGAAGCAGGGTGAGCCCAGGCAGCAATGCGGAAAGCTGGCTCCTGCCCGTGCCGATACACGCTGGACCACCAGGCTATGAGAGTGATTTTAAAAGGTAGGACGCTGGACGGAGGCACTGGGGGCACCAAGGACACAGAACGGATGCACTGGGGGCACTAAGGACACAGGACGGAGGTACTGGGGGCACTAAGGACATGGGAAGGAAGGAGGGAGGGAATAGAAAGGGACAATTGTTGGGCCTGAGTGCAGAAAGAAAGAAATGAAAGAAAGGATATACAGTCAATTAATAGATGTCACCTTTTGATGAAAAAAAATAAATGGTCACGGTACCTCTGACTTACTTTCGCTGCAGCCATGCTGAGGTGCAGGAAGGTCCCACGCTGATTTGTCTGCAAGCTCTGCTCCGGAAGAAGTAAGTTACGTTGGTGGTATTTCTTGTATTTACATCCATTGACAGAAGGGAATGAGAAAAATGTACCCAATTGCCTTGAACGCTTTACATTAACAAAAGTAAAGGAATCTACTAAATAGGTAGGAATTAGACCAAATAGTAATTTATAGCAGAAGCAACCAAACTTAAACGTTATCATAGAAGGAAGGTTTATGCTATTACAAGGTGGTGTCAAGTACAAATTCACATATTATTTAAGGATTATACAGAAATAGAAAAAATCCTGTGATAAAAAATGTTTGAGATTTTGTTCTCTAAAGACTTTCAAGGTTAGTGGGTTTGGGTTTTTGAGATAGTGTTGTTCGGTCCATTATTGGGATGAGGATGGTCATGCTTAAGTTTGTGTTTGTCTTTCTTATTTATTTATTTAAAAAATGTATATACCGTCTTTAAACAAAATGATTTCCATAAAAATGAACATACATAATTGTAAACATAAGACAGAATTACAATTCTAAAAACAAAGCTAAATTGCAATACCATGAATTACAAAAAAATAAAAAATAAAAAATTGAAAGACCATTTTCACCCAACAGACAGACAGTTTTAGTTTATTGGATAATACACAAGAGTAGATTTTGTCAATGGTTTTAGAGACTTTTATGGGAGTTTCCTTCACTTCTGTATTGAGTGGAATTAGTAGAAAGATGTCAGTGTAGGATAGCAGACATTATCCATCATTAAAGGAGAGGTTACCTAGGGAGCTCATAAATAAGTTGAAGGATAATGGTGATAATGGAGATCCTTGGGACACTGCATAGAATGCTTTCCAGCTATGAGAGAAGGTCCCATCTTTCCATATGTACTATTCTCTGTTTGTCAGGAACTCTTTCAATCAGTTGAGGATATTTCCAGTCAGACCTAGTTAATTGAGCTTAACCAGTAGGAGTTTGTGATCGACAGAATCAAATGCAACTGATATGGTATATCAAATTGTAGAAGAATTACTTGTTGCCCAGTGATACAAATATGTCACTAAACCTGAAAGTATAAGCTAAATCACTGTTTAATAGCTGAGGAAGTGCATCGAACTACATCCACAAAAGGAATCTGTACAAGTTCTTCAAACTCACACAAGAGTAACTACCTACTCCTCATTTACAGAACAAGTAAAAGAAAGCCACAGTTGCAACTTTGATAGGTACTGCTCTTTCTACCCACAGGTTCAAAATCTTCTAGTTACACTATGGCTAATAAACGTCACACCTCCAAAGCTGCTGTTGATCCTCTTGTTTCATCTTCTACATCAATATAAACTACATGTTTGATCCAAGGTGAGGTACTCGCTTCATGTACAAATTCTATGTATATTGAATCCCTCATGAAAGTAGTATAAGAGATGAGGTGGCAAAACTAAGACACATCTGTAAAAATCAGAAATTCATCCCAGATATGTATATTGATGCATCGGGCATCTCCAGCAAAGGCAATAGAAGCATTGGGCTGAAAAAGGATGACCGATACAGATCATCAGACCCTGCAATATGAACCTCGCTACTTCATTTTTCGTTGAACCGAAGAACTGATTTTCAGCTCTAGAGGTAGAAGATATAAGAATATTTCAAGAAGAAACCGAGCTCAAAAATCTCTAAACTGCTAGAGCAGTAGCCATCAAGAAGTGAAAGGTAGTGGTGGTCGGTGATTACCTTTTGAGAGGTACAGAGGCACGCATCTGTCAACCGAACATGATGTCAAAGGAAGTGTGCTGTCTGCCTGGTGCAAAGATTCAAGATGTAGCAGAATGTTTGCTGAGACTCATCATGCCTAAGGATCGATATCCGATGCTACTCATCCATGTTGGCGCAAATGATGCTGCTAGGCATCCCATTGAATGTATCAAAAGTGACTTTATGGCCCTAGAAGAGAGAGTGAAGCAATTGGGTACACAGGCAGTGTTCTCATCAATTTTTCCTGTCTTAAGTAAAGGACAACTGAGAGAAACTTGTATTCTGGGGCTTAATTCATGGTTGCATGGATGGTGTCGATGTGAGTGCCTTGGATTCTTAGACCATGGAACGATTTTCAAAGTCCTGTTCAGCAGAGATGGTATCCATCTATCAAAGAAGGGACAAAGTACCTTCAGTAAGAGAATGGCTAATATGCTGAAGAGGGCTTTAAACTAAATATACTGGGAACGGGTGTAAAAATACCCCAAGGTAATTAATAACTCTCAGGAATATAAGGAATCAAATACTGTTATTTGTCAGCAGGTAGTATAGGAGAGAAATGATTTGGTGACATCATTAAGTTTTCTGGGAGGGAAAGGATAGAACTGAAAGGTGGCAATAGGAGTTTATTTCACTTGTTTCAGGTGATTAATTAATGAGTTTCCAAGACCCAGGCTTTCCACATTTTTTTTTAACCTGACATTTCCCCTTTCTCTTTCCTTATTATCACTTTCTTTATTTGTCCTAAGCATAATTTAATTCTGTCATACTTTTAATGATTTCCAATATTGCAGGTAAAGTATCCCAGACATCTAGCACCCTCTCAAGAGAGAATCATTATATTCTCTGAGCTATATTTCATCTATCTGTATTTCATGACCCCCTGCCCTTATCCTTCAGTGACTATTTCTATGGAAACAGAAATTGAAGAACAGGTCCCTCAGCTGTTGAATTAAGGGGGGAAAAACATGAAATCAACAGAAAATCACAAGTTCTTACAATTGGAGGTTGCGTTCTTGGGGTCATTCAATATCTTCCAAAGGTGCTGCTATCCAGGCCAAGGCTAATAATTTTTTTTTTTTTTTAAGTGTAGCCCAGTCCATATATTTTTTTTATGCTAAGGGGATAAATTTATCAATGTGGGCTACTGTTAAAACTTGCTATTTTTCTTGTAACTCCTGTCGCAAAGGGACTTGGAGAGTCGCAAAGGAAGCAGTCTAAGCCCGATGATCCTATGAGCCCTGAAGCAAGGGGCCTGTTGGAATTCACAGGTAGGGGAAAGAATCAAATAAAACTAGTCACTCATATCCACTCAGATATACATGAAATCCCTCAGCATATGCAATCTGTGGGACACTTTGTCTCACAGAGCAAAACAAAATATCAAATGGAACACAACCAAAAAAGTGCCCTGAGTAAAACCTTTAGTTTTATTTTACATAAAGTCTAGGGAATTCTATTTCCCACCAGATTTCAGACAAGAATTGTAAGGTGAGATGCTTGAATGCCCCCCCAATAGATCAAGAGAAGCAGAAAGACTGATGCTAATAATCTGTTATCTCCAGGCTGCCAAATCTCATGTTGGCAGAATTCTTTTCACATGCTAGTTCTTAATTTATAGACTGAGTGACAGCATAATTCTTATTGAGCTGTGTAACTCCCTCACAAACTGTATGAGTTTTCTGTAAGTATAATAGCAAGACAGCCAGTTATATAGTCGGATTATGTTGCTTGAGACAACCAAGGTCTCTCTCATATCCAGGGTTTGGATTTATAGTCACTCATGATTATACAGTATAGGGGCAATTTTTATGATTTTGCACTGCATGTCGCCATAAATTCTGTACTACTAAACATAAAGAAGCAAACTCTACAAGTCTTCCTAGGTCTTTGGGGATATAAACAATTCTTCAGCTCTGTTAGGGTTGGATTGATCAACAGCTCTATTGTCAAAGGTTGGTGTGCTCAACACCTTGGACCAAAAAAAGCTTACAGCATGTAATGGAGGGATGAGGGAAATGGCTTCACATTCTGGGACAGAGAAATAGAGATGTAAAATTATAATGTTTGTGCTATGCTTCTTTCAGTTGGGACCTTAAGATCTTCCCACCCTCTCAAGCTTCAGTGCATACATAAAGATGCTAAAATAATGCCACATCTGTATTCTTTTCTATTTTCTTTCCTTATTGTTGAATAAAATGATAATGCTGTGGATCATCAATTAAAGAAGAACACCGGATTAATCTGGTATTATATAACATTAATTGAGCTGAGGTCACTTCCTGGTAATATTTACTGGATGGTGGTATGGGTGAGGGGAATATATGAGGTGAAGAAACATAGAAATACTTGGGCATACTGCTTGACCCAACCATAGCAGATACTATTCACCCTCGAGAAGAGAAGATTGCGAGGGGATTTGATAGAGACTTTTAAAATATTAAAGGATTTTGATAAAATAGACCAGGAAACAGCATTACTAACATTTTCGGAGGTGACACGGACAAGGGGTCATAGCCTGAAACTGAGTGGCAGCAGGTTTAGGACAAATGTTAGGAAGTTCTGTTTCACACAGCGAGTGGTTGGCGCTTGGAATGCTCTCCCGGAGGAGGTTGTGGCGGAGAATACTGTTCCGAGTTTCAAGCGCAAGTTGGATGCACACCTTCTTGCAAATCATATTGAGGGATACGGGAAATCCGGGTCTCCAAAAAGGAGAACCTAAATGGGCCACTGCGTGCGCGGATCGCCGGACAAGATGGACCACGGTCTGATCCGGTGAAGGCATTTCTTATGTTCTTAATATAATACTGACAACCTAATCAAAACTATTGAGGATTTAAATGGTCCCCACTTCGTCTAACATGGTGGAGTAGATTAGAATCTATAAAGATGATGATTCCCTCCCCCCCCCCAAATAATTATATATTAAGTATGTTACCCTTGTTATTAATTGGAAAGATTATTAGTTAAATTTTTATGGAACAACAAACCATCCTGGATAGCCCTACACAGACTAAAAAGTTGCAAGGAAGAAGGAGTCAATTTTCCTGACTTCTATGATTATCATAGCTTTCCTTATGAAAGAAGGATTTAGATAGATATTTCTTTACAATTGTTTTATTTTAAAAAATGAAAATAGTGAGCTTTATCAGTTTTGAATGCAGAAAGTTGCTCTCCTTTATGAACTTAATCGCAGCCATGTGAATGTGCCATAAGTTACTCTTAATTCTTCATCATCAGTATTTCTTATAAATCCTGTTTAACAAAGGGGCATCGTCAGTGCTTCACTACAAAACTCATTTTGCTAATATGTTATAAAACCTCAAAAATCAATGCTAATGTACAAGAACTGAACAAGCTGTACTGCCTTTTTTTCCTGCAGAACAATGAATTGCATTGAAATTAGCTTACCATGTGTCCTTCACTCAGGTAGAAAAACAAGCCTTGAATAGTTCAATCCTTGTCCACTAATTCTAGAGCTGATTATGAACAGTAAAGACAGAATGTGCTTTTATTACATGGTTTCCTCCCCCAGTTTATTGCCACGGAGTAGACTCAGAAATAAAATGATGGTAATTTTTAAAAAGGCGTATGGGGATAGACTTAAAGATCTCAATCTGTATACTTTGGAGGAAAGGCAGGAGATGGGAGATATGATAGAGACGTTTAAATCCCTAAATGACATAAATGGGCATGAGGTGATTCTCTTTCATTTGAAAGGAAACTCTGCAATGAGAGGGGATAGGATGAAGTTAAGAGGTGATAGTCTCCGGAGTAATCTGAGGAAATACTTTTTTATCCCAGGACAAGCAGGCATGATATTCTCACATGTGGGTGACGTCATCTACGGAGCCCCGGCGCGGACAGCTTTTCAAGCAAACTTGATTAAAGTTTCAAGTTTGCACACTGCACCACGCATGTGCGTGCCTTCTCGCCCACTAGAGGGCGCATCCCACCTCGTGGTCCTCAGTTCAAATTTTTCCGCGGAGCAAGAAAGCCCTGTGGATCTGAGCTCCAGTGTTTTTGCCTTCTAGCTGCCGCGTTTAGTTTGTTTTCCTTCGAATTAGTTCGCGGTGCTGTTTCTTTCTTTTCGTTTCTCTTCAAAAAAAAAAAAAAAAAAAAAAAGTCTTTCGTTTTTCATCGGACTCCGGGGGCTCCCGGAATCCGTGGCCGCGGGACGTCGGTACGTTCCCGGCCTTCTTCTTTTTCTTCGTGGATGTCCCGTCCTGTTACGGGATTCAAAAAGTGCAACCGGTGCGAGAGGTTGCTTTCCATCACTGACCCTCACCGGTGGTGCATCGTCTGCCTTGGGCCCGAACATCCGACAGACTCGTGTGATCGCTGTGCTACCTTCCAAAACAGGGCCCTCCGTCGCCGTAAGGCAAGAATGGCCGAATTGTTCGCCGTCGACGCGCCGCCTAAGGCCTCGACGTCGGCCTCGGCTTCGGCCCCGGCCTTGACCTCGGCCTCGGCGTCCTCGGGGGCCTCGGCCTCGCCTCGGCCCTCCTCCTCGAAGGCGTCGTCAGTGAAGCAAGCTTCGGGTAAGTCCTCTGTTCCATCCCCTTCAGCAAAGAAGCCATCCTCGAGTCAGGCCAAGGCGGGTGGGTCGACCCCGGCCCCGCATCGGACCTCGACTCCGCACACCCCGAGGGAATACTCGAGACCGAGGTCGCCCTCCAGGGAGTGTGCCCCGGACTCGGAACTCCCCACCTTCGTGGGGATTCCGGCCTTCCAGGATCTCCTCCGAGCTCTGATCTCATCGGAGCTGTCGGGAGCCCTGGAAGTGTTGCAGCGTGCTGCGGTTCCGGCGGCCTCGACCTCGGCCTGGACTCCTTCGGTCTCGGAGGCCCCAGCCTCGGCTCCCTCGGGAGCCCCGGCCTCGGCGACCTCGGTCTCGGGTACTGGGACCCCGTTCACCTCGGTCTCGGCCCCGCCCCGGACCTCGACCTCGGGGGAACCCCCTGAGCGGAGTATAAGGCCCAAAGAAAAGTTGCGCAGAGTGCGCCGTCTTTCCTCCTCTTCCTCCGGGTCTTCCAGACACGCCTCGCCCTCGACGCGACCTCGGACGGGGCGTCGATCGAGGAAGTCTAAACGGCCCCGAGGCTCGCCTCGGCGCGACCGTTCCTTGTCGTTCGGGGGCGAGGCGTTGCAGGTGTCGGAGTTGCGCCTCGACAACCCGAGGCTCCTCCGCTCACCCCATGGGAAGTCTTCCCGGGCCGCCTCGCCGAGGAAACGGGAGAGTGTCCCACGAACCCCGGGGTCCTCACCCAAGGGCTCTGCGAGGAGGACAACTTCCCCTTCCCCCTCGAGGGCCCTCGAGAGGGGATCCTGGGATTCGGGATCGGTTAGGGATCCTCATTATTCCCATGAGGCCTCCCCCCTCTCCTCGGTGGGGCGGTCGAGAACCCCCTCTCCCCAGGCTAGGCCGTCCTCATTTTCATCCTTCGTTCAGGACATGGCCCAAGCCCTGGGGATTGACCTGATGGTAGGCTCTCGGTATTCCAAAGAATTTTTGGAGGAACAGGACCTCCCCATTCTTCCTAGGGAGGTGCCTAGACTCCCTCTCAACAGTGTCCTTCTGCAAACCTGGCTGAAGAACTTGTCAAACCCTCTTACAGTCACGTCTGTGCCCTCAAAAATGGAATCGAAGTATAGGACGATTCCCCCTAAAGGGTTCGATAAGGCGCAGCTCTCACACCAGTCTCTTCTGGTGGAGTCTGCTCTTAAAAAATCACAACCCTCACGGGTTTCTGCGGCGGTTCCACCAGGCAGGGAGGGGCGGACCCTGGACAAGTTTGGCCGCCGCCTCTATTCAAATTCCCTGATGGCCACCAGGGTTCTAAACTACGCCTTCACCTTTTCCTCCTTTTTGCGTGGTATGGTGAAGGACCTTCCTCAATATCGAAACTCGTTACCGGACTCCCAAAGAGCAGGATTCGACAAATTTATGTCCAACCTGTCTCAATTGCGGTTGTACCTATTCCATGCAGTGTACGACGCCTTTGAGCTGGTTTCGAGGGTGTCGGCCCTCGCGGTGGCCATGCGCCGCTTGGCCTGGCTTCGCACCCTCGACATGGACCCAAACCTGCAGGAACGCCTGGCAGACTTGCCTTGTGTGGGGTCCGAGTTATTCGACGAGTCCTTGGATGCGGCGACCAAGCGCTTGTCGGAACAGGAGCGCTCTCTAGCATCCCTGGTCCGCCCCAAACCTAGGCCCCCGCCGCAGAAACCCTTTCGGCCTCCGCCGCGCCGATACCCTCAGAAGTCGACCCCGGCTTTCTCGAGACCGCCTCCGAGACGTCCGTCTCAGCGAGGCAGAGGGGGACAACCCCAAGCCCCGGCGCAGGGCCCTTCTAAGCCAGCGCCTTCCTTTTGACGGGCTGAGCGGACGGGGCGGGTTCCCCTCCGCACTTTCACAGGAACCCCTTCCTATCGGGGGCCGTCTTCGGTCCTTCCGGGAGGCATGGACCGGGATTACCTCAGACGCTTGGGTGCTCCGGATCGTCTCAGAGGGCTACTCGCTCAACTTTGTGTCCTCGCCGCCGGACAGTCCCCCAAGTTTAGTCCCCTGCAACCGTTCGCAGCTACCGACCCTTATAACCGAAGCCAAAGCCCTCTTGAAGCTTCGGGCGGTCGAGCCGGTCCCCAAGGACCAGTGGGGTACGGGGTTTTACTCCCGCTACTTCTTGGTCCCAAAAAAGACCGGGGACCTGCGCCCCATACTGGACCTCAGGAAGCTCAACAAATTCCTGGCCCGGGAGAAGTTTCGAATGCTATCTCTCCCGGTTCTGTATCCCCTCTTGGAGGAAGGGGACTGGATGTGCTCCCTCGACCTGAAGGAAGCATACACCCATGTTCCGGTGCACCCCGCCTGTCGAAGATTCTTACGATTCCAGGTGGGGGACCTCCACCTCCAGTACAGGGTACTGCCCTTCGGCCTAGCCGCGTCCCCACGAGTATTCACGAAGTGCATGGTGGTGGTTGCAGCAGCCCTCAGGTCGCGTGGACTTCACGTGTTCCCTTACCTGGACGATTGGCTCATCAAAGCCCCGACCAGGGAGGGGGTTATCTCAGCGACCCGACAGTCTATTGCCTTCCTGCAAACCCTCGGGTTCGAGATAAACTTTCCAAAGTCTCAGTTGAGGCCGTCGCAGTCTCTTCAATTCATAGGTGCGGTGCTGGACACGGTGCGCCTACGCTCCTACCTGCCGACCCAGCGGTTGGAAGCCCTGGTACGGATGAGCCACCAGGTCTCTCAACTGTCGAAGGTGTCGGCCAAGCGCATGATGATGCTGCTGGGCCATATGGCCTCGACGGTACATGTCACGCCGTTTGCGAGACTACATCTGAGGATCCCTCAGTGGACCCTCGCGTCCCAGTGGCGTCAGGAGTGCGACCCGGTGTCTCGCCTCATTTCGGTAACTCCGCCCTTGCGGAAATCGCTGCGTTGGTGGACAGACTCTTCAAATCTGTCCATGGGGCTATTGTTTCGCACTCCGCATTTTCGCAAGGTCCTGACCACGGACTCCTCGGAGTACGCGTGGGGAGCCCATCTCGACGGTCTTCGCACGCAGGGCCTGTGGTCGACAGAAGACCGTCAGTGTCACATCAACGTGCTAGAGCTGCGAGCCATCTTCCTAGCACTTCGAGCCTTCGTTCACATATTGCAGGACCAGGTGGTCCTCGTCCGCACGGACAATCAGGTGGCAATGTATTATGTGAACAAGCAGGGAGGAACGGGGTCATGGCCCCTCTGCGCCGAAGCTCTTCGCCTCTGGGAGTGGGCGGCCTCCCGGAACATCTTCCTCCGGGCGGTCTACATCCAAGGAGAACGGAATTGCCTGGCGGACAAACTCAGTCGACTGCTGCAACCGCACGAGTGGACTCTACACTCAGCAGTTCTACGCGAGGTCTTCGCTCGCTGGGGAACGCCACAGGTGGATCTGTTTGCCTCTCCGGAGACACACAAACTACCACTATATTGTTCTCGGATGTACTCGCAGGACCGTCTGGAAGCGGATGCCTTCCTACTCGACTGGGAAGGGAGGTTCCTGTATGCATTCCCTCCTTTCCCTCTGATCATGCGAACGTTGGTACACCTAAAATCGTCCACGGCCACGATGATTCTCATAGCACCTCGGTGGCCGCGTCAGCACTGGTTCTCCCTGCTGCTCCAGCTCAGTGCCAGAGAGCCTCTTCCCCTGCCTGTCTCTCCTTCTCTGCTGTCTCAGAGTCAAGGATCCATGTTACATCCCAATCTGCAGTCATTGCACCTGACAGCCTGGTTTCTTGTTCCCTGACTCCTCCGGACCTGTCTCAATCGGTGAAGGAGGTGTTGGAAGCCTCCCGCAAGATCTCGACGAGGCTTTGCTATGCGCAGAAATGGACCAGGTTTTCCACCTGGTGCTCGTCTTTTCACCTGGATCCGGTATCAGTTCCGGTATCCTCGGTTTTAGAATATTTGTTTCATTTGTCGCGCTCCGGCCTGAAAACCACTTCGGTGCGGGTTCATCTCAGTGCGATTTCTGCTTTCCACCAACCTCTGGAGGGACGCCCTCTGTCAGTCCATCCCTTGGTGACACGCTTCATGAAAGGGTTACTCAGGGTTTGTCCCCCTCTTAAGCCTCCGTCAGTCGTGTGGAATTTGAATGTGGTTCTGGCTCAACTGATGAAACCCCCGTTTGAGCCACTCAACAAGTCCCTCTTGAAATTTCTGACTTGGAAGGCGGTGTTTCTAATTGCCCTCACCTCCGCCAGGCGGATCGGGGAGTTGCAAGCCTTGGTTGCGGACCCTCCTTTCACTGTCTTCCATCACGACAAGGTGGTTCTCCGCACCCATCCTAAATTTTTACCTAAAGTTGTTTCTGACTTCCACCTCAATCAGTCCATTGTCCTTCCTGTGTTCTTCCCGAAGCCCCACTCCCATCCTGGCGAGACGGCGCTTCACACGCTTGACTGTAAGAGGGCGTTGGCATTCTATCTTCAACGCACCAGGCCTCATCGGAAGGTTCCTCAATTGTTTTTGTCCTTCGATCCCAATCGATTAGGGCATCCAGTTTCCAAGCGCACTCTGTCTAACTGGTTGGCCGCTTGCATTTCCTTTTGCTACGCTCAGGCTGGCCTTCCTCCCCCGGGTCGAGTCACGGGGCACAAGGTCCGAGCGATGGCAGCTTCGATAGCTTTCCTCCGATCCACTCCGATGGAGGACATATGTAAGGCTGCCACTTGGTCTTCGGTTCATACATTCACCTCTCATTACTGTCTGGACACTTTATCCAGAAGTGACGGCCGGTTTGGCCAGTCAGTATTGCAAAATCTGTTTTCCTAAATTGCCATCCTCCCACCTGCCCTTCTTTGGTTAGCTTGGAGGTCACCCACATGTGAGAATATCATGCCTGCTTGTCCTGGGATAAAGCACAGTTACTTACCGTAACAGGTGTTATCCAGGGACAGCAGGCATATATTCTCACAACCCGCCCGCCTCCCCGGGGATGGCTTCCTTGCTAGTTATGGAACTGAGGACCACGAGGTGGGATGCGCCCTCTAGTGGGCGAGAAGGCACGCACATGCGTGGTGCAGTGTGCAAACTTGAAACTTTAATCAAGTTTGCTTGAAAAGCTGTCCGCGCCGGGGCTCCGTAGATGACGTCACCCACATGTGAGAATATATGCCTGCTGTCCCTGGATAACACCTGTTACGGTAAGTAACTGTGCTTTATGGAAAGGGTGGTAGATGCGTGGAACAGTCTCCCAGAAGAGGTGGTGGAGACAGAGACTGTGTCTAAATTCAAAAGCGCCTGGGATAGGCATGTGGGATCTCTTGGAGAGAGGAAAAGATAATGGTTACTGCGGATGGGCAGGCTAGATGGGTCATTTGGCCTTTATCTGCCATCGTGTTTCTATAATCATAAAGCTCTATGAACTCACAATGCAGGACTAAAGAGCCTTAGCCAATAGGAAGAGGAAATGCAAATGTTACGAGTCTTATCCAATAGGGAGAGGAGGAGAGAGTGGATGCTGCGAATGGGCAGATTGGATGGACCATTTGGCCTTTATCTGCCGGGTCATGTTTCAATGTTTCTGTTACTTGGCTATAGCTTGTTATTGATGAACAATATCCAGGGTTAAATTTTTCTTGTTTATAATAGGGTGCATTTTACACTATAATAGCCATAATTGGACATGCCATTAATAAATGATTAAAAACATTATTTTAATTGATCATTAAACTTTCATGAGGATGTCCATGTGACATCTAATGACGCCTATGTTGAGACGGTTAGGGGTGGAGAACGGGTGTGAAATACTTAGTAGTTACCAGCTGAAATCTAACTATAGAATGATTTGGGTGCCACTAGGCGTGATTCTATAATTGATTGACAGCCATGTGGACCGGGGCCTAAAAGTTAGGTGTGGTTAGGCATCACTTATAAAATTTGGCCTTAACTGTTTAGTGCACATTAATAATGGGGCTTCTAACTGACTTGGCACAAATTAATTCTCATGTCAATGTGTTAAACCGATTTAATGCTCACTTAAGTTTGAAGGAATGCTAACAAATTAGACACATGCTAATGATTGCCTATCTCTAGAAGGTAATAGTATGCTACTTTTCCAGTTTTATAGAAAGTCTAAGTTACTTTGCAAATATTATTATTATTATTTTATAGCTAATGTATTTAAGGCCCTCTTTTATCAAGCCATGTTAGGGTTTATTTTTAAAATCACAGGCCTCTGCAGTAAGAGATCTGACACTCATGGAATTCCTATGAGCATTGGAGCTTTTACCGTAGTGGCTGGAGATAAAAATATCCTAATGCGGCTTGATAAAAGGGGGCCTAAGTTTGCTAAATTAAATTTATTTCTGAGGGACCATTTATTTTTTGACTGGTTTTTTTTGAGTATTTTCATGTTATAAATCTTGCTTGGGTAATCAAAGATAAAGGGTTCCTTTTATGAAGCAGTGGTAGAGCCTTTCACTTTGGGTCAGTGAGGTAAAGACACCAATGCCCATCCAATTCCTATGCGCATCGGAGCATTTACCTCGCTGACCTGCGGTAAAAGCCTCTCCTGCTGCTTGATAAAAAGAGCTCTACATTTTTAACTAACTTCTTTGAATGGGTTCTTTTGCTATACTACGTCGAGATTAGAAAAGTAACTCATTTCACAGTTTAAATATTGCATCAAATTAATGTAATTATCACAGAAATAACTGTCCTCTCAGAATGAAAATTTGAGCAGTTATTTCTACTCCAAATTGAATATAATGAATAATTAGTTAGCTTTTGACTGCCAAATATATAGTTTCACCTTTAAAGCCCTACATTTATATGTAGTAATTATTTTTTTTACAAAAATCCAAAAATATCACTCCAAGACAAAAGCACCACACAAACCAAGAAAGCTAGCTTATTACTTAGGCGAAAGAAAAGCCTCAGACAAACGGAGAAGTGTACCCACACTCTTCCACCCAAGCATCATAGGCAAAAACCTTTTGCACAAGTTTAAAGTTAGCGGGTGGTTGAAAGCAGCAGTTAGGATCTGCGTACTGATAGCCTGGATTTGGCGCTAATGCCCTGAAGCAGTGGTTACCGGCCAGGAAACGATCGTCGGCCTGGCCTGTTTGTGTTCATTGGTTTTTACTATTACCGTAATCATTCTCAGCTATTTTTTTAGCTTCTAACTTTAAACTTGTGTGAAAATTTTTTGTCTATGATGCTTTGGTGGAAGAGTGTGGGTACACTTCTCCGTTTGTCTGAGGCTTTTCTTTCGCTTAAGTAGCTGTCTTGACTTGTGTGGTGCTTTTGTTTTGGAGTGATATTTTTGCATTTTTGGGTTGCACTTCCCTCCATTCCTCCCTGTTTTTTGCAATTTTTTTTTTACATGTAACATTAAATAGTATGTAGCAATCTTATCAAAATTATCCCAGAACCTAGTACAATCACAGTTACAGCTTGCCCAGGACTCATAAAATACAAGAAATTCAAATACACCAACATACTTCTCACCTGTTACATGACTCCCCTTTTAGTTGTCAAAAGAGCTGGGCATGTCGAGCGTTTTCAATTCAGTTTGTCTTTGGATCAAGCACCTGGTTAAAAGAGGACGTGAATAAGACTATTGGCAAAAACTCACAGCAACAACTCTTTCAGGTACATCAGAAGCAGCAATCCTGAGAAGGAATCAATGGGATTATTAGATCATACCAGATGGTATACATACAGGGTAATGAAAGAACTCAAACATGAAATTGCTGATCGGCTGTTAGTGATCTGTATCCTGTCGTTAAAATCATCCATAGTTCTTGAAGATTGGAGGATGGCCAATGCAACACAGATTTTTAAAAATGGTTCCAGGGGTGATACAGGAAATGAAAGACTAGTAAGTCTGACTTCAGTGCTGGGCAAGATAGTGGAAACTATTGTAAAGAATAAAATTATTGAACACATAGACAAATATGGTTTAATGGGGCAAAGTCGACATGGGTTCAGTCAAAGGAAGTTTCGCCTCACCAATTTTCCTCATTTTTTGACGGTGTGAAAAAAAGATGTGGATAAAGTTGTATCTAGATTTTTCAGAAAGCTTTTGATAAAGTTCCTCATGAAAGACTCCTGATAGAAGGCAATGTTCTGTTATGGACTAGGAATTGGTTATTGGATATTTCACGGCATCATGCCTTACCGAGATGCAGAGCTCCCTCCTTAAGCCAAAGTCTTACTCAAGGCTCACTGTCCCTTACACTAAACAAAGAATTTTAAATTTTTTTTATTGTTATTTTAAGAAATGTAAAATCCCAAGAAATAAATTTTGTTTGTACATTGAAAAGGAATCCAATGAGTTTTACATTTCAGGGAAGCAGCTGACATTACCAGTTGTGCCTTTCTAGCATATGTTACAAGAGCAAAGCGGCCTCATACAATTAAGCAATGCAGACAGTCACTCGACCCCTTTCCTCCACAGAAAAAAAAAAAAAAAAAAAGAGATGAAAGGATTCCACAAAAATTACAAAAATGTAATTTCACATTGCAGCTAATACAATTTCAGTAGAGGAAAAAAAAAGGCTATTCACTTTAGTTCAATCAGCCTAGTCACTACATAAAGGAAATTGCCTTTTTCAGCAATCAGGATGACCATTTGCATTATAAAATGTTCTTCCACACCGAACTTTCATTTAGGTTCTTCCAATCAATTTCACTCTTGCCTTAATGTCACAGTATATAATTTTAAGGAAATTGTGCATGATTAGATCGGAAAGGTGTAGATCTGAAATGGACCAACTAACCAGAAGAGAATGTTCTCTCTGAGCTATCATTTTAATTAGGTGACTTCTTTATCAAATCAAATCCTTTTATATTTGGTCATGTTTAGACAGATGTACAAGGGGCAGTTAGTCCCTAAAGAGAAGTTTGTACAAGCCACCTAGGCATCCCGGCTGCTGGAGGGACAGGTTGTGGCATTCCTTTGCGCTTACCCATATTGAAAAATATCTCAGGTAAACGACAGCATTCCAACCACCTGCTTGAGGGAGAGAGCTCCTTACATACGTCCATCCCCAACACCATCTTGGCCTCAGCCAATTTTGTGTATCCTAATTAAAGATAATCAAAAGCTAATCAATGTATTAAGTCAGACCTATAAAAAGTTCTCTTATTTCCTTTAAGTTTTGTTGTATTTCTTTATATTACCTTTTAAAATTGACTAACATGGCTACCACACCATTTAATTAATTAAGAAGCAAATCTGAAAAGTTTAAGATAGAATAAGCAAGAACTGTAAGGGACAAATTCTATAAATGGTGTCCCGATTGTAGGTGGTGGTAGGCATCCTACTGCTGACTAACCAGCCAATTGGGATGCACGTAAAAAAAAATATTTTGTAAACATGCCGAGGCAGGCTGCCTACACTGTAGGTGCTTTTGTGAGCCTAGGGAGGTGCGTAGGGCCGCTTAAGCTTGCCCAAGGCAAGGCGTGGCCTAAGGGACCTGGCCAATTGGAGTCTTAGGCCACTTCCAGTGCATCCCAGAATGCACTGGGAAAGAGGACTAAGATTCCAGTTGACCTTAGGCCTCTCCTCAGTGCATTCCAAGATGCACTGGGAAGGGGCAGGCCTGCCAGCTGGAGGGAGTAAATATCCGGCCAGCCAGCCTGCAAGAAAAAGGTATGGGGAGGTGATCCAGGTGGGATTGGGGGGGTGTTGGGGTGGGGGCATTTTTTCTGAGGGGGATCTGGCAGAAGGGATTAGGCATTCCTCATGCCGTTGATATTCAGTGGGGAGTTTCTGGCTAGAGGGACTGAGCATCCCTACTACCATTGATCTTTGAGGGGGGGGGGTGTTCAGGCAGGAGGGAATAGGCATCCCTCCTGCTGGGAAACTTCACAGGGGGCTGGGTTTCTGCTGTGGTCCCTAACTGATCGTAACAGGGAAATTCCCTTGCGGCCAATCAACTCAGCAGGAACGCAATTCTCTAACCGGCACCTATGACATGGACAATGATTAGAGAATCAGGATGGTATAAGGGGTTAGGTGTCTGTCCATTAGGACAGACGCGATTCTATATAGGATGCCCATGTATGATTCTCAAAAGCTGAGACTGGCTGTCCTATACAAAATCTGGTCCTATATGCCTCAATTTGAAAACACAGTTGTGAAACATTAATTTTTTCCTCTAATATGAATTAATTTGGCAAAGAGGAATGAAATATTAAATTAACATTTAAAGTTCATTGAGGAGCAATAGCAGACAATCAAATTTAGGCCCTCTTTTACCGTGGCCTAGAGTGCTAAATGCTCTGACGCTGTTTTGACACGGATAAGAATTCTATGAGGGCCAGAGCAGCGTTGGAGCTCTTAGCGCTTCAAGCCATTGTCGAAACCTCTACCATAGCTTAGTAAAAGGAAGGGGGAGGGGTCATTTCATAGGCCTGAAAATCCATCCACCAAAATGGAGTATAATTGCTATTGTCCGTCAAGTGACAAAAGTCAGTGTGTGTAGAAATAAGAGGCTGTCAGGCTGGCAAAGTGCAAGTGACCAAGACTGTCATGAGTAAAGGTGCTTTTGTTGTTACAGTTGTTTTAATAGCTGCCAGACTTTCATTGCTTAATTTTAAGACACCAGAAGTACAGGAGGTATAAGGCAAAATCTTTGGGAATTATCATTCTTTCCAGGACACACATCCTACAGACAGACATAAAGCAAATCACTTCAATGTTTCTGAGTGGCCCCAGAGGACTGCAGATTGGTGGATGTGCTCCCTTTTTGCAAATATAGAAGAAAGACGAGCAATGTAATAGGAACTTCAGACCTATTATTAGGGATGGCAGCCAGAAATTGTCCATTTTGTCATTTCACTTGTCATCTCCAGGAATGCTCATTTTTTTTTACAAAATCTTTCCTTTTATTGATTTTTTTGTTAAGCCATTTTGTCGTCATGGGAGCAAAATCACTGAAAGAGTAAACACTGTTCCTGATAATGCATGTATGCACAGTGGTTCACACATGTACAATGATTTGAAATGACACCCTATAGAGGAAGAGTGTACATATTAACATATAATATTCGATAATGACAAATAAAGACCTGTATGGTTCATCCGGTCTGCTCAACAAGATAAATTCATAGGGCCACATTCTATAAACGGCATCTTGGTTGTAGGTAGCAGTAGGCGTTCTAACACTGTCTAACTAGCCAATCAGAATGCACATTTTCTTTAAAAAAAAAACACAAAATAACCTGAGGCAGGCTGTCTATACTGTAGGCATCTGTCAAAAGTGCCCCTTCTTTGTAAATAGTAAAGAGTGTTCCAGATTTCTACCACTCTCTGGGTGAAGAAGAACTTCCTTACGTTTGTACGGAATATTTTCCCTTCTAACTTTAGCAAGTGTCCTCTCGTTCTCTTCACCTTGGAGAGGGTGAACAATCTCTCTGTCTCTACTAAGTCAATTCCCTTCAATATCTTGAATGTTTCAATCATGTTACCTCTCAGTCTTCTCTTTTCAAGGGAGAGAGGCCCAGTTTCTCTAGCTTCTAATTGTACAGCAACTCCTCTAGTCCCTTAACCATTTTTGTCACTCTTCTCTGGACCCTTTCGAGTAGTACTATGTTCTTTTTCATGTACGGCAACTAGTGTTGGGCATACCTTGGCCCGGTACAACGGCTTGATAACCTTTTCAGATCTGTTTGTGAGCCCCTTCTTAATCATTCCTAGCATTCAGTTTGCCCTTTTCACTGCCTCCGCTTCACATTGCGTGGACGGATTCATTGACTTGTCTACAAGTACTCCCAAGTCTCTTTCCTGGGGACTCTCTACGAGTATAGCACCGGACATCCTGTATTCGTGCATATGATTTTTGTTACCGACATCATCACCTTGCACTTTTCCACTTTGAACCTCATTTGCCATTTCGCAGCCCATTCCTCGAGCGTATTTATGTCTTTTTGTAGGTCTTCGCAATCGGTCTTCGCAATCCTCCTGTGTCCTCACTACTCTGAATAAATTTGTATCATCCACAAATTTAATCACCTCACTCGTCGTGCCAATTTCTAGGTCGTTTATAAATATGTTGAAGAACACAGGCCCAAGCACCGAACCCTGCGGCACTCCACTCGTGATACTTTTCCAGTCCGAGTATTGTCCATTCACCCCCCACTCTCTGTTTCCTATCCGCCAACCAGTTTTTAATCCACATGAGTATATCACCCTCGATTCCATGGCTCGCAATTTTTCAAAGTAAGCGTTCATGCGGAACCTTGTCGAACGCCTTCTGAAAATCTAGATCACAGGTGTCAAAGTCGGTCCTCGAGGGCCGGAATCCAGTCGGGTTTTCAGGATTTCCCCAATGAATATGCATGAGATCTATGTGCATGCATTGCTTTCAATGCATATTCATTGGGGAAATCCTGAAAACCCGACTGGATTACGGCCCTCGAGGAGGGACTTTGACACCCCTGATCTAGATATACGATTTCAACTGGGTCACCCTTGTCTATCTGCCTATTTACTCCTTTGAAGGTGATCAGGTGAAAATGCAAGCTAAGTTGTACATTGCAAAGGAGTGCTTAATTATAAATTACAGGTGCTAAAAACACAGAGCACATACCTAGAGAGGAAAAACTGAGAGCAAGCTTCTCTCTAGTACAGGGGTGGGCAACTCCGGTCCTCAAGGGCCGGAATCCAGTCGAGTTTTCAGGATTTCCCCAATGAATATGCATTGAAAGCAGTGCATGCAAATAGATCTCATGCATATTCATTGGGGAAATCCTGAAAACCCGACTGGATTCTGGCCCTCGAGGACCGGAGTTGCCCACCCCTGCTCTAGTATAACAGCTTACTAAAAACAATCTAAAAAAAAAATACATATACAAGTAAATTGATAAGTGATAGAAGCCCCTTTAATCAACAATCAAAACAAATGATCAAAAAGTAAAATAAACTACATACCTAGAATATACTTCACACAGGTACAGCAATTCAGCAGCAGTCTAAAGAGAGAAATCTTTGTTTATACGCCTGAATCATCACAGATCATCTGCTTCTCTTACGTCCCTCCATGGGATTCTGTAACACTGTGCGATTTTCCAGAACACCTCTGATCCATCCATATCCCTCCCATGGGAATTGTCCCTTTACAGGCATTCTCCTATAACTGGGCACATAAGAGCTGTGTTTTGATTCCATTGATAGAATTTTTACCTATATGCCTGTATAATCCTGTAGACCCAAGTGAAGCATTTCAATTGTCAAAAATCATTTTACCTGAATTCAATTTCATAAACTATAATATATTATATACGCCATTGGGAAGACATTCCATGGATCCAAAATCAATCGCCATGCATCCCAGTTATGGCAAATATGCTTTTTCTAGTGTGGCATGCATGCAAAGAGGCTGGCTCAGGCTCTTGGGCAAATTATTTACTGACACAGACAGATATTACACTGCTTCTCAGTAATCTTTACCAGATAGGGAAGAGGTAGAGCTGAGGATGTTGCTACGAGACATAGAAGATTAATTGCTACTGTAATATTTGACATGAGAAGGCTTGAGATAATCAGAAGAGATACATTCATCACTTTGGGTTTGTACACAACCAGGTCTCTCTGTTCTCTATAAATCTGAATACATGTCACGAATACTATTTATTCTCTATGAAATATTAGGCAAGCATGTAAAATGTGTATTGATTAGAATAATAAATAACACTGAGCTCCTTGCAGAGATAACGCCGTTTGTAGAAGATTGCAGTCAATTTCTTTTAATTTCTCCTGCATAATTAAGAAACACACACTTGGGATCTAGCAAGTCTGCATATGATCTTCACATCTGTAAAGCAATCGAAAACTGTCTGTACATTTCAACGAATCAGGAAATCTTGGAGGGCTGGTGATACGATAAAAAATGGAACCAAATGACTCCTTTGCTTTGCTCTCTCCATTGGCTCCCGGTTTATTTTAGAATTTAGTTTAAGGGATCCTTTTACTAAGCTGCGATAGCATTTTTAGCGCATGCTAACCTCCCGCTAAAACCGCTATCGCAGCTTAGTAAAAGGAGCCCTAAGTATTTATGTCTTGTTTCGTCTTTGCTCCTCTTGTTCTTCTGCTCTGCTCTGCTCTGAATGTTTATAGATTTTCATATGCGAGAGAGGCATCCATCGATTTAAACTTTCTCTTCCTTCTAGGAAAGGAATTCAAGGAGTTAAGAGCTCTCTGGCGTTTAAATTTCCTAATTATGGAATGAACTTCCCCTAATTTTGAGGTGTCCCAGTTCCTTCCAACTCTTCCGTAAACTTCTAAAAACTTTTTTATTCACTAAACAGTTTATTTCATTTTTTTAAATTTATTGTTAACCGCGTCAAGCTTCCTTTGGTTGAAGACCCGGTGTATAAGGTTAAGTTTTAGTCTTTATTACTAAGATGTGATGATGTGCTAACATATCTTAGAGCAGCATATCGCTTCGAGATTCCAGGTGTGCCATAAGATGCCGACGGGAAGGAGAGGAATTGACACTTACAGGACATGCTGGTGCCTCTCCTCCTTTCCACCCCTCCCGTCCCCCACCGGCGTAATAATAGCAGGCTCAGGGCCCCGTCTGGAGGGCCTCCAGACACACCCGGATGTCAATGTCTGCACATTTCTGGACACCTCCAGACATGGCCCCGAGTTCAGTGTTCTACGTCTTCAAAATGTTTGCGGGCCACTGTGAGGGTAAAATAAACTTATTTTGAGCTTCATAGCCTGCAAATATGAAGTAAGTCAGTTTGGCGGCTAACAGAATTATAACAACTATACTGGTCCCTACTTAATAATTGTGATTATTCATTCATCCATTGATATTATTTAAATAATAAGTTTAATGAATTTCTTTGAAGATAAGACAAGAATTGCTAATATTAATTTAAAAATTAAAGAATAAATGATTAGCAATTTAGGATAGGGTAGAGGTTTTTGATCAATGAAAGAGACCCACGCAAACTTTAGGGACAACGATATATGTTCCCTACGTGGTGTATCTGAGATATTTTCCTCCACATAGGTTAATTATCTAGGCCCTCTTTTAGAAAGGCGCACTAAGTGTTTTAGCATGGATTTATTGTGCACTAAATCAATGCGTGTGATAACATGCACGCATTAGCTTAGCGCATCTTTGTAAAAAATGGGGGCTAGTGTCAACCCGGTGTGGTAGTGACAAGTCTAAGGTAAATGAGATTCATGTGTGCAGTGTATCTTGGCTGCATGCATCCCCATTCTAATGTGTCCTGATGGAAAATAAGGTTGAAAACAATTGGCCTATGAAATTTGTTCAAGTTGAGGAGGAAAAAAAAAATCCAAACACTGAAACAGGAAGCGTCAGTCTCTCAAGACCACAACCTAAGTAAGACAGGAACAAAGAACTAATTAATCAAAAAAAGTCTAGCCAATCAGAGTCTGGATCACTGAGAATCAAGAGCGTAGTGGCAGGAAAAAAAGACTGGAGAAGACTCATTAAGCCAAGCCGGTTGAAGTCCATCTATATCTGAGAAAAGGGGTCCTTGACTATGATTCAGGAGGTTTACGGATATTTCATCTCAGTTCATGTACTTGTATGAACAATATCTACAGTTTTCAGGCATTGAAAATGGAATTCCATAGACAATAAAAGCCGAAGTCACTGTTTTCCCTGGAACATGTTCTTGCATAAATAAATACGTTGTCTGCAAAGTTTTGATTATTATTAACATGGCTCGTCATTTTGATTCAGTCCTGGCATGCACAGACCTGAACACAGCATGTTTTCAGCTATGTTTTCCCCTCAGAACTATTTTCTGCAGCTGTGCACTACCTGTGATTGGACTCTTCCATATCACAGCTTAAATGTCGTACTTCTGTTGTAACAGTCACTCTAATCGCTAGGCTTCTGTGGCTAGATGGTCTCTAATCACCTCCAGGGGTGCAATCTTCTTCCCAGAAAATGTTTTCAGAAATGCTAGCATGCTAACTTAATGCATCTAAATTGGGATTCACGGTCTCCTTAGGGCATCACAGAAATGTCAAAGTATGCGTCTTTTTTTCCTTCGTATCCATATTTCCCTTCACTCACAGAGATTGAAAAGTACCCAGATCACCTCAAGTTTTCTTTAAAGTTTTGCATTCAAGTGTATTTCCATGGATCACTCACAGTTAAGAGTAGCTGTAGGGTGGTTTAAATGGGTAAATGCAATTTTATTGTGTTTTTGCAGCTGAGCCACGCCAGGATACATTAGGGTTCATTTCCAAAAATTAAAATGTCCGAAAAGTGGCATAAAGGGGCAGATGGACATTTTTCTTGCTAAACCTTCCCAATTTGCTATTTTCAAAACCCATTTTCTAGACAGATTTCTGCGGTGGCTTTCTGCAGTGCATCTAAATCTGAAGGGTCGTATTGGAGGTGTGGTTTGGACAGGACTAGAGCAGGATTTGGATGTTTTTTTTGCGATAATTGAACATTTCAAAAATGTCCAGAGCACAATTTGGATGTTTGTGGTCTAGACCTGTTTTAACAATGAATAAAAGTACCCAAAAGGTACCCAAACTGACCAGATGACTAAAGGAAGGATGAAGGCATGACCCCCCCCCCCCAACTCACATTTTTCACTGGTCATCTCCAGCGGCTCAAAGAGCAAAAGCAACTTTTAAACAAACAGCCTCAAAAGTCCACAGATCAATATATGTCCCCTGGTATAACCGGCTCCTATAAGGGGCCCACTTTACAATCATAGGCCAGCTTGGGGAAATAGGCCTAAGGTTAAAAAAAAAAAATCCCCAATAAAGAAGAAAAACCCAAAGGCCAACAACAGTTGTAATCCACCAAAGGTGTTCAAAAATCCAAATCCAAAGGCTAACTTCTGGGTCTTCGATATGTCATTTTTTGAAACATGCATCATGTTGGTGGTTTAGCCAAGAAAGGAAATTGATATAAATAAAGGACCGATGATGAATACACCACCCCAGTCAGGGTATGAACGAAAATCGAGAAATGCCCCGGGTGTTTGAGACCCTAGAGTAAAGTTAATATTGTACAAGTTTACTCCGATTGTAATAATTTCTGCATATACCAAAGTGTAGATTCACCAAGGGTAAAAGCACGGGAACCACCAACCTTGTTCTCTGTGTGGTTGAAAATTGCTACTAAATGGATTGCTTCATATCACTCTACTCTTTCACCAACCCAGTCCTCCCTTTAATACAGATAATATCTGGCGGTTTAATTAGTTAAATGGCCTGATTGTATTCATACGAGTTTTAAAAATATCTGACTAGGCTAGATGTGTGTTTGCCACCCACTTGCTCAGAACATTTTGCCCCAATTTTTGTATACCAAAAAGGACATTATACTATCGTTTTAATTGTGTGATATTTGTATTAAATCCTTAATTTGTTCCTACCTATAAATTTTCATTTGTTACATTCATTTATTGCTCACTTAGAGAGAGGTATGTTTTCACCGATTTGCCCCCCTGAAACAAATTTTATTAACATGGCATACAACATGACGAATGGACCGTTTTCATAGCAATTTGAAACATCCGTTTTCTAAAGCCCTTGAAAGGGCCTTGATAAACCAGAGTTACCGACTCGCAAAATACTTATTGCCTGGCCATTATTTGAGCATCACATTATATTCTTATAGTAATGAGAAAGAGAAAATTACTTTACAGTATTTAGATATTGCTATATTAAGGAACGCTACATTGGCATTTTTAATTCAATGTGTATTTACCATTTGAGCAATTACAATGTGACAAGAAATCATGTTTACCTTCCCTGTAATTGGTGTCCCTGGCACCAATTATTATTGTCAGGTTGTCTTTTTATCTCTGGCAACAACATGTTCTAGCTTGATCCTGTTAACCTTGTCTTTCTTTTTTCAGGTAATAGGATATTCAGTAGTAGATAGCTCATCAATCACTAGGAATCAGGTGGCAATTCTGCTGAGACCTACAGGGCCATTCAAACAAATAAAGTCATAACTCTTTCTAATTCGGAACCCAACAGTAGCATTAAATAAAGAAAACATTATTTACTGCATTCATCCTGTATTTCCCCCTTTTTCTAAAGTAGAAGGTTTCATCAGATCAATATCAGTAATTCTAGTAAATATGTTTGCATAAGGAGCGCAATATGTGAAAACACAGTATTACGTTAGCACAGGAGTGTCCAACTTTTTGGCTTTGCTGGGCCGCATTGGCCGAAAAAAATGTTCCTGGGGCCACTGCAGCAAGACAGAGGAAGGAGCCGGCAAGACGGTAAATACCTGGGGGCAGCAGAGGAAAACACTGCTTTGCCCTCGACCGGGGCCGCACAAAATATCACTGGGCCGCAGGTTGGACACCCCTGAGTTAGCATGTGGCTAAGGGCATTGCTAAATTCAGGGGTATAACTACGAGTGAGTGAGCCTGACAAAATGACCAGGGTTGCTCAGTGGTAAGGGCCACCTGCTGCTCTCTGCTCTCCATCCCCACTGTCTGCCTTTCTTGACCAATGAACCGGGAAGCAAAAAAATAATGAAACGTCTAATAGTCACATACTAGAGCATTCATATAAAATAATATAAAGTTATTGCTAGTCATATAATACAAAGACACATTACTGTGAAGCTTAGATATATACTGTAGATGGGGAAAAGATGGGTGATACAAAGTCAATTAGGATAAATAGGTGGGTGAGTAAGCAGAAAGGAAATTATACTTACTGTTGAATAGGCCTCACTGAATCTGCTGCAACAGTGGGAACACCCTCTGCGGAAATCACTCAAGGAGAAGGTCCAATTAAGAGCGAGAAACCAGTGGGAATCAGTGAGAAAAAAAAGTAGCAACAAAGGCAGCCATTTTACTGCAGTACCCACTACTGAGGCTCCTCTGATGGTATCTCTAGGGAGTATTGGGAAAGCTATTTAGAAATTAGATGCTTCTGTTGAAAAATCCATGAAGGAGGTGATGACTTGGACGTCCCTGCTATTAGGATGGCCAAGTGCCGACTTGGGCTGGTTTTTGGACGTTTCAAAGGTTTGATTAGGAGCCTCATAGTAAATGACAGCAGATAAGAGCTGAACGATCCATTCAGTCTGCCCAACATTCACACTCATACATTCATGTTTAAATCGTCTTTTCTTTAATAATTCTGGGCAATAGACCAAAGAAGTCCACCCGGTACTGTGTGTAGGTTGTCACTGCTGGAGTTGCCATTGAAGGCCCACTCCAGCCTATCCTAACCATCCTGTCACTAGAGCTTCTATCAAAGCCCTCCCCAGTTCATCCTAAACCAAATCACCATATATAGGATGCCCAGGACCAGCCTTGGAGATCCTCTGTGTTCGTCCCGCGCTTTTTGAATTCCATCATCATTTTCATCTCCACCATCTCCCTTGGGAGGGCATTCCAGGCATCCACCACCCTCTCCGTGAAAAATAAGTTCCTAACATTACTCCTAAGCCTGTCACCCCGCAAACTCAATTCACGCCCTCTAGTTTTACCATTTTGCTGTTGCTTTTGTTTACCTGTTGCTTGTGTTTTTACATATACCTGTCGGAAAGTTTCAAACATGATTGATTGATTTCATCGATTGATTGACCTTTCGTATTTGAGATTAAGCCCAAAATTTGTCAGTTTGTTTTTAAACTAAGGACTGCATTGCCTGTGACAATATAACCTAAGAGGTCGTGTAAAAATAACTACTCACTTGTATAGCATGTTGGAATTCTCTTGGGTAGTAAGAATATCTACATTCTAAGACCTTTTCCTTATCCTTTTACAAAGCTGCAGAAGTGAATCTCTCTCCACAGCACTGAAACTCAATTCCTATGGGCTTTGTCACAAAAAGGACCCTTAACATTCCAAAAATTTAATTAAGGGCAAAATCCACAAAACCTCTGGAAAACGGATGGAAATTTCTACTGTTATGTTGTAAAATTGCTTGTCCAGTGCACTTCTATGCGGACAAATGAAATAAAGGTGGCAAATAATTCTGTAACCAAAGTCAAATTGCTTAGGGTTCAACACTGAACTCAAATCAAATTGAAAAATTGAGAAAACCAGCAAGGATAAACGAGTATATCTTTTTGAATCCGCATTACCTTTTTGTGGCTATCCAGAGAGAAATAGTTATTTCTGAGTTCATTTGATCTCCATGGGATTCAGTGTAAAACATTGCTTCAAACACTAGTATATTTTTTCTTTGCATACACTGATTTTTTTTTTTTTTCACTTAATCACCCTTTAATCTGTTCTATGCCTCTAGCTTATCTTAATGGAAGAGATTTGAACAACACTTGGATTTTGTTTTCTTTCATCAGAGATGAAAACCTGCATAGCCTCATTTGTTCCATTTGAGTCAGCTTGGTTACAGAGCGCAGCTTAGGATAGCAATAATAAATACAAAAGCATGGACTATGCGTAAGAAACATTTGAAGAAATGCTTTCCAAAATGGAATGAGACTCATTAAGGGACGCGTTAGCCGTTTTAGCGCAAGCTAACGCGTCCATTAGAGTCTATGGACGCATTAATGTTTAGCATGCGCTAATATTTAGCGTGCTCTACAACGGCTAATACGCATTAGTAAAAGAACCCCCCTAGTGTAAAGCTCCATTATATCATTAAAATGGCCACTGTGTGCTCCTGTTCTCTATAACTCTTCACATTATACTGCAAGAAACCAAATGGATTATTTTGTGACAAATACAGAACAAACAAGTACTCATAGTCCTCAAGCCCCTCCTCAAATTTCATCTTTCTGTTTTAAATGATTGCCTAGCATGACAAGAATGCACAAGGGTTAAATGAAAAGTAATCTTCCATCGCTTTACTTCATCAAGAGATGTTAGCGTTACACACTATGAGACTCATAATCAACAAAAATGTCCAAAAAACCGCCTAAGTCAACACTTGGATGTCCTAATCACCAGGACATCCAAATGCCGATAATCAAAACCTTTTTCCTGGACATCTAGCAAGATGTTTATCCTGCTGTGCATCCAGAGTTCAGTGCACAAAAACAGAGAAAGAAAACAGGCCTTTTTCTTTCTTCAGGATACAAACTGGTGCTCCACCCCCCACACAAAGTCCAGCAATACTGTGAGTTCTTTGCAGGCACTTTCTTGCAGCAGCCAGCAAGGGCAAATTTAATGCTGGCAACACAAACAGTCCTGCTCAGTCAGCAACCCAAATATAATCAGGGGAAAAAAAACAAAACCAAAAGCAAACTGTTGCAAACAAGCAATCCACAGCACTGCCAAACTCACACCCATAGCTTCAAATTCAGGAATCAGCTCCTCCTCAATTTCCTTCAGTTCCTCCTGGAACTGAGATGCAAGCTCTAGGGTGGAAGCTGCTTCATCCACCTCCATAGGGTCTAGGCCATTACCCTGACCTAGACTGGGTTCTTGCACTCTGGGGAGAGCTCCTTCTGTCTTCCCCAACCTCTTCACCTGAGAAAAAAAACAGCAGGCTTTTCAGTGTGAGAGCCATGCCCTGACCTAGGTGGGCCTGCTCTCACCTGTGGCTCTTCTGGGCTTCCCTAGTGTATGTTCTGAAAAGTGCAGGTCTTCCTACAAGCAGAACCTGATTTAAGTCTTATGTTTAAAGGTCTGCTCTGAGGTGCATTGCTACTGGGGAGGGTTTCCATTTTTTCTCATTCAGGATCTAAGAGGTCCCCAGGTTCTGCCCCTGTTTCCTCTGAATATTCAGTGTGTTTTATCTGATGAGGGAAAAACTGCTTGAATACCTGAATAAATGCATGTAAACCGTTCTGAGATCCCCTGGGAGAACGGTATAGACAACTGAATAAATAAAAAAATAAAATAAAATGTTTGGTCCTGACCTTGTAAAAAACATTCTTGGTCTTGATCCTAGCCTTTTTAGGGAATTTCACTGGGACCATGTCTGGCACGGAGTCTGACTGGATGTTTACTAGTTAGGCTTTCAAAAATGGATGTTTCTGTGCTTCTGACTTTAGACATTTAGCAGAAATAATCCAAATTGGACTTCGATGTCCTTTTAAGAAAATGGCCCTCCACATATGTTCGCTTGTTCTGTGGAACCTTTTCCTTCACCTCAGTTGGGTTGTGGATTTTAAGGACTAGAGTTGACCCCCCTTTTCAGATTCATGATCCTATCCTTTTCCAGCACAACAAACTTTTCTTCAGAAGAAATAAAGAAATTCCCTTTCATCAGTTACTTTGCAGCCAGCTATAGATGAGTAGTTGTTTCCAGCTCTTTATTACAGAATCTACAGATGTCAGGTCACAGCAATCAATCTTGGTTATATTCCACTGTCCTAGGCAACAACAATCAATTGTTTATCCTTTGGATTCACTTTTTAACCATTTATATGTTTGGTTCTCATTGATGAATGGTTCCTGGATTAACATTTTTTGTTTGTTTTTAAATTTTCCAGTGTCACCTGTTTTTACTGTGCTTAAAAGTTCTCAGTCCAACCGACCAGCTTCCTAATTTTTAAGCATTATTTTGCCTCTGTAGCTGAAAAGAGTGTTATTTTATTAGGTGCCAATATGCAGAAACAAAATTCTATGTTTTTTGACATTGTTTCAAATCATTGATTGAAATATATCCATGTAATTTTCTTCTTGAATGGGCTGAGAACGTTTCAGCACCCCTTCATATGAGTGAATGTAAGTCTTTTCTATTCCACTGAATGAATGAATGATTTTTGTTTTCCTTTTTTTATCATGGAGTTTTGCTTTTACTTCAGTTTTATGTTATATTGTACACTGCTTTGATTTGACTTTCAAAAAAGGCAGTATATTACATTCAATAAGTGATAAATGATACTCACCGGAACACTTGTCCAATTTTAATAATGGAACACATTTTGCCTATGTGAATCTGATGATACAGTTAAATATGCTTAGTGGCCTATGATAGTAGTTTAAAAAGTATAATTTATTACTATGAGATTCATTCTTTCTTTGGCTTAGGGAATATACAGTATTAGAAACATAACAGCAGATAAAGGCCAAATGGCCCATCTAGTCTGCCCATCCACAGTAAGCATTATCGCTTTCTCTCTCCAAGAGATCCCACGTGCCTATCCCAGGCCCTCTTGAATTCAGACACAGTCTCTGTTTCCGCCACCTCTTCTGGGAGACCGTTCCACGCATTTACCACCCTTTCTGGGAAAAAAGTATTTCCTCAAATTACTCCGGAGACTATCACCTCTTAACTTCATCCTATGCCCTCTCATTGCAGAGTTTCCTTTCAAATGAAAGAGACTCGACTCATGCACATTTATATTAGGTAGGTATTTAAACGCTTCTATCATATCTCCCACCTTTCCACCAAAGTATACAGATTGTCTGTCCCCTTACGCCTTATCACGAAGACCACGTACCATTTTAGTAGCCTTCCTCTGGACCGACTCAATCCTTTTTACATCTGTTTGAAGGTGCGGCCTCCAGAATTGTACACAATATTCTAAATGAGGTCTCAAAAGAGTCTTATACAGAGGCATCAATACCCCCTTTTTCCCTACTAGCCGTACCTCTCCCTATGCAACCCAGCAGCCTTCTAGCTTTTGCTGTCACCTTTTCAACCTGTTTGGCCACCTTAAGATCACATACAATCACACCCAAGTCCTGCTCTCCCATCATGCACATAAGTTCTTCACCCCCTAAACTGTACCATTCTCTTATTCTTATAAATGAGCTCAAGGGCATTAAGGACATTCAGTTTTTAAAGATCTTTTAAGAGGAGTATGGGGATTGGATTTATTATGTTTGATATACTGCTTGTACATGAGTATTAAGTGGTTTACAAAAATAATACATTAGAAATGAGGGTTACATTTTCAATCATTAGAAAATTTTCCCTCTGTCCCAATGGTTTCATAATCTAATTATAGTATCTATGTAAGAAGTATTTAAATCCATGCTAGAAAAATATGAAAGATGTACTGTGCATATATAACCAAAGCGTCAGGACAAAAAACCTTTTTATATCCTCTTCAGTAGTATCGATTATCTCCAAATACCCTTCTGTAGATAAAATGATACTGGAGTAATAACCTCAGTGGCTACACCTGAGCACAGTTCACGCTTAAAGCAGCTAGCCTCCTCATCGGTTCAGTTTTTCTAAAGTGAAAGATGTCACAGTTTTGATACCATTTCGGGGATGAAGGCTCTCTGATGATGCATCTGCTTCTATTGTATTGTTTTGCACTGTTCCCAGCCGCTTTGTGTTTGTTGGCATCTGTATTTCTTGTATGCCCTTTGTTGCTCTGGTTGACCTCAATAAACATGATTTTAAAAAAACACACCAAAAAAAAAAAAAAAAACCCAACAAAATTAAAATTAAGAAGTATATAAATTGTGAAAACGAGGCTGGTGAAGGAAAACCGATGAGGAGGCTAGCTACATGAAGCCTGAGCTACAATGAAATGCTGTGTTCAGTTGGAGCCACTATCACTATATCTGTATAAGAAAATGCTTAAATCAATGATTGCGAGTCTAAATCAATACGATTTTTCTAAAATCTACAGAAGGGTATTTGGAGGTAATCGATACTACTGAAGAGGATAAAAAAAAGTTTTTTTTGTCCTGACGCTTTGGATCTATATTGATGACTAATTCTTGAATGCTTCAGAAGATATATTTGTTAAAGCTTGATCGTTAAGCCATTGCATATTACAGGCATACAAAATGCAATATAAGACTATGCAGACATCCGCAGACTATGGCGAGTAATCGCAGAGGTTTCCAAAGTGTTTCTGTTAGCTAATGGTTTGTATCTTCTTCTGTGATGTTCATGCACTCTTCAATACCATGTTTTTGTCTCCTGCAATATCCATCACTGATCTCTGTGATTTATGCGTGATTGTTGATCTTTCCTCCACTCCTAGATAAAAACTATGCCCTTTACAAAATTACAATCTCCAAAGAATACGATTATTAATGGTCTTCTGCTCAGAGAGTAGACTCTAGTGTTTTATTTATTTTAGATACTCTGAGCTTCTAGAAAATCTGTTGAATTATCTATCAAAAGACTTTATGAGCCTCAGTCCCACCACTCCATCGCATGAAATAGCTTTCATCGCGGCAAGCTTTATGTGGTTATTTCCTCATTGGCTCCTTCTAATTCGTATCCCATTTATTTTGTTCTCAATCTTAAAAGTTCATTATACTATTGCTACAATTCCTTAGCGTTTTCAAAAAGTGCTTAGTGCTTACTCAGTTCATTAAATTCATATAGGTTTTATAAATATATAAATGTATCAAAGAACTTAGCTTGTATAGTTTAATTCATCTGTCTTCATAGCGTTCACTGCTCAATTTGTTCAGTTTGGGAGGGTTGGACCCGACATGTTTCGCCCACTGCTGTTTCAAGGGTCCTCCCACAACCGCCAAGATCGCTCCACCTCAACAAAATTTTAAGTCTAAATTACATGCATACATATTAAAAATTCTAAAACATGTTTTGACAGAACAAACACGATAAAAACATTAACTAACAGTATCATTATTAAAACTTTTTTTTCAAATTCATCCAAGCTGGAGGCTTTGCTATGTGAGACTGTTTGAATAATGAAGTGTGAAAGCAGTGAACTAAACTTTCCTGAAACCTACTAGGAGCAGACTTTGAAAAGCTTTATTGTAAAGAAGCTCTGTGGAGAGTAAAACCACAGAGAAGATTGTTTGCACTGTGAGAGGAAATCCTGAACTTACCCAGAGTTTTCCCTGGGAATTTTGTTTTGCAAGCTGCATTGAATTTGGATTTGGCCATTTTGTTTTCTTTGTGTTTGAACATTCTGACATTAAACTTACCTGCGAAAACTAAACCATGGCACTTTGTGGATGGGTTTTTCCATTATTTGAATATAATTTGCAGTCCCTGCAGGGTGACTCCTTACTGGGTCACACGCCAGTGCAATTTTAGCTGTAGCCACTAGGGGCACTGAAGAGTCCTCTTTGGAGGCCCTGGTGCCGGCTACAACTTGCATAACTTTTGAAATTGTGTTCAGTTCATCCAATCCCCCTCGCACCCACCTAGAACATCCTCCCCTTCTACCCACATAACAGCCTCCCTCCTGATTCCTCCACTCATTGGCAAGGGTAGAACTCCCTTACCAACTACTGATCATGACAGGCCTCCTTGAACCTACTTAAGACCCCTGGTGGTCCAATGAGGGGTGATGGGGGAAAAGAAAAAAAAAAAAACAAAAAAAAAACAACAACACTTGCTCCTGTCCGTATTGACAGTCACCGGAAAATGGCTGCCACAATCTCTAGGAGTAGGCTTTTACTACTTGGGAGCTATCATGATAGGGAATGGTTGGGAGGGGGCTTCTATCCTTGCCAGAGAAAGGGGACTCAGAAGAGGGAATATTCCAGGGGAAGTGGGAGAGGGATCAGAGGGGCTGAACACAAATTTCAAAAGTTGTATGGGTCCTGGATGATATACAGTTGATTATGCAAACCCCTGATGAATTCAGGACAGAGCCTATATAAGCTCCAATGGCCATGACAACCACAAGTAGCCCCAGATGTTCAGCACTAGTGCCCAGACACTGCCTGACACTGAATATCTGGGACTAATTTAGCTGACTGCCACTGGATGAAGGATGTATTTTGTACATTTTAAGGCAATTTACTATCCAAGATTATGGGATGCTATCAAAGGCTTTCTTGACTGAATTCAGGCTATACTGATATTTCTACTTTTCTAGCACTGGCCTTAATGATTTTATTCAACATTAACTGGTCCTTGACTCCAAATGCTCCCTTCTTATTGCCAAAATGTTATTGGAGTCAATATGATTGAATATTCTTTTGGCATTTATTGTAATGAATAGCTTATAGACTGTAGGTAGAAAAGTTGTCAGAAGATTTAACAAAGAAGAAGTTAAGTCACAGTGACCAGATTTTATAATATAAAATAAAAACACTCTGCTCATTTAATCTAATATCTTAGACTCTCTTGGTAGTAGACACACATTGTCAGCTCTTTGCAGAGATGAAATGAACAGACCTTCTGGAGGGGATTTAAATTGCTTTGGGGCTCTCTATTGCTTTTGCTATAGGCTGGCAGCCAGTTCTCGAAGAAGCGCTGCTATTGTTTCTGGAAGGATGCCACTTCCCTGCCATCTCAACAGAAACATGGTTCTTATGTTAGCCACACAACATTAGGTAAGAAAAAAAGGTGAAAATATAACACTGTGAAATCTAAGCAATAAAATTACAAATGCATATTAGGGGCTGTATTTTCATACAGTCTGAAGAGATGTTAGAAGGGTTAAGAAAATGAATGCTTACATGTTTGTAAATGAAGCATCATATACAAATGAGTCTTAATACTTTTATGGGAAGTAGCAGGGCATGCTCTGATCTACATGTTATAGGGGAAATCACCCTTCAGGGATTCAAGACAAGGTTGGATAAGTTCCTACTGGAACAGAACATACGCAAGTAAGGCTAGACTCAAATAGGGCACTGGTCCTTGACCTAAGGGCCGCCGTGGGAGAGGAGTGCTGGGCACGATGGACCACTGGTCTGACCCAGAAGTGGCAATTCTTCTGTTCTTAAATGAATTAGAGAGTGATGTGGGGACAAAGATTCATCCCTGTCCCCTCACCATCCCACATTTTCCTCCCCCATCTCCATCCCCTCATCATCCCTGCAGTGAAGCACATTTTTCATCCCTGTCCCCTCACCGGCCCCACAGCCATAATTTTCTTTCCCGTATCTCCCTATCCAAAGCAGAAAGATAATTTTATGGGCCTGGACATTACAAATAAACATTTTAAGCCTGTAGGGGTTTTTGTGCACAGAACGCCAACATCAGCTCAATACCAGTGATATTTTAGTCCACACAATTTTAGTTCTAATTATTTAGGTACAAAACATATTAAGAATAGCCCTCAGAATATCACATACAAATAACTTATCCTTCCCCCCCACCTCATTTTATTAAGCTGTGCTACTGAGCAGTATGAGCTAAATGCCGAGCCACCCATTCTATTCCTATGGGCACCTGGGCATTTAGTTCATGCTGCTCAGCAGCTTGGTTTGATAAAAGGGGAAGGTGGTGCTTTTTTGTTCCCATTGTAAAAGCAAAACAATTGCACATGGCTTAGTGCTTTTCTCAGTGTGAAGACAAAACACATACAGACAGGGACTAATTCTGTAATTGGTACCTGCTGCATGTCAATCACCAGCAGGACCCTAGGTGCCATAAATTTAAGCCCGGGATTCACAGGCCTACATTTATAGTGCCTAAGGCTCTGTCAGAATCACAGCCAGCAGTATATAGTGACGCTGAAGTCCAGCACCACCCATAATCACGCCCACTTCAGGGCTTTGGCATCACTATGCACTGTTAGCCACCAATGACATAAGAACATAAGCAGTGCCTCTGCTGGGTCAGACCAGAGGTCCGTCGTGCCCATCAGGTCCAGGACCTGTATAGTAATCCTCTATCTATACCCTTCTATCCCCTTTTCCCTTCTTAAACCCCATGGTCCAGGAGATCATGTAGCGGTGCCTTTTTTTTAATACATTTTAAGGCAATTTATCATCCAAGATTGTGGGATGCTATCAAAGGCTTTTTTGCACTGAATTCAGGCTATATCTCTACTGAAACCCAGACCATTGCCACTTGGATGTCTCACCGCCATCTAAAATTGAATATGGCTAAAACAGAGCTGCTCATCTTCCCACCTCTCCGCTTCCCTCATTCTCTGTCTCTGTGGACAACTCTCATCCTTCCTATTTTGTCTGCTTGTAATCTCAGGTCATCTTTGACTCCTCTCTCTCCTTCACCGTCCAGATACAACATATCGCTAAAACATGCCGCTTCTTCCCCAACCCTTTCTCTCTGAGCACACTACCAAAACACTTATCCATACCCTCATCACCTTGTGCTTAGACTACTGCAACTCGCTACTCTCAGGTCTTCCACTAAGCCTTCTCGCTCCCCTCCAATCCATCCAGAATTCGGCTGCATGCCTCATATTCCGGGAGAGCTGCTACACTCTCCTAAGTCACTTCATTGGCTTCCCATCTGTTTCCGAATACAATTCAAACTCCTCTTACTGACCTACAAATGTACTCACTCAGCTGTTCCTCACTATCTATTTTTGCTTATCTCCCCCTGTGTCCCCCCAACCCTCCGTTGAGCTCTACTCAGCTGAAGTTCCTCCTATCTGTACCCATCTCTTCATCCGCCAACTCAAGACTCCGTTCCTTCTACCTTGCTGCCCAAATCCCTACGGCGGGCTTCGTCTCTGGCATTGTTCAAAGCCCAGTTAAAAGCCCACCTCTTCAAGAGTGCTTTCGACTCCAACTCCTCTCACACCTTGGGTTCTCCATCCCCAACCCTACAGTATATGTCATATTTGTCTGTCCAAGTTAGATTGTAAGCTCTTCCAAGCAGGGACCATCTATAAATGTCAAAATGCACAGCGCTGCGTACACCTTTCAGAACTATATATGTGATAAGTAGTAATTACTTTTTTAATTGGTTTTAAATTATGCAGTCAACTACTGTGTCATTTAGCACCAATTAAAACAAGTTAGGTGGCAGTAGGACGTCTACCTCCACCTAACCTTGGTGTATCAGTGAGAATCCAGGCCACAATATCCATTTCCAAGCAGCAAAGCAAAGCCAGCAAATAAAGAAAAACAAAATTCAACCAAGTGCAACTCTCAGAATATCACATGCAAATAATTTAAGCCCGAATTCTGTAAATGGCGCCTATCGGCAGTAGTTTTTAATTACCAATAATTAATATTTAGGCGCTAATCACGGAAATGTGATTCAATAACAGGGCGCCTCTAAAATGTTAGGCGTCATCTAAAAATTTAAGCGCTATGCAGATTAGGCAGGGGCGTGGTTTGGAATTAGGTACCCTGTTACTGAATCGCCACAGTTCAGTGGTCCTAGGCGCTTGGATTACCACTTAATATTTAGTCATGGGTGAATTCGGCCTAAATGTTGAGCACCCCCGAAATAGGCGCCCAGCAAAAGTTTCATGATAATGAAACTTGGGCATCCCTCCTGCCAATTGTGTGTGTGTGTGGGGGGGGGGTCATCTGTTAGCCACAGCCAGCTCAGCTGATCGCAACAGGGGAATTTCCCCCTGATCATCTGAGCCAGCAGGAATCCTGCCAGTTCAGCTGATCGGGGATAAATTTCCCTGCTGTGATCAACTTAAGGCATCTGTGAGCTGGTTTTAGGATCGCATGGCATAGCTAGGCGGCTGTATTATAGGCCTGGGTTTTCCGGGCCTATACAGTATTTCAGCAGCCTATCTTAGCTGAATCACGTGATTGACCTGCAATTGGCAGTTGCTTATAAGGTGGCCACCATCATGAGCACCGGTTACAGAATCTTGGAGTTAGGTTCCATTTTAGAATTGGCTCCAATCACCCACCCTAAGGTGCCCAGTTATAGAAGTACCCCGTTATTTGAAAATTGGCATCATTGCTGACAGCTCTTCAACTGCACTTTGCAGCAGGAACTTTAAGAAAAGCACAAATGGGACTGCTGTACAACATGATGGTTTATTTCTGAAATGAATAAGCAATATAGATTGATATTTAGAATATCCATTGTACTCTAGCCTTTTCTCGGAGCCGCCTCATCAGTTCATTTTAATAATGCCATAGCAGGCAATCAATGTGTTGTCTCCATGTTAATGGCCATAAAACTTGTCCCACCTCCAAAATGCATGCATAAGGCTTTGCAGCCTAGGATTTATTGTGAAAATTGCAGTAAGCCTATTGACGTTCCCATCAATTTGGATCCCAGCCTATAATTAATAGCTTGTTTCTTTACTTTTAAATGGAAGCAATCAAATTTTCAACTAATTAGGTATGAGGAAGCCATAGATTACAGTTAAAGTTGAGGGAAAAATCTGACTTTGAATCAAATGACATTCAGAAGTTTGGTGAAATGACCCCCCCCCCCAAAAAAAAAAAAAAACCCGTTAGACATTTTTTTTCTTTTTTTTTTTTGGGTGACATTTGGAGAATCTCAATTTTTTTTTTTCTGAGAATTCAGAACTGCATTGTTTACCTTTTCTGAGGCCAGACATTATGCTGTAGCAGCCATGATTTACTGCCTGTCAGGATTGCCTTCACCTACTAGCAAGACTCTGTGTATAATCACAGCCTGCAGTAATAGAAGAGAATTTACTTTTATGGTGTAGTGCTTAGGGGAGCAGGAATATACTAGTTCCATTTTAGTAAACCTCAATATTCAATATGTTGTCAAAACATTAGGCTAGATTTTAACTTGCTGTGGCATGCCATTAATAATATTTTGCAATTCCTTGCAGAGTTATTAAAATCTCACTAATTTGTCTTGCTTATCATAATATTCATCAACTGACAGGGCAGTAATACGTCGAGTGCGGTTTTTCCTTTAATAGTATCAAAGATCACATGCTAAATATTATCTGCTGAAATAAAGGGATCCTTTTACAAAGCTGCGCTAGCGGTTTTAACGCACGCACCGGATAATTCGCACTCTATGGCGCGTGCTAGCTGGAAATCTACCACCTGCTCCAAAGGAGGCAGCAGCGACTAGCGCGTGCGGCAATGTAACGCACGCTATTCCACATGCCCTAGCGCGGCTTTGTGCTTGCTTCATAATGCGATTGCCCAAATTCTACCTCCTATGCTTGTAACTGAAGGGCAAATTCTATAAGAAGCGCCCAAAAGTTAGACGCCGATATAGGCACTGTTCAGCGCGATTCAAGTAAAATTAGGTGCTGTTTAGTGAATCACGCTGAGCGTCACCTATTTTGGAAGCGCCCATTAAATAGGCCAGCTCTAGGCACAACTAAAAGTTAGGCGACCATACGAGCACTTAAGCACGCTTAAGAGCGGCGATTCTGTAACAAGGCGCCTAACTCGAAGCCACGCCCATGCCTAACATGCATAGCGCCTTTTATTTTTTTGAAGGCCGCCTGAATTTTTAGAGGCGCCTTCTTACAGAATCGCTCTCTTGATAGGCGCCTTAGTTTCAGTTAGTGCTGATTAAAAGGTGACGGGACTAAATCGCGCTAGACAATGGCGCGCCGACAACTGAGCGCAAGGTTGACGGTGCGCCGAAGAAAAGCACTATTTTAAAGGGCTCCGATGGGGTGTGTGGGGGGGAACCCCCCCACTTTACTTAACAGACATTGCGCTGGCGTTGTGGGGGTTTGGGGGGTTGTAACCCCCCCATTATACTTAAAACTGAACTTTTCCCCTAAAAAAAACAGGCAAAAAGTTCAGTTTCAAGTATAACGAGGGGAGTTACAACCCCCCCAAACCCCCCCCAACGCCAGCGCAATGTCTGTTAAGTAAAATAGGGGGGGTTCCCCACCAACACCCCCCGTCGGAACCCTTTAAAATAGTGCTTTTCTTCAGCGCACCATCAACCTTGCGCTCAGTTGTTGGCGCGCCGTTGTCTCGCGCGATTTTGTCTATGAACCGATTAAAAAGCTTAATTGAGCTTGAAATTTAATTTAGATCGGCGCCTCCGAAATAGGTGCCTAACTTTAGGCGCTGGTTACAGAATTTAGGCCTGAGTGTCATCAGTTAAAAATACGGGGCTTTTCATGCTTGGCCATAGGATTCCAGGGAAAATATCCATTAAAGTGTAAATTACTGTGGCTTTACACCAGATTTGTGGTGTCTGGGTATGACGTATTAGTGCTGTGAAAATGTTAGTGTTGCCAACATTTCTATATCTTTTTTGTTTGCATTCCCTTACTGATTCCAAAATGTTTTCTTGGGAAATTGCAGTGTAATGTCTTATGCTATATTTGGAAGCAGAAACTTCAGAATGTTAAAAGGGAGAAGATATACAGGGTATCCCAAAAGTCACTACACACATTTTTTTTCTATTTCGTTCTAGGTATCATTTGCAGAGTCTTAAGGCCATCAGCAAAAGAATGAGCTCCATGACTGGTCACAGCCCGAGGAAAGAATACGCACGGCCTGTAGCGAGATCCGGGAAGAGATTCTGCAAAACGTCGGCGAGGCTTGCGTCCAAAGGTGGCTGAAAGTTATCGAAAATGGAGGCGCTCATGTGGAGGTATCCAACTAGTTTTCGAGGCATTGGAACGTGATGGCAAGCCTAGCAAGTAAAATTGCAACGACTCTTTTGTTGATGTAAAGAATATGAACAAACTCAGTTTCTTGTATAATTTTAAAGAATTTATTAAAAGTGTGTAGTGGGGGATGGGGTGGGTCTGGGGGGGGGGTGAGATTCCAGTCTGGGTGAGTGTTTATAATTGGGAGTGGGTACAGTGGGGGTCGGGGGTTTCTTTCCAAAACTTGCCGTCTTATACTATTGGTTTTCTCAACTTTGTTACGCTTTTGCTTTGTTTTGTGCGTTTGCTGATTGTGCAACAATAAAACATGATTTACACTAAAAGTGTGTGATGGGGGATGGGGTGGGTCTGGGGGGCGGTGGGATTCCAGTCTAGGTGGAGTGTTTGTAATTGGGAGTGGGCAGAGTGGGAGGCAGGAGTAACTTGTCTTGTTGTACTATTGGTTTTCTCGACTTTGTTATGCTTTTTATTTTGTTTTGTGCATTTGCCAATTGTGCAACAATAAAACATGATTTACACTAAAAGTGTGTAGTGACTTTTGGAACACCCCGTATTTAGACAGGTTATAGGGGGATTGTTCTACTTATTATGAAGCTACAGAGCTCATAGTTTTTTCCCTTTAAATGTTGGGTGCAATACTAGGGGCTCCTCTTACAAAGGTGCGCTAGCGTTTTTAGCGCACGCACCGTATTAGCGTGCGCTAGCTGAAAAATTACCGCCTGCTTAAAAGGAGGTGATAGGGGCTAGCGCACACTGCATTTTAGCACGCGCTAAGCGCACCTTTGTAAAAGGAGCCCTAGGTGATTTGCCTCTTCGGGAGCTACCTTAGCTCCGTTTGGGGGATATTATTATTAGAGAGAGATGTGTTTTGGCATCTCTAAGAACAGATGAGGTAGGCAGGGAGGAGAGCTATGATGTCAGAAAGCTAGATCTGGTAGAGTCTGCTGCTCCTATACCTTTGCTTCTTTGCTTTTCACTGAGCACATTTAGTTGAATTTAAGTTTGTTTGATATTTATTCGATTCTCCACATTGAGAATACTGAAGTTGAAGTGAGGATTGAAGTATTTAATGATTATACTCCCAATTTTTTGATTGAGAATGCTCTAAGAACAACATTTTTTTCCACATCAAATATGGTTTTATGATACACCCATTTGAAAGCCCCCTACCAGCCCCTCCCCCCTGCTTTGTTCCAAGGAATTTGGCTCCTGCTTTTTGTCAGTGGGCTACCGGTGGTCAGCGGGTACTGGGCTAATTGGTGGTAGATAGGTCTTTGGTAGGTTTTGAGACGTGACAGGATGAATATGTATTAGATTCATGAGACTAATTCTGTAGGGTAAGGATCTTACAAAATATCAAATAATCTTTCTCATATCAAACTTCAAATGGTATTGAATTTGCTAATGCCTGGGTAGCAACAAAAAAAAATATCAGCATGTATAGACATCTAAAAAATAACAGGAACCTGTAGCAATGATTAGAGTACAATAGACAAATAGGGTTATACTGCTAAAGTATAATTTAAACCATAAGTCATTCAAATTAAAAATAAAATATAAAAAAAAATCTATTCACTTGAAGAAATGAAAATCATTCAATGGTTTCAAAATACTAAGAATTCTTCCTGCTGCATTTTGGCCAGTTGTAGCAGATAATTTGCACTAACAGCTGGACCAACATACAAAAGGTTACAATTGTCAAGATCTGGATACAGATCTGTACCACAAACCTAAAAGCATAAGAAAAAAATATTTTTCATCTATTAAATTTTTAAGTTTTCCAACCAAGCAAAATACTAGCACACAAAAGTAATACTGTACAGGTTATGCAAAGAAAACCAAATTAATGCAAAGTAGAACATAGAATCATAAATTCTACTACATCAAAGAAATTTCACTTAAATCCACAATTAGAAGATCCTAGACACCAAAAGGAGTCAATAACGAAAAAATACTTACTGCCCCCTCCCTCTTTTATCAAGCTACGCTGCCAAGCAGCACAAGCTACATGCTGATCCACCCGTTTTGTTCCTATGGGCGGCTCGGCATTTATCTCTTGCTGCTCTGCAGCATAGCTTGATAAAAGGTGGGGTTAAGGAATTGCACCTGAAAGCTCGACAAATGGGCTGCGACATGGCAAATGAGGTTTAACGTGGATAAGTGTAAGTGATGCATGTCAGTAAGAAAAATCTTATACACGAATACAGAATGTCCGGTGCAGTACTTGGAGAGACCCCCCAGGAAAAAGACTTGGGAGTACTGGTCGACAAGTCAATGAAGCCGCCTGCGCAATGCACGGTGGCGGCAAAGAGGCCAAACAGAATGCTAAGAATGATTAAGAAGGGGATCACGAACAGATCGGAGAAGGTTATGCCGCTGTACCGGGCCATGGTACATCCCCAACTGAAATACTGCGTCCAGCACTGGTTGCCGTACATGAAGAAGGACTACTCGAGAGGGTCCAACAAAGAGCGACTAAAATGCTTAAGGGACTGGAGGAGTTACCGTACAGTGAGAGATTAGAGAAACTGGGTCTCTTCTCCCTTAAAAAGAGGAGACTGAGAGGGGACATGATTGAAACATTCAAGATAATGAAGGGAAAAGACTTAGTAGATAAAGACAGGTTGTTCACCCTCTCCAAGGTAGAGAGAATGAGAGGGCACTCTCTAAAGTTGTTCTGTTTTGACAGCAAGACCCCCAAGTGTCTTCCCCCTTTTACTAAGCTGTGGTAAAGGTTCCTACCATGGCCCAGGTTGCTAAATGCTCCAATTCTGCTTGAACGCTAATAGAATTCCTATGAGTGTCAGAGTGGCGGAGCAATGTCGGAACATTTAGCACCCCGGGCCATGTCGTGGCTTAGTAAAAGAAGGCCTATATATTGGAAACCTGTTCTACATCTTGTGATTGGATTTCAGACCAAAAACATTAATTGAAAAATGTCATATGAAGTAGCTCAGTTGACTGATCATTGTTTGAAAAATCATCAATATTTTTGACTGATGAGATCATGCTAAATTGTTATTGCAAAAAGAACAACAATGGGTTATTTAATTTAGAACCCAATGATTTAATACTGTAATTAAATAGAACTTAATAAAAGTTATTTATGAACAAAAGTATTTTTTTTGGGGGGGGGACCTCATTGTAGAATATACTGTATTTGATTTTTCTAAAATAAAAGTACTTTAAAAAATACATGGTATATGAAGTTCTTTAATGAGATCTGTAGGAATCTCCATTCATTGGCTTCAAGAGTGTTTTCATGAAGGAGAAATGGAGTTCTTTGGCATGATTAGCTAAAAAAAATTAATTATGTAGCTTATGTCTGCATCTATAAAAATCCTTAGCACCATTATACTGTATATCATTATAATGAGGAAGGTAAGCTCACCCTTTATAAAAAGTGGTACAGAGTCTACTTGAGAATTGATGGTTTTTGATGAGAAATAGTTCTTTCTGGAAAGTTTAGATGTCGGAAGAATCCTGAACAACTTGTATGATGAAACATTAATAAGTGTCTGAAGGAAGTCTGCTCCCTTACCCCCAATAAAGGGGTTTGGGAATAAATCTGTAAATTAGAAGAACCAACAGATTAAAAGGATGTGATCTGTTCTATGCTGTAATTGAAATATGCAATCGATACGAGTACCGTATGTCTTTAATGGAATAATTAGAAGGTGCTCCGCATATCCTTTTTTTAGATTTAAAAGAGAATATGTTTGGAATAGATATAAAGGGAGATTTTTTTTTTCCTTTTTCTAGAAAGGACTTACTGAACATTTGCTACATATTGTCACTGACCAGCCCTGCAGGCTAGGCTTTGGGGACTGGCTGGTGAAGTAGCTGCCGATGGTTTAATAATGAACCCTCTAGACATTCAAAGAAACAGCAACCAAACAAAAGAGTATCAGGATGCGTCTATTTCCAGAGATAATGCTTTGTGCTTTTAGGCAGCCTCACCCCTCACTTAGAGTCTCAGGAAGGATGTGTGCCCACCCCTGGCTTAACAGCGTCCATGGGCCAAAAGTTCAGATTCTTTAACTTAGGCCTTTGTCTTTAGGCAATGATAAGGAGGCTGAGTGCACACCACCTTGCTGGCACTGTTTCAGAGTCAATGGCTCTCAAAGAAGAACCACAGAGTTTAAACAGTTCAACTTGGTTCAGACAGTCTTTATATACGGTAGTCCTCTTGCGCAAAAGCTCACAGCCAAATCACACAGCGGCTACACACCAGTGCACCAAGTGCGGCAGGAGAGTTGTGGGGTCTGTATCTTTGTGCTCCTACATAAAACCTCTGACCGCCCGGGTTTAGCAGACCCTCCTCCAAAAACTCTACTGTGGGTCAGTTTAGAAAAACAAAAGACTCAAAACAGCTGAAGAAAAAGAAACCTTCTGTCACTTTTCTTCTCCTTTTAAACTGGCTTCACCATTTCACCTTTTAGTCTTGCCCAATCCTCATTTAGCACAATCTTATTCCAGAAATACAAAATGGCTTCCTTTAGCTTAGCTGACTTCTATGGCCTTGTCCTGCTCACAGTCCATGCCAGCTTCCCAGTCCAGTTCCATAGGCTGTGCTGGGCTCGCCTCATGCTCTGAGGCACTGCTACTTGTGTCCATGGCCTCGACAGTCTCTGGATGTGTGTACCTTAGCAGTGATTAATCCTGCTGTTTCCTCCTTCTCTCGTATAACCAGTCTGCCCATCTGTTTAAGAAGTGTCATGCCTAATGTAACCATACATCCTGGTTTGAACAGGACCATCCCGTTTTTAGGTACCTCGTATGCTTTCCTCAGTCCCCCCCCCAACACACACTCTGACAGGACCGCCCTGCTCCTCCCTCCCTATGGCCCTGGCCTAGTGTTCGTCCCGGGGGCTTAGGCCGTGGTGTGAGGAGGAACCGGTTTAGGCCACGGTGTGAGGTGGGCCCCCCCGTCTGCACGTTGGATGTGAGCAGCCCAGCCTGCCCCCCCCCCCCCCCATCTGCACATTGGATGTGAGCGGCCAGGGCTTCGACGGCGGTGGCCCTCACCATGCTCTGGCGCAGCAACAAGCATGTGGAGTCGGTGGACAAGCGGGCACTGCTCCCTGCAGACTGTACCTGATAAGCCTGGAGGAGCTGCTGTTTTATGCCAATCAGCTGCGGGAGGTGCCCCAAGTCAGCTGCAAATAGGAAAGATAGCCCTGAATGCCAGCGGCAGCCCTGCTCTGAGCTTAACTTTCTTCAAAGATGCAATAGGGGAGAAATTTGTGGTTTGAAAGAAAGAAAGGGGGTGCAGGGAGAGAGAAAAAAGACGGAAACAAAGAAAGAAAGGGGAGGCAGGGAGAGAGAAAGAAAGACAGAAAGAAAGAAAGAGGGGGAACAGGGAGAGAGAAAGAAAGAAATAAAAAGGAGGCATGGAGAGTGTGACATTTCCATCCTTGGTCATGGTTCACCACGGAGATCTCGCACCTCATTAAGGAGAAGAAAAAATTGTTTCTCTCCTACAAGCGCACGGAGAAAAAAGAGGCAAAGGTAGAATATAGGGCCAGGTCTACAGCGGTCAAAATGTCAGTTAGGGAGGCAAAACTTCGAGTGGAAGAAATTCTGGAAAAAAACATTAAAAAGGGGGACAAATCCTTCTTCAGGTATATTAGTGACAGAAAAAGGAACACAGGCGGGATAGTACGCATTTTATTAGACCGGACGGAAGTTACGTGGAAGCAGATTCCGATAAAGCCGAACTACTGAATGAATACTTCTGCTCAGTCTTCACCTGTGAGGCACTGGGACACGGTCCACAGTTGAAGGCAACACAAAGCACAGAAGACCCGTTTCAGAATTTTGAGTTCACACCAGGTGAAGTTTACAGTGAACTGGCAAGACTCAAGGTGAACAAAGCCATGGGACCAGACAATTTGCACCCAAGAGTGCTCAGAGAATTGAGCGATGTCCTGGCAAAACCGTTGGCTGAGCTATTCAATCTCTCCTTAAGTAAGGGGAAAGTTCCCCTGGACTTGAAATTAGCTAATGTCGTTCCTCTGCATAAAAAGGGTTGCAGGGCAGAGGCTGCAAATTATAGACCGGTGAGTCTCACATCAATAATGTGCAAACTCATGGAAACACTAATTAAAAGCAAATTGGACACGATCTTGAATGAAGGGAATCTTCGGGATCCCAGTCAGCATGGATTCACCAAGGGTAGGTCCTGCCAATCCAATCTCATCAGCTTCTTTGACTGGGTAACAAGAAAGTTGGACTTGGGAGAGTCTTTGGACGTCGTGTACCTGGACTTCAGTAAAGCTTTTGACAGTGCCCCACACCGCAGGCTGCTAAGCAAGATGGAATCGATGGGGTTAGGAGAGACACTAACTGCATGGGTCAATGATTGGCTGAGTGACAGACTTCAGAGGGTGGTGGTTAATGGTACCCTCTCTAAAACATCGGAGGTGACCAGTGGAGTGCCGCAGGGCTCGGTCCTGGGTCCATTCCTTTTCAACATATTCATAGGGGATCTGACTCAAGGGCTTCAAGGTAAAATAACACTATTCGCCGATGACGCCAAACTATGTAATATAGTAAGTGAATGCAGTTTACAGAATTATATGGCGCAGGACCTGCTTACATTGGAAAGTTGGTCCTCAACCTGGCAGCTAGGCTTCAATGCTAAGAAATGTAAGGTCATGCACCTCGGAAGTGGAAATCCATGCAGGACGTACTTCTTGAACGGAGAAACTTTAACTAGGACTTCAGCTGAACGAGATTTAGGAGTAATCATCAGTGCAGACATAAAAACTGCCAATCAAGTGGAGAAGGCTTCATCTAAGGCAAGGCAGATATTGGGTTGTATCAATAGAAGTTTCGTCAGCCGAAAGCCTGAAGTCATAATGCCGTTGTACAGGGGCCATGGTGAGAAATCATCTGGAGTACTGTGTGCAATTCTGGAGGCCACATTACAGTAAAGATGTGCGCAGAATTGAATCGGTTCAGCGGACGGCCACCAGGATGATCTCGGGGCTCAAGGGTCTCTCGTACGAAGAGAGACTGAACAAATTGCAGCTCTACACTCTCGAGGAACGTAGGGAGAGGAGAGACATGATCGAAACATTTAAGTACCTCACGGGACGTGTCGAAGTGGAAGATATTTTCTTTCTCAAGGGACCCTCGGCCACAAGAGGGCACCCGCTCAAACTCAGGGACGGAAAATTTCATGGCGACACCAGAAAGTATTTCTTCACAGAGAGAGTGGTTGATCATTGGAACAAGCTTCCAGTGCAGGTGATCAAGGCAGACAGCATGCCAGACTTTAAGAATAAATGGGATACCCATGTGGGATCCCTACGAGGGTCAAGATAAGGAAATTGGGTCATTAGGGCATAGACAGGGGGTGGGTAAGCAGAGTGGGCAGACTTGATGGGCTGTAGCCCTTTTCTGCCGTCATCTTCTATGTTTCTATGCTGGCTACTATGAACTGTTGGATATTGGAGTCAAAGCAAGTGAAATAGTTTTGTTTTTTTTTACTCACTGATGAACTATTAAAACTGAGTAGCAGTCATTGCAGAAAGCCTGTGAATATTTTTGCCTGAACTGTGATTTAAAAGGAAATTGCAATTGTCTGAAGCATTTTTGTTTTGTTATTTTCTCAAACCAAAGAATTCTATCAGTTTTACAGGGTCTACCTCATTGGGAGTCACGCCAGGGTCCATGCTGCCACCTGTCCGCGGTCCCCTGCAGTCTTCTTGCGGCCAGGCAGGTGATAAGGGAGAAAGAAAGACAGAAAGAACGGATGCACAGTCAGAAGGAAGTGCAACCAGAGACTCGCCAGAGAACAAAAAGGTAGGAAAAATGATTTTATTTTAAATTTAGTGATCAAAATGTGTCAGTTTTGAAAATTTATATCTGATGTCTATATTTTGCACTATATTTGTCTATTTTTCTATAGTTGTTACTGAGGTGACATTGCATATTTTAAAGTCATCTGTTTTGACCTCTTTGAAAAAAATCCCGAATACAAATGATAATTAACATTTTCTCTACATAAAGTGTGCTTTGTGGGTTTTTAAAAAAAAAATTTTATGGTTACCATTGTGAATTTATAAGATATTGTGTGTACTGTACATGAAAAATGAATGAAAGAAATTGGGGGTGGAGGGAGGCCTGGATAGGGTGGGATTGGGTGCAGGGCTGGAGCAGGATTGGGGGGCGGGACTGAAAATTAGTAGATGTCCCATTTTGAGAAAAAAAAATGGTTACGTCAGTCATGCCCCAAACTTCCAGCCAGTTTAGCCTGGCTTTTGGTTTAACAGGGCTTTGCAACTTCCTTTGCCCCCCACTTGTGTAGGCTGGTTTATGGGTCTTGTGCTTTCCTGTTTCATTCTGGACCACCTCAGTCTCAGTATCTGAGGGGACAGGAGTGCTGATCATTATTTGAAAAATTCCAGAACATTGTTTCAAGCTATTCTCTCCCCTCCCACCTTTTACTAAGCCACTGTAGATGTTTATACTGTGGCCCAGAGCACTAAATGCTCCAATGCTCTTAAAATTCCTATGGGCATTAGAGCAGAGTAGGAGCATTTAGCACCCTGGGCCATGCTATAAATCTAACGTGGCTTAGTGAAAGAGGGTCTTTATGTTTTAAGCATTTTTAATAACTTCATTAATCCCCCCCCTATTTTTACAAAACTGTGGAAGCGGTTTTTAGTGCAGGCTGGCAAACTGAATGCTCTGCGCTGCTCCCAACACTCATAGAGTTCCTTTGAGCGTCGGGAGCAGTGCAGAGCTAAAAAACGTTTCTGCAGTTTTGTAAAACAGGGGGGTGAATGTCATTGGATCTCAATGGTACCACTTAGAGCTAAACATACTAGGCACTAAGTAATCGGCACCCACCTCTTCATCATTATATTCATAACTCTTTTTCGCATTTAAATATTTTCATAATCATTAAGACAGTAGCTTATCTTTCTAATATATTTAATATACTCAGCCAGGGGATTGTTAATCCAACATGTCACATGTTTTGCCATTAGGCCTTATCATGTAAAATAAAGCACAATAATTCCTGACTTTAAAAAATGATACCCCCACCTACCACTGTTATTACCCGTCCATTCCCTGCTCTTTTCTGAAAACAGTGGATAAAATCCTTGAGCATTTTTTCTCTCCTCCATTAGCTGATTTACCTCGGCCAATCACAAATCCACTCATTCAAAATAATGATGACCATTCAATTTCTATATGCAAACCTAAAGGAATCACCGTATTAAACTATAAATCCAAAACTGTTCTCCGTAATTCTGTAAATCTTCCCCTACTTGTCTTCTTTCCTATCCGATATTGCATTTTTTTACCCTCCTTTCTCTTTGGTACAGTAAGTTAGAAGGGAAAAGATTCCGTGCAAACGTAAGGAAGTTCTTCTTCACCCAGAGAATGTTGGAGGTCTGGGACGCTCTCCCGGAGGCTGTTATAGGTGGAAGCACCCTTCAGGGATTCAAGTCAAGGTTGGATAAGTTCCTACTGGAACAGAACATATGTAGGTAAGGCTAGACTCAAATAGGGCACTGGTCTGCCGCGTGAATGGACCACTGGTCTGACCCAGCAGCGGCAAATCTTATGTTTTATGTTCTAAGCCCTGTTGGTCTTTTGTACGTTTTAACCATATTCATCGCTTAGAAGACTGATTAAGCGATTCATCAGATTTTAAATGAAAACTTACATTACTACCCTCCCACCCTGCTTCTGTCATACCTATTATTCTCCACCTAATATCATTTACTTGATGGCTCTTCTCCTTCCTGCACTGTATTTGTGAAGCTTGCAATTTTTCTGTATTAATTCTTGATTTATGTTCATTTAACCTTAATTTAATTGGACGACTAATCCATCCCACATATACCAATTCACAAGGGCATACTATAATATAAATTATATTTGTCACGTTGCAACTCCACTAGTACAGCAAAAAGAGTTATGCATGGACGGATGAAGAGATGGGTGCCGATTACTTAGTGGCTGGTATTTTTAGCCCTAAGTGGTACTGCTGAGATCCAATGAGATTTAATGAAGTTATTACTAAACCTCAAGAAGACTGAGTAAATATATAAAAGCTCTTGGGGTTATAAATTATTTTTGCTTGGTGTTATTGTTCAGCATTTGTTATTTAAATGATGGAAACCTTAATATTATCAATACAGTGCATGCAAATTAGTCTTTAGATGTTTATCCCCTAATTGTACATTCCCACAACTAAATCTGTGTACCTTGATTACACATTTGATGGTGTAGATCATAGAATGGTAGCAGTCATGTGCAAATTGGCACTAACAGTAGAGTAAAACCTTGGTTTGCAAGACAAGCAAAATATTTAGTTAAATTTTAAATTGATATACAAGCAATGTCTTGCAATACAAACACATACAGTATACACGCATCACATCATCACAACTGAGCCGATGGTTCTTCTCTCTCTGATGCTGTGGGAATGTAGTGACTGTTCCAAATGAGCAAAGTCTTGTAATACAAGTTCGTAATAGTATTTTGTATTAAAGTTTTTGGGTTGTGGAACAAATCGTCTGAGTTTCTATTATTTCCTATGGGAAAAATTTGCTTTGATATACGAGTGCTTTGGATTACAAGCATGCTTCTGGAACGAATTATGCTCGCAAACCAAGGTTTTACTGTATTTTGAATTAGTTGACACTAACTGATACTGAGGGGTCCTTTTACTAAGCTGCGGCAAAAAGTGACCTTAGCAATTTCTTATGTGACAGATTTTTCCCAGGCTGGATAATGGCCCTTTTCTACTTCATGGTCATTAGTGCACAACCATTAATAAGGATATGAGCCCTTATCACCACCTATTTTGTAGGCAATAGGAGACAATGATCTAATCAGTTAGGGTCAGATTCTATATCTTACAAAATATAGGCACGCTTTATAGATTTGTGTTGAGCGACGCTTCAGTAACCCTAGTGCACCTATATATTTTACGCGTGGCTGAACATCCTTATTGCAGATGCCTTTCTTTTTGTGCACCCTTTGTAGAATCACGCCAATGTAGGCGCCGATATTGATGCCTTATGTTATAACATTATCAGCGCCGGGACACATTCATCAGCATGGAAGCAAATAGAACATAAGAAGTTGCCCCCGCTGAGTCAGACCAGAGGTCCATCTTGCTCAGCGGTCCGCTCCCGCGGCGGCCCATCAGGCCTAGTGCCTGAACAGTGGTCCCTGATTAATTTTGTAACTTACCTCTAATCCCATCCCTCTACTCTTATCTGTACCCCTCAATCCCTTTGTCTTCCAAGTACCTATCCAAAGCTTCTTTGAACCCCTGTAGCGTGCTCCTGTTTATCACATCCTCTGGTAGCGCGTTCCATGTATCCACCACCCTCTGTGTGAAAAAGAACTTCCTGGCGTTTGTTCTAAACCTCTCCCCTTTCAGTTTTTCTGAATGCCCCCTTGTACTTGTTGATCCCCTTAATTTGAAAAATCTGTCCCTGTCTATTTTTTCTATGCCCTTCATGATCTTGAAGGTTTCTATCATGTCTCCTCTTAGTCTCCGCTTTTCCAGGGAGAAAAGCCCTAGCTTTTTCAGTCTGTCAGTATATGAGAGGTCCTCCATGCCCTTTATTAGCTTAGTTGCTCTTCTCTGGACTCTCTCAAGTACCTCCATGTCCTTGTTGAGGTACGGCGACCAGAACTGAACACAGTACTCCAGGTGCGGGTGCACCATAGCACGATACAGTGGCAGTCAAATATTGGGTATGCTGATTCTGAGCTCCTGGCCACCCTGTTCCTCTGGAAGGAACTTTATTATTTTGTTCTCCATAAAAGGGAGAGACATACAAGGAGGTACAACCAACAAGCTTTCTTCCCTAGAGCTGTAAGTAGTGCCTGATGTGGCAGGCACCTGCCATGTATCAATTACAGATAGGTGCCACTGACAGAATCGTAGTTATTGTTAGATGCCGTAGACTCACACTTGAGTCCTAGTGACTTGATGAATTGCGGATCAAAAAAAAATAATTGGTTTTGTGCTAATCTGGAAATGTCTTCCAGCTTCATCCTCATGGTTGTTTTCAACATGCCCAGTCATCCGACTGCAAGTCGCCCCCTTCACCCGGATCCTTCGATCTTCCCAAACATGATGTCCTTCTCAAATGATTTCTCTTTTCTAATGGTGTGACCAAAATAAGACAGTCCATAACTTCATCATTTGGGCTTCGAGTGACATAGCCAGTTTGATCTTCATCCAGGAACCTAGGCACTGGAAATGTAGGGCAGGGTTTTTATGTGCCTAATTTCCAGCATCTAAAGACCTTGTAGAATTGCACCCAGTGGTGCCTAGTGATGCTGAAGTTTGGTGCCACCCCTAAACATGCTCATGAGAGACTAGGCTTTCTGGGGGCAGGGCTGGAGGCGGACCTAGGTGGGTCTAGAGCAGGAATCTCAAAGTCCCTCCTTGAGGGCCGCAATCTAGTCGGGGTTTCAGGATTTCCCCAATAAATATGCATTGAAAGCGGTGCATGCACATAGATCTCATGCATATTCATTGGGGAAATCCTGAAAACCCAACTGGATTGCGGCCCTCAAGGAAGGACTTTGAGATCCCTGGTCTAGAGGCAGAACAGGGTGGGGCCATGTGTCCGGCTTCTCCCTTCTCAAAATATGGTAACCCTATCCCACCCCCCAGAAATAAAAGTAACAGTGAATACCAGGCTCTATGACAATCATTCCTAATAGAGCAGTAAGCAAGTATAAGGAGTAGCCTAGTAGTCAGTGCAGTGGACTTTGAACAGGAACCAGATGTAACTCCCACTTTAACCCTTTTATTTCTGTACAAATATGTGAGCCTTCCTGAACACAGAAATATCTACTGTACCTGCATTTATAAGATACATGCACGTGTGATGGTATTGGAGTGGTCTACCTTTTTGGTACAGTAGGTTTATATCTGTTCCTGGAGGGCTTACAATAATGTAACTGAATTAAGGTGGTATTTGTACCTGGTCCTATTGTTTAAAATTCATTGCAGTGACGACGAGGCTGCCCCACTGCTCTGCAGTGACATCTGTGTGGCTATTTTTGAGCCAACGATGGCAGAAAGACATTATTGTGCCTCTCTTTTTTTGGTGTTCATATTTTGGACATTTTATTTTGGAAATCTGTTCATTTTGGACATTTTTTAACAGGAAATCATGACCTTTTTTTTCAACATTATAAGCAGGGTGTTCCAATTCTAAACTAAACTAAACCTTAGGTTTGTATACCGCGCCATCTCCTCAAGCGCAGAGCTCGGCACGGTTTACAGAATTAAGAGGAAAGGAACTACAATGAAAGATAAAGGAGAGGAACTAAGAGGAAAGAGAGGGACAGAATACTGGAGAATGAGGGGTGATTAGATTTTTGCAAAGAGTCAAGTTTTCAAGTGTTTGCGGAAGGATTGGAAGGAGCTTGAGTTTCTGAGTGGGGATGAGAGGTTGTTCCAGAGTTCTGTGGTTCTAAAGGGGACATTCTTTCAAAAGTTTGTCTCTATGCCTTTAATATGTTAATACTATTTCCATTTAGAAATGCTACACAAGGCTTTTAAAATTATCTTAATTTTCATGATTTACATTGTTTTGTCGACAGATTTCACCAAGTATTAATGTAGAAGAAAAAACTTGAAGGTATTAACGTAGAACAAACCTTTTCCAGAGAAAGGAAATGGTAAAACCATTGGGCATAATCTGAGGTTGAGGGGTGGTAGACTCAAGAATAATGTGAAGAAATTCTTCTTTACAGAGAGGGTAATTGATACTGTGGCGTTGCCGGTGACGGGCTCAGGCTTATGCCCCTGTTCACCGAACAGCCACGACCGATTCCTACGTACCTCCAAGAGAAGTTGGAGGTCCCGCTGGCTTTTAATAAAAAAAAAACACAATTAGTCAGGATTAATAAAGTTCATTCCTCAAATGGTGTCTTACTTTATTGGTAAGGAAACACTTTATCCGTGGTTAGTTTGTCCACTTCAAAGAAACAAGAAAAAATAAACCTGGGCTTTCAAAATATAGCCCTCGCCTTCTTGGCAAGTACCAACAGGTAAGTGTCCCGTACAGTACTTAATAGCTCAGTTCTAGTAGTCCCAATATCTGAGCAGGTAAAGAAAACAACATACAGCTATCAATTGTCCAGATCCAACAGAGTCTTTCAAAAGTTGCTCCTCGGATTGAGAGCACTATTGCAGAGGCCTGGTTTATAACCGGCCTGCCCCAACCAGCTAAGCACACTGGTGGGGGGAAAGGGAGTAGCTCAATCCACCTTAAATCAGCTTGCCAAAATTGGCCCCACAAACCCAACCCGAGGACGGTTGGTGGATTCTCCCCGCTACTGTTCCTTCACACAATCAACACACCAGAAGTCCCAAACACTCTGCAAAAAGGCAGAGCACAAAACTTGCCAAACAAAATATACTTGGCTTTTAAAGTCCAAAAACAAGTTCCCTTGTGGCTGTGAGCTCAGTACAGCTCACCCAGCTTCACATTGGTGTTTGTAGCAATTCTCAAAGAAAAAAAAACCACCAAAATTTCAAACCCACAAGACAAAAATAAAGTGAATGTACTTAACTCTCATCCATTAATGTGTCTTGTGGTTCCATGGGTTCAGGGTTGGCTGTTTGGCTGGCTTCAGGGACAGGAGCTGCCTCTGACATTTCAATGTCCTCTCCTAGGGCTGAGTCAGGAGCCCGGTCCTCAGAGCCTGCTTCCTAGTCAGAGCCAGGATGGACTGACCTAGACTTGTTGCTTAGACTGTGCTTTCCTTGGGGCTTTAATCAGTGCTTGCAGCTGTGCACTACCTGCTCTAGGAGCTTGTCTCCTAGGCTGTTCCTTTCTAGGACACACCTCCTGCCGCTCTGGGCTATTCTCCCCTTCTTCCTCCCCTCCCCAGGGCTTAGTGACTTGGTGTTTCAACTGGAACTCTAAACCTAGCTGGGAACTAGAGTTTGTCTGGTCACACTGGTTAGCCCTTTGAAGGGTAATGCTAGGGTTTGGAGGAGACTTCCCTGGAACAAGCCGAGCTTTAGGGCTAGGGTTGTGACAATACATGGAATGCGCTTCCGAGGGAGGTGGTGGAGAGGAAAACGGTGACAGAGTTCCAAACAGCATGGGATGAGCACACAGGATCTCTAATCAGAAAATAATAGTATATGTTGAAGAACTAAGACTTGCTTGGTCATTCAGTCGAGGATGAGCTGGAGTGAGCTTTGACGGAGACTCCAGTAGATGAAACCTACTGTGTGTACAGTACCGGGCAGAGCTCTGGGCTTCTGGCTCAGAAATATCGAAGAAAAAGAATGATTTAAATTAAAAATCATTAAATTATAGAGAGTGTGTAATTGGACAGACTGGATGGACCATTTGGGTCTTTATCTTTCGTCATTTACTGTTACTATGTTTTTTATCATCAGTTTAAAGAATTTGTAAACATGTAAACAAAACCAGTTTTTCCAAAAACTTACACTTGACATACGAGTTGTTTAAAATGTAAGTAATAGCCATCTTATTCCAGTTCTCCTGACAAGAACGACGTTCCAATATGATATCATGAACAAAAAGAAAGTGTCTTATGCTATAGTACAATACTGTAACCACATGACCCTTTTCTGCTTATACAGGGAGAAAGCCTTGAAGTTGAAAACCACACGCAGTTGATGTCAAGAATGGCCTTTGACCCTCTTCAGCCTCGTTTAATAGAATTAAAATAGTCCTGCTAGAACATGTTTGTTCATGGTGTCCTTAAAGTGTATGCGTTTAAAAGGAGGATTTCATAGTTCGACAAGGAAGAACTCTCCTTTTCACTGACATCTTTTGCATGTGAAAAAAAGATAAAGACATGAATGAGCCCTTTGTCAGTAAATAGGAGCCCTTGGAACATGTTTTATTTGGAGATTATGCACTCTACTTTTCACTAAGCATAAACCAGCACAGAAAACACATTTGACATTTAGATAGTTGCATGAATGAAGCACTGCAAAGTACACACCGACTGAAATATGGCGAAGGAAGCACAAGATTGCTTCCTTGATTCAAATAAATCATAATCCAAGCTGCATTCCCCATTTACTTCTCTTTGCAATGAATTTGAGATATATTTGGTGATATGCTGAAAGGCCACTCTGCATTTTAATAGCACTTTTACATTTGATAGATCGGAACCACCTCCACATTGCAATAATAATCAAAAAATAATATAGTAAATGTCGGCAGATAAAGGCATGCATGGTCCATCTAGTCTCCCAACAAGGTGGCCAGAGCTGAACCTGGCACTCTGATTAAACATAAGTTACTGGCTGGAATTAATAACACTCTACTTCTCCCTTTCCCCACTCCCCTCCAAAGCAAACACATTATATTGTTGAGAGACTTGCAAATCTTTAAAAAAAAAAAATAAATTTGTAATTGTTTATTTATAACAAAAAAACAATGCATTGAAACAGCGGAAATCCCCAGGGCTAGATGGGTTCACGGGGTTGTTTTATAAAAAGATGTCTACCTTGGTGGCACCATTGTTGGGGCAGATATATAATGATATGAGAGAGGGAGCCCAATTGCCTTTCTTTATGTGGTTGGCAGGGATCACGATTTTGCCAAAGCCAGGGAAGGTTGCCACTCAGTGTCAGAGTTATAGGCCTATCTCACTGTTGGGTATTGATACCAAAATTCTTGCAAATCTTGATTCTTGTATCATAGATCTCATTTTCTTTTGAGTGTGCATTATTGTATTCACAAACTCATGCTTTCATCACTAGGGATGTGTACTGAAAAACTATCTGATTAATTTTGGACCTTTCACACTCATATTTTTTGTTCATTTTGCATTCAGTTTTAACAATACTAGGACTAGGGGACATGCAATGAAGCTACTGCGAAGGGCCGCTGAAAGGTTCTCAGCCTAAGCAAGAAAAGAATAATATGGAGACATAAAACTTACAAGTTATTCCACACTTTCTTGACACTTTTTGTTCATTTCATATCATTGAAATGAAAAGTGTCAAGAAAAGTGAGGGAAAAGTGTACATTTCATGGCTCCACATCATTCTCTTCTTGTTTGGATTGAGAACTTTTCAGTGGCCCCTGATGATGTTATAATGCCTCATTCTACCCATGCCTAAGAGCCAGCCTCATTGATGATATCACAATGGCTTGGTTTCCCTATACTTGTGCCCATTTGCTAGATGCGTTTGCCTCATGAAATGAAAAGTGTGGAATAACTTGTAAGTTTCATGGCTCCACATCAATGTGTTCTTGGTTGGGCTGAGAACTTTTCAGCTGTCCCTCGTATTGTGATGTCATAATGCCTTATTCCTCCAATGCTTAAGAGCCAACTTCATTGGTGATGTCACAATGACTTGGTTTCTCTATACTTGTGCCTATTTGCCTCAATGAAAATAAAAGTGTGGAATAACTTGTAAGTTTCATGGCTCCACATCATTCTCTTCTTGATTGGGCTGAGAACTTTTCAGCTGTCCCTCGTATTGTGATGTCATAATGCCTCATTCCACCAATGCCTAAGAGCCAACCTCATTGGTGATGTCACTGTGGCTTTGTTTCCCTATACTTGTGCTCATGTGCTACATGCATATTTGCCTCATTGAAATGAAAAGTGTGGAATAACTTGTAAGTTTTATGGCTCCACATCATTCTCTTCTTGATTGGACTGAGATCTTTTCAGCAGGCCTCTCGTAAATAGTAGATTTAAAGCAAACCAGAGAAAACATTTCGTCACTCAACATGTAATTAAACTCTAGAATTCATTGCCAAAGAATGTGGTGAACGCAGTCAACTCAGCAGGTTTTAAAAAAAGATATGATCATTTCCTAAAACAAAGGTCCATAAGTCATTATTAAGATGAACTTGGGGAAGTCCACTGCTTATTTCTAGGATAAGCATAACATAGTATGTTTTACTCTTTAGGACCTTGCCAGGTACTTGTGATCTGGGTTGGCCACTGTTGGAAACAGAATACAGTACTGGGCTTGATAAACCTTTGGTCTGAACCAGTCGAACAACTGATAAATTCTTATGTTCTTATGTAAGCATCTTAAAACGTATTCAAACCAATTGTACACGTTAGATTATAGGTTACTACAAAGAAATAGATTTTATATACATTTACATTTTTAAGGCATGCTAACAAACCGAGGGCTTCTTTTACAAACCCGTGGCAGAGGTTTCTACCACAAGCCGGCAAGGTAAATGCTCCAATGCTTATAGAATTCCTATGAGCGTTGGAGCATTTACCTCGGCAGCTCACGGTAGGAATCTCTACCGCAGCTTTGCAAAAGCCAGTGTGAGTGCATGATAGCAAATGCCCATTCATACTTACATCTCTGCCTCGTTCATTGTATTTATGTTTATATTTGGTCTTTTTTACTACTGTTATGTTGCTAACAAAAATTATAAGTTTTATGTTGACTTATACCTACTGTACACCAACTTGGGTGAATCTCTTAAGAACATAAGAACATAAGCAATGCCTCTGCTGGGTCAGACCTGAGGTCCATCGTGCCCAGCAGTCTGCACACGCGGTGGCCCAACAGGTCCAGGACCTGTGCAGTAATCCTCTATCTATACCCCTCTATCCCCTTTTCCAGCAGGAAATTGTCCAATCCTTTCTTGAACCCCAGTACCGTACTCTGCCCTATTATGCCCTCTGGAAGCGCATTCCAGGTGTCCACCACAGGTTGGATAAAGCAGAACTTCCTAGCATTCGTTTTGAATCTGTCCCCTTTCAACTTTTCTGAATGCCCTCTTGTTCTTTTATTATTCGAAAGTTTGAAGAATCTGTCCCTCTCTACTCTCTCTATGCCTTTCATGATCTTGTAAGTCTCTATCATATCCCTTCTAAGTCTCCTCTTCTCCAAGGAAAAGAGTCCCAGTTTCTCCAATCTCTCAGCGTGTGAAAGGTTTTCCATACCTTTTATCAGACGTGTTGCTCTCCTCTTCATGAAGATGGTTAATAAATTTCAATAAATAGACAAGGGCAAGTGATACTGAATAGTGATGCTGAAAAGCAATATGAACTTGTTCTACTAAAATTTATTTTAAGGATCCTGAAGTGTGCTAAAAATGGCTAACCTTAAATGTATGTACAGCAATTAAGGCTCATTACAACTAATATTTCGCCAACTCAACTTCACATTTTTGGCCCTAGAAACAATCAATTTAATAAGCCTCAAATTTTTGGGGGGGAAATTATAAGGCAGCCTGTAAATATCTGGTACAATCTGGTTTGGAGTGCATTAGTTTTCCCTTCAGATTTTGGGGGTTTCAGAATATGCATGAGAGAAACGTTCATGCAATAGAAATACAGTACAGGGGTTAACTGAAAATTAATGTCTATACCTCCATAAATCATCAACAGATGGCAGCACTGACATGCTCCACGTGTTTTTTGACATCTCTTTTTTCACCTCAGTTGGCAAGAAGTGTCTATGTGACAAGGCAGTTTAACTGTTGCTTGTGAAGGGAAGATGCAGTGAGCACTTGTCAATGTGATTTAAGCAACATGATGTGATAGAATTTATGACTGTTGAAAGAGTTCTTCCAATTGAAATTCACCATCACACACAGGTTATTTTTAATCATAGGCATCGGAACGGGAGGTGGGGGGGGGGGGAGGGGAAGCCACAGTTTGGCACCTCATAATGGATTGCTGAAAAGTTTCAAGCTCCCAGGTATAGCTACCAGCCCCCATATCCAATAGAAAGTACTGGCAAATTTCATCCTGGACCAACAATTCACAGTAGGTTTCTACTACTGCCATTATAGTCAGGGGCACATAAGGGTAGTTCTGGCCCTTCAACTGATACACCATCTGCTTCATATATTTGTCCGAGTGACTAAGTGACAACAACCAAGAATATCCTTCTTGGCCAGATAGAACCCAAGGGTCTCATAAATAGACGGCAGGTACAGGATATTCAGCCAATTCCTTATAATGATTCTCAGGAGTCTCCTTCAATCTCTGTATGCCCAAGTGGCCACTTTATGATCTTCACCTCCTTCCTCCAACATGTCCGTCTGCTAGAAACCAGGCACCAGGCAAAATTCCATATGAGCCAATCTCATCCCTTCGATCATTGCCAAGCAATTAAAATGAAACTGGTTCTCTGGTAAGAGTAGATCAGTAACTGGATCCTGGGCGGTAAGTAAGATGAAATCCCGGTCCACTCTAGGTATACTAACATGGAACTTATAATTTGGTTCCCAAAAGTGTACCTGGGACTCAGTAGATTTTTGAACATAACATAAAAACATAAGAATTGCTGCTGCTGGTTCAGACCAGTGGTCCGCTCATGCAGCAGCCCTCTGGTCAAAGACCAGCGCCCTAACTGAGACTAGCCCTACCTGCGTACGTCTTTGTTCAGCAGGAACTTGTCTAACTTTGTTTTAAATCCCTGGAGGGTGTCTTCCCCTATGACAGACTCCGGAAGAGCGTTCCAGTTTTCTACCACTCTCTGGGTGAAGAAGAACTTCCTTACGTTTGTACGAAATCTATCCCCTTTTAACTTTAGAGAGTGCCCTCTCGTTCTTCCTACCTTGGAGAGGGTGAACAACTTGCTCTTATCTTCTAAGTCTATTCCCTTCAGTACCTTGAATGTTTCGATCATGTCCCCTCTCAATCTCCTCTGTTCGAGAAAGAGGAGGCCCAGTTTCTCTAATCTTTCGCTGTATGGCAACTCCTCCAGCCCCTTAGCCATCTTAGTCACTCTTCGCTGGACTGTTTCGAGTAGTACCATGTCCTTCTTCATGTATGGTGGCCAGTGCTGAACGCAGTACTCCAGGTGAGGGCGCACCATACCCCGGTACTGCGGCACACCATGGCCCAAGGACGACTGGCAGATGATGATGATTATGCAGTCTCTGTACTACAAAGGGACTGGCAATCCTCTCCTTCTAGTGACAGACAAACAGCACTATCAGAATCCAGCATCAGGGAGAAGATGAATATTACAGAGTCTGAGCTGCTCTCAGATACCAGACTGGGTGTATGTTGAGACTCACACTTCCATTCTTTGTGCTCTCTCCCATAGACTTTGAGCTTGAATGCAAGGCTCCCTCAGTATCATGCTGGCAAGGCTTTCAGCCAGCAGGGTTGTATCTGCTGTGGTACTGGCTTCTTACCAATCAAATCTGGAGCGGGCAGGTTCCAGCTCTATTGTTTCTCCCACTGTCGAGGAGACCCCCAATGGGTGGGTCCCTTGATGTTAAACTGGCTGGATCCCCACTGTTGTTTCTCTCTTGAGGCTCGAATAAACTCTCCAAACAGTCCATGCAGCTTGGGGAAATGGGCATGGGCTTATCGCAAAACTGACACGCCCAACAGCGTATCTGCCCCATAAGCTGCTTTCCCCCCCCCCCTCCAATAACTAGGATGATTTTCCCTTTTAGTTTGTAGGCTACCTGATCCTCCATACCAATGTCTTGGGTAATGCAACTGGAATAATGGGTTCCTTGCAACAGTTCAGGGTCCCCAGTCAAAACTGTTAATCCTTTCCTCTGTCCTTCAGTATCACCTGGTACCAATACTGGTGGGGGCAAAAGTTCATAAAATGCTCTGTGAACACGAGTGACCAATCAGTTCAGCTTCTCCCTCACTAGTGGTTCAAGATCTTCCTCACAATGGTGACAATCCTCCAGGGCGCGATTTAAATAAGCCCTTCTCTCCTCTTGCTCCAATCGTCTCCCACATGTGGAACATCTCCTCATCTCCGTGACATACCATCTTTCACCACACTGGATTGGTGTACTCTCCTCTCTACAGTTTTCAGGTTCCCTCACAGGAGGGAACAATTCTGCTGCTGATGAGGGACAACTCCACCACCACATTTTATTGAAGGAAAAATCCTCCTGCCCCTCTGCAAAACATAATGACTGAATTCATCAGTGCTCATGATACTGGCTCACTGGCTGTCCTTTCACCTGCATTCCATCAGAAATAGTCCCAAGTGGCCGGGTACAAATTGGCTCTACCCAAGATTCGATGTTTGTAAATCTAACACAAAAGTTGTTATTTCACAAATCTAATGGTGTGGTCCTTAAATGTCTTGCTTGCTATCAAACAGCATTGGACACCATTTTATATAACCCTGGGGTATAGGCAGCTACCCAAACCCTTCCTGGATGCTGGCTGATGGGCCAAACAAAAATATTTATTTGTTTGGGACCAAGACCAACTTCCAAGCTGGGGGCCTGCAGCAAGCTCACACCAATAACTCAGTCCATACCAGGCATTTAAATCCAAAACACAACTTTGCTCCTTCTGGTTGGTGAAAGAGGTACTCTGCTTGAATGTGTTTTGTTTTTTTTCCAAATCTCATACAATTCCAACGAATGTACATACAATCTCTCCAGTCCTTGACAAATGCAATGGTCAATTGGAAGGAGAAAAATCTTAGACCCTTTTGGCACTAAAAAAGGATCTTAAATTCTCCCTCGGGGTGCAGCTACTGTCACTGTATCAAGGGCTGTCCAAGGGCTGTCTTTGCTTCTAACACGTTCAGCTTCCAGAAACTACCAGAGACCCATTGACCTGGGTCTCTGGAAGTTTTACTGGTGCCAGCATGTCTGCACAGTGTGTGTAACCCCCTACCCCCTTTGCACTTCCTATCTCCACAACAATCAACTATAGGCAACTCTGATTATTAGGGCTGCTATAACTTAGGCTGCAGAAAACCCACAGCTCCCAAAAAATGGAGGACAAAATGTAATCAATGAACCTTTGGTAGCATGCTGCCACCACTACATATAAAGCCAGGCCTGACTCAGCAAGGATTTTCTTCTGTTTTCATTTTCAAGAGTTAGAATATTAGACAAATAATTTTTGTACCTCGAGAAAACAACTTGAACGAGACTCAGCTGGAAATCAAGCATTTGCCTCCATACATCTCTTCCAGTAAACCCTTCATCTGAAACTTTGATGAGCTGGGATCTATCGTTTTGATCACATTTCGTATTCATTGGGTCGATGGACGTGAATCTAATGAAAACTTGTTCTTCTATTCAGGTTGGAGGAGAGAAAATGACTTCTCCAGACCAGCTGGCATGTCTTTCTGACATATTTCTTAGCTTCATCAAGTAATTTTTTCTACTCAAATGTACATTAAACATATGTTTGTGAGAAAAAAAATAACACTTTCAACCGAGCAAAATGTTTCATCTATTCTATTAATAAAATGAGTGAGCTGCACATTCTGTACCACATAGATATGAGAAAAAGTGTCTCTCCATTTAATATTTCAAGCCGGAATATTTGCCCCTTCTTTTACTAAGGTACACTAACTGATTAGCACTCGCTAATCGAATTACTGCGTGCTAAATGCTAACGCGTCCATAGGCTAACATGCACGCATTAGCGTTTAGTGCGCGCTAAATCAATTAGTTTATTTTTTTACTAAGTCCCTCTTTTTCTAAGGTGCGCTTACTACTTATCATCTTTATAACACTAGTAGACTTATGCAGCACTGTACGTATGAGGGTCATTTTATAAAAAATGCACACTATTTTTTTCAAATTTATATTTTATTTTTTTTCCAAGTATTTCTTTACAATCCTTCAATATAGTCTCCCTGCTTTGCAATGACCGATTCCCAACATCCGGGAAGCTTCATTATTCCATCCAAGACACCGTTTTTGTTCAGTTGTCGAATGGCTCGGGTACCAGCGGAAGAAATTTCTTCCAGAGATGCAAAACAATGTTCACGCATAGGTTGTTTCAACTTTGGAAAAAGGCCGAAGTCTGGTGGACTCATGTCTGGACTGTAGGGAGCAGGAGGTAACACCTCCCAGCTGTATTTGCGTAGTTTTTCAATGACGAGTGGAGAGTTTCATCTTCCCTAAGACCTCAAAAATTTTGACGAGCTCAATCAAAAGTCAAACAAATGATTATTTTTGCTTATGATCATGAAGACATCATCATCACAAAGTTCCATGTGGTCACAGCAGTGTATTATTATGATTTTTTGCAAAAAAAATGCACAAAACTTGACCTCAGTTGCTCTTGACTGGGCCACTCATTCTTCACGACAACGCTCGCCCGCACATAGGAACTCTATGAGCATCGGGAGCAATGCGGGCCGTTCTGCGATAAAAACTACTAGTGTAGTTTAATAGAAGAGGGGGTTAGGTGTTTCTCTACCTAAAAGGTTTTCTTTAAACGTTTGGTTGCGCAGTGTTATCAAGAATATAAGGCTGAAATTATATATTTTTTGAAAAACCCAATATGGTAGAAATGTACAAAGGGCTCCTTTTACTAAGGTTCGCTAAGAGTGGGCCAAAAAGTGGCAAATGAGCTTCAACATAGGGAAATGCAAGGTCATGCATGTAGGGGAAAAAAACCCGATGTTCAGCTACAAAATGGGGGGATCAGCGCTAGGGGTGAGTAACCTTGAAAGAGACCTGGGGGTGATGGTGGACACCACATTGAAAGCATCGGCACAGTGTGCCACAGCCTCAAGGAAGGCAAACAGAATGTTGGGCATCATTAAGAAGGGTATCACAACCAGGACAAAGGAAGTCATCCTGCCACTGTATTGTGCTATGGTGCGCCCGCATCTGGAATACTGTGTCCAGTACTGGTCGCCGTACCTCAAGAAGGACATGGCGGTACATGAGAGAGTCCAGAGAAGAGCAACTAAACTGATAAAGGGTATGGAAGACCTCCCATATACTGACAGACTGAAAAAGCTGGGACTGTTCTCCCTGGAAAAGCGGAGACTTAGAGGAGACATGAAAGAAACCTTCAAGATCATGAAGGGTATAGAAAAAATAGACAGGGACAGATTTTTCAAATTATGGGGAACCACAAGCACAAGGAGGCACTCAGAAAAATTGAAAGGGGAAGAGGTTTAGAACAAACGCCAGGAAGTTCTTTTTCACACAGAGGGTGGTGGATACATGGAACGCGCTACCGGAGGATGTGATAAGCAGAAGCACACTACAAGGCTTCAAAGAGGGTCTGGACAGGTACCTGGAGGACAAAGGGATTGAGGGGTACAGATAGAAGTAGAGGTAGGTTATAGGGACAGGATTAGAGGTAAATTTCAAAATTAGTCTGGGACCACTGTTCAGGCAATAGGCCTGATGGGCCGCCGCAGGAGCGGACCGCTGGGCAGGATGGTCCTCTGGTCTGTCTCAATGGAGGCACCTTCTTATGTTCTTATGTTTTTAGTGCACGCAGGATATTACCGTGTGCGAACTAATGCCAGCTCAATGCTGGCGTTAGCGTCTAGCGTGTGCGGCAATATAGCACGTGCTATTCCATGCGTTAGTGCCCTAACGCAGCTTTGTAAAAGGAGCCCAAAGTATCTTAGCTGTCAGCAATATTAAAAAAACCCAACAACTGACAGACAAGATTAGGTATGTTTCAGCATCTGAGGAATAATTGCAAATAGGAACAGTTTAAAAAAAATATGTCTGTAAAAACATATGACAAATTAAAATAACATTAAATCAAGGAAACTAATGAATTATTTATCTGTGTAAAAAGTCAACTTGACAAGATATCACCATTCTAATCCCATCTGTCTCAGTGATGTTAATATGTATTTTTAACTGCTGTAAAACATGAGAGTTAAACCTCTCAGAATTTGTTTTCAGAAAAGTTGGCTTGCTGTTTCCAGTGTCTATTTTCTAAAGCAAAAGGGAAACTGGTCTTTGTATCTTTCATATCCCCTCAGTCTCCCCTTTCTTCTCTCCTCATTTCAATTTGTCCTTCCCTCTACCCAACTGCTATTTTTCCTTCACCCTTGCTGGTCTCTTCCTCCTTCCAGTTACCACTTTGCTTTGTGATCGCAAAAGTAATATTATTACACATTTCATTTCTGCCTCCCCTTTGGCTGCACAGAGAGGATCCCAATCCCACATTATCTAATGCTGTCAAGGTGGGCTAAGGCATAGGGAAACTAGGCACATGCCAAAGGCCGACAAATGTAATATGTTTTTCAGCTAGCTGCTTATTTATTCACTTGTGTTTAAGCCCGTTACATTAACGGGTGCTAGAATAGATATGTAGACTTTTAGCACAATGGGTCGCTGAGGCATTTCTTTCTTTCTTTCTTATTTTATGTTTTTTATCTCTCTCCCTGCCCCCCTTTCTTTCTGTATCTGTCCCCTGTGTGTCTCTGTCTCTTCCCTTACCCCCTGTCTTACTGTCTCTCTCCCTGGCTGTCTGTCAGTCTTTCTTTGTTTCTGTATCTTCTCCCTTCGCGAGTGTGGGGCAGTTGTAGGCGCGCATGCGCACTCCTTCCAGCCACGGACATACGGAACACGCAGGTAGGAGTGTGCATGCGCCGCTTAGGGTGCTAGAATATATGTCTGTCTGTCTCCCTCCCGCTGACTCTCTCTCTCTCCCTGGCCCACTTTCTCTGTCTGTCTTTCTGTCCCTCTCCCTGCCCCTATGTCTTTCTTTCTTTCTGTCTCACTCCCTCCCGCTGTCTGTCTGTCATTTTTTCCCATTTCCCTGTGCAGCAGCATTTCCATCCCACTTCCCTATGCAGCAGGAACAGCATTTCCCTCCTATCCCCCCCCCTTTCCTGTGCAGAAGCAGCAGCGGTATTTCCCTTCCCCTCCAGGTCCCTATGTAGCAGTAGCAGCATTTTCCCCCACCCCCTTTCCCTTCTCTTACCACGATCTGGCCTGCTCCGTTCGGCCCCTCCCCCTTCTTTTACTGCATTGTCCTGCTCGATCTGGCCTGTTCCTGACCCTCCCATCCGACCCTCCCACCGCCGACAAACCTCCTGGCTCCAGCCGCTTAGGCAGCACTTTAAACACGCTGCTTCGCGGCCTTCTACTGTCGATTTCCTCTCCCGCGTCTTTCTCCGATGATGTAATCAGAGACGCGGCAGAGGAAATCGGCAGTAGAAGGGCATGAAGCAGCGTGTTTAAAGTGCTGCCTACGCTGCTGGAGCCGGGAGGTTTGTGGAGGGTCAACGGGGGGACCGGGGCTGCTCTCCACCACTCCGTTGCTGCCACTGGAATGCAAACAGGGCCGCGAGTGTGGGGCAGTTGTAGGCGGCGCATGCGCACTCCTCCCGGCCATGGACATACGGAACACGCAGGTGAAAGTGCGCATGTGCCGCTTAGGGTTTTATTATAGAGATAACAGCTGGAAGTAGGGATACACTAAATATCTCCACAGACAAGTTTTGGAAGGGCAGAGAGTGGCGGAGAACATCTTGGGATAAAAATTGGCTGGGAATACCAACGAAGATAAACACAAAATTGAAAAAAACGGGATCTTTACATAAACTTCCTTCCATTCAATTTATAAAATCCTATACTTAGAATGTCAATCCATTTCTTATTTTATTTATTTAATTTATTGTTATATTCTAGAAGTTATTTTCAACTATATTTGAAAGTGCAAAGAAAACTGAGCTGCGGTTATGATAGTCAGACAGTTCTCTTAGTTCATCCGTTAGTCTTCAAAAGTTCACTTATCTCTCTGCTTGACCAATCTGATTCCTCTTCTTCTCAAATCATCGCAGTTCAATAGCTTAACCCAATCCGTAACCAAAAGTGTCCAAAACCCATAAGGTCAAACAATGTTAATGTTCATTGTAAAACGCCAATTAGATGTTCCATTCTCAATAATAACTCAAAGCTTCCAACTCCAGCTGAGTTTCAGTTTAGTCCGTCATCAGGGAGGTTGAAAACGTGATTGCTGACAGCGTTTTCAATTAATTTCTTTGGCTGGTCCTTAGGGTGATAGTGTCCAAAGATCTAAAGGCGAAAAAACAGTGCAACAAGGTGGTGGCTGCTGCCAGAAGGATACTGGGCTATATAAAGAGAGGCATAACCAGAGACCGTATCTGGCGAAGAACACAAAAAGGCTTGAAGTGTTCCAGAGAAAGGCGACGAAAATGGTAGGAGGTTTGCGACAAAAGACGTATGAGGAAAGACTGGAAGCCCTGAATATGTATACCCTAGAGGAAAGGAGAGACAGGGGAGATATGATTCAGACAATCAAATACTTGAAAGGTATTAACGTAGAACAAAATCTTTTCCAGAGAAAGGAAAATAGTAAAACCAGAGGACATAATTTGAAGTTGAGGGGTAGTAGACTCAAGAGCATTGTAAGGAAATTATTTTTTATGGAGAGGGTGGTGGATGCCTGGAATGCGCTCTCGAGAGAGGTGGTGGAGAGGAAAACGGTGACTGAGTTCAAAAAAGCATGGGATGAACACAGAGGATCTAGAATCAGAAAATAATAGTAAATATTGAAGAACTAAGGCCAGTACTGGGCAGACTTGCATGGTCTGTGTCTGTATATGACCGTTTGGTGGAGGATGGGCTGGGGAGAGCTTCAGCGGCTGGTAGGGTGTAGATCAGGGATTTCAAAGTCCTTCCTTGAGGTCCGCAATCCAGTCGGGTTTTCAGGATTTCCGCAATGAATATGCATTGAAAGCAATGCATGCACATAGATCTCATGCATATTCATTTGGGAAATCCTGAAAACCCGACTGGATTGCGGCCCTCAAGGAGGGACTTTGAGGCGTAGACTTCAGTAGTTGGAACCTAAGAATGAATTTTTAGGTTGAATCAGGTTTATTTTTTTAGGGTTTTTTTTTGTACATGTTCTATTTTCACGTTACCCCTGTTTTACTTAAATTGTGCAATCGTTCCTCTTGCCTTTCTGTTGTACTAACTTTAGACACAGCCATTTGCAGAGGCCCCTTTTATTATAATCCTCTCTTCTTCAAAACCGAGCTAGCAGTTTCTTGCGCGGGAGGCCGTGCTGAATGGCCCGTGCAGCTCTCGACGCTCATAGAAACTCAATGAGCATTGGGAGCAGTGCGGACCATTCAGCGCGGCTCTCTGCACTAAAAACCGCAAGCGTGATTTCATAGAAGAAGGGGTAAATGTGAGGCATGCCTCTGATCTGCCCATGACCTTCTCAATCCCATGCCCCTTTTTTGATGCCATGCAGATACTGCATCTAAATTTGCATGCATAAATTTAAATTACATCCAAATTAATGCTGAAAATTGATTTTCAAGAAACCAATTATCAGTGCTAATTGGCTCAAAATTACCAAAAAGATGTGCTGAGAGTTGAGTCGGTTCAGCGAATGGCCACCAGGATGGTCTCAAGGATCACAAGGACTCGAGGATCTTCCGTATGAGGAACGGCTGGATAAGTTGCAGCTATACTCACTCGAGGAACGCAGAGAGAGGGGAGACATGATCGAGACTTTCAAATATGTCACGGGCTGTATCGAGGTGGAAGAAGATATCTTTTCTCTTATAGGACCCATGGCAACAAGAGGGCATCCGTTGAAAATCAGGGGTGGGAAATTTCATGGCGACACCAGAAAGTACTTCTTCACCGAAAGGGTGGTCGATCACTGGAATGATATTCCACTACAGGTAATTGAGGCCAGCAGCGTGCCAGATTTTAAGAAAAAATGGGATAGGCATGTGGGATCTCTTAGGGGAAGAAGTTAGGGGGGTGGGTCATTAGAGTGGGCAGACTTGATGGGTCGTGGCCCTTTTCTGCCGTCATTTTCTATGTTTCTAAGTTGCACACCCAAATTTGCATGTGCAACTCAATGTGCCATATATCGAATTCCTGGGAAAGTGGGCCCCTTAATTGTGGCGCTCAGTTCTACAATTGCCCCCTATCTGCCTCTTCAACTAAGACCACTCTAGCTTGAGTATAACTAGTGATCACTAAGCTATCATCAGCATAGCTCCTCCCCAGAACTCATAAGCTCGTCAGCATGTCAAAGTAGTATCTCATGGAGAATGTATATTATTATTATTGACAAAAAAAGACAAGATCATTTTATAATTAATTACATTAGAAATACAAATAAGTGTTTGAGGAGATAAAAATATTTCTGAGTCTAGTGAGAAATAGGTGTGCAGTGCATAATAAAAAGTCATTAAAGCAAGAAAGTGATGCCTCAAGACATGAATGCCTTGAACTTTGCAACAAATAAATCCTTTGGAGAAATGCCTTGTTTATTATATATCTCGGTGCTATGCATGAATAGGAATGAAATGCTTTGGGGTAGGTGACAAAGTTTTTCTAATAAGAAAACATAAATGGTAAGATCAATGACTAAGTCATTCCCAGGGCTCTTTTGAGAAGTTTTATCAGTTAGGAATACATTGTCAGAACATAGAGCTCCATAAATGAGTGAGCTTTTTTTTGGAGGGCTACAATTTTTGAAAGTCTTTAACTTAAGACTTCCGAACCTCAGTTTTTTTTAAACTTAAAAATGATAAATGAAGATTTAAAGTACTCAAGAGCTGTACCCTGTCACACCTGAGCCCCTGAGATGCGCAGCGAGCCCACGGGATCGTGACAAAACTTCTGGCCCGGTGTGTCCCTTACAACCATAAAGGGGTCCTTTTACTAAAACTCGTTAAGTGATAAAACTGTTTGCACTGCTACAGTGAGATATTTTGTTTTCATCTCTAGTACTAACCTATGACAAGATTTTGATAAATGCTATACCTCAATGGGAGTATAAAGAAAAGGAAAAAAAAAACCCAAAACCCAGCCTAATCATAAAATATTGAGGAGTGTGGTTACATCTATACTTCCATAACACAAACTGGTCATGCAGTCTTGTACATATGTTGTGATTGCATTCTACATGGACAATGCAATTGCTGATAATGGAAGGAAAACAGACATTTTTCAGCATTTACCAAGCAGGTAAAGTGCAACCATTTTTACCCCTTTCATATTAGTTACATTTTTCCATGTAGACCATGGGGAATTAATGAAAATGACTTGAGCTCTTGAAAGAAAAAGGGGATAACAACAAGATTTCAATTTGTTTTCAAACATATCAACTTGATCAGCATGCTCAGGCGTCATGGAGAGCAGTCATTAATGCCAGGCGTTTTCTCAAAGGCAGATTATGCTCGGTTTCAATAAGCCAGGTTGGAGAGACATATCTGACACCCTTTGAGCATTACAATAGGCAACATAAGAATGCCTGAATAAATTGCAACAGCTGTAATAAATTCTAATATAACCTCTTGATCAGCTTAACTTTTGAATCAGACAGTTTTCATGCACTGCTATGGAAATTTATAATGAGGCAGATAAGCTGACAAGACGTTTTAAAAACTGAATTTCTGCCCAGACTGCTAATGCCATGTAGGCCTTAAAAAGCTGTCATCATCGGAGTGTACAATGAGACTTATAAGGGGTCGCTGCAAAGTCCTCAGCCCAACCAAGAAGAGGATGATGTGGAGCCATGAAATGTACACGTTATTCCACACATTTCTTGACACTTTCCGTTTCATGACATATCATTGAAATAAAAAGTGTCAAGAAAAGTGGGGGAAAAGTGTACGTTTCATGGCTCCACATCACTCTCTTCTTGGCCGGGCTGAGAACTTTTCAGCTGTCCCTCATGTTGTGATGTCATAATGCCTCATTCCACCAATGCCTAAGAGCCAACTTCATTGGTGATGTCACAATGGCTTGCTTTCTCTATACTTGTGCCCATTTGCCTCATTGAAAAGAAAGGTGTGGAATAACTTGTAAGTTTCATGTCTCCACATCACTCTCTTCTTGGTTGGGCTGAGAACTTTTCAGTGGCCCCTCGTATTGTGATGTCATAATGCCTCATTTCACCAATGCCTAAGAGCCAACCTCATTGGTGATGTCACAATGGCTTGGTTTCCCTATACTTGTGCCCATGTGCTAGATGCATTTGCCTCATTGAAATGAAAAGTGTGGAATAACTTGTAAGTTTCATGGCTCCACATCATTCTCTTCTTGGTTGGGCTGAGAACTTTTCAGTGGCCCCTGATGATGTCATAATGCCTCATTCTACCCATGCCTAAGAACCAACCTCATTGGTGATGTCACAATGGCTTGGTTTCCCTATACTTGTGCCCATGTGCTAGATGCATTTGCCTCATTGAAAAGTGTTGAATAACTTGTAAGTTTCATGGCTCCACATCATTCTCTTCTTGGTTGGGCTGAGAACTTTTAAGTGGCCTCTCGTATTGTGATGTCATAATGCTGTACTCCACCAATACTTAAGAGCCAACTTCATTGGTCATGTCACAAAGGCTTTGTTTCTTTATACTAGTGCCCATTTGCTAGATGCATTTGCCTCACTGAAAAGTGTGGAATAACTTGTAAGTTTCATGGCTCCACGTCATTCTCTTCTTGGCCGAGCTGAGAACTTTTCAGCTGTCCCTCGTATTGTGATGTCATAATGCTTTATACCACCAATACTTAAGAGCCAACTTCATTGGTGATGTCACAAGGTCTTTGATATGGCTCTGCCTAAGTGACTTATAAACAAATAGATGACTCTTTAAGCATGAACTACACCAAAAGGCCCAACAGAGTTACTGTATGATTTGATTTGATTTTAATACTTGACATGCCGCTAAATACCGTAGTGTTATAACAGTGAACTCTAAATACATCTCATAATACATGTAGCAGAATTGTGTTGTTGTTAGATGCCGTCGACTCGCGCTTGAGTCCTAGTGACTTGATGAATTGCGGATCTAAAAAAAAATTGGATTTGTGCTAGTCCGGAAATGTCCTCCAGCATCATCCCCATGGTTGTTTTCAGCTTGTCCAGCCATCTGATTGCAGATCACCCTCTTCGCCTGGTTCCTTTGATCTTCCCAAACATGATGTCCTTCTCCAGTGATCTCTTTCTTCTGATGGTGTGACCAAAATAAAACAGTTGTAACTTCATCATTTGGACATCGAGTGACATAACCAGTTTGATCTTTTCCAGAATCGGTTTGTTAGTTTTTTCTGATGGTCCATGGCATGCTTAAAGCCAATCTTCCTTCTGTCTTGTTTCCGTAGTGTCCAGCTTGCACATTTGTAACTGACCACTGAGAAAATGAGTGTGTGGACAAGTCCGATCTTCATTTGGCGTGTTCCTCCTTGCCTTTGAATACTTTGTCAAGAGCCCTTATTGAAGAGTGACCAAGTACTTCCTCCCTGCTAGTTGCTTCATTGTTTACAAAAGAGCCCAGGAGATTGAAATCCTTTACAATTTCTATTCTATCACCTTCAAGATCAAACTCTTCATTTTCTGTGTTCATGTTCTTCGTTTTGGTTGTGTTCAATTTTAATCCCATATTATGACTTTCGGCATTGACTTTTCTCATTAGATACAGCATGTCTCCTTTGCTGCTGGTGATGAGCATTGTATTATAGCGCAGGTTGTTTATATTTCAGCCACCAACTTTCAAACCAACACTCTCCGTTTCTAAATTTTCTTTTCTGTATATTGTTTCACCGTACAAGTTGAACAGGTAAGGTGACAAGATGCATCCTTGCCTGATGCCACGTTTTATCGGAAACCAATCAGTGTTGCCATATTCAGTTCTCATTGCAGTTTCTTGATTTTCATATATCAGCTGAGTTATGCGTTTGGGTATTCCCATTTGCACTAGAGATCTCCATAGTTTATTGCAATCTACACAGTCAAAAGCTTTGCTGTAGTCGATGAAGCAAAGGTACAGGGGGTTTTGGTATTCTTTGCTCATCTCCAATATCCATCTAACATTGGCAATAATGTCTCTTGTTCCTCGACCTTTTCTGAAACCAGTCTGGACTTTGGGTAGTTCTTGCTCAACATATGATTGAAGGCTTTGTTGTATTATTTTCAGCAATATTTGAAATGCTGCTAATTAAGCACGAGGGGATGCTGTAAAGTTCTCAGATGAGGGGGGGGGGGGGTCATATATCTTTATAATACATTTTCGAACAAAATCTTGTCCAAGTCCCAAATGGCCAGAACAAGACCATTTGTACATGGGAGGGGTCAGGTCTGTAATGGACTGGCTACCCAGAAATGGTAACAGAGCAGTGAGGCACCTTAGGGTGCACTTCTGTGAACTTCACAAAATGGGTGTCAGATAAACATCTCACTAGAACTCTCTTATAAGTTTTGGTGAGCCCCCCAAAATACCCCAAAACCCACTATACCCACCTGTCTGTAACCCCATTAGCCCTTATGGCTGCAGATGACACCTATATGGCAGTAGAGTAGGGTTCTGAAACATAGAAACATGATGGCAGATAAAGGCCAAATGGCCCATCCACAGTAACCATTATTTCTTCATCTCTCTCTGAGATCCCACGTGCCTATCCCATCAGACACTGTCTCTGTCTCCACCACCTCTACTGGGAGACTGTTCCACGCATCTATCACCCTTTCTATAAAAAAAATATTTCCTTAGATTACTCCGGAAACTATCACCTCTTAACTTCATCCCTATGCCCTCTCATTCCAGAGCTTCCTTTCAAATGAAAGAGACTCAACTCATGTGCATTTATGCCACGTAGGCATTTAAACGTCTCTATCATATCTCCCCTCTCCTGCCTTTCCTCCAAAGTATACAGATTGAGATCTTTAAGTCTGTCCCCAAACACCTTATGATGAAGACCATGCAACATTTTAGTAGCCTTCCTCTGGATCGACTGCATTCTTTTTTATATCTTTTTGAAGGTGCAGCCTCCAGAATTGTGCACAATATTCTAAATGAGGTCTCACCAGAGTCTTATACAGAGGCATCAATACCGCCTTTTTCCTACTGGCCATACCGCTCCCTTGCCATCTTGAAGCTACAGGAAACCAAAAGCCAAACAGAAGACGGGGCATGTTTGAGAATCGCTTCATTAAAAAGTGGCAGATATCTTAACGAGCATTACAAAAATCACTTTGCAGAAAATGACAGAATGACTTTGAAAATCACACAGCTATTTTAGGAAATTTGTAGAGAACTGTATAGTCCTACACTGGATATGACTTACTAGAACTTGTTATAAATATTCCTTATTGGGAAATAACCATTGCAAAAACCTGTTTATCTAGTTTGTTTTCTTAACCAACAACATCATTAACCTGCCATGAAATTCTGAGCTGATAATGATCTCCAGAGAAAGTAATTAATTGGCAAGCTGGTTTCTGATTGATGGCAGGCTTAATGAACAAGATCAACATAGCAGACGATGAACAAGAGTATCAGAAATGTTAACAAGCATCAGCTGGTGCAGGTCACTGACGGTTTTCTCCTATAACACTAGTATGAATTTCATGACAATATTAAGTGAACCATTCTTAAGTTTTCTGCTAATTCACAAAGAACTTAGCAAACTAAGGGCTCCCAGGAAAGAGACTTGGGAGTACTTGTAGACAAGGGTGAGAGATGTTGGGAAGAGAGCGGTAGGTGGGATTCCCTTGCCCACCCTCCTTGGGTCCATGGACATTTTACAGCAATAGACATTTTACAAAACGTCCAGGGCACAATTTGGATGTTTTGGGCTAGACATGATTTTAAAACAAATAAAAGCTAAAAGGTACCCAAACTGACCAGATTATCACTGCAGGGATGAAAATTTCCCCCCCCCCCACCCCATAATATCTGCATGAAATAGTACATATCTGTCTCTATGACAGCTGCAGATACTATGGTCAGTCCTAATAGAGTTACAAGCAGGTCTCTGGAGTAGCTTGGTGGGCATTGCAATGGACTACACAGAAGAGGACCCAGGCCCATCTGCCACCTTAACTGGTGGAAAGTGTGAGCCCACCAAAATCCTACTGTATTGCCACATAGGTGACACCTGCAGGCATAAGTGCTATTGGGGTGGTAGACAGATGGGCACAGTAGATTTGGGAGAATTTTGGAGGCCTCACCATATAATGTACATGGGGTTTGGTGAGATGTATATCTGGCACCCTTAATGTGAAGTTCACAGTAGTATCTCTTAGGGTGCCCCACTATTCTGCTGCATTAAAAATGCTGGCTCCCTCCTACATGCAAATGGCTTGTTCTGGACATTTTTAATTTGGACTTTTTTTCGATAATGACAACAAAAATTAGATATCCAGCTGGTCGATTTTTGAAAGAAAAAAAATTATAGACGTCTTGCAGGTTCAAAAATGAACATCTTCTCCACCTGATTTTTGGATGTCCTATCGAAAATGCCCCTCCATGTTTTTAGATGTCTTGTAGATCATTTAACCTCCAAGATGTCTACATTTTAAGAGGGCTTGTTATTGGTGAGTTTTGGGTGGTCTTAGCACTTGGATGTCTTGCAGGGATAATCAAACATTTCCCAAGACTTCCAGGATGCTATTTAGATGTTAGGAGATAGACCTGTTTTCATAGTGTCTAAGGGCTAAAAAGGTACCCAAACTGACTAGATGACCACTGGAGGGATGAAAGCATGGTCCCACACACACTTCCCCATTGGTTACTGACCCCCTCCATCCCCCCCAAAATGTGAAACAGTACGTACCAACCTCTTTGACAGCTGCAGATATAATTGGTCATCCTAGTAGAACAGTAAACCATTTTCCAGAGTAGACTGGTAAACCATAGAAAGGGATATCCTGGATCATATCCCATGCTATACACTACCATACTGTCATATAGGTGATACCTGCAGCTATAAGGGCTATTGGAGTGGTAGACAGGGGGAGTATAGTAGGTATTGGGGAAAGTTTTGGAGGGCTCAACGTACACTATAAAGGAATTATGGTGACATGTACCTGGAACCCTTTATGTGAAGTTCAAAGCAGTGCTGTGCTTCAGTTAATGGATCTTTTCCTCTAATTAGCAAATACCATTACTGTTTGTCCACAAAAATAGAAGGTTTTGCATGCAATATATGTGTTATGATATGCCTTGTTTATGTGGTGCCTTATTAAATGTATTTTGAGCTTAATAAAATAAAAACCCAGAGAACTATTTAGCAGATCACATTAAGGACGTCCAAACTGTGCCTAAGTTCCGTCCATAGAATTCAGGTCTATCTGAAGCCCAAACTATGCTGAAAAGTAGACTTCTTTTACAATGCCTGTAGGACCTAGTTTTACAATTACTAAGCACCTTGCTAGCTAACTGGGTAGCACACTGGTTAAACCTACAGCCTTCTACCCTAATATTGCTGATTCAAATCCCAGTCACACTCTCTGATGGAAAAGAAATGAATATAAGCATTAAACAGATCCAACTCCCAGTATCACAATTAGAATGAAAAATACCATAAAATCGCCATTCTAATAATATCATCATAATAAAATATTATAACATTAAGGACATTTCCCACCCAGGAAAGCTAGGGACCTCCCTCCACTTCAAAATCACTGAGCTCTGGAACAACCTTACCTCCCCTCTTCGGAACTTGAGCTCTCTCCAAGTTTTCCGCAAACATCTGAAAACCGGGCTTTTCTCAAAAAATGTAAGTCTCCCTCCAACTTAGGAATCAAGGAAACTCTTATATCTTGGCATCCCAAGTCCTCTAAATTTTCTTCACACTTCTACCTCTAACCCTCTGTTGTAGTTCCTTCCTATTTCTCCTACTGTAAACCGCATCGAGCTCTACGAATGTGGAGATGATGCGGTATACAAACCTAAGGATTAGATTAGATTAGACATTGTTAGGACATCTAACTCTTACCTAAAACCTGATTCTCTAAAGGACGCCTAAAAGTTTAGATGTCTAAACGGTGCCTAACTTTAGACGCATTTTGCAGAATCAGGGCCTTGGGGTTTCAGTGCATAGACCATCCCACCTAATCGCCAGATCTTGCTCCCTTTGACTATTTTCTGTTTCCAAATCTTAAAAAGAGTTTGAAAGGGCAACAATTTTTGAGCGATTTTGAGGTGTTTGCAGCAGCGGAGCAGTATTTCTGTGACCAGACGTCAGAGTATTTTTTGGGAAGGAGACACAATGTGCTAAGTATGTTGAACTTAGGGGTGAAAATGTAGAATAACTTATAAGTTTCATGGCTCCATGTCATTCCCCTCTTAGTTGGGCTGAGAACTTTTCAGCTCTGCCTCATGTTGTATTTTCGACTCTAATTTTGAATCAGGAGAAGAGAGGAAATGAAGATGATAAGAAATCTTCACTCTTTCCTAGGATTAATTTTGAGTTTAGTTTTCTGTTTTATTTATGGAAAAAGTGCAGTGATATGCTGAGGTCTATAAAAAAAAAGTTATCCTACAAATTATGACAGATGGTGCTCTGAATGTTTCTTGCTGTCAATATTAACCAAACTAATTTTGTTTCTGAAGACGGATTTGATATAGACATTTTAAACATAGCCTGTATGAGATCAAGTTAATCAGAAACAGCTCACTTCTAATAGTCAGTTAACTGTTCAAGCTCTCAGATGAGCTATAATAGTAAAATACTCTGTCAAGTAAGCATTTAGAGAATTTGCATTCCTATCCTCATAGTACTTCCCATGCATGAAGAGTACCCTATTATCTGCATGGTTCTTACCCTCAACAGGAGGGTTCAAATTTCATTAGGCCCTAAGGACGGGACACAGTTGATGGGTCCAATGCAATTATTTAAGCACTATGTTCAGTAAGTCAGTGCCCACTTCGGACAGCTGTCTTGCAAAACAGATACTGTGTCATAACGAGAGCACAAAATGATGGTTATGGTAGATAAAAGGCGATGGTAGGTCTAAGAGGACTCTAAAGAGAATTAGTACACTTCTTTAAATTGATTTCCCCAGCGAGTATGTTTAAATAAGGTTGGAGATGAATTCTAAATTCCAAAAAGCATTGGACATTTTAAGTCAGTGCACGATAATAACAAGATTGATCCAGAAACATAATAATCAATATCCATACAAAATTACACTGATTGCCAGAGAACTTATTTACTAAATCAAGTGATTCATCTTAGTTTTATTGAGTGTCAGAGACTTTTGTTCTGCTTTTGTGGAGGAAATATCAAAGAAAGCACTTTATAGCCAACCCTACCTATGGTCAGTTCTTAGCTCCAGACAAAAACCCTGCAGATTTTAGTTTTTCATGGTGAAGGTGTTATTTTCATTTTACAGTATATTTGGAAGGGAAAAATATGCACAAAAATTTGATGCAGATACTTTTTCTTTTTTTTACAAAAACAACATTGTAAGACATATTCCCAAAGACCAGGGTTTAGGTGTGAGTTTCTTCCCATGCTTAAACTTGGATCATATTCTTTGTAGAAAGTTTTGGATGCAGGGAATTACATTATTGTTTCAAAATAAATTTATAAAGATATAACTTTCAACCAGTCCATTAGGGACATCTTTGGCCAATTCTGGATTTTAACATACGAACGTCTCAATTTTAACATACAAAATCAATTTGATGGGTTCAATAACACTGGCCAACAACAACAAAAAAGTTTTTCTTTGCTACTGAGAACTTATGAAGTGTTCTTAGTTAATTTAATGACACTGATTTCAGATCTGTAATTGAAGTACAGTTTCTGAGATACAAGTTACTGATTTTTTAGACAGTTTGCCATATCGGCACAAGCTAGAATGATGTGATGATCACAGAAAAAAGATATTTTGGTGTCCTGCCTTAAAAGATTCCATTGCTTCAGCCTTCAACCCAACAATTCTGCTTTCTCCTTTGACAGTGACAAGTGAGAAGTCTCTAACCAGATCATTAAGATCTTCTTGAGTTAGCAGGTGAGGTTGTTTTTCATCCACTTCAGGTTCATAAAATTCCTCCACAGGCACATTCTACATATGAACTTTCGGCACATTGTGCTGCAGATGTGGAGGGAGGAATTGGAACTGGATTCTCCAAGTCATGAGGAACAGGTTTAATTGCTGTTTTCAGATGTAGAGTCAATGTATGGCCTTTGTTAAGATACAGGTGACAGAACTCCACTAGCAAAATGTTTGTTGATCAGTGTAATGGATCAGTATAAAGGACTAGTTCTAAATACTCCTACTGGAACTGGGTAAGGTGGCAGCTATGAAAAGCAAAATAAAACAGAGAGAACAACTCCCCCCTAATACCTTAGCAGCTTCTTTTTGCTCTTATAAGAGAATATAGATTGTGGACTTTGTCATTTACATTAGCACTCTGCCCTTTCCAGGGTCCAGAGGGAAAGTTATTTTCACCCTGAGAAGGTTATGATCTCTTAAAGTATCATCTCACATGGGAGGAAGCCCTGCCTAAAAGACAGTGCCTGTGGCTCAGTAGTTAAAGGCATTCCTTCCATCTTCTAAAGGTCATGGGTTCAAATCCCAAGTATGGTGTCAAGATTGTACATCAGCCACATCCACTTGCTTTAAAGCATAGCCAGTGTGAGCAGTGTACTTCCTTTTATGTTCTTGTTCTTAACCTTTTGGAAGTGATGTTTAGTATGCAATATATATATTTTTTCATGTGCTTACTTGAGTATTGCATTATTAAACATCTTTTTTCTATTATTAACAAAGAGGAGTCCTCTTTATTCCCAAAAATAGAAGGTTTAGTATGCATTATACAGTATGTTTTTTTTCCATGTACTTTGTTTAAGTAATGCATTATTAAACATATTTTGACCTTAATATCAACCTGGAGTACTCTATACCCCCCAAAACAAAGCCCTGTTCACCTATATGCAGACGCCTCCAGCATATTTACATGACGCCTAAGTCACTTCCACCTAACTAGTGCCCAAATAAAGCCCAAAAGACCTAGGGCTCCTTTTACTAAGGTGCGCTAGCGTTTTTAGTGCGCGCAAACCATGCGCTAAATGAAAAATGCTAACGCAAGCTCTATGGAGGCGTTAGCATTTAGCACGTGTGGCATTGTAGCGTGCGCTAAGCGTGCACTAAAACTGCTAGCACACCTTAGTAAAAGGAGCCCCTAGCTTTGGACTTGATATAGAGTTTAATAGTGGCACAGTGGTTAGAGCTACAGCCTTAGTACCCTGACTTTGTTGGTTCAAATTCCACTCTGCTCCTTGTAACGGAAATAAAAAAAAGTACCACCATTTCACTGCATACAATTTTAATGAAAAACAGCATAAAATCACCATTCTAAAGACATCATAATAATGAGATGTGAAGACGTCTATGTGACGCCTAAAAGATGATTCTGTAAAGGACATCTAACTATTTAGATATGTCTAGACTCGCTGAGCGGTACTGAGTGCGATTCTCTTTAGTATGTCTATGCATTATAGAATTGTGCTTAGCATTTTCCCACAGGATGTCTAAACGACGTGCTTTACAGAATTTGGCCCTTAGTGCCTTTGAAAATCAGATAGGGCTAAGCTATTAAATTTAGGTGTGGAGGCAGAGTAGGTGGGAGAGGCGGTGTGCTTGCAGGTTGCGACATTCAAAATGGATCAAGAGGGGAAAGGAGTGTGGATGACTACATAGAGTAGAAAGTGTGGTGAGTTGCCCATTGGAGAACTTGAAAGCTACCCTTGTGGGGGCAGAGATATTTCTTGAAGGAAGAAGATGAACGAATGCTAACCTATTTTCAGTTGGCAGTAGCTCTGGGTTTTGGGATTTTATCTTTTGGGATCCACTCTTTAGAATAGGGACAGTTGCAAGCCTGGACAAGACCATTCTTCCAGGAGAAGCTATATATCAGATTGGGTGCCAGTCTTCAAAGGCTGAACTGGATACATGTGACCTGCAAGGGAAGGAAATGCAGGCTTTTTCTCAATTTTGGCAGATAGAGTGTTTAGTTGGTGGACCTTAATCTATTGAGTGGTTGAAATGCAGCTATACAGCCTTGTGGGCAATATCTAGATTTGGTGTTGAGGCATGCGTTAGATCCAACTGTTCCTTCTGCTGTATAAGCAGCAAGGTGCAAGAAAGTAATTAGCCCTCATCATTCATCTAGAAGAAAACAATTTGTGCAATTCATTAGAGGTATAAAAGGAACTTTGAGTGTACCTGGTTCAACTAACTCCAAGGCCATATATAGAAAAAGAGATGGGTGTGGGGCTTGTTGAGGACAAATTGACAAATTAGTAGGTGGGTGGAGAAAAACGAGGGAAAGCAAATTGAACATGAGTGAATGAACGCAGGCTGTTGGGGAATATATGTCAAGGATTGTGTTTACCAATCAGAAGCGGCCAGAAGTTATTTATTAATAATATTCAAAAGGCGGCCTTGGATTTGATTTGATTTTTTTTTTTTTAATGGACACTTTTATTTGGAGGATGGCTCTTGGACAGGATCATTTAGGGTGTGTGACGGTCACCCTAGTTACATGATTTAGTACCGTATATATAGGGTTATTTAGGCTTGGGCCTCACAGCAATTAATTGGTGGTGATGAATGGAAGCCCTTGGGAGATCTCTGTTGGTGAGGCTATTTGGCTAAGATGGTGCCTTGCCAACCCTGTGGACCCCTAGCTAGTAATATACAGTAGCAGGGACTGGCATAAAGCATCATGGATTTCTCCTACTGACTGCAGGACTGCTGGATGGCTAGAATGACCTAGTAGCATGGTGGGTAGTCATCTTCACAACACTAAAAATGGAATTTAAACTTGGATAAGATGATTTTGGCTTAGGGTGAGAACATAAGAATAGCTTTACTGGGTCAGAGCAATGGTCCATCAAGCCCTGTAGCCCGTTCTCACGATGGCCAATCCAGGTCACTAATACCTGTCCAAAACCCAAGGTGTAGCAATATTCCATGCCACTGATACAGGGCAAGCATTAGCTTCCCCCTGTCTTTCTCAATAACAGACTATGGACTTTTCCTCCAGGAACTTGTCCAAACCTTTCTTAAAACCAGCTACACTATCCGCTCTTGCCACATCCTCTGGGTGAGGTTTTCTTTTATGTTAGCATGCTTTAATAAAGCTGTAGCCAAATTTTAACCAGATATTGGCTCTTGTACTTCTTTTTGTGTTATTAAATTGGTAAGGATAGAGGGGGAGAGACAATTCCAGCTACCACTGTTTACAATGTCTTAAAACGTAATATACTGCCTAGCCTGCAGGGATTCAGGTGCTGTGCAAATTCACATTTAAAAAAACCAAAAAACTAACTAACAAAAGCTAAAGAGCTCCCCAAAAATCTATAAAAAAGCCTTCCTCATTCATCCAAGAAAAGTCCTCTCATACATAGGAAAATAAAGCATAATATAATGTTAAATTTGTGCCATATCGTGTAGATTAATGAATTTGGAAAGTATTAAAAGTCATTTCAAAATAAAAAAGTCTTCAACAAGACCTTTTTTTTTTTAAGACCTCTCTTCTCAAATATAACTATTATAGGAAAACGTTCTTTGCCAGGTACTTAATGAAACGATAGTGATAATGGGTAGCGTGCTTGTTTTTCAGGGTTAATGGGTAAAAGCAACCCGTCTCTTTCACTGAGATTACATTTCAACCAGGGTGGCTTTTATCGCATTTGAATGACATTTTAAAGCCTTAACAAAGGAGAGATATTCCATTATTGAGAGTACTTACGATGATATTAAAATTTCTGCATTTTTCAATCAAATTTCTGTGTGTCTTAATCTAAAGCTTAGCTCACCCTTGGGCTGACCTAAGTATCTTCACGTGTAGCTACTTGTACTGATGAATGAAGAATCGTCACTGCTAATTTCGGAAGAACAATTGCAATGAATATATAACAACTTTGTCTTTTTTGTTGCCATAGGGCCTGCTTTATGGCTGCAGTTGTTTTAAGAATTCCATAGTACAATGTGATATAAAAAAGTACAGTAATGTCAATTTTCCATGGTTTAAAGTTTCAGCTCTAAAGATATTTGCTCATATTTTTTTTATTTCAGTGCTCATGAACATCCAAGGATTTAATTTGAGGAAAAGAATTTTATTAGGAAAGGTATTTTCCATATACAATATCCCCTCTTAAAAAAAAAACTGTAGCACGTCGTAGAATTCCTATGAGCATTGGAGCTGTTACCGTCATGGCTGGCGCTAAAAACTGCACTACACTTTTGTAAAAAGGGGGTATATTTAGTATAATAAGGCAGGTGTTCATTTTTTCCCCTAACAGTATAAGATTCTCTCAGTCATACAGCAAGTCTTATATCACGTTTTTCCAAGGGCACTAAAGGAGTTTTTTGAAATCTATCAACCCAGAAAATGTTTGAGATCTGAGAACGGTATGAAGTTGAATTTGGAGGGTAAGATGTTAAGATGCTTTGGAACGCGCTGTCTGGTATTCTGCGATTCTGTGATGGGAGACTGAGCTTTAAGAAAATGTTGAAAACCACAATTACGGTATTTGTCAATGCCTTCATGTGCTAATGCTATTTGCTGCTGAAGCCTTACCGTCCTGTAAATGTTTTTATGGGATTTTGTCTTTCCATCTTGTAGGATGAATTTGAAAAAAGGGTTTCGTAATGATACCGTTAGTTAATGTTTTATTGTGCTTGTTCTGTCGAAACATGCTTTAGTATTTTCAATGTGTATGCGTGTAATTTTGTAAACCGCATAGTTTTTATGCGGTATATAAATTTTTAAATAAATAAATAGATTTAGAAGCCCCTTTACTAAAGGTCATTAAGCACTTAGGCCCTGATTGTATAAAGTCCACCTAATATCAGCACTGATTCTATAAACCGTAGGTGCCCATTATAGATTCATGCTCGCTGTCACCTAAGCATGCTTAGGGGGGCTTAGCATCCTAACATTTAGGTGTCCCCAATTTATGCCATGGTTTTCTATGCCTAAGGGCCTGTTTTACAAAGTCGCGCAGGGTTACGTCATCCAATCCAATCTCCAAAAAAGGGGCTCGACTCAGTTTACAGATTGAGTGCAATAGAAAAGAAATTCAGAATAAATTTTTAAAAATTCTGAGTTAAACAACCTGCCATAAAACTAATTATGCAGACCACAATTTCAACAGTCACTCAAAGACTGTTGGGAAAAAAAAGGATGTTTTTAAAGATTTACCAAAGGTTTGGCGGGAAAGGAGTGTCCTAATCTCAGGAGGAAAGTCATTCCAGATAGTCGCATCTGGTTTGCTCAGAAGAAAATCTGGCAATTGCACTAGACATCAGAAGATGTTCCACCAGAAGATGTTCCACCAACTTCATTCCTGGAAATATTCCTCTCCCCTACCATAGATATTGTTGCCTACCAGAGACTCTTCCATTTCTGGGGGCTTTGTTTCCCATGCTGGCTAGTCTTGAGCATGGTGTGGGACGTGTCTGCTATGGGGTTGAGGGGGTGCTCTCTGATCGGGTCTGAGCATAATGTCAAGCCCTGGAAGCTAGCTATAGAATGTATAATGGAAAATCATTTTTCTTTAGATTACCTCATAGCTTAGTGCATTGTATTGCCTCCTAAATGTGGACTATTTTTTTTTTTTTTTTCAAACTTCATTATTTTTCTTAAATGTCTGCTTAAATGGATATGTATAAAGTTTATTTTTAATTCTATTTTTTTTTTTTTAGAGAATTTATGTAATTCTTCAAAATTCTAAATTAAAAAAAGAATAGTAATGTAATGTAATTTTATTTCTTATATACCGCTAATCCGTTAGGTTCGAAGCGGTTTACAGAAAATATACATTAAGGATGCAATAAGATAAGATAGGTACTTTGAAATTCCCTTACTGTCCCAAAGGCTCACAATCTAACAAACAAATTAGCAAAGTGATAGAGTTTAAAAATACCAGTTTCCAAGTGAAATATTTAAGATGAGCAGAAGATATTGGTTCAAATGAAGATTTCATTAATCTAGAGAGAACCACATTACATTATGATCCCAAACCACTGGAGCATAACCAATTATCAATGCGCCTAACATTTAGGCAGGAGTCATAGGCCTGATGCATGAACTTCTAAGTGCTCTAGATATCTACGTCTTACATATTTGCAAAGGGGATATATAAAGTGGTAGAGAATGGAAAGGAAATTGACTTTGCTCTCACTTACGTATGTATTTTACAGAATACTGTACCTTAAGCAGATATATGCAGAATATATACATTTATGCACATAACACATACATGAATGCTTGCATGATAATGGCATTGGACAGGAGTAGAACTATTAAATCCATTATTCATCAGTTAAGAATTTCTTAAACAAATACGTCTTCAAAGTTTTTCTGAAACATGTCAAAGAGGAAAGGGATCGAATTTCTGAAGGAAGGTCATTCCAGATTTTTACCAAGGCAAATGCCAAAGAGTGGGAGAACCTATCTAATGTTCAAATACCCCTAATAGAGGGGAATACTAATTTAAATTTATGTTTTCCTCTAGTAGAGGAATGGGGAAAAAAATTCCATATAGATTTTTAAATACCACACTAGCACACTTGAACTGAACCCTCCAATACACTGGAAGCCAGCAATGGAGTGACATGATCATGTCTTCTCTTACCAAAAATTAATTTGGTGGCCGTATTCTGAATAAGCTGCAATGTCCTTAAATTGCCCTTGCTTAAACTGATGTGAAGAGAATTTGCATAATCCAGATGAGCTAATATGATAGCCTGATGCTGTTGGAAAAAAACAGCGTACCCTCCTCAACATCCGTAAACTAAAAAAACATTTTTTCAATACAATATTAATTTGATTAGTCAAAGAGAGAGTAGAGTCCAAAACAAACCCAGGAATTCTAGATAAAAATTAAATCTTCAAAATATCACCAGAAATTAATCATATGCAAGAAGGTAAATTGCATATAGTAGGGCCAAACCATAGGAGTTTAGTTTTGGTGGTATTTAACTTCATACATATTGAGGAAGCCCAATCTTGAAGTCTAGAAATGCAAGAATTAATGTCAACTGTCAATCCTCCACTAGGCACCATTTATAGAATGGTGCCTAGCAGTGCCTAAGCATTTTTAAGCACCAGTAGGCGTTGAAACCTTAGGCACACTCCCATTTAAACCAGGATTTTCTTAGCCTAAATGAGTGTGCCGAAGACAAATCACACTAAAACTCTGCCCAGAATCTACCCCTACTTTCTAGTAGGCACCTTGGAGTTGATGCCTACTAGAGAATGACACGGTGACAAAATTCATCATCGTTCCCGTCCCCGCGGATAATCGCGGTAAACCATCTTCATGTCATTCTTTAAGGAGAGAGGGAAGAATCAGAGTATGAATGACCACAACCACTGACCCGCAAGCTTTGCTTTGAAGAATGCTGGTGTAGAAGGACTGAGGTTGAAATAGACACTAAAAAATGACATGGGATTATTTCCCATGGTTATCCGCGGGGACGGGAACGGTGATGAATTTTGTCACCATGTCATTCTCTAATGCCTACTTCAAAGTGGTAGATGCCTACCAGATAATACATTTTAAAAATTGTTGTTTTTTTAATTACTTTTTAATGATACTTTTCAATTATCAACATCAATTAGGCCTAATTGAAAAATTAATATAGGCGCCAAGATCGGCTATACACCAATCTAGGTGCTTAACTTAAGACATTCTTTATAGAATATGGGACTTTCTGCGACTGATAAAGTTCAGGCTTTTGACCATTAGGCCAAGTTTCTACACATACACTGAGACCCATGTTCTACAAACAACGCCATAAATTAGGCACCTGTAGGCACCTAACTTAGGCTGCAAAGCTGTTTAAAAATGACCTTAAAATGGTTTACAACCAGAAATTGTAGGCACCTAGAGGCACGTACAAAACCAGTGCCTCGATTGCATTTATGGTGGCACTTAAGGATGCCTAAGGTCGAAGTAGGCATGGTTAATGATAGAAATGACCTTAGCCACAGCCGTAGACGTGATTCATGTCAAACAAAGGCGCCAGAAATGTAGGCTTCGAAAACCCTGGCCTACATGTCCAGAGTCTATATTTGAGGTAGCTGCATTTCTACCAACAAGCGCTGTTGCGTGATTGGCATGTGATCAGCGGTCATCTTTAAGGCAGTCACTGATTCCAGTGCCATTTGTAGAAACTGGCCCTAGATCTATTAGATTTAAATTCAGTATAGAACATGTTTGTGTAAATAATTGTCCTGAAAGTGTTATATTATAAATGCTTTTTAATGTACATGAAAGATTATATTTAGCAAGATTCAGAGATTGCATAATGCAATGGAATCTAATTGAACATAATTGTGCAAATAAACTTTTATGATCCATGGAAGTCTGCTACAATGTATTAGGATGAATGATCAAATTACAACTTTACATTGCTAGTCTTTTTCATTAGCTATATTTTAATGGAATTATGCAAATGATTTGGAATTCGCTGGCAAGTAAACTGGAATTTATTGGAACACTATCAAAGAAATGCTATCACTAATGAAGCACATATTTAAATATTTTATGGAATGCAATTTCCCCCATTGGAAACAAAAAATCAAAAGAAATAAAGAGAAGTTCAAAATGTATTTTACAGCATTGACCCATTCAATTATTTGTTGAACTTGAGGGACCATCTCCTCAGCTGTGGGCATGTTGGGAGTTAATTTTAAATTGTCATGTTGAATCTACAACTTTTGATCCTCTTTCTAGCATATTTATTATTATTAGCACTACAAACTGCCTTACACTAGTTCACTGGAACCATATAAATTATTCATAACTGTTTACTGAATTCATTCTTTAAAAAAAAACCAACCCAATTCTATCGCAGTTGTTACAACATTGACTCCATTGGATCTTTCTCATGAAGAACTAGGCCCGTTTCAGGTGTAACAGGCATAATCGGGTGTAATCTTTTTTTAGACTCTTTTTCCTAGTTCTCTGGCCCTCACCTCACAAACCATTTCCAAAAAACCATTAAAAATATCACAACATACTTCCAAATTACCCAGCTAACTTCTAGCGGTCACACTATTAAAGCCCAATATAATCCTAATTATGTTAACCTCAATTAACCTTAAAAATGTTCTCTGTGACACACATAGAGACCTTTTTTTCTTGGAACACACTCATGCACCTCATTCAATGGAATTCCACACACAAACACACACACACACACGCACTACTTCTAAAGTTCTGCCTGTTCCTCTCCTACCCACCTGAACTTTACTCAAACTGTTCCCAAACTACTTTTCAGATCAGGTGGCTTGCAAAAATTCAGGTCAGTCATGCTATGACTGTTGCACCTATAGGCATTGGAATGGGGGAGGCCACAAGGGCCATGGCCTCCCCCCCAAAATTATCAATTGGAAATATGGCTCATCTGACTCCCCCACCTTACCGCCGCTGGAATTTAAAATCTTCAGACAACTAGCAAAGCGACACTCCTACCATCTGCCTGCCCTGGAAGTGTTCTTTATGCAATGTCCTGCCTACACAGGAAGAGGAAGTGCTACAGAAAGAACACTTCCGGGGCAGGCAGACGGTGAGAGGCTCACATCATTGTGCCACTGGCTGCCGATGATTTTAAATTACAGTGGCAGGGAGCTGGTAGGTGGGAGAGTCAGGAACTAGGGAGAGGTTGTACCACAGGATCCAGCTGAGGGGGAGGGGCTGGGATTAGGAATGAGAGAAGGACAGATGCTGCATGGGCTGGGTGGGTGTTGGGAAGACAGGGAAGGACAGCATGGGCTGGGAGGGGGTTGGGAAGGACAGATTCTGCATGGGCTGGGGGTTACAAGTGGAGGGAGAGATGCATGAGAGGGGTGGTGGGAAAGGAAGGAAAGAGAGATGCTGCCGGTGGGTGAGAGAAGAGAATTGTTGGACATAGGTGTGTGGAGTGGGAGGGAAAGAGAGATGGTATACATGGGGAAAGGAAGAAAGAGGGAGAATTGTTGGACATGGAGAGATGGAGAGGAGGGAGTGAGAAATGTTACACTGGGAGGGAAGAGAGATGGCTCAAAGAAGGGAGAAATATCAAATTCTGTAGGAGGGTGATAGAAGGAGGGAAGAGAGATATGTCAGACCACTGGAATGGGATGGAGAGAGAGATGCCAGACCACAGAATGTAAGGGAAGGAGGGGAGAGAGAGATGCCAGACTGCAAGAAGGAGAGAAGAAAGAAGCCAGACCACAGAGAGGAGAGAAGGAGAGAAATGTTAGACCATGGGAAGAGGGAGGGAAGGAGATAGAAATGCCAAACCATGGGAGATGAAAGAGATTCAAGTTTATTAAAATCTTATTATACCGCCAAATCAGACTTCAAGGCGGTGTACATACCATATTAAAAATGCATGTAATTTTTTTTTTAAAAGGGTACAAGAAAAAAATATCATACAAAGACTTAACAATACAAGACTGACAGACAAACTGGTACAGAAGGGAGGTGATAGAACTACATTATTTAAAGAGAAAGAACAAGTGGAACGGACCAGAGGAAGAGAGCAGATACCACATGAATCAATCAGGTTCAAAGAGAAAGAGAGCATCCTTAACAGGAAGGTTAAACGTTAAAAGCTGCCCAGGGCCATAAAAAGTTACTCACGTATTAAACTTAGGCCCGTACTGAGATGTCTCATGTTTACTAATTCTTATTCATTTATAGCCAGTGGATGTTCTTTGAGAACTCTCTGCCAATGCATTCTTGTTTTGCTATATACACTGAGCTATGAAAGGTAGAGCTACTCACAACGATTCCTATTATATCCAAGACTAGTTAATGTGCTACAATTCTTTATTGTTAGAAAAGTTTATGTTTTAGACCTTGATGCCTGATTTCTTGTGCACTCAGTTTCTGGGTAAAGTGTGAATCAAAGTAGCTAAGAGATAATAAAGAATGAAAAGCAAAAGAAATCCAGTCAAAATCACAAAAGGATTCCAGCATTTACCCAGTCTCCCTTTTTTCAGGAGTGATTGGATTGAAGAATTTTGCTGGTAAGTACACATTATTTCACTTCATAACTTTCAAAAAAAATCCTATGCATCATTTTGACTTTTACTTCTGGAGCTAGTTATATTTCTGTCCAGTCTTCTGAAAAATTGCCCTGTCTGGCATTAAGAAATGAAAGATTTTGTTAGAGCAGAAATATAAAACAGTGGGGGGGGGGAAAAACCCACAGCACTTATTTTTAGCCTTTGTGTTGAAATGATGTAAGCTGTATATCGTCTGACAGAATTTCATTATACAGTTGTCTGAATGCCTTGAGGATACAAGCAGCTTTTCCTTCAAGGATTCTCATTCCCAGACCAAATTAGGAAAGACATTTTACCTTTAAGAGCTTGGTTGGCGTAGGCTTTTAAGACTGGAAATGTCTTTTAGTTTCCAGGAAGACTATAGAAAATTTCTCCTTCACAGTGAGGCTGTGGACTACACTTGAACATTGCTCCTCTAATCAAATTCAAGTTTCGTCAAAATTTGATTCAATCGCCACGCTAGGGCCTTAAAATGTGGAATAGCGTGCGCTAAATTGCCACATGCGCTAACCGCTACCGCCTCCTTTTGAGCAGGTGGTAGATTTCCGTCTAGCGTGCGCTCATCCAGTGCGTGCGCTAAAACCGCTAGCGCGGCTTTGTAAAAGGAGCCCTAAGTGAATTTACAAAAAATTCAAATTGGTTGTCTTAAATTACAATCAAATGGACGTAAATACAAGATGCAACATTATACGGACTGACTGGGACATAAGGAAAGGAGGCAGAAATACATTATTTTTATAGAAATGAGAACATTTAAGGTAAAAATTTATCTCCTACCCACACTTTCCTTTCCCAACAACTCGGTCATGACCTAGCTGCTCTGCCCCAACATCCCCATGCATTAAATTCCGTTCCAAGTATCCCATTTGCAAGACCTGCGGTGTCGCCTGGCCTCACAGCTGTCTGTGGTGGTGCCATACACAGTATACAACATCATAATACCCTTGCCGCCTGGAAGGACCCCCTCCCCATTTTCAAACAGCTGTTACCACCTCCACCTCAAACCCTCATCATGACTCATCCTGAACGGTAAGGGAATCCAGGGGTACAATTAGAGGGTTACTATACAAGACAAAATGCTCTTGAGTAATAGATCACTACAGGTCATTGACCTGGGGGGCCGCCACGGGAGCGGACTGCTGGGCATGATGGACCTATGGTCTGACTCGGCAGAGGCCATGCTTATGTGCTTATGACTCCCAACTACTCAATTAAATTAAATCAAATAAATACTCTTCCTTCGCTCCTTTCCAAACCTTCCATCTAATCGTTTACCATCCCAAGCACCATAACTCCCCGGAACTCTGCCACAAAATCTCCCACCTGAATCAACCAATCCCTGTCACTGCCTTTTCCTCCAATCACTCTTCACTTATCCACTTGTTTCTAACCATTCATCTCATTTCCACCCAATCCCATCTTCACACCATTCACACGCTCAATCCCATCCCTGTGAAATCGGTTTTCACGCTGTCTGCTTGTCCAATGTTATTAGCCCACTGGTTATCTCAGTGGGCCTTCCTTAACAGAAAGCTGGTACCTTTTTTTTTTTTTTTTTTTTTCAAAATAATGGTAGTATTACAGTGCAAAAATTTTTGATCATGCAAAAATCGATGAGTAGTAAAGCTAAAAAGTCTATAACTTCGACATGATTAACAATAATCTCATTCTACTCAGCATATAAATATAGATAGTGACAGTAAATAAAGTTGTAACTTTCACATTGAAATTCCAAGCAATTGCTCAGAAAAACAAAATGCTCTAGGACAGTGGTTCCCAACCCTATCCTGGAGGACCACCAGGCCAATCGGGTTTTCAGGCTAGCCCTAATGAATATGCATGAGAGAGATTTGCATATAATGGAAGGGACAGGCATGCAAATCTGCTCTATGCATATTCATTAGAGTTATCCTGAAAACCCGATTGGCCTGGTGGTCCTCCAGGACAGGGTTGAGAACCACTGCTCTAGAAGGTTACGTTTTTGCCTCATTCTGTATATTAGGAGTAAACGAGGCTTCCAGTAGAACTCATTCCATAACATTCATACATTTTTTAAATACAGTATGTAACCCTACCCCACAGACACAGGAGTTGTTTGGAAAGCTTAGGGACCAGCATGTGCTCTTTGCTTCTGGGTTCATTTTGGCAAGGTGAAAGTCAGGTATTTGTTCTTTGTCCTCTTCCCGCATTCTCTATGCTGTCTGTCCCTCCTTTTTTATACATTCATTCCCTCTGCCTTTCCTTCACTTCCACTCCCCAAAGCATCTGCACCAATCTTTCATTCAGTATTTGGTTACTGTGATAAAAATCCCTGTCCCCTCAAAAAAATTAAAACCATACATATGAGTACAAAGTAATTAAGGGAAAAATCTCTTCTAGGGGATTGTTGTGGGGTGGGTGGGTGGAGGTTGTTGGGGGTGGGTTAATCAAAGCTTATTGTATTTGCTGCAGTGTCTTTATTGATTGTATCTGAAGCTTTGTATTTCGGGGGGTGGGGGTTCATATTAAATAAAATGGTAAAAAAGAAGACTTCAAACAGTTGTCCTTGCTACTAAATAAAACATGGATTAATGCGACAATTGTTATCATTGATAAAAATACCCATGCACACAACTCAAAAACACTGAGAAAGAAAGACTGGGCCAGAGGAGAGAGGGGGAGAGATGCTGGGCAACACAGGAGATGCCAAAGCACAGAGAGATGGGGGGGAGGGGGATGAAGAGGCATAGGTAAGATTAAGTGAGCCCGGCAAAATACTCAGGGCCACCGAATTATTTGAAGTTGCACCTTTCAGCGACACAGAATAGATGGTGGCCCTGGAGGAAACAGGGAAAATATTGGACACATGGGGAGGGATAGGGACATACAGTATATGGTTATGATGGACAAGATACAGAGGCCATAAGAATAGCCTTACTGGGTCAGAACAATTGTCCATCAGCCATGTAGCTTGTTCTCACGGTGGCCAATCCAGGTCACTAGTAACAGGCCAAAACCCAAGGAGTAGCAATATTCCATGCTTCCAATCCAGGGAAAGAAGTGGCTTTCCCCATGTCTTTTCTCAATAACAAACTATGGACTTTTACTCCAGGAAATTGTCCAAACCCTGCTTAAAACCAACTAAGCTATCTGCTCTTACCACAATCTCTGACAATGTGTCCAGAGCTTAACTATTCTCTGAGTGGGGAAAAAAAGTTCCTCCTATTGGTTTTAAAAGTATTTCTTTGTAATTTTTGGAGAAGAGATAGGGAGCCCATCTCAATTTTTCCATTCAGAGCCCATTCAGTCCTAGCTACGCCACTGTATGGAATAGTCTGATCACCAACTGTTGTACTTCATATTAAATCATTTTCCATAAATATAGAAGTTGCCCTCTTTCTATTAGTTACCTAAGGATTGGTGAATTTAATCTAGTCCACTGGGCACACTCAACCAGTCAGGTTTTCAGGATATCCATCATGAATATGCATGAGAGATTTGCATACCAATGAGGCAGTGCCTACACATCTTAAGAACATCAGGAACATAAAACAGAGGTTAAGCCTTGATGTCTCCTACCTCACATTTTTTGCTATTGTTTATTCTTCACTTCACCACACTGATATTTTCTAAGCTCTCTTTACTGGAAACATCAATAAACTGTTGTGGGATCTGGGATGGGTCCCTCATCTCTTCTAAAGGCTGATGTGGACTGATGTGACTACTATTAAGAAGACTATAATAATTTTTCTCCTCTGTCTTGGGATGTATTTTTGCATACTGTTGATGAAGAGGTTATTAGCTAAAGCTCAGGTATCTACTTGCATCATGGACTCATTCCAAGGTTATTTAATTAAGCTATTGGGAAATTTTTTTTGAGATTACCCTGGCTGCAATGATTAACTCCTCACTGAGAGAGACTTCCTTCTCAGCTGCATTTAATTGGGCAGGGGATAAACCACTGCTTAAAAAACTTTCACTGGATGCCAATTATGCCACACCATCTACTGCTCTGCTCTTGAAATGTACAGTTTGCTGCCAAGAGCCCAGTGGTTCTCCCCATGCAACCATTAAGAGTTTTCGCCCCTCTCCTGCTCTGCTCCTAAGTGTCTTCTCTGATACTTGCAACCTTTAATGAAATTCTTTTACTCCAAAAAAATTGTTGGGCAACTCTAGGCAGATAGTTTAATTCCCCTCTTTCGATGCATATTTTAAAGCAGTTCACACTTTATCTGAAAATACAGTTTGTTGAGTTCATATTAAGGGACCCAGTATCTCTTATTCCACATGGATCAGTCCCTTCTCAGAAAGCTGAGATTGTTATTCCTCAGCAGCTGCCTCTGAGTCATAGATAGTGGTTCTTCTTCTCCCCACCCTTGGTTTATTTCATTCTTCTTCAGCAAATAAACTTACAAAAGTGATTGAAACAAGGCTGCCTACCTATTCTCAACTCAGAGACGGACAATTCTAGTAGTTCCTCCTTTTTCCCCACAACACAGAATGCTACAGTGGTATGCAAAAATCTGGAACCACTTGTGAATTTTGCTTTCTTTCAACTTTCTGACCTTTTATTTTAATTTTGTTGTTGATCCAATAGATGTGTCTGTGCATCACATTATAAGGGATACATTTGGCTATTAGAATCAACTTTTTCTTCTAGCTTGACTTTACATTTCTGAGTTTGTTTGTTAAAGTTGTCACGTTAATTGTTTTTCTGCGTAAACTGAGTAATGTACTTCGCTGGCCAATAAAGTACAAATGAGCATCATCTATCCTTCATATTCATGTAGGTGGCCTTGAAAAAGGCCTATATGGGTGTCATTGATGTCTCAGTATTTGGTGGGCCACCCTCTGTTCTTGATCACCTGTCAGCACTGTTTCAGTATTGAGTGAACCAGTTTGATTAAGTGATCATGGGTGATAATATGGTTTCAGGCTGCAGTGAGTGACTCAATCAACTCACATTTTTATATTGGATTTATCTTGGATATCTCCCAGCCCACCATGTACCACAAGGAACTCAATGAGCGTCGGGAGTGGGCCATTCAGCACGGCTCCCCCTGCGATAAAGAGGGGGTTAGTTCTCACCTAGAAAACAATGGAAACTTAAACACTACGGTACAATAGCAACAATAGAGAACTAAAACAAGAACACCATCGCCATCATTAACATTACTTGCCCGAGCAAAGCTCGGCCTTCCAGGTACTGGTATATTGTCAGAGTACGCTGAAGTTTCAGGAACTTATAGATCCTGCTAAACAGTCTATGTGTAATCCAGAATAAAAGCATTACCGTACTTATGAAGCTTGGTCTGTCTTCAGGGTGCACAGTGGCGAAGGACTAAATGGGATTGGTGACAGTTGGCTATGAAAGCATGTTGCTGCTATAACAGGAATAAGAACAGCCATGGTTAGCATGGGTCTTCTAGATTCATCGATTCCTAAGAGTGGCCAGTAGGTTTACCCCAGAAAAAGCGTGTTTGGATTGGGGACAGATTAATACCATACTGGAGGCATCAAGTCCATTGACGTATGAGGTAGTTATATGCGGAATATTATTGCATATTAAGCCCCCCCGGACCACTATAAATGCCAGCTTTTCCTAATTATAACCGGGATAGCCATGCTAATGATTACTCGCAATTGGAAGAATTGGGATCGCCTTAGTTTTCCTTTCTGGTGGGCGAGCTTATGCTTAACATATAAGTATGAAAAAATGAATGCTGACTTGCTGGGGCATAACAAGATATTCAAATTGGTTTGGGGTCCATTGACGTCTTTTGTAGATTTGTTATAGTTGCCCTTTATCTTTATTTTCCTGATGGTAATGATGGATGGGGGAGAGAATTTTTATCTTGTGTATAGATTCAGATTGTTTATAAGTGCTTATTTGATTATTATTATTATTTGTGTGTAAATTGTATTGCACTTTTTGTTGGCATTAAAAACTAAATTACCCAAGGACACCTGTCCTAGTTCAAAAATATGAAAAATCCCTGTTATATCCTGTCCACAAACTTGTAACCTTGCTACCTTGCAAAAATATTCATTTTGCTGTTGAGTGTGGGAGAAAGGACTACTTCAGTGAGCTCCTACTATTGAGGCAGGGTGCAATTGTGAATCACATCTTCCCCCTCAAAGTAAACTAGGACACTTAGGGTCTCTTGGTGAGGAAGACTGCAGGGTCAGGAATGGGCTTGAAAATAAGGATTTCATTTTTCAAATTTATGGCCCAGCACTAGTAGGGGGTAGAGACATATTTGGGGTCACAAAATACCAGGGACATTTTTAATAGAATGTTTGTGTGTTTGTGTGGGGGTTGCATTACTACAATGAATGAACTAGCGGTCCAAAGCAAATAAATATGTTGATATACATATTGCATGCTCTCCAGTTTGAGTCATTTGCAACATAATGACTTGGAATATACAATAAACTGAGTACCAAATGAATGTTGACTTAATTCTACTGAAACACTTGATTAATTACAACAATGCAAATGATTTTGTTTGCAGTAACTGAGTGGGGCTGTGCTGATTAATGATCTTGAAAGAAGAAACCAAGGAAAAACTGGTAAAGTACAACCATGAAAAAAACAACAGCTCTGCATTTTTTCATTGATAGTCTAAGCTCATTTCACGGCAATACTGTGTTTTATGGGTGATATCAAATCAATCATGCAATTAAAAATGCTAAAGATATATTTTCTTTTGCTAATTAAGCAAATCAGATTTAATTGTGTCATTAAGTATTTTTTTTTTCAGAACAAGTATTGCTTTTTTAGAGAGAGAATACAAGGCATGCAAATAGAGTTGGACCTATCCTGGTGGCTTCAGATAGTTTGATAGTCGGAACCAGTTGTAGCCCAAACTTAACACTAACATTCCATTCCATTAGTGATTTCTATTCCGCCATTACCTTGCGGTTCAAGGCGGATTACACAAGAGTTGTCAGGAGGTTACAAGAATTGTAACATTACATAAGAATTGTCATAAGCTTTACATAAGAATTGTCGAGAACTTAAGGAGCAACATGTTGGGTAATAAGAAACATTTTAGATTAGATATGGATGGAGTGTGTGGTAGGTGGAGTTAGGGAAGGAACTGGTCATGTTAAACAAGTTTGATGTGTTTTTTGAAGAGTAGGGTTTTAGTTTCTTTTTTGAAGGTTTTGTAGTCTGTGGTGATTGGTGATTTGTCTAGTTTAGCTGCTTTGGTGGCCATTAGGTTATCAAATGTTATCAAATGTTACATATTGATTCAGATTTCATAATATGTAATCAGAATATTTGAAATTAGAGATATGCTGCTATATCTTACCTTTTGTTACAAGCAGGTATAATATTCTCACATGTGGGTAACATCATCCATGGAACCTGATACAGACAGATACCAAGTGTACTGTCACTTTAAATTTTCAGCATTGCCCATACATAAGAACATAAGAACATAAGCAATGCCTCTGCTGGGTCAGACCTGAGGTCCATCATGCCCAGCAGTCCGCTCACGCGGCGGCCCAACAGGTCCAGGACCTGTGCAGTAATCCTCTATTTATACCCCTCTATCCCCTTTTCCAGCAGGAAATTGTCCAATCCTTTCTTAAACCCCTGTACTGTACTCTGCCCTATTACTCCCTCTGGAAGCGCATTCCAGGTGTCCACCACTCGTTGGGTAAAGAAGAACTTCCTAGCATTCGTTTTAAATCTGTCCCCTTTCAACTTTTCCAAGTGTCCTCTTGTTCTTTTATTTTTCGAAAGTTTGAAGAATCTGTCCTTCTCTACTCTCTCTATGCCCTTCATGATTTTATAAGTCTCTATCATATCCCCTCTAAGTCTCCTCTTCTCCAGGGAAAAGAGACCCAGTTTCTCCAATCTCTCAGCGTATGAGAGGTTTTCCATCCCTTTTATCAAGCGTGTCGCTCTCCTCTGAACCCTCTCGAGTAACGCCATATCCTTCCTAAGGTACGGAGACCAATATTGGACGCAGTATTCCAGATGCGGGCGCACCATCGCCCGATACAATGGCAGGATAACTTCTTTTGTCCTTGTTGTAATACCCTTCTTGATTATGCCTAGCATTCTATTTGCTTTCTTAGCGGCTGTTGCGCACTGTGCCGTCGGCTTCATTGTCATGTCCACCATTACCCCCAAGTCCCTTTCTTGGTTGCTCTCATTCAATAATATCCCTCCCATCGTATAGTTGTACCTCGGGTTTCTGTTTCCAACTGCACACATGCTAGTGCCCTCGTACCCATCGACTTGTGGGACCTCCATCTCTTACCCCCTCTTTAATCGAATTAGCGCGCGCTAAACGCTAACGCGTCCATAGACTACCATGCATGCATTAGTAAAAGAGGGCCTTAGTTTTCCATGGAGCTCAGAAGCTGTGCTTTCAGCTTTTTCCTCAGTGCATCAAATGTTTGCCTTTTTGGGTGCTGTCCCTTGACTTTTTTCTTTGATTTTTATTATCAATTGTTATTTTCTTCAAGTTCCTTTCTTTTAGTCAAGTTGTTTTTGGGGTTTTTTAACTTTTAGATTTGGGGCCTTCAGGTATTTGAGCTCAGACTGGTACCGCTGAGGTCCTGGTGAGTTTGGATAGAAGAGCTTTTCTTTAATACTTTGGATATTTTGAATTATAGATTTCCCTGCACATATAAGCATGTTTTCTGCAAGATTTGGGCTAGTGTTTGTTAGGAGTCATGAATGAAAATCTGAAGAGTTGGAAGAGTTTTCTCTAGTAACTGGGAATTGTTTGATATGTTTTTTTGTTGTTGGGTTGTTGTTTTTTTTCCTAAATTTCAACTCATATCCTACTATTGAGGTTTGAGGAGACAGAGCTGATGAATTATTTTTTGTTTATATTTCCTATTTTATTAATATTTGTATGTTTTATTCTCTCTTTCTAAATATAATTTGCATTACTATAATATTTTTAAGGCTTGTGTGAATTTCAATATATTTCCCAGTGTGATGTATCAAGTTCGTATTAAGATTTGTTACTTTGTTCACCATGTACTGTTTTTATAATTATGATTCCTCGATTCAATATTATTGCTAATATTGTCTCTCGCAATCAAGAGAGGGAAATATGTAGCATGATATTATTTAATTTTGCTGAAGTTATTATATATTGCATGATATGATTTTTATAATTCTGCTTGGAGTTATAGGGCTAGATTCACGAAGCAAACCCCTTTGCGACCCGCTTCAAATCCATGTATGCAAATGAGGAGAAATGCATGCAAAGTAGACAGGGACGCGATTCACCAACGAAATTTTGGAAATCAACTGGGCTGGCCCATCAACCCAAGAAGCGACTGCTGGGGACTAGTCGAAAATGTCTTTCCGACTCTCCAGCCCCATAGAAGCCCTGCTCTCTGCTGCCCTGAATCTCTCCTGCCTGCTGCCCCAATGCTCTTCGCTGAATCTCTCCTACCTGTTCTGCCCCGAATCACTGCCCTGCTCTGCCCCAGTGATGTCTCCTGCCTGCTCTGCCCCAAATTGCTGCCCGGTTTTCTCCTGCCTGCTGCCCCGAATCTCTCCTGCCCTTTCTCGTGCTGCGAGCCTATGGTTTTAACCCGCGGGTTAAAACCACGGGCCTGCTGGGCTAAAAAGTTAAAAAAAAAAGTAGTTAAAAAATAAATTTAAAAAGTTGCCGCTCGGAAGGGTCTAGACGCATATGCAGACCATCTACAGTTGGTCTGCACATGCGTCGGGATCGCACACCAGTGATCCGTGCCGGCAGATGGGGGCATTCCTCTGATCGCCCCCCATCTCCATATTGGACTTTGAAGAATCCATCAGACCTGCCCAGATTGGGCACGATCAGGCAGGTTTGTGAATCTAGCCCAAAGTATATTAATTTGATGGATTTAAAAGTGAATTTCTGATTTGGTTTCTGAGCCAGCACAGCCATCTGTTCAGTAAACTGTTAAATGCACCCATTCAATGGGGTACAAAAGGAAGACCAACCTTCAGAAAGTGTTAAGTACCCTATTCAGATAAGTTAAAGACATAGTCAGGGTGGATACCAGTGCTAAACAGAACTCTACTACACCATAATAGAAGGTATAGCAGTGGAACAGGATGTAGGCCAGCATCTCTTCACACCAAATTCAATTATGAGCTACCCTAGTCTGCAAGAACAATAGAATCTCATCAGATCCTCCATTTTAAACCACTCAGAAACTGTTCACACCACATTCAGCAAGGACAGTAACTACTCTGTATTGGGACACCATTTTAAGCCACTCAAAGAAAATTCAATCATGACATCACCAAGGGAATTGAAAGACTGATCTGTGATTGGATGCGATGCCAGCCTCAGGGATGGGACAATTGCTATGCATCATGGGTCCAGTTTTCAATCCAGCATCTATAAAGCCAGACCCCTCGGATCCCAACGTGGCTGGACACTCTCTTTTCTCCTGGGGTGGCCATGTTCTTCCACCAGCCATATGCTCAATTAGGCCATGTGATCTCTTCTCCATTTTAAGGAGTATTTACATTGAACATAACATAAGAACATAAGAAGCGCCATCTCCAGATCAGACCATCGGTCCATCAAGTCCGGCGATCCACACACGCGGAGGTCCTGCCAAGTGTACACCTGTCGTAATTTTTAGTCACCCATATCCTTCTATGCCTCTCGTAAAGAGATGTGCATCTAGTTTGCTTTTGAATCCTTGGATGGTGGATTCCGCAATAACCTCCTCTGGGAGAGCATTCCAAGTGTCAACCACTCTCTGCATGAAGCAGAACTTCCTGATATTTGTCCTGAACTTGTCCCTGCCTTAGCTTCATTCCGTGTCCTCTTGTCCGTGTCAAATTGGACAATGTAAATAATTTTTTCTGCTCTATTTTGTCGATTCCTTTCAGTATTTTGAAGGTCTCGATCATATCCCCTCAAAGTCTCCTTTTCTCAAGGGAGAACAATCCCAGTATCTTTAGTCGATCCTCATATTCCAGGTTCTCCATCTCCATTGTAAATTTTTGAATCCAGATAAATTGGTCCTTTTGCTTTAGACACATTTTGTCTTGTGTGGCATTATTTATTTTCCTTGCTTAACGATCCTATTTGCTTTACCTGCTTGATTTTAATTTTATCATTAATTCTGCTCTATAAGAAATACAATTCTAGTTTGTTTGCAAATGCTTTGAATCTCAGTCTTTTTATACATTATTATTATAGAGCTAAATTTTAATCAAACGAGCTTCTTTCTCCATATTAATATTTCTTTATAAATTATATTCTTCTCTTTGAGAGTGTGTATAGTTTATTGGTGGAGTTCCATCCATTTAATAATAATTTTGTAACAGTACCAGGGCCCCAAAGTTACTGTATGCATATACATGGTTTAATGGGACAGGATAAACTTGGATTTAGCAAAGGGAGGTATATACTCACAATTCAGGTTAGTTTGTTTTTTGTGAAGGTGTGAATAAATATGTGGAAGAAGGTGAACACGGAGTGGTATGTTCAATGCACAAGACTGCTTAGAGAAATTCAAATTGGGACATTATATTTAAGCAACTATTTTAGAAAAGGATCTGCCAACATAGATCCCCTACTAAAGTTCATGCCTGCATAAATGTCCCAAAGGCAAATCATGCAGCAGGATCACAGATTTTAAATAAGCAGATGCAAAAAAATAAATGACAACCACCCTGCCAGATAAATGTGTCAGGTTCACTATGGAGATTTTACATAACAGACACGGCAGTGCCAAATACTGCACACTAGAGAATGACAGGGAGACGAATTTGTCCCTGTCCCTGCAGGAACTCAATTTTCCCATCCCATCCCCATGAGTTTTGTTGCTGTCCCTGTTTCTGCCCCATCCCTGTGAGCTCTGCCTTAACTAAACAAACCTCTCACACTTATATTAAAGTGTTTGAGGCTTGTGCAGACGAGTATGGAGCTTGCAGGAATGGGGACGGGACAGGAAAATGAGTCCCCATGGGGACGAGGAAAAATTTGTCCCCGTGTCTAAACTAAACTAACTAAACTAAGCCTTGGGTTTATATACTGCATCATCTCCGTAGATGCAGAGCTCGACACGGTTTACAGGAAATAGGATGAGAGAGGAACTCCAGTGGAGGGTTTAAAGATTAGGTGTAAAAGGGTGAGGATGGTGGGAGAGGCCTAAGAGGGGAGAAGTGTTACAGTTTTGAGAATAGCCAGGTTTTTAGGTGTTTACGGAAAAGTTGGAGGGAGCTTGAGGTTCGGAGCGGGAGGTAAGGTTATTCCACATCTCAGTGATTCTAAAGGGGAGGGATGACCCAAGTTTGCCTGCATGAGAAATACCTTTTGTGGAAGGGAAGGATAGTTTAAGAGTTTGGGAGGATCTGGAGGAGGTAGGGGTTGGGGAGTTCCAGGATAGAGGGATAACGGCAGGAAGGATGCCATGTAGGATCTTGAAGGCTAGGCACGCACATTTGAAGTGGATCCTGGGGATCCTGGTGTCATTCTCTATTGGTCACCCGCCGCATCATTTCCTGATCCCCACTCTCAATTACATCTCTAGATAACATATTCAAACCCATCCCACCTTTGATTGAACCTTCAAAGCCCCCACCCTCCAATTTTGTAACCTAGCCACTTGGGTATGCAACACTGGTCAGAAAATATCAGGCCATAATGCACTCCCAGTAACTTCCTATACTATCCCTCACGTCTCTCCATCATTAAAACCTGATTTGACATTGCAATTTCATTAAGGCCTAAAAATAAATGCAATTATGTACTTTGAAACCATCTGTGAAACTGCTAATCAGAAATATGTTTTGAAAAAAAGCAAAGATTTTTCTTTGACATCAGAATTCATGTATTTTGAAGAGTAGTTATTTGTCATTTTGCATGATATGATATAAATAATATACATGTTTCTGTCAAGTATTTCACCAAGTTGAACAGACAAATCTTGCTTTAATAAATTCGTTGGCTAGCCCCAACTCTCCAACATATTCCCCCTCTTTTACTAAGGCGCTAGCTGACTTAGTATATTGCTAAATGCTAACGTGTCCATTATATTGGACCTTAGTAAAAGGACCCCATAGTCCATTATTAAAAATATCACGCCACCATGGAATAGTGTCACAAAAGTAATGTACAGAGCATGGTCACATTACAATATTAGAACAAACTTATAAGGGAAAGACATTTGGTGACACTTCAGACTCCAGCAAATCCCATTCACTGGAAACCCAAATTCTATGTACTCATACAGAGATGAGGGATGCTTATTATGACAGGCATTAGGAAATGGCTTATGCAGTTGCTAACCAAGATAAGACACTTTCCTCCAGGCTTTCGATTCAGGAAGGGGTCTATCGCTCTGCCATCTTTCTCTCCTTCAATTTGTTCAGAATTCAGTTACATGACTCATACTCCGGAAGACCCACTATACTCATGTAACCCCACTCTTAAAGTCACTTCATTGGCTTCTCATCCGTTGCCGAATACAAATCAAACTCCTCTTACCGACCTACAAATATATTCGCTCAGCTTCCCCTAACTCTCTTCACTTATCTCTCCCTATGTCCAGGGCAGGATTAACCAATAAGCCAAGTAGGCACGTGCCTAGGGCCCGAAATGGTCAGGGGGGCCCAATGAAGGAAGGCATCAACATTGTTTTTTCCAAACGGCGATGGGCCCCTCCAGCATCGATTTGCAACGCGGGCCCCACCCCAATCGGCAACCCCCTCCATCAACGGAGAGTTAGACAAGTAAGCAACACGGGTAAGAAAGGCAATGGGAACTGTAATTGTGCAAGCGGTGCTGCTTGCCCAAAGCTTCCCTCTGATGCAGCTTCCTGTTTCCGCCTGGGCGCATGGTGGGGTGGGGCGGGGCAGGGGGGCCCAGTGTACTTGTGTGCCCAGGGGCCCTCGACGAATTAATCCTGCCCTGCCTATGTCCTCCCCCAACAAGTTCCACTCAGCTGATAAGTCCCTCCTATGCCCTTCTCCTCTTCTACCAACTCCAGACTCCGTCCATTCTATCTTTCTGCACTGTATGCCTGGAACAAACTGCCTGAATCCCTACGGTGTGCTCCGTTGCTGGCAGTGTTCCAAGTTAAAAGCCCACCTCTTCGAGAGTGTTTTCAACTCCTAACTCCTCTCACATTGGGTTCTTCGTCCCCAACCCTATATATCATGTCTGTCTGTCCAAACATAGTAACATAGTAACGTAGTAGATGACGGCAGATAAAGACCCGAATGGTCCATCCAGTTTGCCCAACCTGATTCAATTTAAATTTTTTTTATTTTTTTTTCTTAGCTATTTCTGGGCAAGAATCCAAAGCTCTACCCGGTACTGTGCTTGGGTTCCTACTGCCGAAATCTCCGTTAAAACCTACTCCAGCCCATCTACACTCTCCCAACCATTGAAGCCCTCTTCAGACCATCCTCCCCCAAATGGCCATATACAGACACAGACCATGCAAGTCTGCCCAGTACTGGCCTTAGTTCAATATTTAATATTATTTTCTGATTCTAAATCTTCTGTGTTCATCCCACGCTTCTTTGAACTCGGTCACCGTTTTCCTCTCCACCACCTCTCTCGGGAGCGCATTCCAGGCATCCACCACCCTCTCCGTAAAGTAGAATTTCCTAACATTGCCTTTGAATCTACCACCCCTCAACCTCAAATTATGTCCTCTGGTTTTACCATTTTCCTTTCTCTGGAAAAGATTTTGTTCTACGTTAATACCCTTCAAGTATTTGAACGTCTGAATCATATCTCCCCTGTCTCTCCTTTCCTCTAGGGTATACATATTCAGGGCTTCCAGTCTCTCCTCATACGTCTTCTGGCGCAAGCCTCCTATCATTTTCGTCGCCCTCCTCTGGACCACTTCAAGTCTTCTTACATCCTTCGCCAGATATGGTCTCCAAAACTGAACACAATACTCCAAGTGGGGCCTTACCAAGTTAGATTGTAAGTTCTTCTGAGCAATGCCTTTCAGTGCTATATAAGTGATAAAAAGTAGCAGTAGTAGAGGCCTGAACAGCATTTCACCACCAGAGGATAATTGAAATGATAGAAGGGATAGGGAGCAGTGAGTTACATGATTTCTGTTCTGTGTCAATTATTACTTTATCTTTGGGCCAATTAGTGCTGAATTGGAGAGGAATTTCCATTAGCTGTATACATGCTACATTAAAACACATCTAAATGAACCTGATAAAATTACCCATTAGCCTTTATGTTGCTATATAAACCCCTATATACTGTAAATAAGCATAGGATGTTAAACAGTGGAAGTTGGGTGAGGGGAATCACATTTTGTTCTTTAGGTCCGATTGAAGGAGCTACAGTAAAGTCTGCTTATGTTCTTATGTTAAAGTATCTCAGGCTGATAGAGTACTGTGCCACTAGCAAAATTGATTTTTGAGAGATTTCAACATCAGTGTTATTATTACTATTATGAATCTCATAAGTCACCAGAAGAAACTGTGTGACAGTCAGTTCCTACAAGGGATGTGCATGCAAATAATTTTCTGCTCATGTATGTATCTCTTTAAATTGTACTGTAAGTCGCCTTGAACTTACTTAGTTGTAATGTGATTCACAAATCTCAGATTAGATTACATTTTGCAAATTGCGGGCTGATAAGAAGTTTTTCCAGTGCAATACAGAATTTTTAAAGCTCAAAACTGTTTATAATACATATAACAACCTTTTACTTGTGGAAATTGATTGTGCATGCTAATTAATACATTAATGTGCATTCAAATGGATTTTGTGCACACTTTTTTGTACCTGTACAACTGATGAACCAGATCAGTGGCCACTAAGAGGTGAAAAGTAATGGAGGCCTGCAACTCCCTTCTAAGAAGTTGCAACCAGACATGATGCCCCAGGAGGTGTGCTGTCTGTCTGAAATTAGGACAGCTCAAAAGCTATGTGGGTCCCGGCACTGATTATTGCTGGTACCAGCATAACTGTCGGCTCTTCTCTATCAGTGCCCCTTGAACTGTAGCTCAGCTAGTCACTTGTTTTGGGTCATCAGTGACACTGGTAAGAGGGCTGGAACACTGCCCATACGCCGAGAGGTTGGATAGGCTGGGGCTCTTCTCTCTGGAAAAAAGGAGGCTCAGGGGAGATATGATAGAGACCTTCAAGATCATGAGGGGCATAGAGAGGGTGGATAGGGCCAGATTCTTCAGGCTGAAAGGGAAAACAGGTACGAGGGGGCATTCGGAGAAACTGAAGGGAGATAGGTTCAAAACAAAGGCAAGGAAGTTTTTTTTCACCCAAAGGGTCGTGGACACCTGGAATGCGCTACCGGAGGAAGTGATCAGGCAGAGTACGGTACAGGGATTCAAACAGGGATTGGACGGATTCCTGAGGGATAAAGGGATCGTGGGATACTGAGAGAGGTGCTGGGATGTAACAAAGGTATAGAAAGCTAACCAGGAAATAAGTATAGAAACCCAACTAGGTCGTGCATGTGCAAGACCGGAGGGTTAGGACTTCGATGGGAAGATAGGACTCAATGGGAAACCAAGGTGGCAAGGGGGCCCCTTCTAGTGATTCAGACAGGTCGTGACCTGTTCGGGCCGCCGCGGGAGCAGACTGCTGGGCAGGATGGACCTATGGTCTGACCCGGCGGAGGCACTGCTTATGTTCTTATGTTCTAAGAGCCACTGAATATCAGTGGTTAGGCAACCCCAGGCGATTTAAGAATGCAGGAGCCTTTCCTGTCTGCTTAAATAGCTTTGAATATCGGCCTGTATATTTTTACTCTTTAAAGTGATTAATTTATCATTGACTTTTTAGTGTAGAATAAATTTTGTACCTTTGCTAAATTAGGGCTCCTTTTACTAAGCGGTGGTAGAGGTTTCTACTGTGGGCCGACTGGCCCACGGCAGAAAACTCTACTGCTGTTTAGTAAAACTCAGCATTAATATCTCCGTATCCCCCCCTTTTCTGAAGCCGTGTTAGGCTTTTTTATCACCGGCTGTGGTGGTAAAAACTCTAATACTGCCACAGCTGGCAATAAAAAGCCTAGCACAACTTCATAAAAGGGGGCGTATATTTGATATTTGCTGGTGGTCTTGTTTATTTGAAATCATACTAGTTACAGATTGATAGCTATTATGTTCCAGTTGCTGCCATATATATGAATTTTATGCCTGTGGGATGTCAGGATATCAAAGTGACTTATTTAATTATAATATTATGAATCCATATTTGGAATTTCCAAATTTAGGCTAATTAATTTTGTGTTGCAACACTGACAGATTATCTCTAAAAAAAAAAAAATCATAAGACAGTCTTTAACCTTCAAAGGGCATTAGAGTTCACAAGTCATGAGCATTATTATGGAATCAAGTGCATTGAGAATCAAATGATTTCTACTTGTAAAGGAAAACATAAGCATTTGAACTGCATTAAACTAAATATAGTCTAGTATTTTTCCATTTGCTAGAGACTATGAAATCTGTGGATTTCATTTTATTTTCTCGTTCATACATTCTTTTTCACTCTCACCTTTCTTCCATATAGTCTACAATATTTAAAATGACTGATCTTCAAATCTTCTTTTAAGAGATACATTGAGGGAAATGCACATGCAATAAATGTTCTGTCTTGGAACCCTCTGTACGGCTTTGCTTTTGATTACTGCTATATTTAATAGCTGTACTGTTAAAATGGAGGCCATCAATACCACTAAATTACTTAAAAGAGTCTCAAAAGTGATGTAGATAGTGAAATAAAACTCTATGGATACATGATCCTAAGGAAATAGGTATAATGATAAACAGCAATTTTCTTGATCCTCCGTAGTTGAGACACAGTTCATAGTTATTAATGCGTTGTCCTCAAGTTGATTGATTTTAACTCTATTGCCCTCTCTTTTACAAAAACCAGCAGCATGGGCCAGTGAATGTTCCGATGCCCATAGGAGTTGAAAGGCGTGCAGGAGTTAGCTGCATGGCTTTGTAAAATCCCACATTAATTTGGTTCCCTGTCCAAGGTCCTGGAAAAAATAAAGATATAGGCTTTCACACACACCTTTTCCTTACAAAATGTAGTAACACTCTCCAAAAGCAATGACAAAATAAAGTCAAAACTTTATTAGCACAAAACATCTATAACAAAGAAATATAAGGGCAAGTTTACTAAATGCAACAAGTTTTTGTACTTTCTGTAACTTAGCTGCAAAAGTTAAAATGTGGTGCGTGCAAAGCCTCTGTGGTAAATGGAGAGGGTGTATACTGTATCTGTCTTGCATTTACCGCACAGGACACTCACTTACCACTGGCTCTGCCATGCACATGCAGTGCCAGATAGTGCAGGAGCACCTATGCTATCAGACATTGTATATTATGCAGTGCCAACAAGTAGAAACTCACTGTAGTGGTGGCCAGATAGCTGATTGCCCTATCTGAAAGTGAAGTTCCCCCCTACCCAATCTCCATAAAAGACGGAGAACTCCCCTTCCAATCACTCCCTCCATCAGATCCATCCCATATCATCCTTATCAAAGATGAAGAGTTCTCCCTCCATTTACTCTCCAATAAAGCTCCTATCCTCATCCCTAAATGAACTTTCTTTTATCCTTCTGATTCCCATGAGAACTCATGAGGCCTATCTAGGGATTAGCCATGCTGGACTAATGGGCTTAGGTGGGAGTAGCCCCTTTCTGATCCTACCTGCTGTGGCTTCAGGTTCAAAATGGCAGCATCTGGCAACTAGTTATAGTCTTGCCTATCCCCTCCACATCAAAGCTACCCAAATTGGGACCAACTCAATGAATGACAAATTATATGTCCATGTCTTCTGAAACCATGATTTAGGCCAAGGCTGATCATACCACAACCCCTTAAAATAAAATCCTGAACAATCAGAAAATAATTGTAGGTCATAATTAGTAATTGGTGGGATTTGCCAAACTTCTAATGTGTTGAACTACTGCAAAAACATCTTCCTCAGTGTCAAATCACCATTATCTGCAAAGAGGTCCTATAAAATGATGTCTATGCAGTACCTCTCTGTTGAGAAAAGATAAATGGCTGAAACTTCTCCATAAAGATAACTCTATATGCAAAATTAAAGTGACCAACTAATGATTGAACTTATTAAAAAGTCAATTTCTTACATACCAAGGCACTATCAATGGCCTCTACAAACATATCCAACAGCAATCGTTATTGCATCAAATCAAAATCCAATTCAAAATGGTAAGTACCATAGAGCAGGAGGAGGCAATTCCAATCCTCGAGAGCTGGAGCCAGGTCAGGTTTTTAGGATCTCCACCATGAATATGTATGAGATGGATTTGCATGCACTGCCTCCTTGAGATACAAATCTATCTCATGCATACTTATTGTGGATATCCTGAAAATCTGACCTGGCTCTGGCTCTTGAGGACCGGAATTGCCTACCTCTGCCATAGAGGGCTCTTCAGATTTTTCCTTAGCCAAAGGAATATTAAACTTAGCTGCAGTGTTCTCAGATATACTGTATCACACATTTACATGGGTGACGAAGAAAAAAAGCTGCCACAAGAGCAGTAGCATCCGGTTTTAAGATCAAAAATTCATGTCGATGTTTTTGTGTATCTCGTGCCAGGTCTGGAAACATATGTATTTTATATCCAAGAAATTATTTTAATTTATGTTTGAAGAAAAGTCTAAGCAACCAGTTTTTATCTGGTGCTAAGTGTTGCCGGTGTAGCCATTTCCCTATCTGAGCCATGGTGCGGCCTCACCTGGAGTACTGCATCCAGCACTGGTCGCCGTGCACGAAGAAGGACACGGTACTACTCGAAAGGGTCCAGAGAAGATGACTAAAATGGTTAAGACAGTGGAGAAGTTGCCGTACAGTGAGAGATTAGAGAAACTGGGCCTCTTCTCTCTTGAAAAGAGAAGACATGATCAAAACATTCAAAATACTTAAAGAATAGACTTAGTAGATAAAGACAGACTATTCACCCTCTCCAAGGTAGGGAGAACGAGAGGGCACTCTCTAAAATTAAAAGGGAATAGATTCCGTACAAACGTAAGGAAGTTCTTCTTCACCCAGAGAGTGGTAGAAAACTGGAACACTCTTCCGGAGTCTGTTATAAGAGAAAACACCCTCTAGGGATTCAAGACAAAGTTGGACAAGTTCCTGTTAAACTGGAACGTACGCAGGTGAGGCTGGACTTATTTAGAGCACTGGTTTTTGACCTGGGGGGCCACCATGTGAGCAGACTGCTGAGCAGGATGGACCACTGGTCTGACCCAGCAGCGGCAATTCTTATGTTCTTATATAGCCACCAAATGCTGACAAAGACCACCTCTAGCAGTTCCTACAAAAAGAAAATCATCCAGATAATGGAAAATATCTGTACTTCAGAAATCTCTTTAAACATCCAATGAACAAAGATATAAAATGTGTTAAAATGAGAACTGCCGCCAGTTTGGTTTCTATCAGGAACAATCTTATTACCTCGGCAGTAGCCTCCACCACTCATGCAAAGCTGACAGTTGAGCCTATGTCAGGAATGTTACATCTAATTTTACCAATATGTACCTAAAATAACAACTATATTCTTCAGGAATCTTCAGAGTGCTGACGGGGTAATATAACCCTTATCGGGAGCAATCGTCATTGATTCTACTTTTAATGTTATCTGAATCTGAATCTTAACTAATTTTTTATCAAAGTTTTACATATAAACTCCCACAAAATTCCATATATCAATGTTTCATATCATTTGTAATTCTTATGACATTACTATTGAGGAAACTGTTTAAAAGGCTGGGGAAATGCTGCGGCTATTTTTAACTAGTGACAAAACAACTGAATTCACAAGCAAGCATGAAACACATTTATATTTCAATACCACCTTATCCCTGAAGAAAGCCACTGAAACGTGTGCCATGTCGGAAGAGGTGCCATTGCAAAGATAAGTTTGGTTTATTAGTCAGCATGGTAGACCCTTCCAAACATCAAACTGAGAAGCATGAATCTGCAATCACATATCTGGACATTGTAGATCCAGTTTACAATATCAGTGTTGCAGCTGATGAAAGAACCCCACAAATCTGGCACTCTTTGCTCTCCTTCATTGTAAATCCAGCATGACACCAACAAGTAGATTTATTAAGGCCGCAGCCATAAATGCCAATTGCAAACATTTTCCATTAACAGCTACAAATATCTTTGTCAATCATTAACAATGCACTATGATTTATCAGCCTGGTAGCAGTTTTTCCTTCTAGAGTTACACAGCATATCTGGCCTCACTATGGTTCATCTCTTGAGGGGCACCATCTGAGCTGACACCCCCCCCTCCCCACACACACACGCACGATATTCCAAATCTTTCTCTGACCCACTTTTGTCCATGTCCTTTGTCCCATCCGTCTAAGGTTGGGTCCATCCAATGGGTTCATGGAGACAGGCCTCTTTTACTGCTCTTCTCTCTTCCTTCTGCAGTGCTATACATTATTACTTTACCTTTTATTATCATCAATGTGACTCTTTCCTAGCCAAATGTTGTGTACCCTGTTCTCTGATACCTGCCATGGCCTGTGATAATGATACCTCGCTTATCACAGGCTCCCCCTGATGGTTTACAGCTGCTGCCCCCATACCCAACAATAAAATCCTGTAAGGTACTGTTGACTATTTCCAAACTGATGTCCAGCTCTTTGGGTGGTGCATACCTGGACAACTATCGGATATCAACTCTTAAGTTATAGACCAGTGTCCCGCAAACTTTTCGGATGTAATGGCATCATCACATTGACGTCTGTGCATGTGCAGAGGCCCTCCAGCTGCAACCCAGAACCGGTCACTTCACTGGTGGTGGATCCTGAAAGAGAGGAGGAGAGATGCAGTCAACCAGTGCTGGCAACTCTCCTCCTCACCGGCATCTCGGGGCACACCTGGAATCTGCTTTGGCACACAGTTTGTGAAACACTGTTATAACCTCTCACTTTGTGCAATCTGCAATCACATATCTCCTCGGAGTCACATGGCTCCGAGTTCTCCATATCCATTCCCCCAGAGAGAGAGAGCAGCTGTCTTCAGAAGAGAGCAGAACGTCAAAGAGTGAGGGAGAAGTTGTAGATCTAGTGTTCCAGCTGATGAAAGAAACCCATACTATCCAAACCAGAACATAAACTCTGTCCTGTGGTTTTCTGTATCTGCATTTGGCTTCTAGGATATTTAGTAGTAGACTGTGTGCTATACTGTTGCTAGTTCTGAGCCCTGCACTACACTTCTGTGTCTTACTCCTTGCTTCAGTATGTTGTCTAGATTATAGGTAGGGTAGTTCTTAGTTTGTATGTGGGAGGGAAGAGGGTGGGAGAAGGACAGACTATGAGCTTCTGGCTAGCTCACTAATGAGTTGTTAATCTGTCCCTGTAAGGCCAATTGACTTTTTAAGTGTTTCATTTATTTCATAGGGGTTTCTAATTTCTCATGCACAGCTAAAATCATTTTAAGCCTGTATACTTGAGTACTTTGCATAGTCAGGGAAATTGGAGCCTCTTCAAAATCTTTTGCAAGCTGTGAATACTGAGTAGAGAGTTGTCTATTATCATTTAGCATAGCAATGAGGCCTTTGTAAATGCATTGCATAAGTAAGCATTTCTTTTTAAGTCTCTTTACTTGAGTTCCTGATGATGCTTTTGCCTTTGTTACTGTATGTGCTAATCCATAATGATGTAAAAAAATCTTAGGACACTGAGTTATATATAAACAGTACTCCCCCCAAATTCACAGGGGTTCCGTTCCAGGATAGCTTAGCTGGTTGCAAGAAAGGTTTGGACAATTTCCTGAAGGAAAAGTCCATACTCTGTTATTCCTGGATCGGTAGCATGGAATGTTGCTACTCCTTGGGTTTTGGCCAGGTACTAGGGATCTGGATTGGCCATCGTGAGAACGGACTACTGGGCTTGATGGACCATTGGTTTGACTCAGTGAGGCTATTCTTATGTTCTTATGAAAATGACTATCACTCATTAATCCTGTACAGCTAAAAATGTGTTCAGCAAATGCACTAGGAGGAAATAAATTGATCAGTCTGATATAAAGGTCCTTCCGATCAGGCTAGGCTGCAATATTACTGATGTCTTTTGACTGGTTCTGCAAACATTGATCAAGAGAATCTCTGTCTGAAAATCTGACTTTTCCTATAACAAAAAAATACATCAAGTTTTTATCTTAACTAGACACACACTAGGGATCTAATACCGATATATGTGCAGGGGCATAATCGAAAGGAATGTCTAAGTCCGTTTGCGTCTAAGTCGCAAGTTGTCCAAAGTAAAAAAAAAAACAACAGCTTAGGACACATTTTCAAAAAATACATCCAAATTTTCAAGTTGTGATTAATATTTTGGTGGGGGGGGGGGCGCCGGTGATCACTGGGGTAGTGTGTGGGGGTCTGTAATTTGTGTCTTCAGTCCTTATCTGGTGACTTTAGGTGGGTTTTTGTGACTTAGACCTCTTGAATAGACGTTAGTTTTTCGGCTAGCGCAGGGGTTAGCACTTGATGAAAAGCCGCTAACGCGCCTTCGTGAGAGGAGCCCAAAGTTTTAGAGTCATGAACTCAACTCCATCACTATTTAAACCAGTGGTTCCCAAACCCTGTCCTGGGGACCCCCAGCCAGCTGGGTTTTCAAGATATCTCTAATGAATATGCATGAGAGAGATTTGCATATAATGGAAGCGACAGGTATGCAAATCTCTCATGCATATTTATTAGGGATATCTTGAAAACCCGACTGGCTGGACAGGGATTGGGAACCACTGGTTTAAACCATGGAGTATAGGGAGGGGTGGGGAAGAGGTTACTTCTGACTGTTAATATGTGGTGTTTATGGTTATGCCAGGTTGTTAAAATAGATATGGAATATGAATGCATCGGAACATTAGTGTTTTGGTTTCTAATTAAAATTGCCCCCAAAAATTGTTTCCAGTTCTGATCTATTTTTGGGTAGTTTACCAATTTTGTACCGTAACCGCATTACCGCATGCTAATGATTGCATGTGCTAAATGCAAAGATGCCCCTTATATTCCTATGAGCGACAATAAAAATTTTAGGGCTCCAATTAGATTGGAATTTATCAATAAAATCACAAGTAGACTTTTTAGTTCAAAAAGGATTTGTAATGCTATGGAAGTTAAGGTCCCTTTCATACTTATTTTGAACTTTATCCATTTCAACTGCTGGTGCAATCTCTTATCACGTATCCTACATTATTGCAATATAATATATTTAGCGTGGTCCTAGAAAAATTTCCAAAAGTTATGAATAATCCATAATTCTGCATCCGATATTTAATCTGAAGAAATATAATCATCTTTCCATTTGTTACCAGAAATTACATTGGCTTCCAATATAAACCAGGGTATTATTCAAATTGGGATGTGTTTGTTATAAGATCATGTTTGATTTGTGGTTTATTTATTTATTTAATATACCACCCTACATATTGAGATCTTTAAGGGCTCCTTTTACTATAAATACTAATGCCAGCTCTATGGAGGCATTAGCGTGTAGCGCGCACTAAAACCACTAGCACAGCTTTAGTTCATTCAATTCTCCTCCGGAATGTTTTCTATAAGAGGATTTGGAATTAGTTCTTTATGGGCCCCTTTTACAAAGCCACAGTAGTGAATCTTGCAGGAATTGCTCTTGCAGCTTTGTAAAAGGGCCCTATGCTTTCTAATTTGTTTAATTTTTTCAGTCATTTTCACTGATTCCTGTTCAAAATATATTCTTTGATTGTAACTTTGACCTGAGGGCCGCCATTGTGAGCGGACTGCTGGCCAGGATGGACCGCTGGTCTGACCCAGCAGCGGCAATTCTTATCTTCTAGAGGAAGTGATGAGTGAAGTGATTAAAGTTTCAGACAGCACAAAATTATTGACATGAATCAAGTCGTGAGCAGATGGTGAAGATTTGCAGTATGACCTTGTATGACAGGGGACCTGGAAGACTAATGCTGGCTTTTACACATCTGTAGTAGACGTTTCTACTGGGGGCTGGTGAGGTAAATGCTCTGTCACTCATACAATTTCTATGAGCATCAGAACATTTACTTCACTGGCCCGTGATAGAAACCTTTACTGTAGCTTTGTAAAATGAGCCCTAATTAAGGAGTAATTAATTGTGTGCAATGATACATACAGGTACTAATATGAGCAATGAACGGAAAACAGTAACTTCGTTATGAGTACTAGCTGATAGATCACCATCACTTAAGGCATTCATTAATAAAATATAACAAAAGATTAGAAAAACCCAATTAAAAAATAAAAATACAAAAAGAGCGATAAAGGAAAGGCAATTAAGACCAATGATAGTTCACATTAGGTTGTTTTGGTAGGATTATTTCCAAATCCAGACAGCTGTGAACACTTGAGATCTTTCAGCCTTAAAAAAATAAACCCTTAGCGCGCATGCGCACTTCAAACTCCGTGATCCCTGCCATAATGCGATATTAAGATTTCATGTTGGAAACAGCTGCCTTAGCAGAGTGTGGAGTCTCAGAGCTCCCTTCCAACTGATCTTCTCATTCCCTCTGTAATTCCCCCACCTGAGTTCGGTATTGATGCGCCTTCTTGTCCAGTTTGTCTGTCTTGACTAGATCGTAAACTCTTTTGAGCAGGGACTGTCTCTTCTATGTTTTGATGTACAGCACTGCATATGTCTAGTGCAGACATGGGCATCGCCAGTCCTCGAGGGCCAGACTCCAATCGGGTTTTCAGGATTTGAAGGTATGGTTGGGTTGTTTATAGATATTTTTATGATTTGTTGTCCAAATGGATAAATAGGTGAGGGAAAATAAGTCTTCTTATTGTTTTAAAAAGTGTATTGTGCTATAATGTTAGTACTTTATGTAAATGTATCATCTTTTGTGCACCATTGTCGTTTTAAAAATGAATAAAGAAGTTTTTAAAAAAGGACATCTGAGTGTGGATGTTTTGGGAAAGAGGTCCAGAAATCCAGTAGAGAAAATGTCCAATCTCAAAACAGCAAGACGTCTATCCTTTTTTTTTTGGAGAATGACCTATGTAGACGTTTTGGCCCTTAGTATGTCTATCTTTTTTGGCCATTCTCAAATGTAAAGACATCCACATGAAAAACGTGCAAAAATAACTTTTTGGATGAACAAAGAACTGTTCACAGACAGCTGAGCATTCCTCAGCACAGTAGAATGATTACTGCAGAGAATGACATATTAAAAGTCTCAGGTACAGATGTCACTTTCACTTGCTTATATTGTATGGTGAACTCGCCAAAACCCACCTAAAAAACTTACTATGCTCACCTGTACACCACAACGATAGCTCTTCTGTCTGCAGGTGTCATCTTAATAACATAGTAACATAGTAAATGACGGCAGATAAAGACCTGAACGGTCCATCCAGTCTGCCCATTAGTTATTCTCATTAAAAATACATGATTAAATTAACTTGTCTCTTCTTTGATATTTCTGGGCCCAGTATTGGTAGGTACAGTAGGTTTGGAGGGCTCACCATACAATACAAGCAAGATATGGTGACATCTGTGTCTGGGACTTTTAATGTGAAATACACTGTGGTAACTCTTAAGAATGCCACATTGTTCTCTGTGCTCAAATGTCTGTGTTAACATCTGAAGCTGCTTGGGCCGAGAACTTTTCAGCACCCCCTCGTAATACAGGCTAGAACAGTGGTCTCCAACTCAAAGCCTATGCAGGGCCACATTTTGGATTTGTCAGTACTTGGAGGGCCTCAGAAAAAAGAGTTAATGTCTTATGAAATAAATGACAATTTTGCATGAGGTAAAACTCTTTATAGTTTATAAATCTTCCTTTTGGCTAAGTCTTAATAATAATATTGTCATTTATAGCCAAAGAGACATATGATCAAGAAACTGTTATCATTCCATTGTGACATCACTGATGAGGCTGGCTCTTATTGGTGGAATGAGGCATTATGACATCACAATCTCAGCTCTGCTTCCCAAAGACAAACAGGATGTCATGGTTATACTTTAGCCAGTGGTCTCCAACTCAAAGCCTATGCAGGGCAAAATTTTGGATTTGTCGGTACTTGGAGGGCCTCAGAAAAAAACAGTTAATGTCAATTTTGCATGAGGTAAAACTCTTTATAGTTTATAAAACTTAACTTTTGGCTATGTCTTAATAATAATTGTAATTTATAGCTAGAGAGACAGATGATCAAGAAACTGTTTTATTTTACTTTTGTGATTATGAGAAACATACCCAGGGCCTCAAAATAGTGCCTGGCGGGCCGCATTTGGCCCCTGGGCCGCGAGTTTGAGACCACTGGGCTAGAATGTACTATTTTTTTAACATCTTTGGTTGGTGTGAGGGAGTCAGTGATCACTGGGGGAGTAAGGGTCATGCCTAAATCACTCCAGTGCTCATTTGGTCAGTTTGGGCACCTTTTAACATTTAGACACTTTTAAAACTGGTCTAGCTCCAAAAAAAAAAAAAAAAGCCGAGGACCTTTTGTTAAAGGTTTGATTATGCCTGACAAGGGTCCCAGTCCTAAGCCCGCCGACAACACACCTCTAACAAGCCGCCTTAAGATTTGAACACACTGGAGATAAAACAACCAGAAAGACACCTAGAAAGTCTGTTTTGAGAATGCCCACTTGGACATTTTGACTAATAAGACGTCCAAGTGCAGATTCATACTGCCTTTTGGACGTCTTCTTACTTTGATGTAGCCTCCGCACCGGCACCAGCATGTCCTGTGCTGTGCTGTGCCGGTGCCCGAAGATCTGCCTCCGGTGCTGGGCCTTGAGCATGTGCGCATGCTCAAGGCCTGAGAGTTCACGTCGAACGTCCAACGTGAACTCTCAGGCCTTGAGCATGCGCGCATGCTCAAGGCCCAGCACCGGAGGCAGATTTTCGGGCACCGGCACAGCACAGGACATGCTGGTGCCGGTGCGGAGGCTACATCAAAGTAAGAAGAGGGTTCGGGTGGGTTGGGGGACCTCAGGTCGCGGTGGGGGGGTGCCCAATGGCTGCGGGGGGGGTGCCAGATCGTGGGGGGGGGAAGGGTGCCGGTTTGCGGGGGGGAGCAATGCCGATTCTTGGGGGGGGGAGCAGCGCTGCTGGCCTCGGGGGGGAGGGTGGGAACGTATCAAAGCGAGTTTCCATTATTTCCTATGGGGAAACTTGCTTTGATAAACGAGCATTTTGGATTATGAGCATGCTCCTGGAACGGATTATGCTCGTAATCCAAGGTACCACTGTATTCTGTTTTATTTCTTTTTTATGTTAGGGCTTTTGTAAAATAGACACTCTCCCTATGTCCCATTTCTGCTCAACAGGCCATGAGAAAAGTTTCTGTATTTTGAAGTAACAAATAAAATTTGCATAGGAAGTCAAAATGGCACATAGCGTGTTTTTAGAAAGCAAAATAGCTGTCATGTTGCTTCAAATCTTTTCAAAGAACAATGGACTGCTCTTGGTTATACATGTCTCTGTGCATCTTTTCTGGAGTCTCATTTACCTATTTTAATTGAAACAGTCACACTTAACCTATATCAGAGCATTGGAGCACAAAGCGTGCAATTACACTCTCGATATTTGCAAAATCAAAACTGCCGTCAAAGCCAAGGCAACGCTTTGAGTGTGAAGCGTAATCAAAGGTTTGTCAAAATTAAGTAGTTCAAGCTCTTCTTAGGCCCTCAATATCTGATAGTCTTTTAAACATTTTATGTTTCAATCTTCTTTACTTCAAACTATTCGATTTTTTTTACCCTTGCTTTTACTTTCATTTCTTTCAGGAAAGTGTTTAATCTACTAAAACTTTAAAGCAAGTGCTGCATGATAGATTTTTGAAATATTTGACACAACAATCTGGTATTTACATACAAGAAAATAATTTAATTTGGCTTGTCACACCTTTACTCTTTAATAGCTGTGCAGGAAAATGTATGAAAATAAGACTTCTGTGCAGTAATTAAAGGAAGCCCACCAATGTTTAGTGGTGGACTAATAAAAATGGCCAACATTAACTAAGGGAATTAGTGGAGAAATTAGTTGAAAGGCAATACTGAGTCGGAGACAAATGGGAGGGGTCGGGGAGGAGATGGGTTCAAGCTGTTGGATTGGATGTTGAGTCAGGGAGGCAAAGATGGTGATTGGTGGCTTTATGTGGGGATTTGATTGTGTAGGTAGATGGTTCTGTGGGAGAGGGGATTGCTTTGGTTGGTTAATGTGTTTGAGTCTTGGAGTAGATTTTGGGCTGGAAGGGAAGGTGAAAAATTTTAATTGTATAGAATTTTTTAGTGGAAGTTGTCATTATACTTATCTTTCTTTCAGTTGGGCTGTCGGTGTTGACTGTATCAGGCGCAGTCCTTGTTGCTACTGGAGGTCGAGTTTTCAGCATCCTTTGGATGTGTCAGCAAGGGTGGTAACTCATGGAGGAAACGATATCTTGAAACGTTGGAAAACATTTGATTGGCGACATTGTATTGAAGACCCTAACTAATTGGCTACCAGGAGAGTGACTATTTATTGGGGGAGATTTGAGAACATTTCATGAATTTTACATGAACTGGGTCAACTAGGAGGGCTCTCAAGATGTTCGGTATGATGGATGTTTTATTGGGTAATGTTAAATTGATGTGTTATTTATAAGGTTGTGTGATATATTTATAAAGCAGTTATATGATAATAATAATTAAATTAATATAAAAACCAAAAATAAAAATTTAATAAAGATGATGTAGTAGGTATAGCTTCTGCTGTATGGTATAGAAGTAATTCAATTGAAGCTATTGAGTATAATTACAAGTCCCGCTGGTGTTTGTATATAGGAAATTAGGTTGAGAGGAACAATGTTCAACTGATTCTCTTCTTTTATGCGTGATGTTTTTTTTCATTAGTAATTCCTTCATCTTTTTATTTTTTTTGCTCCTGTCAAAAATTGAACCTACACAAAAGTTATCATCAGTACTATTTCAAATTTTCTTTAGGCCCCCTTAGTGACTCTTTCTCAGGCGTGTATGATATAATGCATTTTATTATGCTGATGATGTCTGTATTAGTTTTCCCCACAAGTCAACCCAAATCTCTGGTCGACTGACTCTTTAATCTTAAACTGGAACTAAAGCTCAAGAAAACAGTAGTGTGTTGGATAACAGGTTACCCTATCCATCCTTCAGAGGTCCCTGTCTTATTTGCTATCCCCATTCAAATTGTTGACTTGTTATTAAATGGGGGTTATTTTTATTTTGAGCTCTCTTTCCACAAATTTTTAATGTCCTAAAATCATGGTTTCCTGCATTAATTCAATTTTACTCTTTGCCTAGTTTTCTTGAGGCTTCTACTCTACATACCATCACCCAAACTTTTTTGGATTTCCCATTTTGATTACTGAAACACCTTTTATGATGGTAGTGTCCAATTTTAATTTGGAAGGCTCCAAGCTCTCCATAATTTTGCTGTTTGGTTTCTGTATGGCTCCCACAGGCATGATTGTGTTATCTACTTCTCATTAAGTTACACTGGCTATCTGTCCAGTATTGAATCTTTAGCAATTCTATGTTTAGCTTACAAGGCTGTCTATATAGGTAATCCATATTATTTGTTAATATTGATTACCCCATACATTCCCGCAGATCTCTTAGATATTTTAAGCTTAACATTTCAAGTTTATAAAAGCTTGATATACCTCCTAAGACTTTCTAAGAGGTGTGCAATATTAATTCATAGTAGAATGAAAGATGAAAGGAATTCATCTCCTTGTCTTTCAGCCCCAGGATGTGTATGATGTGAATCCACTAGACATTCCACCTTTTTCTATCTAGCCCCAAGCCTGTGGAATGATTGATCACTTCATCTTTCATCTGAATGGTCTGTTAAATAAACTTAGATTTCCCTCAAAACACATTTTTTGAATTGGCCTTTGGGTGTCAGTTGTCAGGTACTAGTGTCTAGTTGTGGTACCTGCACGTGATGTATGGCCTGCTCTCATCCTCCTTTTTCTGTCATGAATTTATTGGTGTTCTTTTCTGTCCTGTTTTGCTATTTTAACCTGTAAATCACCTTGATCTTTGTGCTAGACAAAGACAAAAGAGCAAGTACCGATAAACATAAACATAAAGGGCCTGATTCTAATTTGTAGGTTCCGCTCTGTGCAAGTTATCAATCAGTCACTAGGTGTCCTCTATAAAATCATGCCTAGGCATACTTAGACACCCTTATGGTAGGCACCAGTATATTAGGCCAATGTTTTCCTGGCCTAATTTACCAGAACCAATCTGCAGTGCCTAGTGATGCCTAAGTCAACTGTTCCTATTTCCTGCCCCTAACCACACCTACTTTTCAGGTAGACATCATTAGGCATCGGAGGGTGCGTTGGCAGGCATCACTAGGCGTTACACCAATATGTGCAACCTAAATTGGTCATTAAAATAGTGTGCTTTATTAATCATTTTTTAAGGCGTAGTCAATTACCACACTATTTAAGCCAATTATAAACAATTAGGGTGTGCATAGAACTAAATTAGGCATTGCTAGGTTTTCATGATTACGGGTCGTTTAGCCCAAAGAAGAATAGGCATATATGTCTATGTGGAGTGGTTAATGTCAAATAATAGAAATGATACATAACATAACTTTAATCTTCTATAGCGCCATAATCAAGCAATTTCTAGGCGGTTTACACGGAAGAAGGCTGGACAATCAGCGAATTACAAATGGTTAAAATACACAACTTTATCAAATATACTCAATGTAAAGTTTTGTTAACAATAATATCCACATTTAGGAAATAAATTTGTCAAACAACGATGACTTAATTTTTCATTTCGGAACGCACCATAATGCAATTATCCAACCAGGACTACAGAGAAAACATTGGGTAATACCCTCACACACCTTCAAAAACTGCAATTTGCACACACATATCCACAACCAGAGCCATAATAAGCTAAGTGCAACTGGGTGGCTTCCCTTGCACTGTCACCAAGTAGGCGGGGCATGCCAAAGAGGTCCCATTCAATGCTTGTGACACTCCTGCCTGTAATAACTGTGAAACCCAAATCTACATCCCCATCCCCTGAACAACTCTAATCTCTACCATCAGCAACTGTAATTCAGAAATGCCTGAAGATCCTATAATATGAAACATAGCTGTGCATAGACAAGCATTTTTGGTTTATAACTGGCTAAGATAATCGGATAAATTGGACCACATAAAATAAAGTCCTATTTTTAAACTGCTCTTCTTAGCCAGTTAAGTGTTAACTGGAAATATTTTCACCAGTTCCATCTACCTGGAAATTTAATGCAGGGTAAGGCAAAATGCTAATTGCCACCGACTTGATATTTGGCCCTAAAATGCTTATGGCAATTATACAGACAGCTTGTGATTTGTGCAGGTAGATGGGTCTTATCCTGTCATAGAAGCAATTAGCACATTTACAAAATGGTTGTTTTTATATATTTGTTTAAAAGAAAAAAAAAATAGGGTATGATGATAGACTAAATGAATGCCAATAAATGCACATTCCTACACAGTGATAGTTGGAGCTCCTGTAAAAAACACACACATTAACTGCTAATCCATTAGCACCATCAAGAAACCTCTTTTTTTCCCCATAAAATGCACTTTCTTTGTAGAGATGGAAGGCGGCAATTGCAGAGCTGGGCACATAATTTTTAGACCTTTTACTGGAACTGAGAATTTTGCCTTAGTTCCAACGACTCAACAATGCCAGACAATGGGTCCTATGGCAACCAGGTAGAACAGAGCTTAGCAACGAGATATGGTCCATCTGAATAATATAGCCAACAAAGAAAACAATCCTACTGGCATTTTGTTATCTGTAGAATGTTCTTTCAGCAGAAAGCCATTTGACATTTATAAAAACAATGGTTGCATCTAAAGGAAATATATCGAGCCTTGAACAGCATCCAAATTCTAAGCAGGACATTGAGATTGTAAGCTCTTTCAAGCAGGGACGGTCTTCTTTGTGACTCTGTACAGTGCTGCGTACATCTGGTAGCACTATAGAAATAATTAATAGTATTAGTAGGAACTATGAGAGAACTGTGAGAGGTTTAGCTATTCCATATGAGCACCTATGATTGTAAAGTATTTGGACACTGATGTGAGAAACAACAAACTCTCACTTGGAACATAAGAACATAAGATTTGCCGCTGCTGGGTCAGACCAGTGGTCCATCGTGCCCACCAGTCCACTCACCCGGCAGCCCTTAGGTCAACAACCAGTGCCCTATTTGAGTCTAGCCTTGCGTATGTTCTGTTCCAGCAGGAACTTATCCAACCTTGTCTTGAATCCCTGAAGGGTGCTTTCCCCTATAACAGCCTCCGGAAGAGCGTTCCAAATTTCTACCACTCTCTGGGTGAAGAAGAACTCTGATGTGAAACAGCAATTAGTTTTAGTTTACTCTCCTGCAAGAAAGGGTGTCATATACACAGAGTAGGCACACAAAGCTGACTGTGGGTATGAGACAACATGTTCTCATGCTGCTGCAAAAAGAAACATCAGTTCCCTCCCCCTTCATTCCCAGGCAGTTTGTCAGCTCTTTATCCTCCTTCCGCCTTCTGTTCCTGCATCTCCCTGCAACAATTAACACCAGAATATATGAAAATTATTAGCAAAAGTATTATTAGAAAAAATGTATTAGAAAACATTCCCTTCTCACACTTATATGCATTAATGGTTTTATTACTGGTACAGTATGCGGGGTTTGGTTGGATCTTTTGATAGATTTGAATTGTGGTATGTATTTATAAAAACTGTAAGAGCCTTTTGAGGCTAGAGTGTTGTTTAAATTTGGTTGTATCTGCTTTAAAGTCTTCTTTGGTATGGTGCCTACTTATCTGTCATCATGCTTTGAACAATATAAACCTAATAGGATTACTCAAGGGCAATATCTATTTGTTCATCCGACTATTAAATCTTGCCAATATGTCGTCCAATTGCACACGAAGTGGAATCCTTCTTCCTCAAACCAGCGCAGCATCCCCACGTTGATTGCTTTCTGCTCCATCTGCCTCTTCTTGTTGGCCTGGGTATTCGGGATGATATTGGGAGCCAATGTAATTGCCTGATGAAGGTTGTGATTGAGTCAAATTTCTTTAATTTGTAGATTAGTCTAACTGCTCTGTTCTGGATGAGTTGTAGTTTGTGGATGAGAGAGGTATTGATGCCAAGGTAAGCGGAGTTGCAATAGTCAAGTTGAGGTAGGACTATCATCTGAATGATCAGAGCAAAGTGGTGTGGGTGGAAATATGATTTTGTGAGTCACAGTTGACGCATAGTGTAGATAGTCTTTTTCCAAAGGTTAGATATTTGTGGTTCCATTGTGAGAGTGTCGTCTAAGATGCAGCCTAGTACCATGGTGGATTTTTCCATTATGAGAGTAATGCCTGATGGAAGAATGAGGTTAGGTATGGCATTCTGTTGTGCGGTGCGGAAACCAATGGCTTTGGTCTTAGTGGCGTTCAGTTTCAGCTTGTTGTTCATTGCCCAGGTTTGAATTTTGTCTATATTGTTTGAGATTTTTTTCGGCAATATTAGGATGGTTATTGGTTATGGGAATGAGGAGGAGGATGTCGTCGTCATACGATAGTACCATTTCATCTTCCATTTTGATGTGACCCAGTGAGCTCATGAATAAATTGAACAGGATTGGGGATAATGGGGAGCCTTGTGGGACGCCACAGAATGCCTTCCAAGGGTTGGAGTATGATTCTTGCCTTTTGAATACGTATTCACGATTTTGTAGGAAGTCAGTGAACCAGTTCAGTATAGTTTCTGTTATACCGATTTCCGAGAGTTTGGTTAGGAGTAATTGGTGGTCCACTGAGTGGAAGGCTGCAGAGATATCAAATTAGAGTAATATTGCCTGATGACCCAAACTTATCAATTGTTTGATTTTAGTGATTAGGATGATGATGAGGAGCTCGCTGCTGTGCTTTTTTCAGAAGCCATATTGGGATGTATGAAGGCAGGAGTGTTGCTCTATGTAAGAGGTTAGCTGCTTGCTGACATTCAGCTCAGTGTGTGGCGGCGGCAGGTAAGAAATCAAATAGGATGTTAGGAATTATCAAGAAAGGAATGGAAAACAAAGATGAAAATGCTATATAAACATTGATACATAGAAACGTGATAGCTGATAAAGGCCAAATGGCCCACCCAGTCTGCCTATCTGCAGCATTCACTATCTCCTACTCTCCCTAAGAGATCTCATGTGCCTGTCCCATGCTTTCTTGGATTCAAACACAATCTTTGTCACCTCTATGCATCTACCACCCTTTCTGTAAAAAAGTGTTTCCTTAGATTACTCCTGAGCCTATCATCTCTTAACTTCATCTTATGCCCTCTCATTCCAGAGCTCCCTTTCAAATGGAGGAGACTCGCCTCATGCACATTTATTTAATGTAGGTACTTAAGCATCTCTATCATATCTCCCCTCTCTCACCTTTCCTCCAAATTATACGTATTGATAGATAATTTTACTTTGTTAATTCAACAATAAAGTTATTGAAATACACAAGAGCCTTGTCATTTTACAAAGAAAAAAGAAAGTTTTTAACAATTCCAAACATAAATCTGTTTGACAAATAATTTTAAGACTCAATAACAGTCCACACACTGGAGAGACAATTTCACTTATCAGGAGTGATACATATTCCTAAAATTCTAAAGGAAAAAGTAGGAATTCATCCTTAATTATTTAGTGGACCAGCCAATAGGATTCATCTGGTTCCCCCTCCAAATATTGAGATCTTTAAGTCTGTCCCCATATGCCTTATGATGAAGACCACTGACCATTTTAGTAACCTTGCTTTTGAAATAAGAGAAGACACTTCCTGCTTATAATTTGAATCAAATTCTAATAAAGGGATGTCGGAAAACTCAATAACTATTTAATGGGCCAGGCTGGTTAAATAGTATTTTAGTGCCTAACCACAGATTCAAAGCCTCTAAGCCTCTAGTGATCTTTGAGCCTCAGTCCCACCACTCCACTGCCTCAAAATATTTTCATTGCGTGGTCATTTCTTCACTGGCTCATTCTTACTTAATTCATCTTTTTAATTTAACTTTTTATTTCTTCATATTCACTTAAAAGTGCCTTTTGCGTTTTCCCATTTGCTCCTAATTATCTATTTGGCTTCCTTTAAAGTGCTTAGTGCTTACCCTATTCACTCCTTTCATAAATCTTCATAAAAGTTCATAAATATAGTATAGAGATATAAAATATATCCAAAAGACTTAGCTGTTGTAATTTGTTCCTTCTTTCTTCTTCTAAAACCGCGACCGCCGCTAAGGGCTCCTTTTAGGCAGCCAGCATGAAATTTAGCATCTATATAAAATGGAAAAAAAAGAAGATGAATAATTATACTCATAAATGAAGAAAGCGTTGGATTTTGACTTTAGTTTCCAGAAACTTTCAGAGCTTCTCGGTCCTTGCTGGTAAACATCTGTTGGAGCAGCAGTGCGTGTATGCAAGCCTTAGTCATCCTGCTTTGTGTTCTGAGCTGCTTGAAGATAGATTTTCTATTTCTGTCAGGAACACAATGTCCAGAGACTACCTTGTGAAGGAATTAGATAGGGAGCTTGGCTGTGAAATTAAGAATATTGATAACTTCTTCCCTTTACCATTAAATAACAACTAAAACCAGATACAGGTTTGTGATCTCTAATATTAAGAAAAGAAAAGCATTATGGGGGAATGTTTGCTCTTTTTTTTTTCCTATACCCTAATTTTTTCCTATACCCTAATTCTGGGAAATGCAGCCCGCATTAGAATACACATATTGTCTTTTTTTTTTTCTTCTGAACATTTCCCTAATGAGTCTAACATATGTTGAAAATGCTTGAGCGATAACTCTGGAAATCAAAAGTTGCTATATTCTTGTAGAACAGGCACAGAAACTGCAGGAAAAATAACTTGAGCAAGATAGGGGAATTCGTGAAGAAGGATTAAAATTTAGCCTTTTCAATGGTTGTTCATTCGGTACTAAGCACAGAGCTACATAACAGCCATATGCCACATTTAGGGGCAAATACTCAAGGTGCTCACGTTGCCTTGTGAGGAGTAGCTGTAGCAGCAGCTGCAGCCACAATGAAAGCAATGGATAATAATGGTTGTAAGTAGTTTAAAGCTTGTTTTTTAAAAAATTACAATGTTCTCTAATATAAGTATACAAAGGTCTCAATTCTCCAAAGTATGTCTTGATATCCTGATATGCAAAGCTGACAACTGCTATGCTTTAAACACGTACTAGCCAGTCCCTGGAGAAGGGAGACTGTATAATGTTGTAGGGGGGAGTAGGATTTAAAGAAGTATCCAAAGGGCTCTCAAGCCTGGATTCTATAAATGGTGGCATCGGTGGCCGCCACCTTAAAAACAGAGGTGTTAGGTGTCATAAAGTGCCTCTGTAGACACATTTCATGTTTTAAAATCATTTTACTTGTTTTTAAATGGCATTTCAGTAGGGTGCCTGCCAGCACGATTAATAGGATAATGGGCTTCAGTGTCCCCAGTCCTAGTACATCTGTCTTACCGTCAAGGGCTTAACCAGAGGGTTGTCCAACAGAAGGGGATCAAACAGCCTGTATCTCTAGTCAGTTCCTCACAAGGAGGCTCTCTCATGAAAATCTGGATATATGACCACTCACTGGCCACCAAAAGTCCAACAGGACGAGAACCTACATCTCACGCTCATATTATGAACATGCATTATGTTTTTAAAAAGAGCCCTTTTCACATCTTGTGTCATCTGTTTTCCAGAGATCTTGCATAAGCCATTTATATGGACAAAGCCCGTAACATCAAACGTCAGAAACGTCCTACATACACTCAGACATCTTCAGATTCTTCAGAAGATGATCACAAAACACGGCAAGGGAATGTCTCAAATCCTACTCATAATGTCCATTTTCAAGGAGGTCCCAAACCATCCAACAAAAGACCGGTGAGGTCCAGACCCACAAAAGCACCACCTTAACATCTAACATCTTTAATTTGTCACATCGCACGTTAACTCCAGTAGAGACCTCAATATTAAACAAGGGTCTCTCCTTTGTACCTACGAGCCAATATTTTTCTTTTGATACTAGAGTGGCCTTGTTTAAGTTTATTAGGTCTTGTAAACTCAAAAAATTTTTTCATACGGATGAAGCCAATGGGGAACAACAGTATGATAGCACTCATACTTTACATGTTAAATCTTCTTGGTGCCCACCAGGCGCAGTTGACCCGCACATTCAAACATTTGAAGATCTAGTATTGCATGATATTGGGAATCTAGAAAGTGCCACTCCCCCCATCCGGTTCAATCTAACCAAACAACAATATCTAGCGGTTTCCACGCTAGCTACAGATCAGAGTATAGTTATACATCCAGCAGACAAGGGAGGGGGAGTTGTTATTCAAGACACTCATGATTACATTATGGAAGCACAGCGTCAACTTAGTGATTCTATGTATTATGAGCAGTTGCAGCAGGATCCTACACAGTCTATACGAGATATCATCTCTCACCTTTTGGTTCAGGCTCTTGAAACAAGGGTTATTACTGAGAAGGAATTTAGATTTTTGAATTGTCCATATCCACGGATACCTGTGATTTATTTTGTTCCGAAGATACATAAATCTTTATCTCACCCTCCGGGTAGACCAATTGTATCTGGTATTGGATCCCTTCTTGAACCTTTGTCAGCTTTTGTGGATTTTTACCTTAAAGACAGGGTTCCGCTTGCCCCCTCCTATGTTCTGGATTCCACAAGCATTATCCAATTTTTGTCATCTTTTCAGAATGTACCCCAGGATGCCATCTTACTTACCTTTGACATTGCAGCTCTGTACACCAATATTCCCCAGCGTGAAGCCATTGAAGTTATTCGAGCAGAGTTACACAATTTGGATCTTTCTACATCTAGGATTCAGTTTTTGTTGGACTTGGCGCAAGTGGCGCTTAATATGAACTATTTTCAATTTGACCAGCATTTTTATAAACAGATTAAGGGTACTGCTATGGGGTCTAAAATGGCCCCTTCTATATCTTGTTTATATGTGTCACAGTTTGAACATCAGTTCTTATATCCATCTGAGTATTGGCAGTATTTTCTGTTTTGGAGAAGATTTATTGATGACGTTTTTGCCGTGTGGATAGGCACAGAGTCTGATCTGGCGGCATTTTTTGATTGGCTGAATAGTTGCGACCCTAATCTCCAGTTTACCATGACTAAGGATAACCATCAAGTCTCTTTCCTAGATATCAAAATTGTTTTACATCAGGGTTGTTTTCAGACATCAATTTATCGCAAACCCACTGATAGGAATAACCTTCTTCAATATGATAGTTTCCACCCTAAACATCTAAGAAACAATATACCTGTTGGACAGTTCTTACGTCTCAGAAGACTGTGCACTACAGTGGAAGAATATGTGCAGAAGTCTGAAGAGGTTAGGCACAGATTCTTATTAAAAGGCTATCCGCCAGCAGTACTCAAAAAAGCCTACAAAAGAGGGTTATACGCCAACCGATCATTGTTACTACAGTCTACATCTGAACCTAAATCTAACTCATTGGTATGTGTGATCCCATATTCTGTCCATGCGTTCCAAATTAAGAAGATTATTAAACGTCATTGGCCAATTTTACAGTATCATGAAGTATTTCATGAGGTACCTAGGTTTGCGTTTTCAAAAGCCTTGAATCTCAAACAGAAACTTACTCATTCTCAATTTTTGAGTCATCCTCTTTCACAATCCCCACGGGGGCAACATTCCCCGTGTGGTCGGTGTAGGGTATGTTCTTACAGCGTCACAGTTCAACACATGCAACTTCCCTTAAACCTGAAGTACACACAGTTAAGCACAGACTGTAATTCACATCATGTTGTGTATGCTATCTCATGCTCATGTAAGCTTATTTATGTTGGTTGTACCACCCGCCAGCTGAAACTCAGGATTGGTGAGCATATGAGTCGCATTCGTACAGGGGTACAGGAGGCACCCTTGGTTCAACATTGGCAACATGCTCATCATACTCTGGAAGATTTCACCTTTACGGTTTTGGACTGTATTGCGTGCCCTAGAGGGGGAGATATTGCACGTATCCTGTGGAGAAGAGAACAGAAATGGATCTTCAATTTGAACTCCCTTCATCCTAATGGGCTTAACAGTGAAATCGAATGGATAGCATTTTTGTGACATTATCTTTTTCACGTTCTGCAGTGTCAGCATTTTTACTTATTACTTCTGTACGGTGAACTTATGACGTCATCACGTTCACCGGCACGGGGCACCCCCTCCCCCTCTTGGGGTTAAATACCAGAGCGGGTGTCGGGCGTTCTCTGTTGCTCAGAACTTTCTCAGCTTTTGACCGGTATGTACCCATTCGTATTGTGCTTTCCCTCCTGTTGTCAGCTGGTAATACTTTTGAATCATGCTTAGATACAGTAGTTTTTTGAGTTTCTACGCCTGTATCTGATGCATTCTACTTGTTTTGTGTTGTTGCATTTTAGATCACAGTTTGAATCTTTTCACTATTGCGACATTGTGCAAAAATTTTAACTCTCGAGTGGCGGGGTCTCCTGAAGCAGTCGCCGAAACGGGGCCACGTCGGGACCCTGAGAAGTTATTTTGCATATGAGCTAAGTGCATCTTTATATTTTCAGTGCAACCTGGATGCAACTCTTTTTTGTTCAAAGTTTTTGTTCAAAGTTTTAGAGTCTCCAACGTATCATTTAGAATTAATGCATACAATTGCCATCTTGAGTCGAACCTGACAATACTGCATGTCATGCTATGATTGGATGAAAAACTCTTATTTCAAGAGGGGGTGACCTCCCCCTCTTCAGAGTTACATATCTCTGAGCCACGTGGCAGTTTAGCAGATTCTTCTCATATGTTGGCTTTACTAATTAAGTCAGTTTTTCTATTACCTAATTTCTTTTCTGACTTTATTTGTTACATTGTCCCTGGTTATTGGAAACACATTTATATAAATACGGCCATATACAGTATATCACTTTTCCTTATAGGACAAGATAACTCTAGCCATCACATCTATACTACTGATCTTTTTGCCTCATTCAGCATTCCTACTGTGATGCTCTACAAAGTCTTTTGTTAGCCGCATTGAATCTTTATTGAAAAATTGTAGGATATAAGACCTGTACAGTATATAAGATTAAAAACAAAACAAAAAAAGGGAACCAAAATATAAAATACCTTTGAACCAAAAGGTGCTCAGATCCAATAGATGGAAAGAAAATCTCCAAACCGGGGACAAACCCCTGTAAATAGGGGCTTTCACAGAGTCTATCATTGCACCATCCTCAAAAGATAGAAAGATGATTTAATATTAGTTCATTACATCATTGTGTCGTTTATAGAATCCTTGTAAATATCCAATGTCATTAAAAAAAACTGTGTTCTTCTAGATAATAAACTTGTGTGCAAAAAAACACTTAACTTAAGGTGATTAGGAAGAAGTCTCAATACAGCGTATTCTGGCGGGTTCTAATGCGTTTCGCCGATAGGCTTCTTCAGAGAAACCCCTGGCGCTGGTTGTAAATTCAAGTTCGATTCCTTCCTAACAAAAGAAGATAGAGAAACACCCTTTAAAAATTGAAACCACTGTAATCTTCTAACAAACTCACAACACTATCGGCGGAGTACCTCACTCTTCACCCATGATTACTTACTTCCTGTTGACGTCAAAAAACAGCTGATCCCCCGGTATAACTAATGTGAATGAGTGTCAATCACTGGTGCAGGAGCGCCCACCACTCCACCTCCCGATTAAGTCCTGTAGGAACCACTGTCTTCCAATGAAATATCCATGACTGCTCTCTTTTCCACAACCAAGCTTGCTTATTCCCTCCTCTCTTCAGGTTTGGAACTTCTAACACCACAAATTTAAGATCTTCTAATCTGTGGGACTTAGTCTGCCAATGTTGAACCAATGGAGCCCCCATGTCTCCCCTAAGGATCTTACTCAGATGTTCCGTGATCCTTACTCGAACGCTTCTGATGGAGTGCCCGACGTATAACAGTGGAGACGTGTCAAGTTACACACACCTGTTTACCTAAAACACACATGTTAACACATCATACAGACTGTGATACTCAGGGGGTTGTGTATATGATTATTTGTCCATGTAATCTGTTATACATCGGGCACACCATCAGAAGCGTTCGAGTATGGATCACGGAACATCTGAGTAAGATCAGTAGGGGAGACATGGGGGCTCCATTGGCTCAACATTGGCAGACTAAGTCCCACAGATTAGAAGATCTTAAATTTGTGGTGTTAGAAGTTCCAAACCTGAAGAGAGGTGGGAATAAGCAAGCTTGGTTGTGGAAAAGAGAGCAGTCATGAATATTTCATTGGAAGACAGTGGTTTCTACAGGACTTAATCGGGAGGTGGCGTGGTGGGCGCTCCTGCACCTGTGATTGACACTCATTCACATTAGTTATACCGGGGGATCAGCTGTTTTTTGACGTCAACAGGAAGTAAGCAATCATGGGTAAAGCCGTCTCTTTTCCAAGCTGAAGAGCTCTAACCTTTTTAGTCTTTCCTCATACGAGAGGAGTTCCATCCCCTTTATCATCTTGGTCACTCTTCTTTGAACCTTTTCTAGTGCCGCTATATCTTTCTTGAGATAAGGAGACCAGAATTGAACGCAATACTCCAGACGAGGTCGCAACATGGAGCGATACAGAGGCACTATGACATTCCTAGTCTTCTTAACCATCCCTTTTTTAAGAATTTCCAGCAGTTTAGAAAGAAACATTATACCAAGAAAAATAGATATCTAACCTATATAACTACATAAAATATTATTCTTTACCTCTTTAAATCTGAACAGTGATAAACTGAAGCTTTTACAGTATTTGAGGTTAATATTTTGCTGTCTTTTTTTTTTTTTTTTTTTGCACTACTACTATTAATTATTTCTATAGCACTATTTAGGCATCTACAGATTATTATTCTTTTTTTCTAAGCTGACTATTGCTTATGATACCAGTGCAAATGACACATGCCCTTACAAGTGAAAAGCAAACATTTGCAATGCCTGGTCGGAAGCTTCCTGGCATCCCTTCACCACGTTAGAATATACAATGTTTTCTCGATGTCAGATTAGCTGCACTCAGTTTCAACCAAGTGCATATTGCTTCTCGGCTTTCTGGCGCCCTGCCACAACTGACTTGCCTTTCATTCATCAAATCCTAGCGCACACCACTAGAACAAGGCAACGACTCCTCATTTCTGTCCACATCTCTTTATCATGGAATTGGGTTGCTTTCAAAGAGTTTATCATGTTGAAAAGGGCCGGCAATGCAACAACAATACCATTTATCAGAGAGGCAAGGAGAGTGCCTGCAAATGATAAATTTGTTGTATGAAGCCACAGTTTATCACAGGTTTCTTTTAACTTCACCTTGCACTTATTCTGTGTATCTTTCTGACAAGCACAGCTATAATCTGTATGTAACCCCCATTGGTCTTCCATAAATATAATAATGATTTGCAGGCCCATGTATGATTTAGTTTCCACAAGAACATTGGTATTTCAACTTGTTCTGCATATTGGCTTTGGGATTGAGAACAGAAATTCGGCCTTGAAACTGAAGCTTCTCCAAGCCAAACTGATTTAAAGTCATTCTTAACAGAAGAATTGTGTAAAAAGTGAACAAGACATGAAGAAGTTCTTGAATATTGTATTATTATTATTTATTTATTTCAATTTCTAACCTGTCCTCCCCGAAGCTCAGAACGGGTTACATCAGGACATTCACAATGCAGACATTACACAAAAGTGGTGACATGACAGGTCTTAGGGACGTGGGTATGACGGGAGAAAATCGTTGAGATTTCATAGAGTCTAACTTTGAGATTGGTCATTAAATACAGGGGCACAAAGGCAGGTTACAGAAAGGGGGGGGGGCAGTCTGTCAGTTTAGATGAAATGTGGTCTTCACTGCTCTCCGGAATGTCATCAATGAGATCTAAGGCTTCTATTCTATAAATGGCGCCTCGACTTAGGCGTCAGTAGGAATCCTACTGGTGCCTAAGTTAAGGGCAAAACTCCATTTAAAAGAGTGTTTAAAATAAATCTCAAGGCACCTACTGGTGCCTACAAAAATGGTGGTGGAATCACGCCCACAAGGGTGCTTTATGATGCCCAATACTACCATAGGTGTGGCTATCACCAGAAGTGGCATTAGATGGTCTGTGTTTGTATATGGCTGTTTGGTGGAGGATGGGCTGGGGAGGGCTTCAATGGCTGGGAGAGTGTAGATGGGCTGGAGTAGGTTTTAACGGAGATTTCGGCAGTTGGAACCCAAGCACAGTACTGGGTAAAGCTTTGGATTCTTGCCCAGAAATAGCTAAGAAAAAAAAATTTAAAAATTTAAATTGAATCAGGTTGGGCAGACTGGATGGACCATTCGGGTCTTCATCTGCCGTCATCTACTATGTATGTTACTATAAAGTGCATCTGTCAACTCTATTCATGGCAATGGTAGGCACCAGAAATGTAGGCCTTGAAAACCCTAGCCTACATTTCTCTAAATGGTGCCATCGTGTGATTGACACGCCACCTTCTGGGTGTTTGGTCAAAAATGTGGTATAAAGATAGATGTAATGGCCGTCTGAATGATCAAATGTCTGGACTTACAGATAGATGATTTTGAAAGAAAAAATATTTTAGATGTACTTTTCCAGAAGGGACATTTTGCCGCTGCCTACTTTGGGCGACTAGCCCCTACGTCCAAATCGGACTTAGACTTTTTTTTATGCCCCTCCATGTGTGTACTTCTGACATTTAGACAAACATTTATACCAGTTCTATGCCTGGTATAAGTGGTCAAGTCTAAATGCTATATTCATATATACTTAGTTAAGCTATGAATGGGACGTGTCTACTTTTCTTCATAAAAGAGATGGCCTCTGGGTGCCTAATTCTGGGCACCTGCTATATACATTAGCTAATCTAGACTCCTAACTTAATTATTTAATTAGGCTTAATGGGTACCATTAATTTAAAAAATGTCATTTAAAAAGTGATTAAAAGAATTAAAAATTAATTAGCTGGTAGGTTCCTAACTCAACAAGCACCTACTACTTCAGGATAGGTGTGCACACTAAGGCACCTACCAGAAAACAGCATGGCTAGGGGCAGATTCTGGGTGTGGTTTGACTTAGGTGGACTTATTTAAGCCAAGAAAACCTTGGCATAAATGGAGTATGCCTAAGTCTTCAACACCTACCGGCATCTAAGAAAACTTAGGCACCACGAGGCATGATTCTATAAATGGTGCCTTGGGGATGATTGACAATTGCTTTGTTCATAGAATCAGGGCCTTGATGCACATCCAGCTTGGCTTTTGTGCACAATTTTATGTGCTGTCATGGGCCTTTTATATTAAAATAGAGTTTTTCACATGAACTAACTGTGCAGAAAAACACCGGTATACCTCGCTATGCAGATCATTTAAATTTTGTGTTAATTAAGTTATTAGTTATTCAACTCAGTGCAGAGAAGTATGCGGTAGACCAGAGGCTGAGTGTCGGGTTCTCTAATGCCGGGCTTTAGCAGAAGGTCTTTGGGAGAATGCAAAGTTAGCTTGTTCTTCTGTGGTCACTCTTAGGGCCAAATGAAACCACGGCCCATTGAATTCCTCTTTGTCGGTCTTGATTGTTTTAGATTGTAAGCTCATTCGAGCTCATTCAAGTCACTCCTTTGTGACTCTGTTCAGCACATCTAGTAATTAATAGTAGGAGTAGTAAAGGCTGAGTTGTGTTTGTCGCACCGGGACTCGCTACCACAGCTTTGGAGAAGGGGAACTTAAATAGGATTTTATGACTGTTTCTTTGTTGCAAGCATAAAGGACCTGCTGCAATCTTTTTCTGGCTTCCCTGAAGAGGATGAGGCAAAAAAACAAAAAACAAAAGCAAGACGAGGAAATGAAGTAGTGGAGGAAGACAACGGTCTTGCAATAAACACCAGAGGATGAGCTGGAAATATAAAGCACAAATGTTTCGAGTCTTTGTCAAGGCAGCACAACGAAGACCTATGATGGGACTGTGTTTTGGCAATCGAGGCCTGTGTCAGGGGCCATGCAATGTAATTGTGCCACCTAACGATGTTCTCGAAAAGCTTGATAATATCGAAAGCATCTCGTATTTAACTTTGTAGTACACAGTTGTTCAGCAGAAAAAAAAAGCTCTGGAGAAACCACAGGAAATCTTAGTTGCGCTGCTTTGGCCAAGCCTCAATACATTTTTGCTTTTTACTTCCAGCTTGTCCTCTGGTGTTTGTTGCAAGGCCGTTGTCTCTCTCCTTAAAAAATTTGAAAATACAGAAACAGGAATGAGACGCTGAGGGGGAAGGATTGCTGGAATGAAGAGTAAAGTACTGGACTGTTAACAAATGTACCACCCTATGTTTGGCGGTGCAAAGTTTCACACACATGTTCTGGACTGCTATTCTGAAGAGAAATATTTTTGTGCATTAAATATAGCTGCTGCTAGCCTAGTCCTGTGCATGCATTTGTCATTCTCTCCCATGTTAGCATGCATTCTTTGCACACTATTTGATCACTGCATTGGGTGCAATTTTTTCTGTTAACCCATGTGTTAGGAAACTCTGTGCTGAGTTTGGTAAGTCACCAAACAAAAAACGTATGACCGAGTGGCATGTCTGAAGCCGTAAGAACAAACAAACCAAAAACTGCAGACTTTGTACACGATGCAGGCAGACTTTATTATGACAAATGAATCTTTGATTAAAAACCTTTTACCAGGTGAGGGACCCAACACGGTCCGTGTTTCGGACTAACCTTCGTCAGGGGTCCACTTTTGATAAAAGGGAAAATTATCAAAAGAAAAAAGCCTTGGACAAATAACGATGAGTAACACGCTGAAAAAACCGCCAAGTCTGCAGTTTTTGGTTTGTTTGTTCTGGATTGTTTTTCACTGCAGACAGTTGGACCCTGGGTTTTTTCCCCTTGTTTTGGTTTGTTGAAGCCCTAAGAAATCATATATAAAATAGTTGGTTGCATTGACTTTTTTGATCGGTTACGAGCTTTAAGGTAGAGCTCTAATATACAGTTTACAGCAGTAGTTTTCAATTTTCAGTCAGAGAGCAAAATGCCATCTACTTACCCACTTTTTTTATTTTTTTTTTGTAATATCATTCGAGGGTCAGTGCAAAAAGGCACATAATATAGCTGATGGCTGAGCCTACGGCTTCTACTGCAAAATTATCTCAAAAATGTACCATGTTGATGCAGTGATCAACGAGCATACAAATTGTTCTTGCATTAAAAGTGTGTGATGTCAGAAAAAAAAAAAAAAAAGATTGCCCTCCGTAGCAGGAATCTACAGCTGATTGCTAAAATGCCCCCTTTCATCACGTCGGTTCATGCACAGACAGGACGGGGGACATTTACTACCAAATGTCCCCAGGTATACATTCTCACCAGCACCAAAAATGACCAAAATCCCTGGTACTCTATCGGCCCCTTCTTTCCTCCCCAATTGAATGTAACCGAAACCCAAATCTCTACACCTGACACACACAAAAAAACCTAGCAATCTAATGGACCCTGCCTTTCTCTTTCCCTGCCCCCACCCACATAATATCTGATATAAAAAAAAATATCTGGTGGTCTAGTATACCCCCTCCTCTCCCCAGACCCTCTTGGACCTTGACCATTCACCTCAAAAAGTGAAAAGGCAGGACCAATGACCAATTACTCCTGCTTATAGTGCTGCCATCATTCAAAATGGGATTAGTGTGCCCAAAAAGGCAGAGAGATTAACAGGGCTTTTCATATGTCAGGAGCAATGAAGGGGTCTGAGTTGGGGGGGGGGGGACTGCCAGGGCAATTAACCGTTCTACGCTTCTTCAGAACTGGTGGTCAATTTCTCACACTTCTTCGCATAGCCATGTTACCATACATTTTTATATCGTATAGGCCAACATATACCATGCCAATTAATTCAGGTCCTGGAACTCTTTCCGCATTGTTCAACTGCACGTTGAGCTCTTGTTAATTACAGTTTAGGTTTCAGCCCCCCCCCCCAAAAAAAAACCCCCAGTTTTTCAGTCCGGTCCTGTTTAAGTTCTGAGGCCTTTGCTGCCGAAAGTTGTTGGCCCCTTTTATAAAGCCACAGTAGCGATGCTGTTGCAGTCAATACATCGAAGCCCATTCGATTCCCTTGGGCTTCGGTGCATTTGCCACAGGGAAAGTGCTAGCGTGGTTTTGGAAAAGGGGGCGCTGAAAAGTTCCCAGCCCAGTCAAGAAGAGAATGCCACGGATAGGATCTGAAACAAAGTCAAAACATACCCCCTGTTTTGCAAAGGTGCGCTAAATCTACGCATGCGCTAAATGCTAATGCGTCCATAGACCAACATGCACGCGTTAGCATTTAGCGCGTGATTAGTGCACGCTAATATTTAGAGCACACAAAAATGCTTAGCGGACCTTAGTAAAAGGAGCCCATAGAATTTTGTTTCTGCAAATTGGCACTTAACGAAATAAGATCAACACTCTTTCTAGCTACAGTGGCAAAATAACGCTCAGAATTTAGGAAGTTGATTGGATGGGCTGAGAACTTTTCAGCACCCCCTCGTATGTAATAAAAGCAAGTCAGATATAGGACAATCAAGCCATTGTGACATCGCTGATGAGGTTGACTCTTATTGGTGGAAAAAGGCATTATGACATCACAATCTCAGCTCTGAAACTCTTCACACTATGAAGGGACGCTGAAAAGTTCTCAGCCCAACCAAGTGGAGAATGACGTGGATACGGTTCAATCAATGACCTGAAACAATGTCAAAACATAGAATTTTGGTTCTGCAAATTGGCACTTAATGAAATAAGATAACGCTCTTTTCAGCTACAGTGGCAAAATAACGCTCAGAATTTAGGAAGTTGATTGGATGGGGTGAGAACTTTTCAGCACCCCCTCCTATTTGATGCCATCCCAAAAGAAGGCTAATGCCTTCAATTACCAGTTATTAAAAATAATTGATTCATGAAACAAATGCTATAGATATAATCTAAAGACAAACTCCTTTGTATCAGCGAACATAGTCTAGTAATATGGTACGTAGATCTAAACTCATCACCAAAGCAAGGCTTTAAACAATTGTGAAGTCATTTCTATATATTTGTGCTACTTGCACACAAAAGGGATTTTTAACATTTTTTTTCTAGAATAAAGTACTGTATAGTGTATACTGTCTAATATTTTGAACAGAAACATTTTTCCACTACCTTTGTTTTCATGCTTATGTTTTAAACACAGTACTTGAGCGCCCCCTGGGGCAAAATCTCTGCTCAGACACATTGCAACAGTGTACAGAATAAAGCTTGCCCCACTGCAGAGCTTCTAAAGCATATGACTTAGCAGAATCCATTACCTGACTGCCACAAGGTGACTTTGTTCTGAGCACCTGAGTTTTGGCATTCATGGTTCTGTCTCATAAACATTAGACTGCAAAGCAGACACAGGTACCAGGAAAAGAAAACCTTGATATATTTCTGCCGCTAAAAATTCTAAGAAAGCAAAATGAAAAAAGAGCAATTTCAAAGTAATAGAATCATTATATCGAACTATAGAGATCCTAAAGCACATGAAGTGACAAGTCTAGAAATTTGTACCTCATTTTAAATCACAAAGGGGTGCACTTAGCATCAGTTATATACTGGCTTAAGGGTATACCTAATCCATTATAGAATATTTGCTACGACTGGCAGGTAGAGTCAGTTCCCCAGGATGGGGGGGGGGGGGGGAGAGGCAAAGGAGTCAAAAAGATCCCTTTTAAAACAAATTCTTGAAGGGGAGACCCTAAGGGCTCCTTTTACTAAGGTGCACTAGCGTTTTTAGCGCACACAGGAAATTACTGTGCACTACGCTTCTAGAACTAACGCCAGCTCAATGGTAAAAGGAGCCCTAAGACTGTGGATAAAATAAAACCTAGGGCTCCTTTTACAAAGCCGCACACGGGCAGAGGTTTAGCATGCGTTAATGGGCTACCGTGCCTTCGTAAAAGGAGCCCCTAGAGGCAGAAGTCTCCACCTGCCTTCCTTATTTAAGAAGTAGACAAATGGCACTGCCTGTAACCACTGGCAATCAGACAACACTCCAATAAAGGTAGCAACCCAGCAGGAAAGGGGGGTCCACAGAGAAGGAAGGAGGAGGGCAAGTTCCCTGAGGCAGGAGGAAAGCAAAGGTTTTCCCTGGGAGGAAGCCACTACCCACAGGATGAGGAATTTCCCCCAAGGAGAAATAAGAGGCAGAGAGGCTCAGAGATTGTAGTGACCCCGTTGTGATGTGGTTGTGATGTGGCCCTTAAGAGCCTGGTACGTAAATTTGGGTTTAGAGCTGTGCAATTGGATTATTAGACTGAAAAGTGCAGGGCTTGAAAGAAAGATTTTAGATCTATCTGGGTAGTTAAAGCAGTTACCTTGCTGAGTTGAAGATCCTGGCAGTTAGAGCTGTCCGATTCAGGGGGGAAAAAAATTCTATTTGATTTTTCAGTTCAAATGATTCAGTTCACTTTCTATGATATAGCTTTAAAATTAGCTGGCAGGTTTATTTTGCAGCCTCTTCACCCACCCCACCCCACCCCACTTTGTCCTCTCCAACCCCACACTGGCTCTGGCAAGATACACATTTCAAATCTGATGTATTGTAATCAACAAAAAAAAAAACCCTTCTACCTTTTGTTGTCTGGTCATTTTATTATTCAAATCATATTGGTCCCAAGCCTATTTCTGTTAACTCACTTGCTAGGGTCTACTGCCCATTTTACATTTTCTTCTTTCTCTATGCTCACCATCTACCTTCAGTCTTTATACCTTCCCTTCCCTCTCCTCCTTCCTGTGGGTTCAACATCTCTCAAAGGTCCTGCACCCTATCTCCCTTCTCCTTCAGTTCCAGCCCCCAATCCAGTGTCTCTCTCCCCTCCCTCCAACACCCCCTTACCTCATGTGGCCAGCACCCTCTCTCTCTTCCCTTTCCTCCAGCCCAACTCCACCCCTTGGTCTGGCATCTGTCTCTATCCCTTCCCTCCCCCATGCCTTAGCGTATTTTTCCTCTTCTCTCCTTCCCTTCCATCTCTCTCTCTCCCTCCCCCTCCGTGCTCTGGTGTGTCCTCTCCTTTCTTTCCCTCTCTCTCCTCCCCCATGATCTGGCATCATTCTCTCCTCTCCTTTCCCCTTCCTTCCTTCTCCCTTCCCTCCGATTGGATGGTTTTCTTCCTTATCTCTTCCTCCCCCCAATCAGGTGCAACTTTTCTGTATACCTCTAGGACTACCCTTCAGGTCAAGCATTTTTCCTCCTTCTCTCTCCCCATGGTTTAAGTGTCTCTCCCTCCCACTGACTCCCCGCGGTCCAGTGGTGTTACCGTGCCATGTATGATTAACCTACTTCTGTAGACTGTATGTAAAAGGATGCAGCCTTTTTAAAATAACAGGGAATTGTCAAGCAGAGAAGCTCACAGCACAGCATAAGCTTAGATAGGGTGCTGGAATGAACACTTTGTAAAGCATTACAGCTGGCCTTTTAGGGAAAGCTGGAACACAGTGGGGACTGAAAGAAGTAGAAATTTATTCCCAGTATGTCCTGATAATAGATGTGCCTCTATGCTTGGAAAGAAGCAAAAGCTACTCTATTTATGTTTGGGATTGTAACTTGGATCCAATAAAGATCATTTAAATGCTTTAAAAGAAGTGTTGACTCTAAGTTCAGTATGGAAGGCAGGTATATGAAGATGTTGGTGGGACAGTCCTACCATTGTCACCCTGCAGGAGGCACTAGGCCGAATAGCATAAAGCCACATTGGTGCGCTGAAAGTTAGGGACCTAAATTTACCATGCAATGTATGCAAATTGTAGTAATCTATAATCTTTGCTTATTGCTTGGTGACACTCCCATGGCATGTCCATTCTCCACCCACATGTATGCTTTCCTGACAGTTGCATGCCAAGCAAGTTACACAGTGAGGTAGATTCAGTAATATATTTTGGGCTACTATCCTTACTTAACATATCAATTTTTAATCTCTTGTAATACTATTTCAGTCATTTAGATTGGACAGTGGCTCCTTTCTTTAGCCCTAGATGGTTTTTCATTTTCACTCAATTTTCTTGTAAGGAAAGTTAACACATTTATCCAGGCCAGATTCAAGGTTATTACATTTGCATTATCCACTTAAGGAAAAACAGCCATGCAAGTGGGTGCAATAAAATAAAACCCTCCAACAATAAAACAATAAAATTACATATTAAAATTTAATGCTCCCAGACTACCATATCCAACAGTTCCTGGCAGAACCAAAATTAGTTAATTATAGTATTAAAAAATACTTCACAAAATAAGTAAACTGTGAGCTGTCTTTTAAATATTGTTAAGGTTGAAAGAGACCTCAACTCGTCGGGCATTTGATTCCAACGTGTCAAACTCACCATGGACTACAATGTAACTCTAAAGATAGCCACAGGAACTGTATGTACAGATATTGCAAGCAATAATGTCTTGGTTGATGAACACAGAGATCTTACTGTCATGTAAGAATGTATGAACAAACCACAGTGGAGATATATAGTAATGTTGGCGTGCAATTTATTCAACAGTCTTAAAAAGTCTGTGCAATGGCGCAACACCCGCGTGTTTTGGCCAGTATGGCCTGTCTCAAGCGCCTTGTTCAAAATATTCAATTACTTGAGCGGTATAGCCTACAATGAATGAAACACCTCATCCAAGTATTATGAATTCTAATGATACCGTGCCGATCTCTACACACACGAACGGCCATCGCACAGACTTTTTAAGACTGTTGAATAAATTGCACGCCAACATTACTCTATATCTCCACTGTGGTTTGTTCATTCCTCTTTGGATTGTGGAGATCTTTCTTCTGGTTTGTCTGACAATGTAAGAACATATAAAAGAAATTTTGGAACATTGCCCAAGCGGTCCTGAAACACCAAAATCAATAATTTGTAATTAATTTGAAATTTAATGGGCAGCTAATGCTCCTGTAAAAAGAGTGAAGTTACATGATCAAACTTCTTACCTCCTAACAGAAACTTTATTGTGATATTCTGCACCAATTGGAGATGATGTATTACATTACAGTAATCCAAATCTGATAACATTGAAGCATGAATAAGGATGCGTAACATACCTATGCTCATTAAGTATTTAATAGATCTGATCTCAATTGCCATAATCTAAGTAGCACTTTCATACAGTGGCGGTAACATGTTGATGAAAAAATAATTCAGTATCAACAATCACTCCTAGAATATGATGCGACGTACAAACAGGAAGCTTTACATTACATAAAATGAGTGCAGATAATGATGGTCATTTGGAATTTTGTGGGAAAAAAAAATACTAGATTTTTCAAAATTCAGTTTCGCCAAATCTGGAACAAGTAGTATCTTCTTTCCTTGATATAGGATCTGCTTCTTTTCTTTCCCAGCGGTGAGGATTTGTAATGTGTGCTGATAGCGCAGTACCTTAAGTACTATAGGCCTTGGTGTTTTATTTTCCAGGAGAGGCCGCGATGGGACACGATGCACCCGTTCAATTTCCAGCGGGGGATCAAATTTAATGTCCAGTATGGTAAGCAGAAGTTGGGAAAGAAAAGTAATCATGTCTGTACTTTCTGACGATTCTGGAATGCCCATAATTCTCACATTGTTTCTGCGGCTTCTATTAGCCAGGTCTTCAAGATCCATTTTCAGGGTAGATAATTCTCGCTCGTGTTTAGGAATCAGAGCCATATTCTGAGCGTGCTGTGTTTGAAAACTTTCAAGGGCGTCAATTCTATGTCTGGCATCAGTGAACTGGGCATTAATTGCCTCAATTTCAGTGCGAATTAATTGTGATTCCTCCACCTGTTTAGACATTATGTTCTTGAACGCGAACATTTCAGCCACTAAGAGATCTAATTGAGATTCGATTGTTTTCGGCTGATGTTTTTCAGGGGAGGGAACTTCGTGTTTAGGCCTCTTACTGGAAGACACCAATGTTGATGGTAGGTCTCCTTTAGATGTTTTACTCAGAGACATAGTTAATAAGAGCTGAAAGCTGCACTTGGATATAGGCAGAGATCGCTGTGTGAAGATATTTGAGTAGTTTTAGCCTGCTGTCTTGGAGGAGAGCTTATGCAGCACGTTTGGTCGCCATGATCGTCAAGCCACGCCCTCCTCCAAATTCAGTTTCAACCGATGTTTTCTCCAGCCAATTAAAAATCTTCATTAGCTGACTATCCAAATGCTTAACTTCATCCAGCAGATAACAAAATCAAGTTTCAAGTTTTATTTTAATTTGATGATTCAGATTTACTAAGCGAGTTACAATAAAAATATAAACCTTTTTTCTTTCAATGGCTTTTATTGTTTCAAGCGGCTACTTGGGATAAAGAGTTTAGTTGCCTGTTAATTCTATCACTTATCAGCATTTTAGGAAATTGTTGAAGACTTATTTATTTGTAAAATTTTTGTAAAATTAATACTTAGTACTTTATTGTTTATTTTTCTTTTGTAAACCACATAGAATTTTTAAGGTATTGTGATGTATAGATACATTTTTGTTATGTTTATCAAAAAAAGAACCCAAAAGATTTGCCAATAATACAAATGCTAATATCCAAAACACAATTGTCGTCTGGTGAGAATAAACCAGAATGTGAGACTCAAATACTAGAAAAAATATCTAAGGCCTTAGTAATGGGCTGCCAGATGCCCCTGAGTGTATAGTCAATTATCCTATGCATTCAAGGCTTGGGTGATGAGCCAGGCTTTCACCTGCTTCCTGAAAGAGAGGGAGTCTGGAGTAAGATGTAAATTCCAGAGCATGGGGGCTACTCCTGAAAAGGCTTGCTGGCGGGTATCCCATTTTACAATTTCTTCTGAAGAGGCTACAGATAGTGAAGCTCCTTGAGAGGACCCTCAGAGATCTGAAAGGTGTATAAAAGGTTAGCTTATTCTTTAAGTATTCTGGCCCATTTGGTCTGAGGACCTTGAAAATGAAAGAGTTTTAATTTTAACCCTGTAAGGCAGTGGTCTCAAACTCGCGGCCCGGGGACCACATGAGGCCCGCCAGGTCCTGTTTTGAGGCCCTCGGTATGTTTATCATAATCACAAAAGTAAAATAAAACAGTTTCTTGATCATATGTCTCTTTAGCTATAAATTACAATATTATTATTAAGACTTAGCCAAAAGGAAAGATTTATAAACTAGAAAGAGTTTTACCTCATGCAAAATTGTTATTTCTTTAATAAGACATTCACTATTTTTTTCTGAGGCCCTCCAAGTACCTACAAATCCAAAATGTGGCCCTGCAAAGGGTTTGAGTTGGAGACCACTGCTGTAAGGTATTGATAGCCAGTAAAGTTATTACATTAAGGCTGTAATGTGCCTTCTTTCAGTTGTGCTGCAGAATTCTGTATTAGTTGCAGCTGATACAAACTCTTTTTGGTTAGATCAGTGTACAAGGCATTACAATAATATTGTTTTGATGTTATCAAGGCATAGACCACTGTGGTCAGATTTGTCTTTTCAATATATGGAGAAAGATTTTGTAGTTGTCATAGATAATAGAGACAATTTGCATTTGTGGGATCAAAGTGAGTGATGAGTTTAGCTTTATACAAAGATTTGATATTAGTATGTAAAAGTGTTTTTGATGGTTTTCCCATGAATGAACATGAAGTCATAAACATCCATTTAAGGGTCTCCAACTACTTTACCCAGAGCAAAAATGGAATGTGTACATAGCAGAAAGGTACAGTGAGTGTTGCTGCTGAAACCAAATGGGAAGGAAGAAAGGGAAATCCAATGATGTGAAAAAATCATGCCCCTCCCCCCTTGATTTTCTTTGTTATCTATGTCACAATAAATGGTTCCTGATATTCAGACAAAATGTAATATTAAACAAAAGGAACCTTAGTAAACACATAATACAATTATTTAATTTTAAGGAGCAAAGTTATCGAAAACCTATATCACCCATGTTTAAAAGTAATTGCCCTCTTAGGTAATCTACCAATTGACCAATATTAATTAGATCCAGCTGGCTGAGCACAGTCAGGCTTGATTACAGTCAGTCCTGTTGAATCTAAACCATACTGAAGTAATCACCAAAACATTTCTACAAAAAAAAAACCAACTATGCTATAATCAAAGGAAACTCCAGATGAGATGAGAAAAATATTGTTCAAATGTACGAGTCTGGAACAATTTGCAAAGTCATTTCTAAATCTCTAGGACTCCACTGATGCACAATGAGAACCATTATCCATTAGCTCCAAAATGGAGAAGACTTGTGTATCTTCCCAGGAGTAGCTCGCCTGCCAACATTACCCCATGGGTGCAAAACTTCCCAGAACATTTAAAGAACTTTAATCTAATCTTCCATTTGTGCATCGCACATACCTATTATACAGGCTCAAGGCGACAGATCAAGGAGGAAGGGGGAAAGTAATAGGGGAGGGGGTATGGAGAAGAGAAGATAGGGGACACAGAAGAAGGGGGAGTTATACAGAAACTAAGACTGTTAATTGTCAAACAGGTGAGTCTTCAGGTTTTTTCTGAGTGTAGTGTAGTTTGTCTTTGTCCTGATAATTTCTGGTAGGTCATTCCAGGTTTTTACACCCAGATAAGTTAGCATAGAGTGGAAAATTTGCTTGTAGTGGAGTTTTTTTGTGGATGGTAGATTTAGTTGGATTCTGTTAAGGATTCTTTTTGATGTCGACCATACATTAGAGAATAATTGGATGAGAGGGGCTGCTGAGCTTCCGTAAAGGATCTGGTGTAGGATACAAGACGATTTGAAAATTATTCGGGATGATATTGGGAGCCAATGTAGTTGCCTGATGAAGGTTGTGATTGAGTCAAATTTCTTTAATTTGTAGATTAGTCTAACTGCTCTGTTCTGGATGAGTTGTAGTTTGTGGATGAGAGAGGTGTTGATGCCAAGGTAAGCGGAGTTGCAATAGTCCAGTTGAGGTAGGACCATCATCTGAATGATCAGAGCAAAGTGGTGTGGGTGGAAATATGATCTTGTGAGTCGCAGTTGATGCATAGTGTAGATGGTCTTTTTCCGAAGGTTAGATATTTGTGGTTCCTTTGTGAGAGTGTCATCTAAGATGCAGCCTAGTACCTTGGTGGATTTTTTATTATGAGAGTAAAGCCTGAGGGAAGAGTGAGGTTAGGTATGGCATTCTGTTGTGCGGTGCGGAAACCAATGACTTTGGTCTTAGTGGCGTTCAGTTTCAGCTTGTTGTTTGTTGCACTGGTTTGAATTTTATCAATATTGTTTGTGATTTTTTTCGGCAATGTTAGGATGGTTATTGGTTATGGGAATGAGGAGGAGGATGTTGTCAGCATACGATAATACCGTTTCATCTTCCAATTTGATATGACCCAGCGAACTCATGAATAAATTGAATAGGATTGGGGATAATGGGGAGTTTTGTGGGACACCACAGAACGACTTTCAAGGGTTGGAGTATGATTCTTGCCTTTTGACGTATTCACAATTTTGTAGGAAGTCGGCGAATCAATTCAGTACGGTTCCTATTATACCGAATTCTGAGAGTTTGGTTAGGAGTAATTGGTAGTCCAGTTTTCATGACTCCACATCAAGAAAGAGACTGAGCAAAAAAATGGGATTCAAGGGCATGTAGTAAGTTGAAAATTGCTGCTATCCAAAAGTAGCATCAATGCTCACATTTGGAAAAGCACACCTGGATGATCCCCAAGATCTTGGGGATAATTTTCTCTGGATAGATGAATCAAAAGTGGAACTCTTCGGACAACTTGGGTCCCTTATGTCTAGCATTAAGAAACGGTACATCTTTGTAATTCTGGATTCAATAGAATGGTAATTTTTAAAAAATTACTATTCTTTATTTTGTCCAATTTTAAACAAGTAAACAAACCTAAGAGCTGACCTCTATGTCAAAGTCAAGGCAAGATTGTATTTATGTTTTGCATCATCAAGGAAAGCAGACTTATAGCATATGTATTGATCCTGGAGAACACTGGATTTTTCACAGGCCATGACAGCAGGTTGTGGATCAATAAAAGAATTATCCTCAGGCATACTGCACATGAGCTTTTGAGGCAACATAAGCCTATTCTTCATTTGTAAAATGTCCAGATAACACTATCAAGAAAGAAAACTAGTAACCTTCAGGTAGAACTATAGATAACATGAACCCTATCAGGAGAAAAACGACGAGGATAACAAAAAGGTTTTATAATGCAAAGATAGATCAAACTATAAGTTTAAAGTCTGAAATAATGTTGGTGAAGCATGGTTAATCTTGGTTTGCGCCGATACATAGAAAAGTGTATACATTGGTGGTTCCCAAACCTAGCCTGGGGGCTCCCCTACCAGTCAAGTTTTCAGGATATCCATAATGAATATTCATAGGAGAGATTTGCAGTCATGGGAGAGATTTGCAAGCAGATATCTCTCATGAATATTCATTGTGGATACCCTGAAAACCTGAATGGCTGGGGAACACGAATACAGGATGTCCGGTGCTATACTCGGAGAAAACCCCAGGAAAGAGACTTGGGAGTACTTGTAGACAAGTGAATGAAACCCTCCGTGCAATGCACAGCGGCGGCGAAAAGGGCAAACAGAATGCTAGGAATGATTAAGAAGGGGATCACAAACAGATCTGAAAAGGTTATCATGCCGTTGTACTGGGCCATGATACGCCCCCCCCCACCTGGAATACTGGGTCCAACACTGGTTGCCGTACATGAAAAAGGACATGAAAGGGTCCATAGAAGAGTGACAAAAATGGTTAAGGGACAGGAGGAGTTGCCGTGCAATGAGAGGCTAGAGAAACTGGGCCTCTTCTCCCTTGAAAAGAGGAGATGAAGAGGGGACATGATCGAAACATTCAAGATATTGAAGGGAATAGACTTAGTAGAGAAAGAGAGATTGTTCACTCTCTCCAAGGTGAAGAGAACCAGAGGTCACTCACTAAAGTTAGAAGGGAATAGATTCCATACAAACGTAAGGAAGTTCTTCTTCACCCAGAGTGGTAGAAATCTGGAACACTCTTCCGGAGGCTGTTATAGGGGGGAAGCACCCTTTAGGGATTCAAGACAAGGTTGGATAAGTTCCTACTGGAACAGAACATACGCAAGTAAGGCTAGACTGAAATAGGGCACTGGTCTTTGACCTAAGGTCCGCCACAGGAGCGGACTGCTGGACACGATGGACCACTGGACTGACCCAGCAGCGGCAAATCTTATGTTCTTATAAAAATTTAACATGCATTCTAAGGCCATTTAAGAGATGATTTTAATAGGCATTTCCGGAGTTTATGGGGCCAGTTTTATAAATCATTTTCAATATGTAAGATATGTTTTACATTTAGAAAATACCTCTTATAAAATTGTGTGGCTGAATACATGCTTGTAAATATGTACACTGACAAGATGTCATGTAGAATGTACATATGCACATTATATAATACACACTTACAAGCATATTTTACTATTAGACCGCTTACAAATAATGACAAATATTTTTCGCCTGAATGAGAATACCAAATATGAAATCAGAGCTCAAATGTTTATTTCAGTAGAATTTAGCACAACAGAGCCCCAGATTATTCATAATCTGATCTAAATCACAGTTCAGTCAAATATGTACTAATTGGGGCTCAATTGAATATGAATTTTCTGTATAGCCCTAAAATTGTGCTCTTTTAAAGAAACTGAATGCCTGCAGTCATTTTCAGCAACAGCATAATGTGTGAGGGTAGACAAGGGGAGCTAGACAAGTCTACGGTATATCTGCCTCACTTCCCCCAAATCCAATGGCAGGAAACTTAACATATGGCACTCGCACCACATCCACCACTGGCACAACTTCTGGCTGCAGCTTTATTTAACAATTCCTGATATAACAATGTGAGAACCCCCAAATTATTGTAGCCCTTCTTCCAGCCCAGCCTCCTACTAGCAAACTTCACTGCCAGCTAGTCAGTGATGGCCTAGCTGCCCTGTAAATATTAACAAAATTGGATTCATGTTCAACACACTGTATTCCCTTCCCTCCCCCATGAGACCTGTGGTGTCACCCGGCCTCACATCTACAAGCAGCGGTATCGCACACAAATATTGGGCACCTATTTTTTATTGAAACACCTTCATCCAAACTGAATGGCCACCTGGAAGAACCCCAATTTCTGCAGATGCAACTCCCCTCTACCTGCTAGCCCCACCACACCCTCAACAAATCCACCCCTTCCCCATCCGCAAGACCCCCAAAACAAACAGACAAAGAAAAGTAAAGGTGAGCGGGCAGGGTGGGCAAAAATCACTAACAGATGGTTTTAAAAAAATCCCCCATATGTAAAATCTACTCTCCACCTTACCAAATAAATTGTGTGCATGTTAAATAAGATCATTAGCTCTTAAATCTCCTAATTATCTCTCTGACCTCCTACACCTCAGCATTAGCACACCAGCATGCCTTCTTTCTATCCCAGTAATGCCATATTAAATGATGTAACCCCTCAGCACAATTCGATCAGGAAGTCATACATAACCTGGCATAGGCACTGCACAGTTATGGACCTCTGACTCAGACTGGTAAAGTTCTGAAATGTATGTGCTTATTAAAACCCACCAGAAAGGCTAGCTTCTTATCATAATTAGATCCCTTGAGCATACTAGATGACTTCTAAGCAGGAATACTAAATTAAAATTATTCTGAAGAGGCGATAGTACTGTATAGGCACCTGTAATTAAATTTCCTTTCGTCCTTATTTTTCTTGTCTTCTGATTAATTGACTGGAGAAGGGTGGGCAGAGAAGATTGGGCAATTTCAGATAAAAGTAGAAAAAGTCAAATTCAGAGTCTCTAATCTCAGTGCTTTATTGATAAGTTAATGTAATCCTGAAGACCTGATACTCTCAAACATTTACTAAATAATTTAATTTGCAAGCAAACAAACAAACACAAAAATCCTGTGTTTAATTTTTTTCTTAGGAAACGCAATAGGCTCCTAGATCAGTGCGCCTAGCCAATCTTGGTGACTAACAATTATTTAAAAAGCTTAATTGGCACTGATAACAAACAATTAGAACTTCATAATTAGCTTAAATTAAAATTAATTGGGTGGTAGGTGCCTAACTTGCCAGAAAATGGGTGTGGTCAGGGGTGCATCATGGGTGGATCTTGGACATGTTTTGCTTGTAGGTGTCTAAAGTGGACTTAGACGTCAGATGCCTACTGGCTATTAGGCATGATTCTATAAATGGTGCCTATCTGAAGATTGACAGGCACTATGCGTCGTGTTCCTCAGCACCTGTGTCTCAGGCGCCATTTATAGAATCGGAGCCTTTGAGCTTTTGAATGTTTATATTTAGTATTATACAGTCATAGATTTTAGTACCATTGGGGTATTCCTATGCTCATGGCCAACAATAGGTCAATCTATTCTACCAGTACTCATTACTTCTTAAGTATGAATGCCACTAACGAACTCACAGAGGAGATGTATTCAATTTAGAACAAGGAGCGCAGTCATAAAAGAGGCCAGATCATTTCAGTCCAAACAAATGAAACATGTTAGATAGGATAACAAAAGTGAAAGCAAAAGGTATTAAATTTGTCACTAGAGTTAACGGAGGACAATGGGACAGTCTTTCAAGAGTAGGTTGGATATTCTCTGAACAGCTAGAAATAAAAAGCAGAGCATTACTTGAAAATTATAATCTACATGTTAGCTATATTGCTAATTAGACTTCTTATCATAATGGGCAAATACATTAAGCTTGGTTTACATTTGACTTTTTTGTGCCTTACTATTACTAACTTCTATTACTGAAACCTGCCATTAGGAGACCCTCTGTCTGTCTAATAATAGAATGCTGGCAGTTTGAGGAGAAATGTATGATTTTGACCAAGACTCTACTAGATATGTACATAATTTGGTTCCCATCCCACCAATCCCCTTCATATCAGTACTATCCCCTCATGATCCCCACAGTTTTCTTTCGTTTGTGTGGCCCCAGAAACATTTTTTTCGGCCAATGCGGCCCTTGGAAGCCAAAAGGTTGGACACCCTATAGAGTGTAATCTTTGAGCTATTAAAGGACAAATGGCCAACTCTACTTAGCTCTCTTCTGCAAATATATCATCCTCACCGAACTTTACGATCTGAAGATAAGATTGATCTTGAGGGGGCTTCTTTTACAAAGGTGCGTTAGGGCCTTAACGTGCAGAATAGTGCGTGCTAAATTGCCCCGTGCGCTAGCTGCTACCACCTCCGCTTGAGCAGGCGGTAGTTTTTTGGGTTACACGCACGATAGCGTGCGCTAATCCTGTGCATGCGCTAAAAATGCTAGCGCACCTTCGTAAAAGGAGCCCATAAAGTTGGTTGGCATTCGGCATGCTTTATCAACTGTGCAGGGTGTAAGAATGTGGAATGCTTTACCATTGGATATGAAGAATGCTACCAGTTTACTTCAGTTCCGGAAATTGGTTAAAACTTTGCTTTGCCAGAAATGTTTTGGTAAATGATTGTGTAGGAATTATTTAAGTCAATCTTTTTTATTGTGTTGAGTATGTTTGTTTTGGTAAATGACTGAGTAATAAAGAATATTATTGTTTGTTATAGTTGATGAAATGATTTGTTTTTATGTCTTTTCATAGTTTGTAACATTGTTTTAAACATAAGAACATAAGATTTGCCGCTGCTGGGTCAGACCAGTGGTCCATCGTGCCCAGCAGTCCGATACCGCGGCGGCCCTTAGGTCAAAGACCAGCGCCCTAACCGAGTCTAGCCTTACCTGCGTACATTTTGGTTCAGCAGGAACTTGTCTAACTTTGTCTTGAATCCCTGGAGGGTGTTTTCCCCTGCAACAGCCTCCGGAAGAGTGTTCCAGATTTCTACCACTCTCTGGGTGAAGAAGAACTTCCTTACGTTTGTATGGAATCTATCCCCTTTTAACTTTAGAGAGTGCCCTCTCGTTCTCTCTACCTTGGAGAGGGTGAACAGTCTGTCTTTATCTACTTTGTCTTGAGTCCCTGGAGGGTGTTTTCCCCCTATAATAGCCTCTGGAGGGGCGTTCCAGTTTTCTACCACTCTCTGGGTGAAGAAGAACTTCCTTACGTTTGTACGGAATCTATCCCCTTTCAACTTTAGAGAGTATGTATGTTGGATTGTAACTTGCTCAGAATTGTTGGATGGTTGCGAGTAATACATTTTTTAAATAAATAAGTAAATAAGACGGAAGGGACCAGGCAAAGAGGGCGACCTGCAATCAGATGGCCAGACACTTTGAAAACAACCCTGGGGATGACATTAACCGATCTTACTGGACTGGCAAAAAATTGACTCATCAAGAACACGAGTCGATGACACCTACCACATGTTAGCAAAGCAGAAACCATGTCCAAGTCCGGCACTTACCATGCCTCCTGGAAATGTGTACTTGACGATCATCATCACATCTTTGCAAAATGGCTTTGACACATGTATGTTAATCTTCACGTGTAAATGTTGCTGTTTACATGTGGGAAAGCTTCCAAAATAGGGTCGATTTATGGTATTATACATTATTTATTTATCTATTTCCATTTCTAGCCTGTTGTCCCCAAAGAGCCCAGAACGGGTTACGGGCTCCTTTTACTAAGGTGGCGTTAAGGTCTAGCACACGCTATTCTGCATGTTAAGGCCTTAACGCACCTTTGTAAAAGGAGCCAGGTTACAATTTAAAGAGGATTAGCCATAATTTCAGTACATGTTCCTGATACAAATTTTTTCTAACTAGACACATATGTACAGTTTACTGGTTATAATTTACCCTGGTTATTCTACACTACAAGATTTCTCCTAATTGATAGGTTGGATTTTCCATAGTTATAATACCAGATTTCACCTTATAAACTTTCCTTAGGTGCTTGTGAATCATTTGTGGTAATATCTGCATTTTTCTCAGATGCTATACTAGAGCTTTGCTTCTCGACCATTAGTGCCTAAAGTTGCATTATATTTGACAGAAAGTATTTATTTTGATGGATGCCAACCAATTTTGATTAAAATTGGAAAGGAAAAAAGACATCTCCACAACTGAGAGCTTTCTGCCAAGCAAAACATTCTGATTTATTGTCAAACTGGGGTATTTGTTTTCCTGGATAGGAGATTTTCAAATTGATAGTGTGGCTACAGTAGCACTAATGATTCCTGAGAGATAACTTTAGACTTAAAAACATGTTGTTCATCGAAAAAATACAGCATAGCTCACTAAGAGCTCCTTTTAGAAAGGTGCGCTAGTAAGAACACTAGCTCACCTTTGTGAAAGGAGCCCTGAGAATGTGGAAAGCAATGCAGGGAGTTAGAAATCTATGGGGTCCGCATGCAGCCAGGGTGGGCACCAGGTTAAGGCAGACTTTTATAAAGCTGCGATGCCAAGCCGCCCATAGAAATAGAAGTTTCAAGTTTCAAGTTTATTATATTATTTGATTAAACGCTTTTCAGAATACAAAGCGTTTTACAAAGAAATAAAATTAAATTTCTAAAAACACAAATACATTGTAATTAAAATTAACTACTTTAAATTAAAAATAAAAACAAACTGAGGTAAACAATCCACATGAAACAATAGGAAAGGGGGAAAAAAGAAAAAAAATACAATTTATAAAAAAAAAAAAAGAAAAAGTAAGCAGGTTGGGTTAGTACATGGGGAAAGTATGAAGAGAAGGAAAAAAGAAGAAAAAAAAAATTTGAGAACTAGAAAGTCTAAAGAGAAGGGGAAAATAATCTGAATTTAATGAAGGAAGAAGAAATTCGGAATTAATCGGAAACTTAAACTATTCTTAAATTTTTTCAAGTCTTGTTCAAGCCGTAAATATAGAGGGAGTGAGTTCCAAATAGATGGGGCAGTAACTGAAAAGATCAGGTCACGGCGAGTACAGGCAGCTCAACATTTACCCCCTCTTTTACTAAGGGCTCCTTTGTTCCTAAGGTGCGCTAGCGTTTTTAGCACGCCAAGAACTAATGCCGCAATTAGCGCGCACTAAATGGATTAGCGCGCCTTAGTGTGTGCTGCTCAGCAATGCGGCTTTGTAGATGAACACAAAAGTTAAACACTAGAGCCAGTGATATAGTAAGAAGGGGGGAGGAGGACCATCCTTGTGCCTCTACCCCTCCCCCGTCGCTACGCCAATGGCCAGCGCTTAACTTAGGGGGTCCTTTTACTAAGGCGCGCTAGCAGCTTTAGTGCACGCTCAATACTTTTTTTAAAAAAAAAGAAATCTTTATTGATTTTCCAGTAGTAACAGTGCATTACATATGACGCTGAACATATAACAAATTAAGAAAAGCACTTTGAACTTGAAAGTAATATTTCCCCCACCCCTTTATTTAATCAATAATAAAAATGCAATTCTTCTTCCCATTCCCACCCTGGATGTGTAATGAAATCAGACAAAAATAAAAGAGAAATGCCAACTATATAGAAGCAATAAAAGATGCCAATGGGCCCCACACCAAGTTAACTGCATTACTAGGCCCCAATATCTCAGCATTCATTTTTTCATATTTGTAGCTGAAGCATAAGTTCGTCCACCAGAAAAGAAAGTTAAATCGATCTAGTTCTTCCAATTAAGTGTTATCCCCATAGTAATTAAGAAAAGCCAGCATTTATATCGGTCTATTCCACATATTATGATTTCCATGGACGTGTGCAAATAATTTGCATACTATTTTTGTTGAGCATTGCCTGGTAAAACCAAAATGCTTTGTAAGTCACAGTTTTGCACCAGTTAGTGGAGTTCTGTGCATTGGACCCTCGGTGGCTGCTACCACAGTCAGTAAAAGCCACCAAGAACCCTTCTGTGGTTGGATGCTGAACTAATGTACAAGGATGATTGCCTACAACCAGACTTATTTGGACAGTATGCTTTTGAACATCTTACCCTTAGTCTCCGATGTCCTATAGCAGTATCTCTCAAACTGCGTGCCACGGCACAGTGGTGTGCCACAAGAGATTCCAGAATTTTACTTTATTTTTAAACATTTCCTTCATAAGTAGACACTAGAATAGATGACATGTACGTCATGTACGTCGTGTACGCAAGAGTCTGTCAATGTTATGAGTGACTGTGTGCCTAAAAATACAACCGCCCAGACAAGCATCATTCTTTGACACGATTGGTCCTTCAAAACTAATGGTACATAATTTTTATTTTTTATGCAGTAGTTATCCTAACTTGAGCAACAAAGCAATCAAGGCTTTGTTACCGTTTGGATCTTCTTACCTTTGTGAACTTGGATTTTCAGCTCTGACAGTAAATAAATCGAAAAAAAGCGAACGATTACAGATGGTAGATAATGAAATGTGTGTTTGCGTCTCGACTATTCAGCCGTGTTTTGAACTCAAAACCAAGTACATCCATCGTATTGATTAGCAATTCTATTTTATCTACTTCAGTTTCACCATTGTTATAATTACCCATTCAAAGCTTAAAGAACTTTAAATAAATAACTCTCAAATTTAAATTTTTGTTGGTTTTGCAATTTTACAATTTTAATTATAATGTGCCGCGAAAAACATTTGCTCCATTTAGTGTGCCGGAGTTTAAAAAAAAAGTTTGAGAGACAATGCTCTATAACCAAACCCCGCTGTTTCTTTGGCTTTTATGCATGATTGCTGTTAAATCAACCCTTTAAAACAAATGCACCAGTGTTAAACTATTTGAATTATATAAATTCTAATCTGAAGACTGAGTGACCATATCAGCCAGTTTGACATGGAACAATGGACCAAATTCACCAACCTGCTCGATCGGGCCCGATCCGAGTAGGTCCAACAAATTCAGGAAACGAAAATATGCAGATGGGGGCGATCGGAGGAACACCCCCATCTGCTGGCATGGATCACTTTTCTGCGATCCCCATACATGCACAGACCATCTGTAGATGATCTACGCATGCCTGTCGGAGCCACAATCTTTTCTTTCTTTTTTTTTTTTTTTACCTTTTATTATTAGTTTGTAGCCCTGCGAGTCCTTGGTTTTAACCCGCGGACTGGTAGGGCAGGAGAGATTCGGGGAAGTCAGGGCAATAGAAAACCGGGACGGGGAAAAGGCAGGAGAGTTTTGGGGAACGGCAGGAGAGATTCGGTGAAGTCAAGGCAGGAGAAAACCGGGGCGGCGCTGCGGCAATTTAGGGCGAGTAGGCAGGAGAGGGTGGCGAGCAAGGCTTCCAGAGTCGGAAACACATTTTCGACTTGTCCTCAGCAGTTGCTTCTTCAATTGATCAGCCAGCCCAGTCGGATGTGAAATTTTGTGTTGTGAATCGCATCCCTGCCTACTTTGCATGCATTTCACCTCATTTGCATGCACAGATTCCAAACGGATTGTAGGAGAGGTTTGTGAAAGGGGCCCGAGGGAAATCTGGTCGCCAAGGGGTTGCAAACCAATCGGTACACGATCATTTTGCTTTGTGAATCTAGCCCAATGGGTTGAAATTTAGTTTAAGACTGTACAAGGGGCAGCTTCGACAGGGAAAGATTTATTTGAGAAACCTGTCAATACCATTCAGTAGGAAGAATCTTTACAGAAGATGGGTGTCTTGGAGTGGAATATTCTGCAAATAAGAAAGGAAGAGCAACCTTACTGGCAATGTGAAAAGACAGAGGAACTGGGGAGAAAATCAAAGCCTCCTGAAGAAGAAAGGAAGGTTAAAAAATTCTAAGCCTCATCCAATCTCATTCTACTGCTCTGAATTAATAAATAATTAGCCCAAGTACTGATAGTTCAGTTTAATGTTTGCTCATCTGTAAATAAAGCCGCAGTATCTATCTGTGCAGAGCCAGCACAATTTAGTTCACCTGGAGCTAGTGAGAACAAGAGAGCCATTTCATTAACAATTTAATTTCTTCAAGGGGCATTTGTTCAAATGATTGTTCCCACTATGAGATTTACATAAAATAATTAAGAGTGAATGCAATCAATCAACTAGATGATAATCCTTAAAAAATTGAATGATCATTACAATGATTTGTAAGGAAATGAATGGTCTCATACAACACAATTGTTTATGTTTGTTTAGTCATTTGCTATAATACTCCTGTGTGAAAAAAAAATCTAAGTGGTTTACAAAGGATAGGATTTAAAAATGTATAGTTTAGAAAACAAGAAAAACTTTTTAAAAAGCAGGACTGAACTGGACTATGTCAGTCATTAGGAAACACTAGTGAAAAATAATGGGGCTCATAATCAAGCCCTTTAAATCTCTATGGGCTTCGGGGCCGTTACCGTGCGGCTTTGGAAAACAGGTCCTTAAACACGTCTAAAAACCCACCCAAGTCGGCACTTGGATGACCTAAAAGACAGGTCGTCCAAGTGCCAATAATCAAACCAACTTTCTGGATGTGTCGCAGGACTTGTTATGTCTCTGAATGCCACTGCGCATCCAGAGCTGTAAGGGGCATATCTGTAGGAGTGGTTAGGGCAGAATGTGGGACACGTATCAGAACTTTAGTAAGTGTCCTTAGGCATATGTTGTTTAAAGATGCAAAGGTAGGCCCTGTTTATCTTTCCCTTCTTTGAAGACAGGTAATGTTTAAACAGAGATAATGTGAAGTGAATTCAATTGTTTTGTTAAGCCGTATTTACAGACAGCTTTAGTTAAGAAGCTCTGCTGGTCAAGGCTTTTTCTGACCCTCTGTGGACTTCAATCTCTAGCTAGGAAAAATGCTGATGTGTTTAAAGTTTCATGTGACCTTACGTCACATGCCATCACATGCTGGCAAACCTGATTCGTATAAATATGTGAAACTCATAATAAAAGACGGACATATTTGAAAGATGGTTTCTGGTCTTTAAGATGTGTCCCCAGGTACCTGACTTACAAATGACAGAGACAGAGAAAGTATGGGGCAGGAATTGGGACCTGAATCCTTTTCAGTTGGGGGCTTGTCCGCGATGGGCAGATGATATCACCGGTATTTTGTGAGTATTTCTGAATTTTTTCTGTTCTTTAATACTCACTGGGTAGTGGTGACCTGTACCCAACCCTTTATTTTAAGTTCAAGCTTTGGGTTCTATTATGAAGTTTTTTTGGGGAAAAATCTCGGGGTACTTTTGGTAAGCACCCCTCATATATATACGCAGCTGCCATTCTTTCGGAAAGAATGAAATTATTTATAGAACCCCCCTGCCCACTCTGTCATTTGTAAGGTTTTTTATAGAGTATAAGATTTTATTGTCTCTTATTACTGTACCTCGCTTATAAGGTAAGATAAGCGAATATTTTTGCATTGTTATATTGGGTTTTGTAATGAGTCATAAAGGCACTTACTCCTAGACAAATGAGACTTGTACGGCTGTGTGTGTGTATGACATTTTTCCTTCAGTTCCCATCTTTCTGTGTCACCAATGTTTAATACTGAGGTAGGACAGGCTGTTATGTGGAATGAATTGAATGCGCTGTTTGAATCAGTCTAAGATCTTTCCCTTGTAGTTTGTACACAAGCCCTAATTTTGTGCGTTTCTTCTACCGGCTGCTTTCTTTGTGTTCTGTGCTGGATCATAAAAAAAAAAAAAAAGAAACAAGAAAAAGAAAAAATTCCGTTTTAAAGGTTTTCTTTCTTGTGCAGAGCAAAGCTAATCTGTTCTTTGCTTTCATTATCAGGGTCTGTGCATGAATGTTTTTATCCCTTCCCCCAGACTTCTCTGTTTGGGCTTCCACTGACCCCCTATAGTGCTTCTTTGAAGTTACTCATTCTTGGTTTTATAAAGCAGTAAGGTGAGATTCCACTGCTCGTCTCTTGACTTTTCTCCGGCATTATCAAAACCACCATCTCTTTTTATAATACGCCCATCGCTCTTGTTGTCAAAGTTGATGGCATTCCCTGTTTCGTCCTAGATTTCGGGCTGTTAATGTTTTGGTAATTCTCATTGCCCTTATGTTTCTTCCACCTTTCCACCGGCAGCCAATGATTTTTTTTTTCTGTCATTGTCCTAAAGAATGTTTTATTTTTAATCCCTTTGGTGAGGCTGCCTTCACCTTTAAGCAACAGTATACCTAGTGTGGAATGTCCTTCGGGCTATTCTACAAGTCATGCACTGCCCCTCATGGTCCTATTCTTATTTTGTACAACTTTTGTGTTCCATAATTCTAGAGACCTGTCAGGCTGATAGTTTGTACCTTTTATAATGATTGTCTGTGTGTGGTCACAAGGTGTCATGAAATAAACTGCACTGGTGTACATCTGAAGTGAAATACCTGGGTTTTGTCCTGTCTCATGGTCAGAGGAAAATCTGCACTTTCTGCACTGCTGCTATTCTGTGTCTGCCCCGCCCAGCTACCAAGAAAGACATGCTTACTTTTCTTGCTATGATTGGTCACTGCCGCCAATGGATCTCTGCTTGTTCCTTCTATGACCAGATTTTGAGACAGACCCTGGTTTCTGAAATGACTGCTCTTATCAGATGGACTTATGAAATGTTGGACATTTAAGATGTGCTTTGGTTTCTAGCTCAAGTTTGGGTTTTCCTGCTTATGCCCACATGTTTTATCTCTTTGTTTGGGACTATTGTAACACCATGAAGGGAGAACATGGCGGTAAATTACGCTCTGTTGCCTTTTTTTATAGTCACTCCTGTTCAAGTTCCCTGGCTGCTTGTGCTATGGTGGTAGAGATGGTTACTTTTCTGATCCTAGGTCACCCCATTACCCTTCATACTTTTCACGATGTCCAAGCCCTTCTTTTAAATAGGCTTCTGGGTCTCAAGGGTGAACAGGATTCTCTTCCTCTCTTTTTTCACAGCTTCCTCTGAATTTGATGCCTGGCATTTGGCAGGTGCCCAAAGCCGCCCTTCTGGACAGACTTTGGTGCAAAGAGGGGAAACCCTGGATACCAGCTGCTAGCTCTCCCTTATTCATTGCCCAATATCATGGTATTGGTTATCGTAGTGCTCGCTCGACATTTTAACTTCTTGCTAGTGATATTTTCATTCTTGACCTTTTGCTCCTTGATACAGAGATATATAGCTCAATAATTACAGCTGGCACGGTTGTGAATTGAAAATAAATTGGAAAATACAATTCCTTTCTATTGTTTTAGCTGAAGTTAGGATGTTGCTAATTTAAAATGTTTTTGTCCGGATGTATACATAGCCATCCCAGATCAGTTTTGGCACAGATATTTCTAATGTTTTCCACGGGTCCTCTTTATCACTGCAGAGATAGAGACGCTCCAAAGAGACATTAGCTTTATGCCTTTTTTCAAATATGAGATGGTTATGATATACATTATTTGTTGTTTTGGTTTTTTTTATATCAATGTGTTTATTTGCAGAGTTAAATTCAGCCCTGCACACTTGACAGATGGAGAAATAGCTCCACGTTTAAAAACTTTATGTTTTGTCTGTGTCATGTCTACTTGTCTTAGTTTAGTGGGTACCCCAGGATACATAATATTGGCCATTTCTAGAGCTCTTTTTCCACTTCTTACTAGCCTAACTGCGCAATGTTCTTTTACTTATAGCTTTTATATTCTGAATATAGTTTAGTTAAGGGTTATATGTTTAAGAAAAAGTTTTACTTTATACAGCATTTATTTCGTGGTGTTCCCTACATACGATCCATACATTTCTGAATACATTCAGTACATCAGTATGGTCTCTCTGAGGTGCATAATAGTTATATGCAGCACGATAAAAACATATCCTTTTGGATTGTTCAATTAAGAACCTTAAGTAAGTGAGTATTGTCTCTCTTTTGCCATGGCTATGCTAAGTGAATGAATTGGTATTGTTGCATGTTGCCACGTTCAGTACAGGCAACATGGTTTCTCTTGTTTTCTATCTCTTATTTGGATCACATTGGAGTACAGCTGCTGAATGATATTTGGAATGCTTTTCAAGCATTTCTTTTCAAGTATCTCTTTCTGTATGCACAGACATCTGGCTGCTCTCCCTTTGAGGTTCTCACGGGATGACCTTTCCCCGCCCCATGGGTAGATTTTCCCTTGATACAGGAGGAATACGTCCAAAAGCTAATTGAAATATTAGGGCTTGTTCAAAGAAACGTGTCTTGCACTTCTCCTTTCTCTCCACAGATTCCTACCCATTTTTTCCAGCCTGGTGATTATCCAGCAGCTTTCCAAGGATCGGAAGCAGACAGATTTCCCCTTTGGCCTTCCCACTACTGTGATCGCTGTGACCAGGCCCGCTGCACTCACTGAGGAGTTTCCTGTTTGGATCCACGCAAGTCGCTTGAAGAGGGTTAACCTAAAACCCCAGAAGCAAGTCTTCCCTGCGCAGATTTCACCTCCTCCAGTGGAACAACATGATGATCTCATTGCAGCATTCTACCAACTTTATCATTCTCTTACTGGCACTGCTGCTGCTAGTTTTTCTCCCTGTATGAATCCTTTTCACTGGGTCTACAGGGATGATGTGTTCTGGGTCCACGACACTTTCTGCCCATACCCATCTGTAAATGACACTCCTGCTGTAAACAGCACCCCCGACACCTCTTTGCGAACACGATGTCAAGCTGGACTACTCCCTCGCAAAGGCTGTCCTTCAATTGGAATCCAGAAAAGACCGATGCTACCCTTTGGTGTAATTCCAGCAGTGTACAAGTTGCCACCTTCTCCTTTGAGTATTGTGACATTGTGGACTGTTTATCAATTGATATCCCAAGGCTGTGCCATTGGTCCTCAGAGATTCCTAAAACTAAGGACATATATGTATATGTTACTGACTTACGTTGGGGGGATAAGTGTGCATTCTGGGGAGTGGTAGGGTGGAATATTAATACTGACTGGGTTTATAAACTAGAAAATACTCTGAAAAACAGTGGACCAAAATGGTAAATCACTGCTTACTTGTATGACCCTTCATAAGGTTGGACACTGTTATAGGAAAAGTGTTCCTGCACAAATTATTAAGCTTTCTCTTACTATTGACAACCCTAGACCTACTGATGAAGGTATGTACATTATGGACATGAGGTTTAAGGGTGGGTCTAGCTATCATCAGTTTTCTTATGGGATCTATCTACCTCCACTCATCTTCTCCCGCCATTTTGTGGGGGCCCCAAAAAATACTAACTCACTGGCCCCTACATTCAATAAACTTACTGACATGATGGCTATTGCCAATCCCACTTTTGAAGATATTGTGGCTGTTGAGGTAGGGTTTTCAGAACGTAACCTTTGGTTAGAATGGATGAAATTCACTGCTGATCAACATAATAAGAGTAATTGTTACATATGTGCTCAAGCTAGACCCCATCTAGGAACCGTACATCTGGACCTCCCTCCTGGTATCCAACCATGCCTTTTTGGGTTATTTACCTATCCCCTTTGTGCACTGTAGTGTTCTAAATACCCTTTGTTGCCAGGACAACAAAAGCTTGATATTGCCGTTATCATCTATAAGGGCAATTACACATGTCATGTTTCTAATTTGACACAGAGTAGTTTTGTAGGTAATTTACCCCCAGGTTATTGTTCTGTCTTGGCTCATAGGTATGCCCCATTGGTACTACATTAGATTTGATATTTACTGGCTTTATGGAGACTTTTGGCTCCCTGTTAAGCTACCCAGCCAGTGGATAGGCCAGTGCACTTTAGTTAAGGTTACCATGCTCCTGCATATTTTTCTGAAAGGCATCCTTCCTATTCACATGGTTTTTCCTTTTATTTGTCTTGATATAAATCTGATCAGATGTATACATAGATGCTATAGGGGTCCCAAGAGGGGTCCCAGATGAATTTAAGGCCCGAGCTCAGGTTAAGGCTGGGTTTGAGTTCCTTATTCCCTTTATTACTATTAATAAGAATGTTGATCGGATTAGTTAAAATTATTATAATCAGCAACGCTTTTTGAACTATTCTAGGGACGCCTTGCAAAGTATTACTGATCAATTAGGCTCCATTTCTCAGATGGTTCTCAAAATCATATGGCCCTAGATATGATTCTAGCTGAGAATTCTGAAAAATTCTCCTCAGTATTTTATGCTGTTGTACTTTTCTTTCTGACAATATAGGTCCTCCTATGGACATTCAGAAATTAGCAGACCTCTTTGCTGAGTTCAAATGTAACTCTGATTTATCTAATTCTTGGGATCAGCACTTTAGTTGAATGCATAATCTCTTATTATTTGCACTCTTATCTTGACTGCTCATGTACTGTGTTATTCGTATTACAGCTCCTAAAAGACCCCTCCTTGAGAGACATACCTAGGGTATCACTCCCTTCCAGCTCATGCTGTGTATTTGTGACGTCATTTACATGACGTGAGAGGGGATTTGAAGGGACACGTATCAGAACTTTAGTAAGTGTCCTTAGGCATATGTTGTTTAAAGATGCAAAGGTAGGCCCTGTTTATCTTTCCCTTCTTTGAAGACAGGTAATGTTTAAACAGAGATAATGTGAAGTGAATTCAATTGTTTTGTTAAGCCGTATTTACAGACAGCTTTAGTTAAGAAGCTCTGCTGGTCAAGGCTTTTTCTGACCCTCTGTGGACTTCAATCTCTAGCTAGGAAAAATGCTGATGTGTTTAAAGTTTCATGTGACCTTACGTCACATGCCATCACATGCTGGCAAACCTGATTCGTATAAATATGTGAAACTCATAATAAAAGACGGACATATTTGAAAGATGGTTTCTGGTCTTTAAGATGTGTCCCCAGGTACCTGACTTACAAATGACAGAGACAGAGAAAGTATGGGGCAGGAATTGGGACCTGAATCCTTTTCAATCATTACAATGATTTGTAAGGAAATGAATGGTCTCATACAACACAATTGTTTATGTTTGTTTAGTCATTTGCTATAATACTCCTGTGTGAAAAAAAAATCTAAGTGGTTTACAAAGGATAGGATTTAAAAATGTATAGTTTAGAAAACAAGAAAAACTTTTTAAAAAGCAGGACTGAACTGGACTATGTCAGTCATTAGGAAACACTAGTGAAAAATAATGGGGCTCATAATCAAGCCCTTTAAATCTCTATGGGCTTCGGGGCCGTTACCGTGCGGCTTTGGAAAACAGGTCCTTAAACACGTCTAAAAACCCACCCAAGTCGGCACTTGGATGACCTAAAAGACAGGTCGTCCAAGTGCCAATAATCAAACCAACTTTCTGGATGTGTCGCAGGACTTGTTATGTCTCTGAATGCCACTGCGCACCCAGAGCTGTAAGGGGCATATCTGTAGGAGTGGTTAGGGCAGAATGTGGGACACGTATCAGAACTTTAGTAAGTGTCCTTAGGCATATGTTGTTTAAAGATGCAAAGGTAGGCCCTGTTTATCTTTCCCTTCTTTGAAGACAGGTAATGTTTAAACAGAGATAATGTGAAGTGAATTCAATTGTTTTGTTAAGCCGTATTTACAGACAGCTTTAGTTAAGAAGCTCTGCTGGTCAAGGCTTTTTCTGACCCTCTGTGGACTTCAATCTCTAGCTAGGAAAAATGCTGATGTGTTTAAAGTTTCATGTGACCTTACGTCACATGCCATCACATGCTGGCAAACCTGATTCGTATAAATATGTGAAACTCATAATAAAAGACGGACATATTTGAAAGATGGTTTCTGGTCTTTAAGATGTGTCCCCAGGTACCTGACTTACAAATGACAGAGACAGAGAAAGTATGGGGCAGGAATTGGGACCTGAATCCTTTTCAATCATTACAATGATTTGTAAGGAAATGAATGGTCTCATACAACACAATTGTTTATGTTTGTTTAGTCATTTGCTATAATACTCCTGTGTGAAAAAAAAATCTAAGTGGTTTACAAAGGATAGGATTTAAAAATGTATAGTTTAGAAAACAAGAAAAACTTTTTAAAAAGCAGGACTGAACTGGACTATGTCAGTCATTAGGAAACACTAGTGAAAAATAATGGGGCTCATAATCAAGCCCTTTAAATCTCTATGGGCTTCGGGGCCGTTACCGTGCGGCTTTGGAAAACAGGTCCTTAAACACGTCTAAAAACCCACCCAAGTCGGCACTTGGATGACCTAAAAGACAGGTCGTCCAAGTGCCAATAATCAAACCAACTTTCTGGATGTGTCGCAGGACTTGTTATGTCTCTGAATGCCACTGCGCACCCAGAGCTGTAAGGGGCATATCTGTAGGAGTGGTTAGGGCAGAATGTGGGACACGTATCAGAACTTTAGTAAGTGTCCTTAGGCATATGTTGTTTAAAGATGCAAAGGTAGGCCCTGTTTATCTTTCCCTTCTTTGAAGACAGGTAATGTTTAAACAGAGATAATGTGAAGTGAATTCAATTGTTTTGTTAAGCCGTATTTACAGACAGCTTTAGTTAAGAAGCTCTGCTGGTCAAGGCTTTTTCTGACCCTCTGTGGACTTCAATCTCTAGCTAGGAAAAATGCTGATGTGTTTAAAGTTTCATGTGACCTTACGTCACATGCCATCACATGCTGGCAAACCTGATTCGTATAAATATGTGAAACTCATAATAAAAGACGGACATATTTGAAAGATGGTTTCTGGTCTTTAAGATGTGTCCCCAGGTACCTGACTTACAAATGACAGAGACAGAGAAAGTATGGGGCAGGAATTGGGACCTGAATCCTTTTCAATCATTACAATGATTTGTAAGGAAATGAATGGTCTCATACAACACAATTGTTTATGTTTGTTTAGTCATTTGCTATAATACTCCTGTGTGAAAAAAAAATCTAAGTGGTTTACAAAGGATAGGATTTAAAAATGTATAGTTTAGAAAACAAGAAAAACTTTTTAAAAAGCAGGACTGAACTGGACTATGTCAGTCATTAGGAAACACTAGTGAAAAATAATGGGGCTCATAATCAAGCCCTTTAAATCTCTATGGGCTTCGGGGCCGTTACCGTGCGGCTTTGGAAAACAGGTCCTTAAACACGTCTAAAAACCCACCCAAGTCGGCACTTGGATGACCTAAAAGACAGGTCGTCCAAGTGCCAATAATCAAACCAACTTTCTGGATGTGTCGCAGGACTTGTTATGTCTCTGAATGCCACTGCGCACCCAGAGCTGTAAGGGGCATATCTGTAGGAGTGGTTAGGGCAGAATGTGGGTCGACCTAGACTTAGTCATTCTATAGGAATAATCAAATGTTTTAGTAGATATCCTGGATGAAACTTAAATGTTATGAGTTAGACAATGTAAAAACAGGTACAATTGCTAAAAAGGTATCCCAAGTGACCAGATAATCACTGCAGAGACAAAGTATAGACCCACACACACTCCCCCAGGATTCACTGACCCCCTCATACCCCTACAATGATAAGAACGTCAGCACCTGGTATAGGAAATCCTAGTAGAGCTGCACACAGGTGTCTTAAATAGCCTGAGGGAACCATAGAGAGGAGGACACAGGCCCATAAGCCACTCTAACCACTACATTTATGGTGGAAAATGTGCGCCTACCACCCCCCCAAAAGAAAACCCCCACTCTATTGCCATATAGATGCCACCTGCAGCCGTAAGGGCTATTGGGGTTGTAGACAGGTAGGTATAGTGGGTTTTAGGGGTGTTCTGGGGGCCTCACCATAACCTATAAGGGTGTTCTGGTGAGATGTTTATCTGGCACCCTTTTTGTAAAGTTCACAGCAGTGCCAGTCCATTACAAGATTGGCCCCTCCTATATCCAAATGGTCTTGTGGTAGGCATTTGGGACTTGGACAAATTATGGTCTAAAATGTGATATAAAGATAGACGCCCTGGTGGTCTGAATGAACAAAAGCCTGGACGTCCAGATAGCCGATTTAAAAAAAATAAATAAATAAATATATATATATATATATATATATTCTAGATGTATTTTTCAAAAATGGGCATTTTCCCACTGCCGACTTTGGGCATCTAGCGCCATTTGTCCCTCTATGTGTTTAGTCTTTTCTTGAGTCCTTTAAAAGTGGATTTAACCCTCGGATATCAGGAAAGATCATTCGAAGAAAGCTGCTTGTCTGGTAGAATCTAACCTGGCAGTGGCCAAGGTAGAAACCGCAAGGCAATTCTGGTCTCGGGAATGAAAGCATCAAGAAGGAGCCTAGAGGTAGGAAGCTTCGTCATCAGAGCAAATAGTAGCTTACGCTAGGAGCTCCGTCCCTAACCAGCACATTTCCCCGAGTAATACTTGCTACACCACAAAAAGGGACTGTTTGAATGGCTACAAAAAGAGAGTTGATGGAGGGTGGGGAGTTCAACGCACCAGTGAAAAATGCCTATATTATCATGCATAAGCGGCATTATACATGATTCTACAAGTTATGCATTACTTTTATAGAATTGCGCTTATATGAGGGGTCAATATTCAGCCAGCAAGTGGCAATGTGGTTAAAGTCTGCTTCTAGTGCTGAACCCACAAATTCAATGTTGTACCGAAAGCGGTGATTGGCGCTGAATTTCCAATTTCATTTTTAGCTACTGGAATTTGCCACTTATTTCTGATATTCTTAGAGGTTAAAGATAGGACTGTGGCACAGTGGTTTATTTTAAGAGTATTTTCGTTTTTAGGTTTACTCTGTAAACCGCCTAGTTGTAGACGGTATATACATTTTTTAAATAAATGCATAAAATGTGGTCCTATTTAACCGCTAAACCCAGCACTGAAAATTGGCACTAGGGGACTGATTCTGTAAGCGGCACCTGTAGTGTCTGCCACATGTCAATCACCTTAGCGCGCGCGTGACTTTTAATCATGCGCTAACCCCCGCGCTGGCTGAAAAACTACCGCCTGCTCAAGAGGAGGCGGTAGCAGCTAGCTTGGCCGGCGGTTTAGCGCACGGCTTTGTAAAAGGAGCCCATAGTTTGGGATTTTGCAATGTTTCATGCCAGCATATTTTCCCTGATCCATAGGATGATTTTTTTTTCCATTTTCTCATTTATTTCTTAAATTTGGTTAGGATTTCCTGGGTATCATCTGCATATGACTATCTCTTTAACTTTTTTTTTCTTTGCTATTACTCTTTAACTTGTGCAACTGTTTATCAGCCATGCTCAGTAGAAATAAACAAGCCACATATCTCAAAGATAACTTGAGGGGTCCCAACGTGGCCCCGTTTTGATCGCTTCCTCGTTTACCCATCGAGAATGACATTTTTTGCAGGCAGCGTTAGGAGGACACTTTCTGGATGCCGGTCTTTCTTTAGTCATCGGCATACATCTATGCAATACAGAAACAAGTCATGAAGACTGAACATTCTTACGAAATTCATCTTGACATAAGTTCAGACTCCTGAGGCAGGCCCGTCAGGGCCGAAACACAATTGTGTCGAGTCTTCAATGAGATCAAATACCATTCAATCACCTTTGTTGTTTCTTTCTGCTTTCACGGTCTGTGAAGGTAGCATTTCCTGTATTTTCTGCTGGTCGCCAGGGACCGAAGGCCGCATAGCAGCACCTTTTTTGGGATATTTAACTTTTAATTGGTTTTAAATGATACAATTAATTACCATGTCATTTAACATCAATTAAAACAAGTTAGGTGGCAGAAGAGTGCCTACCACCACCTAACTGGAGAATCTAGGCCTAACTGGCTGTATCACATGATATAGCTGGTTAATTGTTATGTGAAAACCGTAAATATTCAGCGGAGTTATCTCCAATTGAATATTCACAGACAGGCGGTTACATGCTATTTAAGTAGTCAGATGGCCATTGCCGACTGGTTAAATAGTGCTGAATATCGGGGGGATAATTTCTATTTATCCCATTAATTTATTATACAAAATTCTCCAAACCTTATCTTGTGTTTCATCATTGTTCAAAGAAGCAAAACAAGCCAAAGCCAAAATGTTGACTTTATTCTTCCTTAAAACCTATTTTCATGCTTATTCACATTAAAATTACATACACATCTGCTGAACCCCTTCCAACACCAGGTACATGTCTCTGAACACTTGATTTGTGATCCAATTTCCTGTTCTGAATAAGGAACAGAACACTCATGCCAACCTGAGCAAACATTTTTTCAGACTAAAGTGGGTTATGCATGGAGGACAGCCAGTTATTAGTGAATTATAAGCTCACTGTTTGTTTTTTTAACCTGGTTTAATATCCAGATTTCATAGAGACAGATTAGAACAAATGACAAAGCTACTTTGAAAGAGTCCCGTCCCCTCCTTTAAGGTTTTTGTAGGAAACCAGGGGTAAGTGAAGGACAGCTTTGAGTGCTCCACTAAACACTGCATTATTCATAGCACTGATTGCTGCTGAATTCTTATTCAGTAAACTTCAGACCTGAGCTTGGATATTGTCCAGATGAACCGTATTTAGAGCTCAAATATAAGACTTCTGTGTACATCGCTAGTGCAACAGGAAATACATGTGAGGTACATTATCCTCTCATTATCATCTCAACTAAATTGAAACATTTTCCATTCTATCAAGTTCTGTAATGCGTAATTTTTTTCAGTGATGGGACTGTACTTGCACTCTGAGGCATTGTTCTGTACTCATGAGTAATGTATTTTTTTATTTTTAGTATTCTTTCAAATGTATCTGTTTTATTTACCCTTTTCTCCATGTCTTCCCAGCCAACTCCAGTCTCCGTCCCAACTGCTGTCATTTAAAACAAGAAAAACAGGTCAGCCGGAATTTATCAACTGACTTCTGATCCCATGCTCATCACCACACACCCTCCGATCCTCAGATCAAAACCTATTAGCAGTCCCATCACTTAAACACATCAATACAAGGAGAAATTCCATTTTTTTCGGTTGTTGCTCCCTCCCTTTGGAATTCAGTGCCTAACTTCTTAAGAGAGACTAAACTAAACTAAAGCTTAACTTTGTGTACCGAGTCCTCATTCTGAGAAGGCTCAACTCGGTTTACAGCAATTAAATAAACAGGGAATGATTTACAAATGATAAATAGAAGATAATAGCAAAATTTCAAAAGCATTAATTTTCAAAATGTTTGGCAAATAGAGTAGTTTTTAAAGATTTATGACAAAATTGAAACAAATTGGAACTCCTTAAAAAAAAAAAGGGGAGATAATTCCAGAGGTGAGAGAATTTAAAGACCAAAGATTGACTGAAGATCTTGACTCCTTTAATCTATGGAGAAATTCAAATCCTTCCTTAAAACATTCCTTTTTAAGGATGCATTCCAAGTTTCACTGTCCTTTTAAGGATTTTATAAACTTAATTTCAGCCCATTTTAGTTGGACTGCTACGTGTTACCCTACCCTTTTGTATTTTCCTGTGTTCCTCTCTTTTCTTTATTTATATTGTAATTCTCCCTTTTCCACTCATTTCAGTATGTCCTTTGGTCTTATTTGTCCTGTTGTTTTAATTACATTACATTAGTGATTTCTATTCCGCCATTACCTTGCGGTTCAAGGCGGATTACATAGGAAGTTATCTGGAAATTTCCAGAGGACGTATAAAATAGAGTAGGTTGCATCTGGGTATTGAGATGATTCCTGTGGTGTTTAGTTTGTTTTCAAGTATTTCTTGAATAGCACAGTTTTTATTCCTATTCTAAAAGTTTTGTAATCTGGGGTTGTGATCAGTAAATTGGAGAGTTGGCGGTCTAGTTTTTCCACCTGTGTGGCTAGTAAGTTATCGTACAGTTTTTTCCATTTGATGTCTCTGATTGGAAGGTACGTGAATGGTGTGTGGGTTCTCCTGTGTCTGGTTGGGGTAGTTTGGATTAGGCAGTTGTTCAAGTAGGCTGAGAATTCTCCATTTATGGATTATTATTATTATTTTTTTTTTAATAACTAATTTTTAATAAACTTGGAAACTTCTATCTTGCTATGCATGGAACAAACTGCCCAAATCTCTATGGCAAGCTCCGTCTCTTGAAGTCTTCAAGTCCAAGTTAAAAGCCCACCTAATTGAGACGGCTTCTAACTCCTAAGTCCACTCACTTTGGGTTCTACATCCCCAACCCTATATGTCGTGTCTGTCTATCTGTTAGATTGTAAGCTCTTCAGAGAAGGGACCATGTATTAAATGTCAAATGTACAGTGCTATAGAAGTGATAAATAGTAGAAGTAGTATAAGGCACTTCACGGTTTGTTTCCTGGTTATTTACTGGATCACTTTGTATTTAACAATTCTCTTCGCTCTTCGCAAAATCTGGCATTCTTTGTCTTTCCCCTGCCCAAAGAATGAATGTTTAAGAAATTTCAGTGTAGATTGCTTTCTTACCAAGCAGCAAGTTGGGAATCAGAAATTCATACTTTTTTTTTTAAATTAAATTCTTCATCTTATCTCCAGTTTAGAAAGCTGCTTAAAACCTAAGGGGGTAATAATAAAAAAAAAAAAAAGAGAGAGAAAAGAGGTGTGTTTAGAGGAGGGAAAAGGGCGGGCAGTGGGTGGGAGGTTGGCCGACCTACACCTAGCCGTACAACAGGTATAACCAATACAGTTTAGTCGGCACTTAGACCTTTTTCACTTAGACGAAATAAAACCAGGTCTAAGTGCCGAAAAAGGGGCCGCTGAACTGATGGCCGCTGGCGCCATCAGTTCAGCGGCCCGGCAACCTAACCATCGCGGCAGGAGAGATGCCTCATCTCCCCTTCCGCGATGCCATCACTCCTCTACCCGAACTGCTGCGACCCACGGCAGTTCCGGTAGAGGAGTGATGGCATCGCGGTAAGGGAGATGAGGCATCTCTCCTGCCGCGATGGATCATTCCCCCCCCCACACAACCAACATCGGGGCAAGAGGGAGCCCAAGCCCTCTTGCCCCATTGAAGCCGCGACCCCCCCCGACTCGATTGGGCCAGGAGGGAGCCCAACCCCTCCTGGCCCAGGCGACCCCCCTACACCCCGACACGTTTGGGCCAGGAAGGAGCCCAAGCCCTACTGGGTCAGGCGACCCCCTTACCCCCACCCCCCACTACATTACGGGCAGGAGGGATCCCAGGCCCTCCTGCCCTCGATGAACCCCCCTCCCCTCCCAACGTCCGCGCCCCCCAGCCGACCCGCGACCCCCCCGGATGACTCCACGACCCCCCACCCCCCTTCTCCATACCTTTTCGTCGTTGGCATGCCACCGAAGAATGGGGCCGGATTGGCCCAGCGATACCAAAGCCCCGCCTACTGGTGGGGCCTAAGGCGCCTGGGCCAATCAGAATAGGCCCAGGAGCCTTAGGCCCCTCCTGTGGGCGGGGCCTTAGGCACATGGGTTGGCTGGGGGGCCCGATCGGGGGTTCTGGTTTACAATTCAAGTGGAAGCTTTAAGCAGCATCTCACATCATAAAAATATATTCACCACAAAGCCCAGAAGTTTAATCCAGCTCCATGGATTCCACAAACTCTCCTTCATAAGGAAGCATTTCACCAGCCTCCATAGGTTCCTATTGAGCAGATAGTTCTGGGGTAGCTAGTTCCTCAGCTTCACTCACATCCAACATCTCAACATCAGCTGGTGGCTGCTAGAAGGCAATATCTTTGGCTCTATTCTGCTCCTTCTGGGTGGTTTCAATGGCTCTGCTTCCTCCCTGCTGCTGGCCTCAAGGTCTGGTTTATATAGGAGAGAGTCCTGCCTACACTTGCATGGAACTGGCCCTGGCAGGTACTCTCTCTGTCTCCCTCTTTGGTGAGACTGCAGATTGCAGTCTGAGAAAAACTGAATTTTTTCTGTGTGGGGAAATAAGGAGCTTTTCTGCTTGCTTTTACAAACTTTCCCTTTGTGCTGCACAGGGCTTTCTTGCCAAGGATCCTGACTGTGAGGACTTGATCTGGGATAAACAGCCCCACTTGCCTGCGCATCGGGAAAACTTCTCTGATGGGCTTTAAACCCCTTTAATACTGGCCTGCCCTTATACTTCCCCTGTGGCAAGTCAGGAACGGCACTCGATTTGCCACAATACTATCCAGATTTCTTTGTAAAAATGTAGTTTTAAATGGACCAGATGGTCCAATAAAGCTTCAAGAAACTAATGTAAGGCTATCTGCCAGGTTAGGTAAAAAAAAACAGTATTTCTGCCATCATATTTCAGTCAAGGTGCAGAAATGAGATGTAAAAAAATAAATAAAAATCATTTCTGTAAAAGCAAGTGTGCTTAGATAGCAGGATCTTGCAGATTGCAGAAAGTTTCAAACCTGGATGAAAACACCTTAATTAGGATTCAGATATATTCGGGGACAGCAATTAATCAAGCTGTTATTTCATCAGCATTTCACAGCCTACAGCACAGCCATTAATTTTTCTTAGAACTTTAGACTTGGAATAAGACTGTTATATGTCGGCTTCTAATTAGAACTGCAGTGTTTGCTGCCTGGCAGGGATTACAGTGATGGCAGACAACACACGGCTGACTCCTTTTTGGGAAAAACCCTTTCAAATTCTTTGTTCAGAATGAATGATAAGGCAGAAAAGGGTCAAAAACAAATCTCAATAGCTTCTAAGGCCCATTATCCTAAACATGTGTTTCATAGACTTAGTTTTATAGCTTTTAGGGCTCCTTTAACTAAGCTGCGAGAGCGGTTTTAGCTTGCTAGACTCTAACACCAGTATTGAGCTGGCGTTAGTTCTAGCCACATAGCGCGGGGTTTAGCTATCGCAGCTTAGAAAAAGGAGCCCTTAGTGATCGATATTTATTTAATTCTATATATTTGTGCATATGCTTAGAAGTGTTTATTTATTATCCTTTAAATAAATAAAATAAATAAGGGTTAGATAATTACAGCATATATATACCATATTTCTTCATATATAGGCCATGGCCTATACATGGGTATACAAACCTGTGTATGGGGTGGCCTATGTAGAGATTTTAAATCATCCCCCACCCCTGCAGCTGGAGGATCAGGAGAAGATAGAGAAGACGGCAATCATCGTGGGGGACTCCATCATCAGACAAGTTGACAGCCACATAGCGGGAGGATGACTTGATCAGCTGGTGACCTGCCTACCGGGAGCCAAGGTAGAAGACATAGTGAGCCGCATCGACAGGATCCTCAACAGTGTGGAAGAAGAAGATACGGCGGTGATGATCCATGTGGGGATGAACAATATGAGCAACAGGAACTACAACAGGGAAGTACTGAAGGACAAATTCCGGATGCTAGGAAGGAAGCTGAAGACCAGAACGCAGAGGATAGCATTGTCTGAGATCCTGCCGGTACCCAGGGCAGATGAGAAGAGGCAGATGGAGCTACAAGCAGTCAACGCGTGGATGCGGCGCTGGTGTGAGGAAGAAGGATTCCACTCCATTCGCAACTGGATGATGTTCTGGGGGAAACATAGAAACATAGAATATGATGGCAGAAAAGGGCTATAGCCCATCAAGTCTGCCCACTCTAATGACCCACCCCCCTGACTTTACTCCCTTAGAGATCCCACGTGAATGTCCCATTTTCTCTTAAAATCTGACACGCTGCTGGCCTCAATCACCTGCAGAGGTAGACTGTTCCAATGATCGACCACCCTTTCTGTGAAGAAGTATTTCCTGGAATCACCACTAAATTTCCCTCCCCTTATTTTTAGCGGATGCCCTCTGGTGGTCGAAGGACCTATAGGACGGAAGATATCATCTTCCACCTCGATACGGCCCGTAACATATTTGAACGTCTCTATCATGTCCCCCCTCTCTCTTCGTTCCTCTAGTGAGTACAGCTGCAATTTATTTAGCCTTTCTTCATATGTGAGATCCCTGTCTTGAACAGCAACAGCCTTGGAACTCCAACCTCCAGTAGAGTACCAGGGCATAGTTGGGGATCAGAAAGAACTGGAAACAGCTCCTGTGATGAGGGACAGGGCAGCAGCTTAACGGTTGAGGAGCCACGTTGGTAATACGCATCATGGGGGCATTGCCTTCCTATCCTCTCCTTCCTGCCCCATACTAAGCCTATCCTTAATCTACCCCAGGGCAGGAAGAACTCATCTGATCTTTGGTTACTAGCTCAATATCTCTGCCATAGATGATTTATGGTAAATTGGTCAGAAATTTCATTTCACAATGCAGTTAAGATGAATAAAAAGTTATAAACCAAGAGGGCTGGTAAATGAGAACATTTTTTCTATCCTACCTGTGCCAAAGAATTTCCTTTGATTTATAATCCCTAGTTCTGGGCCAAGTCAGTTGTATACTCTCTCTCACTCTTTACTCCAGGTGGCTACAGTATTAACACTAACAGTATCAAATTAAGTAAATATATCTTCATTAATTAATATTGATCTCATTTATATATCACTGCTGTATTAAGGATAGAGATCATTTTGAATAGTCACAAGTGCATATCTCATGCAGGACACAAATTCAGGTCACATCGTACACTAATGGATAACTGTTAAGAGTATAATATAATTTCCATTTTCTCCTTCTCCTCTGCAATTCATGCCTTTGGGAAATACGTAGCAGCAACGTTATATGTCCCACAAGAAAAATTAAAAGGAACAATTGTTTCATAAAATATGATACCTTTATGCAGGTCTTATCTAGAGCTCTACATTTCTCAAATGAATCCTCCATCTAGTAATATTTTAGACTCCATATTAGGTGATATTTCAGCCTCTGTCATCATCTTGTCATTTGTTCTTGAATAGCTATAAGGTAGTTACTTTGAAATATTTGGACTATGAATTTCAAATCCTCTGTTATACTTGGAGTGGAGCAGAAGGGCAATGTTGGGGTTCAAATCCCACTGCAGCTATTTGTGACCCTGTATAACTTGCTTACTCCCTTCCCCCCTAAGTGTTATAAGCTTGTATATAATTGTAAAAAAAAAAATAAACCCAACTATTTAAATAAATTGCATGTCGGAGAAGTGCCTCTGTAGAGATCAGTTCCGAGGAGCTGCTTCTCAGCCCAATCAAGAAGAGAATGATGTGGAGCCATGAAATGTATATGCTTCATGCAACCATCCCTTACCTCAATGTGTTTTTTATATGTTATTGCTCATTTATTATTTTTCTGGTATTGTGAATCACTTTGATACTTTGTGACAAATTTCTGAATGTTAAAAATTGTTAGCAAAATTACATAAAATATAAAAATGAATCTGACATTTTCTATGCACTAGAAATATACCACATAGGGATCCCTTTTACTAAGACATGCTAGCCATATTAGCGTGCACTAAACATTCACATGTCCATTATATTCTATGGGCACGTTAGAGTGTAGTGCATGCCTTAGTAAAAGGACTCCATAGTTTTGATATTCATCCTGCAACAGTCAGCAGTTTTTAAGCCACTGAAAGCCACGAGCAGATTTATCCTTAGATAATGTCTGAGCACCAATATTGAATATCAACCCAAAATCCATGCAGTTGCCGATGATATTCAAGGATAGATCTAAAGGAAGTGAAAACTGTGTAGGCCCTGGTCCTGAATGAGGCCAGTGCCCACATAACTTCCATCTTTTCTCCAATTCCACTCCCAGACCTCACAGAACCATTTTGGCTTAACACCAAAACTTGAACGCTCAGTCTCAAAGTATTTTACCAAATCCCGTGTACCAAGTCAAAAACACATTTATGAATTGGCATTATTCAAGTAAAAAGTCTTTTTCCTGAGCAAACTTGTAATAGAGCTTTTTGTCTACATAAATGAGCTTGTACGAGAAAACCACTTTCTCTATTTTCAGGCTAACTTGAACTCATTTATGGGTATATGTGGGATATAAGAATGTGTTATTATTATGGTTAGAAGAGACATTTCTGGGAGTGGGATTGAGGAGGAATTTGTCCTTATGAACTTTCAAAGGTATTGGGTTTACTTTTTCCTGAAAAGCTAGCCACATAAATTGTTTAATATAAATGTGTGTACTGCTTAACTGAGATGATTGTCATAATGACATACTGTCATAGTACAAGCAATTTCACTATGAAAATCTAGTGGTCCACATAGTAAAATCCTACATACATGCAAGTCCCCTGGGACATAACTTCCTGTTTCCCCAAGGGCTGAATGCAGCAGAGGAAGGCTCAGGCCTGGTGCTGATATATTTGTGTGAAACGTGATCTCTGGAAAGGAGAAATACACATTTACAGATAGACACAGAAGGGTAGCTTCCAAGACCACAAGATGAGAGAGAGGGAGAGATTCAGTGAGGGGAAGGAGAACAGAGATGTTGGGCCTGAACAGACACTTGCATTGGGGTCACTTTGGCAGGCTATATACTCCTTTTGTCAACAAAGACTGAGCAGATGGTGACTTGACACCATCTGGAATGACTCAAGAGTTTAGGATATCCAATATTAAGGGAAAACCCAAACCAGTCTTAATAGAATTATTCAAGGAAAGGAAAGATTGCAGTATGTTACCTAAACAAGATATATGAAGGAATCATTATGTTGAAGAGCATAAGAATAGCCATAATGGGTTCATCTAGCCCTGTATTCTGTTTCCAACAATGATCAATCCAGGTCAAAATTACCTGGTAGAAACCCACATAGTAGCAACATTCCATGCTTCAAGGTAGACTTCAATCAAGGAAGATAACAAATACTAGTGTGACTAAGGAAGGATATCTTACAGATGGCAGTTGGGATATATCCTGAACAGTCTAGACAGAAATAATTGGGTAGTCTAGCTGAACTGTCATCTAATGTGAAGTCAACATTCAAAGGGATTTTCAAGCTAATTGTTGCCATCAGATGGACAAAATCTGAGATTTAACAGTCTCCTCTCATTCCCCAGTTATGTACTGCAGGGACAAAATTTAGCCTGGTATAAAAAAAAGAAAAGAAAAGAAAGGATAGTAGCTCTGAGGGGCATTTCTGGTATGTGGTTCTACTTTTTCTGGGCAGTGCTAATATTTAATGCTGTTTAGACAAAGTTACCCAGTTCAGCCAGGCTGCACAAATAGCAAGCTTCAAGTATATCTGGGTATATTCAGCAGTAAACTCATCCAGATAAGTTCTACTGAATAGCCAGATAATGTTATCTGGTTAACTTTGGCCAGATAGCTTTGCTGCTTAATCACTTGCTAAATATGGACCTTTGTGTAACTGTAGTTACCTTGCCCTCATATTTAGAGTTCTGCTGTCTGCCTGGTCCTTAATGCTTTCTTTAATATCTTTAGATGCAGTTAAGCAATATGTTTCACCATTTGAATTTATCCTGAATAAAGAACCGATTTTCAATACATTGGGCTCAAAAATCTACACCTAGTCATGGTTCCAATGGAGAATCTATTAGGTCAGTATTCAGGAGAATCTTAGAAAATTGAGTTTTCCTCGCTAATATTGGGTATTGTCATTGATTCTTCACTTACATTCAAGGATCAACTAAATTCTCTTGTTAAAAAGTGTGTCTTCAGCCTCCGTATTCTGAGAAGAGTGAGAGCGCTCTTTCATCAGCAACATTTCTCTGTATTTGTTCAGTCAATTATCTTGTCATGGTTGGATTATTGTAACTCAATGTATCTGGGTCTTTCAAAGGTCAGTCTACAGAGATTTCAGCTGACAGGCACAAAGGAGTGGAAAAGTCCAACAAAGACTGGTGAATTCAAGATATTCCTTTATTTCTTCAATTGCAACATATATCGACTCGACGTGTATATGTTTCGGCCCGTGGCCTGCCTCAGGAGTCTCACAAGTCTGTATAAGGGTCAGACTTCAGCTAATACAGAACACTGCTGCTAAGCTCATATTCGGTAAGAGTAAATTTGATCACGTAACCCCGCTGCTTAGGGAACTACATTGACTTCCAGTGTATCTTAGAATTAAATTCAAGTGCATTTGTATTGCATTTAATATTCTATTTGGCATCTTTATCACTCTGGTTCCTTTAGATTGGAATGTGCATAGATCTCATCTCGCCAGAAGTTCTCAAAAATTAAAACTTACATTTTCTTCCCTTAGGGGTAAAAATATAACCTTTATGAGAATTAGTCATTCTTTCGCTTTCAAATTAACAGAGCTCTGGAATGATCTACCGCTGGTGTTGAGAAGTTCCAGAAAGCCCTGAAAACTTTCCTGTTTACTAAACATTTTGGAAATTAAGTCCTTGTAGTTAACTCCTTTTTTAAATGTTTATGTATTATGCTTATTTCACTGTTAACCGAGTCGAGCTCCTTTTGGTTGAAGACCTGGTCTATAAAACTAAGTTTTTATTTAGTTTAGTTGGCAGTTTTGAACATTTTCTGAAGCATTGACCACTATAGGCTGAATTCAATGCCAGGCCTCGTACAGGTGCCCCCATTGAATATAAAGCTGCCATCCGACAACTAGCCAGGCACAGTTAGGATTGTTTTTATCTGATCCTGTGTGCTCAGTTACTTACCCAGGCACTGGCACTGAATACTGGCTGTGTCTGGGTAACATTCAGATCTACCCCATCTCAACCCTAGAACAATCTTGGCACAAACCAGTGTTGTAGCAGTCAGAACTGATATTTATCAGCCCTCCTTAGTTAAGTTCCAGGTAATATTTGTTCAGCTCAGCTCAATGTTATTTAAAAGGCTGGGACTTTTCTTGCCCAGTTAAATAGCATTGGATATCAGCCATTCAATTTAATTTGAGAAATGGTGGCCAATAAAGGGAACTTCAGATTTTAGCTCTCATGCAGGATGCCTTCCATTTTCCTTTCTCATGGGACAATGAATTTCTCAGTGATCATTTCAAATGAGAAGCTTCTTAAGTAAATGCCTTGTCTGTGTATATTAGAAATTAACTGATTAATAGAGCAAAGGTAATTTATTGCTTACCTCAGCCAGCGTTGTATAGCTATTATTTAGAAGCCATTCAAAGGACTATTTCAAGTACTCACTAGGCATACAATACTCAAATTAAAATATCTTGCCAAGCGCCAGCTTTTTTCCTTCTTCCAGGATATTTGAGGAGTAAAGGGAATGTGTTTGCGAAGAGCGCAAATAAATGTTCTATTGACTGAAGAAATTGCTGTGCAAATAGACTGTGTTTGTATGCATTTTGTTGCTGTTTCTCAGGCTTATCAATCACAATTGATCAGTGTGTATTATTCATGGCCCCAGACATTTGGCAATATAAACCTATGTATAGACAAGTTTCCAGCTGCATTCTAGTTGGTAAAATAATGATTGATACTCTGCTTGCTAATTTAACTAGCTCTGCTGTGGTTGATTATATTGTCGGTGAACAGCTTGCTGAGAAATTACCCTGTAAGCTGAATCTTTGACAGCCCTTTTCCCCCCATTATGCATGTTTAGCATCATCATTACCTTAGTCACATTTCTAAGGTTATGTGTTAAGATTGTATTGCTGTTATTCTGTTTGCTTCCATTGTGTTTTCAAAATTGTATGTGTTGATTTTATGTCCCTTTTTCTGTCTTCCTCCCCCTCCCCATCAACCAGGATCTTCTAAAGCAGGCCCTTAGAATCTAGCACTGACCTTCCTTATAGCCCAAAACCTCCAACCTGAATACAAACAAGTAAAAGATAGAAATTCTAAACTCCATGTACTTTGCAGGAAATTTAATGAATAGTTTATCATGTGGCATTCTGAAATATTGTCACTAAGTACAGGTATTTCTGTAGAAATGTGTGACCCAAGCTAAAACAGAACAATACTGACACAAAAGATTAAAGAAGGAGCCAAGTGAAGTTATCACTAAATGCAATAAATGGTGCTCAGTTGGGCCAATTATACATGTAACATAATTGTGTTAGATGACATCAACTCGTGTTCGAGTCCTAGCCATCTACAGATTTACAGATCTAAAAAGAAATTGGTTTTGCGCTAGTTTAGTAAGGTCCTCCAGCATCATCCCTATGTCCAGCCATCTGGCTGCAGATCACCCTCTTCACCCAGCTCCTTCGATTTTCCCAAACATGATGTCCTCCTCCATCTCTTTCTCTCTTCTGACGGTGTGACCAAAATAAGACATTCATAACTTCATCATTTGGGCTTCGAGTGACATAGCCGGTTTGATCTCTTCCAGAATCGATTTGTTCTTCTGGTGGTCCGTAGCATGCCTAAAATCCTTCTCCAGCACCAAAGCTCAAAAGAGTCGATCTTCTTTCTGTAGTGTCCAACTTTTGCATCTGTAATTAACCACTGAGAAAATGAGTGCATGTAACATAATTAATTGTCACTAAATTGGCAAATAATTAGTGATAAATAACTGATGAAAACAAACGCTAAGTGGCACTAATTTGCAGTTACACATTTAGTCGACTCATACTCCTATAAACAGTCCTCTCTGATATTCAGACCATGAGATATAGCCATCTGTCTCCTGTGGTTTGCAGCAATTATGGATATTCAAAGGTGGGGGCTATATAAGGGCACTGGCATTGAATATCTGGTTCCCCATGGGAGTGGACTAAGGGATCTGGCCAATCGGAGTCCTAGGTCACTCCTAGTGCATCCCAGAATGCAGTGGGAAAGAGGCCTAAGATTCCGGTTGGCTCAAGGTGTCTAAGGTCCCTCCTATGGAAAAGCCTTAAGCCATTAGGCCAATCAGGGCCTTAGGCCTCTCCCTGGTGCATCCCACGATGCACCAGGAAGGGGAAGGCCCTCCATTCAGTGGAAGCGGGTCTGTTAGCCCACAGGAGTAAGCATCCATCTGGCCTTCCAACTAAAAATTGTACTGGGGGGTCCAGGAGGGTTTGGGGGGGTTGGGATTCTAGCAGGAAGGACTGGGCATCCATCCTGCCGGTGGATGTCTCAAGTGGGTGGATTTGGGGTTCCCTCAGGATGGACTGGGCTTCTTTCCTGCCAGTAGTCTTTGTGTGTGTGGGGGGGGAGGGGGGGGTTAAAGTTTCCTGCCAAGGCTGCTAAACTGATCGCAGCAGGAAGATTCCCTTGCTACGATCAACTCAGCGGCAACCCGATTCTCTGTCACCTGTGGCATTGATGTCGGTTAGAGAATTGTGATGTTAGGCATGCTTAGACATGTGTCCGTGAATTGTGAAAAGGGACAGATTTCTCTGTAAAGAGGGAACCTGTTGGTACTTTTGTTGTCAATCCTGTTAATTCCAGTATATACAGCAAATTACATTAGTGATTTCTATTCCGCCGTTACCATGCGGTTCAAAGCGGATTGCATATGAATTGTCAGGACATTTAGAAGTACATAAGGAGTGGTCTGGATATTTTCTAGTTTGCTAAGGAATGGAGCGTATTGCAGGTGATGTTGGAGGTAGATCTAGGTGTGTTAGTTTGGTTTTATGTATTTTTTGAATAGTAGGATTTTGTTTCTTTTTTGAAGGTTTTGTACTCTGTGGACACCCACTAAAAATCAGGGGCGGGAAATTTCATGGCGACATCAGGAAGTATTTCTTCACCGAAAGAGTGGTTGATCATTGGAATGAACTCCCAGTGCAGGTGATCGAGGCCAGCAGCGTGCCAGATTTTAAGAATAAATGGGATGCACATGTGGGATCTCTAAGAGGGTAAATTTGGGGGAGGGTCATCAGAGTTGACAGACTTGATGGGCTATGGGATATCTAAGAGGGCAAAGTTAGGGGGGTGGGTCATTAGTGTGGGCAGACTTGATGGGCTATGGCCCTTTTCTGCTGTCATTTTTCTATGTTTCTATGAAGTCAGTAGATTGGAGAGTTTGGTGGTCCAGCTTTGCTGCTCGGGTGGCTAGGAGGTTGTCGTACAGCTTTTTTCATTTCACGTTTTTGGTTGGAGGGTGCGTGAATAGTGCGTGGGTTCTCCTGGTTGAGGTGAATTGTTTTAGTTTGTTGTTCCAGTAGACTGGGCTGTCTCCATTTATGGCTTTGAATAGTAGGCACTAGAATTTGAAGAGTACTCTTGCTTGTATTGGGAGCCAGTGTGAGTCGTGGTATGCCTCTGTAATGTGGTCAAATGCTTATGTTATACTATTCTTGTGTTTTGTATCAATGCAATAAGGGTCATTGATTAAAAAAAAAAAAAAAAAGGTCCTTGGATATCAAGAGAAGTATTGAAAACCTCCTGGGATATCAGGATTAGACTTATGTAATTCAGATCATTAAAGTACAGAAGCCCTTCAAGGATTCCATGGAAGAACTGAGATCAAGATGCTAATAGTGAATATCCTAGAGATGAAGTTAGAAAGATTTCTGCAGAGATGTTGACTTGTGGAGGATGGTTACATGATATCCCTGTGCGCTCACAGTTAAAAGAGAGTATTATCCTCCAGTATAGTGCACTGATGCATTGGAGAGATAAAGCAGTGGTTGTGGTAGAGGAAAGGGGAACTCTTGTTCAAGGTTTATGAGCTGCTGGGGACTTCTTAATTATGAGCAGTCTGTGAAATCATAAGATTTGAATATATAAGGAATGTTTACAGCCTAAGATTTTATTAAACTAAACTAACTAAACTAAATCTTAAGTTTATATACCGCATCCTCTCCATAGTTAATGTAGATCAAGCACTTGAGAGTTGTGCTTAGCTGAGGCATTTTCCTTCCATTTAAATATCTGCTTAATCTGATGTACTTTTGGTGTCATGAATATTATATAATATTGTTGTGTATGAACTTCACTGGCCTACAGCTGGAGAGTGTTTAGTCAAATGGTACAAGGTTGATTGTCACTGCTAGCCCATCGAGTATTATTTATATCATGAAAGGAAAAGCCCAATTTTTCATAGCCCATAAATCCTCAAACGATTCTTGTAGCAACAATAATGCATTCAAATTTTCAAAAAGATTTCTTTAAAAGCATCTGAAATATCTTGAGTCATATATCATCTCAAAAAGTCAAAAACGTTCAAAGATCTCTTTTAAACTCATGATCATTTATAGATAATTTTGACTCGAATTATTGATTCTGTTTATTCATTAAGGTGAATTGTAAGACAGTAGCTTACTGAATCCTTCCACTGTAGTACATATAGAATCAAGGGATATTACAGCAGGATGCTGAAGGGCAAATTTTTTAAAAATGGTGTTGTTCCCTCCATAATCTCTGCTCCAATCGCCAACCTAGGTTATTTATTTCTTTAAAATATTTATAGCCCGCTTATCCAACAATGCTAAGCGGGTGACAACATAACCTACCTAATAACAATAAGCAAAACCTATTCTCAAATATACAAAACAAAAACAAATTTTAAAAAATCAACAACATAAAATTCTATGAAATCATGCACACCAACCTGAATGAGTAAGAATAAAGAAAGAAAAATAAATCACCCCCATGCTCTCACTAATCACTTAGCAAAACAGCGCTCAAACAGAACCGTTTTCAGCCCTGTTCTAAACTACAAAAATGTAGAAGCCTGCCTCAGTTCCAATGGTAAGGCTTTCCGACACACCAGACTGCACTGAAAGCATTGTCTTACGACTCACTGAGAGCTTGACAACGTTCAACGGAGGCACCTCCACGCATAACACACGTACAGGACAATACCACTGCAAAACAGAACGTAAAATCAACAATTAGAAAATTATGGACAAGACCTTAAATTTGATCCACGCGCTAACCGACAGCCAGTGAATATCACAAAGAATTAGTGTAATATGATCAAATTTCAAAGACATGAGCAATGAGGCGTGCAGCAGGAGAGACAGCGTTGCTGTGACCTGGAACTGCCTGGTCTCCAGGGCAAATTTCAATGGCTCCAGCATCAACAATGCTAGCCTCTTCAGATCTTTCTGATGCAAGGATTTGGGGGAGAGGGATTGTCTTATTACATGAACTCAAAGTTGTTTCAAGGACAAGGGAGCTGCCCCTAGCAGCTCCTCAGGCACTCCCAGAAGTCATCTTCTGGGCATCTCAGTCAAACTTGTGAAGCCCATAACAATCCATAGGACTCAAGGTAGGTGCAGTCAAGGCTCTTCTTGCTGTTTGGCTATGTAACTTTTTGCTCAAACCAATAAAAAATATAAAACAACAGATGGAAATATATAAGCACATTTTGTACGACTCCCAACCTGCTTCAAAGACAGGGCTCTTCAACATGCTCTGATAAAGTTCCATGGGGCACCAAATTCTTGCCATTTCTGGGTGGTTGGTGTCTTTCATTTCTCACTCAGATTTTGAAGTCAAGCAAAGTCAAATGTATCATAAACAAAGTACAAGGAAAACGTCAGAACGCAATAAGGCAGATGGAAGAAATCTAAGTCCACTAAGGGGCTTAGCAACCGCAGATAACGTGGCATTATACTATTATCTAAACCTAAGTATAAGTTTGAATTTCCTTGAAACACATAAGGGCCCTTTCATTAAAGCTTAATGCCGTTTAACAGACGTTAGCTTCCACTAAGTGCCATATGGCCCATGGATATAAAATAGGACATGCTAAGTCTGTTAGTCCGTGCTAAGCTTTTGCAAAAAGGCTCCAAAGTGATGTCAGGGACAAAAGAAATATGAGCCAGTGTTCGTTCTTCACCTACATAGTTCCTTCTTTTTTTAAAAAAATTATTTCTTTAAATTTCAAACTAATTTACAAGGATCCACTTGTTACAGCAAATCAGAGTATCATTCATCAAGGCATATATATGATTTATAAAAAGAAACATTTAAATATTAAGTGGCACAAACACTAATATGAAAATTAAAAACTAAATCATATAGAATTTACAATTATTTCAAAACTCTTCCTTAGACCTCAATATGGCCTTGGGGACAAACAAGAAAATAAGATAAGGAGATCTCTTGTTAACAATGAAAATAAATGTTAGGAAAAGGCTTAACTTGAATCATACCAGCCTATTTTCTTTGAAGCCCTAATTTCATACATTCATTACTTTTTTTGTGTCCCAAAAATTTCAAAGCTGCTCTGGTACAAAAAACACATATTTAGTCCCGGCATATTTTTTTTGACACTTACAGGAGTCATTTAATAAAAAATTTGCTCCCATTTTTACTGCTTCTTCCCGCATAGCTAAGAATAATTTTCTGCGGTCTTGAGTTACCTTTGCAACATCAGGAAAAATCCAAATTTTTTGACCCATGAATAAACTTTGAGGAGAACGAAAAAAAGCCTTCATAATTGAGTATAAGTCCTGTTCAAAGACTAATGATACAACCAAAGTTCTTCGGTATTCGATCTCCTCCTGAGAATTCTCCAATATTACATTACATTACATTAGAGATTTCTATTCCGCCAGTGCCTTGCAGTTCAAGGCGGATTACAAAAGAATCACAAAAAACGTATTACAAGAAGAAGATATCTGGTAATTTCTAGAGGAGATAAAGAGTAGATGAGGTTTCTTTGGGGAATCGGGAAGGTATTGGGAAGTGGGAAGGAGCTAGCGGTATTAAGTCGTTTGCAGGAATTTTTTGAAAAGTAGCGTCTGTACTTCTTTTCTGAATGTTTCGCGCAGCCGAACCCCCGCTGACCCTCCATCCTTCCCTCCCATCCAAACCCCACCGACTGCAAACCCTCCATGCCTCCCTCCAGAGCAGCGTCGGGCCAGCAGCATTCTAAACAGGCTGCTTTGCGGCTTTCTCACGTTGGGGCCTTCCATGTGCTGTGTTACTGATGACATCATCAGTGATGTGGCAGATGGAATTCCCCAACGAGAGAAGGCTGTTGGCCCGATACTGCTCTGGAGAGAGGTATGTAGAGCTTGTAGTTGGCGGGGTTCGGATGGTAGGCGGGCCGGATTAAATAACCAAGCGGGCCGGATATGGCCCATGGGCCGTAGTTTGCCCGTGTCTGATTATATATGGCCTGTTAATCATTTTATTATCTAAACAGCTCAAATCATATTTCAGTATCTGCGCATTTCTACTTTCCATCTTTGGCAATGGTGTTACCACCTTAAATTATTACAAGGCCCTTGATCAAATCATGTAGATCGGAGCACTTCTTTCTTGCTCTCAGCCTTACTGTTTCTCCCCTGCAGCTTTATTGTCCAATAATCTCATTTCCCAGATGGTGACATGCAAATTATATTTATCCAATTCAAATACTGCTCAGAAGGCAAATTTAGAATGAATTAATCAGATTTGTCAGCATATGAATAGGATTCATAGAGTTACCTCAGAAATACCCTGCATCCAATTCTATATTTCAGAACCAGAAGGGATGATTTGTTCAAACAGATTGCATCTCAGTGTTAACTCCATCTCATCACCTGCTCTCATTCAGTTTAGAGGCAGGTCTCTGTCAGCATGCAAAATTGTTTTCCTTAAGTACAAGACATACTGTGACCTTGAGGCTGAATGTGAAACTTCAGCAAAAGCACAGATACTGCAGAAAATGTACTTTAGATGCTTAATTCACTTTTCTCATCATTTTACAGATGTTCTGTATTGTGAAACATGACATTTAAACAAAGTGTATTTTATTGGCCTTTGCATTCAAATCTGTTTTCTGGTCTTAATGAAAAGGCCAATAAAATACTAGCCCCAAAATATGCCCATAATTCTATTATACATGAGCTTTTAAGACCAAAATGGCTCCATTGTTCAAATATGACATATGCACAAAAGGGAGAAAGAAAATCCAACGTAGTCTGCAGTAAACAACAGCAACCAGAAAACAACAAACAGACTGCAGACAATGTACAAGATGCAGGCGTTGTTTATTAGTAAATGCAGTAACATATACAACCTTATAGCCAACCAAGGGACCCGACACGGTCCGTGTTTCGGATGACACGCCTTCCTCAGGGGTCCATGGTGGTTAAGGTATAAAGCAAACTGCGTAAAAGATAACAAACACACGCCAATCACGATCAAATGGGGTCAAGCAAGTCTTACACATTTGATCGTGATTGGCGTGTGTTTGTTATCTTTTACGCAGTTTGCTTTATACCTTAACCACCATGGACCCCTGAGGAAGGCGTGTCATCCGAAACACGGACCGTGTCGGGTCCCTTGGTTGGCTATAAGGTTGTATATGTTACTGCATTTACTAATAAACAACGCCTGCATCTTGTACATTGTCTGCAGTCTGTTTGTTGTTTTCAAATATGACATAAACATAGCGGCAAGTTTTTGGAAAGGTTCCAATTGACCCCCTTGGTATCATTAAGAGACTTGGTTGCCTGTTTTCAGCCCACCTATTCCCCCACACTATGACTCATTGCTCTGGAACCACCCTTTTTTCATTCACCTCACCACCAAAACAGTCTCCCAAATCCGTAGGGCAGGGAGGAAAGGTGCCAAGCTAAAATTCTTTCTTCTCCTTTCCTAACACCTTCACCTCACCCCCTTTGTCCAAACCTTCCACTACAAAACAAATTCCCCCAGCTCACTCAAATCATCATTGTATTCTCAAGCTCATCTTCTCTTGCTTTATCCAATCCCCACACTCTACCACGTTTCTACCCAATTCCTTCTGCCTAAATACAACAAATATTCTCCGCAAATCAAATCCCATTCATCCTTTAACATGGACTCTTACAAGACTTTCACTTCCCTCCCACTTCTCCTTCCCAAAACCCTTCTACTGACTTGATTAAGCTCGGACAAGGTTATCAGCCCACTATTTACAATGGGCTCACTTGATATTCTTTTCGACTGCTTATCATTTGGTAATTTTTTACAGTAAAAAAGTGGCTCTGATGGTATTATTATTATTATTGTTGTTTTGATGAATAGTCTGAATCTTTTCATTAAAAAAAATTTGGATCTTTTCCAGATAAGCCCCGCCAAAAAGTTAACCCCCGCCACCCAAAAAAATTATAAAAAAGAGGCACGATCTGTAGAAAGTAAAGTGGGGGGGTTCCCCCCCACACACACACCCCCGTCGGAGCCCTTAAAAAAATGGTCGACAGTTTATCCTATTTTTTTATAATGTTAAGTTTCATATCCTCTTTTTTATAATCTTTTTTGGGTGCTCCGACGGGGGGGGTTTGGGGGGGAACCCCCCCACTTTACTTTATACACATCGCGCCACGTTGTGGTGCCGTTGTGCTGAGAACTTCACTGGTTAAGGTTGCGTGCGCTGGCAAAAGGTGGCGGGGCTTAACTTTCGGCGCGTCCACTTTTTCCATCAGTGGCGGGGCTTATCTGGAAAAAATCCGAAAATTCTATCTTATGATTTGTTCTTTTTAAAAAAAAAACATTTGGGCAAAAAAAAAATGCAGCCAGTGTTGGCATACAAAATATAATTTTGTGTCTGTATGCTGGAATTATCTGGCATGTTAAAATGCACTGGAAAAATAACTGGCATAGTGATATTCTGGGACTGCAGCTTTATGAGTAACAGCAGGTAGTGAGGGTTCGCAGTGCACTAAAATATTTGTACATCAAAGTAAACTTCCAATGAATCCCTGCGTGAACCCATCCAGCATCTTTAACCAGGGATTCATGTTTCTACTGACTTCAGAAAGTCTGGGGTAAATGTACATTAGATGGCTATTCCGAATCCATGTCGTTCCTGGCTAAGAGATACGCTGACAACTTCCTCGAACAGATGCCATTTCTGATGCATAGTAAACAGAACCACAAAGGTTTGAATTCAAAGCTCCATTACCTTCTGGAATTCTCCTGACATGCTCAGAAAAGCTTTCAGGTAAGGAAAATGTATTTTGTTTCTATATTTGCAGAGAAGTGATTTGATTTATTACTTACAAACCACCATTAAAGACAAAATATCTGACCACGGGGACATTCAACATCAAGAGACAGGGTCACGGTACTCTTTTCTCCAATTGATTTTTGCTTCTTTTTTTTTTTACGCCATGTTTTGTCTTTTTAGAATCCAAATTAGGTATGTTTTGTGGCTTGGCAGGTTATAAAGCTATCAAATAAATGAAAAATGAAGTGAAAAAGCATAAAAGAAAATAACATAAAACCTAATTGTGATCAGTGCAGAATTACACAGTACAATTAGCAACAAAAATCCAAGAATAATAGTGTGGGTGGAGGAAATAATTTTAGCCAGGTTTTATTTGAGCCTGTAACAAAACATGTAAGGAAAACAATAAATGATTAGAGAACAGAAGTGCCAGCTCTCTAGGGATATTGGCAACACTTTGCGATTGTGAGAAAACAACAGATCATCCATCTCCCATCTAATGAATTCTGGCACCGGATTCCACAATTGAAGGGCAAGACCAAAACAAGCTTGGGTCTATGAGGATCATTGCTGGCTCTGACTCACAGACTGATTGAAAGCTTATTTTGGAAAGCTAGAACCAAACTGGTGAAGCTAGGAAAGAAACAAGTATTAAGAACATGAGATTCAGGCAGTGACAACGGGGGTGAGCGGCGCCCTGGGTGGTGGCACCCCTCTCCCGCCCTCTTCCCTGCACCCCCCCCACCATGCTTGCGCGCCCTTTCCCCATACCTTTTTATCCAGCGCGAGCAGCCATGACGTTGCTGCTTGTGTCTGCTTCGGCACTCTCTCTGTTTCTAGGCGTGGGTCCTGGAAGTGACATCAGAGAGCGACCTCATGGCTGCTTGTTCCAAAATTAAAAAGGTATGGGAGGAAGGGGAGGGGCAGCAGGGGGAGGAGTGGGAAGGGGCGGAGAACAAGAGGGGTGCCAGCGCCCCGAAGAAGACCGCGCCCAGGACGGTCCATCCCCCCCCCTTTACGCCATTGGGCTCAGGCTAGCAAAATGCAGAGAGGGTTCCAGGTACCAGCAAAGCAAGTCCGTATTTAGAGCAACACATTTCCAAGGGTGGAATTTTGGCCATCACATTGACTAGGAATGTAAATGTTAGTGATGCCAAATCAATTTAACATTTTTTTATTATTATTATTATTTTTTTTTTTTTAATTTAACATGAACTAACACGTGTACACATCAGGCCAGATTCTCATTGCAGCGTTTTAACTCCCTCCTTTATAAAGCCATGCTAGCCTTTTTAGCGCCGGCCATGGCGGTAGCAGCTCGGAGGCTCATAGGAATTCTATGAGCGTCAAAGCTCTTACCACGGTGGCCGGCGCTAAAAACTCTAGCACGGCTTTATAAAGGAGGGGGTAAATTAGGCGGCGATAGCTTCCCTACTTAATTGGTTTCATTGGGTTTAACTGACACGATAATTGGTAGCACCATTAAAACCTAATTAAAAATATGTTTTAAAGAAAACATCCCTGCTACGTGGCCTACCTGACTGGCACCTTGGTCTGTAGCATCTATTAGCTCCTAGTGATGCTGAAGGCTGGTGATGGACATGGTTAGGGGTGGTGGTGGCCTTTGGCATCACTAGGCAACATTGGCTGTAATTCACAAAGGATGCTAGGTGCTGGAAATATAGGCCTGTGACACCCTAGTCCACCATGCCCAGCAGTCCGCTCCCATGGCGGCCCTTAGGTCAAAGACCAGTGCCCTATTTGAGTCTAGCCCTACCTGCGTATGTTCTGGTTCAGCAGGAACATGTCCAACTTTGTCTTGAATCCCTGGAGGTTGTTTTCCCCTATGACAGACTCCGGAAGAGCGTTCCAGTTTTCTACCACTCTCTGGGTGAAGAACTTGTGCCCTCTTGTTCTCTCTACCTTGGAGAGGGTGAACAACCTGTCTTTATCTACCAAGTCTATTCCCTTCAGTATCTTGAATGTTTCGATCATTGTCCTCTTAGTCTCCTCTTCTCAAGGGAGAAGAGACCCAGTTTCTCTAATCACTCACTCTACGGCAACTCCTCCAGCCCTTTTAACCATTTTAGTCGCTCTTCTCTGGACCCTTTCAAGTAGTACTGTGTCCTTCTTCATGTATGGCGACCAGTGCTGGACGCAGTATTCCAGGTGGGGTACAGCGCCATGATAACCTCCAATCTGTTTGTGATCCCCTTCTTAATCATTCCTAGCATTCTGTTCACCCTTTTCTGTTCTTGTTACAATCTACTAGGCAACACTTGGAAAAAAAAAATGAACAGGTAGTCAGGAACAAAGCAGTTTGATGAAATGCAATAGAAGGGAATGAACTGTGCTCAGCCGCTGAGGCGGTGTTGCAGGAAAGATTTATTAGGTGTGAAGGAGTGCGATGCCTCCCCAGGATTCATGGGATACAAGACGGCTAGATCACCCCTGCACATCTTCCCCGTTGACAAAGTACAAATTAACATGCTGTAATTCCTAGGATGTTTGGGTTTTCTTGCAAGCATTTCCATAGCATAAAATTATTACACTTAACAAGTGTATTATTATTTATGTAGACTTCATACTGGCAATCTTAGCACCATCTGTGTGAAATAAGAGAGGTGAGACTTCCTGCATCCCTTCTGTAAGCTGGATAGCTATTTCTTTCCCTTGGGCAGCTGTGTTAAATTACTAAATAAAGATTTACTTTTCCTCCAACAAACACATGAAAGAACAGTTTTAATCAAAGTAGGTAGGAGTTTACTGTAGCAACGAAAGGCACAGTTTCTGTGGTCATTAATTATGATTTTTTTTTTTTCATTCCCTCATACTTTCACAAATCTTTTATTAATTAATTATTAGCCCTTCTGAACCAATATTGTCTCTCAGCATAGCATTGTGGGCACTGGGGCCTGCAGGTAGATTAATGGTTATTGCATCCTGGGCTATAGTGTAAGTTTAACCTCAAAAGGGTTTTGCAGCTGCTTTCTTTCAGACCAATAATTTATGCCAGCTGCTGTGTTCCAACCTTTCCCTCCGGGTAAATTACTATGGATGGACCATATCCCTCACCTGTAGCACCAGGTTATACAAAGCACTCCCAGTACAAGGAATGCTTAAAAAGTCCATTTACGCTCTTGGCCCAACTTTCTTAGTTTGTGTGTTTACAAAGCCTCAGTTCTCGGATCAGAGTTTTAAAATGAAAATTGTACATAATTAAATACTTATTGAAAAGAGAATATAAAATGAATCCTTCAACCATGGAGTTCAGATATTTTGTGCAGTTTCTTCCAATGTACATGTCTATATGTGTTTTTCAATTGCATAATTTAAAAAGCATTATTGAAAATAAACTATTACACTGTTGCAAAATAGAGGCTTCCCAAAGCTGGTTTGTTTATTTTTTTTCAGTTTCTGCTCAAACCGAAACCGCTAAACGACTTTTAACCATAACTGAAACTGCAGTCGAAACTTGTCATCTGGTTGAATCCGAACCCAAAAACTAGTTTGTATGAATGCAAACCTATATGACTCACTGGGGATTGTCAGTTTGGCTGTCAGCCCTCTGGTAACCCACAGGAGATTGTTCCCAGGAACTGGCTGACAGCTGGGAGAACCATTAAAAAAACCTTCTCAACCAGTCTGGAATGTTTAGGTTCCCAAGTCAATGCAGATGTACTCAACAGAGACGTCTCTTCTCCAAGCTGAAGAGCCCTGTTTCAGTCTTTCCTCATACGAGAGTGCTCTAAGCTGAAAGGAGCGATAAAAATGGCTACGGACCTTTATGTGAAGAAAATCAATAAAAACAAGAGAAAAAGGAAGCCGATATGGTTCTCCAAACTAGTGGCGGAGAAAATAAAGGCAAAGGAGTTGGTGTTCATGAAATATAAAAAAAACCCAAGAAGAGGAGTGCAAAAAGGACTATAGGGTGAAACTGAAAGAAGCTAAGAGAGAGATACGTCTGGCAAAAGCACAGGCGGAAGAACAAATGGCTAAAAATGTAAAAAAGGGAGACAAAAATTTTTTCTGATATATTAGTGAAAGGAGGAAGATGAAAAATGGAATTGCTAAACTAAAAGATGCTGGGAAACGATATGTGGAAAGTGATGAGGAAAAAGCAAATGTGCTAAACAAATACTTCTGTTCTGTGTTCACAGAAGAAAATCCTGGAGAAGGACCGAGATTGTCTGGCAAAGTTACACGAGAAAATGGAGTAGATTCTGTGCCATTCACGGAGGAGAGTGTTTATGAACAACTTGAAAAACTGAAGGTGGACAAAGCGATGGGACCATTCGGGATCCATCCCAGGATACTAAGGGAGCTCAGAGAGGTTCTGGCGAGTCCTATTAAAGACTTGTTCAACAAATCTCTGGAGACGGGAGTGATTCCTGGGGATTGGAGGAGAGCGGATGTGGTCCCTATTCATAAAAGTGGTCACAGGGATGAAGCAGGAAACTACAGGCCGGTGAGCCTCACTTCAGTTGTTGGAAAAATAATGGAAGTGTTGCTGAAAGAAAGGATAGTGTATTTCCTTGAATCTAATGGGTTACAGGATCCGAGGCAACATGGCTTTACAAAAGGTAAATCGTGCCAAACGAACCTGATTGAATTTTTTGATTGGGTGACCAGAGAGCTGGATCGAGGACATATGCTAGATGTAATTTACTTGGATTTCAGCAAAGCCTTTGATACAGTTCCTCATAGGAGGCTGTTGAACAAACTTGAAGGGCTAAAGTTAGGACCTAATGTGGTGAACTGGGTTAGAAACTGGCTGTCGGACAGACGCCAGAGGGTGGTGGTTAATGGAAGTCGCTCGGAGGAAGGAAAGGTGAGTAGTGGAGTCCTTCAGGGTTCGGTGCTGGGGCCGATCCTGTTCAATATGTTTGTGAGTGACATTTCTGAAGGGTTAGAAGGAAAAGTGTGCCTTTTTGCAGATGATACCAAGATTTGTAACAGAGTAGACACCGAAGAGGGAGTGGAAAATATAAAAAAGGATCTGCAAAAGTTAGAGGAATGGTCTAATGCCTGGCAACTAAAATTCAATGCAAAGAAATGCAGAGGAATGCATTTGGGGATTAATAATCGGAAGGAACCGTATATGCTGGGAGGAGAGAAGCTGATCTGCACGGACGGGGAGAGGGACCTTGGGGTGATAGTGTCCGAAGATCTAAAGGCGAAAAAACAGTGTGATAAGGCAGTGGCTGCTGCCAGAAGGATGATGGGCTGTATAAAGAGAGGCGTAGCCAGTAGAAGGAAGAAGGTGTTGATGCCCCTGTACAGGTCATTGGTAAGGCCCCACTTGGAGTATTGTGTTCAGTTTTGGAGACCGTATCTGGCGAAGGACATAAGAAGACTTGAAGCGGTCCAGAGGAGGGCGACGAAAATGTTAGGAGGCTTGCGCCAGAAGACGTATGAGGAGAGACTGGAAGCCCTGAATATGTATACCCTAGAGGAAAGGAGGGACAGGGGAGATATGATTCAGATGTTCAAATACTTAAAGGGTATTAACGTAGAACAAAATCTTTTCCAGAGAAAGGAAAATGGTAAAACCAGAGGACATAATTTGAGGTTGAGGGGTGGTAGATTCAGGGGCAATGTTAGGAAATTCTACTTTACGGAGAAGGTGGTGGATGCCTGGAATACGCTCCCGAGAGAGGTGGTGGAGAGTAAAACTGTGACTGAGTTCAAAGAAGCGTGGGATGAACACAGAGGATTTAGAATCAGAAAATAATATTAAATATTGAACTAGGCCAGTTACTGGGCAGACTTGCACGGTCTGTGTCTGTGTATGGCCGTTTGGGGGAGGATGGGCTTGGTAGGGCTTCAGTGGCTGGGAGGGTGTAAATGGGCTGGAGTAGGTTTTAACGGAGATTTCGGCAGTTGGAAACAAACACAGTACCAGGTAGAGCTTTGGATTCTTGCCTAGAAATAGCTAAGAAGAAAAAATTTAAAAAATTTAAATTGAATCAGGTTGGGCAGACTGGATGGACCATTCGGGTCTTTATCTGCCGTCATCTACTATGTTACTATGATGGTAAAAGAATGGCACCATTGCTCTTTCTCCGTAAATTTAAACACACCCTGGCTCCATTAGCCAACGCTAGACTCAAACGTCAACATCTGACATCAGAATGTGTGTCAACAAACTTTATTTAATAATATAGTGGTTTATTAGATGACATCAAAAAAGTATAAGCCCCCTTAAACAAGAGTGGCCCATTCTAATTCATTGTTCAACCCATAAGGGGTAACTGTGTTAAGTCGATAGATCCAGCGTTGTTCTAAATAGTTTAGCCTCCCCTCCCAGTTGCCCTCCATTTTCCCAGCTTCCAAGCATGAGCGTGGACATGCGTAAGAGGGGTTGCATAAAACTGTACAGCTTTTCCATTTTAAAGGTACAGATTGATGCCTTTTATTGGGAAATGTCTGCCAGAAAAAAATGACTGTAGATATGTGTAAGATACAGATCTAGTCTGTCTTACTCTTTATTCATTCCGTTGTACGCCTCACTTCCTTAGGCAACACGAGAAGGAAGGAACTGCAAATTCCTGCATGCAGTGGTAGAGAATCAGATCTAAACCTAATGGTTCTGAAATACACTTCTCCCTCCGTATTCGCGGGGGATAGGGGCAGAGCCGGCCCGCAAATATTAAAAAACCGTGAATAATTTTCAGGCCGGTTCTGCCCCTAACCCTCGCTTCCCCGGGCTATTTTAAGCCCTGAAAGCCCCCCTTAAGCCTTACCTGGTGGTCTAGTGGGTTTTCGGGGCAGGAGCGATCTTCCCATGCTCCTGCCCCAATGCAGATCGCTCACAGGAAATGGCTGCCTTGAGCTCCTGTAGTCTCTCGAGCCATTTCCTTTGAGCGATCTACAGGGGCAGGAGCATGGGAAGATCGCTCCTGCCCCGAAAACCCGCTAGACCACCAGGTAAGGTTTTTTTTTTTTTTTTGGGGGGGGGGGGGGCTTACAGGGTTTAAAATAGCCTGAAAAATGAAAATGTATTTTATGATTTAAAACCATGAATATGCGAATCCGTAGATACGGAATTTGCAAATACGGAGGGGGAAGTGTAGTTCACAGTGTAGGAAAAGTGGGCAAGTCCAGAGCTTCTGTCCCAGTTGACTGTAGCATAATGCAATAAATCAGGATGTCATCTGATAAAACAATGCCAAAGACAATCAGAAAGACTCGCAGATCATGCACAAAACATATCACAGGTTTCATCATTAGTAAAGCTAAAAGCAGTTGTGTTCCAAATGCACTGAAATCTGACTTAAGAACTGAAGGAAGGATTACATTACATTAAATGACATTACAAGGCTATATTGCAACAAGCAGGGTTTGGGTTTGTGCCTGTGTCCACACAACCAGACACAAACACAAGCACCATAAATCAAAACCTACTGACTTAAAAAGAAAATATATATTTATATAGCTACATCCTGTTACTTTAGAGCAGGGGTCTCAAAGTCCCTCCTTGAGGGCCGTAATCCAGTCGGGTTTTCAGGATTTCCCCAATGAATATGTATGAGATCTATGCGCATGCACTGCTTTCAATGCATATTCATTGGGGAAATCCTGAAAACCCGACTGGACTGCGGCCCTCGAGGAGGGACTTTGAGATCCCTACTTTAGAGGGACAGGTATACAAAGAACAATCTCTATTTAAGAAGCAAAAGGTCTAAGATTGGCTTGTGACGGCCATGCTCCAAACAGAATCCTCAAATGTCCTTCTTGAGACAGGTAACAAAGTCTGGTCACAGCTAGATCTCAGAACAAGACTCTTAGGTGTTCAGCCAAGCAGAGTGTCTAATAGTTGTAGTCAAGGTGCATACAGGAAACACCTCTTGCTTCTTCTCCCCTGGCCTTGTCTCTTATACTTCCTGACAGCTGTTTCCCTGACTCCTCCTTCCCATGCCACTTCCCTTTCATGAGGAGCTCCTTATTATAAGGTGGTTCTGACATTGTGAGGGAGTATCTAGCAGGGGGAATGATAACATCTTATAGACTCCCTCACAAAGGCTTATATTCTGCGGGTTCATAGATAACGGCGCAAAAGACAAAGGCGTGCCCAGACAATTGAGCGCAGCGCGGAGGCGCGCGCCGCTCAAAATTACTGTTTTTAGGGGCTCCGACGGGGGGCTTTGTTGGGGAACCCCCCACTTTACTTAATAGACGTCGCGACGGCGTTATGGGGGGTTTGGGGGGTTGTAACCCTCCACATTTTACTGTAAACTTAACTTTTTCCCTAAAAACAGGGAAAAAGTGAAGTTTTCAGTAAAATGTGGGGGGTTACAACCCCCCCCACAACGCCCCCACAACGCGGCGCGATCTCCCCCCCCCCCCCCGTCAGAGCCCTAAAAACAGTAATTTTAAGTGGCGCTCGCCTCCGCGCTGTGCTCAATTGTCTGGGCGTGCCTTTGTCCCGGCACGCTTTTGACCTGACACCATTCTGCGAATGCCTGTCCAGTTTGACACACATAACATCTTGTTTCATTACCTGTCCCTTTTTATTTGTTTTTGAGGTGTATTTAAGCCATTTTTTTCTCCTCCCTTTTTAAATGTATTATTTTATTGCAATCAGTACTAATTGTCTTGTTTTTTGATTTTTATCTTAAACTATTTTTTAACCAAATGTAAATCGCATTGGATTTGGATTTTGCGATTAAATCAAACATATTAAATAAACTTGAAACTTGATTAAGGCATATGGGACAAACTCACAGATACAAATTTCAAGTCACAATAATTAAAACATAATTATTCTTAACACACAAGAATCCAGAAACAATTTCTTTCTAAAAAATTAAAAAATTGCTCCCATATCTAATGGATACTTATGAAATGCATCATATTAGCATTTAATAAGGGGAAGAAAACAAAAAAAAAGCTGCAGAAGAGATTAAGGCCTCCGTTTACAAAACTGCAATAGCAGTTTTTAGCACAGGGAGCCGCGCTGAATGGCCCACGCTGCTCCCGATGCTCATTGAGTTCCTATGAGCGTTGGGAGCAGCGCAGCTCATTCAGCGCAGCTCCCTGTGCTAGAAACTGCTATTCTAGTTTCGTAAAAGAGGGGGTTATGGTTAAAAGAAGCTATTATAACCGAGGAACATGTTTTTAAAGCTGAAAAATAATATGAAATGAAAGAAATAGAAAATGACATATAGTAAATCCTTGCACAATAGATGCAAGGTATTGATAAAATAGCTTGTTATAGAGCAGTGGTCTCAAACTCAAACCCTTTGCAGGGCCACATTAAAGAAATGACAATTTTGCATGAGGTAAAAGAAACTTTTTATAGTTTATAAATCTTTCCTTTTGGCTAAGTCTTAATAATAATATTATAATTTATACCTAAAGAGACATATGACCAAGAAACTTTTATTTTACTTTTGTGATTATGATAAACATACTGAGGGCCTCAAAATAGTACCTGGCGGGCCGCATGTGGCCCCCGGGCCGCGTGTTTGAGACCACTGGTCTAGAGGCAAAAATTTATAATCAAAATGTTTTCAGGTGCATTCAGAGCAAGAAGCCTGTTGGACTGATGACTGGACAATTAGGTGATCAAGAGGCAAAAGGAAGCTCAGGGAGGACAAAATGAATGTTTTATCAAGGAAGAAGTATGACCGATTCCTATGCTAGACATGATTTTAATGATAACAAGTTGGAGGAACTAAAAGAAATCTTTGTGAACCTGGAAGGCTCATTATAATTTATAAGGTGGATAATGGAATTGCAACGTTTTATTGAAAGCTTAGAGCACGGCATCGCTAACATAACCAGCAACAGATAAATTGGCTTCTTTGCATAAACAATATCAGGAAACCACATACTTTGTTGTTTTGATAATTAAAGAACCTAGAGAAAATAGGAGCATTAACATTTTTTCCTGTGTGCAAAAGCAAATTAATTTTAATGAAGGTTCATTCGTTTTCAGGTTTCATTGTATGCTGAATTAATTGAGTTTACCAAGATGTATGATTATATCAATGGAGAGGGTACAAGTGAGGCTAGGTTTGCTTTAACTGTGGAACACAATGTTCAGAGCTCTGAATGGCACAATCGCATTTATGTAGCCTTCTTCAAGGCTAGGACCGGGGGCAAATGGTGGCCCTTGGAGACCTCTGGGCCAGCCCTGGTCATCATTCTGGCTTTTATTTTCTCCTACTCTCTGCCCAGGCAATTTAATAATGTACACAAAGGTTGTTCACCCTCTCCAAGGTAGAGAGAACGAGAGGGCACTCTCTAAAATTGAAAGAGGATAGATTCCGTACAAACGTAAGGAAGTTCTTCTTCACCCAGAGAGTGGTAGAAAACTGGAACGCTCTTCCGGAGGCTGTTATAGGAGAAAACACACTTCAGGGATTCAAGACAAAGTTAGACAAGTTCCTGCTGAACCAGAACGTAGACAGGTAGGGCTGGTCTCAGGGCACTGGTCTTTGACCTAAGGGCAGCTGCGGGAGCGGACTGCTGAGCACGATGGACCTCTGGTCTGACCCAGCAGCGGCAATACTTATGTTCATAAAATAAAAATGTTGAACAGTAGGTGGGATAGGCAGGAACATTGAGGAATCCCTGTAGCCACTTCAAATTCAAAATATAGTTAGAAAACCCTAGTTTTGGAATTCCAGAAAGATGCATTGTTTCCTCCATTGACTCAAATAGAAATAAATTAATTTGTGACCGAATAATGCATGAAACGAGTACATAAGGAAATGCATCTAAAAATGTACCCATTCCTTACATATACAAATGGTTTTTTAATGCGGTTTTTATGCCTTGAGCATTTAGCACCCCAGGCCACTGTAGAAACCTCTACTGTGGCTTATTAAAAGAGGGGGGGGGGTGGAGGGTAAGAACAGATAGGCACACCACGCCCCCTAACTTTAGGCGTCTTATAGAATCTGGTCCTTAGCTCCCATAGGTTTGCAGAATGTGCTTTAATTTACTCTACCATTTCCTAAAAAGCACATGGAAAGAGTTACAAGTACGAGCTTTTCCGAGTTTCCATGCAGGAAATGGCTTCCATCTGATCAAAATTCAGGCCCATTGCCACAGCTATCCATTAGCCACTGTGAGTTGAGTTTAACAACCTGTGTTTTTTTACACATGACTAGCTATTTGCAGTATAAAAATAATCACAGGTAGAATGGGATTTGCATCAAATGATTTTTTAGCCTGCATGAAGAGTGAAAGGAACAGACTGTAACATTAAGAGAAAATACTTCTATCAGGGCAGCAATGGATTGATTCTGTAGGTTTCCGAAAGAATCATGCGCTCAAGCTTTAGAGTCATTACCCAATGAACTGCCACCAGCTCTACATGGTAGATTAGCTTATAAATGTCTGTGCAGGAGCTCTAAGGACTCTACTTCAAACGTGTCACATCTTTTATTGGTATAAATGTAGTCACTTTCTCTTCTGGCGTTCCTTCATCTCGCTGAATACACAGACACAATTTGTGACTAATCTCCCCAGGATGTTGCTCAATCTTATCTAAACGATAGTCTGACTTAAAATATATATTGTTTCTATCCTCAAGAAATCCCGTGCCTATCTCTCCGGTTTCCTGATTTGAAGCTTGATTCTTTTCCATGGCTACCTCCAATGAATGATGATATGCTTGAAATATTGCATTTTCTGTATGTTGATTTTTTTTTTTTTTTTTTCTTCTCAGCAGTTCTTTCCTTTTCCTCTCAGTGTTTTGCTCTGGTCTCCTTTGGACTACGAGTCAGCGCCATGAGAGTTTACTCACAAATACTCTCTAACATAGCCAAAGGCTGTCACTGAAATAATTATACTATCATCACATATGTTCCAATTGTAGCTTTGTGGTTGGCTCACGGTAAATATAATGACTGGAATTTTTGAATGATCGAGATATGCAAAGATAGAGTCTTGGAGAACAGAGATTCAGTTCCCCCCAGATTCACTGAACGTATGTCATTAATATTAAAATCAGCCCACCATCCCTTTGCGATGCGCAAAATATAGCGATTACTTCTAATAACCCGAAAAAAATACTCTTTCTTCGCTGCATAAGCAGTCTAAATAATTGATAATTTAAAGATAGTGAAAAAACCTATCTTTACTGATGATTGGGAACACGGGCCATGTACCTTGTGGCAAGTGCAAAGTATATCCTCATAGTGCATCATTTCAACAGATGCAAGTACCCGAGTGGGTCCGTAAGAAGAGTTGTGGGATGGCTACTGATTGTGGTGTGGTTTATGTTATCCAGTGTCCGTGCAATGTACTCTACGTGGGTCAAACTATGAGAAGCATTTGAGCACGAATCACTGAGCACATTAGCAGAATTAATACTCAATATTAATATTGGAATACTGCGTCCAACATTGGTCTCCCTACCTAAAGAAGGATATAAAACTGCTGGAGAGGGTGCAGAGACGAGCAACAAAACTGGTGAAGGGTATGGAGAAACTGGAATACGAGGACAGACTTATAACACTAGGATTGTTCTCCCTTGAGAAAAGGAGACTGCGTGGGGATATGATCGAGACCTTCAAAATACTGAAAGGAATCGACAAAATAGAGCAGAGAAGATTATTTACATTGTCCAATTTGACACGGACTAGAGGACATGTAATGAAGCTAAGGGGGGACAGGTTCAGGACTAATGTCAGGAGGTTCTGCTTCACTCAGAGAGTGGTTGACGCCTGGAATGCCCTCCCAGAGGAGATTATTGCGGAATCGACCGTCCTAGGCTTCAAGAGCAAACTAGATGCATATCTCCTTAAGAGAGGCATATAAGGATATGGTGGACTATAAATTACGCCAGGTGTACACCTGGCAGGGCCTCCGCGTGTGCGGATCGCCGGACTTGATGGACCGAAGGTCTGATCCGGAGATGGCAGTTCTTATGTTCTTATGTTCTTATGTTCAAGTACTTGAAGCTCCCCTGGTTCAACATTTGGTGGATCAGCATCATACAACAGCATCACTAAAATTCTCTATTTTAGAAGTCGCTGCTCTTTCTCGTGGGGGCAATTTAGTAGCGCGTTTGCATGTGAGGGAATAGAGTTGGATTTGTAATTTGGGCACATTACAGCCAGGAGGATTAAACAGCGAGATTGAGTGGTGAGCTTTTTTGCAGTAATCACATCTTTTATTTTCAGCCCTCGGTCTAATGTTTTAAGCTTCTTTTTCCGTTCTTTCTGTGTCCCGGTTGGTAGTTTCATTGACAGCTGCGTCGGCATCACGTTTTTGATGTCGTGATGTCAGACGGTCAGCTGGTATTTAAATCGTAGTCGCGGCATTTTTTGCCGTTTAGAATGCAGTGAAAGCAGCCTGCATTTTTTTAAGAAGCGTTTCAGATTTTTTGTGGTGGGTACCCTCGGTTTAGCCATTTGAACTTTACAATTATGAAGTTTTATTAAGCTGTTGCAGTATATTAAAAAGTTGATTGGTTTCATTTGTGTTTGCAGAGAAAGATGCCACCTTTTAAACGTTTGAATCTTGCATATCGGTTCCCTGACGCAGGAACGAAATGGGCCACGTCGGAACCTTCAGTAAAGATAAGTTTTTTTCACTATCTTTAAGTTATCAATTATTTAGACTGCTTATGCAGTGAAGAAAGAGTATTTTTTCAAGTGAGTCCAACTACGAAACCGCGCTAGCGGTTTTGAGTGCAGAGAACCGCGCTGAATGGCCCGCACTGCTCCCAACGCTCATTGAGTTCCTATGAGCGTCGGGAGCAGCGGGGACCATTCGGCACACTTCTCAGCGCAGTTTCGTAGAAGAGGGGGGTGTTTACAGAGCCCCTGTTTTGCGTAGGTTTTTTTCTCCACCATATTATTTTCACTACGTTCCACTTTAACAAGAATAAGATATATGTTTGCGACTGGTGAATTTAATATCCTGATTTCTTTTTTTTTGTGTGAGGTAGTTGAAACCACCCATTATTATACTGTTGTCCAATTTATCCGTTTTCCTCATTTCTGTAAACATTTCTTCATCTGGTCGGTTCATTCTGTCCTGGTGGATAGTAAAACAGTGTTGTCAGTATACTCCCTCCCTTCACACATGGCATTTCTATCTATAAAAATTCCATGCCACTACGTTTCGTGTAGAATATTTATTTTGTTTTACTCATTACCCTCTTTAACATATAACACAATCTCCCATCCAATTTGATCCGCTCTCTTATTATGATATAATTTGCATCCTGATAACACAGTGTTCCATTGATTGTCTTCCATCCACAAGGTCTCTGAGTTGCAAAAGTCTGGAACCACTTATGAATTTTGCATTCTTTCAACATTCTGACCTTTTTTTAAAAAATATTTTGCTGACCCAATAGATTTATCTGTGTACCACATTATCTACTATAATAAAACCCTAAGCGCGCATGCGCACTCTTACCTGCATGATCCATGATCCCTGATCTGTGATCAGTAGGTCTGTGGCCGGCAGGAGTGCGCATGCACGCATACAACGGTCCACTTCATGCCCGGCGTGGCTCCCCCCTCACTCACTGTAAGTTAGTTCGTCGTCGGCGCACTCCCCCACTCCCAGCACACCCCTCCTCGGCGCACCCGAACTCCCGTTGACCCTCCCATCTGACCCTCCCACCGCGAGACAACCAAAAACCTCCCGGATCCAGCAGTGTACGCAGCACTCTAAACACACTGCTTTGCAGCCTTCTACTGCCCTGATTTCCTCTGCCAGGTCCCTGATGACATTGAAACAGAGACTCGGCAGAGGAAATCATGGACAGTAGAAGGCTGCGAAGCAGCGTGTTTACAGTACTGCGGATGCTGCTGGAGTCGGGAGGTTTTTGGTCGTCTCACGGTGGGAGGGCCAGTGGGGTCGGCTACACGACAGAGGTAGTGGCGGAGGGGGGGGGGTCGAGGTAGATTAGCCCTCTGGTAGTGTATATTCTGGCAGGTAGAGCAATGTACGAGCCAGTAGTGTTAATTTGTTTATTCTTCTAGCACCCGTTAATGTAACAGACTAAAACACTAGTAAGGGATATATATGGCTATTAAAATCAATTTTTTATTCTAGCTTGGCCTTAAATTTATGAGTTTAAGTTGCCATGTTAATTGTTTTTTCTGCATAAATCGAGTAATGAGTTTTGCTGGCCAAGAAAGTACATACGAGCGTCATCTATTCTCCATATTGATGTAGGTAGTCTTGAAGAAGGCCGTTTTGTATGTCAATGATGACTCAGTATTTTGTGGACCACCCTCTGTTCTTGATCACCTGTCTGCATGAGATGATCTTGGATGATGATGTAATTCCAGACTGTAATGAGTGGCTCAAACAAATCAGGTTCTGATGTCAGATATCTCTTGGACATCTCCCAAGCCACTTTGTGCCACAAGGTCTTGATCATATTCAGATCCAGAGATTGGGCAGACCAATCGACTAACCTTGATGTTCTGATGGTTCCAGTTGATCACCTGTTTGGAGCGATAGCACGGTATGTTGTCATCTTCAAACAGGAACGGGTCTGGAAACAGCTGCTGAGCTGATGGAATCATGCACTTTTGCAGTATTGAGATGTACTTGGTCCTGTTGACCATTCCATCGATGATGTGCAGAAGTCCGAAACCACTAACAAACATGCAGCCCCATACCATGACATTCAAAGTATGTTTCACAATGAGGTTGAGACCCTTAGGATTTAACTCCTCTCCAGAAAACCTCCTCACATAGTTACCAAACAGGCAGAAGGTACTTTTGTCACTGAAAAACACTTTTTCTTACATTTTACATGTCCAGCTTGAGTGCTTCTGCACCCACTTGATCTGGTTGTGCCTTTGGACATCAGTCATCAATGGCTTGTTACATGCTTTGTAGCCCCTTACACCAAACTGCAGGCACCAACAACAAATTATTGATGGGTATGACACTGACACTCATTTGACCATTCACGCAAGTAGCTGAGATGAGGTCTACCTGTGATTGGTCAATGGAATGTGTCAAAGTGCTTAGTCTTTGCTTGATGTTGATGCACATGGATGACCTAACCGAGGCTGGTCTGCCTCTGAACACATTGCATTTTTCTTTTGTGCAATCTTTACTACCACACTGTGACTGCAGTCGATTTTGTTGACTATCTGGTGGCACAAAATTCCTTCCTCGCTCATCACTGACATACGAACATGCTCCTCCAATGACAGGTTCCAAGTCTTGTTCATGGTTGATGCAGAAAGTGTCTGAAACCCTAAAGCCTGTGCTTTTTATAGCTGCCCTGTTACCTAGATATCTGGACTGTGATTGGCTGACAAAAGCAGCACCCTAATTGGTCAGAAATAATGTGTGCTGACTGGACAGTCTTGATCTAGTTTTGAAGCATGATCTGTAAAAGATATGGTAGCTATGATCCAGTATCAACAAAATTGTAAAATTAGAAACAAATGATTTTAAAAAGTTTAATAGTTAAATGTATCCCTTACAAATCTATTGGGTCAACAAATATCCTATATAATAAAACCCTAGCCGCACATGTGCACTCTTAACTGCGTGCTTCCATGATCTGTAGGTCTGTGGCCACAGGAGTGCGCATGTGCAAGTCCCCAGCCTTACTTCTTCCCAGCACCTACCTACACTCACCGACAGGACTGGCCACCAGCGCTGGACTCCCTGCTCTCCACAATATTCGGCTCCTCTCATCATCCGCTCCAGCGTCGGAGAAGACTTCCGACGCTGGCGGGGATCGAGAGGAGCCGTGGCAACATCTCGCAGAAAGGGAAGCGCCGACAAAACACTCCAGCCGCTATGTTCTTCGCGGTCCCGACTCCAAACTGCCGATTCCAGCAGCGTGACCAGCACTCTACACACGCTGCTTCGAGGCCTTCTACTGCCCTGATTTGCTCTGCCGCGTCTCTGATGATGTCATCAGGGACGTGCCAGAGTAAATCAGGGCAGTAGAAGGCCCCGAAGCAGCATGTGTAGAGTGCTGCACACGCTGCTGGAATCGGCAGGTTTGTCGGGACCGCGGGAAGGGAATGCTGCTGCTGTGGCTTCTGTACAGGGAAGTGGGGGGGATCAAAATGCTGCTGTACAGGGAAGTAGGGTGGGGGAAAATGCTGCTGCACAGGGACATTGAGGGGAAAGGAATGCTGCTGTGGCTGCTGCACAGGGAAGTGAGGGGGGAAAGAAAGACAGACAGCAGGAGGAAGGCAGACAGAAAGAAAAGAAGAAAGACATAGGGGCAGGGAGAGACACAGAAAGACAGACAGACAAAGGGGGCCAGGGAGAGAGACAGGCAGAAACAAAGTGGGAGGGATAGAGAGACAGAAATAAAGAAAGACAGACAGACATATATTCTAGCACCCATTAATGTAACTGGCTAAAATACTAGTATTAAAATAAAAGGTCAGAAAGTTTAAAGAATGTAAAATTCACAAGTGGTTCCAGACTTTTGCACAATACACATCACTGTATTTAACTCTCCTGTCTTACTTTTTAGGCTTCTAGCATTTGTATACAGACACTTCAAATTGTGTTTTTCATTGTATCTCCAGGCTGCTTAGAGGTTGATAGGGATAATTTACATCCTTTACTCTTTTTGTCCCCTTAAAGACTCCTGGTTTCCTTTCACCATTGTTAAAACCTCTCTATTAGGATTTCCTAAATGTCCTGTTTCAATAGTATCATTCAGGCAAGCACATGCTATGGCCACTTTTTTATGTTGAAACAATTTTTTATTGATGACAACAACCGAGTCAAACAATACAAGATATCAAAATATAAAAATAATCCAGCAAAGTAAGCATATACTACAAGTCATCAAAATATTTCCTGTGTAGTAACAGAGAAATTCGAGGAATGACAGAAACCCCCTTCCCTCCCCCCAAAACAGCAAGTACTGTGGCCACTTTTAATCACAGCTTAGTAAAAGGACTAATAATATCTATAGTAATTGTTTTGAGTTTGGCCTCTTCCATTATTAAAAACAAAAATAAATCATAGAGGCCAAAAATTACCTTATTGAAATTTTGCTTCTACGTCATAGTGCAAAACTATAGCAGCACCTACCCCCACCTCGCTCCCCATTTAATGTATATGACAAGGTCATTTGTTTTATAATTTAAGGTCTCCTTTTACAAAGCTGCACTACTAATTAGTGGGAATAGAATGAGCTTCTTCATATTCAGTGTACCACTAATTGGTAGAAAAGTTCTCAGCCCAATGAACAACTTCCTAAATTCTAAGCGATATTTTGCTAGTGTAGCTGAAAAGAGAGTTATCTTATTTCATTAAGTGCCAATTTGCAGAAATAAAATTCTGAGTTTTGACATTGTTTCAGACCATTGATTGAACCATATCCACGTCATTCTCCACTTGGTTGGGCTGAGAACTTTTCAGCGTCCCTTCATAGTGTGAAGACTTTCAGAGCTGAGATTGTGATGTCATAATGCCTCATTCCACCAATAAGAGTCAACCTCATCAGCGATACCACAATGGTTTGATTGTCCTATACTTGGCTCACTTTTATTACATACGAGGGGGTGCTGAAAAGTTCTGAGCCCAAGCAACCAGCGTTATTTTGCCATTGTAGCTGGAAAGAGCGTTATCTTATTTCGTTAATTTGCAGAAACAAAATTCTGAGTTTTGACATTGTTTCAGACCATTGACTGAACCATATCCACGTCGTTCTCTTCTTGGCTGGGCTGAGAACTTTTCAACAGCCCCTGGTATATAGGTCAAAACGATGGAACATTTTGTCCAAAGGACTAAAGAGGAAGAAATACCCTGTTCACAGGAGGCCTATAGCATGTAATGGGTTTCAAGCTTACCTTCACAAAAACTATTTTTTCATTTCACTTTAATTGTTAAGAACTGCTGTGCTACAGCATACATCTAAGTCTATCAATACTTTTATTCATGACATTGAAGAAAAGCAAGTTCCCTGGGAGTTAGGGCAAACTGTAATTGCATTCCTTGATCCTTTAATCTGGAGTGTAAATCAACTATAAGGTCACGGCACACCAAAACTCCAAGTCCCAAGTTCTGTAATAAAGTGTACAGTGTATCATTATTATTTAACTTGAAATAGTCAGGAACACAGAGCACTAAATCACCAGCTTAAGTTGCCTGGTGTAGCAGAATGAATACTTCCCTAGTCTCAAGATTACGGACTTTTTCTGAAAATAACAATGACTTTTTATAAGGGATTAAAGTATTCCATAAATACCCAATGTCAATGCAATAACCTTGTGTCTTTTGTATTGGACCCTGATAACGATTTGTTACGAAATCTTTTTTTTTTCTCTAGTTACTTATGCTCATTGTCAGATTTCAGAATAAACCTAGTCATCTTAATTGTCTTTGGGGCCCTTTTACAAAACTGAGGTAAGCACTAACCCCCAAATTCTATAAATAGAAACAGAAAAATGACGGCAGAAAAGGGCCATAGCCCATCAAGTCTGTCCACACTAAAAATCCACCTCCCAGATATCCTATATCTCGTCAAGTCTCCCCTACTTTTACCCTCTTAGAGATCCCATATGCGCATCCCATTTATTCTTAAAATCTGGCACGCTGCCGGCCTTGACCACCTGCACAGGAAGTCTATTCCAGTGATCAACCACCCTTTCAGTAAAAAAGAATTTCCTGGTGTCCCCGTGCAGTTTCCCGCCCCTGATTTTCCACAGATGCCCCCTTGTTGTCGCTGGACCCTTGAAAAAGAAGATATCTTCTTCCACCTCGATGCGGCCCGTGAGATACTTGAATGTCTCGATCATGTCACCCCTCTCTCTGCGTTCCTCGAGTGAGTATAGCTTTAATTTATCCAGCCGTTCCTCGTACGGGAGATCCTTGAGTCCCGAGACCATCCTGGCATCTATTTTGTTTTTTCAAGGGTTTAATTCGGTTTTAATGGCACAGCTAATTATTGTATCACCAAACACAAGTGTGGAAGGATCATATAATACACAAACTACTCCCTTCTACTCTCTGGAGTGTGGGGTTTTTTTAGTAGAAGGGGGTAGTTTGTGTGTAGACAACTAATTATTGTGGCACTTAAACCCAATGAAACCATTTACGTTAGGCAGCAGTAGGCCAGCACTTGACATGAGATGACATGTTTGTGAATCCGGGCCTCAGAGTCCAGTCTGATAATGTTATGAGATTACAAATCCAAAGAGTTTATGCTGTCTGGGATCCTCTGGGAGCATCAGTACAGATGCAAAGCATGCAAAAACACAACCTGCCCAATATTCAAAGCAATTCAAATGGCCAGGAGATGTTCTTGACTCTTTAAATAGTTTCCAAATGTATTTAAAACCTTCTATTCATCCCATCAGTGTAGCCATCTGGATGACCTCCAAAATTAAAATTGGGAAAATAAAATGAGCGGTACTTAGGGCAGAGTGAAGGGGGAAAGAGAGAAGAACTACACAATTTTGATAGGAAAGTCGGAAGAAAAATAAAGGGTGGGAACGCTGTGTAATTATCTCCAGATAAAAAACCATAGAAAGTATTAAAGAAAGTTTTAAGCTCTAACATGAAGTATGAAAGAGAGGGTTGGAGTCGGAGATGATGGGGTAGCATATTCCAGAGTTCTAGATCTTGAGCAGTGAAAACTATGCAGTGAGTTCAATGCATTCTCTAACTTTTGCTGGCCTGTGTGTGCTTGAAAAACATTTTGACCCTGATTCTACAAATTACACCTAAATTTAGGCACCTAATTTGTTTAAAAAGCTGAATTAGTGCCAATAATGGGCAATTAATAACTTGCAATTCACATTAATTGTACTTAATTGGGTGATAGGCATCTACCATTTTGAGGCACCTACTGGAATGTAGATGTGTTAGGGGTGGATCGTAGTCACTTGTTTTGGATTTAGGTACACTCATGTAGGCCAAGAAGACATAAATAGGCATAAATAGGATAGGAGTGTTGTATCATATAGTCCCAGGCTCATTAGTAATACACTTTATAAGTTCCAGAACAATTTTTTTTTTAATCGTTTAATCAAACATTTGTTATAATGTCCTCACAACCTCTTTCACATATAAATAATATATAGTGTGGAAAAGCCATATACTTGCAGGATATGCAGGACAAGGAAGAGGCACTGTAGATCAATTTGGAAAGAGGAAATGGTAAATATATTTACATTGGTGTGATATACAGGCCTCCTTCACAGACAGAAGAAGTGGACAGAGATTTAATAATAGACATTCAGAATATAGAGTATCTAAAAAAGGGGAAGTCTTACTAATAGGTGATTTTAACATGCTGGATGTTGATTCGGGTATCCCTATTACAGAGTCTTCTAGAAGTAGGGAGATCCTGGATTCTCTACAAGGAGAACTGTTCCAACAATTGGTAATGGAACCTATGCGGGATGGGGTCATACTGGACTTAGTGCTTACAAACGGGGAAAGTGTTTCTGATGTTACAGTGGGTGATCATCTGGTATCTAGTGGTCACTGCATGGTATGGTTTAATAATATGATGGGTATAGAGAGGTCTCATTCAAAAGTAAAGGTTCTAGACTGTAAAAAAAACCAACAACTAACTTTGTTCAGATGGGGGAGTACATCCAGGAATTTTTATCTGAATGGGAACGTCTGAAAGGAGTAGAACTGCAGTGGGTAAAATTGAAAGGAATTAATGTAAGGACAACAAACCTTTTTGTGAGGCAAGTAAGTAAAAGCAAGAGGAAAAGAAGGCCGCTTTGGTTCTAAAAAGTAGTAGCTGAGAAAGTAAGGAATAATAGGTTAGCTTTCATAAACTATAAAATATTGCAGAAAGAGGAAGACAGGCAAAAAAATCTGGAAAAGTTAAGAGAGTCTGGGTGTGTAGTCAGGAAAGCAAAGAAACAAATGGAAGAAAAATAACTGACACGATAAAACGGAGAGACAAGACATTTTTTTAGATATATCAGCAGGGCCGCTGAAAGAAAATCCGGGCCCTGGTACAAAGAAGGTATGTGGGCCAAATCTACTAGTCACGCTTGTCATATAGTAGATCTTAGAAAAAATTTTACCAGCTTTAGTTTGCTGAATGAGCATTCTGCAGAGGCGACAGTGGCAGTAATTGGCAATAGAATACGTAGACCGACGCATATATTTGGAAAGAGTCCTTCCAATTTGTACTTTTTCAAGCAATTAAGCAGCTCCAATAGGCTCAGCTGGTTCTCTCCAAAATTTGATCTATGAACCGCTGGCAGATGACTCATCTCCATTACAAGATCTTCATTGATATCAGTAGGATATTGATTTGCCAGTGATTTTGATTTTTCTTTCAGCTTTTAGCTTACAGAAATTGTTAGGTACTTCCAAAGGAAGCTGAACTTCTCAGAAATTTTCACTGCAGCATTGAAATGAACTGTGAACATAAGAACATAAGAATTGCCACTGCTGGGTCAGACCAGTGGTCCATCATGCCCAGCAGTTCACTCACGCGGTGGCCCTCTGATCAAAGACCAGTGCCCTAACTGCGATTAGCCCTATCAACGTACATCCTTGTTCAACAGGAACTTGCCTAACTTTGTCTTGAATCCCTGGAGGGTGTTTTCCCCTATGACAGACTCCGGAAGAACATTCCAGTTGTCTACCACTCTCTGGGAGAAGAAGAACTTCCTTACGTTTGTACGGAATCTATCTCCTTTTAACTTTAGAGAGTGCCCTCTCATTCTCCCTATCTTGGAGAGGGTGAACAACCTGTCCTTATCTACTAAGTCTATCCCCTTCAATACCTTGAATGTTTCGATCATGTCCCCTCTCAATGTCCACCAATAACATTATCCAACATTACATAAAAAACAGACTTTCTGAAATATGCTTCTTCAGGGAAGTCATCCTTTTCATGTTGTTGTGACAATTTGGAATATTCACCATGGAACCTCCTTATGCGTTTTGCATCACCACGACTTCCAGATAGTTTAATTTCTATGTGTAAATTGGAAGCAACATGCTTAGCTTCACTCCACATACTTTTCCAACTGTTGTGGAGATCTGTCAGTTCTGAAATCAAGGTTTTTATGTTGGACAATTCAACAACCAGTGTTGCATTTCTGGATTGGATAACTTTGTTACAGATATCAACTGGAACTAATATTTTGTACCATACTACAGACATTATCACACCAACGAATGATGTCACATAAGACAAAGCTCCATTAATCTCTGTTCTTGTTTTGGCAGTTAGGTTCAGCTTCAAGAGGACTTCTAATGCTAATTTGATGCCAGGCAGATGGGCTTCAAAGGGCTTTACACTTTCAACACGGTCTGACCACCGTGTGCTAGATATGCCATGAAGAGAACAGCCAATACGATTTTGCAAAATTTTCTATCGATGTGGACTAGAGCTCCAAAGTATGTTATGGTTTCAGGAATACATTCTGCAGCATCATTTCCACACAAATTGAGTGTGTGGCATCCACATGGAGAAACTATAGCTGTTGGACATTGCTCAAGTATTCTTACTTGTGCACACTTATATTTTCCTCAGTCAACTTATATTCTCCAAGTCACAATACTTTCTCCAGTTTGAATGAATCAGTTCTTCTGAGCCTCAGCGCTACCACTCCATCCGCTCAACAAACTTTCATAGTGGTGAAGATTTATGTGTCTAATCGTCTCTGGCTCAATATTATATTTTGTATTATTTTCAATTTCTAAAAAAATTGTTAAATATTTCTTCATGCAGTATAAATATATATCTCTTTCAAAAAGAAAATTAACTTATCTCATAGGTTGTAGTTAAGCTCAACCCGGGAGGGCTGGACCCGACATGTTTGACACGGAGCTTGAAACAAACAAATATGTCAGTGTTCTGATCCCTATTTAAACTTATCATTCATCAAGATATATATTGAAGAAGAACTGAAATATTGGCAAACTAGTTAATACTTTACCAGAGCTGTCAGCACCATCCGCCTCCTTATGTTTTCAAAGCAATATGGCGGAGGCGTTTTTTTTGTGACGTTTAAATACATTAATTCTCATAACAGCTGATACCCCACTCATCAAAGGAAACAGAGCTAGAACAGTAATGAACCCCATTCCACCTCAGCATTTTACCCTCTCTGTTCCACTGTATCTAAATGATATATTCAACATTGTTCTTTAATATTGAGATATTTCTCTATATTATCACCCACCCTCCCTTGCTATAATTGGTCAATGATATGCCATTTTAGATCTTCAATCAAATGATGTTTTTCCACACAATGTTGAACCCATAGGGGCCTGCAGACTCTCATTAGTTATGTGTGATTTGTGTTCACCGAGTTTCAATTTGATTGGTCTATTTGTGCGTCCAATATAGACTAGATCACAGGGGCAAAGTATTGCATAAACAACATCTTTACTATTACAATTTGTAATATTCCTGGATCTGATCAAAAAAAATTTGCCGGGTATTGCCCATTCAGTACCCACAATGGTTTTTACTACACCACTGACATCTACTGCAACTACCATGAGAACCAATCATCCCTCTTCTTCACCACCTTTTAGTTCTAAATTTTTGAAAATTAAAAGTCTGCCCTGTCGTGGTACCCCTATTTAATGCTATCATGGGGAACAATTTTAAAGGTACTTGCTGTAGGTGTCAGTGGTACAGTAAAACCATTGACTTTTATCTGTTAATCTATGGTCTGAAGCAGCCTTAATGGACCTCTGATTCCCTCTGCCCATCAAAGCTCTTCCTGCAGCTCCTAAAAATCCCCCTTGAAAAGTATTCTTCCTCCCAAAGACCCTCCTAACCCTCTGTTATTCCCCCCTCACCTCCCCCCACTCTACTCCGAGACCTACCTGAAGAGTTCTCTGATGGTCTAGTGAAGAGCATGCAGGAACAATCCCCAGTTGCTCCTTCCCATGCCAATTAAGGGCTCAAAAATAGCAGCTGTGACCTCCAGACTACTTCTAGGAGGCAGAAGTGCCATTTTAAAGGTTAGCCCTGATCCAGACAGCAACAGAGGGGAAGTGCCTCTTCCTGGAACCCTGAGCCTCATTTGAACAACAACCCCCCCCCCCCCCCCCCCCCCGATGAATCCTGGTTGACTCTTTAAAGATTGAACATTCATCTAGAATCCTGGGTTTTGTTTTGGATTCTACACTCTCTATGACAAATGAAATTAATAACATATCCCAAAAATGTTATTTTAGCTTACGGATGCAGAGGAGAGTTCACTGTTTTTTTCCATCAACATCATTTTACTATACTGGTCCAGACTATCATATCTGGACTATGCTAATTCCCTATGCGTAGGTTTAAGTAAATGCAACTTAAAGAGATTATAACTCATTCAGAATACGGCTGCCAAAATAATTCATGGAAGAAATGAATACGATCATGTTACTCCATTGTTGAAGGCATTGCACTGGCTTCTGATATATTGGATAAATGTGTAAATGTGATCTTTAAGAGTTTATATGGGATCTTTTCCCCATTATTTCCTCTTTCTTTTAATTCCTATCATTTTCAGTCTACAAGGAATATACCTAAATTTAAATTAATGTTTCCTGACATTAAAGGGATTCAAAGTTTAGGTAGATTTTCACATTCTTTGCTATTCACTATGGTCAAAATTTGAAATGAGCTTCCGTCGGTTATTAGAACTCTCTCTTTTCTGACGTGTTTTAGAAAAACCTTGACAACATATCTATTTATAAAATAGATAATTGATAGAATTCCCTAGCTGATAACTCTGTTGATATTTACAGATTCTTCCTTTTTTTGACTGTTTATCTATGGTCTTAAGATAATGTTTAGTTAACCGGTTCGAGCCCCTCTGGGAATGACCCAGTATATAAGACTAAAGATTAGATTAGATTAGATTGAAGAGCGATCAGGGTATAGGGATTCAGGCTGGGGTTTGAAAAAAGAAATAATACCACAAGTCTCAAACTCCACCTCTCACTAAAGCCAACTACCCCAAACAAATAACCTTACCCATTTCTTACTCTTTTTGGAAATGACCAATTTTTATTTTATTTTTTTTTTTTAATTCTTGTTGTAATACATCTTGGATAATTCTTTTGTAATCTGCCTTGAACTGCAAGGTAATGGCGGAATAGAAATCCCTAATGTAATGTTTGTCTCTCAAGGGGTGGTATATGGAAGTCAGGCAGAGAAGTTTTGATGACTGGATGGAGGACGGAGTCTGGAGTACATAGTGATACAGTATTTGGATTGGGAGATTACTCATGTAAGAAGAGGCTGCCTAGAGATTAGATGCGGGGGGTGTCAGAGAAGTGCCATGGAAATAGCCTGCAATATTAATTTATTTATTTCTCCTCCCCAGCCTTCTCCTGCCCTGGCATGCGCCACTAGAGTGTCAGGAGTGCCATAGCACTTGCAGCTTCCTCGATCCTCTGTCATTTACAGTAAATTCTATATAATCAGAAGCCTCTATTCCGATGGCCAAAAATCTTCTAAGCTGTGCTGCATTGCTTACCTACTCAAACCCCCTTAACATTTTTTCCCCTCTAACTCATCTGGAACTCAATCACCAAATGATGGCTAGTGCACAAGAGCTGGGATTTGAGAGAATCTGGAAAGTCATTTCAGATTTATAAAGGAAGAAGGCTATAGACATTTGTCTTCATAAAAGTGACAGAATAATTATTCTAGCTCCAGCTAGGTAATAAGCAAACAAGTATTGCTGAGTAATCCTTCCTCACACAGTTTTGCTAAGGCTTCTCAGTTTTAACTTGGTATACTAAATGGTATTTCAGTCCAGGGCCATCTCAGTTCAAAGGGCAACATTGGGCCACACTGTTAAAAAAATGAAAAAAGAAATCATGTACTTAATTGAAGTATGTCGATGCCATTTTTCCATTAGGTGATAAAAAGAATTTGTGGTCTGAGGACTATTTATTGCATTTATTGATTTTAAAAATTTCTATACCGTTTAAAACACAGGTGTCGAAGTCGGTCCTCGAGGGCCGCAATCCAGTCGGGTTTTCAGAATTTCCCCAATGAATATGCATTGAAAGCAGTGCATGCACATAGATTTCCTGCATATTCATTGGGGAAATCTTGAAAACCCGACTGGATTGCGGCCCTCGAGGATCGACTTTGACACCCCTGGTTTAAAACTAAACGGTTTACAGAATTACCGGTTACATTTACCGTGGGGTTATTGTCTTGTTTTTTGGAGCATATTTGTGATAATTGACTGCATCATTGAGTTTAATTGATAAACTCAGATCAGTGCCTAGTGATGCCTGAGTCAAGGCCTAACAACATAGAAACATAGAAGATGACGGCAGAAAAGGACCATAGCCCATCAGGTCTGCCCACTCTACTGACCCACCCCCAAGTCTACTATCCTAGGGATCCCACTCCTGGTGACAGGTTCCCTTGGCTTAACCCTCTAAGGGATCCCACATGGGCATCCCATTTGCTCTTAAATTCTTGCACGCTGTTTTCCTCGATCACCTGCACCGGGAGCTCGTTCCACTCTCTCAGTGAAGAAATATTTCCTGGTGTCGCCATGAAATTTCTCGCCCTTGAGTTTGAGCGGATGCCCTCTTGTGGCTGAGGGTCCTTTGAGAAAGAGAATCTCTTCTTCCATCTCGATACGGCCGGTAATATACTTAAACGTCTCGATCATGTCTCCTTTCTCCCTACGTTCCTCAAGTGAGTACAGCCGCAAATTTTCAGCCTTTCCTCGTACGATAGATCCTTGAGCCCCGAGACCATCCTGGTGGCCATCCGTTGCACCGACTCTACTCTACCTGAAAAGTAGGGGTGGAGACTAGGCGTGGTTGACTTAGGCATTGCTAGGCATCTAAGTTAGTTATCAGTATATTAGGCCAAGTAAAACCTGACTTAATGTATTGGCGCTTACCTCTAGGACACCTAGCGACACCTAAGCTTGCCTAGATACCGCTAGGCAGGATTCTATAAGGACGCCTAGCAGTTAATTGAGAACCGCACAGAGCAGTATCTACAATATAGGTGTGCTTAGGCACTGTTTATAGAATCTGACCCTCACTGCCTACTATTTAAGATGTGCTAAGTTCATCCAGATTAACTCTGTGTTTGCCAGCTGAATAATGCTACCGTGCCCATGCCCTACTCATGCAAAGCCCCCTTGTGCTTTAAGCATGCTTTAATGTTTAAAGCCCTTTAGTAAAAAGGCTCCTTAGTTAGGTTTAAAACAATGTTTTGGAGACATTGCTGGAGGCCAGATCAATTACTTTTTATTAGTATACATAAGAACAGACATACTGGGTCCAGTATCCTGTTTCCAACAGCAGCCAATCCAAGTCCCAAGTACCTAATAATATCCTACATTGTAGCAAGATTCCATACTACCAACCCTGGGACAGCAGAAGTTTTCCCCGTTTCTATATCAATAGCAGACTATGTATCTGGTCCACATCCTCAAGCAATGAGTTCCAGAATTTGAGTGAAAAAAAATATATTTCCTCCTATTTTTTTAAAGTATTAGCCTGTAAACTTCATTGAGTGTCCCCAATTCTTACTACTTTTCAAAAGAATAAACAATAGTTCACATTTTCCCATTCTACACCGCTCTGAATTTTATAGACGTTATTTATTGTGAATAAGTAACGGTTAACCACCTCTCAAATCCAGCACAATTAACAATAAAAAGCAAACTCTTTTCAGACATAAGATCAGTCAGAACTGTCTTATTTTTACTGCTTACTAAGATGTGCTAGCATTTTTAGCGCATGCAGAATATTACCGCGCACTATGCGGCTAGAACTAACGCCACCCTATATCTTAGCCCCCATTGATTTAGGATGTTAACATACTTCGTATAAAGAACAGAATCTGCTTAAATGGAAAATAAGAATTTGCCTATACAAAGTAACCCCTGTGACGTAGGAATCACAAACTATTTTTTGTTTTGTGTCTCTGCCATCCTTAATAGGTCTGAAAGAAAGATTTGCATTTACAAGAGATTTTCATACCACAGAGCAGGTAGCTTCATTTGCTAGGAAGTCCACCAGGTCTAGACTATTTACAGGCACTGTACTTTTCATTGGTATTACAAAGTTTGTTGAAGTATTGCATTCAGTTGACCAACCATAGGAAGCAGAAAGGCTTCTCTTTCCCAATAGATTGCTGACATTTTAGAAAAAAATCTACATATTCAATGGATTCAGCAGTGTTTAAAGGTTAAACGTAAGTGTGGAGAACCTCAACATATAGCAGCTATCTTTCTTCCATTCCTATTGAAGAGAGAAATATATGTCACTGTGATTGGAGAAGGAAGTAAACCTTTGATTGGGTTATCTAAGAAACCAATTTCTGTGAGTACGAAGACCCTTTTTTTTTCTCATAAATATACATTGATTAAAGTTTAGACTGAACGTTAAAAATGATTGGCTTTTACTCAAGTTCTAAATACTTAGAAATGATTCAAAATAGGGTCATTTTAGAATGTTCCCTCGAGTTTGGACATTTTTTCAGTTTGATTCACACATTCATATTAATAAAAAGTTATAAATTCTCATTAGAAATATTTACATGCATGTTAACCCCTAACTTCTATAAATGGCATAAATTTGGGCATGTGTTCAAGTTTCAAGTTTATTTGAATTTGATGTTTCGCTTATTATAATCTAAGCGAATTACAATAAAATAAAATAAAAAAAAAAAAAAAAAGATTTAGCATATAACATTAAAATATATAATATTACTTAAAATAAAAAGGGGCGACGATAGACAGACAATACAGACAAACTAAGATACAATAGGAAAAAACAAAAGGAGGTAAAGTTACAAATTGTTGTTTCCCGTAGGGGAGAAAGAGAGGTTGTAGTAGGGAGGGTAGAACATATGGATTGGGATATTGCTAATAAAGAAGTCCCCGATTAGATCGTAGGGAAATGGTTAATTTTATAGATTAAATGTAGTTTTGAAAAGAAAAGTTTTTAAGTTAGTTTTAAATAGGTTGAGATCCTTAATTTCTCTAATATATAAAGGAAGAGAATTCCAGGTAAGAGGTGCCATGACTGAAAAAATGTCATGACGTCTAGTTCCTATTCCTTTCAATGAAGGGACCATAAGCAACCCTTGTGAATCAGATCGGAGGGAGCGATTTGAAGTGTGAGGTATAAGCAGCCGGTCTATGAATTGTGGTTCATTGATGGATATTGAATTGTGGTTCAATTTGTGCACACAATTTAATCAAGTAATGAGCCAATTAGCACCAATAATTGGCCACTATTAATCATTAGTGCTAATTGACAACAATTTGAATTTAGGCGTGCATTTGACTAGGCAGTATTTTGGTTTGGTTTGGTTTATTTATATCCCGCCCTTACCCAGAGCGGGTTACAAAATCACTTACAAAATCGGCAATAAGCACACCCGTAATACAAGACACTTAACAAAACAAAGCAAAAAATGCAAACAATAAAATACATAGGCGACCGGCACCTTACTGTCATCATCTCTTCCTTATAAACAACACAGTCTCATACTCTATATTTCATCTGGCAAAAAAGATGCTGTTTAAGCAATCTTTTAAAATTCTGAATATTCTGTTGCCGACGAATGTACTCAGAGAGATTGTTCCATTCCCTAGGCCCTATACAATAGAATATACTATCCCTAGAAATTGTTAGCCTCAACTCTTTTAGCGCATGTTTAGCATGCGCTAAATCAACTCATGCGCTAACCAATAACGTGTCCATAGGATAACATGCACACATTAGTGTTTAGCGCGTGCTATTTACCGCGCACTAAAAAGCATAGCACACTTTAGTAAAAGAGGGGGCAAGTGGTTCACCCTCTCGAAGGTGAAGAGAACGAGAGGGCACCCGCTAAAGTTAGCAGGGAAAAGATTCCGTACAAACGTAAGAAAGTGGTGGAGGTCTGGAACGCTCTCCCGGAGGCTGCCGTAGGGGAAAGCACCCTTCAGGGGTTCAAGACAAGGTTGGATAAGTTCCTACTGGAACAGAACATACGCAAGTAAGGCTAGACTCAAATAGAGCACTGGTCAAAGACCTAAGGGCCGCCGTGTGAGTGGACTGCTGGGCACGATGGACCACTGGTCTGACCCAGCAGCAGCAAATCTTATGTTTATAATAGGCTTCTCAAGTATTTCTCCCGATCTGTCCTGATGGGTCCACAATCTAACTAATGGAGTGCTAAGTGGCTTGCCCAGGGTCAGAAGGAGCTTGAACCTTCAACCTCATGGTCACTCCTCCACTCCAATTATATATAAAAAATACGGTCAACTTACTTCTTAGAATGGCGTTTCATTTTTCGGGTCAATGTAGATGTTTATGAATGGCACTAGTTGAAAGTCAATTATGTTGTAGCTTTCTGGTAGTTAAATGTTAGTGCTATATAGATGGCAATATTCACAAATATTTATGCCGGTAAAAATTTAGTCCTGTCCATCAGCCGGTTGAAAATTACATTCCTTCAATTTTGGGCTCCTATTACGCGCGTAATAATGTGCGCTAATTTGCTGGCCGCACTAGCCGCCACCACTTCCTCTTTAGTAGGCAGTAGTTTATCAGCTAGCGCGGGGGTTAGCGCACGCTAAAAAGTTGCATGCGATAAAGCCGCTAACACGGCTTCGTAAAAGGAGCCCTTTGTGTCTCTGGCAAATTTTTAAGTGTTTTCTCTTTCAAAACTGGTGCAAAGGCCAAGGGTTGAAAGTACCCCCAGGTTTTGTCCTACAGGGGGCAATCTCAAAATTTCTTCATAAAGATGTGCAAAAAAATAGTTACAGCAAGAAGGAAAACTGGAAAATACTGGATATTTCACTAGTTGCATCAGAGCTGAGGAAGATGTCGGAGCATTTAATGCTTCGGGCCGCGGTAGAAACTACGACCGCAACTTAGTAAAAGGGAAGGGGGAAATAATTTCTGTTACAGGATCAACCATTGTCTAAATCATTTTAGAACAATGCATTGCATCGTTCCATACACTACATTTGTTTTGAACTTCTGTAAAAATCTCTAGAATTATCTTTATTGTGCCATGAATTTGGGGTTGTTTTTTTTACATAAAGTTGGTAAAACTTATAATTGAAATTGTGGCTCTATCTACAAATAGTCCATTTGGGCTCCATACACCAATTTGAATCCGTGACAGCATTTTATCTACACACCAAGTAAGCAGCCCCCACTTTAAGCACTTTTAACATTTGCCAGATTCTAAATGGATTTATAATTGATGCCATCATCAAGACCTGTTCAATTCATAAAGGCTCCCTCGTGTGCCTCTTATTAGTGAATGAGGAAGAGCATATATAGTCAAACAATTCTCAAAGCACGTTCATAAACATTCAGCCTGACTAGAAAAGGTTACTCTACTGGAAATTATGACTTCACCATACTTGGAATTTCAGGACATAAATGTTCTACATGAAAAATAAATCCTGTTATATTGTTATACAGTCCCATCTTCTACTGAATGAAACATAAAGCCATACTAACGAGTAAAGTGGTGAACAGATTTTTCATTTGTATTTAACTGGGGCTTCCAGAGACAATGAGAACTGGAGAGAGGATTAAGTCTTCCATGAGAACAAAGAACACAGAGAGGAAGTGATGTGAAGCAAGTTAATAGGAAGCAGTGATCACTGTTCCCTCTAAGCAGAGGAGTTCTCCACCTATACCCTGCCAATGGAAGGCGCTGCTTCGCTATCACATTTTCAATAGTGAGGGACAGGACGCGTTGTAGGACTCCAGGAAACCTGCCTGTCCCTTCCAACTGAAAACACAATATTGAAACACCACTAGCAATGCACTAGTGGAACACTCCCACTCAGCTTAGAAGAAACAGTGGCAGTGATTTATCCTTTCAAAAAGAATTGGGATTTAAGGATGCTGTGATAAATTTACAGGTCATAAAATGTCATTGTGAAGTTTCAGGACCCATAATGGCAAAGCACCAGAAATATTTCTTATAAATCTACTCAGTGGCATAATGCGCAAGGGAGGTTGATGCCCAGGTGGTGGCACTCAGCATCACTGTGCCATACCCCCCTCTTCCCCCCAATTGAATGCCCCATCACCGTGTACCTCTTGAAATGTTTGCTAGCACAAGCAGTATCTTCCACCTGCTGCTCGTGCCGGCCTCAGCTGTGTTCTGATGTCACTTCCTGATCCCGCGACCAGGAAGTGACATCAGAAATGAGCCAAAGCCGATGTAAGCAGCACATAAAAGATGCTGTGAACATTTAAAGAGGTACACAGGGGTGTGCAGTGGGGGAGAGGCGCTAATGGTCCATCCAAAGACAGCGCTTTGGGGTGGTCTGTCCCCTTTACTATGCCACTGAACCTACTAGGGGGTCATTTTACTAAGCTGTGGTAAAAAGTGGCCGTAACACTCCCTTACACAGCTTTCCCATGCAGTAAGAACATTTTTTACTGCATCACTATAATGGCTCATTTTATATTTTTGTATTAATGGCCACACACTAATGTTGCCATTAGTATGTGGCCAGTAAATACAATTACAGTGTGACCACTTACTGCCACCTATTTTGTAGGTGGTAAGGGTTCGTGTGGTAATCCTGTATGAGGATGTAAATGCACGGACCCCCAAATTCTGTATATAGAACCATAAGCTGGGTGCACCAATCGTTGCACCCAGCTAATTTGCAAGCACAGTTTATTGCAGTGTCTCTCAAACTTTATGAAGCCACGGCACAATAAACTGGTGGCCACGACTCAAGGGCATCCGGAAGTATGCAGACGTCAACACAATGATATCACATGCATATATGACATCATCACATTGACATCCACGCATGTGCAAAGGCCCTCCAGATGGGGCCCTGAGCCATCAGTGGGGAGGGGAAGTGTTGCTGGAAGGGAAGAGGCATTGAGAGGTACCGGGGAGGAGGAGAGGCACTGGCGCCAGCTGACTGCCTTAAGGATGTGCCATTCACCATGACAATCATTTCTATAGGGCTCTAGACTTACACAATGCTGTTCGTCAAAACACAGACGAGACAATCCCTGGTCAAAAGAACTTACAATCTAATCAAAACAGACAAACTGGACAAGAAAGTGCATCAATACACAATGCTCAGGTGGGGGAATTACAGAGGGAATGATAACACAGATATTGGTGCTTAGACCGTCTATTACATGTTAAATGCACATAAGAATAGCCTTACTGGGTCAGACCAACGGTCCATGAAGCCCAGTAGCCCATTCTCATATTCTGTCAATGTCACTATGCTGACCTTACCCTTCTTCTCACGTCACTTCATTGGTCCCTAACTCAATAGATGCCTACCACCTCGCGATAGGCGATTACACTGGTAAGTAGACGTGATTAGGGGCAGAGCTTGAAAATGGATTGAGTTAGGCACCAGCATATTAGGTCAAGAAAACCCTGTCTTAATATACCAGCGCCTAAGATTATGACCCCTACTGGCACCTAAGTTAATTTGGGTTTCGCTAGGTACGATTTTACATACAGGGCCTAACTTTGAGTGACATGTGTTAAATGCCATTTATAGGGCCTGGCCTTTGATGCACACTTTTACAGACCCCAAATTTGGCTGTCATTTACTGCTTATCTGCTTGATTATAAAGTGACAACACACTTACTATGTGATTGATCTCCCCGTATTTGGTCTCTTGATTGTCTTATTCATGTTGAGCCTGATTCGCTAAATGGCACCGCTCCACGTGGTTGTCACTCAGCCACATGGTGCCATTTGTAGAATCACACCACGCTCGGTCTAACAGTCAAGCTACATGCATACATTCTGTTTTTTGAATTGCACAACAGAACGTATGCATGGTTACCAAAGTAAAATTACTAGGTGTTATCTTTGATAGAGAGCTTACATTTCATGATCATATAAGTTCAGTTGTAAAAACTTGCTTCTTTAAGTTACGTATCATTCGTTCACTCAGTTCTATTTTAGATACCGATTCAATTAATATCCTTATTCACTCCCTAGTTATTTCCCACTTAGACTACTGCAACTCTCTTTTTAATGGACTACCCCCAAAAGAAATTTGACGTCTACAACTTATACAAAATACGGCAATAAAACTCGTTTACAAAAAAGGTAAATTTGAACACGTCACCCCTCTTCTCAAAGAGGCTCATTGGCTCCCTATCACCCACCGCATTATCTATAAAATTATCCTGCTCTCCTTCAAAATCAAATCTTCTCATTTGCCTTTATTTCTCGACAAATTACTAATACCTCAAAGTTCCCCCCGTTCTCTAAGATCAACCGACCAAAAACTTCTTTTCATTCCATCCTTAAAAGAATCTTATTATACTCGTAAAACCAACTTTGCAATAACTGCACCCACATTATGGAATTCTCTTCCTCAATTTCTCCGCGACGAACTTCAATTACCCAAATTCAAGACTAAGCTTAAAACTTTCCTATTTCAAGACGCCTTTGATAAATCATAATCTAACCTTTGTTTTTTCTTTTTTTCTTTTTTTTTTATTATTATCTTATTCCTTTCTTTTTATCTTTTTATATATTTTTCTCAGCCGTATCCTTATCAACCATGCACCCTTACCCTTCTCGTCTTATCCTTCCCCTTCTACCTCATTTCTTCTAAATTATGTAACTTTTCCCTTCCCCCCCACTTATCCTCACTTTCCAGTTTGTCAGTCTACGTCATTTATGTTCACTTCAATTACTTTTGCGCACTTTCTATTATTTCTTTCTAATTTTTTCTCTCTTTTAAATTTTATTGTTAACCGGTCAGATATTTGTTTTATGATCGGGATATTAAAAACTAATAAACTTGGAAACTTGGAAACTTAGCTTAACTTCTAGACAGAGAGTGTTTCTTTTCCACCAGTTTTTTGATCTTTTATGCTGAGCTACAAGATTTTCTGACCCTGATGCAGGGCAGAGACGCCAAAACATGTCCTGCATCGGGAACTTGAAGGCCCTTTGTGCTTTTTGTGGGTTCCTTTGTGGGCTGAATCCCTCTTCTCTTCTCCCTTCTGTGTGAAGGAAAAAGAGCTGGCTGGAACTGGGGAAAGGAACACTCAATAGAGGATTACTGCACAGGTCCTGGACCTGTTGGGCCGCCGCGAGAGCAGACTGCTGGGCATGATGGACCTCAGGTCTGACCCAGCAGAGGCATTGCTTATGTTCTTATGTTCAATAAATATATGAGGAACAGACAGCAGCACCGCAGCAGATCTGTAAGTGTGTGGCACATTGTGACTGTAAGTATGCTAAAGTGTGTGTCTGAAGAGTGTGCATTTATATGCATGCATTTGTGTATCTGAAGAGTGAGAGTGTATGGGTATATATGTGTGTGTGTGTGTGTGTCGGTGCGTGTGTGTTTGAAGAGAGAAAGTGAGTGCATGAGTATGTGCATCTGAAGAGCAGTAGTCTAGAGATGTCTTTAAACCAATAATTTGCTAACATTGTTTATTTGGGAGTACCAAAGAAAATTTTGAGAATAGTGCAGAATACAGCTGTCCGTCTGATATTTGGGCTGAAGAAAAGTGATCATGTCAGTCCTTACTACCGAATACTACACTGGCTACCAGTAAGAAGCACGAGTAATATTTAAGTTTTCTTGTATTTGTTTTAAGCTGGTTTGGGGATTGGCCCCTACCTACCTTTTACCTCACTTCGTCCTATACAGCCCTGCGAGGAAAACCAGGAATTGTAATTTATTCGCCTACCCAAAGATCATTGGTTGTAAATACAGGTCTTTTTTGGATAGGATACTTGCATTTCAAGCAAGTAAACAACAGTCCTGGTTGGGTAATTATATTAGTGGAGCCATGCTGTCTTATGGCGAATTTCAAAAAGAAATTAAGACTGTACCATTTGATAAATTTATCTCTTAACTGAAGTTTTATTCATAACAAAAATATTATATTGTCTTTCTCTAGGTAACGTACTTTTATTACTAATATTTTGTATTTTGCTGATTATCCATTTCTTTTTTGTGTAAACCGCCTAGAAATCGTCTGATTGTGGCATTATAGAAGAATAAAGTTATGTTATGTTATGTAAGGTTACCTTTTGGTACAAAAATATGGTGATGCCAAAAGTTACCAGACTATGAAATGATACTCCAAAGTGAAACAACCCATAGCGTTACTTCTCAAACCAAGGTTTATAGATAGCATTTCATAAAGGATGATCATCCTACAGTGCCTCCCTTCTGAATAAAAAAAAGCAATTACTAAAACTCAAATTAGATTCTTATCTTATTATGTTGGAACATACTATAAATCTATTTAAATGATGATACCTTTGTTCAGACATGACAGAAAGCAAAACTGAAGAGTAATTGAATTAATCTAAAGCTTGCAATACAATCATTTATCATGATTTGGGCTAGACCTTTAAAAAAACTTTCAAAAATGATCATACTATTGGTAGTAGTTCAGGTTCTGATGTGTCCTTTGAATTTAAGGCTTCTTTCTTCCTCCCATCTACTACATCCCTTCAGTAGAATTCCAGTTCAGGAGAAAATCGTGGTGTAAATCCTCATGCCATTTTGGCACTGCGTGAAAATTTTAGACATAGACCCATTGCCTACATTTACATGCATAAAATGATATTGAAACCAATTAATGCTAATAATTGCTTGCATGCACAAATTGGTGAGCATGTGCGACTCAAAGTGCCATATGTAGAATTCAGAGAATAATGTGGACTCTATTTGTACATAGTTTACAGTTTTAATATGCAAGTCATAAATCACCTAAAGTTAGGCGCCATGGTGATGAGTGTTAAGTGCGGATTCTATAACGGTAGTTGCACGCACAGCTGCCTTTTTAGAATACTAACATAAGTCTGCATTTATATGCCTAATATTCTGGCAGGAGGGATTGGGCATTCCTGCCACTTTCGTTCGGGAGGGTGGGGGGGCTATTCTGGGCAGGAGGGACTGGGTATCCCTCCTGCCGCATTCGTTCGGGGGGGGGGGTTCCAGGCAAGAGGGACTGGGCATCCTTCCTGCTGTGTGGAGGACTGGCGACTGAAGCTGCGACCGCTAAACTTATCGTGGCAGGGAGATCCCTTGCCATGATAGCTTAGCGGCCATGTCTACTTACAACTCGATTCTCTAACTAGCGTCTGTAACATGGGCGTCAGTTAGAGAATCGGGTTCACTTTAGGCAGCTTTAGGCCTGATTCTATATAGGACGCCCATCAGCTTCTGACATCGGGTGTCCTATACAGAATCCAGGCCTTAATGTCTCAACCTGCGGTTCCATTAATATTGCAATAACACATCATCAGTAGGGTAAAACTAACCTGTCTCACTAACCTTGAGACACTCAACTTTCCTTCCACTGAGCAAATTCCATTAACCACCACTCTCCGACATCTGTCTGACAACCAGTTTCTAATCCAGTTCATCATCTTGGGTCCTAACTTCAGCCAGTCAAGTTTGTTCAAAAGTCTTCTATGAGGAAACTTGTCAAAGGCTTTGCTGAAATCTAAGTAAATTATATCTAGATTACTTCCTTGATCTAATTCTCTGGTCACCCAATCAAAGAATTCAATCGGATTCATTTGGCATAATTTACCTTCAGTAAAGCCATGTTGTCTTGGATCTTGTAACCTATCACTATCCTCTCCTTCAGCAACACTTACATTATTTTCCCAATAACCGAAGTGAAGCATACCTGCTTCATCTCTGCTACCTCTTTTGTGATGAGGAACCACATCCGCTCTTTTCCAATCCCCTGGAACCACTCCTGTCTCCAAGGATTTATTGAACAAATCTTTGGAGCTACCAGAACCTCTCGGAGCTCCCTCATCGTGCTGTGATGGGCCATGGCTTTGTCCACCTTCAATTTTTCAAGGTGTTCATAACATTTTCTTCCATGAATGGTGCAGTATCCACTCCATTCTCACTTGTAATTTTGCCTGCCAACCATGGCCATTCTCCAGAATTTTCTTCCTTGAATACAGAACAGAAGTATTTGTTTAGCAAGTTTGCTTTTTCCTCATCACTCTCCACATAGTGGTTCCAAGCTTCCTTCAGTCTCACAGTTCCATTTTTCACCTTCCTTCTAGCATTAATATACCTGAAAAAAAGTTTTGTCTCCTTTTTTATATTTCTAGCCATTTGCTCTTGAAGCTGCGCTTTTGCCAGGCGTAGCTCTCTCTTGGCTGCTTTCATTTTCATCCTGCATTTTGTTTTCTGCTCCTCTTCTTGAGTATTTTTATATTTCACAAATGACAACTCTTTTGCCTTTATTTTCTCTGTCACTTGTTTGGAAAACCATATCGGTTTCCTTTTTCCTCACATAAAGGTTGGTAGACATTTTTATTACTCCTTTCAGCTTGGACCACTCTTGTTCCACTTCCCTTATGTCCTCCCATCCTATAAACTCTTTCTTCAGATACTCCTCCATTTTACTGAAGTTCACATGTTTGAAATCCAGAACTTGAGTTTTTTGTGGCTGCCCTCCGCTTTGGTAGTTATGTCAAACCAAACTGTCTGATGATCACTACCGCCTAGGTGGGCACCCACTTGGACATTAGAGACACTTTCCCCCATTGATGAGCACCAAATCCAGTATAACTTTTTCCCTTGTCAGTTCTGTCACCATTTGTCTGAACAGATACACTTGAAGGGTATCCACTATCTCTCTACTTCTTTCTGATTCCGCAGATGGAACTTTCCAATCCACATCCGGTTGGTTGAAATCAACCAGCAACAGTAACTCTTTCTTCCTTAGATTATCTGCAACAAGATCTTTATTAAATTTGCTGTGCTTGAGTTGGAGGTCTATAGACAGTACCTACATAGATAGAAGTTCCATCTTCTCTTTTCAAAGCTATCCATATTGCTTTCTCTTCTCCCCAGGCCTCCTGCATTTCAGTCGTTTGGATGTCAGTAGCAGATTTAAAACAAACCAAAGAAAATATCTCTTAACATAATGTATAATTAAACTCTGGAATTTTTTGCCAGACAATATGGTGAAATCAGCTTAGGGTTTAAAAAAAGGTTTGTATAATTTCCTAAAAGAGAAGTCCATAGGCTATTATTGAGATGATTTGGGGAAAGCCACTGCTTATTCCTAGGATAAGCAGCATGAAATCTGTTTTACTACTTGTGACCTGTGTTGGCCACTGTTGGATGCAGGATACTGGGCTTGATGGACCTTTGGTCTGTCCCAGTATGATAATTCTTATATAGTCTGAACAGGTATCCCCCCCACCTATGGCCCCCTGGCCTAGATCTACCTTTTATATTGCTAGTGATCTAAGTGGTCCTAGGGCCAGTCTGGAGCAATGTCCACTCAATCTTACTTGTTGCAGCTCCTTTCTTAAAATGGCTGATGTGGCCACTTCTCAGTATTTGCTAGTATTGTGAAGACTGCCTCTAGAGGTTGTAGCAGCCATGAGAGGCAGGAATAAGTAAGCATTTCTCCTCCTGTAGGATCTGCTAGGCCACCAGGGATATACAAATAGACCCCTGGTGAGCCTACAGGGAAGTGAAGACTCAGTCTGGAGAATTCTGTCATCAGGAGTAGGATAAATGGGGGATCCAGATCACAGAGGAGGGATGGAACATTGGAGGGGTGAGGGACCCTGCTTATGTGTGTCCCAGACCGATATTCTTCTCATGCTGGCATGGCCCTATATATTTGGAGGTAGTGCCTAACTATGGCTCAGCATCAAATATCTGGAGCTAATTCTGCCCTTGGTTGTCAGAGTTTAATATTTATGTCTGGCACCGCCTGAATAGTGGCTGGTGTGTATTTCTTTTCTTTTTTTTTCACTTTTTCTACCTTTAAATTAAAGTGGCAATTGCCTTGCTGCTCTTTTATGTAACAAAAATAAAAATGCAGTGTGAAAATGAATTTCTTTTTTTCTTTTCCAATTTGTATTGCTTGCCCCTTCTATCAGCATTCTGCATTTGCTTTCCAAACTTTTCATGCAACAAAATTTCATTTGCATTTTATGCAAAATATTGTGTCAAGTCTGTAGCTGCCTTTGAGACAATTTAAACTCTTCTTTTGAATACTGGCAAACACTCTCACACATATAGCCTGCAGGAGCTTCACTTGGTTTGCCCAGTTTTTCATAATCACTACAGCTCCATCTATTTAAAGCACTGAACTGATTAAAATTCTGTTGGAAGTCGAAGATTTACTGGTTGGAAGTTGCTTTATAAAACCTGTGGCTAAGGGAAATGAGATATCCAGAGAGACTGAAATAACATGCAGTTTCTCCATGGATACAAAAAAAGCACACGGAATTTGGGGGATATTAAGCCTGATTCAGAATTGTTTTCATTAATTATACTATAAAATGTAAATGTAGGATTTGTGAATTGATTAGCATGAAAAATATTGGGCATTATTAATCATAATGCATATATTAATCTTAAATCTATTTTAGTAAACTTTCATGGATTGTTGGCTAGGGAGCCCTTTTCTAAAAGGACATTAGCACACGCTAAGGGCCATGTGTCTCATAGGTATAATATTATGTGCAACATTTAGCATGCAATAATATCATTAGTGCACACTAGAGGGCTCCTTTTACAAAGGTGCGCTAGTGTTTTTAGCGCACTACCCGAAAAACTACCGCCTGCTCAAGAGGAGGCAGTAGCAGCTAGCGTTCGATATTCCGCGCGTTAAGGCCCTAATGCACTTTTCTAAAAGGAGCCCTAAACTTTAGTAAAAGAACCCCTAGGCTAATAAAACATACGGCTCAATATTCAGAATCAGCATAAGGGAGAGCTAAGGTCAACTTTTCCCTTTTATTAAGCACTGAAATACGAGCTTAGCACTTTTCAACATGAAACTTTTCTGAACACTAAACCCAAATGTTATGGAGTTGCATAGTAACATAGTAACATAGTAGATGACGGCAGATAATGACCCGAATGGTCCATCCAGTCTGCCCAACCTGATTCAATTTAAATTTTTTAATTTTTTCTTCTTAGCTTTACCCAGTACTGTGCTTGGGTTCCAACTTCTGAAATCTCCGTCAAAACCTACTCCAGCCCTTCTACACCCTCCCAGCCATTGAAGCCCTCCCCAGCCCATCCTCCACCAAATGGCCATATACAGACACAGACTGTGCAAGTCTGCCCAGTATTGGCCTTAGTTCAATATTTTCTGATTCTAAATCCTCTGTGTTCATCCCACGCTTCTTTGAACTCAGTCACCGTTTTCCTCACCACCACCTCTCTCGGGAGCGCATTCCAGGCATCCACCACCCTCTCCGTAAAGTAGAATTAAGGATTTTTTTCCTAGGTCCCATGCTATTTTTACATTACTGCTTTGGACTTACAAAACACCTTGAACTAATAAATTATGTCCTATTGCTTTACTCACACTTTTGGAAGTTGTGTAATTTGGCATGCTGAAGGGGTTTTTTTCGGGGTGGTTCCGACGAGGGCTTCTGTTGTGTTTCTCACTGTTGATTGGACTGATATATATTGGACCTTACCTGTTTATGATTTATAAGTGGAGTTTTTTGCCATATGAAGACGAACTGAGGCTTTTCCTCCACTTTTTCTCTTTTTTTTCTGTGAGTGGGTCTGTGTATGAGTGCAGTGGGTAGACCTTGTAGTGTCTAGGTAGGTCCCTCCGATAGTTTCCAATAGGACATAATTTGTTAGTTCAAGGAGTTTTGTATGTCCTTTCTGAGATTTGTTTGGGTACTTACAAAACACCCCAGTAAGGCAATTCTTATGTTCTTTGTCTTGGCCTTTAATTGATTCAAACAATCTTTATGAACATGGGACGGTACAAAATGTTCTCGAAGAAGAAAGGGAAATAAGGTTGGATGGATGGTTAGTCTCCCATTTCTATTATGCGTTGGTCTAGTGATGTATTGCAAAGTGTACGGTAGATCTTTGTTTATAATTGTGCATGTTTATTTTATTGTTCATCACTTTGTAATCTTTGGTAGATAGTACTGTTAACCTAGGTTATTAGAAACCAGGTCTCGTTGCATAAAATGGAACCTCTGCTAAGACAGCATCAGTTAATGAAAAAATAACTTGTCTTAATGGTAGTCCAAGTTGATCATTTCCTCCCTAATTTTTTTAAGGTGCACTGACAAATATGTATCCCTCATTGATTTGTACAGTACAAGGGGCCACTGAAAAGTTCTCAGCCCAGTCAACAAAGTTGGGGCAGTCTTCACCAAGGGCTACACACTTAGGGCCTCTTCTATCAAACAGCGCTAGCAGTTTTTAGCGTAGAGAGCCGCGCTGCTCCCGACGCAAAGCTGGTAAACACTTACCTCAATGACTCTTAGCTGTTAATGCCACAGTAACTTGTGAAGATTTTATGCAAGCAAATATTTGGTCTCTTTTTCTTAATTACTTGGATATGTTTGTGTAGTTCAGATAATCACATTCCTACTGCATTTTTAAGACAACAGAATGGACGCGGATGTGAATATTTTTACAAAGGACTGCATATTCTACTTCTAATAAACAGGATAAACAGAGCAGAAATTCAGTAGAAAATTATTCCTTCTATTCATATTCTATGCATGTACATTATGAACTCATTTTCAAAGTGAGAAAATGACAAATGCAGTCTTTAATAAGTATACATTTTAGACATACTGGGTATTTGCATATAAATTGTAACACTCCTGTCATCACATTCCTTTCAGTAGGGAGATCTGTCAGCCACAGAGAGCGACACCTCCAGTGACAGAGCATGCCAGTAAAGTGAGTTTTTCACCATCCTTTCTTAAAGTGGTTTTAATATGCTGATGAGCAAGCAGGTTGTATTTTCTCACCAAGGGTGTTAAGCATTTAGGACTGGTTTTTAAGAAAGGTTTGGACAAGTTCCTGGAGGAAAAGTCCATAGTCTGTTATTGAGAAAGACGTGGGGGAATCCACTGCTTGCCCTGGATTGGTAGCATGGAATATTGCTACTCCTTGGGGTACTAGGGACCTGGATTGGGCTACTGGGCTTGATGGACCATTGGTCTGACCCAGTAAGGCTAGTCTTCTGTTGATTCTATCAATGGTGCCTAGTAGCTCCTAACTCAACTTAGCCATCGCTAGGCATCCTAATGTGCAGTGCTGGTATATTTACTGGTGCCTAACACAGACACCTAGGAATGCCTAAGCTATACAATACCTATTCTCCACCCCAACCATACCTACTTTCTGGGTAGATGCCTCGACTTAGGTGTTGCACGAGTCCCATGTGGAACTCTTAATTAATCATTTTTCTTTTATTGAGTTTTTCATGTTGCGGTCAATTTTCACCGAATTCCACACCCAAAAAAGGAAGCACGACCCCTGGTGTAGCAATGCAAGAGAAAAAGAGTGGAGAAGGGACACCACACATCAGCCTCAAGGACAATCAATTTATTGAAAACATATAAATAGGGGTCCCAGATTTTCTTTTTGCCCGACGCAATGTAGAGGAAAGCTTTTCAAAACCTGGACAAAGTGCTGGGTTTTGAAAAGCCATCCAGAGCCCCCCGGATATGTCCTCAAAAGGAGGTCATGCCAAGGGAACTCTGGATGTCCAGTAACCCTACATGTAAATAGCTAAACCATAAGGTAAGCTTTACAGAGCGTCTTTAGTCCAGTACAAAAAGGACTATAGGTTTTCCATAAATTGATTGTCCCTTCCCCACTCTTTTTGTCTTGCGATCAATTATCACGCCAGTTAAGTTCATTACAGAATTCGGCTAGGCGTCCCCAGTTTAGGTGCCATGAATAGAGTTAACACATCAAAACAAGGCGCCACACAATCGCATTGGGGAGTTCTTTCAGAATAACTGTCATGGGCGGAGAAAGAGTCAAAAAGCCTTAGACAGCAATCACGTTACCGTCATTATGCATTAAACCCAGGAGTCTATAAACTCCCTCAAATTTGGGTGCCCCAAATTGGGTGTGGATCCAGCTCGACACCCAAAATAATTCGTTAATGGACTTCAATAATTTATTGAAGCTAACAAGGAAGACGGTTAAAGCTATGCTATTTAAGAGATGTTTTTCTTGAGTGAAAGGCTTTAAAGCTTGTTCTCTGGTATCTTAGTTTCGACAGGATTTGAGTGATATCATTTGTGAAGTCTTTTTTAGCATGTGTTGAGATTGTTTTAGTGTGTTAGCTCGTTTTAATTATGCATGTTTTAGATTGTTCGAAGTCTGTGAGTAATCATTTTTAAAATAAATAAATACCCCCCTTTTTTTTTTTTTTTACAAAACTGTAGCGTGGATTTTAGCGCCGGCCGTGGCGGTAATATCTCTGACCTATGAGCGTTAGAGCTGTTACCACCGTGTCCGGTGCTAAAATACACACTATGGCTTTGTAAAAAATAATTGGCTATGTACTGTTCTGTAACAGTGGGTGTCTAAATTGGATTGTGAGAACTCAAAATGGGAGGCAGTGGCATATCGAGGGTGAGAGGTGCCCTCCTCTCCACACCCCGCTCCTTCTACGATTCCCCCTGCCACGCATGTGCCCGCCTTCCCTTTCCTCGTACCTCTAGCTTCACCGCCACAAGTAACAACTTCAACGTGCTCTTTGCGAGCTTGGCAGCTAGCCCTCTGACAACACTTCCTATGCGTGCCAAGACAGCTGACACGGTCGTGAGGAACATGTTGAAGTTATTGCTCACAGCGGTGAGCATCTAGAGGTGTGGGCAAGGGGTGAAGTGGCAAGGGGAGAAGTGAGAAGAGGCAGAGGGGGCAGAGATGAGGAGGGGAGCTGGTGCCCTCACCAACATGGCACCCAGGGTGGATGGTTCCCTCACCCCCATGTCTCCCCCTTACTATGCCACTGATGGGAGGGGCATGGATAGGACAAAGGAAATTGTAAAATATGCACATAGTGTTACAGAATAGCGAAAATTGGCACTTACTGTATTTTTTGTTCTATAAGACGCATCCCCCTGTAGAGGAGGAAAAACCAAGGAAATTTCCTCCTCTACAGGGGGGTGAGTTTGGTGGTCTGGTGTGTCTGGTGCTGGGAAGCTCAAAGCAGGCCCCCCCCTGCCCGGTACCTTTTTAGAGTTGCGGTGGTCCAGCGCGCTGTCCTTCTGGACGGCTGGCTTTGGTAGCAGAGCAGTGCAACGCAGGAGCACGACCTTTGCACTTTCTGCCTGGTCCCGCACCGCTCAGTGATTGGCTGAGGTCAGTTATCTTCTGCCATGTTCTTATATTTCTATGAGAGCTCCATGTGGACATGGCCATAGATCTGCAGCAGTAATGTTATAAATTTGAAGAACATTTCAGTCCTAGTTAGAGTTTACATTAGTCCAAATATTTAGGACCGGATTTATAAAGCCGCCTAACGCCTGCAGCGCAGTAACGGCCTCGAAGCCCATAGAGATTTAAAGGGCTTCGGGGCTGTTGCCACGCGGCAGCTGCTAACGTGACTTTGTAAAATAGGCCCTTAGTATCTCAACTGTATGTCAGATACCATTTTCCTAAAAACATGAATTCTGTCTTGATTTTACTTTACTCCATTGATAATATTCTAATACAAATAAATCGATTTGTATTAGAATTTATATTACTCCTTCTAATGCTGCATTGGGCATTTTTATATAGTGGTCTAAAATTGTTAACAAATATTAAACAGACTTAAATCCCAATACATAAGATCTCTCTTCATTTATACCTGGTTGGCATGTAAGAAAATTGCCTTATTTTCCGAGGGGTATGTACAACTTAAAAAAAAAAAAAAAAACTTCCAATGGTCTTTTATGACAAGAGGTGATGTCAGCAGAATAAGTGGGAAACTGATAAATACCCAGAAAGTTTATCACTTTTAAAAACATTTTTATCAGTACCTTGTTGAGTGTGAATTCCAAGTTGACTCTATGTCGCTTCGAAAATTAGAAGTCCATTTATCACCCCATAGCTAGCATGATAACCTGTGTATATCGCCAGTCATCTATCACAAAAATGTGTCATGGAAATTAATGGCTGATACATTCAGTGCTGATAGGAAATTCACTACTTCTGTCACAGAGCAATAAGGAATCACCCTCTTGTGTCTTTATTATAGTTCAACTGATTGAAAACATTATTATTTCTGCCTAGTAGATTAACAATCAAGTTGCAGATGTCACATTACATTCTATTTTGTGGCACTGACGGTTAGCCGTACACTGGAAAAAATGTCATATCTTTTGTTAACCTTTTGCTGTTTGATTCATGGCGCAATGACAAAAGTTATTCATTTCAGTTCATTAAAACAGTGGCTTTGTGCAACTGTGAGACTATTATAGATGTTGTAGGGAAAAGATCACAATGCTATTTTCAAGGGCAGGTGTTGTTTCCATAGGTCTACTTCCAGTGAAGGAATGGCATGGTCAGAATCTGTGGATACACTGTTGGCCAACAAAGGTAAGAGAGGCTCTTTACATTTGAGATACACGTTTCAACAACCATTGAAAAATATATTATATCTGAGACCAAAGAAAGCCATGAAGCAACTAGGACCTGATTCTATAAAAGGCATCTTAGCTCCTAGGCACTGTTCAACATGGTGGTCAATCAATTGCTAGGTGATGTTTATAAAATCACACCTAGAAGCACCTGAATCCTTAGGAGTACTGCCATTTAGGCCAGGGTTTTATTGACCTAAATGAGTGTGTCTAAGCAGTGGCATAGCAAGGGTGAGAGGTACTTGGGGTGGGGTCGATACTTTGATAACTGGCTGTGTGGTGCAATATGTTCATTGGCTAGTCAGCTAAGTTTAGCTTCTTTGACTTAGCTGGTCGTCTGATTAATACTGGCTTAGCAGGCTATGTCTTGGATATGGCACTACCATTGAATTTCTAGGTTTGCTGTGGACTGCAGGAAACAGTCAGCTATTACTTGCATTCTAAATATCGGGTAAAATGCCTCTAGAAGAATAGAGAGAGGATAAAACTGGTACCAAAACAGTGATATCATCAGCAGAACCCTGAATGAGAACTATGCAAACTTGGCCAAGGGGCAGACTATGAGGATCAACACCCCTCCCCACCCCCCTTCCAGCACACACAAATTCTAAAGCAGGGGTGCCCAAAAGGTCGATCACGTTGCCTTCGTGTTCTACTTGCTTCCCCACTCAGAAGCGCTGTAGCCGACCCAACTTTCCCCACCCGACGTCAATTCTGCTGTCGGAGAGGAAGTTCCGGGCCAGCCAATTGCTGCCTGGTTGGCCCGGAACTTCCTCTCCAACTTCAGAAATGACATCGGGGAGAGGAAATCTGGTCGGCCAGATGCTTCTGTGTAGGGAAGCAGGGAGAGCTTGGGGCGGCTGTGGTTTGGAGGCCTGTTCCCCGATGGTGGTGGCAGTGGCTTGGGAGCAAGCAGGGAGACAGAAAGAAAGAAGGGAAAAAGAAAGAAAGAAAGAGGGGCAGGGAGACAAAGGAAGACAGACAGAAAGAAATGGGGGCAGGGAGACAGAAAGAAAGAAAGGGGAGGGGGCAGGGAGAGAGGAAGAAAAAGTTGGCGGAGGGAATGAGGTCTGGAAGCATACAGCAGGCTGAAAGAAAGGAAGAAATATTGGATGCACAGTCAGAAGAATAAAGTGCAACCAGAGACTCATGAAATCACCAGACAACAAAGGTAGGAAAAATGATTTTATTTTCAATTTAGTGATCAAAATGTGTCCGTTTTGAGAATTTATATCTGCTGTCTATATTTTGCACTATGGTCCCCTTTTACTAAACCACAATAGCGGTTTTTAGCGCAGGGAGCCTATGAGCATCAAGAGCAGCGCAGAGCATTCAGCACAGCTCCCTGAACTAAAAATCGCTATCGCGGTTTAGTATATTTGTCTATTTTTGTATAGTTGTTACTGAGGTGACATTGCATAAAATCATCTGCCTTGACCTCTTTGAAAACTCATGGAATATAAATGATAAATTAACATTTTCTCTGTGTACAGTGTGCTTTGTGTTTTTTAAAATTTTATTGTTGGTAGATCATTTTGACTTGGTCATTTTAAAAGTAGCTCGCAAGTCCAAAAAGTGTGGGCACCCCTGTTCTAAAGATTCCTTTGCTGGTGGGGATACCAAAGCTCCACTAGCCAGTTCCTGAGCCACTCCCCTCCTCCTGGTGCTGCTTCTTTAATGCAGCGGTCAGCAGCATGCCTCCAACCACTGCCTGGACTTCTGAACTGAGCATGCACGAGAAGACCTGGCAAAGGCTGGAGGCACACCACTAACTGATGCTTTAAGGAAGCAGATCGGGAGCTGGCTGGCAGGGTTTTGGCATCCCCACCATCCATTTAAAGGGTGTTCTTCAAAATTAGCCATACCTAATCTTAAGAAATAAGGTCTCAAGTCTCTTCTTAATAATGTATTGTGTTCATAGTGGGACTGGATGCCTTCCGAACATTCCTGAAATCTGAATTCAGTGAGGAGAACCTTGAATTCTGGTTGGCCTGTGAGGACTATAAGAAAACCAGGTCCTCCACTAAAATGATCTCAAAAGCCAGGAAAATTTATTCTGAATTCATCGAAAATGAAGCGCCAAAAGAAGTAAGTCTTTGCCTTGGCATATTTGTTTTCTTTTAATATGCAGCACTCCAGACAATAATGGGGCATTTTTAGGTTTATATGTGTAAATCAGCATGCATTAATTTTAGAAGAGATACTTATTTACATGGATGCAAGCTTTATGCAAAGATTGGAAGGGAACATGCTCTGCACATAGTTTATATGTATGTCCTCTTTTGCAGAGACAATAGACATATTCTTCAGAAAATTTCCCTGTTGATATTTACTCCTGTTATGAGATATGCACAACTAGGAACATAGAAATATGGAAAATGAGAGTAGCCTATCCAGTCTGTCTCTCTTTATCAGCTACTAATCTCTATCCCTTCCTCTCTTTCTAGATCTTCTGTACTTGTCCCAAACTGTCTTGTATTCAGATATAGCCTTTATCTCCACAACCTCCTCTGGGAGGCCATTCCATGCATTCACCACCCTTTCTGTGAACTAGAATTTCCTCAGGTTACTCCTGAGTTTATTCCCTTTCACCTTCATCCTCGTTCCAGAGCTCCTTGTCAGCTAACTGCTCCTTTGGACCTGGAAGCTGGCAATGAGAATTGTGCTTCCTTATCTGATATGTGAAAATATCTCTAACTTAATTGGCACTGACTGGATGTATGTTTTGCAAAATCTGGGGTATTTACAATTGTATGGCTAATGCATTTTATCCTCATCCTTTCTATAATACAATCAAAGCAGTTTACATATTACAGTACATAGAGGAAATTTCTCTGTCCCTAGTGGACTCACAATTTCAGTTTTGTGTACCTGGCGCGAATGGAGGATTAAGTTACTTGCTCAGAGTCACAAGGACCTGCAGTGAGAATAAAACCTAATACCCCTGCTTCTCAGCCCAATGCACTAACCATTGGGTTACTCTTTCCGTGTATAAGTGTTGTCACTTAAATGTAAAAACCTCTGAGTAATCTGCTCTTCTTTTGAATATGGATATATTTGTATAAAGGCTCCAAGTTCAGTAAGCCTTTTCTAAAATACCTTGCAAATTTTGAGTGTCCTTTTTGAGATATATAAAATTTAGTTTAACATCTCTATGTAACAATTATTCAGAGTATAGCCTTGTTGGATGTTATAGTACATTGTTTCTCAAACTACCGTATTTTCACACATATAACGCGCGCGTTATACACGATTTTACAAACCGTGCGCGTTATACGTGTGAGCGCATTATCCCCTTTTTTTTTTTACATAGTTCCCCCCCCCGAAGTCCGATTCACCCCGCAACACCGCTCGCACTCCCACCCCGAAGGACCGCTCACGCTGGAACACGCACCCCCACCCCGAAGGACCGCTCGCACCCCCATAGCCTCCCCACCCCCCCCATCATGTAGAAGCTGCCTATCATCGTCCTGCTGCTTCCTCTGCTGGCGGTCCTGCCCCTTCTCTTAGCCCTGCATCTACGCTGCTTCCTCTTCCGGCGGTCCCGCCCTTTCTCTGATGTCAGTCTTTCAGGGTGGGGACAGGATTTCAAGGGGGGACAGGACTTCAAGGGGGAGAGGAGAGTCGGGGCGGGCTAAAGGAGAGTCGGGCTGGCCAGAGGAGAGTCGGGGCGGGCTAAAGGAGAGTCGGACTGGCCAGAGGAGAGTCGGAGCGGGCGAAAGGAGAGTCGGGCAGCGACGGGAGAGTCGGGGCGGCATGCGCGGTATACGGGTGTGCGCGCTATATTAAATTTTTTTTACATAAATTTGTGTTCCCCGCGCGCTATACCTGTGTGCACGTTTTACACGGGTGCGCGGTATATGAGTGAAAATACGGTAGTCTTGGAGTATCATCTGGTTGTCTGAATATCCACAATCCAGATGCATAAGATACATTTGCTTGTACTGCCTACATTACAGTATATTTTTGAATATAAACCAGGGCTCTTGGTTTATATTTGAGTCAGCGCCCACCTGCTCCCCTCCCGGATCTGTTGCAGGCCTCCTTTGGGCCTGCCATGAGCCCTGGTGATCCAGAACAAGAGGGATCCCTCACACTTTCTGTCCTAGCCAATTCTGAAATATCACACCACCCTCCCGCCTCCCAGACCTCTAGAAAATCTACTTTGAAAGCCCTGGTGGTCCAGTGGTGAATTGGGGCATGAATGATCTTCCTACCCTATCTAAAATGGGTACTGCAAGTTCTTGTAGCAACTTTGTGAGTTCCCGTGTCACACTGAAAGTAGAAAATGTAGAAAAAAAATTCATGCTACAAATCTCAAATTTTTTAGTTTTCCTAAATTACCTCAGGCCTCACTATGAAGAAAGTTCAAGAGATTTGCATTGGAAGTGTTACAAGTTACACCTGATTTAATGTCAGCTATAGATTCTATGGGGCTTATAACTGAAACTAAAAGACGGGTCGTCCAAGTGCCGATAATCAAAACAGCTTTTTGGACGTATCCAGAGATGTTTTAGGCCTCTGAATTCCGCTGTGCATCCAAAGCTGAAAGGAGAGTTTCTGGAGGAGTGGTTAGGGTGGGATGTGGGCAGGATGTGAGCCAAACTAGACTTAGTCATCCTGCAGGGAGACTTCCAAGGTGAAACTTATATGTTGTGGTTTAGATTATGTAAAAGGTATCTAAAGTGACCAGATAACCACTGCAGTGACAAAGTAAAGACACACACACACTCCCCCACCTGTGTTCACTGACCCCGTTGCACCCCCCTCAAAGTTCAGAATAGAAACGTACATACCTGTCTCCAGAAAATCAGCACCTGGTATAGGAAAGGCTACTAGAGCTGCATAGAGGTGGCTTAAGTAGTTGGGGGGTGGGGCTAGTGAACCATAGAGAGGAAGACTAAGGCCCATAAGTCACTCTAACCACTACATTCATAGTGGAAAATGTGAACCCCCCCAAAACCCTATTGTACTGCCATATAGGTGGCACCTGCAGCCATAAGAGCTATTAAGGTTGTAGATAGGTAGATATGGTGGGTTTTGGGGAGGAGATGATGAGGGGGCTCAACATAACTTATAATGGAGTTCTGGTGAGATGTTTATGTGGCACCCTTTTGGTGATGTTCACAGCAGTGCCCTGTAAGGTGCCCCACTGCTCTGGTGCCAGAATGCTGGCCCCTCCCACATCCAAAAGGTCTTGTTCTGGGCGTTTGGGACTTGGATGAATGTTTGGTTCAGAAAGATAGACGTAGTGGCAGTCTGGATGATCAAATGTACTTTTCAAGAATGGACATTTTGCCGCTTCCGACTTTGGGCGACTAGAGCCCTACATCCAAATCAGACAGACATATTTTTTGACTTGTTTATTAGCTGAGAAAAAAAACCCCAAACAAAATCAACAACTACAGTATATTCTGAAGTTTCTATAGAAACTAATACTATAAATGCCTGGGATATTTTGGTACAGACTGAATCTGAATTGATTTCCTCGGCACTTATGTTGGTTGCTTGTTCATTATTGTCAAATAATGAGTGGTTTCTAAAGTTGCTCTTTTTTCACTTTGAAAGTGAATGTCTTTCCTGAAGTTTTAAGAGAAATGCAGAAAAGGAGGAAAGAAATCCTTCTTTTAAGACCTAGAGTATTACAGTTGGGAGCATTAATCTTTTTAAGGTTCCCTTGCAAATGTGTGGTTAAATACCAATCTGTTCACTATGGGACTCTTTTTCAAATTGCATGAGAATCTCAAAATGGCAAAAATAAAAAAATAAAGTCCATCTGCCCAAAACTTCCAAATTGCGATTTTAGAATGTCAAAATGTATGCACTCCTGAAACAGCCATATATCTAATGTATCTACAGTAAATATTTATGATACCTGCAAGCCTAAAGATATTGATATGGTGTACAATCAGGTATTTCAATCAGATATTTAATTGTTCCTTGATGGCTCCGCATTGAAAAGAAAAGAGTTGTATGGGGATATGAACCTTGTTGAAATGGTTTATAGTCAAATGCAATGGCCACTAGGCTGTCCCTCTGCAAGAATATCTAAGTGGCCATTTCTGCAAAAATGCTGCCAGATAGATGTGCTTGGAATGATTAAGAAGGGGATCGCGAACAGATTGGAGAAGGTTATCATGCCGCTGTACCGGGGCATGGTATGCCCCCACCTGGAATACTGCGTTCAGCACTGGTCGCCATACATCAAGGACATGGTACTACTCGAGAGGGTCCAGAGAAGAGCGACTAAAATGGTTAAGGGGCTGGAGGAGTTGCTCATGTTCGAGTCCTAGTGACTTGATTGATTACAGATCTAAAAAGAAATTGGTTTTATGCTAGTCCGGTAAGGTCCACTGGCTTTATCCCCATGGTTGCTTTCAATGTGCCTGGCCATATGATTGCAGGTTGCCCTGAATTTTTGGCATTCATAATTTAAAAGTTTCAGTTTGTAGAATAGCTGTTTATTTTGGATGTTCTCAGGTGCTTTCAAATAATAAACCTCAACATACAAGTAGGTGCTGAAAAGTTCTCAGCCAGCCATGAAAAGAATGCTGTGGATATGGTTCAATCAAGGATCTGAAACAATGCCAAAATTTAGAATTTTGTTTCTGCAAATTGGCAGTGGCAAAATAACTCTCAGAATTTAGGAAGTTGGTTTGATGGGCTGAGAACCTTTCAAGCAACCTATTGTATTTCCTGTTTGAAAATGATCCCGAGATGGATTTTTATTTCTTGCACATTATGGATAGGATATCCCAGTTCTGACTTGGATGTCTTCTAGAAAATGTCCCTCAACATTTTCATTGATCCAACACACTTGACAAGTATTTTTGTCCTCTTTTTGATCTTGGTTTGCTCTTCCACCCTCTACTGCAGTGGTCTCAAACTTGTGGCCCGCCAGGTACTATTTTGAGGCCCTTAGTATGTTTATCATAATCACAAAAGTAAAATAAAAGAGTTTCTTGATCATATGTCTCTTTAGCTATAAATGACAATATTATTATTAAGACTTAGCCAAAAGGAAAGATTTATAAACTATAAAGAGTTTTACCTCAAGCAAAATTATCATTTCTTTAATAATATTTTTTCTGAGGCCCTCCAAGTACCTACAAATCCAAAATGTGGCCCTACAAAGGGTTTGAGTTTGAGCCCACTGCTCTACTGCTATAGGTCAGGAAGATGTTGTGTCTTAAGAAGTTGTATAGGACCTTCTTGTTCTTGGCTTGATAGATTTGCCTTTTTCTTTGTTTGTTAATGCTACGAAATATTTCTTTCTGGTATTTTTCTGTTTCTCTATTCTCAATATTATAGATTTGAATGACATCTGTAATGTTTATTTACAAATTTTCCTTATATTACATTATATTAGTGATTTCTATTCCGCCATTACCTTGCGGTTCAAGGCGGATTACAAATGAATTGTCAGGGCATTAGAAGTGTATAAGGAGATGTTTGTACATTTTCTTAAGTTGCTAAGGATTACATCTGAATTGTCATATCATTAGAGGTACATAAGGAGTAGTTGCTGGTGATGCTTGGGACCGTTCTGACTGTTAGTTCGGTTTTATGTGTTTTTTGAATAGAAGGGTTTTTATTTCTGTTTTGAAGGTTTTGTAGTCTGTGGCCGAGGTCAATAGATTGTAGAGTTGGAGGTCGAGTGTTGCAGCTCGAGTGGCTAGGAGGTTGTCGTACAGTTTTTTTCTTTTGATGTTTTTGGTTGGAGGGTGTATGAATGGTGAATTGGTTCTTTTGTGTCTGGTTGAGGTGGACTGAATTAGTCAATTGTTCCAATAGGCTGGGCTGTCTCCGTTTATTGCTTTAAATAGTAGGCAGTAGAATTTTAAGTGTACTCTCGCTTGTATTGGTAGCTAGTGTGAGTTGTGTTATGCCTCTGTGATGTGGTCGAATTTCTTCAGCAAGTAGACCAGTCTTAGGGCTGTGTTTTGTATTGTTTGTAGTTGTTTTATCATGGTTGCTGGGCAAGGGAGATATAGTATGTTACAGAAGTCTATTAGACCTAGGATTAGGGCTCATGCCAAAAGTTGGAAATGTTTTCTGTCGAAGAATTTTCTAATTTGCCTTAGGTTTCTCATGACTGCGAATGATTTTTTTTATTGTTTTGTTGATTTGTGGTTGCATTGTACAGCCTCTGTCTATCAGCACTCTCAGAAGTTTTAAAGTGGGTTGAATGGGGTATGTTGTAGAGTTTATGACAAGGTTTGTTACGGTTGGGGATTTGTTATTTTCAAGTAGGATGAAGTTTGTTTTGTCAGGATATAGTTTTAGTTTGTGATCTTTCATCCATGTTGCTATTGATTCAAGTGTTCGATGTATTGTGTCTGCCATGGATAGTGCTGGTTGATCGAAAGGAAAGAGAATGGTGATGTCGTCTGCATAGCTGTAGGAGGTTAGGCCTTGTTTGTCTAGGTAGGAGCCGAGGGAGGCAATGTATTAATTGAAGAGTGTGGGAGAGAGAGGTGATCCTTGGGGAACTCTGGAGGGCTCAGATTTTTCTTTGTTTGTTTTGAACTCTGTATGTTCTGGATTGTAAGAATCAATTAAACCATGATGGTACCACTGATTCCTATTGAGTCTAGTATTTGTAGAAGGATGTCATGGTCTACCAGGTCAAAGGCTGTGGAGAGATCTAGTTGGATAATTAGCATTTTTTTGCCTGTGCTGAGGTGTTGTCTGGCAGTGTCCATGAGTGAGCCTAGTAGGGTCTCAGTGCTGTAGTTGGTTCTGAAGCTAGACTGTGTTGGGTGTAGTAAGTTGTGGTGTTCTAGGTAAGAGTTTAAGACTTTGGCTACAAGGCCTTCCATTAGCTTAACATAAAGTGGTATTGAGGCTGTGGGTCTGTAGTTGGATGGTTGGTCTATTGCTCCTTTGGGGTCTTTCAGGATTGGAGTGATGATGATTTACTTTCACTTTTTCCTTTTATGCACAAATGAATTATTGCAAAAAAATGAAAAGTTTGTTATAAATAGAAAGTTTAAAAAATGAAAGCAGATTGTGATCATCTAGTCCATTACCAAATAGTATGGAATAAATAAATAAATGAAATTAGGTGAATGTGGTCTCACTCCTAAAAGCTAGTTTAGAAATGTTTTAAGTTATTCCCATCAGGGTGGTTGCCATTTATTTTTTGTTGATCTTTATTCCCACACATTCAAGTGTCTCTACACAGCATCTAAACTGGTTAATGCTTTTCTTAAAACCCTAAAGATTGGTTATTCTCATATGATAATTACAGTAGGTATCCAAGGGAAGTCACTAAATTTTGTCACATATTTGTGAGCACTTTCACATTCAAAGCAAATAGATTCTCATCTTATTATTTGCTGAAGGCATACACATTTATCGTCATTGAGCTGTATCTTAGAACTTTGTCGTCTCTGAAATCATTCATTTTTTTTCTGTCTCAGGAAAATATGGCATACTTTAAAATAATACTTTCATATTACTACTACAGATTATCAAGTCTGTATCTCTACTAGAGGTATGAAGATAAAGTGCTGGACAAACATATATGAGATTCTTTCTGTTCTGGAGAACTTATAAACTAATAAAGACAAGCATACAGAATAAAAGAAATTCAGAAATAGTTATAACCAGCAAGACTGTGATTTGGAGAAACAGGTTTAAGATATAAAAGCAATCTGAAAAAGTTAGGTTGTTAGACTCAGTTTCTATAAGAGCAACAGGAGAATGTCAAATCAACTCAGCAAAACTATTTTAAGGATACCTCACTCAGTCAGGAGTTGTAAATAGAGTAGAGGGTCATGGATAAGAGCAACATGCCTTATGAGGAAGGTTAATGAAAAATGGTATGAGGAATTATAGAATAAATATACTTGAAGGTAAGAGGACCCTTAATTCTGAGGAAGCAGATAAGAAAATGAGTCATACAGGTGCAGTAACAATGGTGAAAGGAAAGTCAGAAAATTGGATTTTTAATAGATCATTGCGAGTTACCCATGAGAATGAAATTGTAGAGGTCAAAGCAGGTAAGGGTTTTGGTTGTATGTTCAGAAGGGAATAACATTTTTTGTCAGCATTTTGAAAGTAAATAGAAAAGGAGAGAAGGCTCAAAGATGACGCTAAGGTTGAGGGGCGAGAAGATGACAATGTTATCCATAGAAATAATCTAAAGAAGAAGAGGAGAAGTTCATTTGGGGTGAATAAATATGAAGTTCTGTTTTGACCATGTTAAATTTATAGGTAGAGGTTTGATATCTAGATGGTAATGTCAGGCAAGCAGGATGAAACTTGGAACTAGATTCTTAGTACTAAAAGTCATGGAAGAAGATCAGAGTTCTGATGGAAGGTTTATGAGGAAAGAAGAAGAAAGGCCCAAGGCAAATTCCTGAGACACACAGAATTCTAGTGGGATGGCAATACTAGAGGAATCTCCAGAGGATACTCTAATAAGTAAGATGAGAACCAAGACAGAACAGATTATCAAAATCCATTGGAGCACAGAGTTATCAAAGAGTAGGTGGTATGCAAACAGTGTTAAAAGCAATGGAAAGGTCAAGGATGAGATCATGGTAAAAGTCTACCTGGTACAGTCTTCAGTTTCCTACTACTGGAGTTGCCATCAAAGCTCATTGCAGCCTATGCTAAACAGAATCACCATACATACAGTATATGAGATACAAACCATGCAAGACTTCCCTAGTTTGTTTTATACCATTCATTTTCAAATTAGAGATCCTCTGTGTTCAACCCATGCTCTTTTAAAATTCTGTCACTGTTTTCCTACTACTATTATGACCACTTATCATTTCTATAGAGCTGCAAGTTAAAACATTCAAGACACACAGCAAGGGTCATCTCCACCACTTCCCTCAGGAAGGTATTCCAGGCATCCACCATCCTTCCCATAAAAAACAATTTCCTAACATTACTCTTAAGTCTGCCTCTCCACAACTTCAATTCATGCCCTCTAGTTTTACTATTTCCCCTTCTCTGGAATAGATTTGTTTCTATATTAATATCTTTCAAGTATTTAAACATCTGTATCCTATTTCCCTTTTCTTTCCTCTCCTCTAGAGTATACATTTTCAGGTCTTCCAATCTCTTGTATGTCTTTTAGCACAAGCCCCATACCATTTTCATCACTTTCCTCTGGACTGTTTCAAGTCTTTTTATATCCTTAGCCAGATATGGCCTCCAAAACTGAACATAGTACTTCAAGTGGGGCTTCACCAATGACCTGTACAGGGGCATCAACACTTCCTTTCTTTTTCTGGTTATGCCTTTCTCTATACAGCCCATCTGGCTACTGTTTTGTCACCTTCAGATCTTCAGACACTATCACTCCAAGGTCCCTCTACTTGTGCATACATATCAGCTTCTCACCTCCTAGCATATATAGCTTCTTCAGACTTCTACTTAACAAAAGTATCACTCTGCATTTCTTTATATTGAATTTTAGATACCAAACATTAAGCCATTCTTCTTTTGCAGATCCTTTTTCTTGTTTTCCATTCCCTCTGGGGTGTCCACTCTGTTCCAAATATTGGAATCATCCGCAAAAAGGCAAACCTTATCTTCTAACCCTTCCCTTCAGCGGCATGATAACCTTCTCTATTGTACATTGTGTAGCAAGATCTGAACATCATTTCAACCAACTGTTTGAGGTCTGCAATGGAGGACCACTTGCAGCCCTGAGGCCACAGCACTGAACACCACTGCTATAAGATATGCATGCATTCCCCTTTTGGGAATGACACGGTATATAAGACTAAGGACTGGATGTACCTCTAGCACTTTGGCATTTCTTTTATAGAATAGTCACCTTTCGAGTGCCCCATTATAAAAGTGCCCTTTGAATGACTTTAACAAATGTTTAGAACGAGAAATGGTATTTCCGGTTTTAGTTAGAGTAGATGGGTTTTTGGGGGGAACATTTCCTGATGATTGGTTTGGGCATTTTATTTATGTCGGAACAGATCAAAAGCTATGTTGGTATTTCACTGCCAGACAATTTCAGATGCAAACTTCTCTCAATACAATTATTCCTTAAAGGCTGAACATATGCCGAATCAATCCCAGCTGAAGTGTAAACTGTGTGGTTAATTGCTTTTATGTACAGCTGGACATGCTAATGACTCAGAACCTTAATGATTCTGGAAGAGTACAAACGTGCTCAAAGCTGCAGTCTATAAGAATTATATGGTCACAGAAACCCCAGATAAACAACTGTGATACTCCAACTATATTGAGCACTTTAAGGCAAACTTGTTTGTTAGTAGCTGTACAGGTTGCGTTTCCATCTCTCTAGCACTTGGAGTCAAATAGCTTCAATAAATAATGATGCTTCCCTTTCCCACCCTTTCCATACTTGGGAGACATGGCATGCAATTATTATAGTAAAAAAAATGTTACTGCCTGCCTAGTTAAAAGTGACAAGTACATCCAGACGTGAACATACTTAATTTTGTGATGAGCAGATTGTTAATTAGGGGAACTGTCCACACTTAAATGATTTATTTTCAGCCCCACCTTGTCCATTATCCTCTCTGGTCCTTCCAATGTAGAAATCTTTGTATTATAGAACACAACACTTTTTTAAAATTTTATTTTTATTCATTTATCAAATCTTTACAAGTACAACTACATGTTCTAGAAATGCAGTCATTTCCAACCCTAAACAATTCCAAACTACAAAATTAATATAACAAAATATAATACAACACTTTGATTCTAAAAATAATTTCTTAACCATTCTACAACTGCCTAGACAGGATATTCCAGGAACTTGTAATATTTTGAGATATATTCAGACTTTCTTTGGCTCATATCCACATAAGAAGTGGGTTTAAACACTAAAACGTTGTATAAGAGCTAATCGCATTGTCTAGTCTGGTCCCTCTCTCTCCCATCCCCATTAATTCATTTAAAATCAGTTCAACTGGAGGGTTTGGCATTAATGATGCTAAAATTAGTTGATGAAGCAAATCTGGATCCCTCAGGATTACTACTAGTCATTCAGCTCTTTAATCTATTATGTTCATGGCTACACATTAAGCAAGAGTCTTGGTACTTGGATATTTCAATTTGCACAAAAAAAAAAAAAAGATACTTTGGATACAATGTAACATCTTTGATATCATTATTACATACTTTATAGCTTACTCTTATCTTCAGTGCCAACACATGAGAAAAGATACTCTCTTAATGTTATTGTATATTTTGATTAAACTATTGGGCTCATAATCAAAAAAGCATAGATGTCCAAAAAGCATCCTAAATTGTTAATAGGACGTACTAATCACCAGAACATCAAAGTGCCAATAATTGAAACTGCCTTTCTGGACATCTAGCGAGGCTTATATTTTTATTAATGTTGTATCTCGTTTAGTAAAACTAAATAAGCTGATGTTCACAGCAGTGCCCTATAAGGTACTTCATTGCTCTGTTGGGATGTCTATGTGACCAGTCCATTACTATGCTGGCCCTTCCCATGTCCCTAGTACTCACCAATGGGGAAAGCGTCTCAGAAGTCTTCGTGGGAGATAAGCTAGCCTCCAGTGATCATAACATGGTATGGTTCCACCTGAGGAAAGGTTTCCATAGATCAAACACTAAAACAAAGGTACTCAACTTCCGAGGAACGGACTTTGCACGCATGGGAGTCTTCGTCCATCAGGCGCTCCAGGTCCAAACTGAGACAGGGAATGTGGAGGATATGTGGTCATCCCTGAAATCTGTCATACACGAGGCAACCGGCCGTTACAAAATCATCACACAAACGGCGAAGAAAAGACAAACCCCAGTGGTTCACCGCAGAGATCTCACGTCTCGTTAAGGAGAAAAAACACACATTTGCTTCCTTCAAAAGCACGGGGAAAAGCGAAGATCAACTGCTACACAGGATCAAGTCCACAGAGGTCAAAACGGCAGTCAGGGAGGCCAAACTTCGAGTGGAAGAAACTCTAGCAAACAACATTAAGAAAGGGGACAAATCCTTTTTCCGGTATATCAGTGACAGGAAAAAAAACACAAACGGGATAGTACGCCTGAAAAAACGGACGGGAATTACGCAGAATCGGATCCCGAAAAGGCCGAACTACTAAACGAATACTTCTGCTCGGTCTTCACCTGCGAGGCGCCAGGGTCCGGCCCTCAATTGAAGCCACATTCAAACACAAAAGATCCGTTTCAGAATTTTAAATTCACACCCAGCGGGGTTTACCTTGAGCTAACAAAACTCAAGGTGGACAAAGCCATGGGACCGGACAATCTGCACCCCAGAGTGCTCAGGGAGTTAGGTGATGTCCTGGCAGAACCGTTAGCCGTGCTTCAATCTCTCACTGAGTACAGGGACAGTCCCCTTGGACTGGAAAACAGCTAACGTCGTTCCTCTACACAAAAAGGGTTGCAGGACAGAGGCTGCAAATTACAGACCGGTGAGTCTGACATCGATAGTATGCAAACTCATGGAAACACTGATCAAACGCCAATTGGACACGGTCTTGGACGAAGGGAATCTACGGGACCCCAATCAACATGGATTCACCAGGGGTAGGTCCTGCCAATCAAACCTCATCAACTTCTTTGACTGGGTAACAAAAAGACTGGACGAAGGAGATTCACTAGACATAGTGTACCTGGACTTCAGTAAAGCTTTTGACAGCGTCCCACACCGCAGATGTTAAACAAGATGAAATCGATGGGGTTAGGAGAGACTCTGACGGCATGGGTCAATGATTGGCTGAGTGGCAGACTTCAGAGAGTGATGGTTAACGGTACTTTCTCTGAGACATCGGAGGTGACCAGCGGGGTGCCGCAGGGCTCGGTCTTGGGTCCACTCCTCTTCAACATATTCATAGGAGATCTGACTCAAGGGCTTCAAGGTAAAGTAACATTATTCGCCGACGACGCCAAACTATGTAATATGGTAAGCGAGGACAATCTACAAGATATTATGGCGCAGGACCTGCGTACATTGGAATGCTGGTCCTCAACCTGGCAGCTGGGCTTCAATGCTGGAAAGTGTAAGGTCATGCACCTGGGTAGCAGAAACCCATGCAGAACTTATACCTTGAACGGGGAGACCTTGACCAGCACTACAGCAGAACGAGATTTAGGAGTAATCATTAGTGCGGACATGAAATCTGCCAATCAGGTGGAGAAGGCTTCCTCAAGGGCAAGGCAGATGCTGGGTTGCATCCGTAGAAGTTTCGTCAGCAGAAAGCCTGCAGTCATAATGCCATTGTACAGGACCATGGTGAGACCTCATCTGGAATACTGCGTGCAATTCTGGAGGCCACATTATCGCAAAGACATGCAGAGGGTCGAGTCGGTCCAAAGGATGGCCACCAGAATGGTCTCAGGGCTTAAAGGTCTCTCGTACGAGGCAAGACTAAACAATTTGCAGCTCTACACTCTCGAGGAACGCAGGGAGAGGGGAGACATGATTGAGACGTTTAAATAGTCACCGGACGTATAGAAGTGGAAGATAACATTTTCCTTCTCAGAGGCCCCTCAACCACAAGGGGGCACCCGCTCAAACTCAAGGGCGGAAAATTTCACGGCGACACCAGAAAGTATTTCTTCACGGAGCGAGTGATTGATCAATGGAACAAGCTTCCAGTACAGGTGATCGAGGCCAGCAGCGTGCCAGATTTTAAGAATAAATGGGACGCCCATGTGGGATCCCTAAGTGGGTCAGGGTAAAACATTGTATAGTATTAAGGGGAGGGTCTATAGAGTGGGCAGACTTGATGGGCCTTGGCCCTTTTCTGCCGTCATCTTTCTATGTTTCTATGTTTCTAAATAGTCTGCATTTGGACATTTTAAACCATGGATGTTTTTCTGATCGAAAATGGGGTTATAACGTTAGATGACCTGTTGTATCAAGATGTCTAAATAGACTATTTTCAAAAAAATAATTATATTTGGATGTCCAGCAGTTTGCCATTCAAAAATGGCTATTTCTATTCCTCCAACTTTGGACATCCAACTGGAAATATCCAAGTTTGACTTAGACTATTTTTTTTATGCCCTTCCACATTACTAGATTATCAGATTGCAGGTGGCATTCTGTACCATGGACCAATCATTATCTAGGTGAATTAGACTATTTTTTTATGCCCTTCCACATTACTAGATTATCAGATTGCAGGTGGCATTCTGTACCATGGACCAATCATTATCTAGGTGAATTTACCCTGCCTTTTTTTTTTTTAAATCTCAAAAGCTTATAGAAGTTTTTGAGTTTACTTTGGTTAAATCTAGAGGCAAGACTGATACACAGTAATTTTGGCATTCTTTACTTTCAACACTCCCATCCATTACTTCAGCTAGTGACTCTGCAAACTTATTAAAAGTGTGGGATCATTAAGCCACTAGTCTTCTAGATAACATTAACTAATCTCACTGAGAAAATTATTGGATCAGAAAAGGTTGCTTGGCACTCAGCTCAGCTTCATTCTCTTAAACAGAAATGTAGGAGATTAGAAAGAGTTTGAAGACGATTAAGCCAACAGGCTGACAAAACAAAGTAGGAAAAAACCAGATTAAACAATAATGCTTGGAACTCAACAATGCAAGAAGACATTAACTACTCAGACAGAATAGGAAATCAATGCTGTAACCCAGTGTCCCACAAACTTTGCAAGCCACGGCACACTAAACATAGTGGCCATGGCTCAAGGCATCCAGAAGTACACGGGCATCACCGTGATGACATCACACGCATGCGTGACATCATCACATAAGAGAAGACCCTTCAGACGGGCCCTGATTTGCCAGTGGGGGGTGCCAGCAGGGAAGAGGGCCGGAGAGAAGGAGAGGCACTGGCACCAGCTGATTGCCTACAGGACACGCCTCTTGCTGTGAGATGCATGTCGTGTAGGCAGTCAGCCGGTGCTGGCACCTCTCCTCCTTCCCAGTGTGTCGAGGCACACCTGAAATCTCAGGAGGTACACAGTTTGTGATACACTGTTGTAACCAAAATGATTACATAGGTCATTTTCAGACAAAAATATAGACGTTTTGCTGTTTTGAAAATGGACATTTTCTCTACTGGATTTCTGGATGACTTTCCCAAAACATCCTGTTGAAAATGCCCCTCTATGTCTTTAGAAAAATTTTGAAAGCCTATTTATTTCAGAACCAGTTGTTATCTGAGGCTGATTACTTGCTACTGTTTGCCTGGAGTCAGGTGTCTCTTGTGCAGTGTGTTTAGTTGGGCATGGCTGCTCAGTCTTTACTTGAGCCAAGTTACTCTATGGTACCAGAGTCTGTGCTTTAAACGAAAAGTTTCCCTCAGTGTGCCTTTCTGGAGCAAGAGCCAGTTGCAGTGTATCTGTGTTTATGGATCACTGTAGTAGCATTTTGTCTCCATGGCATGCTTCACCTTTGACTTTCTTCTCTCAGGCGAGCTGGACTCTGCTGCAGAGAAACATGTTTTCCCTAAACCCAGTGACTCCTAGGAGTCAGACTCTGATTGGTCTGGGCAGAATCCTTTGCTATGATATGGTGGCTAAGCTGACTCTCCCCTCCTTCAGGCCTTGTGGCTACTTCAAGGGTCATGGCTTCTGTCTCAGTAGCAGCTGCTTTTTTCTCATGCTGGAGCACCTTCAAGGCAATATCTAGCTCTGCTTTTTTGTACACTGTGGTTACTTCCTCTGCTTTCCTGTGTGTAACATCCACAGCCTCTGTGTTTTTTTTCTTAATTTCTGGGTCTCTCTAACAATTTCTTGTTGGCTAAAGAGAACCTTGGCTCTATCTCAAATGGCCACCGAGATGTCAATTGATTATCTTGATTGGTTGGTTCTGTGTGATTTAAAGGTTCTGCTAGGTCTAGAACTCATAACAGAGCATTTAGAGCTGTCAGAATATTGGGATTCTCTATTCTGTGTATTACCCTAGTTCCTTAAGGGCTTCTAATACCATGGCCTAATGAGTTTGATCTGTGCCCTTTTCATTCTCACGCTATGCCAGACTGTCTTGTATGTGCTTTCTGTCCAGGTAAGAACAGAACTCTGTTAATGTCCTTTGATATTCCTCAAAAGTAGCTTGTAACTGACTGGCTTGGCCTTTCTCATTCATTGCCAACAATGTTTTGTCCACTGTTTGAGTATCATGGTATATTTTTGAACCTTTATTTCATAGTTCTCTTGTCACTTTTTCAGTGTTCATTTCACTTTCAAGGTGGGTCTGTGAAAAGCCTGGGTCAGTAACCTTCTCTGCCATGATGCACTGAATTAAAAAAATTAGCCAGTTTTCCCCCTTTTCTTTAAGCTGTTTACAGGTGCTTCTAGTGTGTTATTCAGAAATTGATATTTTATGCAACAGTGTTTGCTGAGAGGATGGGTTCCACTCATAAGACTAGGGGCCTGTTTTACAAAGCCGCATGGCAACAGCCCCGAAGCCCTTTAAATCTCTATGGGCTTCGGGGCCGTTACCGCGCTGCATCCCTAGATGTGCCTTATGAATTATTCATGCAGCTTCAAACAGTTACGCAGCTGAGAAAAACAGATCTTTGTCAGTCAGTTCACACAAAATAATCATACTTTATTAATTTTTTACACAGAATAATTGATTCCCTTATTTTAGTCAGTGCAGCTCCATGCTTTGAAAGGTTCCCGTGATACATTTTGATCAAATCCAAGCATGCACTCAACTCTACTGGCTAGCTTTTTAAGGCAAACCACCTTGGCTCTTGGGCAGTCTCATGTACACTTTGTTTCCATAGATCTTTCAGTTCAAGGTCCAATGATCTCTGATCACAGCTGTCTGATAGGCACTGCTCTGCTATCTGATTTTTACTCTCCTGACCTTTCACGCTCAACTTTGAGGATTGTCAAGCAGCTTAAATTCATTGGATCTATAGCCTATACTATAACCAGGCTGGACTCTGTGATTCCTTAAACAACTTTCTTTAAAACATACTGAAAACAAGAAATAAATCAACTTACAGTTTAGTAAATCTTAAGGAATTTCTTCTCGTACAGAATTCACACTCAACCACTACATCCTATGAAATTAGGGCAAGCTTGGAATGTACTTTTACACACTTTGTAAAGTGGTAATACAATGCCCCAGCTTTCTATAGCCATATGCATTTCTACAATGGACTCATTTATGTCCTCACAAAATAGCACAGCCAGGAGAAAGGGGGATCCATCCCATAGGGTATACAGCAGCGCTCTCTGGGAGTTTGTCTAAAAGAAACACTCTCACTACTTACAAGTAATTTGAATTCATGAAAGTGGAGGCAGAACAGGCACGATGTTTGTTGGAAGAAAGTACATGTATGCATATAAGTGTGAGTATTCTATACACTTATGCATACAAGGGGATAATTAATGCGGGCATCTAGTCTTTAGCATTGCCCTTATAATTCTGTTTCACTATTGACCCCTTTCCAATCAATCATCAAATGTTGGTGTTGAACGTTTTTCAAAGCACTGACCCCAACTTTTAAGGATCACCTCGAGAGCTAAAGCGAGAAATACATCCAACAATTTGGAATGATCCATAGATAAGGGAGTAGACAGTGCTATGCTTCTCCAAATTGACAAGGACAGGTCTTCAGAAATTTGAAGAATATTTGTAATGGTTTTTCCAGATCGAGCTCCAATATCCTTGAAGAACATCACATCAATACGACATGTGAATGAGAATACCACATTTCATATTACAATGCTAGCACAGATCAGAGGCAAGTTGGCCAATCCAGAAAAGTCTGCTTGGAGTCCATGTGGCCTGACGGCAGACCTGTAACCATTCTGAGCTCATTAGGGAAACAAACAAAGAGCATAGTTTGGGTAAGAGAAGCAGACATCAAAATCTTGGAGGTTCTGTTCCAAAAAAGCATTCTATTGCTCATGTGAAAAAGTTTTACTGATATCCTGTTCCCAGACCTCCTGAAGATGCCATCACAATACACACCAGAGGACATGACAGTAGAAATAAATTTTAAAAATGTTTAGTGGTATGCAATATACAAGTTCACCAGCACATAGCCTCTCAGGTCCTAGCTACACAGAACCCCTTAGGAAAGCAAATCTAATTTTAAAATCCCCACAGTGCTTCCCTATAAAAATCCTGCCAGCAGCTATAAGGCACAGAGCATCCATACATTTTTGTAATTATTTTGAAGCAGACACAAATTTATCCACATATTCACGGGCCCTTCAAAATAAAATCCAGTGTGTATTTTCCTTTCCAGTTCTAATCTTACCCTTTCCATGCCTCATTTTGGAAATAGGTAAGTGGCCACACATTGAACAGTGTCTGTACATTTTTTCAGATCTCTAGTGGGGGTAGGGGGGGATGAACAGCTTTTTGGTTTATTACCTTCCGATTTGGTATCTTACCTGAAACTGTTTAATTCATTAAAATGTACCAGAAATTCAGGTATGTTCCTCTTCCCTACACAAGGGCCTGTCCGCTATAAGACATTTTTGAACAGGACACTGGAATATCAGTCCACTGGATGAGTCCGCTGATTGTTCAAGCCTATTCTTAACTTACATTTAGGAAATTATTGAAAACACCTATTTGATAAGCAAGAATGTTGATATTTAAGAAGGTATTAGGCTCTGTATTTTAAATGTACTTTTTATCTGATGCTGTATTTAATGGATGTAGTTATAATAGTTCTGTTTTTTTAAATTGTATTTTTTAACTGAAATGTTTCAGTTCTTCTGTTGTGAATCGCCTAGAACTGCTGGTGGGGCGGTATACAAGAAAATAAAATTATTATTATTTACTCATTGAAATGGCCATCTTAATGGACTGGATATTTAAGATCAGATTTATGTCTTATTTTGAGATTTTTTTTATTCCAAATTATGTATGTTTGCTATGTAAATGAGATAGTGACATCTCTTTGGATACTAAATCCTAACTCCTCTATTCCCACTGATTTCCTGCAGATTAACATTGACTTCAAAACCAGGGATGCCATATCAAAGAATATCTCACAGCCAACTCCAGCCTGTTTCGATGAAGCTCAAAAAATCATTCTACGTCTAATGGCCAAAGACTCTTTCCCTCGTTTCTTAAGGTCTGATGCCTACAAGGAACTGAGAGAGAAGCAGCAAAATAGTAACCAGAAGAGATGGCTCTCATTTTTGTGAAAGCTAAAGAAGAGAAAGAAGACAGGAAATATTCATAACTGCAAGTAGATTGTTCTCCTATTTATGTGGGCTGTTCAGCCTGGATCTGCTCCAGTTCACTTTATGTCAAATTTCAGAGAAAATATCAAAATTATTATTCAAATTCAATGAGCATCAGTGTCCATTAATATGTGTTAATTTGAGATAAGAACATATTTAGTAAATAGGCTTTATTGAAGACAATAGACATTAGTGTTAGTATACTATCTAGTGATAGATAGATATAAATATATACATTAGTATATTCTCTCAAAGGCATAAAACCAGTCTACTTCAGTGAAGTTGAGCCTTTTTTTATTTTCCACATACAACCCCTTTATTTTTTTCTCAATACACAGTTACTATAGAGTAAGGTCTGTATAACAGATTACGATATCCAATAGGAATAAGAGAATGACTTACTATATTGCTTTCTTAAATAATTAAGGGTCTCTTTTGCTAAAGTGTGGTAAGTTTTGCACTTACCATACATTTATTGGAAAAATTAACTTGCAGTAGAGGTAAACCTTGTATAGTTAATGCAGGTGTCATGTCTTGCATTTACCATACAAGGCACACAGCATATGGGCACCACATTACATGCATGAACCAAAAGCGTAGTCTCTCAGTGTTATGAGCCCAGGCATGTAATATAGCCTCAGACACTCAGAATGACAGGTGGCTAAGGCAGTGCAACCATATTGTAATTCCTCCCAATATCACCAGAAACCTCCCTCAACACTAACCCAACACTTGATATCACCCAATCTTCCCAGCACCCTGGCAAGATCCTTTCCTCTCCAACACCATCCTAATCCCCCTAGAAGAATACCTATTCCAGATCAAATGGGGTTCCAGCACAACCAGTCCACTCTCTTCCCCAAGCCTATCCCTTACACTGTTCAATTCCATCCCCTGTCAGAGATCATCCTTCCATATATGGAAAGATGTTTCATAGTGATAATACTGTAAGACTGCCACTAGGGGCCATCATTGCCATTTTGGATGATGGTGCCAATTTATATGGCAGCAAGGTGGATTGCTGCCTCACAGGACACCACTGACACCGATACTGACCCCTGGGTAAGTCCTAAATGAAGCTTGGAGGGTGGGGTGGCAGTGGTCTGGCAGGGGGTAATGCTGATAGGGAGTCAGACTGGTGGTGTTGGTGGAGGGTTCGGAGATGCCAAGAGAGGATCAGTGCACTACTGGACCTCTGGTAGCACAGCTGTACTTATTGCCTCCTCTTGAGATTGTGGCAAGTCAGGACAACAAGCATACAGTAAAGACCCATACACTAACTGTCAGAAAGTCCTGATCCTGCCATATCCATACTCCCAGGTTAGGTAGCTAATGTGGCATTTTTACTGCAAGGTCCACCAAGGCCCTTATTTTAGCACGGTTGCATATGCCTACACTAATCTAATCTAATAATTTATGAGTCGCTTATGCCTAAGCAGGCTCAGGACGATGTACTATTCTAGGGAGAGGAGATAGACGCAAGAGGAGGGGGAGGGGGAAAAGGTCTTCTAATTGGGTGGTAATTAAGGGATTTTGGTACAATTTACATTGGAAGGAATTAAAAACTCTGAGTCAGGACATGCACTTACTGTCTCTCACATTTATAATGCTGCAATAGTTGCTTAATTAAACTTGGTATAAAGTCTCCTTTTACAATGCTGGCATTAGCATCTAGCACTGCGTGCGCTAAAACGGCTATCACAGCCTAGTAAAAGGAGCCCAAAGTCTTTTGGAAAGTAATGCTATTATGCATGTTTTATATATTTATATTTATATATATATTAAGGAGGGGCATTCATTACCATTCAATTTGTTAGTGCGCCTTTAAAAATGTACTGTTTGCTAAATTATTCAAGCATATATTAACCTATGAATTAAAATATTTTTGTGTGTTATTTTTTTAATATTATTAAAATAAGTGTATGAAATGATCTGAAAAAAGTAAGAAAATTGGGGAAATGGTCCATAAATGATCTGAAAATAAATTTAACCCTTGTTTGGAACCATGAAAATAATTACGTCATCAATGCCATGGGGTTAGTTTGACCCCGCCATGTAAAAGGCACTATTCTACAAAATAAAAACTGATTTTTATTAAACATTTTATTGCACTAATAACTTTTTAGAACACAGTTGTGGATATGTTTCTCATTATAACATTGAAAAAGAAATGAGCCATTCTTCCTGAGGGGAAGAGCCCGAAGAAACAGAAATTCCCACTTAATAGGTACCTCACAAGGTGGTCTGTGGGTAATGTAAAGCCCATCCTGAAAAAAAGGGTTGAAGTGGTGTATAGAGTGCATGCCAGTTGGAGGCCCAATTCTGAAGGATAACGTTCGCTATGGAAAAAAACCTGTCTATTTAAAACACTGAAGTTAGCAAATGCTACCTCCAGGGACATGACAACATCCATCCTCTATCCTGTGTGTTCTGCCTCAAATGCTTTATGGAGTAGGCGTCCTCTACCGTCAGTAGCAAGCCCTGGAGCCCGCTGTACTGCCATTCCTCCTCCATCGATTCCAGCTCCTGTATTTTGCCTGCACGTGGAGGAAGGAACAGTGAGGATCCCACTCTCAGCCCCACATAAAGACACATGTTTATATGCCTGAATCTGAGGATCTCTGTTCACTGTGATACGACTCCATTAAAAGAGGTAGAAAATGAACTGAAACATAACTACCTCAGAAATGTTTTCAATATTTTTTTTTCCTGAAAACAACTTTCTAATACTACAGGTTGGACTTTCTGATTATATTTCTTCTTCTTAGGCCACAGATTGCAAATCTACTTGCTGTAATCTTTAAAGACAAACCCCACCTTTTACTAAACCGTGATAGTGGTTATTAATGCAGGGAGCCACGCTGAATGCTCCACACAGCTCCTGATGCTCATAGAGTTTAGTAAAAGGGGGGAAAAGTTATTGTATATAGTACATATGGATTTTGTTTTCTTGTCTTTCGCTCTGGCACAAATGAAGCATCTCTTGTGCTATGCTGAATGACGTTGGGTGTTCCTTGGGCCCACTGGTAATATTCCACAGCTGTGAATGACATGCTTCACATCCGATGGGGTTTGATGCACTCCTAAGCAGTGTCGACGATGCAGAATAATCAAAGCAATCACCAGTTCCTTCAAGAATTTTTGTTGCTTGTGTTTTTTGATCCTTCAAAGGTAGGGTCATTGTAAGTGAAAATGATAAATGCATTGAGAGCAGAGCTGTCAACCATTCCACAAAAAAACCCTCATTGGCCAACTATTTGCTTTCTACACTGTGGTATACAAAGCCTACTTTTGATCAGCACTAAAAAAACCCTCCTCCAAGCAGGAGCACGCTACAAGGCTTCAAAGAAGGTTTGGATAGGTGCCTGGAGGACAAAGGGATTGAGGGGTACAGATAGGAGTAGAGGTAGGTTATAGGGATAGGATTAGAGGTAGGAGAGGTAAGTTATAGGGATAGGATTAGAGGTAGGAGTAGAGAGTAGAGGTAGTTATAGGGATAGGATTAGAGGAAGGAGTAGAGGTAAGTTATAGGGATAGGATTAGAGGAAGGAGTAGAGGTAAGTTATAGGGATAGGATTAGAGGAAGGAGTAGAGGTAGGTTATAGGGATAGGATTAGAGGAAGGAGTAGAGGTAAGTTATAGGGATAGGATTAGAGGAAGGAGTAGAGGTAGGTTATAGGGATAGGATTAGAGGAAGGAGTAGAGGTAGGTTATAGGGATAGGATTAGAGGAAGGAGTAGAGGTAGGTTATAGGGATAGGATTAGAGGAAGGAGTAGAGGTAGGTTATAGGGATAGGATTAGAGGAAGGAGTAGAGGTAGGTTATAGGGATAGGATTAGAGGAAGGAGTAGAGGTAAGTTATAGGGATAGGATTAGAGGAAGGAGTAGAGGTAAGTTATAGGGATAGGATTAGAGGAAGGAGTAGAGGTAGGTTATAGGGATAGGATTAGAGGAAGGAGTAGAGGTAGGTTATAGGGATAGGATTAGAGGAAGGAGTAGAGGTAGGTTATAGGGATAGGATTAGAGGAAGGAGTAGAGGTAGGTTATAGGGATAGGATTAGAGGAAGGAGTAGAGGTAGGTTATAGGGATAGGATTAGAGGAAGGAGTAGAGGTAGGTTATAGGGATAGGATTAGAGGAAGGAGTAGAGGTAGGTTATAGGGATAGGATTAGAGGAAGGAGTAGAGGTAGGTTATAGGGATAGGATTAGAGGAAGGAGTAGAGGTAGGTTATAGGGATAGGATTAGAGGAAGGAGTAGAGGTAGGTTATAGGGATAGGATTAGAGGAAGGAGTAGAGGTAGGTTATAGGGATAGGATTAGAGGTAGGAGTAGAGGTAGGTTATAGGGATAGGATTAGAGGTAGGAGTAGAGGTAGGTTATAGGGATAGGATTAGAGGTAGGAGTAGAGGTAGGTTATAGGGATAGGATTAGAGGTAGGAGTAGAGGTAGGTTATAGGGATAGGATTAGAGGTAGGAGTAGAGGTAGGTTATAGGGATAGGATTAGAGGTAGGAGTAGAGGTAGGTTATAGGGATAGGATTAGAGGTAGGAGTAGAGGTAGGTTATAGGGATAGGATTAGAGGAAGGAGTAGAGGTAGGTTATAGGGATAGGATTAGAGGAAGGAGTAGAGGTAGGTTATAGGGATAGGATTAGAGGAAGGAGTAGAGGTAGGTTATAGGGATAGGATTAGAGGAAGGAGTAGAGGTAGGTTATAGGGATAGGATTAGAGGTAGGAGTAGAGGTAGGTTATAGGGATAGGATTAGAGGTAGGAGTAGAGGTAGGTTATAGGGATAGGATTAGAGTAGGAGGTAGAGGTAGGTTGGTAGGATTAAGGTAGGTAGAGAGGTAGGTTATAGGGATAGGATTAGAGGTAGGAGTAGAGGTAGGTTATAGGGATAGGATTAGACGTAGGTTATAGGGATGGATTAGAGGTAGGAGTAGAATAGCTTATAGGGATAGGATTAGAGGTAGGAGTAGAGGTAGGTTATAGGGATAGGATTAGAGATTTAGAGACAGTTACAAAATTAGACAGGGACACTGTTCAGGCAATTAGGCCTGATGGGCCACCGCGGGAGCAGACCGCTGGGCAAGATGGACTTCTGGTCTGCCTCAGCGGAGGCAACTTCTTATGTTCTCAATAACTAATGTTTTAAAATATTTCTATAAAATATGGTTATGCATTTCAAATCTCACTTATAATTTGAACTTAGAGAATACTTAATTCACCATCCACATGCGCTGGGAGCCAAACTCTTAAACTCCTAAAGCTGTGTTGAGAATGACCATAAAATTGCTTCCCGCTAGTGTACTTGGGCTTGGAGGAGTGGGGTTTTGGGTCAATGAGGAGAGCCTGAATGCTTAAAGCACGAGTCCGAGGCTTTTTCTCCCCCTGTACAAGATTCCTATTAGACACAAAATAGTGGGGTTTTTCAATTTATATGTCCACAGTGCGCTGTTGAGCCAAAAAGAGGTTAAGATCTTGTCATTGTGAAAGAGTTAAAAGCAAAATCTGTTTTCTCGAGAACAGGATTTGCATTAAGGGTAGTGGAGTTTTGATTATTTTGGTCCCTTTGTGATTGTGGAGTAGAACATCACTAATTTACCCTTCTCCATTGAAAATATTAACCATTTAAACCCACTCTCTGTTTTTTTATCTTTCAACCAGTTCTCAGTCCATAAAATGGCAACTCCTATCCCATGACTTTCTAATTGGACTTGGTGCAAGAACAAGTGGTGTAACAAGTTGTTGTTTTTTTAAGTTCAATCATCTTTATTAGTATTTTGAATATGCAACAGTCATTGACCAATTATAAATAGTATTACAAGTAGTAATAGCAAAAATGGAAAGTATCCTATAACTAAACAAACTTGTCAAATGTGTGAATATAACCAGTTTTAATAAAACATTAAATACACATATTTACACTCTCAGAGCAGGTAGAAATTTGTTTGAGAGCTTTGATGCATTATTAGGGCTGGTTCTTGGTACAGTATTTTTGTTATTTATTTTAAAAAATTTATATACCGTTTAAAACTAAATGGTTTATATAATTTACATACATAATATTGAAATAACGACAAAATAAAAACAAATAATAAAACACACATGTAATAAAATGAATATACATCCAATCTTCAGGAAAATACAAGGGTGAGGATAGTAAAGACCATCGATAATTCGTCAGTTTTAGCAGAAATACCTTAAAAAAGGCATCTACGAATAGCTGCGTCTTTAATAATTTTGTGAACCTACCCTTTTCACAGCAATTTTGTATCTGACCCAACAGGGAGCTCCATAGCTTAACTCCTGCGCAAAAGAAAGTCCTTTTACTAGTCTGAACGAGTCTTGGAGTCACGAACCTCTTCAGTAAGGCTAAACTCTCAGAACGCAAAGATCTTTTTGGCGTATAACTTTTAAGTTATTATAAAAGGGATCCTTTTATAGAGCTGTGGTAGTGATTCCTGGTGGGGCAAATGTTACGAAGCCCATAGGAAGTGAATAGGTTTTGTCGCATTTGGCGTGTGGGAATTGCTACTGCAGCTTAGTAAAAGGATCTCTATCTAAAAGTAGCAGTTAAGAGTTGAGGCATCGTTGGTAATATCTTTGCAAGCTTTTTGATTCTTATTTTTTATATGCACCATTGGAACTTTAATATTCTTTTCATGTCTTACTGGTCAATGCACTATCATTCAAAACCAGGAGTTCAAGACTCTCATCTTTAAATGCCTATTAGCCTAATGTGTATTGAGTCATCAGATTTGTGCCTCAGGCCTCTTACTTTTTTGAGTTGTTAATTAGACTGAAATGCTGACTTAACTGCCCAATTACAGGACCGTTCTCATTTCAGTTTTCCTCAAGTGAGTTTAAAATTCATTTGCTTTGCAAGATCACGTAGTCAAGTTTCTTGGAAACTCAAATGGAATGCACTTCTGACTAATTTGAAGGAAAGTAAAATATATTGTATTGGGGTTTTTTTTCAGCCATAGCTGTAGCTCCATGCAGATAGGACGTATAAGAGTTTGTGTTGCTGACTCAGATACGTTTCCATTAGAGCATTCCATCAGTGTGCATACAGAGGGTAATTAATTAAAGCAGGTCACTGAGATAGACGCTGGGGGTTATTACATAAAGACAACAGAGGTGCCTGTGTCATGTGTCCCTGTTGTTGAGAAAGCTTCATTGGCTTCCAGTTTGTAAGTGTGCATGTGTCGTTTCTAAATTCCTTTAGGGAATATTTGATCCTTCAATCCCTCTATGCCGGAATGCTATCAGATCCCGTCATTCAAGGATTACAACAATTTATAAATCATTTCCATCTTGTACAGGACTTAAATATTCCGAGAAACTTAGCAAAACTTTGTCATTTAAACTGGTGGAAATTTGGAATAAACTGCCAGACTCTTTAAGATTCTTAGGTCAGTTACCGCAATTTCGGAAAGATCTAAAAACTTGGTTGTATACGCAAAAGTTATTCAGAACAGTTCCTCCAACTATTTAAATATCTATCCAATCTTAATAGAACTCTTTCCATTCGATCTACTAGATGTTATCTTATTTTTTAATTAATTGTAAACCGAATTGAGCTCCTTCGGGAAATGATTTGGTGTATAAATTGAAGACTAGATTAGATTCATAAAATAATCTCATAAAACCTGAGAAATCATGAATTATACACTTGTACATTTATACCTATTTGGGTGCTGGTGTAAATATACATGTAAACTATAGGGAGGGGGGGAATTATTTAAATAATGCCCAAGAACAGGCACTAAACATAATTGGTGCTCCCTACATTTATAAAATAGCAATTAGCACTAATTCCTGTGCCTAATTTTGGGCACGAGACAGGCCTGCAATCCAATCCAATCCTTAGTCTTATATAGCGGGTCGGACTCGAATCGGTTAACAAAGTTAGCTCAAAGTACAAAGGAAAACAATAATTGGACAAAAAAAAATATACTACAGTCTCTTATTTATCAACTAAAAATTTATCGAGGAAAGGAGTCTAATGTCTGAGGGAGGTCATTCCAGATGTTTACCGAGGCAAATGCCATAGAATGCGAAAGCCTACCCAAAGCTTGAATGCCTCTAGTTGAAAGAGGTTGTTGAGAATTAAGCACATTTGAACTGATGTAAATACTGGCATTTACCCAGTAGTCTATTTTTTTTAAATATTTATACACTGCCTTTACCTAGATGGTTCACAAGCAACCACACATAATGTCCTGCCCCATTTTATGTGGGCATTTGCTCAGTTTCTTGTATAATTGTTTATGCTAAGATGTCTAAGCAAAGTATGCTCTGTGGACTTAAATCCCCAGAAAGCTATAGAGCTTAAGCCTACCCTTCTATTTGAGAGAGAACAACTGCCATATTTGTAGACCGCAAGGCTGCATGACAACCTGAGTCTAGCATTGTTCTCCCACCAGCTGTATTTCATACTGATACTATAGGAATTTTAAAATAACCTCTTGAAATGCTATGCTAAAAAAATATCCCTTGAACTCCCTTGCTAATTGAGCAGATTACGTTCAATAAAATTAAGTCCCCGAACTCACCTATTTAGCGTTAGTTCTCCCTTTCCTCAAGTTTGTAAGCAAAGCCTTACCAGTAAAGATCTCCCCGTCTCTGGAAGTCTTCTCACAACACCTCTTCCAGGGGGGTGGGGGGGAATCAGTCCTGTCCTATGTGCTGCTTGTTCCATGATGATTTACACTTTTGCCTTTAATCAGTTACTGCGGTTTGATTTGCAAATAACTGATGTTTATCCTGATGCTTAAAAGAAAATTCCTACAAGTGTTCTCTGTAAAGGTTATTCACGCTAGTAAATACTTTAAATTAGATGTTCAAAGAGATTGCTTTCAGTTTGTATTGATAGAGCTGTCTTTTGAAATGGCTAACTTAAAAAAAAAGTCTAAACTGAGGGTGCCTGTGTCTATTATTTGTGCTTTATACTGATACTATAGGAATTTTAAAATAGTCCCTTGAAACATAGAAACATAGAAAATGATGGCAGAAAAAGGCCACGGTCTATCTAGTCTGGCCACTAATGACCCACCCCCTAACTACCTCCATGAAGAGATCCCACATGCCAATCCCATCTTTTCTTAAAATCTGGCACGCTGCTGGCCTCAATTACCTGTTGTGGAAGATTATTCCAGCGGTCAACCACCCTTTCGGTGAAGAAATATTTTCTGGTGTCGCCATGAAATGTCCCACCCTGATTTTCAGTGGATGCCCTCTTGTTGCCGTGAGTCCTTTAAGGAAAAAGAGATCCTCTTCCACCTCGATATGGCCCGTGACATATTTGAACGTTTCAATCATGTTTCCCTTCTCTCTGCATTCCTCGAATGAGTATAGCTGCAACTTACCCAATCGTTCCTCATACGGGAGATCCTCGAATCCTGAGATCATCCTGGTGGCCATTCGCTGAACCAACTCAACTCTCTGCACATCTTTTTGATAATGCGGCCTCCAGAATTGTACACAGTATTCCAGATGGGGTCTCACCATGGATCTGTACAATGGCATTATGACCTCGGGTTTATGGCTGACGAAACTTCTACGGATACAGCCCATGATTTGTCTAGCCCTGGACGAAGCTTTCTCCACTTGATTGGCAGCCTTCATGTCTTCGCTAATAATCACCCCCAAGTGTTAGCTTTCTTCCATTTTGACTGAAGCAAATAATTCTTTTAGTCTCTCCACTATGGTCCTTGAGTGTCCCTTTTTCTCCTCTGTGATGTAATTATCTCACAGATTCTCACAGGCTTTCTACTTCTGAAGTACCTGAAAAAATGTTTTTACTATGAGTTTCTGTATCTATGACAAGTTTTTCTTCATATTCTCTTTTAGATTTCTTTATCAATGCTTTCCAACTAATTTGTCAGTGCATATGACGCTTCTTATTTTAGATCATTTTCCATTCTTTGAAGGATATTTGGGGGGGTCTAACAGCCTCTTTCACTTTACCTTTTAACCACGTTGTCTATTTGCTCTTCCTTCCACCTTCATTAATATGTAGAATACACTTTACCTCCAATTTCGCAGGAGTTAGGGGCAGTGCCAGCACGTGAATATTGAAAAACCCTGAATAACTTTTAGGGCCAACTCTGACCCATCCCTGCCTCCCTCTTGCCCCTTGGACCTCTCCGCACCTTACCTGGTGGTCTAGCGGTGAAGCGGGGCATCCCTCCTGCCAGGGATGTTAGTGGGGATTGGTGGCAGGAGGGATTGTACTAAGACCACTTTTTATTTATTCATATTTTATTTATATACCGCCTATCAATGGAGGTTATCTAAGTGGTTTCCCCATCTGTCCTGGTGGACAATGGAGGATTAAGTGACTTTCCTAGGTTCACAAAGAGCAGTATGGGGCTTGAACCCAAAGCCTCAGGGTGCTGAGACTGTAGCTCTAATCAGTAGGTACCTTATTTGAGCTGAACACCCTCCCTCCCCCCCCCCCCGACTTTATAGATGGAAGTTAAGTCATTGACTTAACTATTAGTCAAAGCAATTGGAGTTTCTCTTGTCCAGCCTGGGATCCCAGATCCACTGGGATTCTGTCTCAAGATCCTCTATTTACCTACTTTCCAGTTACTTAACATCTTCATTTAAGTAGCTCACACTTATTCATTAAGCAATCTCATGCAACTAAGTACCCCAGCTATTTACCAATCCAATTGCTAACTGGGTAAGGGGAATAATTAGGAATTTGGGAGCAAATAATGGGTAGAGGAAGGTGGGCACAGTCAATGGTAAGGGAAAGTAGAAGCAGACAGTGAGGAGGGGAAAGTTAGTAGATGTGTGGGGGTAGTTGAACTGAAAGCAATGAGTGGGTGAGAGTTCGATAAGTAGAGTGTAATCTGTGTTTTTGTGGGAGCAGTTAGGTGAGTGAGTAGCAGTAGATAGATGGGAGGTAGAAAGGTATGTATAGTACAGTTGGATGAGAAGGCCATAGTTTAAGGAGTGGGTAGGAGAGTTCCAGGGCAAGTCTTTCTGAATCAGGGGACCAGATACAAGGTCTTCAATGCTTGGCCCAGCTGCTGTAGGCTTTGACTTAACTCTTGAGTCAGAGGTGAATTAAAGTTAACGTACATTTCTGTGGTTAGTGTAAGTCTATAGTGACATGCCAGCATGGACCCACAACCTGGAGTTCCTCAGTAATGACCCATCCTTTTCCAGAGAGGCTCTAATCCAGGTTCTGAACCATGTTGGCGCAGCATCACAGGTTAATGGCTAACACTAGCCTCAGAAATGTCAGTTAACTTTACTCCTGGAATTCATTTGAAGAGATTATATACAGTATACCTTCAACTAAGCCTTCCGTATCTTAATTCATCTCCCTGCATTAGGAAGTAATATCTAACCCTTTCATTTAAAATGTGCTGCAGGGTAATAAGTGATAAACCCTATTAATGAGTAAAAAGCTGTGCCAAACCTTGCACACCGTATTACACTGGCATGACCAAAAAAAAAAATCCCTACCATGCTGCATCCCTTTCAAACTGGTTATCTGGGTAAGGAATGTTATGTAGCCTTACATCAATCAGTTCGGGTATCTGCATCTTGCCAATATTGATTGTGCTCTTCAGACCTGGAACAATGAGAGTACAGATTTGATGTCTCACTGTATAATGAAGGGAAACCAGATGATAGACCCAGGGGATGTATCACTGGACTGATTTATCTGCCTTCATTTGCTCTCTTTGCTTATACAATGTAGCCCTCTGCAGGGCTTATGCTTACCAGGAAGCTGAACGGTAAAAAGGACCTTTATGTGTCCTTTAACATTATTCATTCTTTTAGGACAAGAAAAAAAGAAAGACACATGTCCTAAATCATTCTGAGGTTAGGGTCTATCTTCTGATTATTTGCTAAACTTTAGCTGCCTTTACTAAGGCCTGTTTACTGGGAGCTGGGTATTCAATGGGATGTATTGAAAGCCACTAAACATACAAACTCCCCGTCTGTGAATGTTCAACTACACTGTGAAGCAAGTGCTCTTAAAAATTTCCTTTCATAAAAACATAGAAGATGACGGCAAAAAAGGGCTACAGCCCATCAAGTCTGCCCACTCTGCTTACCCACCCCCTGTCTATGCCCTAATGACCCAATTTCCTTATCTTGACCCTCGTATCCCATTTCTTCTTAAAGTCTGGCACGCTGTCTGCCTCGATCACCTGCACTGGAAGCTTGTTCCAATGATCAACCACTCTCTCTGTGAAGAAATACTTTCTGGTGTCTGCAGCAGCCACTCTCTCCTCCTCTCCCTATTGGCTAAGGCTCTTAACATTTGCATCTCCTCTTCCTATAGGCTAAGGCTCTTTACACCTGCATTGTGATGTCATAGAACTTTCTGATTATAGAAACATGATGGCAGATAAAGGCCAAATGACCCATCATAGAAACATAGAAGATGACGGCAGAAAAGGGCTACAGCCCATCAAGTCTGCCCACTCTGCCTACCCACCCCCTGTCTATGCCCTAATGACCCAATTTCCTTATCTTGATCCCACATGGGGATCCCATTTCTTCTTAAAGTCTGGCACGCTGTCTGCCTCGATCACCTGCGCTGGAAGCTCATTCCAACGGTCAACCACTCTCTCTGTGAAGAAATACTTTCTGGTGTCGCCATGAAATTTTCCGCCCCTGAGTTTGAGCGGGTGCCCTCTAGTGGCAGAGGGTCCCCTGAGAAGAAGATATCATCTTCCACTTCGACATGTCCCGTGAGATACTTAAATGTTTTGATCATGTCTCCCCTCTCCCTACGTTCCTCGAGAGTGTAGAGCTGCAATTTGTTCACTCTCTCTTCATACGAGAGACCCTTGAGCCCCGAGATCATCCTGGTGGCCGTCCGATTCAATTCTGCACACATCTTTACTGTAATGTGGTCTCCAGAATTGCACACAGTACTCCAGATGAGGTCTCACCATGGCCCTGTACAACACTATTTTTATAGTGCTGCCAGATATATCCCCTGGGTCTATCATCTGGTTTCCCTTCATTATACAGTGAGACATCAAATCTGTACTCTCATTGTTCCAGGTCTGAAGAGCACAATCAATATTGGCAAGATGCAGATACCCGAACTGATTGATGTAAGGCTACATAACATTCCTTACCCAGATAACCAGTTTGAAAGGGATGCAGCATGGTAGGGATTTTTTTTTGGTCATGCCAGTGTAATACGGTGTGCAAGGTTTGGCACAGCTTTTTACTCATTAATAGGGTTTATCACTTATTACCCTGCAGCACATTTTAAATGAAAGGGTTAGATATTACTTCCTAATGCAGGGAGATGAATTAAGATATGGAAGACTTAGTTGAAGGTATACTGTATATAATCTGTTCAAATGAATTCCAGGAGTAAAATTAACTGACATTTCTGAGGCTAGTGTTAGCCATTAACCTGTGATGCTGCGCCAACATGGTTCACAACCTGGATTAGAGCCTCTCTGGAAAAGGATGGGTCATTACTGAGGAACTCCAGGTTGTGGGTCCATGCTGGCATGTCACTATAGACTTACACTAACCACAGAGTATAGCAGGAGCAGGGTGAGGTCATGTCACACAGCTGTTCTTATAGGCCCGATATTCAGCTGCTATAGCTATCAAGGGCTAGTCACCACCAATATACTTTCAGACTATACCAGTAAGGGCAGAGGACCCCCAACCTCACCTGACCCCACATATCCTGCCCAAAGGGCCCCCCGTAAACTGCCCCACCATAATACAAAGCCAGTTCCATTGTCCAAGTAGACTTCTCCCCAACAGAATACTCATCCTAAAACATACACACCATAGCCCACAGAGTTTGTGACATACGCTCCCGGCTTCCCCATCTCTGGAATGTGCTGGTAGAATGTGGATTTGGTAGAAGAACAAATTTCTTGAGCTCAACTGAACTGCGAGTTTATTTTTTTAAGTTTCTACTAAGGACGTTTACTTAAGGAACACAGATTCCAGTCTGATAATGTTATAGACTACAAGTTTAATGAGTTTATCTGTCTGGGATCCTCTGGGAGAAGCCAGTCACAAGAATAAAGGTGCTAATGTTTCCAGATATAACTTGTAACACCCAGAAGAAATTTAAGCAATTTCTCTTGTTTCATCTGGGAGTATTGAAATTCAGATTCCTTACAAATGCATTCAGAATTACCAGTCACATACTGCATGTATGTTTTCTTCGATTCCTCACATTTAACTACTCTTTTGGCTTCTAAACAAATTCCTGTAAGAGTGCCTTAGGGAGAAGCATATGCATCAAATAATAATGCTTTCTCTGTATTACTGAGCCACAGGGTTAATTTGCCTATGTCGTTTCTTCTTTACTCTCTGTTTAATATTGGATCCCCTTATGTTTGTGGACTTTAATTATTGCTACATTTAAAGTATTCCCAGAATTAGGAGTTAACTTTTGTCTCTTTTTTTGTTTTATATAGCTCACCTGTACAAATGTATTACTTGATTATATTATTTTGCAATTGCATAAAGAAAAAAGAAAAAAAAAATCTATTTTCATACGCTTTTACAAAGCTGCGGTTGAGGTTTTTACTGTGGGCAAGCGAGGTAAATGCTCCTATGAGCCCTGGAGCAATTACCTCGCCAGTCCATGGCAGAAACTTCTACTGTGGTTTTGTAAAAGGAGCCCATAGTTTCTTGGTTGTAACAGGAAGCCCTAATTTTCCCATGAGGAGGGGTTGTGGCTCTGATTCAAACTGAAAATCAGAAGCTCTAATGATAGCAAATTTTGTGTCTTGATTCTTTGTAAACACAGAGTTGCATGAGGAAAACTAATCTAATTTCCCTCTTAATTACTACATGACTCCAAGATTTCTAGATTATAGACAGTGAAAGTGAAACAAAACTTTTGAATTTGTGTATAAAAATGTATTTTTTTTAAATGTATACAGTCTTGAATGCAGATTTTGTACTTTTCTGTTTTCTTTTTCTCAGCAAAGCGTATCAATATTGAATATTTAATAGTCTAAGCCCTGAAAGAATGCGCTTTGCATTCCAGTTTGTAGTAAGTCAATTTGCAACTGCCATGGACTTATTAATATTTTACATTCTCACTGCCACAGGGAGTTCTAATATATTGTAACTGTTTAGTGTACAGATGGGACAAAACACCCATAAATAATTTGGATAATCAACATGCGAGATTACTGTACCTGAAGGCTTCCTTTAGCCTGTAGATAAAAGAAAAAGGTTTGAATAAACTGGCTGCTCTAGATCGAATCTAGGACTTGAGATCTTCTTTTAAAACAAGACTTCAACCTGCTCAACCTAAGGCTGTAATGCCAACTGAAGGATGAATTGGAAAGTTACAGACTTCAACACCTATTTAGCCTTTACCGTCACTTCACTTCATCTTACTCACTTCTTCGATCCTGTGAATGAAATGTTTCAGAGGCAATGTTTTCTTGAGAAATCCAAAATTGGTGCTGAAGCTCCTGGTGTATGAACAGCTACTGAATTAGTGAGCAACCAGAGAGCAGCGGCCATTTTTGATGTCATATTAGCTCTTCTGCTCTCTCTATAAGTTTGTTTTTTTTTTTTTTAAACGATTCTCTCTATACTTGTGCAGGGTTGCTTTTTCTACATTGATATCTTTTAGATCAGTGGTTCCCAACCCTGTCCTGGAGGACCACAGTCATTCAGATTTTTCAGGATAGCCCTAAGGAATATTTGCATGCCTGTCACCTCCAGTATATGCTAATCTCTCTCATGCAGATTCATTAGGGTTATCCCAAAACCCCAACTGGCTGGTGGTCCTCCAGGACAGTAGCACACGCTGGTTCTCTAAGCTAGCAGTTCAGCTGCATATGCAGGTTTCACATGGAATGGTACTTCCAAAGATGAGTAAAGGAACAATGTGATTTTTCTATCACGATTTCAATTACAGGACTCCTGAGGCAGGCCCGATCGTGTTGAGTAATTTACAATAAAAAGAGAGACTGAACTCCAATTGGCCACCTTTGTTGTTGTTCACTGGTGTGAAGGCAGATTCTCCTGTTTGTTTCCCAAGAGTGTTCTTATGTAAAACTACTCAGTACTCTCTTTGACGTGGAGGGGAAAATGGCCAACCCTAAGTCAAAGGGCTCAATGACCCGGGAAGCTCGAGTAACTAGGATGTCAAAAACAACAGGCGCTCGAGGAAGGTAAAAAGAGCTCGGAGTGGCTCAATGACCGAAAAGGCCCAGCTTCTCAACTCCATAGTAAACAAAGAATTGATGGTCTACAAGCTGATGTCGGGTGGGAAAGCACTGGAATATGTGCGGTATGGGCACTGCCTATAGATTTAAAGTGACAGTGTACTTACTAGTGTCCATACTAGGTTCCATGAATAACATCACCCACAGGTGAGAATACATATTATGCCTGTTTATCCTCGGAGAACTGCCATTTTTACAGCAATAATGCACTTAAGCCTCCATAATGGTTCTTGGAATACATTACAGACTATGAACCCTACCCTGACTGAGCTACAATAAATGGAGTGTGAAAATGTATAAAACAAGGAAAACCCATAGTCTGTAAGCCTAATAACAGCTGGGGCCTCTTCTATTAAACTCCGCTGGCAGTTTTCTAGCCCAGGGAGCCGCGCTGAATGGCCCGCACTGCTCCCGATGCTCATAGAGTTCCTACGAGTGTCGGGAGCAGCGCGGCTCTCTGCGCAGTTTAATAGAAGAGGGCCACAGACTAAGGGCTCCTATTACTAAGCTGCGTTAGCGTTTTTAGCACACGCAGCATATTAGTGCGTGCTAAACCCGCGCTATGCGGCTAGAACTAACACCAGCTCAATGCTGGCGTTAGCGTCTAGTTCACATGGCAATTTAGCACACGCTATTCTGTGCATTAATGCCCTGACGCGGCTTAGTAAAAGGAGCCCTAAGAATTAGATTAGATTATTTATTTATTTTTAAAATTTATAAACCACTTAAGCCTAAGCAGCGTACATATCAAACATACACAATTATAAAAACAAAAAATATAATAACAAATGCTACAAAAAAAAAAAGCAAAAATTAATATTCAGATGCAGTAGCAGGTGGAACATGAGAGCATAAGAGATGCCATACTGGGACAGATCAAAGGTCCATCAAGCCCAACGGTGGCCAACCACGGTCCCAAGTATTAAAACAGATTATAGGCTGTTTTTTTTCCAAAGAATAAGCAGTGGAAGGTCTCGGCTGCGTTCCTTTGGGACACATTTAACCAGGTTTTTTGGATATCCACAATGAATATTCATGAGATAAATTTTCATGCACTACCTCCATTCTATGCAAACCTATCTCATACACTGTATAGTGTGACTGGGCTCAGCAAGTGGCCTTACCCTGTGCACATAAACCTCAGCCGAGCGGTTAAGTGAGGTTCTAATGGTAGCTTGGTACTGAATAAAGGAAAAGCGACCATTTCAGAGTCAGAGGTGCAAGTTCTCAAACATACTTTACCGAACAAAAAATTCAAAACAAAACCTTCAATAGGCTCCTTCAGGTTTGCATCACCTGGTCTCCTGGCAGCATTTAGAACACAAACAATAGTCAGTTCCCAGCTTACTGTCTCCAAAAGAGAAAAAAAAAAAACACCTGGTTCTTAATGTAAAGCTTGCTTCAACCCCAAAAACTTGCCAGCCTTGCCTTAAGGTAGTACACATTCTACATTTTCTCCCCAGCTGCCATAAGAGGAAAAGATCAGCTTGTTTACATACTTCCAATAATGGGCTGCTCTGTTTCTTCTATCTCCATATCATGTGCTAAGTCTTCATCAGCTAACTCAATGTCCTGTCCAAACACAGTTTCACCACTCTCTGGGACTTCTGTATCACCCACCTCTGCACTGGTCTGGTAGACTGTGGCTTCCGGATTCCCTGGGCTGGCAATCTGTAACTTGCAACCAGCTGACTGGCTCTGGCTTGGGAGCCGGTGTGTACTCTGAGGCTGGTGCTCCCACTGCTTCTGGAGCTGGCTCCCCTGCTTTGAGAAAGTTACTCCTTTTTCTCTCACTGCAGGAAGCTGATTAATCCTTCCTGCAGGTGTGTTGGTGTAGCCTGCTCTCACAGAGCTCCTCACCTGGCCTAAACCAATTTGGGACTGATTGGAAATGGCTTGTATTCCAGCCCAGCTCTTTCCTGCCCCTGGCTCTAGGCCTGCAGGGAAATGTGGTCTTTCCACTTGTTTCTTGTAAAGATAAAACAACACTCAGACTCAGAGTAGTGGAAAAGTCCAAAAATTGACTGGTGAACTCAAGATATCACACACAGTTCTTCATATATCAATTCAAAATTAGGTAAAGCTAAACCAGATCTGCCCGCTTTAGGCAGGGCTTTAGGAGGTTTAGGTTGGCTTATAAGTGTTCCTAGGGGCTGTTTTGGGACTCTCCCTAGCCGGTTTAGGAATACTTGCAAGGGTTTTAACCCTATTTCCCTTCTCTAGCAAGGCTTCCTCACTAGGAACAGGGGTGACCCTGTGACAATATTCACTTTGGGTGAAAACCTGATTGGCTAGGTGTGACCTGAAAATAAGTTGAGAACCCCAACCTTAGAGTGGGTGATTAAAGTCTCTTGGTTAAGAGAGTCTTTGAGCTTGCTAAACAGGTACATCTGCTGGTTATCCTCAGGAACATGGCTGCCAAGGTACCGCATTCTCAAGAGAGTTGTATTCTGTGCTTGGTCCTCAGTCAATGACTGAGTTGAACACAGACAAAACAACAGAACTTGAATTGTAATTTATGGCAGAAATGGACTTACTGTAACTTGGCAAGTATTTCAGAAATCATCCCCCAGATTCACCACAAGCTTGCTATTAAACATTGACTTGGTGATTATTGCTTGTTGGAATATTTATGTTCTTTCAATTATGAAACCTAATTACAATTGCTTCCATTTCTCACAGTACAGCAGGAGGGTTTAAAAATCTATAAAAATGTTCTTTTTTTTTCCATCTTAACATTTCACTGCTTTTGTACTTTTAGCAAAATGCATTATAATGAATGGCTGATCTATATTGTGAATGGGAAGGATATGAATCACCCTTAATAAGACCATTTTTAATTTATACTCTGAATTATTTTCCATTAAAAAATGCTCCAGGATGTCTCTGTCTTTCTGCCTGTTTATTATTAACGGAAAAAAAGAGTCATATTCCAATGTACTGGTAATCCAGAAGAAAATATTTTATTGAATTCTAGATCCATCAATTATTTACATGTTTCTTTTTTCCTTAACCTCCTCTGCCCAAGGAAGTATTTATTTAAATATATCAAAGCAAATTACTGTACATCACTTTTCCACATCATTCCTCCTGTTTTGCGATCCATTTTTCCCAGGCATCCTACTAACTTCTTAATACCATCATAAGTACATAAGTAGTCGCCTCCGCCGGGGGCAGACCAGAGGTCCATCCTGTCCAGCGGTCCGCTCACGCGGCCGGCCCATCAGGCCATATTGCCTGAGCAGCAAGTCCCTGACTAATTTTATGCCTACCTCTACACTTATCTCTAAACCTTCCACTGCTCTTATCTGTACCCCTCAATCCCTTTGTCCTCCAGGAACCTATCCAGGTCTTCCTTGAAACCCTGTACTGTGCTATTTCCTATCACGGCTTCAGGAAGGGTGTTCCAATGTGTCCACCACCCTCTGTGTGATAAAGAATTTCCTTGCGTTTGTTCTAAACCTGTTCCCCCTTCAATTTCATCGAGTGACCCCAGTGTTTTGTGGTTTCTTTCAAATTGAAAAATCTGTCCATGTCAACCTTTTCGATGCCCCTCAGGATCTTGAAGGTCTCTATCATATCTCCTCTGAGTCTCCGCTTCTCCAGGGAGAACAGCCCAGCTCAGAAAAAGAAGGTTTTTGGCGCGGACATTTTTTGGGAGAAATCTCATATTTTCTATTTCACTCTGGTATTTTCTCCATAATCTTGCTTCTTGTACGCCAACCTTTTTGGTTTTGCTAGTTTCTCTCTTTGTTGCTTTAAGTTGTACTGTGTGGGATGAGATTCAAGCAATACTGGATCTAAAAGGTAAGGGTCAATTTCTTAAGCATGTAATTGCCTAACTTGAGAATAATGGGGTTTCACTGGCACCCTGAAATACTCAGGTGCGCTAGGGCTAGCACACACTACACCTTAACGCTAGCATTGAGCTGGTGTTAGTTCTAGAAGCGTAGCTTGCGGTGATTTCCTGCGTGCACTAAAAACGCTATCACACCTTAGTAAAAGGAGTCCTAAAATTTAAGCAGCCACAAAGTGGGCAGTCTCATGAGTGGAAGGCAGAAAGTTACCTCACCCACTCCCGTATTCAGCCCATGGACTAGCAGGTTCAGTGGGCAAAAAGCCAGATATCCATCAAAAGTACTCGGGGAGTGGTTGCTACTGAATATTCAAGGCCTGATATTCAGCTGTTAGTAGTGAGCATTTTGCATATTCCTAGATATTCAAAGCTGGGCCTTGCTCAGGCTTTGGCTATAAATATCTGGTTATTTCTGAGCTGGCTAGCACATAGCTGTAAAGTTGATATTTAGCACTTACGCAGCCAAGGGCTAACGCATAAAAATAGGACAGACATTTATGTGGCCCCATTTATGTGCTAAACCTGGCCATTTAAAAGCTGAATATCAGCTCTTAAGCGGCCAAGTGCTGACTCCATCCATGGAACGCCTTCCAAGATATCTGACTGAGTTATATTCAAAACTGTTTATTGGTCAAAAGTGCAATCAAAAACCACAAGGACAACAAAGCAGCACAGACCAAATTTTCAGAAACCATCCCCTCCCCCCACCTTCCCCCCAAAAAAGGCACGGAGCAGCATGAGAGCAAGTGTCACAGACTCTATAAGGAAATAACAATGGTGCAGTCAAATATTCAGTGCATGGCTACGAGCATGCCTGGTCAAAGAGGCCTCAAAAGGTTCCCAAGTAAGTTGTAATTGTCGGCCCTTAACTGAGTTCATCCAAACGTTCCATCTTCAATTGATAAATCATCAATGATCGCCATTGCTACAAAGTAGGGGGATGAGCATCAAACCAATGTACCAAAATAGACTTCTTTCCCAACAATAATGCACGCTTCAAAAAAGTACGTAAGCCTCTCAGTCAAGACTGAAGTAGTAAAAAGCATCTTCGGATGAGGCAAATGCCAAAGTTTAGCAATGTGATGATGAAGAATCTTCCAAAATCGCAAAACAAAAGGACAAGAATAAAACATATGCCCCAAAATAGCAGTTACCCCACACACACACATTTAGGACAACAAGAATCTGAATGAAGGGCAGCTCGATAGGCCCTGGAAACACGCATAAGCAGTTTATATCTGACTGAGTTAGATACTAAGAAATTGACCCTGGAAAGTCCACAGAGAGCAAAAATCCAAGAAAAACCAAAGAAACACTGTGGAAAGACGATGTTCCTGAGATGGACTTTATTAAAAGTATTAAGAAACCAAAAATCAATGTAGCAATCCACATAAGGACCTAGTCCGCTGGGGGCCCAGTTGATATAGGGATCACAGGTAAAAATGTAGACTAAAATCAATGCAGATAACTAAAAGGCTGTGGAGCAAACTGGACCCCTGAGGAAGGACCCCAGTCTCAGTCCTAGCCTGGTCACTTTAGCCTCAGCCCCAACCCAGGCTTCAGCCTAGCAGCCCCAGCTTGGCATCTCCAGCCCCAACCATATCTCCAGCTTGGCAGCCATAGCCATTGTCACAGCTGCAGACCAAGCTCCTGATCCAACCTGGCAACCACAGCCAAAGCCATTGCAGGCCTCACATGGGCTTGCCTTAAACCCTGGTGGTCTAGCGGTGGGCCAGGACAACTGTGATCCCTCCTGTGTCCTATCCCGGCTGACTCTACTCCACCCCCCTGGACCCATTCACAGCCTACCTTTGATGCCCTGGTGGTCCAGAGGTGAACTGAGGCAGGAGTGTTGCTCCTATGCTCCTGCCCCATGCATACTCGCTTTTGAAAATGGTTGCCGTGAGTTGGCAGTTGGTTTTAATGCAAAGAAATTCAGAGTGATGCATTTTGGGAGAAGAAATCCAAGATTCTGTAAGCGATTAGCAGAGAGGCTTTTGTGTATGGATCAGGAAAGGGATCTGCATTGATAGCCTTAGAAACTCAAATAATGTGACAAGTTGCTGACCGAAGCTAGGCTGCAGAACAGAGGAGGTGATAATGCCACCTGTTAGGGAAACCCCACTTGGAATTTGAATTCTGTTTTGGAAGCCATATTTTACTAAGGACATCAAAGACTTGAAATGGCAAGAAATATGGCATGGGATCCATGCCAGAAGGGTGATATGGTACAAATGTTAAAAAGTATTAATCTTATTCAAAAATAGGGAAGGTATAGAATTAGAGATTATGAAATGAAACTGCAATGAGATAAGTTTAAAAGCAGCACCAGGAAACTGTTTTTCATGGAAAGAGTTCCGGATTCCCTGCATATGGTAGGGAAAAATATCAGTGACATAATTTGAAAAAGTATGGGATAAACACAGGAGGTCTCAACATCCAGAGCTCCTTTTACAAAGGTGCGATAAGGCTTTAACCCGTGGAATAGCGCTGAATTGCCCTGCACGTTAGACCTTAAGGCCAGCATTGAGCTGGCATTAGTTCTAGAAGTGTAGCGTGGGTTTAGCGCCTGCGTGTGCTATAAAACGCTAGCGCAAAAAGAATATGGAATAAATGCAAAATTTAATGGCAATCTTCCTATAAAGGGCAGAAAAATACATGCAATCCTACAAAAAATGCACAAAGGCAAAGAAAGTGTGACCTATAATATAACGAATATGGCTAGCAAATGAATAAAGGAAAAGCAGAAGTGGAATTGTCCAAATCAGAATGATGTGCACTAAAAAAGTGTCCTCCAGTTCATCTGATGGTATAAAAATCTTTATTCCTCCAATGATGCAAAGATACATTCAATGACTCAATAACCTGTCGAGTCATTGAGTTATTGAGTCATTGAATGTATCTTTGCATCATTGGAGGAATAAAGATTTTTATACCATCAGATGAATTGGAGGACACTTTTATGGTGCACATCATTCTGATTTGGACAATTCCACTTCTGCTTTTCCTGTATTTGTGGTTTTGTTTTTACCCCCTGTTTTTTTCTTAGCAAATGAATAATACACATCTCTGTGCAAAAGTCAAATATATAACCTCTCCTTTACAAAGCCACGCTAGCGTTTTTAGCGCTGGCCACCGCAGTAACAGCTGCAACACTCGTAGAATTCCGATGAGCATCCGAGCTGCCACTTCCGCGGCCGATACTAAAACTGCCAGCAAGGCTTTGTACAGGAGGGGGATAGTTGGCTATTAATTGCTGCTATGTCAGAGAGAATCTAATATCTTTAGATCTTAAACAAAACCAGTCTCAAAGACTTCATTGCACTGTTAACATCAGTGGCTTGATATTCAAGATCTAAAGATATAAGATTCTCTCTGACATAGCAGCAATTAATTGCAAACTATATGTTTGATTTTAGCACATAATCAGTCCAAATCCTTAGGCTACACTCTTATAATTATTCCTTTTGTTTAGATATGAATAAATAATCAATCTTCTAATATCATTCCAATGCAGCTCCATTAATCTTTAGATACTTTCATAGTCAAAAATCATTTCAGTAACTTCGTATGTATAAATGACCTCAGTGGCTACACTCAAACCCAAGAAAAGGACTTGGGGGTAATAGTGGACAACACAATGAAGCCATCGGCACAGTGCGCAGCGACCTCTAAGAAGGCGAATAAAATGCTAGGTATTATCAAGAAAGGTATTACAACCAGAATGAAAGAAGTTATCCTGCCGTTGTATCGGGCGATGGTCCGCCCGCATATTGAGTACTGCGTCCAATATTGGTGGCCGTATCTTAAGAAGGACATGGCGTTACTCGAGAGGGTTCAGAGGAGAGCGACGCGTCTGATAAAGGGGATGGAAAACCTTTCATACGCTGAGAGATTGGAGAAACTGGGTCTCTTTTCCCTGGAGAAGAGGAGACTTAGAGGGGATATGATAGAGACTTATAAGATCATGAGGGGCTTAGAGAGAGTAGAGAGGGACAGATTCTTCAAACTTTCAAAAAATAAAAGAACAAGAGGGCATTCGGAAAAACTGAAAGGGGACAGATTCAAAATAAATGCTAGGAAGTTCTTCTTTACCCAACGTGTGGTGGACACCTGGAATGCGCTTCCAGAGGACGTAATAGGGCAGAGTACGATACTGGGGTCCAAGAAAGGATTGGACAATTTCCTGCTGGAAAAGGGGATAGAGGGGTATAGATAGAGGATTACTGCACAGGTCCTGGACCTGTTGGGCCGCTGCGTGAGCGGATTGCTGGGCATGATGGACCTCAGGACTGATCCAGCAGAGACATTGCTTATGTTCTTTCATGTAAGGCTTGAGTACATGTAGCCAGCCTTTGACTGATTTACTGAATTGCTTCACTCATAAGATGTTATTTATTGATTAATTACTATTAGCCTTTGAATGTGTGATTTTTGCACATAGGCATAGATCTAGCCATGTTACTGGGCAGACTAGATAGATCATGCTGTCCTTTGTCTGCCATCATTTCTTCCTACTTCTAATAAATAATTTGTCAACTAATGTAGAGCGGGAACAAACTGTCTTGCAGTCTCGGATCAGGATTTTCCAGTGGGAATCAGAATCAACTGCAAAGCCCAAGGGATTCACACAGAATGTTCATTCCAAAACCAAAGAAAGTTTATATAGGAATGTGACTGAAGCCTAATATTGGAGCCAAACATAAACTGCTTCATTAATGTGCTGTGGCTGATAAGAATTATTTTCTCAGGTAAAAAGGAAATAAGCACACATGTGGCCTAAGGACTCTAAACGCTGAAAGTAGCAGCAGGGAAAATGTCCATTCTCAAAAAAAATATCCAAAATGAGGGGTTTTTTTTTGAGAATATCCTACCTCTAGGTTCAGCAGTTTAATCGCCCATACCACCATTACGTCTATCTTTAAAACACATTATCAACCCAAAAATTGTATGCGATAAGGTTAAGGTGGCCAAACAGGTTGAAAAGGTGACGGCGAAGGCTAGAAGGCTGCTAGGTTTCATAGGGAGAGGTACGGCCAGTGCACATAAGTTCTTCACCCCCTAAACGTACCGTTCCCTCTGGTTTTTGCAGATGCAAATCTTACCCGACAACCCTTACCCTGTTAAAAAGAACAGGCCCAGGAACAGAACCTCAAGGTACAGCACTGATAACATCCCGTTCTTCAAAGTGATCTCCATTGATCACTACCCTCTGTCGCCTTCCACTCAACCAGTTCCTGACCCAGCCCGTCACTTTGGGACCCATCCCAAGGGCACTCTGTTTGTTTTTTTTAGACATCTGTGTGGAACACTGTCAAAGGCTTTGCTAAAATCTAGATTTATTCTAGTATCGGAGAAAGATGTGGCTAGGAGAGACCTCTGGGATTCACCTACTGCACTCCCTTGTCTCTATGCAGGATCCCTATATGTAAAATCTCCCAGATAGATGCTTCTCTAAGCTGCTCTTAAAAAAAACACACACATAACAACCTCCCATCATAGGAGTTGGTGGTTGTGTATCGCTGAACTGGGCTTCCCCATGCTCTCCTTGATTTCTGTATTTCTTGTCTTGGCGCTGCATACCCAAGGGTAACTCTTTAAAAATGATCAAATTTCAGAAAAGCAGTAAACAATTTTATTTTCACATGAACTGGACTGCAATTATAGACTCTGACTTTTAAATTGTTACCTGAATTTTACCAGGAAAATTAACATCATTCTTTGTAAGAGTATCTGTCCGTGCTATGCAGTTATTTAATTATACTATGTATGCTGATCTGCAACCCATTCTGCGCTCTTTTGGGAGGATGGGCTAAGCAACCAAATAAATCTATAAATAAAAACAAAATGGATAGAAAGAAATTTTGTGCTGAATTTCAAATCTTAGATTTATAAGTGCTATTCTGGATAGCGCCACACGAGGGCGCCAATTACCTTAGAAAGAACTATATTTAATAGCTCAGTGCTGTCCTCCTGTGGCCATTCCTCAGAATACAGGTATAATCGCTTAATCATTGGTATAAATTTACAGCAACTTTTTTTTTTTTTGTCTACTGAATTTATTCTATTTAACAGACGATATAAATTCTCTTCATTTTTAGGTTACAACAATTTTAAACATCACAAAAAATATTCCATGAAAATTCTATCTAAAAGTACCAGAAAATGTTCACTTTTATACAGCGCTGTGAATTATTCCACCAGAAATGTAACTGCACCCTACCTTCTCTGTCCCTCCTCAGACCGGCCAGCTAGCTGGAGGTCTTCTACCTTAAACATTCTGGAATTTATTTTTACCTGTCGCTTATCTATTAAAACATACAAAGGGCAGTAGAAGGATGACAAATATTCAGTATATTAATGCCTGACTTCTAAGATCTTAGAGACGTGCATTTTGGAGGCAATGTGCCACAACTGCCAAATTGCCCATATCTAGAAGTGAGATCATAGGTCAGTTCTGGGTTTCTGACAGTCTTATGCTTGATGCCTTGATTTTCAGCACAAAGTTCAGTGGGTAAAACCACTTTAGGATGGAAGTTCAGAACCAGGACTGGCCAAAAAGGCTCCAACCTGGATCTGGGAAACTTGGTAGCCCTGGGTTCGCTTACCAGCCTTTAGGGAAGACTCCACAGCTTCTGCACATCCTGAGGGCTGGTCTAGCGAGTCTCAAATGACCATGGATTTGCTGCTCCATCCCAGATCAACCAAACTGATTCAGTCCTGAATTGTATCCCACTGCGAGCAGAGACTTGTTCTAATTGTCCACTGCTTTGTCTTGAGGCAATCAGCCTGGCATTCAGTGGGGATAAAAGGTGGACTGGATCCATTCGTTAACTAATCCAGAGAGGGATGGAGACTTTGAATATTCCTGTGTTTCCACTGCATTTGAATTGGGTCATACAGGACATCACTGTCTCTTAGCTAATGAGGCTAAAAGCTTCTCTGCTCTGGACAGCAGTAGCACCAGGTCTTCGGGGCGGTGGGAGCCTAAGCAGAAGGGATGGGAATGTGCACCCGATGCTCCTGCAGTTTGGAGAAGAGTACAGTTCCTTGGAAGAACATCATGCTGTTACGTATTTTTAGAGAGGGTATTTCCTTGATTAAATGGATTTCAAAAATTAAAGATCAATCAATATTGGGAACTCTGATGGGCCAATCCTGTCTCGCTGAGGCGTTTGCTGTATATTTCCACTACACCTCCTCCGTGCCCTGCTACATCCTCATCTACAAAGTTCACAAACTCATTTGCCATTTTCTTGCCAAGTCTTCCAATCTCGTTAAGTCCCTTTGCAGGTCTTCACAGTCTTCCTTGGTTCTAACCCTGCTGTAGAGTTTGGTGTCATCCGCAAATTTAATGACCTCATAGTTCGTCCCTGTCTCCAAGTCGTTAATAAATATATTGAACAGGAGTGGTCCCAGCACCGACCCCTGTGGGACTCCACTCGTGACACATTGCCATTCTGAGTAATGGCCCTTTACTCCAACCCTTTGTTTCCTGCCTGCCAGCCAGTGTTTGATCCATCGGTGGATATCCCCTTGCACCCTGTGGTTCCACAGCTTTTTGAGCAGCCGTTCGTGGGGTACCTTGTCAAAGGCTTTTTGGAAGTCAAGGTAAATGATGTCAATGGATTCCCCTTTATCCATCTGGCTGTTTATTCCCTCAAAGAAGTACAGCAAGTTCGTGAGGCATGACCTTCCCTTGCAGAAGCCGTGCTGGCTTGCCTTCAGCTGCCCATTGTTTTCTATGTGGCCGCAGATGGTGTCCTTAATCAGTGCTTCCATCATCTTTCCCGGAACCGAGGTCAAACTCACCGGCCTGTAGTTTCCTGGGTCACCCCTTGATCCTTTCTTGAAGATGGGCGTGACATTTGCTATTTTCCAGTCCTCTGGGATCTCCCCTGTTTTTAAGGAAAGGTTACATATTTTGCGAAAAGTTTCTGCTATTTCGTTTCTCAACTCTTTTAGTACCCTTGGGTGGATGCCGTCCGGACCTGGTGATTTGTCGCTCTTTAGTCTGTCTATCTGACGGAGGACTTCCTCCCGGCTTACCTCTAGTTTGACCAGTTTCCCATCCCGGTCTCCATGTAAGATCTCCTCGGGTTCTGGAATATTGGATGTGTCCTCTCTCGTGAAGACTGACGAGAAGAACTTTGACATTTTTTGATTGGGTAAGTGGTTAATAAATGCTTAAAAAAAATTAAAGTATTATTGAAATTCTAGTAGTGAACATTAGATGTCAGTATAAGACTTGAGGATGATAAAGGAAATCATAAATATATTTAGAGACCTATAAACATTAGAAAAAGATGTTTGCAGATTAATTTTATGAGCTACACGAATTTTACAGATTCACCCAGTTAATTAGGCAGAATAAAAATTCTGATGTAGAGTTCTCAGAATCAATGTTGGATTACTTCCCAGATACAAACTGCAAAAATGATGCATAGTGGAAAAACAAGTGAAGGAGTAGCTTAGTGGTTAGTGCACTAGGCTGACAAACAGGGAAGCCGAGTTCAAATTCTCATTACTATTACTTGTGATCTTAGCCTCAGGTACAAACTTACCTCCCCTTCTATAAAACCGTAGCACGGTTTTTATCGCTGGCAACGGCGGTAACTGCTCTGATGCTCAGGAATTCTAGGAGTGTCGGAGCTGTCACCGCAGCAGCCGGCACTAAAAACCACGCTATGGTTTTGTAAAAGGGGAGGGGGTTAGACCCCTAAGTTTGTACTTGAGGCAATAGATGGTTGTGATTTGCAAAGCTGTGGTAGGGCTTATTATGGGATGTGCTCAGACATCCTGAGGTAGTTAAATGTGCATGCACTACCCATGTACTATTTCTTATTTTTATTTGTATTTTGGCTGAGGGGGTCATGTCTTGGGACAGAGAGTGGGAATGGCTGGACTAATCAGTAAATCTACATTACCACTTGCTAACTGATAAGAGTAGGATGACCACTTGAGACGTTATCAACTACAAAATGGGTGGCGATAAGGGCCCACATGATAATTGTTTTTAATGGTCATTAGTAAATGACTATAACACAGAAAATAGAATATTGGCCATTTTACTGCTGCTCCCCAACCCCTATATGTCCTGTAACTGTCCATATTAGATTGTAAGCTCTTCTTAGCAGGGACTGTCTATTATATGTCTATTACATATTTCTATAGCACTGCATGCCTTTCAGTGCTATAGAAATGATAAATAGTAGTCTGTCCCACTATGGCAACTCTTATGTTCTTATGTGAGCCAAGTCTAGGACAATCGAGCCATTGTGACATCACTGCTGAGGTTGGCTCTTGGGCATTGGTTCAATGAGGCATTATGACATCATAATCTCAGCTCTGGAATGTTGCTACTCTTTGGGTTTCTGCCACGTATTTGGGACCTGGGTTGGCCACTGTTGGAAACAGGATACTGGACTTGATGGACCTTCGGTCTGTCCCAGTATTGCAGCTCTTATGTTCTTATATCTAACGGCCCGTTTTACAAGCTGTGGTAATGATTCCCCATGATGAAGGCTCCGAAGCCCATTCAATTCCTTTGGGCATTTGTCGCAAGATAATCATTACTGCAGCTTTGTTAAAGAGGCCCTAAATGTAATCTAATAAGAGCTTGATAAAAATACAAAACATGTTGTTTTGAGAACAATGGACCTAGAGTAAGGAATGAAGACAATTTCAGAAATACCAAGCTAACAATACAATAAATCTGTGGTTTTCAATTTGTGACCTGCCTAGGTTGTAGGCAGGATAGAAATTTTTGAGATAAATAATATTTAAAAGGACTCCCCAAATCTTCGAAGATTCCACCTTTTGTTTACATTATAACTTCTACCAATAGAGAAGGAAATGATAACAAAGACTAAGGGCTCCTTTTACGAAGGGGCGCTAGCGGTTTTATCGCACGCATCGGATTAGCGCACGCCAGCTGCAAATCGACAGTCTGCTCAAAATGAGCCCATCCGGAGCATCCACTATCTCCTCCTCTCCCTATTGGCTAAGGCTCTTAACATTTGTATCTCCTCTTCCTATTGGTTAAGGCTCTTTACACCTGCATTGTGAGGTCATAGAGCTTTATGGTTATAGAAACATGATGGCAGATAAAGGCCAAATGGCCCATCCAGAGCATCCACTATCTCCTCCTCTCCCTATTGGCTAAGGCTCTTAACATTTGCATCTCCTCTTCCTATTGGTTAAGGCTCTTTACACCTGCATTGTGAGGTCATAGAGCTTTATGGTTATAGAAACATGATGGCAGATAAAGGCCAAATGGCCCATCCAGAGCATCCACTATCTCCTCCTCTCCCTATTGGCTAAGGCTCTTAACATTTGCATCTCCTCTTCCTATTGGCTAAGGCTCCTTACACCTGCATTGTGAGGTCATAGAGCTTTATGGTTATAGAAACCTGATGGCAGATAAAGGCCAAATGGCCCATCCAGAGCATCCACTATCTCCTCCTCTCCCTATTGGCTAAGGCTCTTAACATTTGCATCTCCTCTTCCTATTGGTTAAGGCTCTTTACACCTGCATTGTGAGGTCATAGAACTTCATGGTTATAGAAGCATTGTAACATGATGGTAGATAAAGGCCAAATGGCCCATCCGCAGTAACTATTATTTCTTCCTCTTTCTAAGAGATCCCACGTGCCTATCGCCCGCCTTCTTGAATTCAGACACAGTCTCTGTCTCCACCACCTCTTCTGGGAGACTGTTCTACGCATCTACCACCCTTTCTGTAAAAAAGGATTTCCTTAGATTACTCAGGAGCCCATCACCTCTTAACTTCATAAGAACATAAGAATAGCCTTACCTGGTCAGACCAATTTGACATAATTTGAGTTTGAGGGGTGGTAGATTCATAGGCAATGTTCGGAAATTCTACTTTACGGAGAGGGTGGTGGATGCCTGGAATGCGCTCCCGAGAGAGGTGGTGGAGAGGAAAACTGTGACCGAGTTCAAAAAAGCGTGGGATGAACACAGAGAATCAGAAAATAATAGTAAATTTTGAAGAACTAGGGGCCACTACTGGGCAGACTTGCACAGTCTATGTCTGTATATGGCCGTTTGGGGGAGGAAAGAGATGGCCTCAATGGCTGGGAGGGTTTAGATGGGATGGAGTAGGTTTTGACAGAGATTTCAGCAGTTGGAACCCAAGCACAGTACCAGGTAGAGCTTTGGATTCTTGCCCAGAAATAGCTAAGAAGAAAAAAATTTAAAAAATTTAAATTGAATCAGGTTGGGCAGACTGGATGGACCATTCGAGTCTTTATTTACCATCATCTACTATGTTACTATGGTCCATCAAGCCCAGTAGCCCGTTCTCACGGTGGCCAATCCAGGTCCCTAGTACCTGGCCAAAATCCAAGGTGTAGAAATATTCCATGCTACTGATACAGGGCAAGAAGTGGCTTCCCCCATATCTTTCTCAATAGCAGATTATGGACTTTTGCTCCAGGAACTTGTCCAAACCTTTTGTTAACCCAGCTACATTAATCACTCTTACCACAACCTATGGTAACGCGTTCCAGAGCTTAACTATTTTCTGAGTGGAAAAAAAAATTTCTCCTATTGATTTCATCAAGCGACCCCTAGTCTTTGTAATTTCAGATGGATTAAAAAATCGATCCACTTGTACCCATTCTACACCTACTATGTGTTGTTTCCACAGGACAGTCTTAAGGGGGCACTGTCTACCTTCAATGCTGCTATGTGCATCACATTATTCAGATTTACAGCTAATGGGTGATGGGGAGTTTTAACAGCTGTTCCTTGAAAATCTCCTCAGCAGGGTTTTCCATTCTTAAAGCATGCCTTCCTCATTAATCTTAGGAGCCAAAACTGACAGCAACACAGATGAAAAAAGACAGAACATACAACACTCCCTGGTTGCTAGCAACACGGTGGAAGCTATACTAAACCCCGGCCTTCCAGTTTCCAATCAATTACCATCTACATGTGCGAAATCCTAATGCCTGCTTCCTGGCTTCTATCTGAAGCGCTTTCATCTCGGGGATTCGCTGAATCATGATTCAAAGATAAACAGAACGTGCTTCCTTGATTTCTATCACAAAGCATCACCACTGCCACAGAGTGTTGCCAGGCAATAAAAATATGAAAGGGTAGCTCCATGGAGAAGTCATTCAGTCTCCTTGCTCTTATCTTCTAGGCCTAGAGTTGTTGTTACTGTTGAAAGTGGACATTGGATGCACCTCGTCATAACTGGACTATGAAGGGGTGTTGCATTTTAACAAGGTCTTTCTGGGGGAATGTGGTATATGGCAGTGCCTCCATGCTAAGATCAAGTTTAATATACCACTTATATCCTAGGTGGTTTTACATTCAGGTACTTTATCATATTTCCCTAACTGTCCCAGTGAGCTCAAACTCTTTCTAGTATACTTGGGACAAAGGGGGGATTAAGTGACTTGCCCAGGGTCACAAGGAGCAGCGAGGAATTTTAACCCACAACCTCAGGGTACTGAGGCCGGAGCTCTAACCACTGTGCCACACACAAAAAAAAAAACACTGACACAAAAAGCGCACATGGTTACGCTAGCAGAATTAAAGAAATAATTCAGTCTGATTTTGAGAAAGTCTGGGATAGTCACGAGGGAGCTCTTAGAGAGAGGAAGAGATAATGGTTCCTGAGGATGGGCAGACTGGATGGGCCATTTGGCCTTTATCTTCCATCATGTTTCTAAGCCAATTAATTCAACATATACACCTCGCTCATAGTTCTCCAAAAGTTTAGGTATAACCATCTGTGATATATTGGTTAGTACTGGAGTTTATGTTGCTGGCTGAAATTTGTAACTGGGTTGTGAAGCATTATCAGGGGTTATACTAGGTATACTGAAAGGATTCCCCCATTTTGTGGCTACAAGGAAAAATATTTAGTACATCTAATTTAAGTCTACAATATATCTTTATTCTGCTCTTTTCCTGAAGAGCTGCATTTTGACCTTGTTCAGCTGGCTCCAGCTTTTTAAGAATTGACTGATCTGGCTCTGGTGTGATCCCACTGCACGAAAGCAGAAAAGATATAACTATTACAAGTGCCTGCAATGAGGTGAAGCCAGGACTGTGTCAACTTGGAGTCAGTTGACCGTCCTCAGGCTTATCATTAGATCAGCTGTTACCTGAGGCAGTTCAGTGGAATAAAGAAAAGGTGATAGTAGCCAGTGACCCAGAACCTGATGAAGTGCCTTCATCGCCCTTGGGCCTAGTGTCCCTTTCGATGGCTGTGTCATCTCTTCATTCTGCAAAGGGGTTCAGTCATTAAGCATATCTCCTTATTGAATCCTAGGGGTGCTCAGGGCATACAGAATACGCTCAAATACACTCAAAATTCTGGGAACTCATCTAGACAGAGGCTGTACTATGCAATCACAAATACACAAAACCATAAAAAAAGCATTCTTCACCATGCGAAACCTAAGAAAAATAAGAAAATTCTTTTCCAAAGAACACTTCAAGATCATAGTACAATCCCTCATACTCAGCTCTTTAGATTACTGCAACAGCCTCTACCTACCTTGCCCAAATACTATGATAAAACAACTACAGACCGTTCAGAACACAGCTATCAGACTCATCTACTCGCTCAGCAAATTCGACCATGTCACCCCCGCCTATGTAGACTCTCACTGGCTTCCGATAAAAGCAAGAACTCAATTTAAACTCTACTGCTTACTTTTCAAAGTAACCCATAGTACGGCCCCCAATTACCTGAACAACCGCCTTCACCGCTACCGACTACCCAGATCAAGAAGAACTCAGAACCCGTTCACCTTCCCCCCTCATAATGGCACCCGACGTAAGAAACTTTACGACAGCCTTCTAGCAACACAGGCAGCGAAAATTGACCCCACCATCACCAAACTGATGATCAACACAACAGACATCAAAATATTTCGAAAAGAAATCAAAACATTCCTTTTCAAAAAACATGTCCTTACTTAATATTCTCCTCCCCAATCGCACATGCACTCCCCCCAGCAAATAACACTCTAGTCATCCCCTCGAACCTTACTTATCAAAAATATCCAGACTCCTAAATATGCATCTCCTAAAGGTATCCATTTAACCTTCCCCTAAATAAGCATCTCCCTTAGGTATCCGTTTAATTGATTCCTTCAAAGTTAGGTATCTTTCTTCAGTTGCCTATACTGTTTTCCCCACTGAACCTTGTAATCTACTTGATCCCTGTCGAGTTATTCTATCGATAAATCCAGATTTCTTATACCTGTATTTCTATACCACAGCATGTAATTTACTTGATTGTTGTTATGTAATTCTCTCGGTAATGCCCTGATCTCTTTTAACTGTAATCCGCTTAGAACCGCAAGGCACAGGCGGAATAGAAATCACTAATGTAATGTAATGTCATTTGGAGGATTTTTAATTTTCTTTTTAGGGGAGGGCAATGTCATTCATAATGTCCCATCTTTCAAAGAAGATGCACTATTTGCAAAGTGACCACTACTGATGGCTGATGAAGTGTGACTACAGTGTTAACTCAAGAGAGGCAGGCAAATTTAAACATCCACTCCCGCACACACATCATGTCAACCACAGCACGTGATAAGCTACAGGAGGAGGATTTAAAGGGCTCCTTAGTTCTTAATAGAATGCTTGCCATTTAACCTGCAAAGTTCCATTGATTGCAGTGTGTAAATCCAAAATTGTTCCCTTTGTCTCAGTTTTCTTTTGAAATCCCCACCTCTTTTACCCATAAACAGTTGTTCCAAAACCAGACATTTCAAGTCCTCAAATGTATGTCCAACAGCCATACAGTGTTGCACCATCAGGGCCTCATTTTTTTATGTTTAAGACATGACCGATATTCTATCAGGCGGGTTTTAAAAGATCTAGAAGTTTGTCCCACGTAGATCCTAACAATGTAAATTACCCCCACTGAGTCACAGGACATATTATGTCACAGCTTCCTCCGAAAACCCATCTTCGCGCAATAAAACTCTTCACGTTATTCCATGACTCCACAGACATTTTTTGTGCCCCCTTACTCCACTGTCAATCATGCGGCATGACCAAACATCCGATTTGCTGATCATGTCAGCTATATTCATATTCCTCGAGAAAACCACCTGACATTGGATTTGGAACAACACCGGTGTGGGTGGACCTGAGCTTTTCGATAAGCTCTTTAAAATAAACACGGGGGATAGGGTTACCATATGGCTCCAGAAAAAGGAGGACAGATTGAGACATCTGGGTTTTACTTCCATCGCTTTCAATGGAAGTACACCACATCCAGTAGGTTTTAGGTGGGTTTTAGAGGGTTCATCATACACTAGCAAGGGGTTATGGTGAGATGTGAACCTGGGCCTTTTCGTGTGAAGTTCACTTCAGTGTCCCCTAAGTGCTAGGGTGTCTGTATGGCCAGTCTACTAAAATTGCTGGCTTTTTTGTGTATTTATTTTCTTTTGGACAAGCACATCTGAGAAATTAATATTTTCAAAACAAAAAGATAGACTGATTAATGGACTCTCAGCTGAAAGATTAATGGGCTCCTAACAGAAAGAACTCTGGGGTAAGTCTTGAGGGAAGGATTGTTGGCTCACTGCCTAATCCTCAGTAAGCCCACAACATGCACTGAGCATCCAAACTCAGACTAGAATGGACACTTGGCCCTGATTTTATAAAGGGTGCCTAAGGCATGCCTAAAGTTAGGTGTGCTTTAGGTGTCCAATCTAAGTAGTTAATGAGCTAATTAAGGGTCTTAACAAGCAATAATTGGTACTTAGGGGTCCAAGGGACGTAGATGCCACTTTGTAGGTGCAGCCACAATTTCATGGACACCCATGTTTAAAACTCACGCCTAACTCAATAGTGAGTGTACAGTCTTTTGAAAGAGGGCACACTCTTTCTGAAACGATATGCCGTCCTTTCCTGACAGCATGCGCAGGCGCAGTTTTTGGATATGTACATTGGGGCAGTATCAGGATAAGAGTGCTCAATGTTTCAAAGTGAGGCTGCCTTTTTTTTTCCCAAATAATGTGCTTTCTTTCAGAAGAGTGCACTACTTTTTTCTTCTTCTCAATTGTGCCTTTTAATAGTAGCACAAAAGAATATTGAGAGAGGAAGACATTTTAGAGCTGATAAGCTATAGGGTCTTTATCTGTCATCATGTTCTCTGTTCTTGTTTTTCTATATTCTAATGTCAAAGCTATAGACTTAGTAATGGCAGCATTCAACTGTTTATTTCTATAGATATGTTGTACTTAAGCAGACCTATGACAGGTCATGCATGCCAGTTGGCTCTTGCTAGCATGACAGCGTCAGCCCTCATTAATTCTTTGCACTCATAATAAATATGGTGTTATCTCTTTTTTTTTCAATATAATATCAGTAACAGTATATACTGTGTAAGTGTGTCATAAATTATAAGCCTCATCATGAAAACCATTATCCATAAATGGACATTTGGACAAAGCACTCACTTCACGGGGTAATGGTAGACTGGCAGAAACAGATATTTGCGGCACAGTATTTACAAGGTTCAAATTCTATTTGTCAGACAGGCAACAATCAGTTCTGTTCATCAATAGCACATCATTACCTTGGGCAGTGAATTGTGCCGTGCCACAAGGATCCATACTGTCTCCCATTGTATTTATGAGTAATATCTACCTCCTCCTTAACGTCACACAAAAAGAAAAAAGAAGGCTTCAATTAATCCAAAATATGGCTGTTAAACTGATCCACAATGCAAAGAAATATGATCATGTTACCCCCTTGTTGATTAAATCCCATTAGCATCACTTTTAAAATACTATTCTTAGTATTTAAAACTTTGAGTTATAATGAACCTCAATTCATTACTAGGTTATTAATACCATACAATTCTTCACGATCTCTCCGTTCGACTTCCCATAATCTCCTTTCCATTCCCTCTGTGAAAGTTATAGGCATCAGACGGCACGACATGTTTTCTGTTGTGGCCCCCCAATCATGGAACATCCTGCCTCAATACATTAGAGAATTAAAAGACTTATCCTCATTTAAAAAAAACCTTAAAAACATATCTTTTCAAAGATGCATATGATTCTTTGCTTTTCATTTAATAATTGCTATTTATGAAGCTAAATTTACCCTCCCTTGTGTTCTTCCCATTCATGTTTTTCTTCCTCTTCTATTCAAAAATTGTAACTTCTTCCCTTTTTCCCACACGACTCTCGTCAGTTTTAACTCACATTGTCAATTCCATTTTGTACTTATATGTTATCTGTATATTGTTATTTCGTTGTACATCGCTTAGCAAACTAAATAAGCGATCCATTAAGTATGAATAAACTTGAACTTGAACTTAAGCCTCTGGCTGAGATGTTTCAGCCCATGGACACAACATTCTATAGCTATGTGAACCAGCTCTACCCACAGCCTTGAGTAAACTGACTACTTGTCTAACCACAACTCAGGAATGAGAAAACAACAACTTAAGATACCGTGGGTTTGGTTAGATGCTACCTTAAGTATGCAGGCACAGGTATTGGCTGTGATCAGGTCTGCTTTTATCCAGATGTGAGTGCTTAGTAGATTAAAAGTGATGCTGCCACATTATGATTTTAGGATTTTTGTGCAAACTGTTATCATTCAATGATTAGATTACTGCAATGCGTTGTATCTGGGGGATTACAGCTGTCAGATGTAAAGCTTTGCAATTTGTTCAAAATGCAGCAGCTCGGTTGATCTGTGGAGGGGGCAGATTCGATCATATCTCACCTTTACTGAAACGACTTCATTGGTTACCAGTGAAATAGCGGATTGTATATAAAGTTCTTTTGTTGATTTTTAAAGTGATACACTTTCATATCCTCTGGTATCTGGCTCAGGTGCTGGAAGTATATCAACCAGGTTGAGCCCTGAGGTTAGAGGGGACACTATGGGTAGTTAGTGAAGGAGTACTACTATGGAATAATCTGACAGGGTTGCTTAGGATGTTCTCTGACATTCAGAGATTTAAAAGGTGTTAGAAATGACATTATTTATAGAGGCCTTTTCTTGAAAGCTGCTCACTGTTGGAGAGTTTAAAAAAATATATATATATTTTGTTGTATTATTTTCAAAAACTGTGTATGTATCTTGTGAACCGCTTAGGTTTAATCAGGGTATAAGTTTAGAAATAAACTCTGCCGGAATCCAAGCAAAGCAGAGATTTTTTGGGTTCCTAGCACAAGTGGGCAAATACTTGACTTCAAAATATATTTTGGGAAATGTGAACTGTCCTTAAAATCACAGGTCAGGAATCTTGGGATACTGCTAGACTCAACCCTCATTCTGATCCCACAAATTCAAACCTTTGGAAATTGTCTCTATGGCAGCTACGAAATCTCTCTCCACATCTTGACTACATTGTTTTGAGCAGGAACTGTCCCTTCTATGGTTTGATGTACAGCACTGCAAATGCCTATTAGCATTATAGAAATGATTAGTAATACTATATTGAAAAGATGAATCTGACCACAGTGATCCATGCCATGATAACATCAAGACTAGAGTACTGTAATGTCCTCTACACTGATCAAACCCAAAAGAGTTTGCATCAGTTCCAACTAATTCAGAATGCTGCAGCATGACTGATAGAAGGCTGCAAGTGGCATGACCACTGCATATGGATTGTGGATTTCTTGGAAACCTGACTGGCAAAAGAGTACTCCAGAACCAGCTTCAGAAACACTGCTTTAGGATAACACGACAGTCCTTTACCAAGGTTCATGTATGGTTGAGACTAATTTGAATGCTTTATGTTAATGTCTTCTTGTGATTAATCTGATTGTTTTCAGTTTATTTATGCATGCCTTAGTATGTTACAGTTCTACGAGGGGCCGCTAAAAATTTCTTAGCCCAACCAAAACATTGGGGCAGTCTCTATCGAGGGCTATGCACTTAGTCCAGTGATTTTCCACTTTGTTTTGTTCCGTTGGAAAAATATGGATGAAAAAAAGTAGAAAATCACTGGATTAAGTGCATAGTCCTTGAAGGAGGCTGCCCCAAGTTTGTAGGTTGAGATAGAACTTTTCAACAGCCCTTCATATGTACAGCTAATAAGTGTGACACCCCCCCCCCTTGAAAAACTGCCTCTGCTACAGAGCAGGAGGCAGTGGATTTTCAGGGAATCACTGAGTGGTGTGCTTGTGGATAGAAGAGAACATTGGAAGGAGTAGGAGGTTGCCTTTAGATAAGGGGAGGTGAACTACTATAAAAAAGGAAACAAGAGAAGATTCAAGGTTTTTGGTAATCCTGATCTACTACCAGAGCCCTTGTACTGAGGGAGACTCCTGGAACGTTAATTGTTCGTGTGGAGGAGAAAGTCTAAGAGGGTTTGCAGAAGAGCAGACAAATAGGAGGAAGAGGGAACCCGGTTGGGTTTACCTAGGGTTACCAGATTTTGTTCTGATAAAACCCAAACATGTAACCCAGCCCTGCCCCCCCAAAAAAACCAAACAAAAAAAAAAACTTGTTCTCTTTCCTCCAGCTCAGGGCCGCATCTGGAAGGCCTCCAAGCATGCACAGATGTGATGCAATGATGTCACATGAACATAAGAACATAGCATAAGAATAGCCTTATTGGGTCAGACCAAAGGTCCATCAAGCCCAGTAGCCCATTTTCACGGTGGCCAATCCAGGTCACTAGTACCTGGCCAAAACCCAGCAGAGCCTGTGGTTACCACAGCTATTGGCCATCTTAGCTCCCAAGTGCAAGGGGTAGGGTGAGATCAGGGAAGGTAGCTTACTTGATGACAGGGACAGAAGAGAGGTCCAGCAACCTCATGGCACACAGGAATCAGCTGATTGATGCTTTGGAAACAGAATGGAGAAGGGAATAGTCTGTGACCCAGGACTGACAGATGTGGTAAACATGCTAGTGAGGATAAGCTATGAAAACAGCGACTATGGGGAGACATTCTGGTATAATCAAAATACCAAAAGTCCATCTCCAAACATCCAAATACCTGCAGCGACATCCAGAAAAGCCTAGATAAACACCTTGCTGGGGATTTTCAAATCTTTTTAGCTTCCATTGCTGATGGCCCCAGAAAAGTAGCCCCAGGCTTACAGCCGCAAGGTCAATTTTTCTGAAGCAGAGATCAAGATACTGGTGCAGGAGATCCAGGCATGCCACCCCTAAGGGTAAAAGGCCATGTGCCTGCACTAAGGGGAAAAAATGGGCTGACGTGTGTGAGTACTTGAATACAATCCACCATAACAACTGGGACTGCAAGTGCAAATGGAGGCAGCTGAAGCATGATGTCTGTCAAAAGGCTGGGACAGGTATGTGGGGGCTATGTCGAACCTCACTCCAGTGGAGGAAATGGTCCATAGCCTCCTTCCCCAGGCAGGCATCCATAGCATGGGCAGGCAAGACACATCAGATGCAGCAGAGATATGTCTGGGGGATGGGAGCTTTGCTGTTTGTGTCCTCTCTGGGTGCATCCTCTTCTCCAGCTAGGAAAAGGGGGACCTCACTCCCAGGATACCCATGTTAGGGTCAGATCCCTAAGTGGCAAAGGTGAAAGGGGGCCGGAGGATGGGCCAGGGCATATCCCGAGTGGTGGTATAGCAGGGTGCATGGCTCAGGTGTGCAACAGGGTGTAGTAACTGAGTGACCCCATGGCTAGGTGACCAGAGGGCCCTTGACTCCTCCAATCCTCAGTCTGCACATCTTCTACCCACACCTCAGTGTTCCTTGTTCCCTGACACAGCCAGGAGATCAGGGGGCCAAAAATCCCCCAGCAGTGAGAGGAGTGACAGAGGCAGACCATGATCTTGGCAGAAATCAAGCAGAGAAAGTGTATGCATGTGGCATGGGGAAGCCAGACCACCAGGAACAGCAACTTCTCTCCCCACCCCCACCCCCAAACCTCTTGGATCCTGGTTATGATGCAGATGAAGGCAATGAGGGTGCCCAGCCTGCCTGGGGAGGACCACACTGACAGAAGCTACTGCTTCTTTGCCTGGCACAGAGGCTTCTGGACAACAATATGAATGTGGAGGATTACACGCAGAAGAAGATGCAGCTTCTGTGCCAGGGGGTAGAGGCACAGAGAGAGCAGATGGAGCAGATGAGGGACGAGAGGCAGACTGAGAACATCTGATGACAACTGCTGGAACTACACAAGGATGTGCAGGACCTGACAGCAACTGTGAAGGCCACCCAGCCCCCAACAATCCCATCACTTGCATCCTCTAGCACTGCAGCAGCTGCAAGAAGCCACTCCCCAACCAAATGGAGCCCCACAGAGCTGGGGCCCATTTTGGAGGCCTGTGCCATGTCAGTTGGCCTCAGTTCAGTGAGGCAGCTCACTCAGCAACAACAGCTGGCACCACAGGGACCAGTGGCAACAGCACAGATGATGAAGGGAACTCAAACACTGGCTCTGAGGTTCCAAAATTTGCATCCTGAGCTTTATGTAAGTCTCCCTCCAACTTAGGAATCAAGGAAACTCTTATATCTTGGCATCCCAAGTCCTCTAAATTTTCTTCACACTTCTACCTCTAACCCTCTGTTGTAGTTCCTTCCTATTTCTCCTACTGTAAACCGCGTCGAGCTCTACGAACGTGGAGATGATGCGGTATACAAACCTAAGGATTAGATTAGATTAGATTAGATATATTCTATCCATTTCTGTTTCTTTTTTTATAAGTATTTCATTGCTTAAAGAGTTTGGCTTTCTTGGGGGGGGGGGGTCTCCATTTCAGTTTTAATCTGCATATCTTTTGTGAACCCTTATTTTCTATCAGGGGAGGGTTTGTCTGTATTCTGTATTGTAACTGAGGTGAAGGATTCTGATGGAATCTGTAACAGTCCAGCTTGGTCAAGCTTCCCACTAGTAGGTATATTTGTGCTCTAGGGCCCAGCACTGTCTTTTCCTATGGTTTTTATGGTTTGGTGAGTTTGCTATATAGATTTTGAATGCCTTTTTGCAGGGGTTTGTATTATTCATAATTGTGTTCCTTTCCCACTATTTTCTTTCTGTTATTCTTTTGGCTAAATTTTGGAGAGTTATGCTGCTATCATCATACTTTTCCCTCTCTCACTTTACAATCTGGAATTGTAGTTCTACTCCCCCCCACTCTCATGTCCAGTGATAGCATGACACTACTTTTTATTTTTCGATTGTAAGCTGCTAAGAAGGTCTTTACCAAAATGTTGGATAATAAGATTAAAATCAACTTGAATCTTGACACATAAGAACATAAGCAATGCCTCTGCTGGGTCAGACCTGAGGTCCATCGTGCCCAGCAGCCCGCTCACGCGGCGGCCCCAACAGGTCTAGGACCTGTGCAGTGATCCTCTATTTATACCCTTCTATCCCCCTTTCCAGCAGAAAATTGTCCAATCCTTTCTTAAACCCCAATACCGTACTCTGCCCTATTACGTCCTCTGGAAGCGCATTCCAGGTGCCCACCACACGCTGGGTACAGAAGAACTTCCTAGCATTTGTTTTGAATCTGTCCCCTTTCAGTTTTTCCGAATGCCCTCTTGTTCTTTACTAACGCGTAGCGCGGGTGTTAGCACCGGCAGCGGAGGTAATTGTTCCGATGTGCGTTAGAAAAGGAGGGGGTTATTTTATAAAGTGCCAGGTCCTATTTAAATGTAGGCCCTCGGTGCCAGAAATAAAAATGCTCAAAACTAGTGATCTCCACATAGGATTATAGAGTCACCACACAAACAAAAACCCATTTTAATCACAGTGTCTGGCAGCGGAAGGAGCGTATTGCTGTTCCTGAGATGATAATTGGAATTTCTTGTAAGAAGAATAGCTCCATTGTTAGAGAATACAGAGTTTGTGATACAAGACTGGAGATGCAGGGTTTCTATTGAGATTCTGTCCAGTCCTGTTGAGAATACAGATTTCACTCTATACAGAGGCATTTATTTATTTCGATTTATATCCCGTTCTCCCAGTAGCTCAGAACGGCCTACAAGCAAACATTCACAGTGGTGTATATTTGGACAGCACAAAGATTATGCAGTAGTTCAAGTACGGGGATTATACAGCAATTTAAGTACAGGTTAAGAGAGGACTATACAGTAATTTAAGTAGAGGCTCAGGATGGAGGGGAGAGGGGTGAAGGATGGGAGATCGCAGTTGTCATTTTAGTTGAAGAGGAGGGTCTTTACCGCTTTCCGGAAGGTCATCAATGAGTTCTGTAATCTGATTTGTGGGGGGAGTTGGTTCCAGAGTTGGGGAATGAAGGGGCTGTAGGAGCGTTTACGGGCGATTTCTGACAGGCGAGACCTTCCTAGTGGGGGGATGCATAGGCGTTTCTCCATTTCCGAGCAGAGGGAGCGGGTGGGGATGTACAGTGTCAGCTTGGATTCTATGTAGGCCGGCGTGTTGGCGTAAATTCTTTTATGTGCTATTACCAGGGCCTTGAATGCACAGCGTTGGTTAATTGGAAGCCAGTGTTCAATGCGGAGGGCTGGGGAGATGGGATCGTGGTAGTTGAGGTGGATTGCTGCATTTTGTACCCGCTGGAGGCACTTGAGATCTTTTTTGGCTACTCCATTAAATAGGGAGTTGCAGTAATCCATCCTGGAGAGGACATAGGCATAGAGGAGTTGGGCCAGGTCAGGTGTGGAGATGTAGGGTTTGATCCTTCTCAGTTGGCGGAGGTAGTAGAAGGAGGTGGAGACTACTTGCGAGATGTGGGCGAACAGGGACAGGTGACCGTCTAGTGTTACTCCTAGGCTGTGTACCTGATCTGCTGCTGTTAGTAAGGTGGAGTCCCATGATAGTGTTGGGTGTGTGTGTTTGGTGCTTTTTTTCCTGATCCATAAAAGTTTGGTCTTGGAGGTGTTCCGTTGTAGTTTGTTGTTAGTCATTCAGGTTTTCATTTCGGAGAGGCAGTGTTGGAGCTTGGCGATTTGGGATGATCGGTTTTCACCTAGTGGGAGGAGCAGCTGGATGTCATCGGCGTAGGAGTGGATTTGTTGAATGATGCTATTTATTATAATGGCAGTTTTACTGATAGGTCTTGATACAGTATACTGCCTTTTCTGTGGCCAAAGTGGTTTATATATCATATATAGGAACTTATTTTGTACCTGGGGCCATGGAGGGTTAAGCAACTTGTCCAGAGTCACAGGGAGCTGTAGTGGAATTTGAACCCAATCCCCCAGGGGGCCAAGTCACTGTATTAACCACTAGACTACTCCTCCATTCCATGAAGCTAGCTAGAGGGGGAAGGTTTCTTTATGCATAAAAGCCATGGTGTTATATTGCTTAGTTAAAAAGGGGGGTTAGGGAAAGGGGGATGTGGTGTAGTGGAGGGCATGATGTGTGAAAATATCACTTTGGTTTGTCGTCCCTCCCATATCAATCTTGACTCTTTGGGCCAGATTCATCAACCTGCCCAATTGGGCCCGATCCGGGCAGGTCCAATGAATTCTGCAAAGTAAAATATGCAGATGGGGGCGATCGGAGGAATGCCCGCATCTGCCGGCACAGATTGCTTTTCTGCGATCCCCACGCATGCGTAGACCATCTGTAGATGGTCTGCGCATGCCTTTCGGAGCCACAATCTTTTTTTTTTTTTTACTTTTACATACAAGCTGCATCAATGCAAGGAGTCACAAAATATTATTAATATAATATGATACAGCAACATTTATTGTATTTTTATATGCTAAAATTAATAAAAACTTTTGAACTTAAAAAAATACTTTTACCTTTTTAGTTTTTAGCCCTGAAGGTTGCTTACACTGGTTCAATCTGCTTGGGCAGCAGACATCTATCAGGTGGAAACAGCAGTGATGATCTAGGGAGGTGGGGATAACGTAGTGGGGGGCTTTATAAGATTACATGACGCAAAGATTTTACAAGAGGGTGGAATCTTTTTTTCTAGTATACGGGAAGGGACTATAGTTTTTAGCCCTGCGAGCCTGTGGTTTTAACCCGCTTTAAATCCGTGGGTTGAAACCACGGGCTCGCAGGGCGGGGAAGGTCAGGAGAGATTTGGGGAAGAAGGGCAGGAGAAAATCGGGGTGGCGATGTGGCGAGCAGGCAGACAGGAGTTTCGGGGAAGGGCAGGAGAGATTTGGGGAAGAAGGGCAGGAGAAAACCAGGGCGTTGATGCAGTGATTCAGGGCGAGCAGGCAGGAGAGATCTGGACAGAGCAGTGCGGCGAGCAGGGCTTCCAGAGTCGGAAAGACGTTTTTGACTGGTCCCCAGCAGTCGCTTCTTCAGTTGATCGGCCAGCCCAGTTGGATGTGAAATTTTGAATTGTGAATCGCGTCCCTGCTTACTTTGCATGATTTTCACCTCATTTGCATGCATGGATTCAAAGCGGATCGCAGGGGAGGTTAGTGAATGGTGCAGGAGGGAAATCTGGTCGCAAAGGGGTCGCAAACCGATCGGTACACGATCAGTTTGCTTTGTGAATCTAGCCCTTTGTTGGCACCCCAAATATTTCTATCTAGAGATGCCACTGTTGTTTACTCTAACTTCCAAAGCTGTGGGGTTTTTTTAACAACTAAACACTGTGGGACATTCCCAAACTTGGCATTAACTTTCAGCCTCTAGGAATGGAACATAAACTATTTGAATAAAAAGCAGCAGTGAAGAGGTAATATAAACTTCTGAAGTTCCACTTCCAGCTTTGACCTTTGAAGTCACAAGATTAGAGCACTCCTCCCCAAGCAGAAATAGTGGCAGCTCTTCCGTTGAGTCACTAGCACTTGTCAGTGAGATCTCTAACTTTCTATCTAAGTCAGTGCTAACCATGAAATATTTAACTGTTATAGAACTGGGGGCCGAGGAGGCATTAAGTAGGACGTGCTGCCACACAAGAAATGTATCAGACAGCAGGAAATATCGTGCTTTAGCTATTTATCACCTTCACAGTGAACCTAAAATAAAACACCAGCAAGTAAACCTCACGCACTAATCTCAGAGCATGTGTCTATAAATACATCTAGTGTGAATGACTGTGAGAACATCAGATCATGGATGGAGCATGTGATGGAGAGCTAAGCACTACTTTCCTTTTTAAAAGATCATCTCTTCCCCTTTCTTCACAAGTGCATACAGTAGAATCGTAGACCATTATGGCAAAGCCTCACTCCGTTCTGTGCATCTAAATTAGACCATGATGGCAAAGCCTCACTCCGTTCTGTGCATCTAAATTGAAACACCAGTCAGTGTTTATATTACATTAAAGAGTTTTTTTAATATTCCGCTATAGCTCTTATGAGTTCCAGGCGAATTACAATAAAGCAGATGACCGGAAACAATCCCCAAATCATAAAAACAATCAGTTCAGAAATGTCTTAAATAAAACAGTTTTTGAAAGCTTTCTAAAAACTAGATAATTAGTTCCTGATCTAACAGAGAGAGAAAGTTGACTCCAAATAGTCAGAGCTTGAAAACTAAAAGAAGCACTAAATTGACGGAATAGCTTAATTGATTTAGGTGATGGAAATTGTAAAAAAAAAAAAAAAAGAAATCGTTGTATATGACCCTGTCTACCAATCATTAAGGACACTAACCACACCTCTTTTACTAAGGCAGGCTAACCGATTTATCAGTAATTAGTAGGTCCTTGTATAACTACCCCACTCAGTAATCTATAAAATGTGAGTGCAAATTACAGAGTACACAATTTCTAATGTTTCAAGTTTATAATGAAGCCTAAGGTAGACCCGGATTCTCTAAACAGCGCCGGATTTTTAGGCACTTGTAGGCGCCCAAGCTCAGTGAGAAATGCTGTTGATATGATGTTTATCACAGGTTTTCAAGGCGCCTAAAAATTTGGCACTGGAATCATACCTCTGTAGGCACTTTATCGCGACTAATGCCATTGTAGGCATGGCTAATATCGGAAGTGGCATTAGGCCCTACTGAGGCTCGATTCACATCAAAGGTAGGTGCTGGACATGTGGGCCTGGAAATCCCTGGCCTACATTTCTGGTGCCTACCTCTGTTGGCGCGATTCTCAAATCGGAGACATTGCATGATTGACACACGATTGACAGCCTATCTTAAGGCAGCTACCATCAACGGTGCCAGTTAGAGAATCCGGCCCTAAAAGCCTGAAGAGGAGTAGCCTGAATTTGAAAGGAAACCATATGTTTATCTAAATTTTAATAGTTTAGCATCCAGCTCCTCTAATTTCCACACAGAATCTTTAGCAAAATTACAAAGTAGACACACAGTCCCTTGGAACATCTCTTCTGTCTGTGAAGCAGCTCCCCAAGTATATGTTAGTGAGATCTCAGAAAATGGAACAGAGTCATTATACACTGGTTCTTTAGAAGGAAGTACTGAACCCATTTTACACAATAATACAAGCGAGCACTGTACAGAGACCCTGTAGGCTTAGGAAGGATCTTTTAGGTGGAGTTAGATTTTTATTGAGAACTTCAAATGTTAAATGAAGTAAAAGCCTCGGTCAAAAAGGCAAGTTATTTCAAAATTGTGTGAACAAACTGAGCTGCAGGCTTTTGAATTATTTTGCCCTAAGTGTGCCTGGCCTTTAAAGGGAAGTACTGTTTGCATCATTTTATAAACTATGTTTCCCACCTATGTGGAAATTTGCAAGAAGCAGAAGATTCCTTCCTTGGAAGATTTTTTTTTTAAAGTGCTTTGGTTATATCTTCAGATCAGGAGAAACCAAAGAAACACTGTGGAGAGACAATGTTTCTGAAATGGACTTTATTAAAAATGCATAAATATGTAGGAATCCACATAAACACCTTAAGGACCTAGTCCGCTGGGAACACTGGACCCAACACGGTCTGTGTTTCGACAAACGAGACTTCGTCAGGGGTTCTTGCTAGTCCTAGGGTGAAAGATACGTGGAAAGGCTAAACAATCCAAAAGTACTATTATGTAGAAATTCCGCATGAAACGCGCTGATCAGATCAGCACAGACACAGCCACCTTGTCCACTTCCCTTTGCAAGGAAGGATCCTAAGATGAATCTCTCTGTGATGTCAGAGAGGAATTTTTGCAATAGTGTTACTCGGAAAGACTTATTACTGCTTGTAGTTCTGTAGAAGCCTAATATCAAAGACAGAAAACTGGGTTTGATGGACACTGATTTAAAATGAACATCATCGGCACCACAACGAAAACTGAACCCAAAATTTGGTTGGCCTTTCAGGGAGGGGGGTCTATGCAAGGGAATTGAAGGAGCTCTACATGGGGGCTCTTCAGAATATGTTGCTGAGAATTTATAGGGGATCTATTTGGGGAGGACCCATCAAAGGAAGTATAATGGAGATGAGGGGAGAGGTTCAGCTCTGGCCTCTTTAAGAATGCTCTTTGAGAACATTGGATGGTTGATTAGTGACTTGATATTCATGTGGAAAATGAATAATGCAAGGTAAATCACAAGTTATGTTATTCATGTACCATATGAGGGAGTGCAGAAAAGTTCTCAGCCAAACCAAGAAGGGAATGACATGGAGCCATGAAACTTGCAAATTATTCCACACTTGACGCATCACGTCTGAAGTTTCTGTAACCCTTCCAAAAATACTCTGATGTATGGTCACTGAAATACTGCTCCGCTGCAGCAATCACCTCTGAATCACTGGCTCCCTTTCAAACTCTTTTTAAGGTTTGGAAATAATTGTCAGATGGAACAAAATCTGGTGAGTAGGTTGGTTGATCTAGGCACTTAAATCCCAACGGTGTCAAAAACAGCCATCTTTCTGCCACCCTTGTGAGCAGGTGCATTGTCTTGCAGAAAGAGAATTCCTTTTCATACCTTTTCTCTCCTTTTTTTCTTTCAATACCTCCTTTAATTGGCACAGCAATGTACAGTAGTATTCTGCATTAACTCAGGCCCCTAGGAAGATAATCAGTTATTACAGCACCATTCTGATCCTAAAACACTGTGGCCATGGCCTTTCCTGCTGATTTTTGGGTCTTGAATTTCCTTGATCTTGGAGAACCTGAGTGCTGCCTTTGCATGAACTGTTGTTTTATCTCAGGGTCTTAGTGATGTAACCATGTTTCATCAACAGTAACTAGTCGTTCCAAAAGGTTGGCACCAGCTCGATGAAAATTCAGCTTGGAAGGGTCCACTTGATGTCATTTCTCATCAGCATTCTAACATTTGGGCTGCTGCTATTTCTGCTTTGGGGGGGGGGGGGGTGCTCTGGAATGCGTTGCCAGAAGATGTGGTAAGAGCATTAAACATCTTTGTGTACAATAGGGACCACACATGCAAATGCATCATAATGCATACTGGATAGCCTGAAAAACCCAACAGCTGCATTGGAATTCAGAGTGATCCATAACTATTTTGGATTGCAAAGCTAATTTTAACAAAAGTTTCAACAAGTGTCACACTGCTTATATTTTGTGAATTTTTTCACCAACAAATATCACCTGTTGGGGTGCTTATCTTTCTGTCTTCTCTTCCATCCATAAGCATTCTCATAGATTCATTTTTGAGCAAATGCTCCTATGTGTTTTGAAAAGGTTAGAAAGAAAATCTGAACTGGAAAACAGCAGTGGAACAGCAAAGTCAGGCCACATTAGTCATAACTGATGAGTAGGACCTGAAGGAGACAGAGGCAACAGTAAGGGCGACAAAGGCAAGTCTGAAGGGGACAAACTATCTTGGAAAGAAAACACTCCGTGCAAACAGAAAGAATGGACAGCCATGTATGCTAATGCCCGTAACTTAGACAACAAAATCCTGGAACTGAAAACGGAAATGAGAAACGCCGACCTTGATGTAGTGGCGATATCAGAAACGTGGTTTTCGGAGTCCCACGGATGGGATATAACTTACTCCGTCGCGACAGAGAAGGCAAATCAGGAGGAGGGGTAGCTCTGTACATTAGAGAAGACATCAAAGTTATTAAAATTACAGACATCAAGTATAAGGGAAAATCCCTCTGGGTGAACCTTGCAAGCAGCAATAACAAATGCCTGTATCTTGGTGTTGTATACAGACCACCAAGACAAACGGAGGGTGCAGACGATGAACTAATGGAAGACATTGAGATCATCACACTACATGGAGATACAGTACTGATGGGAGACTTCAATATGTCCGATGTGGACTGGAACAAACCTTCCACTACAAACAGCAGCAGCAAGAGGCTACTAGCCTCCATGCGAGGAGCACGCCTCAAGCAATTGGTATTAGAACCCACCAGGGATCAGGAAATCCTGGACCTGTTACTCACCAATGGAAACAGTATCACAGAGGTATTGGTGGGAGATACCTTGGCCTCCAGTGACCACAACATGGTGTGGTTCCACCTCAAGAAAGGAACTACTAGGTCAAATACATCAACTAAGGTCCTAAATTTTTAAGGAACAAATTTTCAGGGCATGGGGGACTATGTCTACAAAGCGGTGCAAAATCAAAGCACGACGGACAAGATAGAGGTACTATGATCGGCGCTGAAATCTACCCTGCAAGAAGTAACCAACATATACATAAAAACCGTGAGCAAACGACGCAAAAAAAAAAAAAAAAATAGACCATAGTGGTTCTCCACGGAGATCTCAGAAAGAAAAAAGCTTTTGTACCTACAATCACAACGACCGGAAGCTAAAGAAACCTATCTAGCGAATTCTTGAAAAGTTAAAATGACAGTCAGAGAGGCCAAACTCTGGATGGAAGAAAACATAGCTAGGCAGATAAAGAAAGGGGAGAAATTCTTTTTTAAATACGTTAGCGACAGGAAGAAGAACACAAGTGGTATTGGGCGCCTAAAGAAACCTGACGTCGACTTTACAGACTCGGATGCAGACAAATCAGAACTACTCAATAATTACTTCTGCTCAGTCTTCACCTGCGAAGCGCCAGGATCAGGTCCTCAGCTACAGACAAAGGGGAGCTCGGAGGACCCATTCCAGGACATGGAATTTACTGCGAGCGATGTCTACCATGAGCTATCAAAACTAAAAGTTAACAAAGCTATGGGCCCGGATAATCTACACCCTAGAGTACTTCGAGAATTGAGAGATGTCCTGGCAGAACCGTTAGCCGAGCTCTTCAATCTTTCCCTAAGCAAAGGAAAAGTGCCCCTGGACTGGAAAACTGCCAACATTATCCCACTCCATAAAAAGGGATGCAGGTCAGAGGCTGAAAATTATAGACCGGTGAGTCTCACATCAATAATGAGTAAACTCATGGAAATGTTGATTAAAAACAGATTGGACACGATTCTGGATGATGAAAGATTAAGGGATCCCCACCAGCATGGCTTTACGAAGGGAAGGTCTTGTTAATCCAATCTGATAAGCTTCTTTGACTTTCTTAAGGGTCCCACGGCGACAAGAGGGCATCCGCTAAAACTTAAAGGGGGAAGATTTCATGGAGACACCAGGGAATACTTCTTCACCAAAAGGGTGATTGATCGATGGAATGGTCTACCACGCCAGGTGGTCTAGGCCAGTAGCGTGCTCGACTTCAAGAGACGATGGGACAAACAAGTGGGGTTGCTACAGAGTTATGCTTATAAGATGGATTCTAATGGGAGGGAGGACTCTTGAGTGGGCAGACTTGTTGAGGAGGTCAGACTCAGCGAGGGAGAGTTCTTGAGTGGGCAGACTTGTTGGGCCGCCGGCCCTTTTCTGCCGTCATACTCCACGTTTCTATGACCTGCTAGCTAAGTCAGCAGGGAAGTAGGAAAATGGATGCCATGAGGACCCAATCTTTATGGCAATAAAATATAAATGAAAAAAAACAAACCAACCCTGCAACCTGTCATCAGTCAGGTGCCAGGGACCCAATCCCAGCTACAGAAGAAGGAGAGGAAGCTATGACCTAGAAAAGAGTTTGGCAGGCTATCATAAGGAACCCAGCTTTCACTGGCAGGAATCCAACCCCAGATAAGAGCAAAAGAGAGAAGGAGCCATGGTCACAATTACAGATGAGAAGAGCAGATCTATCTAAGGAATAAGAATCGGGAATGTGGATTAGTGAAGGCAAGGGTGCAATGGAGAAAGAGAAGAGGCAGTCAGAAAATACCACAAATAACTGAGTCCGTGAATCTCGAATCACAAATTCACAAGGGAACATTGTAATTGGAACCTAAGAACAGTACCGGGCAGAGCTTTGGATGCTTACCCAGAAATAGCTATGAAAAAAACAAACATAAAACTACTTTTTAAATGGACAATTCGGGTCTTTATCTGCCGTCATCTACTATGTTACTATGTAAACAGAATACTTGGGAATGGCATTTTCTTTGTTATACAGTTATGGAATTAATTGTCAGCGATTTTATTCAATATATTGTGGGTGGGTCATGGATGGTCCCAGGACACTAGTTACTTGGGTCATGGTCAGCTCGCATGACCCATAGCGTGATCTGTGGAGAGTGAAACTGTGTAGGGAGAGACTCTGGTCTAGCCGTGAGAGCATGCAACTATAAACCAGTACTTGTGGGCTCTGTAATGAACTTGGTCACTTTCACTTCTTCTTCCTGAGTTAACAAACAGCAATTAGGCAATACTTCCCCATCTCTTTCTCAAGGAAGTTATCATGCAGCATGTAACAGCAAAAATCAACTGTAGAAAATGGAGTGACTGCAGGCACGACATGTTTCTCCAGAGCAATAATTTACTATAAAATGCGCATGGAGGCAAAACCATACAAACTGTTATTATTAGTGCTGTGAGAGTTATAAGTGAGCATAAAAACATTTCACTTATGCAACTCTGGATAAACTGTCTAATTCAAAAGATCATAAAACTGTTAAAAACACATAGGTCAAATGTCGACAGGTTAATTAGTCCAGCCTAAACAAAGCTCCAAAAACAAATCAGTCCAATAAAGATTCTGAAATATAGAAGACGGACAATCTGTTCATTGCTTGTACCCACTAGGTCAGGGGTGCCCAAAAGGTCGATCGTGATTGACCAGTCGATTGCAAAGGCAATGCAAGTCGATCGCGACTCGTGTTGCCTTTGCGTTCTCCCTGTTCTCCGATGCCACAACAGGTCAGCAGCGACTTCAGAAGTGCCGGGCAAGCCAGCCTCCCCCCCCCTCTTCCCCCCGATGTCAATTCTGACGTCGTAGAGGAAGTTCCGGGCCCGGAATTTTCTCTCCAACATCAAAATTGACATTGGGGGGAAGGCTGCTAGCCTGTTGCGGCAACAGGAAACAGGGAGAACTCGGCAGCAACTGTGGTGGCGGTGGTTTGGGGGCCTGTTCCCAGATGTCGGTAGTGGCTTGGGAAGAAAGAAAGAGGAGACAGAAAGACAGGGAGGCAGAAAGACAGACAGGGAGACAGAATGAAAGGGGGCAGGGAGACAAAAAGAAAGACAGCAGAGAGAAAGAAAGTAAGAAAGGGGGGCAGGGAGACAGACAGAAAGAAAGGGGAGGGGAACATGGAGAGAGGAAGAAAAAGTTGGACTCATGGAAGGACAGAGATGTTGGTTGGGTAATGGAATGAGGTCTGGAGGAGCATGCAGGAGGCAGAAAGAAGGGAAGAAATATTAGATGCACAGTCAGAAGAAAGTGCAACCAGAGACTCATTAAATCACCAGACAATAAAAGTAGGAAAATGATTTTATTTTAAATTTAGTGATCAAAATGTGCCCGTTTTGATAATTTATATCTGCTGTCTATATTTTGCACTATGGCCCCCTTTTACTAAACCGCAGTAGCGGATTTTAGCGCAGGGAGCCTATGAGCATCAAGAGCAGTACGGGGCATTTAGAACAGCTCCCTGCGCTAAAATCTACTATCACAGTTTAGTAAAATGGGAGGGGGTATATATGTCTATTTTTGTATAGTTGTTAGTGAGGTGACATTGCATATTTTAAAGTCATCTGCCTTGACCTCTTTGAAAAAAAAACCCCGAATATAAATAATAATTAATATTTTCTCTGCGTATAGTGTGCTTTGTGTGTTTTAAAATTTTTATTGTTGGTAGATCATTTTGATTTGGTCATTTTAAAAGTAGCTTGCAAGCCAAAAAAGTGTGGGCACCCCTTCATTAGATAGTCTAAAATTGTGGTTCAAGCATTTTAACTTCTCTGTATTCTTGTACCTTAAAAACAATAGAAGAACTTGGCTGAGTCAGACCAATTATCCATGAAGTCTATTCTAGACGGGTTAGTCTGGGTCACATGAAAGTCCCTTGGAAACCCTAGGGGAGATCTGCTTTCTGTTGTTCAGTACAAGAAATGCCCAAGTTTACCATAGACCTGCCTTACAGAAACATATCAAAATCTTTATTGAACCTGGATATAGTACTAGCATTGAAAACATTTGGCTGGCAAGAAATTCCACAACTTAATTTTATGTTAACCAGAAAGAGGAAGCTCCAAGCCTAAGCTGATGTTGTATATGAGGGGCTGAAGGAATCCCCCTCCCCACATTATTTGCCTGGTCAATATGGGTTGAGGGCAAATAATGGGAGAGTGACTGGATTGGCAGGAAGAAGTCAGTTCTCTTATTATTATTTATTTAGATTTATATCTCGTCCTCCCCAAAGTGCTCAGAACGGGTTACAATATAGGGTTTACATAAGTGTGTTGCAATATATCTTCATATAGAATTACTGATGCTGATGAAGGGTTGAGGGAGTGACTAGGCAAAAAGGTAGATTTTTACAGCTTTCCTAAAGTTAAGAAGTCTTTTAATGACTCTGATTTGAGTAAGTAGATTGTTCCAGAGGTTTGGTAAATGGGAATAGGATTGTTTCCAGGTTGTCTGGAGTTGGAGGGAGTATTCTGATGATGGTGGCGAAAAGGGCAAACAGAATGCTAGGAATGATTAAGAAGGGGATCATAAACAGACCAGGCCATAGTACGTCCCCACCTGGAATACTGCATCCAGCACTGGTCGCTGTACATGAAGAAGGACATTGTACTACTCGAAAGGGTCCAGAGAAGAGCGACTAAAATGGTTAAGGGGATAGAAGAGTTGCCGTACAGTGAGAGATTAGAGAAACTGGGCCTCTTCTCCCTTGAAAAGAGGAGACTGAGAGGGGACATGATTGAAACGTTCAAGATAATGAAGGGAATAGACTTAGTAGATAAAGACAAGTTGTTCACCCTCTCCAAGATAGAGAGAACGATAGGGCACTCTCTAAAGTTAAAAGGGGATAGATTCCGTACAAACGTAAGGAAGTTCTTCTTCACCCAGAGAGTGGTAGAAATCTGGAACGCTCTTCCGGAGGCTGTTATAGGGGAAAACACCCTCCAGGGATTCAAGACAAAGTTAGACAAGTTCCTGCTGAACCAGAACGTACGCAGGTAAGGCTAGTCTCAGTTAGGGCACTGGTCTTTGACCTAAGGGCTACTGCATGAACAGACTGCTGGGCATGATGGACCACTGGTTTGACCCTATATCTAAATGAGCACAGTTTCATGGAGAAAAAAAAATCATCCGCTTATATTGTTTTCATTGGCTGACTCCTGTAACAGTGTCAGAGTCACAGGTGGCCAGAACCTCTGTCTCAAGGGAAACGTGGGCTACAGAACTGTCAGGGCCCTTATGATTCTGAGCTGCACCACAGATCCTGCCATTTCTTCAGGTCCTCAGCACTGTGGTTTTGGCAGGTAAGAGTTAAGGCATTCATAGATGCCTCTCCACTCAACCAGCTTGATGTTGGTGCTGACCCTAGACCCTGCTTCTCCACAGAGTATGTCATAATGCTTCCTCACTTTCCTCACCAAGAGTTTTGGCTCAGCAAAAGAGAAACATGGCTTCTTCATACTGCCTCTAATTGGTGCTACCATGTTATCTGCCATCTCAGCAGAGTGCAGGCAATGGCATCTATTTTATAAACAGATGAAATGAATACACTCTGGGTATATATTAAAATTTTCACAGCATTACACTTGTATTGTGCTCAGAGAACTGTTACAAGGTAAAAACACCCTTTCAGTGAACTAGAAAGCCCACCTTTGAAAACGGCTCAAGTTCTCAATCATCGCACAACAATCCAAGTTTTCCAAGTTTTATTAAAAGTTTGATGAATCACTAAATCATAATACAAAGCGATGTACAAGTCTAAAAAACATATAAAAACATTCTCAATTCAGGGGGATGACAAGTTTCAAGTTTATTAAAAGTTTGTTGTACACGCAATATCAAATACTTCAATGCGTATGACAATTTAAAATTAGGAGACAAAAAGAAAACAATTTGTACACATAAACATACAATGTGTGTACACAAGTAATTAGTGATACAAAAGGGAAGAGGAGTGAACTACAATCTTTGAAGAAAGTAAGAGTACATTTCATCAGGAGGGTGATGAAGAATGTTTTATAAATATGGCTAAGCCTAAAAAAGAGGATAGGGGAGGTTGTGACCTATACATAAGGTCTGGTTAAAATTAGGTATTTGAGCCTGGGATTAATGATAGATGAATTATCCTATCTATGACTCAAATGCGTCTTTGTACAGGTAGCATTTTAATGTGCTTAAAATTTTTATTTTTCTAATGAGGTTTCTCCATGTAGACAGATTGGTAAATTGTTCCAAAGCTGGGGTGCTATGACTGAAAAAAATTGTAGATCTTCTGGTACCTATTATTTTTAGAGAAGGGATAGTCAGCAAATGCCGTTCCGTTGATCTAAGTGTCCTTGGCTGGAGAATATGGTATCAAAAAACAATCTAGAAATAGTGCATTGGTTTGTTGGAATTTGAAGGTTATCAGTGCGATTTTATAGATTATTCTGTGCGAAATCGGTAACCAGTGTGTTTTTTGTAGAAGAGGTGTGACATGATCATATTTTGGGGGGAGTTAGTAATAATTTTTATTGCTGTATTTTGTTTAATGTGTAGCTATCTTATTTCTTTCTGAGTTATGCCATGATACAATGTGTTACAGTAATCTAGCCTAGAAATAACCAAAGAATGAATATACACAAATCAATAAATATGAACAGACCCAGAAGGGAAAATGGGGGAAGAAGTACAATATGTAATAGGAAAGAAAGACGAACAAGGGAAAGAATGATAGGGAAGGGAATGACAACACTAACAGTCAAACTGATATTAACAAGATACTAATAACTGAGAAAAAAAAGGAAATTAGCAGTTAAACATATCAAGTTACTTAAGAACATAAGAAATGCCTTCACCGGATCAGACCGAGGTCCATATTGTCCGGCGATCCGCGCACGCGGTGGCCCATTTAAGTACACTTTTTAGGAGACCCGGATTTCTCGTATCCCTCAATATGATTTTCAAGAAGATGTGCATCCAACTTGCGTTTGAAACTCGGAACAGTAGTCTCCGCCAGAACCTCCCCCGGGAGGGCATTCCAAGCGCCAACCACTCGCTGTGTGAAACAGAACTTCCTAACATTTGTCCTAAACCTGCTGACACTCAGTTTCAGGCTATGACCCCGTGTCCGTGTCACCTACTTAATATATTTAAATGGAAAGACAAAGAGTCAATTCACCACATCAAAAAGTAAAAATATTTTTAAACTTAGCTGCATGTAAACGTGTGAATGAGTGCGAATGGGTCTGCAGCCCTATTTTATAAGACATTCATAATGGTAGCCTAATGGATAAGAACGTAAGAGTTGCCATATTGAGATAGAGCGAAAGTCCATGAAGCCTAGTATCCTATTTCAAACAGTGGTCAATCCAGGTCATGAGTACCTGGCAAGATCCCAAGGAGAAAAGTAGATTTTATGCTACTTATCCTAGAAATAAGCAGTGGATTTCTCCAAGTCTTGGATAATGGCTTATGGATTCTCTTTTTGGGACATATCCAAACCTTTTTTAAACCCTACATTCTCCGGCAATGAATTCCAGAGTTTAATTACCTGTTAAGTGAAGAAATATTTTCTCCATTTTGTTTTAAATCTACTACATAGTAGTGTCAAGAATATGCCCAAATTTTTAGCTCACTAATTAACAGAGTAGCATCTTCATATGCGTGCATTTGCCATCAAGTGTTTATTTTAGACAGAGAATGGTACAAACATTAGTCACTCTCATCTATCTATGCGCTGCAAATGTCCCTTTATTAGTTTTAACCTAATTTCATCCCATGTAATCAGGCCATGTCTAATAGCTGCGTAGATTCACAGCTATTTTCTTTCTCAGTGATTGGCGTCCCAAACCCAGCCCTTTTATACACACCCTCATGCAGAACCACTACTACCTGTGTTGCCCTTCCCCCCTGTATGCAGAGTGGCAGAAGCTGGTGTCCCTACAATATGGAGGCTGCCTTCTTGATGGGCCACCCTGGAAGCATCAGCTGTACGGTATGGCGGTCCTGGGCTCTCACTCTTCTCCTGGTACTCTTCCTGCTTCTATCTTCACAAGTGCTGCATCAGATGTGTGGGTAATATGTGCCACTCAACCTCTTTCAGAGAGGCAGTTGATAGAAGCATTGAACCATGATAGAAGATAAAGGCCCAGTGGCCCATCCAGTCTGCCTATCCACAGCATCCACTATCTCCTCCTCTCCATAAGAGATTCCATGTGCTTGTCCCATGTTTTCTTGGATTCAGACAAAATCTTTGTCTCCACCACCTGCTAGGGTTGTGGTCACAGTGGTATCCTCCCAGCACAGGTAGTAGGCATTTAAAGAACCTATCCTGGACAGGCTCCACTGGCATGAACATTCATAGATCTCATAAATGTACATTCCTGCTAGCAAATCTGGAACTTCTGCTGGTGTAGCCCTCATAGAGGAGTATTGGCATAATGGCTAGATGTGGTATAGCTACCATTCTACTGGTCCCTCCAGGTGTATGGACTGGGTAAGCATTAGTGACAGCATTGATGATGGTCAGGGCATGGTTGCCATATACAAGTCCAAAACTCCACCTCACACGGTTAGAGAAAGAGATATATGGCTGAATCTATCGATTTAGAGCAGCCACCTCCAATACATTGTACATTTCAAAATTCAGGTAAACAGTCCTCTTCGAATCATATCAGAAGTAAGACAAACCAAAAATATGGAATAATTCAATCATTTATTTTTCTTCATTAATTTTTCTTCCATACAGCAGAGATACTAGCATGTCCCCGATGGGCTTTTTCAAGGGTTCACAGTGGGCGCTCTTTCTTCAGCTCCTCATTTCTTGACTGCTCGATCTGCCATATACCCTAGGAGAACCCCTCTGCTGGGTTCTCCATTTCTGGAGCAGAATAGCTCCCTATCTTCAATCACCCCCTCCAAGGGAGCTAGATCTCATCTTCCCATGACCCTCAATGTGTCCAGTATCTCCATATTTTCTTGACCCCTACCAGGTCCTGTTGCCCACTACCTCTTCATGTCATGCAGACACATTCTGATAGATAGATTTTAAACTTGTTAGAGTTTGGGAATTCATGCTGAGTAATGAAACGGAAGCACACATTTTATATTCAAAGCTGCGTGTTTTTTGAGCATTTCACAGGCACATCTCTTTCCCAGATATGAATACATTTCCTGTATCTTAAACATTTCAAACAGGATGCCTCATTCGACTTGTCTGAGAACTGTAGCTAGACTGCATGCCAGTAGGCAGCAGAAAATACCCAGATCTCACAGGAAACAAATAGGTGGGTACTTCGGATGGAAACCCCCACACAATGCTCCTTTCTAAATCAGAAGTTCTCCTAATAGCTCTTGAAGCACAGTGCAAGCACAATTTTCACACCAAAAAAACAAAAAACGTGTTCAGCTCTTCTAAAATAAGTGTAATATCTGTGTGTGTAGGGGGTGGGGGAGGGGCATAAGACATATTCCACACTGTTCCCATTTTAATTAGTTTTATTCTCTGTTTTTTAGGAAAATAAGGAAGACTTGTGTGTTCTTAAGTACAGTTTTAGGGAAGTCAGAGCCAGGACCAGTTTAGCAACCAAACAACTCAATGGGAGGCCCGTCAATAAATCTTGCTTCCTACAAAAATGTGATTTTCTTTAAGCTAGCAAAGAACCTTAGAAACCCTTCCTAGTCACACTTGCTTCTTACCTCCCCCACCCCCTCAAAAAATAGAAAAAAAAAAAAGAAAAGTTATTTCAGCATCTATCTTTATCGTTAGAAGGCTTTACCATGTTTCAGCTAGTTCAGCCAGTAGGGAGAGAAAAATTTTAGCTACAAACTGCAGAAATATTAGATAAGTGCATTCTTACTTTTTTTCCTTAATGTTTTTTTTTTCTGTTCACTCTGTCCCATAGTAGGGAAAAATGAATGGTTGGACTATCTAGCCATAGGGTCAATGATTGCCCCATCTTAGTCAAATCTCAGCAGAATTGGGTAGTTTATTTTAACATTTGATAGGTGGGCCTTATTCTTATTCATCCCTTCTGCTGAATTGCATAGATCTCCCCCAAATAGCTATTTGTGGCCATTGGAAAAGCATGTAGATAATAGATTATTCAATTCAAATACTGTATATTTGCAGAGGTTCAGTAATTGAATTCCATGATTGTCAGAAAAGGAGATGGAGGAGTGCATGGAGAAAATTAAGGAATGAGTATGTAATGATCCTCCCAGGACCCTCACTATCGCCTGATATTCAGACCATAAGAGTTAGCAGGGTTGACTCCTGCAGTCGGCACTGTGCCCACATATTTAATATCCAATCTATTTTTGGCCACTAGAAATGTAACTGGATATAATGATATTAAGCACTGGCCAGCTAAGTTTATAGCAATCATAGAAACATGATGGCAGATAAAGGCCAAATGGCCCATCTGGTCAGCCCATCCGCAGTAACCATCATTTCTTTCTCTCTCTGAGAGATCCCACATATCAATTCCAGGCCCTCTTGAATTTAGACACAGTCTCTGTCTCTATCACCTCTTCCCCGAGATTGTTCCATGCATCTACCACCCTTTCTGTAAAAAAGTATTTCCTCAGATTACTCTGGAGCCTATTCACCTCTTAACTTCATCTTATGCCCTCTCATCGCAGAGTTTCCTTTCAAATGAAAGAGACTCGACTCATGCGCATTTACGCCACATAGGGATTTAAACGTCTCTATCATATCTCCCCTCTCCCGCCTTTCCACCAAAGTATACAGATTGTCTGTCCCCGTGCGCCTTATCACGAAGACCTCGTACCATTTTAGTAACCTTCCTCTGGACCGACTCCATCCTTTTTATATATTTTTGAAGGTGCGGCCTCCAGAATTGTACACAATATTCTAAATGAGGTCTCGCTAAAGTCTTCCTTTTTCCTACTGGCAATTCTTCTCCTTATGCACTCGAGCATCCTCCTGACTTTGACCATCACCTTTTGCACCTATTATGCCACGAAAAGATCATCAGACACAATCACCACCAGTTCCGCTTCTCTTTTGTATACAGAAGCACGAGGGGCCGCTGAAACGTTCTCAGCCCAGCCAAGAAGCGAAAGATGTGGAGCCATGAAACTTACAAGTTATTCTGCATTTTCTTGACACTTTTTTTTTTTTTTTTTCATTTTCATTATCAAGAAAAGTATGGAATAACCTGTAAGTTTCATGGTGCGCATCATTCATTTCTTGGTTGGGCTGAGAACTTTTCAGTGGCCCCTCGTGCTTCACCCCCTAAACTACACCGTTTTCTTGGATTTTTGCAGCCCAATTGCTTGACCCTGAATTTTCTAGCATTTAAATATATTCCTGTATTCAGAATCACAGCAAATGAGTAAGAACATAAGAATTGCTGATGCTGGGTCAGACCAGCCGTCTACTCACGCGGCAGCCCTTAGGTCAAAGACCAGTACTCTGATTGAGTCTAGCTTTACCTGCAGGAACTTGTCTAACCTTGTCTTGAATCCCTGGAGGGGAATAGGAGATGTATATCGTTTGGTTACAGCACTCTCTTTCTGGGAAGGCTGTGTAGGGCTAGAGATGGATCAATCATTTATGTGTTTTAAATGCTAGACACCAACCCACCCATTATGGATTCTCCTGCAGAGCATGTTGGACTCATAATAATGCACTTTTTGCCCAGCACTCAGCGTATGACATTGTTTGCTAGTATGGACATACTGTGAGGCCTGAACCGGGAACCAGTGAGGAAGACGTCAATGGGTGCAACAATTTTACCTTTATTTTCATCCTGCTGTGATATCCATTCAGCCTTTAGTTGCTTGCTATCTCTCATCTCTAAGGAAATGCTGATTTGCTATGTTGCCTGTGGTGAGCTTCCCACCAGACACTGCTTACAACATTGATAGCACACACATAGAGACACCCACCCACACAGAAAGAGCTTGTTAATGTCATCCTCATTTTGCAAGTATCTGCCCATGAGTGCTGCACTGTTTGCAGAAAGAACACTAAGACTGAGAAACTTTCGGGGGTACCATATTTTCTTCTGTTACTCCTCTGAATGCCATCATGTACTCGTGAAGGTTCACAGCCTTCTCCCCCTCCCCCAATACCAAGGTAAACTGGAGCCATTGTGTGGATCAGCTGCCTACCTGGGACTGGACTACCTGGCATCTTGCTGCCATGAGGACAGTAAGGCTGTTTGTCCAATTTAGAGCTAGACAGAGGCATTTCTTTGGTCTAAGTGAGCCAGGCTTTGATTGTTAGAGACAATCAATTGTTAGTTGTGATTTTGTAAGACAGCTGTTAGGAAATATTTATGCTTGTTTCTGATGCTAAAATAAATTATTTTTTCTACAGAATCTGGTTAATTCTTATTACCAGAAGATATAATGAAATCGGAACCAGGGACAGGTGTGAGTGTTTCTCCTAAGCATATACCTCCCCATAGGTACAATGGTACTTTCTTCCTCTATAAAAGCCAGAGAAACCCATTCCCCTAGGGTTTTTGTGGATTTTTGCTATTTTAATGCATAGTAGATTGTGTGTGCTTAAGGCTCAGCCTTTGGGCCTACTTAGTGTTTGTCCAGAATGAAGCCTATCTTTGGCTTTTGAGCTTGTGTCAGACATCAAGTAAATGTAAAAGACAGGTGTTACCCATCCTTCTGCCTACTATTTAGTTAAGGAGAGTAGCAGCGGCTTGGCTTTCAATCCAAAGAGATAAGGAGGAGAAGCCCCACTCAGGAATTGAACTACTTGAAGAGATCATGTTGTGTACAGACTATTCCTATTGGGAGGAATCTATGTGGAAGTTGATCCCAGGAAGTAGAGACTGTGTCAAAAGGGTTACACGAGAAACCATTTGCCCTTAATAACTGATTAGTATTAAAAGAGATCACAGACACCGATAAAAGAAAAGTGTAGAGTGTTTCAGTATTTACTTGATGCTTTAAAGATTCAGGACAGAAAGACTTCTTCAAAGCAGTGAGCCTAGATTCTCTAACCGGTGCCAAATTTTAGGCACCGGTAGGCACCCGAGCTCAGAAAAAAATGCTGTTAAAATGACGTTTTTAACTAAGCTTCAAGGTGCCTACTGGCACCTAGAAAATTGGAGCCAGAATCGTACCTCTGTAGGTGCTTTAGTCTGCCTAATGCCACCATGGGCATGGCTAATACTGTAAGTGGCATTAGGCAGCCTACAGTGCCTATGGAGGTACGATTCATGACAAAGATAAGTGCCGGAAATGTAGGCCTGGAAAACCATGGCCTACATTTCCAGCCCTTATCTTTCCCAGAGGTAAAATTCTCTATACGGCGTTGTCACGTGATCGGCAGCTGCTTTTTAGGTGGCGGCCGATATCGGCTGAAGGGCTGTCAGGTAAGATTTTCCTCTTTGCGGATGATATCAAAATCTGGCAATAGAGTAGACACCCTGGATGGTGTGAATAAAAGGAAGAAAGGCCTAGCAAAGCTTGAAGAATGGTCTGAAATTTTGCAGCTAAACTTCAATGTTAAGAAATGCATGGTCATACATTTGGGCTGCAGAAACCCGTAGTTGCGGTGCAGTTTTGGGGGTGAAGAACATATGTGCATGACAGAAGAGCAGGACTTAGGTGTGACTGTATGTGATGATCTTAAGGTTGAAAAGATGATGGCAAAAGCTAGAAGAATGCTAAGGTGCATAGGAAAAGGTATGACCAGTAGGAAAAAGGAGGTATTGATGCCCCTGTGTAAGACTGTGATGAGACCTCATTTACAATATTATGTATAATTCTGGAGACCGCACCTTCAAAAAGATATAAAAAAGGATGGAGTCGGTCCAGAGGAAGGTTACTAAAATGGTGCGTGGTCTTCATTGTAAGGCGTATGGGGAGAGACTTAAAGATCTCAATATGTATACTTTGGAGGAAATGTGGGAGAGGGGAGATATGACAGAGATGTTTAAATACCTACATGGCGTAAGTGCGCATGAGTCCAGTCTCTTTCATTTGAAAAGAAGCTCTGGAATGAGAGGGCATAGGATGAAGTTAAGAGGTGATAGGCTCAGGAATAATCTAAGGAAATACTTTTTTACAGAAAGGGTGGTAGATGCTTGGAACAGTCTCCCGGAAGAAGTAGTGGAGACCACAGACTGTATCTGAATTCAAGAAAGGTTGGGATAGGCCCGTGGGATCTCTTAGAGAGAGTAAGAGATAATGGATACTGTGGATGGGCAGACTAGATGGGCCATTTGGCTTTTATCTGCCATCATGTTTTGCATTATCTTTAGTAAAGAGAGTTGGGAACATCCCTATTTAAAGGAACTCCTATGCAAGAGTCTTGAAAGCAAATAACTCTTCCCCAGTACCTACCCCCTGCCCCCTTGGATAAGAGTGTACGTACATAGAGTGAAGAAAGATGAGGAGAAATACATGTTCTGTTAGTGGGCCTTGGGTATGAATCTGTCAATGGACCAGCCCGCAGCTGGGTATGGAGAGTGAGTGAGGGGAATCAGAGGTATAGAGGTTGGAATTGAGCAGATCATAGGAACTGCATGTGAGTAAGGGGATTGGGAAGAGGATGTGACATCAAGGAAGGGATCCGAGGTGATGGAGGCTGTGGAACTTCACTAATCAGCAGCTATGCTAAGGGGTTAATGATGGCACAGCTGCACAGGTATTGGAAACTGCAGCCGCTTTATTGTCAGTCAGGACAACTAGCCTTTGGTATCAACTTGTGTCCAGCTCTCATAGATGGCCTTTCCTCCACCTTCTCATTTCACAGCTGTCTCCCTTCCACCGCCATGTTAAGTACCAAAGGTTGTTGTTTTTTTACTGCACTGGCTGATTTTTTTTTTTTTAATGCAGAAGATATTAGCAGAGGTCTGCACTAATATCTATATCTCACTAAAACTCACATCAACTGCTTACAATGCTTAGTCTGAAATTACTCATCCTCAGCCTAATTGTTGACATCTGTCTTTATTCAATGAAGCCCCGTTTTCATAGGAAAGACCTAAAGAATTTAACAGCTAACAAGAGCTGTTAAGCATTTTAGAGTATGTTGAAGGCCATGAACCTTTGAGACCTCATGGGTTTCATTTTCAGATGTGAAAGATGCACTGCATATCTTAAAAATCGAAATTTCGGTTTGAAGCTTGGGGGCTTTTTTTTAAGCTAGTAGGACATCCGTAAGAAGCAGAACTGCCACCCTCATCAGAAACCTCCTTAGATTTAAGATAAAATAATCAAGATGCCTTCACAAAAGAGAAACAGAGGAAATATAAAGTGTTTTTCAACAGAGGAAATAAGATTGTGAACTTGAAGGATAATATATATATTTTTACACTTCTATGAACTTTTTCAGATAAACAGAATGTTGTTATAAGTGATAATAGTTCTCCCTGTGGTGCAATGGTTAAAGCTACAGCCTCAGCACCCTGGGGTTGTGGGTTCAAATCCATGCTGCTCCTTGTGACCCTGGGCAAGTCACTTCATCCCCCCCATTGCCCCAGGTACATTAGATAGATTGTGAACCCACTGGGACAGACCAGGGGAAAATGCTTTGAGTACCTGAATAAACTCATGTAAACCATTCTGAGCTCTCCTGGAAGAACGGTATTGAAAATTGAATAAATAAATAAATAAATATATATATATATAGGGCTGGATTTCCACTCTCCTCAATATTGCTGTTCCAAGCAGAAACTCTAATAGAAATTTCAGCAAAAGGACTGCCAGCCCCTGCACATTGGCATGCACTGTGATGTCCACCCACCTCTCCAGGGCTCCTTGCAACAATACCAACCCAGCGAGAGGAGTGGAACTCTATACGGCACACCAATATAGGAAGGCACTGAATTCTGTTACCCAAGTTCCTACTGCTGTTCAAAAGCTGGACCACCGAACAAGCAAATTGCATCATAAGGGCAGACCTGGATCGAAAGTAGAATTCCACCAAAAAGTCCATTCCTACATACACACAAAAAAGAGACTTCAGTCAATGAGTGGAGAAAAAACCTCAGTGTTCAACAAAAAAAACAGTGAGAGGTTGCAAGAAACATTCAAAATACTGAAGGGAATAGACTTAGTAGATAAAGACAGGTTGTTCACCCTCTCCAAGGTAGAGAGAACGAGAGGGCGCTCTCTAAAGTTAAAAGGGGATAGATTCCGTACAAACGTAAGGAAGTTCTTCTTCACCCAGAGAGTGGTAGAATACTGGAACTCTCTTCCGGAGTCTGTCGTAGGGGAAAACACCCTCCAGGGATTCAGGACAAAGTTGGACAAGTTCATGCAAATTCTTCAAAATACCGCAATAAAAAAATCACTAAAAGGAAAACATTTGATCACATAACTCCCCTTTTAAAAGAAAAGCATTGGTTACCTGTAAACCACAGAATTACATATAAAATAGCATTACTTGCTTTGATATACGAGTGTTTTGGTTTAAGAGCATGCTTCTGGAACGAATTATGCTCTTAAACTAAGGTACCACTGTACATTGTATATATGTATGTTTTCTGTGGGAAATTTTAGAACCATTGCATGACACATATACCTTTCCAGAAACACAGAACTCTCCCACTATCATGAATGTATGACAATGAGAAGAGAAAACCCACTGCTTATGCTGTGCTTTGATACCAGCAAATAGCTACAAACATTCGTTACTGATGACTTTGTTCTGACCAAAGACACTTACACAATTCAAGTCCTTAGGAAGTAGGAGAGAAGAAAGAGGGAGGAGATGGAACACATGGATAGATGGGAAGGGAAGTTATGGAAAAGTAGATTTTGAGAAGAAAGCAGAAAAATGGAAGAAAGTTGAATGTTAAAAGTTAATGCTAACGATGGATGTATAGAACAAAACACAAAAGACCCCCCCTCTCATCAATACTGGGCAAGTTTCTCAAATAATATGATCATATAACATTTAAAGGCTTTAAAATATTTAAAAATGCTCATAAGCTCTTCAGCAAGGTGCCACAGCAGCGGTACAATGTCGCTGGAAAGGTGCTTGAATTTTAATCATAACACAATGTATGGAGCAAGGATTCTCGCTTCTACTGGAGTGGCAAATGTTATAGCTCTACAAAAGTTGTTTAACAGTAGACCACTTATCTGAAAAGGTCAGTTCACGGCTCCAACACAGTCTGTGTTTTGCTACGCTACATCAGGAAGCCGGAAAGATGAGCTTTTTTCAACATCAAGTGTGTAGACCAAAGGACTCAGGCACTGCACACTGCAAATAAAATCAATACAAAAAGCTCATCCTTCCGGCTTCCTGATGCAGCGTAGCGAAACACAGACTGTGTTGGAGCCGTGAACTGACCTTTTCAGATAAGCGATCTCCTGTTAAACAGCTTTTGTAGAGCCATAATCCTTGCTCCATGCAATGTGTTATGATTAAAATTCAAGCATCTTTCCAGCGACATTGTACCGCTGCTGTAGCGCCTTGCTGAAGAGCTTATGAGTACATTTAAATATTTTAAAGCCTTTAAATGTTATATGATCATATTATTTGAGAAACTTGCTCAGTATTGATGAGAGGGGGGTCTTTTGTGTTTTGTTCTATTTTGAAAGTATTGCCCCCTCAATTGGACTGTAATTTAAAATCCCTGGTCTGTTTGGATCAAAGATGGATGTAGGGCAGAAAGTGAAGGAGAGAAAACCAGCAAATGGATAAGGTGGTCATGGATACACAGTTAAGAGCACAGACAGAAGGAAGTGCAGCCAGAGACTGGGATAGATGGTTTGAAAACCAAAATCACCAGGCAACAAAGGTAGAGGAAATGATTTTATTTTCAATTTAGTGATTGAATTGTGTCAGTTTTGAGAATTTACATCTGCTGTCTATATTTTGCACTGTTCAGGAAGAAATGCATTTGTTTCTATTTCTCTAGGGGTTGTACTGCAAGCAGAGTCTTGGATTTTAGGGTTTCGTTTGTATATATTAGTACTTTTAGTTTTTGGTCCCGTATCCGCATAGGGGTTACCTGTGTTCTGGTAGGAATGAATGTTGAGAAGCATACAGTGTGCTTTGTGTAGCTTAATTTTGTGGTTAACCATTATGTATTGTTAATAAGATTATATTGTGTATATATATATATATGAAAAATGAATGAAAAAATGCTATTACAATTAGTACTATTATGGAAGCAGGATCTGGGGGTGAAGATTGGACGGGATCTGAGGCGGAGCTTGTGCCCCCCCCCCAAGCAAAAAAGCGTTCCGCTGCCTAAGCTACCAGGCATGCCACGCTATCTCATTTCAGTATCAAAATTCAGCTCAGCCTCTTTAGTGTTTCAAGTTTATTAGGTTTTTATATATTGCCTAAGCGGTTTTACAATCAGGTACTCAAGCATCTTTCCCTATGTCTATGTTGTGCATACAGAATTTCGAAAATCCCTTCTAGCATAAATAAGCTTCCGGCAAGTTCAAATATATGTTGTCTAGCACATGTTATTCAACAGAGCATTTCCTTACACCTGCTGAGCACTTTCAGTTTCAGCTTCCTGAAAATTATTACTGCTTTAAGAATACTATCACCATTGCTCAGAAATAGGTTCTGTAAAGAGCTGAGATTTAAAAAAACGAGTAACGGGAAAACAATACCAGATAATATCAAAGTAGGGAGTGAAAAATTCAATATATATAATAGCACATCCCTTGTATATAATAAATAAAAACTTGTAAACCAAAAGCTTTTACTAAACTAAACTAAACCTTAGGTTTGTATACCGCGCCATCTCCGCAAGCGCAGAGCTCGGCACGGTGTACAGAATTAAGAGGAAAGGAACTACAATGAAGGCTAAAGGAGAGGGACTAAGAGGATAGAGAGGGACAGAATACTGGAGAATGGGGGGTGATTAGATTTTTGCAAAGAGCCAAGTTTTCAAGTGTTTGCGGAAGGATTGGAAGGAGCTTGAGTTTCTGAGTGGGGATGAGAGGTTGTTCCAGAGTTCTGTGGTTCTAAAGGGGAGAGATGTACATATGGTAGGATAGGCTCAGAGGCACGGAGGGGTACTCAGAGGGAAAAATCCCCCAACCACCTCACCTCCCAATCATTGCGATGTCCTTCACGCGTTTTAGCTTTTGTGACTTCAAAATGAAAAACATGCTGTAAAATTTTCAGCCTCTAAACGTGATATTAAATATGAAAAAAGCACTTAGCTATTAATTGGCTCCTTGGTTCCGCTGTGAATGCGTTTCGTTTTCTGCATCAGGAAACCAAAAAGCTGTATGCTGAACAATGCTTGTAATAAGCAACGAAAAGAGTGAAATTTCTGATGACTTTAAGGCAATCTTTTCTTGAAAAGGATCTCTGGTTAAGCAGCGCTTCAGGTGAATCCTGAGGGAGAGGGTCAGCGATAAAGGAAGGGTCGGGGGGGGGGGGGGGGTCTGTTCAGGGAAATGTGTCTGCTGCAGGGTTGGCACATGTGTTGGGAGGTCTGATGTTGGCCAGATTCAGTATATGGTGCTCAGATTTAAGCATCAGGAAAAAAAAAAAAAAAAAGAAAATCACATTAGCACTATTTAATAAAGTGTGTTCCAGGCTCAGTGCCCTGTATAGAATAGCAGAGCAGATTTCCAAGCCCATTTTTGGGCAAGAGGACATATGTTAGCTGAAACCTGGCACCCAAGCCGAGCATGTAACTCCAGTATTCTATAACTATTTATAGTTGCAATGCCACTGACCTGCTCCTTCTTGTTCCAGGACCATGCCTCTCCCCACCCCCCTTTTTGGGGTTCCCCACGAGTCGTTTTAGACATGCAGCATTATAGACAGATGTGCACATAAATCCAAATTAAATGCCAATAAAGTCCAATTAACCTCAGCAATTAGTTGTTAGCTCCCATTAGTTTACGCACACACCTGGGCTCTGGGCCCAAATTTGGGCGACCTCCGTAAAATCCAGAGGATAACGCTGGGACTGGATTTTGGCACCAAGAGGACAGGAAGGGGGTGGGGAGATGATGGTGATTTACAATGGAGAGTGTTGCCCTGGCGAGAGAAGAAAATCAAGAGGGGATGGATTGCCACCATGGTGGCTTCATCAGGTAGCACTGGGACAACCATGTTCGTAGCGATTGCCCATGCAGTTAGGCCGGAATCCATTCGGGTTTTCTGGATTTCCCCAATGAATATGCATTGAAAGCAGTGCATGCAAATAGATCTCATGCAGATTCATTGGGGAAATCCTGAAAACCCGACTGGATTCTGGCCCTCGAGGACCGACTTTGACACCTGTGAGTTAGAGGGAAATTCTAGAAGTGGTGCCTACACTTAAGCGCTGGGAGGTGCCTTCCTGGTACCTAAGTTAATTAACAAATGCCATTTAAAATGACAAAAAACTTCAACGTTAAAACAAATGCCATTTAAAATGACAAAAAACTTCAACGTTAAAGTGTCTATCAGCGCCTAATTAATATGCACCAGAACCAGGCCTACTTAGGCACTTGGGCTTATACTAGAAATGGCATTAGGCAGCCTAAGGGCTTAAGTGTAGGCACCACTTCTAGAATTTCCCTCTAACTGCATGGGCAATCGCTACTACAGAAACTTGTCTAAATCTTTTTTTAAACCAAGCTACGCTAACTACTTATACTGCATCCTCTGTTTTAAAGGTATTTCCATGTACTGTAAGTTCATTGAGTGCCTCCATGTCTTTGTAATTTTTTGAAAAAGTAAAATATTTATTCCCTTTTACCCATTCTACACCACTTAGGACTTTGTAGACTTCAGTCATATCCCTCTTCAGCCGTCTCTTATGCTGCTTCTTATTTTTTTTCAATTTAGATCCTTTCTCCATTATTTGAAGAATAGGTACTAAAAGTATAAAGAAATCCGGAGTGGAGTGGAACGGGTACAAGTGGATCGATTTTTCACTCCGTCAAAAATTACAAAGACTAGGGGACACTCGATGAAGTTACAGGGAGATACTTTTAAAACCAACAGGAGGAATTTTTTTTTTTTTCCACTCAGACGATAGTTAAACTCTGGAGCGCATTGCCAGAGGTTGTGGCAAGAGCGGATAGTGTAGCTGGTTTTATGAAAGGTTTGGACAAGTTCCTGGAGGAAAAGTCCATAGTCAGTTATTGAGCCCTGTATTGGTAGCATGGAATATTGCTACTCCTTGGGTTTTGGCCAGGTACTAGTGACCTGGATTGGCCACCGTGAGAACGGGCTACTGGGCTTGATGGACCTTTGGTCTGACCCAGTGAGGGTATTCTTATGTTCTTATGCAAGTTTTTTATTGGGTTAAAATTGTATGATTTTTGTTTTCTATTCTCCTTAGTTTGTCTGACTCTTGGAGCCAGTCAGATGCTGCAGCTTGTCTTTCTCTAGCAAAGTGCTACCAGTTCCTTTTTCAGGACTTGTCTGAGGTCTAGACAAAAAGTATGGTTCTGAAACCCCTAAAAGCCTTTCTCCTAACAGCTACAGCTCTATTGCCTTGTCTAATTTTTGTTTAGTTTTCTGGCTTGAAGAATAAAAGCTGCCTATGACATTTTCTTGCTATATTTAACTCTTTTTTTTTTTTTTTTTTTTCACTGTCTGTCACTCTACGACATGTACCTGGGATTTAGACTCCCCCATAAGATCTTATTGAAAACAACAACAAAAATAGTGGTTACTAAACCAATAAGCAGAATATGTAGTCTTGACATCTATAAGTGCAGTAGACCACAGCTGATGTTCTGGCTTTCACCTCATGCATTTCAGAGTATCATCGGATGATTTGTGGTTGGCTTGCTGACGTATATTGTGCAGTCATTTATAGCAGGGCATCATGCCCTCATACCGACATCCTTCTGCTGGTTAGATGTTTGCATTAATTAGGTAAATGAAGTAGGCCTGTATGGGTACATCTAGTTGAGAAACCCAGGAACTTGTGTTGTAAAGATAGTATAATCCAGTGGTATTCAACCCAGTCCTCAGGGACCACCTGGCCAGTCGGGTTTTCAGGATATCCACAATGAAAATGGATGACAGAGATTTTGAAAACCCAACCGGTGGTCCCTGAGGACTAGGTTAATTATCAGTGGTTTAAACAACTCAGTATTATCTGAATGCCTTTTAAAAATGTATGGATAAGCAAACCAAGCCTTTGCTGGTGGCTGGAGAATGCACAATTTGGTTTTGAATGTCAGATCAGATGTTAACATTTGATAGTATACATATGATGGTTGGGTGCACTAAACAAAAGATTGATTTTCAAGTGATCCTATTGGATGATTTGCAAGCTCACTAGCAAGTAAAGGCATAACCACTAGAAAAAGGTCATGCTAATGGTTCTATTGAAACCGTCGCTTAGGCTCTGCCTCATTCTGGAGGCTGCATCTCAAAGGGTATATAGACAGGGTAGAAGCAATGCAAAAAAAAAAAAGAGACTCTCACAGTAGCACAGAACTGGAGTCACATAGGCCCTGTGAAATGAGACAAGAAGACCTAAATATGTACATCCCAGAGAAGAGAAAAATGTGATCAAGATATTTAGATGTCACAAAGATATAACTAATGTTCATGCAAAAGCATTTTCAGCAGAAAATCATTCCATAACCAGGGATCATGATATCAACCCTAAATGAGATCATTTGTTGTGCATAACTCTGACTTGATTGTGCAAATTGGGGTGTGCATGCAATTTGCACATGCAACTTAATGGAATAATGAGCCAATGAGCGCTGATAGACGGATGTAAACGTATGCACATAAATTTATGTGCGGGATCCTGCCCCAAAAAGGGGAAGCAGAAATGGGAGGGTCAAGGGCAGATCAGGGGCATTCCTCACATTTATGCGTGCAATTATGAAATAAGAGGCATCTGTGGCTATCTTTAGGTGTGAGGATTTGCGTGATTAGTGCGGTTCCCAGGTATGAGAGCTATTCTATAAACCGCATCTAGACGTTAGATCAGGGGGTAGGCAATTCCGGTCCTCGAGAGCCGGAGCCAGGTCAGGTTTTCAGGATATCCACAATAAGAGATAGATTTGCATCTCAAGGAGGCAGCGCATGTAAATCCATCTCATACATATTCATTGTGGCTGTCCTGAAAACCTGACCTGGCTCTGGCTCTCAAGGACCGGAATTGCCTACCCCTGCGTTAGATGCTGTTTCTAGAGCTTAGCTAAGCACTTTTTTCAGCTCCAAGTTTTTAGGCGGTATATCTAGAATTGAATCCAAAATGTTTTTTTGGTAAATGATGCCCAAAGTAGGTGCCAGAATTAATAAAATATTTTTAGTGCAAAAGCAAGAGGAAATCACTTTTTCGAGAACCTAAGTGATGGATAGCTTAACGAAACATATTTTTTTTCTGCAGAAAGCCGGATGCGGAGGTAAAACTCTGAGAGAGGCAGCATCACACTGTTTTTTTCAAACTGACTTCAGACGTCAAGTCTGCTTTGAGAAAGGGGGAACTTCCGCTGTTGTGGTAACACCGCTTCATCCACAAGACGTTTCACATGAGAGGCAGTGCCTGCTTGTCTATAAAAGGTGACAGGACAGCTCGAGGGGGTCTGACATTTATCTTTACAGGAGATACGGATTAAGTACAGAAATCAGCATCAAGTCTTTGCACAATGCCAGGGATCTTCTTCCATCACACTAACCCCACGAACCTAAAAGAGACAGATTGCAAGTCTGAAGAAGACATGAGTGCAAAAAAGAAAGCAAAGTCTTTGTAAGTAAAATCCATGCATTCAAATATATAGCATGCAGTGCTTATTAAATACAATTGATTTGCAAATTCAATCGTTCTCTCACGCTTTTAAATGTTTAAATATATACTTATATATATTTAAACATTTAAAAGCGTGAAAGAACGATTGATTTTGTATTAAAGAGTACAACTTTTCAATAGAATATGAGTATCCATGCAATATGACACATACTGTATGTTCTCTCTTAAGAGAACATACAGTATGTGTCATATTGCATGGATACTCATATTCTATTGAAAAGTTGTACTCTTTAATACAAACTTTTATGCATTAAATATGTTAAAATTATAACACAAACTTAGTAAATTTGCTTGCTTTTTTTCCCCAGTGGAATAGATTTGAAAACCTATTTGAAATCCATGTTGCCACATCTGGAGTCTGGTACCAAATCTTCTGCTTCCAAACAAAATAAGTGAGTGTCAAATTCTCTTCAACTTAATGCTTTTAATATATACAGCGACATTGATGTGATACAGATTCTGACAGCAGTAATGAAATTTACTGCATGTTTCTAAAACAGCTCTTTGATCATTTTGGATTTCAGTACGCTACGGGGATTCAAAGAGGGATTGGATGGATTCCTGAAGGATAGGGGGATTGAGGGATACAGATAAGGGTAGATAAGAGTATGGAAAGAGTATAGATAAAAACAAGGGGGCTATAGGGCTAAATCAAGATAACATGACAGGTCATGGACCTGATGGGCCGCCGCGGGTGATGACTGCTGGGCGCGATGGACCTCTGGTCTGACCCAGCGGAGGCAAATTCTTATGTTCTTATGTTCTTAATGCTTTTGCCTTCCTACATAATATGATTAAGTAATTGAATATCAGTTAAATTTATTAACTATGAATTATTTGTATATATTTGATATGTTTCTATCACAATTAAATCTATTTCGCTCTTGCTTTTATCATTCTTAGAATCTTCCTGTGATTACTAACATATTTTAAAAAGGTATTAACTAAGCAATGGATGTTAGTGGATTTAACTAATTAGCGACATTAACAGCATTTTTTTTAAATTAAACACTGTTCCCCCTTCTTTTTTTAGACTGTCTCCAGAGGAGGTGGCAGATTGGTCTCTTTCCTTGGAAAAGCTGCTTGCTGGTCAAAGTAAGTATGCCCATTCTTTAATTATCTTCAGATAAGCCCAATTTTAAAAGCCATAAATCAGAGTGAAAAGCCCTTTCTACAAATTGATCTTTTCTGCCTGGGTAATGAGCATAGTCTTCCAGAGTGCATTTAAAAAACAAAAAAATCCAGGTTAAAAAGAGTCATTCGTAGCAGAGAAGGAATTAACAGTGTATACTAGAAACCTAGAAATATGATGGCAGAAAAGGCCAAATGGCCCATCCAGTCTGCCCATCCGCCGCAACCTTTATTTCTTCCTGGGCATCTCTGCTGGGCATTCAAATGTATTTTACCTCTACTTGGCTGCCTACACAAATAGTAGGTGCAAAATACGGACATCCTCTGTGAACATGTACATCATGCTGTATCGGGCAATGGTGCGCCCACATCTGGAGTACTGTGCCCAGTACTGGTCGCCGTACCTCAAAAAGGACATGGCGGTACTCGAGAGAGTCCAGAGAAGAGCAACAAAACCGATAAAGGGTATGGAAAACTTCTCATACGCTGACAGATTGGAAATGCTGGGGCTATTCTCCCTGGAAAAACGGAGACTTAGAGGAGACATGATAGAAACCTTCAAAATCATGAAGGGCATAGAGAAGGTGGACAGGGACAGATTCTTCAGGCTGTGGGGAGCCACAAGTACAAGGGGGCACTCGGAGAAATTGAAAAAGGACAGGTTTAGAACAAATGCTAGGAAGTTCTTCTTTACTCAGAGGGTGGTGGACACATGGAACGCGCTTCCGGAGGCCGTGATAGGCCAGAGCACGCTACAGGGGTTCAAGGAGGGTCTGGATAGGTTCCTGAAAGAAAAGGGGATTGAGGGGTACAGATAGAAGTGGAGGTAGGTTACAGAAATAGTCAGAAACCACTTCACAGGTCGTGGACTTGATGGGCCGCCGCGGGAGCAGACCACTGGGCAAGATGGACCTCTGGTCTGACCCAGTGGAGGCAACTTCTTATGTTCTTATGCTACCTTTCAATAGGGAATTAGCATGCTTTTCAGTTTTTGAAAATTAGAATACAGCACATCCCTCCTTGAGGGCCGTAATCCAGTCGGGTTTTCAGGATTTCCCCAATGAATATGCATTGAAAGCAGTGCATGCAAATAGATCTCATGCATATTCATTGGGGAAATCCTGAAAACCCGACTGGATTCCGGCCCTCGAGGACCGACTTTGACACCTGTGCTTTAGACAATCCTGCAAAGCACTAAAAAGCAATTTACTTAATTTTAGGTATGTGTGTGTGTGGGGGGGGGGGAATTTACTTAATTTTAGCGGGAAGGTTATTAATGTGTGCAACTGTTAAGTACATAAGTACATAACAGTTAGTACATAAGAACATAAGAAGTTGCCTCCGCTGAGGCAGACCAGAGGTCCATCTTGTCCAGCGGTCCGCACCTGCGGCGGCCCATCAGGCCTATTGCCTGAGCAGTGCCCCTGTCTAATTTTTCTACTGCCTCTAATCCTCTCCCTATAACTTAGCATTGCATAAAATGGTACCTGTACTAAAAGACAGTAGCCCCCTTTTCTACAGGGGGGAGAGTGTGACACAGTGGTTAAAGCTACAGCCTTAGCGCCCTGAGCTTGTGGGTTCAAACCCACACTGCTCCTCGTGACCCTTGGTAAGTCACTCAACCTCCCCATTGCCCCCAGGTACATTAGATAGACTGTGAACCCATCAGGACAGAGAGGGGGAAAATGCTAGAGTACCTGGATAAGTTCATGCACTCCCCCGAGGAAGAACAGTCCCGCAATTGGGGAAACCTTTCAACCCCTTTTCGATTAAGCTACATTTCAGTATTCTACTTGCCTAATATAGATGGAAGTAGCATAACAACAACAGATTCTGTTATTGAACTGGAAATAAATCCCTCTTCCCATTTGGATGTTCAATTTAGTGGGGTTCCAGATTTATCTATAGCAGGGGTCTCAAAGTCCCTCCTTGAGGGCCGCAATCCAGTCGGGTTTTCAGGATTTCCCCAATGAATATGCACGAGATCTATTTGCATGCACTGCTTTCATTGTATGGTAATAGATCTCATGCATATTCATTGGGGAAATCCTGAAAACCCGACTGGATTGCGGCCCTCGAGGAGGGACTTTGACACCCCTGATCTAAAACAATGTCAAACACAGAGCATTTCACTTCTGCAAATTGGCGCTTAACAAAATAAGACCGCACTCTTTTCAGCTACAGGGTCAAACGAGCGCTCAGAATTTAGGAAGATGGTTGGTTGGGCCGAGAACGTTTCATCACCCCCTCGTATATTACAGTTACCTGTAATGCTTTCTGAATATATAACCATTGTCCCTTATCTCATTAAATAGTCTAATGGTAACTTATTGTATTTAATTTTTTTCATAGCTGGTCAAGCTGCCTTCAATGAGTTTCTGAAATCCGAGTTCAGCGAGGAAAACATTGAGTTCTGGTTGGCCTGTGAGGACTTCAAGAAAACAAAGTCATCCGATAAGCTGCCCAGCAAAGCAGAGATGATTTATCAGCAATTTGTACACCCTGATGCTGCCAAGCAGGTACAGTATATCCAAAATATGCTAAAAGTATACAGATGATGAAGCTCTGGAAGTATAGCTCATATATTGGTCAGTCTTTTTCTAGTTAAAGATCTTTTAGACAGCACCTTGGCCTTATGACTCGCATTACTCATATCTGCATACTTCATTAAAGGGGTCAGTTGACTCCAAGGGGTGGGTCAAGGGAGTGGGCAGACTTGATGGGCTATAGCCGTCATCTTTCTATGTTTCTATGTTTCATTGCTCATATGAGGAACAAAGTTTCTCAAAACGTTTCCTGCTTATCAGGGTTGGTGCAAACTATGAGGAATCTTAGGCAATCCAAGTCTGCTTCTGCTTTCTTTATCTCTGTTAAAACATATCTATTCTGCTTAATCCAGTACCATATACTTGTTTAAAGCAGTCTACATAAAAATACATTCATAATCAGTAAAAAAAAAAAATACAATAAAACATTTAATATAGACATAATTACTTTATTTATGCCTATAGGTTCCTCTCTTCCTTGTGATTAAACTCAGCTATACCACCACTCCTAAGATTCTGTTGGAAAAAAAAGTACACATTGGCGATTATTAGGTTTTTGGGCTGTTCTTTGGTCTCCCACCCCCTAAAAAAAACGAAAGCTGCTGATCTAGACGACTGCTTATTCTTTGTAATGGTTCATGTGGCCCTGTTGCTTACCTAGGATGCAATAGCATTTCATTTCAACAGAGAAATATTATTTAGTCTCACTGTTGTTTTAGGATACTTAACAATATAATATTAACTTCAATAAAGATTGGTTTTCTTCTTCAGATTAATATCGATTTTAATACACGGAAAAATATCACCACACAAGTTCTGCAACCATCGCTCACAAGTTTTGATGAGGCCCAGAAAAAGGTGTATCTGCTGATGGAGAGAGACTCATATCCACGATTCCTAAAATCAGAAGCTTACTTGAACCTTTTAAACCAGAACCAAGCGAGCGGTCAGAAAGGATGAGCGCATGCCCTTACCCAAGAGGATACAAGCTTCCACAAAGAGAGAGCACGGCAGCTTCATCGTTCAGCGTCAACTGGGAGAAGATGGCGGGCAGATGTACTGCAGATTGCCTACTGAAGGGATGGCGCCAAGGGAAGACACGACAGGATGAAGAAGGACTGAAGTGGGAGAACAGAAGAGATACAAAGGAAAATGTTATAAGACTGAAACTGTAATCTGACTTCACACCCCACATGGTTTGGCTCAGAGCTTCTAAGCTGGCATTGAAGGACACTGAGAAATGATCAACATGGAAAAAACCAAAAACTTCTAACAGAAAATCATAGTATACAAAACAAAAAGAAAATGCAAGAAAAGATCATGGAAATTGTTTCAACTGAATCAGATATTTGAGGAAGCAAACTAGATGTAAGCTTGGAGAGAGGTCCATGAAACCCCATTACACTGGCATTCATACCAATCCTCGTAATTAATGGTAAAGCATGGGCCGCAGCTTTATTAAACTTATCAACAATTCAATGATATACAACATTACCATCCTTAAAGTATAAGTTCACTTGTGGCTTTTAACCATCTCATACACTGGAGCTATTCAGTGTCCAACTAGCCCCATCTCACAAAGTCCCCACACTCCCAACCCAACTTCCCCCAGCAAGACTCGCGGTGTTGCAGAGTCCTGCCACCCATGGCGGTTTCACACATGAGCAGATAACACATTAATACGTCACTTTATTAGCCCCACTGTTCCAGAATTTACCACCACACTCTTCCTTTTCCATCGGCAAAGCTGTGACCAATCCCCTCCCCCAAACCATACCGGAAAAAAGCAACCCTTCCCCAAAGAAGAAAAACAATAGGGAGGGAACCATTTTACTCCCCAACCCTATCAACACCCTCCCCACTCCCTCCCATACAAAATAAAATAAACCCCACCAATTCTCCTCAGCCTTCCCAACCAATCAGCACCCACTTTTCCTTATCCAATCCAAACTTTCCTACCTCTGATTAACCAATTGCTTCCCCAACAACAAACACCCACCGATCCTAGTATCCACCCTACCTTACCATAGCCATCCAACACTTTTTCCACCTATCCATCTATCTTTAACCCCCCCCCCCACACACACACACACACACACTCCGACCCCCTCCCTGATTAACCCTTGGATGGTTCAGCCACTGTTATTAGCCCAAAGTATAAACTGTGAGCTCTCTTATTAATTTATAAAACCATATCTTTTTCTTTAGGTTTATTTTTAAATATTTTATATGTAAAAACTTAATATAAAATAAGCCTATGTGAACTTTTATTCTTATTATATAATATTAAGCTATATTTATTTAACACTTTAAACTATTTTAAATTTATAATCTTGGCTTTTACTGTCCTAATGACCTTTTAATATAAAAATGAATAATGTTGACTGCTTACATGGTAAGGATATTGTTTTTTGCTATATAGATATTGATTTGATATTTCATTTTGATTTTTTTAATATATTTATTATGTTTTATATTATTAGGGGTTTTTGAACTCCATTTGGAGCATCTGTTAGAAAAGTGTATAATAAAAATATATTTGGTTGAGTAAATATATTTGACATGTGCTCTTTCATCTTAAAAACCTACAAATAGAATATATGATACCAGGGAGTACTGAAAAGTTCTCAGCCCAACCAAGAAGAGAATGACATGGAGATGCTTCAATGACCTGAAACAATATCAAAACATAGGGCTCCTTTTACTAAGGTGCGTTAGACCTTAATGCCTAGAATTGAGCTGGCGTTAGTTCTAGCCGTGTAGCACGGATTTAGCGTGTGGTAATTTTGTGCGTGTGCTAGAAATGCTATGGCACCTTAATAAAAAGAGCCCATAGAATTTTGTTTCTGCAAATTGGCGCTTAATTTTTCAGTTACAGTGACAAAATAATGCTCACAATTTAGAAAGTTGGTTAGTTGGACTGAGAACTTTTCAGCACCACAAGAAAAAAGCTGAATATTAAAAAGAAATACAGGTCTCTTTTTTATTTGTTAATATTTGCAATACAGATTAGAGAATGACATGGTGACAAAATTCATCACCGTTTCCCACGGATAACCGCGGGAAACCATCTTCATGTCGTTCTTTAAGGAGAGAGGGAAGAATCAGAGTATGAATGGCCACAACCACTGACCCTCAAGCTTTGCTTTGAAGAATGCTGGTGTAGAAGGACTGAGGTTGAGATAGACACTGAAGAATGACAGTCTCTGGTATCCAGAGCAGATATTGTGATGTCATAATGCCTCATTCCACCAGTGCCTAAGAGCCAATCACATCAGTGATGTCACAATGGCTTCATTATCCTTGGCTCCCATAAGAATCAGAGTATGAATGGCCACAACCACTGACCCGCAAGGTTTGCTTTGAAGAATGCTGGTGTAGAAGGACCGAGGTTGAAATAGACACTAGAAAATGACATGGGATTATTTCCCGCGGTTATCCGCGGGGACGGGAACGGTGATGAATTTTGTCACCATGTCATTCTCTAATACAGATGTAACTCTGAGCCATTTTCCAAATTTCCCCTATTGGAAGTCCACTGGGCTTTACACCAGTTCTCAAAGGTCATAAACACATTTCCCTGGGTACAAAGAAGGCACAGACTCTTGAATCTGCTTTTTATGTGTGAGTGTAGAGATGAAATGAAATCTTTAAGACCCTTTTACAAAAGTGTGTTAAGTTTTTGCATTTAACAAGCCTTAAGTACAAAGGCTGCACACCAATAATGGGGCATGCTAATAGGTCCTCTCCAATTATCACACTGCTCACAATAAGACAGGGATACTTGCTGCCTCCCATTGAAGAAGCACTATGGGCTAGATTTACTAAGCTCACCTTTGTTGGACGATCCTTGGGCGATCCGTGACCGAGTCTTGCCAGGCAACCGATTTACTGCGAGTCCTCATGCAAATTAATGTGATCAGAGGCACGTCCCACAGTGACCCCACGGATCGCTGCAGAGCGATCCAGATGCATGTACAGACCATCTTCTTTGCCTGTAGATGCGGTCCACGCATGCACTTGCTCTCTGCACAAGCGAGGTCAAACCAAGGGGGAGGGGGGTCTTTAATAGAGCAGAATACGCTGCAGCCAGGAACAGAACACGCTTTTAACCCATGGGTTAAAACCACAGGCTCATACTGCAGAGAGTAGGAGAGTTGGCAGAGCTTGTCTTCTTGTGCTTGGAATTTCAGGGCTGCAGGACAGTCGGCAAAGACGTGTCCTCAGCAGTCGCTTCTTTTTGGATCGGCCAGCCCAATCGGTGTTCCTTCTTCTGCCTTCCTACTTTGCATGCCATTTCCCCTCATTTGCATGGGCAGATCGGGTCAGGAGGGAGAGTGATCGGCCAGAAGGTTGGTGAAGCGGGTCGGGAAATGCTCACAAACTGGTTGGGACCCGATCGGTGAGCTTAGTGAATCTAGGCCTAAGTGACCCTATATTAAAAGCACAAGCTATATACCATGAAGTTTATTTTCTGCATCAACTACAGATCAGGGGCTGCAGTACGCTAATTATGGCCATTCTCCTCCCATGCCCCTTCTAGTTCTCATACCCTAACCCAAAAAAAGCACTTACCCCTGAATTATATATATGATACTTTGAGTTGCGTGTACAAATTTGGGTGTTGAATAATGAGCTGATTAGAACTGATAATTTGCTTCCTGATGAGCAATTATTAGCATTAACTGTATTCAATTTAAATGTATGCATGCAAATTTAAACACAGGATCCACACTAAAAAGGGGGCAGAGAAATAGGAGGGTCATGAGCAGATCATGGGCATTCCTCAAATTAGCATAAGTTATTAGAGAACAAGGGGCATCTGCACACAATCTAAGAATGAGGATTTGCACCACATTACAGAATGCTAGGAATGATTAAGAAGATCGGAGAACGTTATCATGCCGCTGAACCGGGCCATGGTACGCCCCCACCTAGAATACATTTTTTGAGGCTGATGGAAAGGATCCATGTAGAGACATAGGAGCCAACTTTTGAAAAGGATAATGTTCTATCTGCGTGCATCATAATAATTCTCAAGATCCTTCAGTGTTCAGAGTGACTTCAACATGGGACAAGTTGTTCCTTACTGAAAGATGAGAGTTTCTACTTTATATTTGTTGGATTTTAAAACTATCTGTGGGTAGACAGCCTGACATATTTTGAGAAAAAAATGCATGAGAGTTCCTCTTTATACATGAGTCACCAATCTTCATCTAGCTTGGAAATGTAGAAAATAATTATTTGCAATTGCTTTTTTATTGAGCATAAAAATGGACCTATTTCCTTGTCTAGGCAACATGTACAGTGTCCTGCCTCTTCACTAGGATTCCAATAATAGCCATTGTCAAAAGTGGTATAATTAGTATTTTATCTACAGTAATTCATTATTTTACCTTGCATTGCTCCTCTGGAGATGACAAATTCTTTGGTATTGCAGGTGTTTCAATATTTTGCATTGAACTGTAAATATTTATCTGTGTGTCACACCTTACTGATGTCCACCATTAGCTGCTACACTGTTGAAATGTGCTACATTCAGAACCATCATGAAGCATTTTTGCTCCTAGAGTAGAATGAACCAAAAAAAACTCTGTGCAGTGACGATGTTCCTAAATGGACTTTATTTGAAAGTGTCAAAGTTCCAAAGGTACACTGAAATCATCCACATAAAATAAATTCATCCACATAAAAATGGGTTATCCACATAAAAGCCTTAAAGGACCCAACACGGTCTGCTAGGGATACAGGACCCAACACAGTCCGCGTTTCGACAAAAAGTCTTCTGCAGGGGTCCCTGGGGGATCCTATAAAGATGAGTACGTGGGAAACAATTGTGTGGTGAGCCGGAAGTGAGACACTGCTTGCGTTTGCAATAGAGTAGAATGACCATGGTGTTTATCACAGTGATACCACCATTAAGATACTGGGTGTAACTCTTGACCAATGCCTAACCATGAAAGACCAGGTGGATTCCTTAATCAAAAAGGGTTTTTTCACCCTCTGGAAGCTTAAATCCATTCAATCATATTTTGATAACTCTGCATTCAGAATCCTGGTACAATCCCTCGTACTGAGTCAACTTGATTACTGTAACATCGCCTATTTAGCAATCTCCCAAAAGAATATGCGACCCTTACAATTAATGCAAAACGCTGTGGTCAGACTTATCTTCGGTCTAAAGAAATTTGATCACGTGATGCATACAACAAACAGCTACACTGGCTGCCGTTGGAAGCCCGTGTAAAGTTTAAGTTTGCCTGCCTCTGCTTTAAAGTTCTTTACGGTCTAGCCCCTAAATACATAACTGACCTCTTCTCCTTCTCAGCCAACAGACACAAGAGAAGCTCCCACTTGCACTTCATTTCTCCCCCGGTTAGAGGTTGCAAACTAAAAAAAACACCATGAATACCTTCTCTCACATCAAGCAGCTTTATGGGGTAAAGATCTAGAACAACTGCTTTTGCCCACCACTTACGAGGTATTCAGGAAGCGCCTCAAAACTCACTTGTTCCTGAAGTATCTAGACAGCTGACCCATCCCTCTCTTTCTCCTCTATAACGGTTCTCTCGCCCTATCCCCCTCTTGTTTTCCCAACCCTTAAGCTTTTTTCAACTTGTACTTCATTATTCTTTTGTAAACCGCATAGAACTTAACGGTACTGCGGTATATAAAAATTGTTATTATTATTATTATTTATACATAAAAAACTCACTTAAAATATTTGTCCATATCAAAATATCTCCTTAAAAGTATTCTCACTTGCCTTGACCATGTTAATGTTTGTGAGGGGGGGTTTATATACATCAGAATGATCACCAGTGAAAGATCCAGAATTGAACTTCGTTTTCAAGAGCTTGAGCAGCTGATCTTCTTTGGTTAGATTCTTTCAGTATCTCACCCAAAAATGAAATACAATTAAATTGAGTTTCACTATCTATACTAGAAACATGATGGAAGATAAAGGCGGTATCCACTCTCTCCTCCTCTCCCTATGAGATCCCACATACTGTCCCACACTTTCTTTAATTCAGACACAGGCGAAACTGCGATGCCAACTGATCACCCACTGTAACATCAGAAACACTTTCCATGTTTGTACACAACATGGAACCCAGCTACATAGCAGCCAAGCTTCCTCATTATGTCCCCAAAAGACCACTTCACTCTCGGGAGGAAACACGTCTGCAACTACCCCCTGGTCATGCCCTCTAACTCCAGAGCGTCAGCCACCAATCCTACTCCCATTCCTTACAAAGCTACTGGAATCAACTGCCTCATCATTTCAAATCTCTCAAAGGACTTCTGAGCTTTAGGAAAGCAATAAAATCTTACCTCTTCCCATAAAACCCTTCACAGTAAAGAACGACTTGAAAAAAACAACAGGTCCTAGTCCTGTCAATAGCTGTGTTACCAACAGGTCAGCCATCTTTTTTTTTTCTATGGGTACAGATGTTGTATGTGTGTGTAACACATGCACAATATCTTCCCTATAAAAAAGTCAAGCTGCCCTCCCCCTTGACACCCCTGACAACCCCCAGAACAAAACCCCCCCACATCTCTTGATGACACACCCCCTGACAACTCCCGGAACAAAAATAAAAGAGGCAGGATGAATGCCCACTCGCTCCTGCCACCGTCAACCCCCCATTGTTGTGAACTACTTCTCCTTCCCCACCCCCGAACTGGCTTCCCCCATACCCTGACCCACCCCCATACCTCTTTCCTGAAGAAGACAGCAGGAAGGATTTCCAGTCCCTCCTGCCCGCAGGCCCGCCTCTCCAAATTGGCAGGTCTTCCCATTCCCAGAGCATCCTGGGATGCACTGGGAGGTGCCTAAGGCCCTGATTGGCTCATAGGACTAAAACCCCTCCCAGGGGAGGGGCCTTAGGTATCTGAGCCAATCAGAGCCTTAGGATCCTCCCACCGTACCCCATGATGCACTAAGACCTTGATTGGCTTAGATGCCCCTTGGGAGGGGAATTAAGCATCTGAGCCAATCTGGGCCTTAAACCCCCCTGCCCGGTGCATCTGGGAGAGGCCTTATTGTCTGAACCAATAAGGGCCTTAGGACCCTCCCCCAGTGTATCCTTTAGGCCCCTCCCACATACAGGAGAGACTGGGCATCTCTCCTACTGTCTTCTTCAGGAAAGAGGTACAGGGTGGTTTGAGGGTATGGGGGGAGCCGGGGGGACCATGAGCTGAGGCAGGAAGAAGTGGGCATCCTTCCTGCTTATTTTATTTCAAGTTTGGGGGTGGGGAATTGGAGGTGGTTCATGGCATGGGAGGTGTCATCAGGGGGCCAGGCTAAACTTTTTATGGGGCAACATCTGTGCCATTATAAAAAAAAAGTCTTAACAACCCCTTTTAGTGCATCTAGCTCTAAATGTGACTAGCATTGTTAGCTTCTCATTGATAATACATTCCGAATTAAAATAAATAATCTCCGACGAGCATAAAAGATGTTGTTTTTCATTCCTCTCCATCGTGATTCATAGCTACTGGAAAAGTCACTTGAATTCCGACACAGAACAATTAACAGCTTTAGACAGATTTGCTCATGTGAGTATTATCATAACAAGCTTTCAACCTTTTCAAGTACAACTCTAGTAGGGACAGGAAAACAGAATTTAGAAAGGTTTGGAGTTATGAGAACTAAGTACGAATTTGATTTCAACACACAAGCGGCCCCTCATTTGCCAAGACTGATGCATCCTCCTCACATTGTACAGGATATTATACAGTAGGCCATCTAGTCATATCATCATGTGGCTTGAAGGCATCCCAAATGAAATATAGCACGGACCCTTGCCATGCCTGCAGCATCGTGCCACTGTGTATCTGTTACTATGGCAAAGCAAAACACATCTGGTTTCTTATATAGGCCAATGGTTGCCTGAACACATCTCCTCGTCATTTACAGTCCAACTTTCCAGTCTGTGTTTAAAATGATTCACGGTGTGCTCATAAAGTACTTTTGAATCAGAAGAGCATTGCACTTGGAACTAAACAGAACTGCATTTCAAAAGAGGTACAATGATTGATGTGCTCTCCTTTGTTGACAATTAAAGAAAACATGTCTTTCTCTTTACTGAAGCTTTCTTAGTTAATAAGATTCTTGCATTGGCACTAGATACAGGATTCCTGACTGCTCACGTTTGCTATTCTGTGCAGATGCATCCTATATGATGTTTATTAGACTACAAAAGAGTTTTATATTTAGGTCCTAAAACAAGGATTATGGTGAATGGATTGAGCAGGAAAACCCATCAGGAATGCATGCCCTTCATCCACTTCTCATAAGAATATAAGAATTGCAATACTGGGACAAACCGAAGGTCCATCAAACCCAGTATCCTGTTTTAAATAGTGGCCAACCCAGGTCCCAAGTACCTGACAAGATCCCAAGGAGTAAAACAGATTTTATGCTGCTTATCCTAGGAATAAGCAGTGGATTATGGACTTCTCTTTGAGGAAATTATCCAAACCTTTTTTAAACCCTGCTAAACTAACTGATTTCACCACATTCACCGGCAACAAATTTCAGAGTAAAGAAATATTTTCTCTAGTTTGTTTTAAATCTACTTAGTAGCTTCATTACATGCCCCCTAGTCCTAGTATTTTTGGAAACAAGTGATTTACATCTACCATTTCCACTCAATATTTTATCTCCCCTGAGCCATCTCTTCTCCAGGCTGAAGAGCCCTGGCTGCTTTAGCCTTTCCTCATAGGAAAGTCATCCCATCCATTTTATGTACCTTTTCTAATTTTGCTATATCTTTTTTGAGATACGGTAACCAGAACTGCACACAGTATTTCAGGTATGGCCGTACCATAGAGTGATACAAAGGCAGTATAACATTTTCAACTTTGTTTTCCATTCCTTTCCTGATAATTCCCCCCTATCCCCTTATCACCACTAATTGTTAATTTTATTTATTTATTTAAAAATGTATATCCCGCCTATCCCTAAGCAGGTTAGAAAATAAACATACACAAATTATTAACACAAGAACGTAATTCAGTTCTCACAAACAACATTCCCCTTTTTTCATATAAAATTCATTAATAATCTGCAAAAATAAAAATATCCCCATATAACCGCATTGCTTAAAAATTTCTTCTGTAATCTAACATTTCTTCTTTGATCAATTTGTTTAACATAGAAATGCTTGTACAAATAAATGGATCTCGAGATGTCTGTAAAATTGTTCAATGCTCTTACACTACCATAATCTACCTGGCAACTTGTTTACTCTGGTGCGTGAACTGTTAGCCCTAATGATTCAAGTGGAGGGACCTTGAGCAAAAGTGTTCCTTATATGCAAATGATGGGTTATATCAGTAAAGAGCATAAATAATCTTTAGTAGATTTAGAAATTTTAGAGTATGACAGATTCTTGGGATACAGGGCGAATTATACTAAAGGCCCTTAGTTTAGAAGCTCATTTCAGAGAACTGAAAAAGTGAATTTACATCCTGGTTTTATGATCTGATCAACTAAAACTGCGGCACATCCTTATAGTAAGGGGGTGCGGTCTGGGTGTGTTTTGGATGGAACTAGAGAGGGGCCAAAATATGGATGTCCAACTCCAATTTCAGAAGGTGAAAGGATGCCGATGTCTGAAGAGATGGATGTTGTTATTTAGACCTGTTACTTGGCACATCCAGGTTCACAGAAAAGTGTTCTGATTGAGGAAAACTCGCCTCCGTCGGAAAGCAAAGCTAGCAAAGGATACTGGGTTCTATGGCAGCTTCAAGAACTATGGACATTCATAGTACTAAAATCTTTTTCATTTGTAGTGTAAATCATATTTATTAAATTTCAAGTGCAAACAAAAGAGTAAAAAAAAACAAAAAAAAAAACATTTCAAATACAAGAAGAAAACCAAAATTTACAGAGTTAATATATAATAAACATTATCACTAAAAGCAAATATACCCAATTTCCCCATTTTAGAACTGTAATTACATATTAAATAATATGCGGCTGCGAGTGTGGCGTTAATATATCTAAATAGTAAAAAATGGTCTTCCCCGTCTAGTGTCCCATTCTGTTAATTGCACACTTTCCACTGTTACAATGTGTAACATTCTAGAATGCCAATGACTATATGTTGGTCTTAAAGGTCCAAGCCAATATCTCCTATAGATGCCATACCTGCAATCAGAGCTTCCTACTCATACCTCATGGAGAATAAGCCTAAGAGAGAAACCGAGTTTTCAAACCCTTTTTAAAAGCTTTCATATCCTGCTCTAACTTTAAATGATGATAAAAGGGATGGAAAACTTTTCATACACTGGAAGATTGTAGAAACTGGGTCTCATGATAGAGACTTACAAGATCATGAAGGGCATAGAGAGAGTAGAGAGGGACAGATTCTTCAAACTTTCAAAAAATAAAAGAACAAGAGGGCATTCAGAAAAGTTGAAAGGGGACAGATTCAAAACGAATGCTAGGAAGTTCTTCTTTACCCAACGTGTGGTGGACACCTGGAATGCGCTTCCAGAGGGCGTAATAGGGCAGAGTACGGTACTGGGGTTCAAGAAAGGATTGGACAATTTCCTGTTGGAAAGGGGGATAGAAGGGTATAAATAGAGGATCACTGCACAGGTCCTGGACCTGGTGGGCTGCCGCGTGAGCGGACTGCTGGGCGCGATGGACCTCAGGTCTGACCCAGCAGAGGCATTGCTTATGTTCTGATGTATCAGACATATATTATATCAGATCCTATATTCAATTGGTAACTAGTGTGGCTGTTTCAACACTAGTATAATGTGATTCCAATGAGAGAATCCCTCAATTCCAGGGTTATCAGATATTAAGATTTACCCGGACATGTTCTCTTTTTAGAGGACTGTCCAGGCATCCAGATGGCTCTCCAAAACCCGGCACTTTGTCCGGGTATTTTGAAAAGCTTTGAGCTCGGGGCCGTGTCTGGAGGGCAATTGCACATGCGCGGATACATAGCAGTGACGTAACCGACATGCGCGGACGCCCTCCTGACGCGGCCCAGAGAGGCGAGGTTTGCGTGGGGCTGGGGTTAGGGAATGGAATCAGGCGGGGCTGTGGGCGGGGTTTTGTGTGCAATGGGTTGGGGCTGGGGCCAGGTCAGGGCAGAACGGGGCGGAGCTGCGCATCCTCTTTTTAAGAACATAAGAACTGCCATCTCCGGATCAGACCTACGGTCCTTCGAGTCCGGTGATCCGCACATGCGGAGGCCCAGTCAGGTGTAATTTTAGTCACCCATATCCCTCGATGCTTTTGAATCCTAGAACGGTGGATTCCGCAATAACCTCCGGCAACCCTACCCTCAACTATTCTAGAAGCCGAGGTCTAGTTCAGAAGGTTCTTCGGAATACCTAGTAACAAGGAATAACAGTTATGTCCAAGCATTTCAACCAGTTATTGAGCTTGTTCCTAACGTTAGTCATGTATATGGGGACTTATGCGATTATTCTTTAATGGCATTTGCATGCTCAACCGCTGTTATAGAATTTGCACTTAGCAGCAAAACCAAAGAAGAAGGGAGGTCCAACCTTGTCTGCAGTGAAAAAACCAACCAGGAACAAACAAAACAAAAACTGCAGATATGTACAACGATGTAGGCAACATTTATTGTGACAAACCAAAGTAATGTAATGTAATGTAATTTATTTCTTATATACCGCTACATCCGTTAGGTTCTAAGCGGTTTACAGAAAATATACATTAAGATTAGAAATAAGAAAGGTACTTGAAAAATTCCCTTACTGTCCCGAAGGCTCACAATCTAACTAAAGTACCTGGAGGGTAATAGAGAAGTGAAAAGTAGAGTTAGAGGAAAAATAAAAATAAAATAAACATTTTAACAAGATTTTAGTATATGTAAAAACCTTTTTACCAAACAGGGGACCCAACACGGTCCGTGTTTCGGACAACCTTCATCAGGGGTCCTAATGAGTACAAATGTAACACAAGATACAATATTAAAATCATATTTTAAATAATAATAAAAAGTACAATAATAATGAAAATGACCAGATAAGATGATCCTGTTTAAACAAAATATTGAGCATTGTGAACTAATAACATAAAGACAAATATGTATTTTGAAAGAGTGACAAAAGCATAAGAACTGCCATCTCCGGATCAGACCTTCGGTCCATCAAGTCCGGCGATCCGCACACGCGGAGGCCCTGCCAGGTGTACACCTGTCGTAATTTATAGTCCACCATATCCTTATATGCCTCTCTCAAGGAGATATGCATCTAGTTTGCTCTTGAAGCCTAGGACGGTCGATTCTGCAATAATCTCCTCTGGGAGGGCATTCCAGGTGTCAACCACTCTCTGAGTGAAGCAGAACTTCCTGACGTTAGTCCTGAACCTGTCCCCCCTTAGCTTCATTACATGTCCTCTAGTCCGTGTCAAATTGGACAATGTAAATAATCTTCTCTGCTCTATTTTGTCGATTCCTTTCAGTATTTTGAAGGTCTCGATCATATCCCCACGCAGTCTCCTTTTCTCAAGGGAGAACAATCCTAGTGTTATAAGTCTATCCTCGTATTCCAGTTTCTCCATACCCTTCACCAGTTTTGTTGCTCGTCTCTGCACCCTCTCCAGCAGTTTTATATCCTTCTTTAGGTAGGGAGACCAATGTTGGACGCAGTATTCCAAGTGTGGTCTGACCATTGCCCTATAAAGCGGCATTATAACTTTCTCCGATCTACTCAAGATTCCTTTCTTTATCATGCCCAACATTCTATTTGCCTTCTTTGCCGCTGCCGCGCATTGTGCCGACGGCTTCAGGGTCCTATCTATCAGTACACCCAGGTCCTTTTCTTGTTCACTCTTTCCCAGAGTTGCACCTGACATTGTATACTCGTATTCCTTATTCTTATTGCCTAAATGCATTACCTTGCATTTCTCCACATTGAACTTCATCTGCCATTTCTCCGCCCATGTTTTTAACCGACACAAGTCGCTCTGGAGTTCCTCTCTATCCTCCTGCGATCTGATTGCCCGGCATAGTTTTGTATCGTCTGCAAACTTGATGATCTCACTGGATGTTCCTTCCTCCAGGTCATTGTGAACTAATAACATAGAATTTGCACTTCCAGTGCCACAATTTTGGCGACCTTTTGAGAATTTATCCCCTACTTTCATAGCCACATGGGGGCATTTATTATGAGAAGAATGCTCTTCATGTAATTGTTTGGATTGCCGTGCTTAATGTTCAAATTCTTAGCGGACGGAACTAGAGGTATGAGATTTAATTGAAAGAGACACAATTTTGAAAGATCATCCCGGGTGACTAATAAACTTGCACCAGCCAACTTAATGGCTCTGTAGCAATGCCGCTGCGGTAAACACACCAAAGCCCATCATCGGCTTCGGTGTGTTTGCCGCAGTGGCATCAATACTGTAGCTTTATAAAAGGGGCCCTAAATGGTTGATCCGAAATAATTTCAGATCACTGTAAGCATTGGGTGTACCCACACAATTACAAAAAGTCTAGCTCGCTTTAACTAAGGCTCCTTTTATCAAGCCGCGCTAGTGGTTAGGGTTAGGGTTAGGGTTAGGGTTAGGGCCTAAGTCGCAAGATTATGGCGGTATAGAAAAATAAAGTTATTATTATTATTATTAAAGGCCACTCTTTGGACATCTTTCTTTTTTAGGAAATGAGCCCCTTAGAAACCCGAGGCCAAGCATAATTAGGAAAATTATCAAAACATAAAGCTTGCAAAGCAGAGTATATCATGAATTGTAGATCTTTTTAAGCTCTTCACTGATGGATACATAAAAGGGCAATTATTACACTGTCTTCCATTTTTGATAGTAGTGGTAAACTCCAAGTGAGATAAAAGATATTCTGGGCAATCGCCAGTCAGAACTTTGTAAAAAAATGCAAGAGAATTTTAATAAGATCCTCGCTTTCATAGGTAACCAATGAAGCTTTACATAGAATAGGGATTTTATCATATTTACCAAAAGGAAAAAAATAATCTCACTGCTGTATTTTGAATAGTTTGCACTTGCAATGCCAGGTTGTAAAAGAATTTTTTTCAAAGCTCCTAAGTAGATAATATTGCTAATAGGAACAGGACTGGAAGACTGAAGTTTTGCAAAGAAAATTAATAAAACTTTTAACTGGTCAATATATGAGGGATCTTCAAAAAGTTCACACCGGCAAAGCACCCCACTTCCGAGTGTCCAGTATAGGGAAGAGGGCTAAAGTGTCTCCAAAACCCACTTGATGAAACACTCAAATCCTAGCCCCAAATGAGAAAGGACACTCAAATGGAGCTCCTTTAGAACCCTTGAGAAAGTCTTTACGTGGCAAAACAGGTTCCGTCGTGGCAGGTTAGAGATTCTGCAAATTAAAAGATAAGTGAGAATACTTTCTGCTGTAATGTTTTATTTAAATTGGTGAAAGTGATCGTCAATACATTAAGGAGGAGGTGAAAATAAGGGCCAAGGATTGACATCATCACCCTTTAAGTTTTGTATTTACAAAATTGAATGTTTCATCAAGTGGGTTTTGAAGATCCTTTAGCCTTCTTCCCTATACTGGACACTCAGAAGTGGGGTGCTTTGCTGGTGTGGATGCTTCCAGTTTACCTCACTTTACCATCTTCTGCATCCTGCTAGATCTTCAAAAAGTTCCCACACTTTTATTTTTTTAAAACACTTCAATATCTCCAAAGCAAATTACATCACTTTTCCACGTAATCACCCTGCTTCGTGATACATTTTTCCCAGTGTCTTACTAACACGCCCTCTTACCACTTTTCCCACCCCAACTATTTCCCGTAAAAATGTGAAAGTGCAGAACCCTCACATATTTCTCAAGCTCTTCTAAACAAGAAGCCTTGGCCTTAGAGATTCTAGTTTCTACACAGAGGAAAACAGAACATTTCTAGTGGCCTAAAATCCTACTAGAAACAAGTAGACTGATCAGAATCTAACTAACAGGTACATTTATATTTTAGCATAGTGAAACATAGGTTGGTAATTATGGGATGTGAACCCCACATACATTTAACTTTGTGAGATGGAAATTAAAGTGTAGTGCAGGTCAAGTGTGAACTTGTGGTTGCTGTCTACTCGGAGAACAACAGTCTGATTGAGTCACGAAGGCCTGGTCTTCAGTCTCTACACCTACAGACTTGCTACTGTGGTTACTACATGGGTATGAATCTAAAGGGGACATCAAAGGCATGTGGTGTCAGATGGAAAATGAAGCATCCTTTTTTAACAGAGGTCTTCTATTGGGAGATTTGAACCACCCACTCAAATGAAGCTTTTTATAGACAAACAATAAGTCATTTGTTGAAAATGAAGAGCCATGCAGAAGCAAGTACTCTCCAATATTCCATTAAGTCATGACCAAATTCATTTTCCACAGCTATCTTTAACAAAGAAGGGTGTTGACCCAAATATTTCTCAAAAAAATAAATAGGTTATTGCTTGAGCAGAAAAAGCAAAGGATGCTACTACCCATATACCAGAACTCTGATGACTATTATACACTTTCTAATCATATAACATATTCTGGAGAACGTATACTCTCTCACACACACAAATACTGTAAATATGATTGAACAATTAATGCTGGTTTCAGGTATAAATGATAAGTCAAGAGAGCTCCAGAGACTCCCAATTTTAATATTACTCTACTACTGACTTTCTGTAGAAATTCACACTGATATTATTTATTCTTTCATCTAGCATTTAAACTATCCTGCATCTCAAATCCCAATGCAGGCCAACACAGAAGAAACATCACGTCTGTATCTAAGGCATTACTATAAGACTGCAAAATAAAACTCTGATTGGATCATATTTGAATCTTGGATGCTAACTAAGGGGTCCTTTTACTAAGCTATGATAAAAAGTGGCCTTAGCACACCCTTGCATGGGGGTTTCCCATGTGGTAAGGCCAGTTTTACCACAGCCGTAAAATAAGAGATCTTCCAATTTTTGAGTTAATGGCCATGCACTAATGTTACCCTTATAAATGCAGCCATTTATAAAAATTAGCACTGTGCACTTACCGACACCTATGTTTCTGGGTACTGGAGTAACAGCTCACTTGCTAATCCTGGGCTAACCAGCTGAATAGTGCAGAAACGCCTACTCTTTGCCCTCAGACACAACTCCGCCAACAAACCTGCAGTGGTATACGTCGGCACTTGGACGTTTTGTGATATGCATATCTCTGGAGTAGTCCCTATACTTTGAAAGGCTTCGCTCAACACAAGACTCTACTTCAGGAAGCAAGTCAAAGTTTGGCTTTTCACTCAGGTCTTTAATGCAAAAAATAACTAATTAGCAAGGTGTGACACAGCTTCACATACTGTATATAGCAAGACAAGTTTATCCAGTCCTACCCTAGCTAAGATAACTTTTCAAGAACCTTTCTGACCTCACGTGTAACTCTTTAAATTAGTCCCCTTATTTTTTTAACTGCTATTTCTAGTGGCGGACCAAGGGCAGTGTGGGGGAGCGGCAGTCCACCCCAGATGTAGGAAGCTCGGGGGTGCTGGATCAGTCACAGGTCTGGGGTCTGCCTGCATGCAACCATCAGCTCCACAGACTCCCAACCCCTCTGACATCAATTTCTTGTTCCGGGGCGGGGAACCAGCAGACCTGGCAGTTGTACGGAGGCAGCCCCCAATCCCACGACCAGTTAAAAAAGATCAGTTAACACCAGCTGTACAAATTACACCCCCCCCCCGAACAAACAAAGCACAAAATCAGATAACCAACCTAACAAATATATTTAGCCTTATATTCATCCATGCAATTATCAGGAAAAATGAATCTGAATGACCATTTGAAGATAACCTTTCAAATATATCCAGTTCTTTGTTGAAAATGGACATTACGTGGAGCTCTCCGGAGCAATCAAGCTATTTTAGGAACAAGGCAAAATGTTCATTTATGATAGCAACTATTTCATCAGAAGTAGAATCAGGCACAGCATCCTATGTGACTCATTCATTGCTTCATGCATTCATTTATGATGGAACTTGAGTATTACATGACTTCCAAAATGCATCACATCATACACTAATTGTTTTAGATACCAAAACACAGACGCTTACCACTTGTCTTCAGTGCCTCAGCTCCAACTTTAAGAACAAAACCTGTGAACTGTCTTCAGAAACACCCAAATCCCAAATTTCTTTTTTTTCCTGTAAATTTGTATGCATGCATCTTTCTGCCTAATACAGCATAGGAATCAAGCTATGTTAGGATCATGTCATACTGAAAATACAGTGAGGTTGATCTTCAACACATAACAGCCAGGACAGTTCTGTAACTGATACTGGTGTAACAAGGGAGATATTTAGCTGCAACTTCTTATACTAGTCATAGACCTGGTGCAATTACATGACAACAATATACAAGCACTTCATAGGTACCTGCTTAAATGTGAGCCTCACCTGGTTCCTACCCTACAAAAATGTGGTATATGAGACATATTTACCACCATATTTACCAAATAAAGCTTGGTTGAAATATTTGCATATATGTGCATATGTGTACAGATACACATGTATATTCTAGCTAGTGTATATTGTATGTTATACACACCAAATTCACAAAAATCACTCTAGGATATGTTATGATTGCACAACACTGTTATCAAAAAACCCAAGATACACATATTTTTTTTTTCTCAAAAATGCATGAACACTGGAAATCTGGCATACATTTGGAAAGTGTGTGACATGCACTTCTTAATGTTGCCACCAGAGAAGAGATGAGTGCAGGAGTCTCTGTTAAGGGACATTTAAAATCATCATTTTATTATAGAATACAGTATACAGTCTCCTAGGTTGTCCGCGGTTCGTTGCCATCGATAAGGAAGGCAGAGAATACCATCAGCTACATTTGAGACTACTTTGAAGGATGTTGAAATTTAAACAGTTTGTAATTGTATTTCGTTGTTCATGACACTGTGTGCCTTATAGCATTATAATAATAATAATAATAACTTTATTTTTTCTATACCGCCATAATCTTGCGACTTCTGGGTGGTTTACAGTGAAGAAAGTTGTGCAATCAACAAATTACAGGGTAAGAATAGGTAGAATGTCACTGAGTAGTCAGTGATTACAGGGTACAAATAGGTTACAGTATAATCTTAACATGTTACATCGAAAGGGCCGGATGGTCAGCGAATTACAGAATACAAATGGTGAGGAAGACTGAAGAACAGAATACCATTAGTGAAGAAGCGTAATATCAGCATGAAAAGACAAGCTTTAAAAAAAGGGGGAGCGTTGTCTGGCTAGGAAATAAATCTATTGAATAGAGCGGTCTTGATTTACATTACATTACATTACATTAGTGATTTCTATTCCGCTTGTGCCTTGCGGTTCTAAGCGGATTACAAGTTAGAGGACTGGACATTTCCAGTAGCATTGCAGTACATGTAATCAAGAGTGTGTCCAGTTACAATTGTTAGTCTGGACTTTTCCAGGAGAAATTGATAGCAGGTAGTAGATAGTGATAGGTTGTTTAGACGAATAGAGATAATACTGTCCGGATTCAGGGTGTTGCTGGTGGTGGTGATGGAGGTGGTCGTGAGAGCATTTTCTAATACTTTTGTGATGTTATGATGATGGGAAGTGTTTTTTGAAGAGATGAGTTTTGATTTCTTTTCGAAATACTTTAATGTCTATAGATTTGGTCAGTAGATTGGTGATGGTAGTATCGATTTTTGCTGCCTGTGTCGCTTTCCGAAAGGCGCCGTAGGTCTGCCTGGCTTTGTCAGTGAAGTTGCCGAGCCAGGTTTGCTGTCTGCCAACCTGAAACTTAAAAGTTCTATCCAGAAAGGTTCTGTATTTGCAACCTATGACCTTCGGGTAGGCAAAGAGGTTGCGATTTCTGGTTGTCCTTAAGGGGGTGTAAAGTTCGAAGTGAGGTAATAGATAAGTTGGGGCCATTCCCCACACCAGTTTGTAGCAAAAGCAGGAGAACTTGAATACAATCCGTGCCTCAATTGGCAACCAGTGTAGCAGTTTGTAGTAGGGACTAATGTGATCACTTTTCTTTAGTCCGAATATTAGTCGGACGGCCGTGTTTTGCACTATTCTTAACTTTCTCACGTTTTTTTTTAGGAATACCCACATAGATGATATTACAGTAGTCTAAGGTGGATAGGATCAGTGACTGTACCAATAATCTGAAAGATAGAGGGTCGAAATATTTTTTGATGGTTTTTAATTTCCAAAGTGTGGAGAAGCACTTTTTAGTCACCAAGTTCGTGTGTTCGATCAAGGTTAGATAGGTGTCTAAGATGACTCCTAGTATTTTTATAGTTTTGGATATTGTTTGATCGTGACCATTTAGATGTATTGTTGTTGTAGTGATTATGTCTTTTGGGCTTGCCATGAAGATTTTTGTCTTTTCTGAGTTTAGTTTCAGTTTAAAATTAATAGTCCGTTGTTCGATTTCAGTATGTACTCGTGTATATCTCAAAAACACTATCCCCCCTCTTTTACGAAACCGCAATAGCAGTTTCTAGCGTGGGAAGCCGTGCTGAATGGCCTACGCTGCTCCCGATGCTCATAGGAACTCTTTTTTTTAAAATAATTCCTAGCATCTTGTTTGTTTTTTCCCTTTCTGTTCTTTACTATTTAAATTTTGTAATTCTTCCCTGTTACCTTCATATCCGTAAGTCATTGTCAGTCTATTGGTATTCTTGTTGCTGTACTGAAAATTGTTTTTAATGTCTTTTTTTAAAATAATGCTTTGTAAAACCGCTTTGATATTTGATAAGGTGATAAATCAAATTTTTAATATACCTGAAACCTGAAACATCGGGTGGAAAGTTTCATTGTATTGTCTACAATGACACCCAGATCTTTTTCTTGGGTTATTCTTCTCAATGATTTGAGTTATTCGTCTCATCACTTTGCATTTGTTCACATTAAATTTCATCTGCTATTTGGATGCCCAGTCTTCCAGTTTCCTAAGGTCCGCCTGTAATTTTTCATAATCTACATGTGTTTTAACAACTTTGAACAGTTCAGTGTCATCTGCAAATTTAATCACCTCACTCACCATTCCAATTTCAAGAACATTTATAAAAAAGTTAAATAGCATCGGTCCTAGTACAGATCCCTGAGGCACTTCACTATTTACCCTCCTCCATTGAGATAAAATGGCCATTTAACCCTACCTTCTGTTTTCTATCCAATAACCAATTCCTAATCCACAACTGAACTTTGGTTCCTATTTTATGACTCTTTAATTTTCTCTGGGCCTCTTATGAGGAACTTTGTCATGTACACAATGGCTGGCCTTTTACAGGAGGTATAAAGGGAGATATCCTGCATAATTCTCCATTGTTTATTGGCCCCTCAATTTCATTATTACCAGACTATTATGTCCTCTGTAACACATACTGTATGTGACATAAGTAAGAGAAGAAAAAGGAACAGGCCAACCAGTGTGGAAGATCTTGGTTTATTAATATCAATCACCCAACGTAAGTCATTTTTTCGTGCCTGGTGAGAGAACATGTTGCTACACTGTGGGTGTTTATTTTGGAAATGGCTGCTTTTAGGGGACTTGGGTTAGTCGTTGTAGGTTGCTTTTAGGAGAAACCACATTGGTTTGTTCCTTGTTCTATTTGCAGACTTTTGCCTCTTGTTGTGTTCATTGTGACATATGTGTCATGCACATATTTAATTTTTCAGAAGGGCTAATATGTGTATGTACTGACACATGTAGGCTGGGACTTTACAATTGCGTAAAAAAACAGAGTTGAAGAACAATATGGAGGAACAGAGTTGTTAGTTGTGGGGTGGAGGAACGTGGTGGTAGGTTGTGGTGAGGAAGCATCTCGAAGCGGGGGCATTAGGTATTCAGAGGAGTTATCAGTGAAGAATGCAGAGCTCATCATGGCAGTAAAGGAGGATGGAGGGGCACTGGTGGAAGGGAGAGACGTCTGGAGTATTGTGAGTGACTTGCTAGCTCATTGCAAGTGACTTACTTTGGATTCATAATTATATTCCAAGATTGCTGCAGAGGTTCAGAGATTTACCTTTCCAATGTTATTAACTAAAATATTCATATCTTTTCAGTAGATGAAAATATAAACTACTGCAAAAAAGAAAAAAAGAAAAATGGATTATGCACACAATGTATTAGTACTACAGTGTCGACATCATATGCTTTCTGTATACATACGGCAATTAGAATTCAGAAACAGGCATACCAGTTCCACCCCATTTATATTATGAATGCTTCCCTTTTCCCATGTCATCTCCTAGCAACTAAGAAAACAAACGGGCAGCCGATCCACAAGATCCAGGACACAACAGCAAGCTGTAGATCAGAATAGAGGACCTATTTCTCCTACTGTAAACCGCGTCGAGCTCTACAAATGTGGAGATGATGCGGTATACAAACCTAAGGATTAGATTAGATTAGGACCAAAATCAAGGTAAAATTTATTCACCCCAGAAAATCATAAATACATAATTAAAGCTCTGACACGGCCATGTTTCTCCCTCACAAGAGCTGCATCGGCGGCTGTAAATACCAAAAGGTGTTATTCCATCAGTATCACCTATTGGCAATAGCTTCTCTCCTCTGATACTGATGGAATAACACCTTTGGGCTTTTAATTATTTATGCATATATGATTTTATGGGGTGAATACATTTTCCATTGGAGTTTTAGACCTCTATTCTGATCTACTGTTGTTTGTCTCTCCTAGCAACTTGCACAAGTAACGTTTTCTTATCAGTATTATTGCTGAAAATGCATCTGTAGATGTAAAGATGTGTCCTACGATGTTGAAATTTCCTGTGTATCACAACCATCACCCACAGATAGTATGAGAAAAGCATGCAGGGGAGAAGGAAGTGTCCAAGTCAAATGAAACCAATATAGTCCGTTAAAATTACCCCAGTATGAGGGAGGGGGGAGGGTCTTCTTTTAGAGCATTTCTTCTTTTGGGGTATGTTGAGTCACTGAAAAAATGCAAGCAATTGTGGATCAAGAATCCTGAAACACTTTGGGCTGAATTCATTTAGAAACATAGAAAGATGACGGCAGATAAGGCCTACAGCCCATCAAGTCTGCCCACACTATTTACCCACCCTCTTAAGTCTACTGACTCCCTAAAGTATAATTGTAATTATACTGTCACTCTACTGACCCGCTCATTCAAGTCCATTCAAGTTTTCACAGGAAGTGGATAAATACTGTTGGTGTACAAATTTCAAGTGTTGTAAAATTAGATATTCAACAGTCAGCTTATGATTATATTCTGACTGGACACTTTGATGGTGTGGATAATGAGGAAGGACCTAGCACAGCTTGAAGAACAATCCAGAACTTGACAGCTTAAATTTAATGCTAAGAAATGCAAGGTAATAAACCCCCAAAGGGAAGAACTTTTGTGCATGAAAGAGAAGTAGGGCTTGGGCGTAATTGTATGTGATTATTTTAAGGTGGGCAAACAGGCAGTAAAGGAGAGCTAGAAAGATGCTTGGGTGCATGGCAGTGCTTGAGAGAGTCCAGAGAAGAGCAACTAAGCTAATTAAGGGAATGGAAAACCTCTCGTATACTGACAGACTGAAGGAGCTGGGGCTGTTCTCCCTGGAGAAGCGGAGACTTAGAGGTGATAGAAACCTTCAAGATCCTGAAGGGCATAGAAAAAGTAGACAGGGACAGATTTTTCAAATTATGGGGAACCACAAGTACAAGGGGGCACTCGGAGAAATTGAAAGGGGACAGGTTTAGGACAAACGCTAGGAAGTTATTTTTCACCCAGAGGGTGGTTGATACATGGAACGCGCTTCCGGAGGCTGTGATAGGCAGGAGCACGTTACAGGGCTTCAGTGAAGGTTTGGATAGTTCCTAGAGGACAAAGGGATTGAGGGGTACAGATAGGAGTAGAGGTAGGTTATAGGGATAGGAGTAGAGGTAGGTTATAGAAATAGTCAGGGACCACTGCTCAGGCAATAGGCCTGATGGGCCGCTGCGTGAGCGGACCGCTGGGCGAGATGGACCTCTGGTCTGCCTCAGCGGAGGCAACTTCTTATGTTCTTATGCATAGTTTGAAGAATGGCCAGTAGAAAAAAAGGGGGTAATAATGCCCCTGTATATACTCTGGCAGACCTCATTTAAAATTGTATACAATTCTGGAGACCACAACTTTAAAAGGATCTAAACAGGATGGAGTCAGCTCAGAAGAAAGCTACTAAAATGGTCGGTGTTCTTCATTATAAAGTATATGAAGCCAGACTTATATATACTTTGGAATAAAGGCAGGAGAAGGGAGATAGGATTGAGATATTTAAATAACTACTGTACATGGCATGAATATTCATGAAGCGAGTCTCTTTCAGTTGAAAGGAAGCACTGGACTGAGAGGGCCTAGGCCAGGGGTGGGCAACTCCGGTCCTCGAAGGCCGGAATCCAGTCGGGTTTTCAGGATTTCCCCAAGGAATATGCATTGAAAGCAGTGCCTAGTCATTGGGGAAATCCTGGAAACCTGACTGGATTCCGGCCCTCGAGGACCGGAGATGCCCACCCCTGGCCTAGGATAAAGGTGAAAAGGGATAGACTTTGAAGTAACCTCAGAAAATACTTTTTCACTGAAAGGCTGATGAATAAATAGAATAGCCTCCCACTGAAGGTGGTAGAAACAAACAAACCAAAAAAAGCATCTGAAATCAAGAAAGCTTGGGATAAATCCGTTGGAAGGCATAGGCAGGCAGACTAGATCAGCCGTATGAACTATTCTGCCTTAATTTTTCTCTGTTTCTGTTTCTATGAGGGGCCAATACCTATTTCCTATTCCACATATACCAATCCAGTTAGACTTACCTTTCATACTTCTCACAGGCAGTGACATAGGATGGAGCAGTGTTTTGGTGGGGCCTTGTGTCAACATTGGTTGACACATACGTATACTAGTTTGAATTTGCAGCAGGTAAGAGATTCACTTTTTCATATACACGCCTCTGTCTCTTGCTCTCTCTCTTTCTTCTTTGTCTCCATCTCCCTAGCCTAATATCAGTGCTCTTTCATTCCCCTCACTGCCTCATTCTCATGTCTCTCCTCTTCAGCCCCCTTCTCCCCAGTTTTTTTTTGTATCCATTCCCACCCAGTTTCTCTTTCTTAATCATCTGCTATCAACAAATCTCCCACTCATTGTTTTTTGTGTTCCATCTTCGTGGCTTCTTCCTCTTTTTACTTGGTTAAAACTTCTGCTACTTATCAGCAGGGACAGGAAGAGGGAAGTGGGTTATGCAGCCAGTACCTTCTAGCTCTGCTGCAGCTCTTAGATGATCATGGGCTGATTAATAAGGAGGATCAGCAACTGTGTGATAGTCCATACCTAATGTTATATCTGACCTAGATCAAATGACCAATGTCTAATTGGGTGGGCCTGAGTCCAAAATGTGGGCCCACTCAAGTATGCTCATGTGTTCAAATAAAGTACAGTATATTAATCTTTCCATCATGCATGGGTAAATTCAGCTTCCTGAAACTGTGGACTAAAATAAATATGATAAAATGGAGAAGGTCCTTTATCTAAGGTTTTCTTTCTATGAGGCATGAAATGATTATTGGTTAAATTTAGTTCCTAATGTAAGGGCATGTTTTACTGTCAAGAAGTAAATTGGTTCTATTAAACTTACGTTTTATAAAAAAATAAGTTCATGATAATTTATGATGCGATAATGGACCAACAACAGAGCCAGCTCAGAAGTATCTGGCATCCAAGGAAAACGCTGAGCTTTGACTCCACCCCTTCACCCCCCCAGGTTAGCACAAAACAATCTGTTGCCTGAGACAATGGATATGATGGTTTCCTTAAGGCACCCAGCAGAAAGTCCCCCATAAGAGCTCTGATTAGTGGTGAGAAGGAAGGGTCACATTATTCAGATCACAGGCCAGGCATTTTCCCCAAGAAATAAGAAAAATTGGGATCGCCTAAGCTCCACATTCTGGTGGGAGTCACTGTGTTTGTATTATCGGTATGAACGAATATTAGCAGAGCAAAATGATCAGTTCCAGGCATTTAATGATATCTGAAGCCCATTGGATATGTTTGTTAAAGACCATGGCGGTATAGGATGGTTTCTTTTATTTTATTCAGATTATTTATTGCATTCTTCATATTCTTCATACACATCCAGGAGGGGTAAGGGGGGTTGGGTTTTAAGAATTTGATGTAGTATAGAAAGTGCTGTTTATTTGATTTTATTATAATATTTTCTTGCATTTTGTATAAATTGTTATATAAAATCAAGAAAAATTATAAATAAATAAATAAAACAATTTTTTCTATAAAACAAAAAGAAAAAGAAAGAATACAACTTATACTCCTAGGCTATATAATAAAGAATTTAAAATGTTAAATTATGCAGCCTAGGACTCTAATAGAAAAAATGTTGAATTCTGATCTTTTACAGTGAACCAACACAGTTTTAACATAAATATATTCTGATCCAATAACAAGAATAGAGAAAAACGGGGGCATTTCCATATTGAACTCACCATACAAGTAATGCTTGCAAGCAACAAAAACCCTTTTCGGAAACCAGACTTATCTAATGATCAGGACCAGAACTCATGCAATAGGGGCAGAAATAGAAATCTTTCAATGGATTCTAAATATTTCGAATGGTAAAACGTAACATGGCATTACCAGAGAAGTAGAAAATATTGAGAAAGAGGTGGTGGAAGTCATTGTTTTTAAAAACACTGAGTGCTGCTGGCTAATTTAGACCCAGATATTCAGTACTGGGCCTTATCGGGACACCATATCCAGGCCATATCTGGGCAGCATCTAGTATAATTATCCAGTGTTGTACCCACATAGCTAACAGGCATAAATAGGACTGCTGTTTAGTTGGTCCTATTTGCCTGGCTAGCTATGCATCTACCAGCATTGAGTAGCATAATTTACATCTTCAACCAGATTCTGCCAATGGACTACTCTGGCACTCACCAGACAGTGCTGTGGTGAACAGAGGGGGTATTCAGTGACCAGGGCAGGATTACTTCGTCGAGGGCCCCTAGGCACACAAGTACACTGGGCCCCCTGCCCCCCCCACCCCACCATGCGCCCAGGCAGAAACAGGAAGCTGCGTCAGAGGGAAGCTTTAGGCAAGCAGAACCGCTTGCACAGTTACAGTTCCCGTTTCCTTTCTTACCCGCGTTGCTTGCTTGTCTTACTTTCCGTTGATGGGGGGGGGGGGGGGGGGGCACGTTGCCGGTCAATGCTGGAGAGGCCCATCGCCGTTTGGAAAAAACAATGTTGATGCCCTCCTTCATCGGGCCCCCCTGACCTTTTCAGGCCCTAGGCACGTGCCTATTTGGCCTATTGGTTAATCCTGCCCTGTCAGTGACGCTACAAGGTTAAGAGTTGCTGAATTCCTGTTCCTGACCAACTCAGCATGATTTAACTAGGCAGGAGACTCTCTTGCCTAGTTAAATCATTATGAATATTGGGCCGAACAGATGTGAAGGAACATTTTCAACATGACATCTAAATCCAATTTTGGACGTTTTGGGGAAAGCGTTCAAGTATCCAGTAGAGAAAATGATCATTTTCAAATAGAAAAACGTCCAACATTTGGTTTCAAAAGTGGACATTTCCCATATGTGTTTGTCCTCATTGTATCTATCTTTTTGAACCATTAAAAAAAAAAAAAAAGTCTAAATGAAAAATACACAAAAACCAACGATTGGAACATAGGAGGACTCAGAATTTTTAGCAGACTGACCACACAGATATCCCAGAAGAGCAATGGGACATCCAAGGAGACACTGCACAAAAAGGTCCTAGATACACAAGTCACCATAACCATAACACACTTACATTGTATGGGGAGCCCTCCAAACCACACCCAAAACCTACTGTACCCAACTGTATTCCTCCCCAATAGTCTTTATTCCTTTATGTCAGTACAATAGGTTTTTTATGGGGTTTGCTGGATTCAAGTTTTCCACTACAAGTGTACAAGTTTCAGTGGGATATAGTCCTGGGTTCCCTTCTCTGCAGTCCACTGCATCGACCATCAAGCTACTCCAGAGACCTAGAATGACATGGTGACAAAATTCATCACTGTTCCTGTCCCTGCGGATAACTGCGGGAAACAATCCCATGTCATTCTTTAGTGTTTATCTCAACCTCAGTCCTTCTACACCAGCATTCTTCAATGCAAGGCTTGAGGGTCAGTGGTTGTGCCCATTCATTCTCTGATTCTTCCTTCTCTCGTTAAAGAATGATATGGTGATGTTTTTTTATTGTATCATTTTAACCCCTGATAGTAACATAAATATGAAATGTAATGTCCTCTATCAACCATAGGAAAAGCCACCAACTGACAGTGGGAGTTAGAAAACACCCAATATGAAGAAGACAGAACTAGCATGTTTTGAGTAAAAATGTTTCTTTCTTTGAGTATCCTTCTAGAGCTGGGTTCTCAAACCACTCCTCAGGACACACCTTTAGATAGCCACTATAGAATGAAGGTTGTATATGAAATCTATCTCAAACCTGACCGTCTAGGTGTGTCCCAAGAACCATGGTTCTAGAAAACGGATGCCCAACCTTGGCCCTCAAGGGCCACAACCTAGATAGATTTCAGGATTTCCACAATAAATATGCACAAATTTGATTTACATACAATGGGGGTAGTGCATGCAGAGAGAATTCATGCGTATTCATTGTGAAAATCCTGAAAACCCAACTTGGTTGCAGCCCTAAAGGACTGAGGCTGAATATCTCTGTTCTACAGAAAAGTATTGAATAAACAGCTTTTGCCCATAATAGGAGCTTAGTCAGTTAATTAGTATTCTCTCTCTCTCTCTCAAGAAAATCTAAAAACAAAAAAACGAACCCCTTCCTATAAGAATCTGTTGAATAACAAACCTAAATGTCAAACACCTGCGTGCCAAGGCTACCTCCATGCGCCTCCCTTCACTTGGCAGCCCAAGCTTTTCTGCTTTGATTTGGCAGCTTTAAGGAGCCTAGGGGCTGGAGACATAGGCTTTTCTAATGAAAGGTGCAGGTGTTATATAGACAGTGGTTTTTCAGGATATGCCTTCTTTGTATCCCTTTTTCATACCACAGACTTCTCAGAATGGCACATCCTGTAAACAGAAGCTAGAGCTAACACTACAAGGTTCAATTAAAGAACCAATTGCAAATACCAACCAAAACTGTAAAAAAAAAAACACCTGCTACTTAGCAGGAGAGGTATCTCAGCCAACCGTTATATCAAAGCGCAGGCTGGGTCAAATCACTGTGCTGTGCAGTGTTAATATTGCTAAAGACCCTGAAAAGAAGACACTCACTTTTCACATAAAAATGAGTTGCTGCATGATTTAACCTTCACACCCTTCCTCCATATGTAGACAACATAAGAACATAAGAATCGCTGCTGCTGGGTCAGACCAGTGGTGCCCAGCAGTCCGCTCACACGGCGGCCCTTTGGTCATAGACCAGCGCACTAACTGAGACTAGCCCTATCAGCGTACGTCCTTGTTCAGCAGGAACTTGTCTAACTTTGTCTTGAATCCCTTGTTTTCCCCTATGACATACTCCGGAAGAGTGTTCCAGTTTTCTACCACTCTCTGGGTGAAGAAGAACTTCCTTATGTTTGTACGGAATCTAACCCCTTTCAATTTTAGAGTGCTTTCTCGTTCTCCCTTCCTTGGAGAGGGTGAACAACCTGTCTTTATCTACTAAGTCTATCCCCTTCAGTACCTTGAATGTTTCGATCATGTCCCCCATCAATCTCCTCTGTTTGAAGGAGAAGAGGCCCAGTTTATCTAATCTTTCGCTGTATGGCAGCTCCTCCAATCCCTTAACCATCTTAGTCGCTCTTCTCTGGACCCTTTCGAGTAGTACCGTGTCCTTCTTCATGTATGGGGACCAGTGCTGTACGCAGTACTCCAGGTGAGGGTGCATGGACATTAATAATAGCTCTGCCATTGGACAGCAATTCAAGCAGCTCAGCCTATACTTGTCTGGAAGAAGTATTAATGTGTGTGTCACTGCACTAGGTGCATGCATTTACCCTGTGGTCTTCCTACAGCATTTGAGGACCTCGATCCCAATAATGGCATCAACATATCGAAATCATGACATAATGGAAATGATTATGAATGTTTTTTTTGTTAAAACTATTGATGCAAATTAATATAGATTCTTTAACTAAACCATGTTAAGTGCTAATTTCAAACCTAACTTGCGAAAAAAAGTCTACCTCAATATGTGTTGAAGCATTTTGTGATAGATTGGTTCTTAGTCACACTCATCTTAGGCTATTCATTGTTAAAAAAAAACTATTTGGGGGGAGGGTTAGGAATGGGCTTGGAAACACTTAGCCAGCAAGCACAATCACATTATTGTGGACTAACTGGTTAATGCAGGGCACTTAGGACCTGATTCTATAAAGAGCGCTTAAAATTGAGGCACCGACTAATGTGGTGCTATATAGAATCTTGCTTAGTGCTGGTAGACATCCTAAATTTATTTAATTTTCTATACTGTTCTCCCAAGGGAGCTCAAAACTATTTACATGAATTTATTCAGGTACTCAGACATTTTTTCCCTGTCTGTCCTGGTGGTCTCACAGTCCATCTAATGGACCTGGGGCAATGGGGGATTTAGTGACTTATCAAGACTCACTGGTTCCAAGGTTTAATCATTGATCCTCAAAACCTCCCCCTCCTGATTTTAAGATTTATAAAATAACATATTCTTGATTCATTCTTCTTAGAAAAATATCTTCTTTCACTTAACTATATAATCTTATCTTTCACCCAGCAGATTTGGACTTGGTGCATCTATTAAGATAAGTCATTCAGTTTTTCTGCTGGGTGGAGGATCAATGATTAAACCTTGGAACCAGTGAGTCATAAGAACATAAGAATTGCCGCTGCTGGGTCAGACCAGTGGTCCATCGTGCCCAGAAATCTGCTCACGCGGCGGTCCTTAGGTCAAAGACCAGTGCCCTAAATGAGACTAGCCCTATCAGCAGGAACTTGTCTAACTTTGTCATAAGAACATAAGCAATGCCTCCTTTGGGTCAGACCTGAGGTCCATCGCGCCCAGCAGTCCGCTCACACGGCAGCCCAACAGGTTCAGGACCTGTGCAGTAATCCTCTATCTTTACCCCTCTATCCCCTTTTCGAGCAGGAAATTGTCCAATCCTTTCTTAAACCCCAGTACTGTACTCTGCCCTATTACGTCCTCTGGAAGCGCATTCCAGATGTCCACCACACGTTGGGTAAAGAAGAATCTCCTAGCATTTGTTTTGAATCTGTCCCCTTTCAACTTTTCCAAATGCCCTCTTGTTCTTTTATTTTTTGAAATTTGAAGAATCTGTCCCTCTCTACTCTCTCTATGCCCTTCATGATCTTGTAAGTCTCTATCATATCCCCTCTAAGTCTCCTCTTCTCCAGGGAAAAGAGACCCAGTTTCTCCAATCTCTCAGCGTATGAAAGGTTTTCCATCCCTTTTATCAGATGTGTTACTCTCCTCTGAACCCTCTCGAGTAATGCCAGGATAACTTCTTTCGTTCTGGTTGTAATACCCTTCTTGATTATACCTAGCATTCTATTCGCTCTCTTAGTGGCCACTGCACACTGTGCCGTCGGCTTTATTGTCATGTCTATCATTACTCCCAAGTCCCTTTCTTGGGTACTCTCATTCAATAGGATCCCTCCCATCGTATAGTTGTACCTCAGGTTTCTGCTTCCCACATGTAATACTTTACATTTCTCAACGTTGAACTTCATCTGCCATCTCGTCACCCATTCCCCTAGTTTGTTCAAGTCCCTTTGCAATTCTTCACAGTCCTCTTTAGTCCGAGCTCCACTAAATAGTTTGGTGTCGTCCTCAGATTTTATTATCTCATACTTCGTCCCTGTTTCTAGATCATTTATGAATATATTAAATAGCAGCAGCCCGAGTACCAAGCCCTGCTGAACACCACTCATGACCCTCCTCCAGTCCGAGTAGTGGCCCTTCACTCCTATCCTCTGTTTCCTACCCACCAACCAGTTTCTGATCCATCTATGTACGTCTCCATCCACCCCATGGTTCTTCAGTTTCCGGAGTAGACGTTCATGAGGCACCTTGTCAAAGGCTTTTGGGAAATCTAGGTATATGATGTCTATGGGGTCTCCTCTATCCATCCGTTTGTTAATTCCTTCAAAAAAGTGTAATAAGTTTGTTAGGCACGATCTCCCCTTGCAAAAACCATGTTGGCTGGTTATCAGAAGTTTGTTTCTTTCAAAATGTTCATCGATGTTTTCTGTTATCAGTGCTTCCTCCATTTTCCCCAGAACCGAGGTCAGGCTCACCGGTCTGTAGTTTCCCGGGTCACCTCTTGATCTCTTTTTAAAGATGGGCGTAACATTGGCTATCTTCCAATCCTCCGGGATCACGCCTGTTTTCAGGGATAGGTTGCAAATTTGCCGGAGTAGTCCCGCTATCTCCTCCTTTAATTCCTTCAGGACCCTTGTCTTGAATCCCTGGAGGGTGTTTTCCCTTATGACAGACTCCGGAAGAGCATTCCAGTTTTCTACCACTCTCTTACGTTTGTACGGAATCTTGGCTTAAAGGTTCATTTAACAAATGTCCAAGCTTTTTTCTGAGATCCTCAACCACCCTGTACTAAGCACTTTAGGGCAAATTCTATAAGAAGCGCCCAAAAGCTGGGCGCCAATATAGGCACCGTTCAGCGCGATTCAAATAAAATCGGGCGCTGTTTAGTGAATCACGCTGAGCGGCACTTATTTTGCAGGCGCCCATTAAATAGGCCAGCTCTAGGCACAACTAAAAGTTAGGCGACCATACGAGCGCTTAAGCACGCTTAAGAGCGGCGATTCTGTAACAAGGCGCCTAACACAAAGCCACACCCATGCCTAACACGCATAGCGCCTATGTTTTTGAAGGTTGCCTAAATTTTTAGAGGCGCCTTGTTACAGAATCGCGCTTTCTTGATAGGTGCCTAAGTTTCAATCAGTGCTGATTAAAAAGCTTAATTGAGCTCGTTATTTAATTTAGATAGGCGCCTCCGAAATAGGTGCCTAACTTTAGACGCTGGTTACAGGATTTGGGTGCTGCAACTTATGGGTCTCTGTTTATTCAGTGGATGGCTCCTTTTTGATCCCATATGCCATCTTTAAGTTGAAGTAGTGGGATTAAGTGACTTACTAGGTTTGAACCCACAACCTCTGGGTGCTGAAGCTTTAACCGCTGTGCCACCCTCTCCCCTTAGGCTCACCCTATTTATGCCAGGGTTTTCTTCACCTAAATACTTACTCCTAAGTTAGGCAACTAACTCGAAAACACACCCATGATCGCCCCAACCACATCCACTTAAGATGGGCACTTTGGACTAAGCACCTGCTTTTTATAGAACCGTATTTTTTGTAATGCACCTAACTTTCAGTTAAGTCCATTTAAAGCCCATTATGGGGTATTAAGTATCAATTAACTCACCCTTTTATAAAAACGTAAGAGGCTTTTAGTGCTGACCGGGCGCTGAATGCTCCGCGATGCTCCGATAGTCATAGAGTTCCTATGAGCATCGGAGCAGCGCATCGGCCCAAACTGGGAAAATCCCTTCTCTTCAGAATCGCAGGTCTTTGGAACGACTTTACTACCCCGCTGTGGAACCCGGGCTCCCTCCAATTATTCCGCAAGCAACTGAAAACCTGGCTTTTCACTGAAATGTAATTCTATCCCCCCTTATTCTTCTCTTCTATATATAAGTTCATGTAAACCTTTTTTTTCCTTATCTTCCTATATTTTAAGTTCTTGTAAACCGTGCCGAGCTCCACATCCGTGGAGATGATGCGGTATATAAACTTAAGGTTTAGTTTAGTTTAGGGGTAAGTTAGACGCCTACATCAGAAAATGACATGGGGACAAATTTGTCCCCATGTCATTCTCTAGGTGCCTAATTTGCCTAACTTTAGGTAGACTATACAGAATTTGCCAGTTAGTGGTCCCTTATTATGTTTTTTTGCAGGTCTAGCATGCTAATGGAGAAATTGATGCAAGACCGGCAAAAAAATCAAAGACATTTGTGGGATGCTGAAAAACGGGCTTATTGCATCCTAATGTAAGATTTTCCTGTAAATTAAGACCAGATGTTGCTGTCGCTGAGTGAAACGTCCCTAAATGAGGCATGCAATTGCAATGTTCATTTATAAGCAGCTTTTTTCAAAAATCGTTTGACAATTGTCCTTTTAAGAGTCTACTGTACTTTCTCTCTATTCTGTTTCAACGGGTTTCCCCTCCTTTATCCGAAAGCTGCTTTGGAAAATGCTAAGAGGCAATTTTTAATTAGTCTATCATTTGAGGACGATTATATTTGTAGATGACAAAGCACCAGATTAATTTTTTGAGTCATTCTTTTGATCCGAAAGGCTCTAGAGTTATGTTATTTTTTGGCTTATCTCAGAGCCTTTTGATGAACAGTGCAATAAATTATAGAAAATCCAGTGCAATATTTCATTATCCAGAAGCACCTTAATAGGAATTTCACTGGCCCAGAGTTCAAATATAGCTCTGAACTGGATGAGGCTTTCCAGTTTCTTTTGCATCTCCTTGTCAAAGTTCTGCTTTAAAATCACAACTTGTCATTCACAGTCCTTGTCCACTTAGAAACATTTCTGCTCGGAATAACAAGCTTCTCTTTATAATGACAGGGGTTGCCATACAACTTATTTTGAAGAACTGGAAAAACTGGGATCGATTAAGTTATACTTTTTGGCTGGAATCTCTATGTCACACTTTTAAAATGGAACGTATGATGGCCATACAACAGGGACATTATAGGAAGTTTATGGATATTCTGTAAGGAGTGATTGTTGATTTTGCCCATTGATAATACACATCCAGGGTGGGTGGGTGGTGGGAAGATATATTTTTAATTTGAGTACAAATTGTTGAATATGTAGTGTGTGTGTGGGGGGGGATATATGTGTTTGTCATAGAATATATTTTTGAATTTAAGTGATGTTAAAGTATAAAATGGCCTTAAATGAATAAAGATTTATATATAAAAAAAAACCCAAAACATTTCTGCAACAATTTCTAAAAAATGAATTTAAGAAAATAAGAGAAGGCAGATAAATTGGGTCTAATCCAATCTCTTTTAAGTGAAGTAGAAGTAACTCATATAATTTGAAGAAGAAACAAAAAGCTATGGAAGAACATGCAGTCTTTATGAACAGATAACTGGCATCAGAGTTGACAGTGAGTCATCTTTTGTGACCCATCACACCTTTGACCCATGACCCATACCCATAGTTAATTTTCACAGCTATAGATGCAGTGTCAACAGATATAGGCCTCTAGCTAACTGGCACTGCATTTCTCACAAACCGATCAATCGGCGTTTGCCTACCTAGTCTGGTGACAGCCCATAGCTTTATTTGATCTGTCATATTTTTTTTTTTTTTGTTCCCAGTGGTGTAGTGAGGGTAGAAGGCACCTGTAGGGGTGCCCACCCCCGCACTCTCCTATCCTCCCTTCGCACAACCTGTACCTCTTAAAATCTTTGCCAGCACGAGCAGATTCTCCATCCTGTTGCTTGTACTGGCTTTCCTTCTGACGTCACTTCCTGGCTCTGCGACCCGGAAGTTATTTCAGACTGCAGCATGGACTGCCCAGAAGGGCTCTGCGGGCTGTCATTAGCTCATTGACCACTGCATAGCATACTGCCCAGAAACAGGAAGTTCTGAAAGCAGCCAGGACACTACAGAGAGAAGCTTCAGGCAATAAAAAGCAGCCTGCACTTATCATTGCAATGTTAAGGACAATTGTAGAGGGCTGCCAGGGTGGAAGTGGCTTTGTTGAACATTTCAATAGCTTTCTTCATAATAAATTATGGAATCTCAGGCAGTGGTGGCGATTATCACATGCTGCACTCAGCTGTACTGGAAACCTTGGAGTTCAGCAAATAGAAAGTAGTGTCAGAGGATGACCAAATGCAGCAAAAGTGAGGCTTCTGGGTCACTTGAATATGGGGGTGAGATAATCGCTTATACTCCCCGAGACTCCATGTTGAGGTAAACACAGCATTCCGCATTAACATTTTGATGCATTAATTGCATTATTAATGCATTAATTGCTCATACCTAGCAGATAATATATAGAAATAAAAAGAAATAAAGCAAAACAAAAATAATTAAAGTGATACCTTTTTTATTGAACTAACTAGAACATTTTTAGATTAGCTTTCGAAGGTAACCCTTCTTCAGATCAGAGATAAAAAAAAATGTATTAGTATACATGCCTGAAACAAAAAAAATATTTTCCAGAAATGACGTGAAAACAAAGATTTTTCTTCTCCCTGCTTTTCCTTCCTGCCAGCCTCAGATTATTATTCCACTTCTCCTGTGATCTTAGATTCTTATTCCTGTCCTTGCACCCTTTCACTATGATCTCTGGTTCTTACCTTCTCTCCAGGAAGTTCCAAGTCCTTTTTCTCTCCTGTCAGATCTTCAGTTAATTGAACTTCACAACTCCATCTGGTTTTCTGTGATACACACATATGTGCATCCATTATGGGATGGTAGAAAACTGTCTGAGACCCATTTCCAAAATTAGGAATAGGAAACAAGAGAGCCAAATGTTGAAGGCACCAAGATTGCAGGCAAAGAGGAGCCTTTTCCCTATTAGTTTAGGGTCACCAACCAGAGCCACCTCAAAGAGGAGCAACCGTGACACTCCGCAATGAGGCAAATCTTACCTGACAGACCCTCAGCAAAATCGCTTATAAAAATGTTAAAAATAACGGGCCCAAGAACTTTGAGGCCCACTACTGATAACGTCCTTTTCCTCAGAGAGATCTCCATTGACCACTACCCTCTGTCACCTTCCACTCCACCAGTTCCCAATCCATTCTGTCACTTTGGGGCCCAAGACACCTATGTGGAACATTGTCAAAGGCTTTGCTAAAATCTAAATACACCACATCTAGCACACTCCCTCTATCCAGTTATCTGGTCACTCAGTCAAATAAATTGATCAGATTTGTCTGACAAGACCTGTCTCTAGAGAATCCATGGTGTTTCTTGCTCTCTCCTTTTAAGTTGTATTATATAAATCTAATGGAGAAAGTTGGATTAAGGGGGGAATTCCTCAAAGGGTTCTAAGCGTCTTACCGTATGCAATCGTGTTAATGTATGCTAACTGCTGAAGATACCAATAGGAATTCTACAAGAGTAGCCAAAAGTTAGGCAGCGGTAGCCACCCTACTGTCACCTAACTTAATTGGTTTAATTGCCTTTGGTTTACATCAGGGTGTCCAACCTGCGGCCCAAGGGCCGCATGTGGCTCCGTGAAATATTTTGTGTGGCCCCGGTCAAGAGCGATGCAGTGTTTTCCTCTGCTGCCTCCGGGTGTTTACCATCTTGCTGGCTCCCTCCTGTATCTTGCTGCAGCGTTTGCACGTTTGAGCGGCCCCATAAACATTTTTTTCGGCCAATGCGGCCCAGTGAAGCCAAAAGGTTGGACACCCCTGGTTTACATGATAATTGATTGTGTTGCTTCAAAGCAATTAGACGATAGACGGTCATTAAAAAAAAAAAAAGAAGAAGAAACCACCTCCACAAACGACGCTATGGAGGAACCTACTGGCATCTAAGGATAAAATAGACATGGTTAATGCCAGAAGTACCCTTAGGCGTCAGTAGGCGCCTGCCTAGTCATGATTCTTATTACAGCTAGGCGCTGGCCTACATTTCCAGCACTTATCTGTGATGTGGCTACAATTCTATAAATGGTGATGACGCATGATTGACACGCAATTTGTGAGCGCTTACTGATCTCAACACTGTTTATAGAATCCGGGGCATAATGGGCTTCAAAGAAGGTTTGGATAGGTACCTGGAGGACAAAGGGATTGAGGGGTACAGATAGGAGTAGAGGTAGGCTATAGGGATAGGATTAGAGGATTAGAGGCAGTTACAAAATTAGTCAGGGACCACTGTTCAGGCAATAGGCCTGATGGGCTGCCGCGGGAGCCTCTGGTCTGCCTCAGCGGAGGCAACTTCTTATGTTCTTATCTTTAGCAGTTATTGCACCCTTCGATAAAATTCCCCCTAAGAAGTTTCTCTCTGTAATATCCATATCTCTTTTCCCTTAGTTATAAAATAGGAGAAAAGCCCTAATAGATCAGCTCCTATATGTTAGCAATGTGCACAGAAAACATTTTTTTTTGGGGGGGGGGGGCATGTTCAGCCTTTTAGTCTGATTTTCAAACATTTTTTGTTTTATTTCACGTTTGGATAAAAAGCATTTTAACAAGCATTAAACCATTTAACATGGTTGCTTTTAAATCATAACCCCCTCGTCCTACAGTAACGCACCATAGCCGCCATGTGACCCTTGGCTGCTTACCAGGTACAAAACTTAGATTGTGAGCCTGCTTGGGACAGAGATAATACCTGCATATAATGATTAATAGCAGTAGTAGTAATATGATCACGTTTCAAGTTTTATTTGAGTCTGATAAATCGCTTATTGGTACAAAATTGATAAAAAGATAAGCATATATTTAGACATACAATTTAAAATTTAGGATAATGGGCTTCTCAGTGGTTCCCAAACCTGTCCTGGGGGACCCCCATCCAGTCAGGTTTTCAAGATATCCCTAATGAATATGCATGAGAGAAATTTGCATATAATGGAAGTGACAGGTATGCAAATCTCTCTCATGCATATTCATTAGGGATATCTTGAAAACCTGACTGGCTGGGGGTCCCCCAGGACAGGTTTGGGAACCACTGGGTTAGACAAATAGACTTACAGACCAACTAATACACAAGGTAAGAGGGAACAGGACTACAATTCAGTATTTTTTAAGTACAGAGGAGAACCATATATGGAGAAAACAATAGGGAGGGAAGAGTGCAATCAAAGAAGGAAACTAATATAAAGTTTATAAATAGTTTAAAGATTAAAAGCATCTTTAAAAAGAAAACTTTTTAAATTACTTTTAAAACGACTCAAAGTTGTTTTCCTCTCAAATGCTGAGGCATTCCAAAGCTGCGGTGCCATCACTGAAAACATATCATGTCGTCGTGTTCCAATAACTTTCAAAGAAGGGACTACTATAAGCTTTTGATTAGTAGACCGGAGAGAACGCAAAGTGCTATAAGGGATGAGTAATTTATCAATAAATTGAGGGTTTTGAATGCTAAAAGTAAAATTTTGAAGGTAATACGATGGTTAATTGGAAGTCAATGAGATTTAGTCAGAAAAAGAGTTACATGATCATATTTTTTACTGTTGTGGATAACAGGTTATCCTAGGTTATTGTGCATTAAATCAACTTAGCGTGCATTTTAATTTTTAGGCTACTGGAGCAAATGCACAACATTCTTGTGTGTGATTATTCTTTCACTATTGTTCCTATCTCACAGAAATTTCCAAGAACCAAGGAGACTGGCAAAGTGTTTAAACTTCTAAGCAGCTAATTGTGTCGGTTTTTCTCGGAAATATTATTTTAAGGCAGTCCTTGGATGTTGCATCAATAAAAGCAAGCCAGTTCTGAAACTATTCCAGTTTTGAGACAAGTCAAGTGGCCGGAGGGCTTAGAACTGTAAACACAATGGTTACCAGAACGGTTGCCGATGGAATGAGCAAGGCTTCACCTGCAGCCCTTTCATTCGGCATTTAGTCAAGATTCTACTTCATACCTGAACAGAATTTTTGAAAATGTGTTCCTGTCTTGAACCTGGATTTTCAAAGGGAGGCATTGTACAAAAATTATGTTTTATCCTTTAAGATAATTGTTTCCTAAGTACTGGGAAGTTTATGCCTTTACTTTGGTGAATTTAAGATTTACTGCTCCAAAAAGTTTTCTTCTTGGATGGCAGACACTGTAAAGTAAAAATATGATTAAGCCTGGGTAGGATTCAGAAAGAGATGCAGGCCAACATGTGGAAAATATTTTCAGGGTTTTGGTTTGGGTTTTTTTTTTGGGGGGGGGGGTGTCACTGTCAGATTTTTCTATCTTTTGGCAGGCATTGTTTGGTCAATTTCATGCATTTTGTACAAAAAAAATAAATGTGCATTAGAGCTTTTTAATGCATATAACTCAACTGAAAGCACATTAATTCATATGGGGAAAAAAACAGAAGGGAGGGCGGTAGGGTTTTTTTCTTGAGCAGAAAGGCTGGTCAGAAGAAAATTCTACTATTTGGTTAAAAGAGACGGTTGCACTGCAAAAGCATCTTCAAAAAGCATGGTTTTTAGGCTGGATTTAAATTTGTCTAATGAATTAATTTCTCATATATAAGCTGGCGCTGACTTCCATAATGGGGGAGTGGTGACGGAGAAAATGCAATTTCTCATAGTATTAAATAACCCTTAACAAATATTAAACAAATACCACATCGTTTACATCACCCTTAAGCTGTAATAATGATACAGAAAGCTCATCAAGTTCATAGTTCTTCTTTTTAATTAAATACCTGGACAAAAAAACCTACATTTTAAATAATTTCTTAAACCTCACAACTTTATCGCATAAACGTAAATTCCCAGGCATATCATTCCACATAACTGGGACATAACGGGAGGATTTTGCTGTATCAGCATAATGTTCCTCTTTGTGTCTTCCCACATCTGGTCACTGGTGTAGTAAGAGGGGTGCACGGGGGGGGGGGATTAGTCCTCCCCAGGCACAGTCTTTGTAAAGAGGGTAGGCAACCGTCGTCCTCTTGCCGTCGTCCTTCCCGACCCCCGCTGGTGAACACATGCACCCTTTCCCTTCCCTCGTGCCTCTTAAATTTTTACTGTGTGAGCAGCATTATGAATTTGCGGCCCGTGTCGGTGATTCCTCTCTCTGATGTCACTTCCGGGCCCTGCGCCTAGAAAGTGACTTCACGGCGTGGGCAGCAAGTTCGTGCTGTTGTTCTCTCGCCTGGAAAATAAAAAAAGGTATGGGGAAGGGAAGTGTTGGGGGGGGGTCAGGAAGGAGTGGGGGAGGGGGAAGAGAAGAGGGCGGGGGATGGCCACCACCACCCCAGGAGCCACATACCCTCGCCACGCCACTCTTTTCACTGAATATCACACAAGTGTTGTCTTCTCTCTTTCAGGCGTTCTCCCTCCTGGCACATCATCAAGGGACTGAACTTCTTCCTGATGCTTATCTGGCAATCTTCCACATGGAACTCAAAAGATGTCTCTTCATTCCACTGATCTGGATTCATTGACCCTGCTGATTGTGTTTGATATTATTCCAAGCAGCCTGTATAGGTGCCATTCAAAAACTATAAATAAAACATCCAAATTGTTAACTTTTCTCCAAAACAGATCTTTCAGTCTCCGCGTTGCATGATAGTATATTTACAAACCAGGCAAAAAGACTGATGTCCCCATACTCTAGCACCATCTAGGGGTGAAATGAGTTTGTGAAAATGTTTTCTTTTTAATATTATAGTGTTATGTAGAAATTTCCAAATATAATCCTGCACTATCTATTTACATAATATACCTGTTAAAATACATTCCCAGAGTGACTGGTTTTTTTGGGGTGGGGGGGTTATTTTCCTTAGTTCACTGTTTTCTTCTTCTATCTTCCGTTAAATCAAACATCGCTCACTTTCTCATAAGTCAATTTTATGAGCTTATTTTGGCAACAGAATGATATGCAGCAAAACCCTTCATAGCCAAATTTGGTTATAACATACTGAGCTATTATTTCTTTGAGCATTTTTGAGAACAGGATTTGTTAGAACTGTCAAGCTCTGCTGTAACAGGCGCTCTTTGTTCATCTACCTTTGTGTTGGCTCCCAAATCATTTGTTAGAAAGAGACCATTGTATGTTGTTATTGATTCTTGTCCTGGAAACTCATTATTTTAGACTTTGTTGTATTTTGCAGGTGTTTCTAGGGGGGGTCATTCATAAAAGGCTTAGCAATAAAATAGTCGGGCACTCTGTACTCAGAAACCCTGTGCCTAGTTTTCAAGCGTATTCCATTTGAAAACGGACAAAGGTAAAAGAACCTGTGGAAGATTTTTTTTATTATTATTATTTAATCTGCTTTTTATACAAGTAAGATTTCAATGGAAAAGAAGCCACACCGATTTTAAATTAAAATCTGTGCACTTTGAGCCCAATATTCAAAAACTGAGGGCCTGATTCTATATATAGTGCCTATAAAATTGACGGACATCATAATGGTGCTTAGTGTGATTCTAAACTACACTAAACCTTAGGCTTATAGACTGCATCTTCTCTATAACTGTAGAGCTCAGCACGGTTTACAAGAAATTAGAAAGGAGAACAGATACAATATGGATTTGGAATAGTATGGAGAGGAGCAGAATTTACAACTTTGAAAACAGCCAAGTTTTCAGATGTTTTCGAAATGGTTGGAAAGAGCCCAGATCGCGCAGTTGAATAGGAAAATTATTCCACAGCTCAGTAATTTTGAAAAGTAGAGACTTCCCTAATTTGCCAATGTAGGTAACGCCTTTCAACGTAAGAAAGGACAATTTAAGTTTTTGAGTAGATCTGGTAATGTCAGATCTTACAGAAATCCAAGACAGGGGAATTGAAGGAGGAAGGATGCCAGGCAAGATCTTAAATAAACCCTGGAAAGGATTGAAAGCCAATTAAGTTTTTGCAAGAGTAGAGAGACATGATCAAATTTACTTTTTGCAAAGATCAGCCTAGCAGCAGTATTCTGGATCAGTTGAAGTCTTTTTTTGGTCAAGCTTAAATAGACTGAATTACAATAATCCAGCCTCGAAAGGATGATTGATTGAACAAGGACAGCAAAATGTAAATGATGGAAACAGGATCTCACTCTCCTCAACAAATGGAGACTAAAAAAACATTTTTTTTACCAGAAAATTAAGATGATCATTGAATGAAAGTGTTGAATCTATAATGACACCCAGAACTTTACTTGAGAATTCAATCTGCAGTGAGGATCCTGAAGGCAACAGAATGGACGAAGGTAGCTGCTCTAATTTTGGGTCACCCAAAGTAACTTTGTTTTGGACTTGTTCAGTTTCATTTGTACAGTAAGGGCCCAAGAATGAAGTTTCATTATATATTCTATTATATTTTCAACGAGGTTAGTGAGGTTCGAGTCTATCTCAAGGAGAACATAGATGTTGTCTGCATACGTAAATAGTATTTCACAGGGGGATAAACGGAAAAGTTTCAAAGTAGTCATGTAGATGTTGAAAAGAATAGATGATAAAGGTGATCCCTGCGGGACTCCACATGATGACTTCCAAGAGGATGACATGGTGCCATTCATTTTAACAGTATATAAGTGAAATCGTAAGAATTTCAAAAACCAGTCCAAGACTGTGGAATCAATACTTATCTCAAAAAGTTGGTAAATCATAATATCATGGTGAATGCCACCGATCATGGTGAAGGCCGCCGATCGATCGAATTGTAGCAAAATTGCAAACTTATTGCATGCTTGCAATTGCTTAACCTTAGAGATTAGTGAGATCAGTAGAGATTCAGTAATGAGATTAGGTCTTAAACCATGTTGGCAAGATAAAAGAATGAAAAATTTCTCTAAATATGATGAAACTGAGTGGATATAATGGACTCTAACATTTTGGTCAGTAGAGGAATATTCGCTATAGATCAATAGCTAGACGGTGAGGATGGATCTAAGTCAGCTTTCTTCAGTAGTGGGGACAGAACAATGTGACCCATCTCTGCAGAAAAAAAGACCTGATGAAAAGGCAGAATTAATATGTTTGGTACGAGATGAAATGGTCTGAGCAGGAATTTTCTCATATAGATATGAAGAGAATGGATCCAGAGCACATTTGCAGGATCTTAATTTATGCACTTGTAAAAAAAGAACCCACAACAAGGAATACAAAAATCCCAAACACCAAAATTCCCTGAGGTGATAAAGTGAGAGTATCACAGTTGTTCTATTGAGATATTATAATCCCAAAACAAAAAAACAAGAACACACATCATCATCCGAAAATGATACTGAAAAATTGTGTGAATATGTGAGAGTCCTCGGTTTGCAGTGCTAATATCAAAAACAGAGACCCTAACCAGGGCCTTATTTGTCAACTTTATCCCATAAGGGTATGGTCACTGAGAACATCATGAGACCTCTCATAGCATATACTGTACATGTTGAATTTAATAAATCAAATTAAATCATCTTATGCAATTATTTTCTCCATCCCAAATTGTGCAACGGTGTGCTGTTGTTTTTAATCTACACAATGACAAAATTACTAGTCCATAAACACTTATCTTATGTGTTCTCACAGCAAGTCATTTTCAGGGTTCAACAGAGCTCCATTTTGAAGCCTCCCTTCTGCAGGAACCCGCTGCTGTGGAGAAAAATGCCGAAGAATGTGGTATTGGTGATTAGTTGGGAGGAGCAATGTCCAGAGCTTCTGATGAAGACTTACAGGAGGGACATAAAAGGACTGCCAATTAAGTTCATGAACTCATCCTAGAAAAAGTGCTGAATATCACTACGGTCACCTTCAAAGTACTCCCCTTGGAAACTATGCACCGGCATCAGTGCCTAGTCCACCCTTCAAAGCAATTTTGGAACTCTTTTTCTGACCTGCACTTAAATTGTATGTGGACTGGGCATATTCTATAACAGTGCATGGAACTTTTAGGAATGCCCACAATCCACTCAAGCTCCTCCCCTGGTCCTGCCCCCTTTTGATGTTCATGCACTAGAAATGGCATGCCAATTAGCATAACTTATGAGGGATTACTGTAATTACCAATTATTGGCATCAATTTGACTGGTTAAACAATTAAATTGTATGCACAAATCAACTGTGTGCACTGATTTGCATGCACAATGTACGGCCCCATATACAGAATTTCAGGGTAAGTGCCGAAATTTATGCTCCTAAATTTGTTCCTTATTTTCAGTTAAACTTATGCGCACAAGTTTTCAGCTGAAAATTCATCTTAATTAGAATCTTCAGTTACGTGAACCTAATTTATGAATCCAGGGCTTCATTCTATATTTGTCATGTAAAAAACTCAGTGCCAACTACTTGGCGCTAAGTACGATTCTATAAAAGTTAGTTGCTCCTCATAGAATCATACTTTGAGGTGCACCCTATTATGTCAGGATTTTCTTGGCCTAAATGCCTGTGGCTAAGCTTGCACATGACTTTAAAAAAACACCCACGATCCACCCCTAACCACTCCCATTTTTAGGTACATGCACCACCAAGTTGTGTGCGTAATTTCCAACTGTGAGTTGTTATTTGGCCATTATCAACGCCAATTAGACTGATTACCTGGTTCACCTTATGATTGTTAACCCAGTCGAGCTTCATTTTTTTGAAGATGACAAAGTCTATAAATTTAAGGTTTAGTTTAGATAACATTAGCGGAGCCTAGTTCACCTAGGGCCTTTTCCATCATCTCCTATGAGCGTCAGGAGCAGCGTGGGCCAATCAGCGTGGCTCTCTACGCTAAAAAATGCTAGTGCAGTTTGATGGAAGAGGCCCTAGTAAGAGTAACACTGTGCAACAGAGGTTTGGGGGTGTTCTATAGTGATTTGGGGGTCACTGAATTCAAAACTGACCTTAATTTTTCGGTATAGCCCTCTGATTTATGGCAAAAGAGCATTATAGTGCAAAAATGAACATTTTCACTATATTTTCTAATGTTTGGAGCAAATGTTATAACAATCAGTGACATATTATCACATGCTCATGAGAGTTTTCACATTTCCCTCAACCAAGAGACAAAACAAGATCTTCACCTTATTGGCTAGAGAAGTCATATTGATTATCCAGAAAAAAAAAGATAATTAACCCTCCATTTTACTAAGCTGTGGTAGAGGTTTCTACTGCAACCCAGAGTGCTAAATGCACCAACGCTGCTCCAATGCTCCAATGCTCTAATGCTCCAATTCCTATGAGCATTGGAGCAGCGTCGGAGCATTTAGCACTCTGGGCCACAGTTGAAAACTCTCCTGCAACTTTCTAAGAGAAGGCCCAAGAGTTGTTTCCTGTTTTTATGTACTGTTTGTGCTGTATGGTGGGGTTTTTTTTTTTTTTTAATTACTATGAAACTTCACTCTTTTTCCTCTTCATTTGGTGCTTTGGAACCATTATTGTGTGCTTTTGAGGTTGAGTTCAATTTTATTCACTAATTATCTTTAAGTAGCTGGTGGAAAGTTAGCCTGTCCAAAAAGCCAATGCCAATGCTAGATATTATCAGCAAAATCACAGAGGAGAGAGTTTGTCCTATCCAGATGATTGAAAATCACCCTGGGGAAACATCCGTTGCTACAAAGGTTTGGTCATTTCTTATAGAACTCCAGTAACTTCTGGAAGCAATATTAATGGAAATTGACAAGGAACGCCTTAACCCTGGCGATCACTAGATAAGCATATTTTATGCAAACAACCTATCTTGAAAATCAAAATTTAAGAAGACTTGGCATTTTAAAATGTTTATGAACTATTTTTGACATTTTTAAGCTCATTGTCACTTTTTTTCTTTGTGATATTAGGCAGGCACGATTCCACAGTCTCTGTACATTATAGAAATGGAGAACAAATCTTGACTCAATTGATTTGAAATTCTAAGCAGTGGAAAATTAACCATTACTAGGAATTTAAGAGGCCTAAGCAATCACAATAGAGTTCCTCCATCAAGGCTAGACCATGATCTCCTAATCAGTACAAGCCACAGAACAGAGGAGATGCAGCAAAACTCGACAAACAAATCTCCAATCTACTAATTATGACCCAAAACATTCAGAAAAGAAATAAAGACTCTACTTTTAGCGCACCTTTGTAAAAGAGGTGGTTTATGTCAGGTCTGTTTTAATGAAAAAGAACAATAAATCAGTACAGAAATAACACTAGAGTCTCCAATATTCGTGTTATAACAATTGGAGTTGGGTTCCTTAGACCCTCATTAATACAATGTTACAACCACATAAGAATAGGAAAATATTCTCCTGTCATCAAATAATGATAAAAATGCTTTTCATGCAAAAAATAAAAATAAATCTAGCAGTATTTTATTAAATGAACCTTCAATATCTGCATTATATTATGGAAAATAACAGAAATTTAACATACTTCACTAATAGCTAAACACATACACTTTGGTCCAGTCATTTACCAATGGCGTTCCAAGCACTCGAGCATTCAATGTCTTCTTGAGATAGTCAGGGTAAAGCCTGCGATGCTGTTCAACTCCTTGCAACAAGGCCTCATGCTACACTCAGTGTACTCAGTCCAGATTCACTAAAGATAGCGATTCAATTGCAGTTGGCCGGTTTTGAAACGGCGATTGATTCATTGTCTTTTTTGCATGCAAAAGTGTATATTTAAACCCCCACATTTGATTCAAAGGGGCCTGTTCTCTGCCAAGTCGTATGTTACTAAGATGTTGAGCAATCCTCAATTCAGTAGGCCTTTTGGTATGCCCTATATACTATTTACCACAAGGGAAAATGACACAATAAATCAACTGGCTGGAAGACAGGTGTTTATTACCACAATGTCCAACTGTTCCTCATATTTACTGTACATTATTCCAAAGATTCATAAGTCTTTTAGCAGACCACCTGATCAACCCATAGTCTCAGGCAGGGGTTCCATTATAAAGCCTCTGTCACAGCTGGTGGACACATATTTATTAATAATAATAATAATAATAACTTTATTTTTTCTATACCGTCATAATCTTGCGACTTCTAGGCGGTTTACAGTGAAGAGAGCTGTACAATCAGCGAATTACAGGGTAAGAATAGGTAGAATGTCACTGAGTAGTCAGTGATTACAGGGTACAAATAGGTTACAGTATAATCTTAGCATGCTGCATTGAAAGGGCCGGATGGTCAGCGAATTACAGAATACAAATGGTGAGGAAGACACTGTACAGTCGAAGAACAGAATACTCTTAGTGAAGAAGCGTAATAGCAGCATGAAGAGAAAAGCTTTAAAAAAAGCGGGGGCGTTGTCTGGCTAGGAAATAAGGCCAATCATTTCTCATGCAAGATCATATATAAGAGATTTGTCTCATTTTTTGCAACTGTTGCATGATGTTCCCCAGGAGACATGGGTTAGCAGCATATTGGTAACAACAGATGTGACTTCTCTATACACTAGCTGTTTCCCTAGTTAGGGAGCATTTGTTGTCCATTGATTTATCTCATGCACAGACAAAAAGGTGCATTGAAGCACTGAAAAAACATAAAAACCAAACATACACAGTAGATGGCGCTCATTGAGAGACTCTTCAAATGAGAAGGTTAAAAAACAGTAAAACAGAATATGAAAACAAACATAAAAATACCATAAAAAGGAACCCAAAAAAAGCACCTCTCTAAGAGACTATAAATGCAAAAAGAGTACTTTAAAACTGTGAATTCAAGAAAAGGAATATATGTATCAAAATACCAGAGAGCTGTAGCCAAGACCTTAAAACCAACTTGGTTCTGGAAAAACAGGCTGCTAAAACTTAAAAGAGCTGAATAATGTGTGGGGAAAAGTATAAGAAGGGGTACTCACCCACCAAAGACTCCATGGAAACCTGCACACAGCATCAAAGTGAAACAAGTAGGATTACACCAATAAAAACAAGAAAATTACAATGGTTCACAGAACAGTTAAAGGCCATGATGAAAGAAGTAAGAAGAGCAGGAAGAATATGAAGGAAAGAACATTCTAGAACTTTACATTAACTGTAAAAAATAAAATAAAACAATACAAATTAGCAGCCATGGAAGCAAAAAAGTCATACTTCGATAACCTGATTACCCAACCTAAAAATTCCTCCAAATATCTCTTCAGGATCTATAACTCACTGATCTCTACAAAAGACATAACAGAAGGACCAACATCACAAGAACCAGACATAGACAACCTAGCATATTACTTTCAGGAAAAAAATCAGAACTGTGAGAGCATCGTTCACAAACGACCTGGAAGATATCATAGAACCACATATAAATGAATACAGTGAAAAAGAACAGATTCCACCTGACAGATGCTGGTCAAAATTCAACCCAGTCACCATTCAAGAGATCCTAAATTGGCTGAAGAGAATATAAAAAACCCCACTGTTACTTAGATATATGCCCTAACTCATGTCTTCCCAATTTTCTACATTGGCTGACAAATCTAGTAAACAGATGCCTAGAAAATGGACCCCCAAAACAATATCAGCTATACCTAAAGCTGCGGCTGCGGCAAAGAAAGCAAACAGGATGTTGGGCATGATAAAGAAAGGAATCACGAGTAGATCAGAGGTGGTTATAATGCCGCTCTATAGAGCAATGGTCAGACCACACTTGGAATACTGTGTCCAACACTGGTCTCCCTACCTAAAGAAGGATATAAAACTGCTGGAGAGAGTGCAGAGGTGAGCTACGAAGCTAGTAAAAGGTATGGAGAACTTGAGCTACAAAGAACGACTTAGAAAACTGGGACTGTTCTCTCTTGAGAAGAGGAGACTGCGAGGGGATCTGATTGAGACTTTCAAAATATTAAAAGGAATTGACAAAATAGAGCAGGAAAAAAAGTTATTTACGATGTCAAATGAGACTAGGACAAGAGGTCATGGACTGAAGCTGAGAGGGAACAAGCCCAGGACAAATGCCAGAAAGTTCTGCTTTACACAGCGAGTGGTGGACACCTGGAACGCTCTCCCGGTGGAGGTTGCTGCGGAACCCACCGTTCTAGGATTTAAGGGCAAGTTAGATGCACATCTCCTCGCAAGATGCATAGAAGGATAGGGTGACTAAGGATTCGCCAGGTTACACCTGGCTGGGCCTTCGTGTGGGCGGATCACCGGACTTGATAGGCCTAAGGTCTGATCCGGAGATGGCAGTTCTTATGTTCTTAACATTGGTCTAGGTTTAAACAACCACTGGTTCAAGGTTTATAGATGTAAAAGTGACAAAGTCTGAGCCAATTAGCTCCACTCTACTCAACAAGTTATAGGTTAATTTTTGGATTGGGCTACAAAAAATGTATTTGGTCTCAACTTGCTAGAAAACAATCGCAGTGCTCTCTAGAATTAACAAATCTATGTAGGAAAGAGCAAATATGTTTTCCCAGCAATAGATGCAAGTACTGAACATGGATTAAAAGTTAAAGAAACACAGCCCAAGTATACAGTATAATAATAATAATAACAGTTTATATACTGCAGGACCGTGAAGTTCTATGCGGTTTACAAAGATTAAAAGATAGTACAAATTGATTGAACTTAACCAGTGAATTAGAATAATGTTTTGTTTTTTTTAAGTTCAATAAATTTTATTATATAATACTTGTAGATACAACCAAGTCATAACAGATTTACATTATACATAGGAACCAACAATCATCCTATACAATAACAGTTATATAATACATCTGAAAAAAAAAAGTATTAATTAACACAATTAAAATAAAGGTAGCTCACTAGCAACTACCAATGGATAACAACAATCAACATATAATTAACAGCATGAATGTGCATTAATAAATCTCAACAAAATAAATCTGCCACGTCACTATATTTTATGAAAGGTTTCCATATCTTACGAATAATGTTTAACTGTGAAAGAGCTGTCTTCCAGCATCAGCAAATGATAACAAGCTGATGGTTTAAAGTTGTCTCACATTACGTATTATCTTACAGTTAAGGTAAATTTCTATCACTCGTACAGGACTATAGATACGTTTTAGACCCATAAAATCAGAAATATAACAGCATTGAATTAAAGTAAAAAATATTAGCACTGGAACTGGAATAGGCCAATTCACGTGAACACGATTAAATTGTCAAATAGAAAAGGACCAAGTGTTTGCCGGAGCTTTCCAGGCATGTCTCTGACAACAAACACAGTAATTACACATTTCCAGGTCACAACTTATGACAGTTTGGATAATTACTAAGAAGTAAACATTCTTGAGACATCTATGTTACGCAAATATTTGACTTCAGCACTGTTCAGTCAGCCAAGACTCAGACGTAAACTATTATCAACTGCAAATAAAATAAGACAAACAGTCGAAGCCCAGTTCCTACTGAAAATAAATTAAAAAATGTTCTTTCTACTGTGAAAACAGGAGAGAAAGTAGATGTGGGTTTTAGGAAACCCTCAATATTCTTTTTTGGATAGGCCTCTGATACAGATGTTATCATGTGCACTAGGAATAGCAGCAAAGAAAAGGAAATTAGGACTCTGGAGCTATAAATATTGATTCTAAATTAATTTAGTACTGAGAAATAGACATTTTAGCTATCCTCATTTAACTTTAATGATGAAGATTTATATATTCAACAAAAGTGACAAGAGACAGTTTTCATAGTTCATGCAATAATGTTAGATTGGATTATACTCACAGTGCCTCTTCCTTACCCTGTAGATCCTGCAATTGGGTGGCTTTAATATAATATTTAACATATAATGTCACTCCCCCTCTGTTTCTTCCTACCTAGATTATTGTTTAATATTTAGACTCATTGTATGGTATTGTACTTAGACTTATTGTATTGTATTGTATTTAGAGTCATTGTAATGTATTGTATTGTATTGTATTGAGACTCATTGTACGGTAATGTAAGTAGACTTATTGTATTGTATTAAGACCTTTTGTTATTCGCTGAATGTCCAGCCTTCTTACAATGTAAACCGCCTAGAAGTCGCCTGACTATGGCGGTATAGAAAAATAAAGTTATTATTATATTGTTATTACCCTGTCTTCCTGACCAGATTATAGCCTGGTATAACCAAACCTGGTTCACTAGGAAGGTGCCGTAACTGGGCTGAGCTGACTAGTGGAGTTTGAGCTTGAAGACAATAAAATAGAAGTTTTAAAGAATTTCAATCTCCTGGGCTCTTTTGTAAACAAAGAAGCAACTAACAGGGAGGAGTTACTCTGCAGAATAGCACTTGGTTGCTCTCCAATGAAGGATCTTGACAAAGTATTCAAAGGCAAGGAGGTAACACTCCAAACGAAGATCAGACTTGTCCACACACTCATTTTCTCAGTGGTCAGTTATGGATGCAAAAGCTGGACTATGGAAACCAGATAGAAAAAAGATTGACTCATTTGAGCTTTGGTGCTGGAGATCTAACAGATCGAAGAACTAACAAATCGATTCTAGTAGAGATCAAACCGGTTATGTCACTCAAAGCCCAAATGATGAAGTTACGACTGTCTTATTTTGGTCACACCATCAGATCACTGGAGAAGGACATCATGTTTGGGAAGATCGAAGTAACTAGGTGAAGAGGGCAACCTGCAATCAGATGGCTGGACACATTGAAAACAACCATGGGGATGATGCTGGAGGACCTTTCCAGACTAGCAGAAAACTGATTTCTTTTTAGATCCGCAATTCATCAAGTCACTAGGACTCGAGTAAAAGTCAATGGCACCTAATAATAACAAAAGGGCTGGTATGGAGGGGAATAATTTAAGACATAGTGATGGAGCCTATTAGGTTGCTTATTGGTGCTTGAGATCAGAAGATGTGAGCATACAGGCTTGGAGCAGGCATTTTCAGCAAACTCAGATTATTCTGTTGGGACCCTTGGTGGGAGGAAAAAGTTTGTCTCTCTCCCACCCCCTCCATTGAGGATAGTTTGGCTTCCAGGTTGGAGCATAATGTGGCCATGGAGAGGTAGAAGGGTTAGTCGCAGCTGGGGTTTAAGGGCTATTTTCCATAGGGACTGATATCTGGAATAATATCACTGGGGAATAAGAGGAAGTGATAGGATTCATGTTTGTCAATGCCATGAATCCTGAGGGTCTGGCAGGATAGGCATCACCGTGAGCCTGCCTTGGAAGGAGTGGGAAAACTATCGTAAGAATTGGTTGCAAGTTGTGGTTAGTTCGATACCGACTAACCCATGAATGAACATTTGTCAGTTGATGATAAACCTAAGTTAGAAGTTCTGCAATTTTGTGAAAAAGGGTAATGATATAAAATTTGAATTGTTCAAGATAAGCAATAAAGCTGCAGCCTGATTTTTGCCACAGGCAGTGTCTGTGAACTTAGGAGCCAGCTCTCTGGGTGCTTGAGCACCCCCAGTATTGAACAAAGTTCTTGACCTATGTCCAAGGAGAGGTAGTAAAATAACCCATCTTAACAGTAGCAGACAGTGATGACTTCCCCCTTAAATCTCTGTTATTTGAAACCCTACTTTTGCTAACCTTTTCACTCAGTGGGACACAACTATGGGCTCTTTGTAGTAAGCCATGGTAGAGCTTTGTACCACAGGCTGGCCAAGTAAATCCTACGAAGCTTATTCAATTCCTATGAGCATCAGAGCATTTACTTTGTCAGCCCATGGTAGAAATCTCTACTGTGGCTTTGTAAAAGCCAGGGAAAATATTTCTAAACACGCAGTAATTGCTATCTACGAGCTAAAGATTGGGTAAGCCCTCAACTGAGAACATTCTTTCTAGTACTGAACCAAGCTATGTAATATTTCTATATCCATAAATGAACTAGCCAGGATATTGAAACAGTCCTCTTAACCTTCACAACAACTCAGGAAATCTCACAGTGTATGTTCCTCAAAAGCTAGCCATATCCGCTATGGTTTGCAAGGAACACCATGTTGTCAGGTGATGTAAGATCTTGACCACACAACTGTAATTTTTTGCCAGCCCAGCATTCATATTTACGCAGAGATGTGCCTTATAAGGACTTCCTTCATTGTGAATGTCACAATGGCGTCAAAATAATCAGCCCTCTATCTGTGGCATCAAAAGACAGAGGAAGTACTTTTTTTTCACACCGACCACAGTAACTGTTTGCATATATAGTAAGTAAATCGGCTATGTAAAAAGAGACCAGAAAAGGCTGCAGGAGGAACAGTAATAGAATAGCTTTGCTTAAGACAGAGGAGAAAGTGCTGTTGATATAATGAGATCAAGGACCTCAGTTCTGAGACTGATGCAGAGAAAGGGAACGCATTAAGAAGGTGGCATAGCTCAAGAAGATAGTCTGTAAGTACTGAACCTCGGCCTGGGGAAGTTGCTTACATAGAACCAGATAGAATGTCCCAGGGCTTGTGCTCAAGGAAGAGGATACTACATGTTTCTGACTTGTGGATATTTTCATTATCACAGGACATATTAGTGTGGCTGCCTTATTAGTCTACTAAAAGAAAAGCCATTAAATAACCATTTTGTTTTCATCCAAACTTATATAGACTATAACTTCCGTAAGCTAGTTAAGAAATGCATGAATTTAGCACAATATTTGTTTGTTAACTGACTTGGATTCTCTTTCATCAACACTGTAGTTTTGACATACCGTATGTTGATCTACACTTCTCCCTCTGTATTCGCGGTTTCAGCAATCGCGGTTTCGATTATTGGCAGTTTTTCGCTTGCTGGCTCCTCCCCCCCAAAAAAAATTTACATCAGCTTGCATAGAGAAATCGCCGATTTCAAGTATTTCCAGAGCAAAATCGCTGATTCCCAGCACTTTCTTCACCGTGTTTTGCCTCTCCTTCAGGAACGGGTCAGGACTCCCACCATGTTATTCGCGGTTTCACCATATTCACGATGGTTTTTAATAGAAAACAGCGAATAACATAGGAAAAAGTTAATCACGTTTTTTTCTGTATTCGCGGGTCTGTTAATCTCCTATCACAGCAAATACAGAGGGAGAAGTATATTTTTAAAGTAAATTATGTGACACACCTAATGGAATTATTATTTTATAAATAACAGGATGTATGAGGCTTTTTTCAAGCTAGGATTTCATGGCATTTGGTATTGAATACAGTAATTCTTTTGCATGGTTTTACAGCAATTTTGGTTTCTGCTTCATTACAACACTATACATTAACATTTCACCAGCAACAGAACAGGGTAGTGAACTTCCACAGGAAGTAATCAAACTGTACTTCCTCAATGCAGATTTTACACAATGTTCCTCTATAACTAATATGTCGTCTTTTCGTGCTTTCATGGAAGGAGATCAACAGAGGGTAGTACGATCAAGGTTTAATGTGTAGCTAATATACAAATATCTGTGCCCTCCTGGTATGTTTTGTTCTCTTTTTACAAGCTTTTATTCTAATTACTACTGCAGAAATGTGCCAGACTGACAGCATTAGGGTTTGGTTTATGCATACTCTATCCATCACAAGCAGATCAGGTTTTCAGAACTTTTGCAAGGAGCATTCATGAAATATTTGCATGCAGGTTATCCAAGAAACTTAACAATTTGCATTATTTGATTAGCCAGAAAACCAGATCTGTTTGCAGCACTAAAGGACTAACATTGTTTTCCTCGACATAGGCCAGAAGCCTTAAGGATCAATATACCGTATTTGCCGGCGTATAAGACGACTTTTCAGTACCTTAAAATCCTCCCCAAAGTCGGGGGTCGTCTTATACGCCGGGTACTGTTTACATGCCCTTACTTTACATGCCCTAACACACAGTTCTTCAACCGCCGGTCCGCAGAAAATTTCTGCCGGTCCGCACAGGACCGGCGAGATCAAGTCGGCAGTTAAATTTCCTGCCGACTGCGGTTCCTGTTGATTAATGTTCCTCCCAGCCTCAGGCAATCAAGATAGGCTGCCAACGTCGGGGCCTTCCCTCTCTGAGTCTCGCCTGTTCGGAAACAGGAAGTTGAAACAAGTTGCTGAAGAGGGCCGCGGGGAAGTTGCGATTAGACCGGAGAGAGCTGCAGATTCAGGTGCAGGTGGAGGGAGATGGTCAGCGTGTGCGAACAAGATCCTGGGGAGCCTTCACAGTGGCTGTATCCCCTCCCACCAGCTCTCCAATTTGCCAGGGCAGTGATTTACCGGCAACTTCCTGCAGGCAAGTACGGAGAGCTGCTGGAAGGGGAGGAAGCCACTGTAGGAGGCAGGGAAGGTGCTGGAAAAGGGAGATCTATTACTGGACTTGAAGGGAATTAGAAGGAGAGGTGTGCGGAAGAAGGGGTAGTCTTATAAGTACGGGGTAGTCTCACTAAGTATGGGGAAAGTTCCGTTGGACTGGAAAACAGCCAACGTCGTTCCTCTACATAAAAAGGGTTGCAAGGCTGAAGCTGCGAACTATAGACCGGTAAGCCTCACCTCTATAGTGTGCAAACTCATGGAAACACTAATTAAGTATAAATTAGATACGATCCTGAATGAGGGAAATCTCCGGGATCCCAGCCAACATGGATTCACCAAGGGTAGGTCATGCCAGTCCAATCTAATAAGCTTCTTTGACTGGGTAACAAGAAGACTGGACTCAGGAGAGTTCTTGGACGTCGTGTACCTGGACTTCAGCAAAGCGTTTGACAGCGTCCCACACCGCAGGCTGCTGAACAAGATGAAATCGATGGGATTAGGAGAGACTCTAACTGCATGGGTTAAAGATTGGCTTAGTGGCAGACTTCAGAGGGTGGTGGTCAACGGTACCCTTTCTAAAATGTCGGAGGTGACCAGCGGAGTGCCACAGGGTTCGGTCCTGGGCCCACTCCTCTTCAACATATTCATTAGGGATCTGACTCAAGGGCTCCAAGGTAAGGTAACCTTATTCGCTGATGACGCCAAACTATGCAATGTAGTAAACGGCTGTAATCTTCAGGATGCTATGGAGCAAGACCTGCGTACTTTAGAAGGTTGGTCCTTGATCTGGCAGCTGGGCTTCAATGCCAAGAAATGTAGGGTCATGCATCTCGGCAACGGAAATCCTTGCAGAACTTGCACCCTGAATGGAGAAACTTTAGCCAAGACTACGGCAGAACGAGACTTAGGAGTAATCATCAGTGCTGACATGAAAGCATCCACTCAAGTGGAGAAGGCTTCATCTAAAGCACGGCAAATGATAGGCTGTATCAAGAGAAGCTTCGTCAACAGGAAACCTGAAGTCATGGTGCCACTGTACAGAGCCATGGTGAGACCGCATCTGGAATGCTGTGTTCAATTCTGGAGGCCACATTGCCGTGGGGATGTGCTCAGGGTTGAATCGGTTCGGCGGATGGCCACCAGGATGGTCTCGGGGCTAGGGGGTCTCCCGTGCGAAGAGGGACTGAGCAAATTGCAGCTCTACACTCTCGAGGAGCGTAGGGAGAGGGGAGACATGATTGAGACATTTAAGTACATCACGGGACGGGTAGAGGTGGAAGATGATGTCTTTCTTCTCGGGGGACCCTCGACCACAGGAGGACATCCGCTCGGGCTCAGGGGAGGGAAGTTCCGTGGAGACACCAGGAAATACTTCTTCACGGAGAGAGTGATTGAGCATTGGAACGAGCTTCCAGTGCAGGTGGTCGAGGCACGCAGCATCTCAGACTTCAAGAACAAATGGGATACCTATGTGGGATCCCTACGAGGTCATGCCAAGGGATAGGGTCACTAGGACTGAATGAGCGGGTCAGTAGAGTGACATTATAATTACAATTATTCTTTAGGGGGTCAGTAGATTTAAGAGGGTGGGTAAATAGTGTGGGCAGACTTGATGGGCTATGGCCCTTATCTGCCGTCATCTTTCTATGTTTCTATGTTTCTATGTTTCTATGTTTCTATACGGCGAGTATATAACAAACTCTATATTTTAACTGTAAAAGTTGGGGGGTCGTCTTATACGCCCAGTCGTCTTATACGCCGGCAAATACGGTATATATTTTTTCATTTGGGAGATAATTATAGAAACATTAGACTCAGTTTGCAAAGGAGTGATTTCCGAAACCATACAAAAGTGGTCAGCAATCGCCATCATAAAGAATAGCACCTGAGGTGGACCACCCTGACTCCCCCCCACCCCACCCCTTTTTCCAATCACTTTTTTATGTCTTTATTGAGTTACAGCCTCCAAAACTGAATCCAGTACTCCAAGTGTGGCCTCACCAACAACCTGTACAGGGGCATTACTACCTCCTGGTAGCCTAGCTTTGTTCTGGTCTATGGCCACTGCCACTGCCTTGCCACATTGTGTCACTGCTTTGATATCCTAAAGCACTGTTACCCTCCTGGCCCATGTGTATCTTAACCCCCTATCACATACAGCGTCTTAGGATTTAAATTCTCTAAGTATTCTTTTATAATAGCAACACCTTGACTTATGACAATTCTGGAACTTGGAAGCGAGAAGGATGGCAGTTTGAGTGCAGAGCTCCTCTCCCTGGACAATCTGACTGCTTTTAAATATCAGCAGCAGTGGGAGATCAATTGCTTTTACACCTAAGCAGCAACGGGACCAACCCACCAAAAACCCACAGTCCCGGTCCTGCAAAAATATGAGCTCCACCCTCCCTGCAGTTCGCTAGGAAAATCAACTGCTTTTACACCTAAGCAGCAGCAGGACCAGCCACCACTACCAAGAGCACTTTGCCCCGATCCAGCCAGGCATGTGAGCTCCTCCCTCTGCAGTCCATTGGAGAGATCAATCTACCTGCTTTTAAATATCAGCAACAGTGGGAAATCAACTGCTTTTTACACCTCAGCAGCAGTGGAACTATCCGCAACTACCAAGAGCACACAGACCCGATCCAGCCAAGAGTGTGAGCTCCACCTCCCCCTGCAGTCCACTAGGAAGATCAACTGTTTTTTACACCTAAGCAGCAACAGGACCAGCCACCACTACCGAGAGCCCTTTGCCCTGATCCAGCCAAACAAGTAAGCTCTTCCCCCAGCATTCCGTTGGAAAAATCAATATGCTTGCTTTTAAATATTATCAGAAGTAGGAGATCAACTGCTTTTACACCTAAGCAGCCTATAATAGGAGCCCTTGCCCCGATCCAACCAGGCATGTGAGCTCCTCCCCCTATATCCCGTTTAAGAGATCAATCTACCTGCTTTAAATATCAGCAGCAGTAGAAAAACAACTGCTTTTACATACAAGCAGCAGCGAGACCTACCGCAACCACCAAGAGTCCACAGACCCGATCCTGCCAGGAGTGTGAACTCCTCCCCCTACAGTCCATTGGAGAGATCAATCTGCCTGCTTTTAAATATCAGCAGCAGTGGAGATCAACTGCTTTTACACCTAAGCAGCAACGAGACCAGCCACAACCACCGAGAGCACACAGACCCGATCCTACCAAGAGTGTGAACTCTTCCCCCCATGCAATCCGCTAAGAAGATCGACTGTCGGCTCCGGGCGGCTTTCCCGCAGAGGAGAGAATCCTGCATTCACCGTGGGCCTCATCTGGGGCAGCCTCCTTGGAGCGGCTGGGGCACGGGCAGTGTGTCTGGGAGGGAATGCATGGATGGGAGAACATCGCAGGGGAGGAGACATAGGCATCCTGGGACTGTCTGCCAAGTCTCTTCCCTGAAGAAGCCCTTTCTGGAAACGTCAATCGCTCCTCCTAAACTTACTTGCTCCACTTCATCACTGACGCTGAAACCGTGTCTTCAGACAAAGTTTTATTTTATTTTTCTTTCCAGCTTATGATTTATCTTTAATCTTATCTATTGTTTTGCCTTTTGTCTTTGTTTTGTTCTATTTCTATCATTTAAATTTCTCCAGAATTCTACTGTTCAACGGCTCCCCCTTCTGCTTCTATTCCTTTCTCTCCTCTCTTCTACCTTCCAAAGTATTTAGATCAATGCTGTCTTGTTAAAATGTTTATTTTATTTTTCCTCTAACTCTACTTTTCACTTCTCTATTACCCTCCAGGTACTTTAGTTAGATTGTGAGCCTTCGGGACAGTAAGGGAATTTTTCAAGTACCTTTCTTATTTCTAATCTTAATGTATATTTTCTGTAAACCGCTTAGAACCTAACGGATGTAGCGGTATATAAGAAATAAATTACATTACATTATGTACTTGTGTAGACATTTACACATGTTCAAAATCATTTGTAGTCACAGACTGACCTAGGGAAGACAGCTTGTGTGATTGTTCAGATTTGCTCATCTCTCTGAGACACAAATCGGCCTACCCAGGGGCAAAGCTTGATTTTCTCTTATGAATTCATGCTTATTAAATTTGCCATTGGTATGTCTACATGACCCTATCACCAATCTGGGCCAACTGAAGTCTTAGGCCTTGCCCAGTGCATCTCAGGATGCACCAGGAAGAATGCCTAAGGCCCAGGTGCTTGACGGCCAGAGGGAGTAGACATCCCTCTGTCCCTCCTTACTTCTGAAAGGTATGAGGGGGAGGGGTGTCAGAGTAGGGGTGTCAGGGTAGGGTGTTCAGATTTCAGAGGGTATTGGAGTGGGGCATTAGGGGTTCAGGGTGTCGGCAGCTGGGGGTGTTGGTGGTTTGTGGGGAGGCAGGCGGCAGGAAGGAGTGGGCATCCCTCCTGTCCATCTTCTATGGGGGGTGTTAGCAGTTTGGAGGGGTGGCAGAAGGAGGGAGTGGGCATCCCTCCTACCAATTTCAAGAGATTGGTGTGTGTGGGGGGGGGTCCTCTGTTGCAGCTGGCTGAGCTGATCGCAGCAGGGGTATTTTCCCTCCGATCAGCTGAGTCAGCAGGACTCTCCAAAGTTGTTGCTTCGGAGAGTCCTGTCAGCTCAGCTGCTCGAGTCTACTTTTAGGATTTGAAATGTAGGGCAGCATTTTTCAGGTCTACATTTCAGGTGTCTGTCACAGCTGCTTAAACTCATCCAAGGCCACTTCCAGGCAAAACCATGCCCACACCCAGCCTTGGGCAAGCTTAGGTATTCCTATGAGTCTCCCTAGACCCACTGCAAATGCCTACAGTGCATCAATGAACTTTTCTCTAAAAACGTGTATCCCGATTGGCTGCCAGTCAGGATATCCATTTATAGAATCAGCCCCTCAATGTTTTCTAACAGTGGCACCATTCCTAAATGACCTTTACAGAAAGATTAACTGTTCTTGAAAATGCACACAAGGAACAAATAGACTTTCATTCAATTTCAGGTAAGCTTAACTCCTCTGTTCACCTCTGTTTACTTGGAATAAACAGTCACTTATAGAAACTGAAAAAAAAAATCACTCTCTGTGTTTACTTGCAACTTTGGTTCTAAGAATTGTTCTAGAAAGGTATAAAATGGACTTAGCATTTAGCACATGAAAGTATGTACTAAGCTCTAGTAAAGGTCCCTTTAATTTGGAGTATTTTTATATTACAAAGTAAGCACATTCTAAAAATAGTTGCTTCATTATAGCAAAAGTAATGGCGAAAAGGGCTTTAGATAATTCACGTCACATTTAAAGCAATCTTTGGGATCCTCTTTTGATCACTGAAAGATTAGTTCATCTAGTTTTCTGCTATTTCAAATTAGTTTGTTTGTTTTTTAATAGTATAATTCATACAAATATTTAGATCAATATATTATTCAAAAGTCCCAGCCTAAGTGCATTATCCTATTTATGTGAACCAATTCTTCAAAGAAGATCCAAACTATACTTTCCTTTTGAAAAGTGTTTTGTGAAAAGGAACTCACGAATTTGCACTTGCTTTTTGGTGGGTTCTCGTCCCCTTGAAATAAGAACATAAGAATTCCCACTGCTGGGTCAGACCAGTAGTCCATCGTGCCCAGCAGTCCTCTCCCGCGTCGGCCGTTAGGTCAAAGCCCAGTGCCCTATTTGAGTCTAGCCTTACTTGCGTATGTTCTGTTCCAATAGGAATTTATCCATCCTTGTCTTGAATCCTTGAAGGGTGCTTTCCCCTGTGAGCCTTCGGGACAGTAAGGGAATTTTTCAAGTACCTTTCTTATTTCTAATCTTAATGTATATTTTCTGTAAACCGCTTAGAACCTAACGGATGTAGCGGTATATAAGAAATAAATTACATTACATTACATTACATTACCACTCTCTAGGTGAAGAAGAACTTTCTTACGTTTGTAAGGAATCTATCCCTTTTTAACTTTAGCGAGTGCCCTCTGGTTCTCTTCACCTCAAAGAGGGTAAACAATCTCTCTTTCTCTACAAAGTCAACTCCCTTCAATATCTTGAATGTTTCGATCATGTCCCCTTCTCAGTCTCCTCATAAATCTGAGAATGTGATAGTCTCCTTCCCCAGTGTAAACATACCCCCCAAACTATCTGCTATTTACAATCACATGCATTTTTAAGCACGGGACATTTATAAGAAGCATTATGAAGGAACTTTTATTATGAACAATTACGAAAGTGATTGAAGAAAGATATTGATCAGAACAGGGAGTCTAGCTTTAATAAATGATCAAGAAACACTCTGTATGGAACCAAAGCCATTTAACTATAAGTTGGAGGGTTTATTGTTAGGTATGACAGTGGCAGTATACTTGTCACATGGGGATCACTATCCAACTACAGATACTCAGATAAAGCTATCTGGATATCTTTAAACATATATTCAAAAAGATATCCAGTGAAGTCAATGCTGCTGAATAGAGCTAGCTAAAGGTATCTAATACTTTTATCTGGATATTTCAAGCCTGCTGTATCTGAAGCTGATTATCTGAATAACTGACTGGAGAACAGCTGAACTTCACTACTATCTGGATAGTTAAACCCACCCCTGCTATGCCTCCAATTCAGAACCAGCTTGTTTCTGTGTTCCTTACTTACATTGTTTCGTTCTACAGTCACCACCACTTTCAGAACCCCAAAAGTGTATCAAGCACAAGAACAGGCACTTCCTATAGTCTCACAGAGAAGGGCGACTAAAATGGTTAAGGGGCTGGAGGAGTTGAGTTGTCGTACAGCGAGAGATTAGAGAAAAGAGGAGATTGAGAGGGGACATGATCGAAACATTCAAGATAATGAAGAGAATAGATTAAGTAGATAAAGACAGGTTGTTCATTCTCTCCAAGGTAGAGAGAACGAGAGGACTTTCTAAAGTTCAAAGGGGATAGATTCCGTACAAACGTAAGGACGTTCTTCTTCACCCAGAGAGTGGTAGAAAACTGGAACGCTCTTCCGGAGTCTGTCATAGGGGAAAACACCAAGACAAAGTTAGACAAGTTCCTGCTGAACCGGAACATATGCAGGTAGGGCTAGTCTCAGGACGCTGGTCTTTGACCAGAGGACCGCCATGTGAGCGAACTGCTGGGCACGATGGACCACGGGTCTGACCCAGCAGCGGCAATTCTTATGTTCTTATGTAAGCAGTACAAGGAAAAGGAATCCTAAAATATTGCCTATATAATACAACAAGCTGACCAATGCCTGTCTTGGAGAAGAATATCAGCACTACCCGCAGCCATAATCTTATACAATATATCCAAAGCACTTTTACTAAGGCACGCTAGCCAATTTAGCATTCGCTAAATGCTAATGCGCCCATTTTATTCTAGTGCGCCTTAGTAAAAGAGGGGGATTAATTGCTGTGGTTCATTCCATTTCTTTACGTAATCTACTGTAGTTTTGTTCTGAAAACAAAACCCAAACAAACAAGGAACCCTTTTCTTTTATTTTTCAGGAAAATGAGCCCAAAGATCTGCTGGCTTTGCAGGTTATCCAATACTGAATCCAGTGAAACCTCAAAGTAAGTATCACTTCAAGCCTCCAATCAGGTGTCTTTCACATCTAACACCAAGAGACAAAATTCACTTGGATCAATACAGTAGAACCTGAGAACAAAAAAGAAATTATGGTAGTTTTGGGTTCTAGAGACAAGTGCAAGTCAAACGTAGACAGAATAGGCTAGGCAGTTGTTTAAGGAGATTGTATGTGGAGAGAGGGTACAAAGCAACTGCAGTCAAAGCAAGATTTTGGGGCCCAAATAAGGCCCAAAATGGGGGGTCTTGCTTTATATTTGAGTCTTTCCCCTCCGCCACCGCTGCAAGCCCTCCTTTGAACCAGCAGTCGTTTGCTGCATCGATCAGCACGTGCTTCCACTCCTGCCCGCGCCCCGACCCCCACCGGAACGTCAGCTAGTGCTCCCTCCCTTCTTCCCAAGTGAAAGTAGCACACATGCCTGCACCCCTACACCCACCTAAACATCAACCAATTCGAACCACTGAGATTGCGTAAAGCAGAGACTGTTTCAACGTGTCTGTTACAAGAAGATATGCTTTCTTTGACGGGTTCTCTGAGGCAGCACTCCATGCGAAATGCGTGAGAACCCTGAGAGGAGCGTTAAATACAATGACTTTGAGTGAAGCGCTGAATATTTTTTGAGAAAAGTGAAAATCAATTGCCTTTATGAAGTTTTTGAATATTTGTAGTATTTAGTGAATATCAAAGGTACAATGATTGAGAATATGAGACGTTGACTAGTGGGCTTGGTCCACATTACGATCTCACAATATCACCATTTTCTCTGAGCACTTTGGCAACATAACAGTCCTTATATGTGAGAGAGCATATGAAGTCTGAATATCTGCTGGTCGCTTTTGTTTAGTTACAGTCTTAAATTTTGATCACTTTTCTCCTCAACAATGAATTTCCTGTCTAATGACTTCTCTTTCTTCTTCCCCTCTTGAAGTCAGTCAATTTGTACCTTTGCTTAATCTTTTGTAAACCGCATAGAACTTCATGGTATTGCGGTATTACATTACATTACATTACGGATTTCTATTCCGCCTATACCTTGCAGTTCAAGGCGGATTACAAAAGAATTGACTGGACATTTCCAGAGATGTAAACATTTCAGATGAGATTACTGGACATTTTCCAGTGAGGATGCAATTTTTTTTTTTTTTTTTTTTTTTTTTGGGTAACTGGAATTTTCTGGGTGAAGGTGAGAGGTTGGAGAAGTGAGCTGGTGGTAGGTAAGGGGGTTAGGATTTTTGGATGAATTTTTTGAAGAGCAGGGTTTTGATTTCTTTGCGGAACGTCTTGAAGTCGTCCGATGTTGTCAGCAGGTTGGAGACGGATTGGTTGAGTTTTGCTGCTTGAGTTGCCAGAAGATTATCGAACATTTTCTTGCGATGTGTGCCCTTGAAAGGGGGGAAGGTGAAAGGGTTAGGGGTTCTTCTGTGTCTTTTTGAGGAGATCTGGTTTAAGCGGTTGGTTAGGTAGGATGGGGTATATAAGCTGTTATTATTATTATTAAATTAGGAGCAGTTTACAGAGGACATAATTTCAGGTTGAGGGGTGGGAGACTCAAGAGTAATGTAAGGAAATTCTTCTTTACGGAGAAGGTGATGGATGCCTGGAATACGCTCCCGAGAGAGGAAAACGGTGATGGAATTCAAAAAAGCGTGGGATGAACACAGAGGATCTAGAATCAGAAAATAATAGTAAATATTGAAGAACTAAGGCCAGTACTGGGCAGACTTGCATGGTCTGTGTCTGTATATGGCCGTTTGGTGGAGGTTGGGCTGGGGAGGGCTTCAATAGCTGAGAGGGTGTAGATGGACTGGAGTGAGCTCTGACGGAGACTTTAGTAGCTGGAACCTAAGAACAGTACTGGGCAGAGCTTTAGGTTCTTGCCCAGAAATAGATAAGAAGAAGAAAAAAAAGAAAACCCAACAAATTTTTAGGTTGAATCAGGTTGGACAGACTAGATGGACCATTCGGGTCTTTATCTGCCGTCATCTACTATGTTACTATGAATCGAGCCTAGTGGTGCCTAAACCTTAGGCATTCTCTATTCATACCAGGGTTTTTTGGGCCTAAACACCAGTGCTTAAGTCCACTTTAGGTGCCTTTATGCAAAACAAACCCATTGTGCAGCGTCAGCGAGCAGGCCTGCCCCGGAAGTAGAATGAAGTGCTCCAGGGCAGGCTTGCTCATTGACACAGTAGCTACCCAAATATTTAAAATTAGAACACCAGGAAGTGGGTGTGAGGGCAGGCACCATGCGAGAACACCAATCGTTAGGGAGGCCATGACCCCTGTGGCCTCTCCCAATCCAAAGCCTATGCCAACCACTACTACCTTTCACCTCTTAGTGGTCACAGAGTCAGCAACTTTGGGTATTTTGAGCTTTGGTTCTTCCTCTCCCTGGGATGTTCTCATCTCCTCTACTTCCAGGACTGTATACCGGTTCTTCGAGGGCAGGCGGAGACATAGTACTGATCCTGCAGGGCCCTGTAATCTGAGTCCAGCTGTCCTCTCTCAACATGACCTCTTCTTCCCCACTGCTGGAAATCTTTGATGCCTCGTGAAGCATTGCATCAATGTATATCTCATTCTCAAGGGTGCTTCTCAGTCTTGCTACCTCCTCTCTCAGTTCCTTCACTTTCTTCTTGAGGAATTCAAGCTGAAGATATCTTGCACACAGAACCAGCCCCTGTCCTAGGGTAACATTCTCTATCTTCACAGAAGCAGAAGCTGTAACCGGAGCAATGGCTTTGTTGACATGATGTTTCTCAGCCAGAGAAGTACTCACGCTCAAATGAACATTTTGTTCCCCTTAGCAAATGAAAAACCACAGAAATGACATGGGAAAACAAACAAAATGAAAAGTCTGTACCTGCACACCCTTATACCTCTGTGATACAGTTTAAAGAAAAAAAGAGGCTGAGGACATTCTTTCTCATTTTAATTTTAATGGATTCTTAATCTATATGTAGGCAAAAATTACTGGCTTTTCAGCTATATACTGGTGATGATGATTAATAAAAACATATAGCCCACTCTTTCTAACATTGGTATCGTTCCAAAACAGAGAATTCTAAAATTACAAAATTAAAACATAAACCATTAAAACAGTTCAGGCTTACAATTCATGATAAAACAGAGTATGCCAACAGTGATTGTAATAAGAATCTTTCTTCTTGCTTATTAGAGAATGACATGGGGGACAGATTTTTCGCCGTCCCCGCGGGAACTCATTTTCCCATCCTGTCCCCGCGAGTTCTTTTCCTGTCCCTGCTTCATTCCTACAAGCTCCGTCCTCATCTGCACAAACCTCAAACACTTTAACATCATACGTGTTCAAGGCTTGTGCAGTTAAGATCGAGCTTACAGAAATGGGACAGAGACAGGGACAAAACACGCGGGGACGGAACGAAGAAATTTAGTTCCTGCGGGGACAGGGAAACATTTGTCCCCGTGTCATTCTCTATTGCTTATCAATACAATAAACCAGTGTCTCTACTACCATAGTTGGACTGGCATTATTGTCTTCCTCATAACTCAGAAAAAAAGAAGACTGTACAAACGGTCTTCAGAAAAAAGAAGATTCCGTACAAACGTAAGGACGTTCTTCTTCACCCAGAGAGTGGTGGAAAACTGTAACGCTCTTCCAGAGTCTGTCGTAGGGGAAAACACCCTCCAGGGATTCAAGACAAAGTTAGACAAGTTCCTGCTGAACTGGAACGTACGCAGGTAGGGCTAGTCTCAGGGCGCTGGTCTTTGACCAGAGGGCTGCCGTGTGAGCGAACTGCTGGGCACGATGGACCACGGGTCTGACCCAGCAGCGGCAATTCTTATGTTCTTATGAGATCACTTACTACCTCTTAAATCTATGACTAACGCAAGAAATGACCATAGACGTTCTTAGGCGCCGTCATAGATGCGATTCAAGTCAAACATAGGTGCTGGAGATGAAGGCCTTGAAAAGCCTGGCACCTTTGTTTGAGGTAGCTGTGATTCCACAAGTGGTGCCGTTGCATGATTGACACGCGATCGGTGTCTGTCTTTTGTAGAATCCGGCCCAGAGTGGGCATGTTAGGCACTAATCCATTAGCACAGTTAACCTGCGCCTAACTTAATTGGCAAAATACCCTTAATAGGCTCAATAATTGCTGAAAAATAAAAAATAAAATTAATTGGGTGATAGGCGCTTATCCGGTTCTATAAAAGATAGGCAAATATCGCATAGTGCTTAGTGGCACCTAACATCTAAGTGGGTGTTTCTGTGGGTGGAGTATGACTTAGGCGCCGCTAAGCGGGATTCTCCAAAAGCAATATAGGCCTTAAAACCCTTGCTTACATTTCAGGCGCCTAAGGGCTCCTTTTTACGAAACCGCGGAAGCGGCTTCAGCGTGCGCGACTTTTCATCACGCGCCAACCCCCACGCTAGCCAAAAAAAACTACTGCCTGCTCAAGAGGAGGTGATAGCAGCTAGCGCATCCGGCGGCTTAGCGTGCGCTATTACACGCCTTAAACCGCTACCGCGCCTTCGTAAAAAGGAGCCCTAAGCTTTCCCATAGGTGCCACTAGCGGCAATTCTGTAAACAACATCTGAGTGTGATTGATATGCAGCCAACGCCATTTTTATTGATGCTGGCTGATTTAGGAGCTGGCCCTTACTGATTTAGGCGGGTTTAGCGCACGGGTCCTATCATCTACAAAATAAGTGACAGTAGGGGCTCATGTGCTAGGGGGAATATTAGCATGTGGCCATTATTGTAAAAAATATCTGAAAAGCAACCATTTTGCCCCAGCTTTAGTGTAAGGGCACGCCAAGGCTATATTTTACTGCTGTTTGTTAAAAGGGCCCCAATGTTTGGAAGAATAGCTCCCTATTACAAGTAAATTAAAATTTAAAAAAATATTTTTCTTATTAAGTCATGAATTTAAATATCACTGGGAATATAATATAGTCTATTTTTTCTGCCCTAAGACTTTCTTTAGATGAAGTATTACAGTGGCCCCAATCACTTCAGAACTTGATGGCTACTAAATGTAAGTCTGATCTAATGCTACCATTCTTGTTAGATTGTTTTAATGTTTTGTTTGTAAAGTAGACATCAGCAGGACCTACATAGGTGACCAAAGAAACATAGAGAAGCAAACTAGTAGGCATTTATTATGAGGGGGTACGGAAAAGTTTTCAGCCGACCAACCAGCTTCCTAAATTCTGAGCGTTATTTTGCCACCGTAGCTGAAAAGAGGGTCATCTTATTTCGTTAAGTGCCAATTTGCAGAAGCAAAATTCTATGTTTTAACATTGTTTCAGGCCATTGACTGAACCATATCCATGTCATTCTCTTCTTGATTAGACTGAGAACTTTTGTGCACCCCCTTGTACTCTGACTGAGAACATAAAATACAGGAAAGCTCAGGGGAGATAATTTATAAGCCTTTTTTTTGACAATATAACGAAGAAAGTTAAGAAAGAATATTACAACTTGACTTTACTTCTAGAGTTTTGGGTATTATTCTGGATTCCTCTCTCACTTTTAATGACCAGATAAATTCCTTAGCAAAGAAATGTTTCTTTAGTTTGCGCATGCTGAGGAAAGTCAGGGCACTATTATATCAAGAACATTATTTATTACTGGTACAATCCACTGTGTTGGCCCATTTGGACTACTGTAATTCTATTTATTTGGGTTTTAAACAGGGCAGTTTAGATCGTCTCCAGTTAATACAGAATACAGCGGCCAAACTTATTTTTGGAAAGAGAAAGTACGATCATGTTTCCCCATTGCTGAGAAAACTCCATTGGCTTCCGGTCCATCATAGGATCCAGTTCAAGTGTGCATGTGTGGTTTTCAAACTCCTTTATGGAATATTTGACTCTTTGATTTCCCTTAGTGGGAATTCCTTTACATCCTGCTATTCAAGAATTACAACAATTCACAAATTAGCATTTCCTTCTCTGAAATGTATTAAAAGCACTGGGGGGAAGCTTAGTAAATCTTTTACTTTTAAATTGGTGAGAATTTGGAATGGACTTCCAGATTCTCTAAGACTGGTAGATCAATTATTTCAATTTCAAAAAAGTTCAAAAACCTGGTTGTTTTCACAATAGTTAATTTGATTTTAGCTGTTGTATAGTAATTTTAAGCAATTCAACATACTTTTTTCAAACTTTTTCTATCCATCTAATCTAACCAATTTCTGGTTTTATCCCACAGTTTTTACTTGTTATGTTTCATTTTTTAACAAACTGTAAACCGAGTCGAGCTCCTTAGGGAGTAGAATCATAACAATATTTTTAGGTACATCAATTTAATCTAATCTAATTCTTAGTCTTACATACTGAATCATCTACCTTGATTCAGTTTATATAATTAGATCACAAAGAAAGATCCATTAACATTCATTGGAGCTATTGCCTAAAAAGCGATGAAACCTAGTGGTTTTTAAGGTTTTGCAAAAGATCTGAAGAGATAAACACGATCTAAGTTAGTAAGTATGGAAAGGAGTGTGAAATTTTACTAATGGACTTGATTCCTCTCAATGATGGAAAAGAGAGCTTATACATATGAGTTGTTCTCATGCCCGAAGATCTCATTGCTTGCCCTGGATCAATAGCATGAAATGTTGGTACTCCTTGGGTTTTGGTCAGATACTAGTGACCTGGATTGCCCACTGTGAGAAAGGGCTACTAGGCTTGATGGGCCGTTGTTTCTGACCCAGTAAGGCTATTCTTATGTTCTTAGGTTCTTACCTTTTGTTGTAATCTCCCTGGGAATGCCCAGGCTAATTTCTTGTTGTACACCGCCTAGAACTGAAAGTTATTGGCAGGATAGAATGGAATGGAATGTAAAATCATGTTGGTCCCAGGCTCTGGTTTCTGTTCCCCCCCCCCCCTACACCAAGCATCACTCCTCTTTGACCCTATGCCTTCTCCATCCAGCATCTCCCTTCTGATTTTCTATTCTCTATCACGCCTAGCATGTTTATTAAAATTTGATATTCCGCCATATCTAGCAATAGTTTTTGGCGGTTTACATAAAAATACATAGAAAACAGAAAAGAACTCAATAATATATAGAAAAGATCTATACTAAGCAATACAAATCATCCAATCAATAAAATAGTATCATATTGTTTTCTAATTGCCTGATTGCCTGAAAACCTCTCAGCTAGTGAATATGGTCATTTGGAAAAGAGTCAAACTCAAAGGCTTGATGAAAGAAATGCATTTTTAATAACTTTTTTCCCTCTCTGTCCATATACCCCCTCCCATGTCCAACATTGCTTGTTTGTATCCATGTACCATCCCCATGCATCACCTTCCTTTGGGTCCCTGTCCTTATGTTCCCCCTCCATGCCTATCATTTACTCTCTGTGTCTGTATACCTCCCTGTATATGTCTCCTTCTCTCTTCCCTCCTTCCCTCTGCTGTGTGTTCAATATTGCATTCCCTCTTCATTCACCCCCTTAGTTTAGCATCTTTCTTTATTTTCTCTCTTCTCCTCCCCTCTCCCCCCCCCCCTGGTCCAGAACTTCTCTCCCTTCCCTCCAGCTCCAGTTCCCCCTCTTCCTATGGCTCCAGCACCTCTCTCTCTTCTCTTCCCTTCCTCTAGTTCCAGCCCCCATCCTGTGGCACCAGCACCTCACTCCCTTTTCTCGAGCCCCAATCTCCCTCCTGCAGGTATAGCACCTCTCTCCATTCCCTTCAGGCATAGCCTCCACTCAAAGGGTCCAGCACCTCTTTCCCTTCCCTTCCTTTCAGGTCCAGCCCTCTCCCTGCCCCTCCCCCCTAATTTTGTAGTTGTGCTAGAAATGAGTTTTTTATGCAGGAAAGACCTGCGTAAAGGTGCACTAAGCCCATTTCTTTGCGCAACTTACTAGAAACGCCTCTTTGCTAGTCAGATAGGGTAATTCTTGATCCATGCTGCCCTCTGTTACCAATAACTAATAAAAAATACTAAGATGTACATATATGAGTTTATAATCCTCCCAGCTATCATACATGCGTATGTTTATTGTATATTTTCAGATGGTCCAGTAGTGTATCGAGCCTACCTAAAATCTGAATACAGTGATGAGAACATTGAATTTTGGTTTGCATGTGAGAATTACAAGAAAATCAAATCCCAGTGGAAAAGAATTTCAAGAGCCAAGAAGCTATTTAAAATGTACATCCAGCCCAATGCTCCCAGAGAGGTGAATAAGCATTGTCAGTTACACATGACAGACACCAGGTATCCTAATGTAATGCATTGTGTTGGCAGAGCAGAAAAAGACACCAAAGAGTGGCAAACAGTTACTCTTAAATCTGGATGCCGTATATAGAATCCAGGGAGTAATGACTATTTTCTGATTAGTTGCTATTGTGTAATTAGGTGCAAATATTTGATGGCATATACATTGCCTGTGTACACATTCATTTAACAATCTCAATGTGAAAATCTGCACCAGCTCTATGGCTGGTGAAGCGATCAGGTCTAAAATATAAGATGTATTATTGACCTATAACATGTATAGCATGGCTTTTGATGTCAAAGGAATTGGAAGGGGCGTGATTAATTTCCATAATTAGCATGTACCAGCTGTTGGGGTATAGTAGCTTTTTCTGTCACTCTGAGTAGAAGTATTTTCTTGATTCTATGGCTTATTTCCTGTCGCCCCTTCTCTTTAATTGTTGGCTAAAGGATTTCTTTATTTTTATGATTATTTGATTATTTTTGTAATGTGATTTCAAGAATGTTATTGCTTGAATGTATACGAACATAATATATAAATAAAAAGTATTAAAAAACAGAAGACCTCTTTTACAAAGCCACGGTGGTAATTCCCACAGGGCAAACATGAAGCAGCTCATTCAACAGTGTCAGGTCAAAACCGCGGAAGACAAAGGCACGCGCCGACAACTGAGCGCAGCGCAGAGGTGCGCGCCGAAGAAAATAACTGTTTTTAGGGTCTCCAACGGGGGGGGGGAACCTCTCCACTTTACTTTATACAGATCGCGCCGCATTGTGGGGGGCGTTGTGGGGGTTTTGGGGGGTTGTAACCCCCCACATTTTACTGAAAACTTCACTTTTTCCCTAAAACAAGGAAAAAGTTAAGTTTATAGTATAATGAGGGGGGTTACAACCCCCTAAACCACCCACAACACCGCCGCGATCTGTATTAAGTAAAGTGGGGGGGGCTCCCCAACAAAAACCCCCGTCGGAGCCCCTAAAAACTGTCATTTTCTTTGGCGCGCACCTCCGTCTTGCACTCAGTTGTCGGCGCACGCCTTTGTCTTCCGCGGTTTTGTCTATGAACCCATTCAACTCCTCTGGGTTGCATTGCATTTGCTGTGCCAGGACTTGCCACTGCAGCTTTGTAAAAGGGGTTCATATAGGTACCTACTTACAGAATGGGATCCAAACAGGCATATTATTGACACCTAAAATAGGTGCCATTTAAGAGAATTATCCTTTTACCATGCAGCAAATTCAGAACTTTACAGCATTTTAGTAAAAGGGTCGCAAACCCAGCTTTTCTTCCTGGTCTTTAATGGTTGCAACTATTAACTATCCATGGAAAAAAAGTATAAAGTTAGGCGTTTCCATAATACTGTTTGGTAAATTATTATTATTTTACTAAAATAAACCTTAAGTTTATATACCGCATCCTCTCCATAAAGATAGAGCTCAGCACGGTTTACAGGAACTTTAATATAAGGAAGGAAAAACATAATAAGAATTACTAGTGATTAGAAAGAAAGAGAGTAGCGAGATTTACATTTTTGAGAATAGCCAAGTTTTCAAATGCTTTTGGAATAATTGGAAAGAGCCCAGATTCTGCAGCAGGGCAGGAAGGTTATTCCAAAGCTCAGTGATTTTGAAGAAAAGAGATTTCCCTAATTTTCCCGCATAGATAACGCCTTTTAGCGAGGGGAAAGATAGTTTAAGTTTTGGGTGGTGTCAGGTCTCGTAGAATTCCAAGATAGTGGAATTAGAGGAGGAAGAATGCCGTGCAAGATCTTGAATGTTAGGCAGGCACAGAACCCTAGAAATTACTGGAAGCCAGTGAAGTTTTGACAGAAGCAGGGAAACATGGTCAAATGTACTTTTTGCAAAGATCAACCTAGCCGTAGTGTTCTGGATCCGCTGAAGTCTTTGAAAACTTTTCTTGGTTAGACTTAGATAAATGGAGTTACAATAGGCCAGCCTGGAAAGAATGATTGATTGTACAAGGACAGCAAAATGTTGTTGGCGGAAGCAGGATCTCACTTTTCTCAACATGTGGAGACTAAAAAAACATTTTACATACAAACAATTTTGTTTGTGACTGTTGTAGTGTAGCTGATGGTAAGAAGATGAAATTCTATAATATCTTAACAAACCCCTCTTTTACTAAGTCGAGGTAAAGGTTTCTACCGCATCCCGGAGCGCTAAATGCTCCAACGCTGCTCTGATGATCATAAGAGCATAAGAAATGCCGCTGTTGGGTTGGACCAGTGGTCCATCACGCGGCCCCTAGGTCGAAGACCAGAGCCCTAACTGCGATCAACCCTACCTTCGTACGTTCCGGTTCAGCAGGAACTTGTCCAACATTTTCTTGAGTCCCTGGAGGGTGTTTTCCCCTATAACAACCTCCGGAAGAGTGTTCCAGTTTTCCACCACTCTTTGGGTGAAGAAGAACTTCCTCACATTTGTACGGAATCTATCCCCTGAACAGCATCAGAGCATTTAGCATTCCGGGCTGAGGTAGAAACCTCTACTGTAAAAAGGGGGGGGGGGGGGGGATGGGAAATTTGTACAATTCTTTTACAGGAACCCGGACATCTGGATATTTTCATACATTTTTCCACATGAAGCCTTGTCTACAAATTTTTCCTCATTACTAGCATGCCAACAATCCTGTTCCCAAATATGTTGAAGAGCTAGAGCAGGGATCTCAAAGTCCCTCCTTGAGGGCTGCAATCCAGTCGGGTTTTCAAGATTTCCCCCAATGAATATGGATGTGCATGCACTGCTTTCAATGCATATTCATTGGGGAAATCCTGAAAACCCACTGGATTGTGGCCCTCAAGGAGGGACTTTGAGACCCCTGAGCTAGAGTGTATGTTAAAGAAGAAGGAATAATCATTTTATAGAGCTGAGAAGCTACATGACCCTTTGATATCAAAGTTGTAACTATTTGAAATATGTCAAGAATGCTATCATGGAGAGAACTACCTTTCAAACATTGTTGTAACTGGATCTATTTGTAATGAGAGTGTACTGATAAAGAAAAAATGCTTTGTCAAATCTTGAAATAATGTTAAAGATTTTTGAGAATCTAACATGTCTTGAAATGTAAGTAATCCTTTATCTATCCACTCTTTCCATAAGAAGGGTTTTTTGTTAATAAGAACATTGGGATTAGACCAAGGAATGACCTGGAGAGAGTTATAATATGGATTCTTTTTTTTATTCATTTGTTACAAATTATATAACAAATTCAGGAATATCCAATTATAACATCAACATAAGCATTTATAACATCAACATCAACATAAGCATTATAACATCAACATAAGCATCAACAAAGAAAATAAAATCATTCAGTGATCTAGTCCACATTATCTGGCCAACAGTAATTTTCCTTTAGCAACATAAACTTAATATAAGGAAAACACTTAAGTAGGCAGAAAGTGACATCTACATATTTCTTCATTTGTCCTCCCTAGTTGGAAATTAAAACCAAAAAATTATTAATTCTAGGATTCTGTTTGAACCAGTTTATCCTTTAGAAAACCTTCTAACTGAACTGGATCTAAGAAGACATATTTATCACTTGCATATGAGCTAAGACAATTACAAGGAAATTTTAAGAAGAAGGTTGCACCCACTGCTAAGGCTTTAGGCCTAAGTGCCAGGAACTGCTTCCTCTTCATTTTGGTCTGCTTGCAAATGTCAGGAAATATAAGAATTTGTTGACCACAAAACAGAGCCTGTTTTTTTGGTAAAATATAATTTCAAGATAGTCTGCTTTTCTAACTCTGTTTTGAAAGTTACCAAAAGTGTAGCACGTTTTATGATTGTGTCTTTAGATGACTCAAGAAACAAAAAGATTGAAGCTATCTGGAGAAACTAATTTATCAATTTCCCCTTCTGCTCTAATTGAGGTTATCAGGTTGAAAGTTATCCATATCAGCATATTGCAAAATCTCCCTCATATACATTCTTACTAGCTCCAGAGGGGAAAGGAAATGAGTAATCGGTAAATTTAGGAATAATATGGATTTTTAAAAAGTTTTATCTAAAGTATGCAAAGAGTGTACTGTTGCAGATAGGAGATCATTAGCAAAGCGAGAAATGGTAATGGTCAATAACATCCTAGTAGGTGGAGGAGAAGTTATGCTTTGTTCTAAAATCTAAAGTATACCACATAGGAGTCTAATCCCGATGCTCATAAAACCAATGCAGCTCCTGTTGAGTTATGAAAGCCTTATGATAAGAGAGAAAATCTGGAAATAAGACACCACCTAGATCTTTTTCCAATTTTAGTTTCTTTAATGCAATTCTAGGCTGTTTAGATTTCCGAAGAAATAAAGTGAGCAACCTATCTATATGTTTGTAAAATTCTATCAGAAAAAGCTTAGGTATCATTAGTAATATATAATTTATTTTAGGGGTTAGCATCATCTTGATTGTTTCCAACCTCCCCCACCATGTTAATTTGAGAGGATGCCAAGAATGTGTATATTTTTTAATTAAAGTTATAATTTTCTGACTGTTAATATTAATTGACTCTAATATGGATCCATTTAGTTCTATTCCCAAATATTTCAATTTACGAGAGTTCCAAATAAGATCATAAGACTTAACCATTTCAGAAAAGGTGAAATTATTAAGTGGTAAAGTTTCAGTCTTCTGTTGGTTAACCTTGTATCCAGAAAATGGAGAAAAGTTCTTTATTGTTTGAAAGATTAGTGGGAGAGTGGTTTCTGGATTAGAAACGTCTAACAAAACTTGATCCGTGTATGCCGAAAGTTTGATGTCAAGAGATTTATAAGGGATACCAGTAATTTGAGAATTAACTCTAATCTCTATTAGCAAAGGCTCTAAAGCTATATTGAAAAGGTAAGGAGAAAGAGGACAACCCTGTCGGGTACCTCTATGTAATAAGAAGGGTGATGAGAGGAAATTATTTGTAATTATTCTCTCACTGGGATTGGTATAGAGAATCTTAATCTGTTGAATCAATAAAGGAGGGGCACAAAACCAAGACAACACATGAAAGAGATACTTTCACTCTACACGATCAAAGGCTTTCTCTGCATCAAGCGAAAACACACAAAAAGGAGTAGATTGTGTTTGTACAATTTGAGAAATGTGAAAAAAAAAGACGAGAATTATCAAATATTAATTGACCAGGCATAAATCCTATCTGATTAGGGTGAATTATTAAATCAATATTTTTTTAAACAATTAGCCAAAATTTTAGCATATATTTTGTAATCTACATATTGGTCTGTAATTTTGGACTAGAAGTGGATCTCTGTTGGGCTTTGGAATTACAGTAATAACTATTCTAATCATGTATCCTGTAACATTAAATACTTGTCAATCTCATCCATGGTATTGCCATAGACTCTACTTGCTTAAGCAGTAACTGAGACATCTGGAACACCAATGATATATATCTAATCTATCAACTCATTTAGAGTATTATGCTTCAAACAGGCAGTATTTCACTACAAACCCTATTTGGTCTTACCCCTAGTTACCTCACAAATTCACTTTCACTTGCAACTAGTAAACATACTAGACGCTCACGTGCCACTTTCATGTTTCCATCAGTAAAAGGATGTAAATTTTAAAAATTCTACTGTCTCTTATCCTATCAGGCAGCGTCCTGGGACAAAGACTTAAATCTCTTAATTATGACTTCTAGCACTTATTTAGATTTCAGGAAGCATTTGAAAACATATTTGTTCACCAAGTATATAGGAAACTAAGTTATTCTATTAAATTTTAACACCACATAGAACTTCACGGTCCTGCGGTATATAAGCTGAACGTTATGTTATATTACAAATGTGCTACAGTTTTTGGCAAAGAAAGAATATTTCTACTCCTTACTTCATAGAGAACCTAATTCCTCTAATTTAGTCAAGATCTTGCATCAAGAAACTGTTTTTCTAAGTCCTCAGTCTCTCTGTGGATGATCTAGCACTTGTGTTTTTGAAAACAGTTTTGAATACCAAATCATCTATTTCTCTTTACCTACGAGGTTAGGGATGGATGGCGAAGCAGTAAAGAGAAATAGATGATTTGGTATTCAAAATTGTTGGAACCCCCCGGAACCAGCGGATCTTCACTGGCAGGAGAGATGCCCAGTCCCTCCTGCCGGACACCCCCTATTCCACTGCCGGAATGCCCAGCCCACCCCTGGACCCCCTCCCCCCCACCTCACCAGGACCCCCTCTAACCTTTTTTGATGGCTGACCAGACAGGTCCTTCCTCCATCTGGCCTGCCTTCATCTGAATAGCGGGCCTGCCCCTTCTTGGTGCATTGTGAAATGCACCAAGGAGGGGCCTAAGGCCTGATTTTAGGCATGCCATGGACAACCAGAAGAACTAAGAAATCGATTCTGGAAGAGATCAAACCGGCTATGTCACTCGAAGCCCAAATAATGAAATTACGACTGTCTTATTTTGGTCACACTTTCAGAAGAGAGAGATTACTGGAGAAGGACATCATGGTTTGGAAGACTGAAAGAACCAGGTGAAGAGGGCGACCTGCAATCAGATGGCTGGACACATTGGAAACAATCATGGGGATGATGCTGGACTAACACAAAACCAAGTTCTTTTTAGATCTGCAGTTCATCAAGTCGCTAAGACTCGAATACGAGTTGATGGCACCTAACAACAACAAGTAGTACTAATAGTAGGGGAAAATCAATATTTGTAGGCAGGTCAATAGAACACAGGATGTTGCTGATCCTTCTATGGTGGCTTTTCTTACATACGCCAATATCTTTTTCTTTTGACTATATATCTATCCTCTACAGATAACAAAAATTGTTTGTCAAGAAACATAAGTGAATTTCTTTCTTTATCTGAATCAGTTTTCCTTCCCACATTCAAGACTTTCATGTCCTGCAACCCTAAACTTGCAGAAAGATTCACCAGTTCGGTTTTATTTTTCCATAAACATTTGTCATGACCTGTGGTTTTCTACTATCTCTATGCACTGTCATTAGCTTATTGTAAGGCATGCAGAAAAGAGTATCATATCAGTGTATAAAATAAATATATTTCTGATTCTTTAGCAATCTTTTCTCTTCCTTTTTTTTCAGATTAACATAGACAGTCCTATAAGGGAGGCTATCATTAAGAATCTTCAAGCCCCAACAGAGAACTGTTTTGCAGAAGCTCAGCAAATAGTATATAGGCACATGGAAAGGGATTCATATCCCAGATTTCTGGAATCAGACATTTACCAAAATCTCGTCAAAAAATTTCAGACTGAGCAGCTTGTTGGAAACATTCAAACAGAAGGCCATGGATAGACTGAAAGAAGTCCATTTGTTAACTATTATATTTGACCAGTAAAAGTGCTGACCTTTTTTTAAAAATTCTATTTTGTCCCCATATTTCAGTTTTTTCAGCTCAAGCGCTAAGTGATAATTGTTGAGGCCACCAATTTTCTGTTGACATTTTCACATGGGGAAAAGGCTCATCTATACCAGTGACCCTACAGCTACTTGGATTTCCACAATGAATAAGCATGCTGGATTTCCAGTATGTTCAGATAAAATCTACTGAATATTCATTCTGGATATCCTGAAAACCAGAATGATCTTTCACAATAAAACCATATAAACATGAAAATACAAAAGTAATAGGCCAACCGGACCCTACACAGTCCGTGTTTTGGCGAACACGCCTTCCTCAGGGGTCCAATTGATGTCAAATACACAGATAGAAAGATGGAATACAAACAGTGTATTTGTCCTTAAGCGTAAAGTCAGAAATGACTGGAGACCAGCAAAAGTAACACGAAAAATCCCTATAAAGTTTTGTTTTGTTGTGGTAAGTTATGAAATCACTACTGTGCAATTATTCTAAAAATAATCACATTTCAGGGCTTCAATATAAAAAATGATAGGGTCAATATTCAAATTGTTTGTCCAGAGCTAACTGCAGATATTAAACAATATTTGCTTCTCCCTCCCCAACCCTGTTACTAACCCACGGTCCAGAGCGTTAAATGCTCTGACGCCGCTCCAATGTTCATTGGAATTCTATGAGCATCAGAGTAGCGTCTATGAGCATTCCAGATCATGGTAGAAACCTCCACCATGGCTTAATCTGGTTAGTTCTGCTGAAACCAGTTATTTTGTAGGCAGTGCAAAGACCATGACAAGTTCTGATGTTTAATGTATAGTTTAATGTTTTTGTTTTCCATTTATATTATTATTACATGTGGCTTCAATTGCTATTTATTGATCATCAACTTAGTAGTTTAATTTAGACCAATATTTATAAAAACACATATACAGATTTTCAGAAAGCCACACAGATTGTAGCCAGTAGGGATCAGATTCTGTAACTGGTGCTGTTATCGGCAGCTGCCTTAAAACGGCCACTGATCGCGTGCCAATCATGCATTGGTGCCGGTTTCAGAATCGTGCCTGGGGGAAAGATAGATACCTATCTTTGCATGAATCACACCTATGTAGGCACTTTAGGCCACCTAACGCCACTTCCGGCATTAGCCACGCCTACTTTGGCATCCGGCGGCCTAAAGCACGTACTTAGGCATGATTCCAACGCTTTTTACTCAGGCGCTTCAACCTTGCCGAGGATTTTTTTGCCGTTTCTAATGGCATTCTTAAATTTAATTTAGGCAATGGCTTTAGAATTTCCCTCTAAGGGGAAACACCCACTCTTCTTCCCCAGACACACCCTTCTATGAAAAAAATAGAAATTATTTTTTAATGCATAGTTTGTGCACACACATGAAATTACTGCAGGATGCCAGCTTAGTAAAAGGACTGTGCAGTGGAGATTGCAATGTAAAATTAAAGCATACAATTCCATTCCTCCCCTTTTTACAAAACCATAGTGTTTTTTCTAGTGCCAGCCGTGGCAGTAATAGCTTCGACGCTCATAGAATTCCTATGAGCGTCAGAGCTGTTACCACTGCGGCTGGCGCTAAAAACCATGGTTACGGTTTTGTAAAAGGGGGGGGGGTGTTATCAATTATATAACATAATAGTCCATCTCATATTGCCTCCATGTTTGTATTTTGGCCCAAAATTTGAATGTTTCAAATAAATACAACAGCAGGAAGGAAAGTCAAACAAATAAAGGGGAAGAGTTGAGAGAACAAACATAAAATCAGAATATCATCTTTAAACACTGAAATGTTCTTTTCTCCTTTTAGTGTTAGGCATATTTGCACAAAGTGCTATTTTTTATTTTTTGCTATTTATTATGCACAGAAATAATTGATACAATAAGATCATATAGCGGATGGTGTCATTAAGTTAACAGCATTTTAATGTTGTTCAGACAGTACTTCTGCACTCGAAATTGTAAGATCAGATACCAAGTTTATTATACAATAACAATTGGGGTAATACAAATAATATACCATAAAACCCATCAACATAGAAGGATAGAAAACAAGACTCACGACTGGACAAACAGATACAAAAGGAGAAAAGGGAGAACTACAATAAAATTTAAAGAAAGGATACCTGGAAAAAGACAACAGGGCAGAGGTGTAACAAGTAGGTCCAATGCAAAAATGACTAAGAAAAGTTTAAAAATCCTTATAAGGACAGCGAAACTTGGGAAAGAAATGTCTTAAGAGATTACTTAAATTTCTCGAGGGTTGTAATCTCTCTTAATGTGTTTGGTAGTGAGTTCCAAAGGGTTGGAACGACCACAGAAAAGATAGTATTTCTCCTAGTATTTATACAGCTTTGGGGTGGAATTGATAATAGATTTTGACCAGAGGATCGAAGAATACGCGATGAGGTATATGGAATGAAAAGTCTATTGATAAATTCAGGTTGACCAGTGTTTCTTCTTTTAAAAGTCAGTAATAATGTTTTATAAATAACTCAATGATGAATAGGAAGCCAATGGGCTTAAGAGTGGGGTTAAATGATCGAACTTATTGGCCCTATAAATAACTTTAACAGCAGTGTTCTGGACTATCTGTAGACGTCTTAACTCTTTCTTGGTAATTCCGTGGTATACAGCATTGCTGTAGTCCAAACAGGAAATAACCAACGAATGAATTAAAGTGTTTAAAGCTGAACGGTCGAGAAATTTAGCTAAAGAACGAATCATTCTTAGGCGGTAGAAGCACTTTTGTACAACTGAGCTTATATGTTTGTGGAAGGCGAGATTATCATCAAAAGTTATACCTAAGAGCTTAATAGTGTGAACTTTCTGTATCGGTATAGATTTGAGTTTAATAGGGGAGAGAAGAGGACAACCTTTTTTAATTGCGAAGACCATTAATTTAGTTTTATTGACATTAAGTGACAACTTATTGGAATTTAACCAATCATGTATTTTGTCTAGCTTTTTGTTGATACTGTTTTAGATTATGTTTTTAACTCATAATCTTTGTTTTTATTATCAAATAAATTATATCAGAGTGAAAAATGGCTATGAAAATCCTGAAATCTCCATATTAGCTTGAAACTTTGAATGTTATCATTTAGATATCACTTTGGCCCTCATGGATATTATTTTCTCTCACCCAAGTCAAATTAGCATTTAGGGGGGAATTCATGAAAGAGCATTTAGCCAGTGGCCGGCAGGGATAGATCGACCTAGGCGCCATCTTGTTGGAATGGGCATGCTCAGAGAAAACAGGAGATACCTCCTTCCCAAATTGTGGAAGGCAAGAAAACAAACCAAGAAGGTGACTGGTTGATCCTCGATCTCCTTTATTAGATAATATGACGCTGACTCAACAATATTGTGTTTCAGCCCAAAAAGGCCTGCCTCAGGAGTCTGATTATTTGAACTGAGGAGAGAGATATACTTGGTGCACAGTCTTGTAAAAATTTTCTTCTAGTCTTTAAAAAGACTCTTTTTATTTGCCTGATTGCAAAAGAAGGATTATATGATTGACAATAGTTGTTCAAGAGTGCTTTTGCCAGCTTTATGACCCGCACATAGTGTTGTAGGTAGAGCTGCACCGGGAAGGAGACCTTAGGCCCTGATTGGCCCAGGTATCTAAGGCCCCTCCTATGGATGCACCAGTAAGGGAAAGGCCCACCATTTTAAAAGGCGAGCCTGCAGGCCAGAGGGAGTAAGCATCCCTCCAGCAAGCCTTTCTTCTACAAAGGTACAGGGGGTGGGGAGGGGCTGAGGTAGGCTTAGGGGTGCGGGATGGGGGACTGGAGGTTTGGGGAGGTGTCAGGGATTTACAGGGTGTAGGGGGTTCCAGGAAGGTTGCGGGGGTGGCAGCAGAAGGGAGTAGGCATCCCTCCAGCTGGGCTACTTCAGGGGGAGTGTTGGGGGTTCCGGGGGAGTTGGGGGTTCCAAGGGTGGCTGAAGAAGGGAGTGGACATCCCTCCTGCTGGGCTACTTCAGGGGAGGTGTTGGGGGATCCAGGAGGTGGTGGAAGGAGGGAGTGGGCATCACTTCTGCCAGTTTCAGGGGTACTTGTCGAGGGGTCCCATGCTACAGCTAGCTCAGCTGATTGCGGCAGGGGTATTTTCCCCCAGAGCAGCTGAGCTGGCAGGCCTTCCTGAATCCATGGTTTCGAGGTGGCCTGCCAGCTTAGCTGATTAGGAATTCTCCTTAAGACCAACCAGAAACCGAAACATATTCACTTACCCAAAAATCACAGGCTGCAAATACAAATCCTTTCTGGACAGGACTTTCAAGTTCCAAGCAGGCAGACAGCAGTCCTGGCTGGACAACTACATAAGCAGAGCCAGTTTGACCTACGGCGCATTCCGAAAGTCAATAAAAACCATTCTATTTGACCAATCATCTCCTAAACAGAAGCCTCTAAATGATATGTTTTCCCTCTCTCTTACTCGATGTTAATTTTGCAGTTTTTTGCCTATTTTTCATGTAACCCTCTCTTCTTACACCTTGTATTTTGCTGATTGTCCAGCCTTCTTAGAATGTGAACCGCCTAGAAGTCTTTCGACTATGGTGGTATAGAGGAATAAAGTTTATTATTATTATTATTATAATCAGCTCAGCCAACCATGTCTACTTTTAACATTTGAAATGTAGGTCCTAGCAATTCCAAAATGAACCAAAGGATTTTGATAGGGATATTAACTAGCAAGGTATGAAGGACAGAAAAGGTGTATTTTAACTTCCTGGCAGGCCTGAATGAGTTGTACTAATATAAGTCCCTTGCACACAGACACTGTTTTCATATACCGTGTTAAGACCAATAAACAACCACAATGTGCTCTCCATGTTTAATGGAAATCTCCTACATGTAAGTACGTGCTACAGAGGTTTGGTATCTCCACACTGTTTGCAGCAAGTTGCAGTATCACTCCATCATTCAGTTTGTGGTGAACTGGAAAATATAGTTGCTTTTTTGATAATTTGTGTTTTTTTTCACCATGTGCTTGATGTATCGCTTATAAGCAAATTCCTCTATCTGGAGACAGTTGCCTGAGATCTGATAAGAGATGTATTTTTATTTTCCACTGATCAGCTCCATGTGATTTTATTCCATTACAGCAGAATATCATGATCATGTTTCTGAAGCAGAACCTACTTATACAAAAGATTGCGTCTGCATTTGGTATCAGCCCTACAAAGATTTTCTCAGAATATCAGCATCAATCCATGTGAAGGGCAATTCGATAACTAGGCATCTGTGGTTAAGTGTTTCTTTATGCATATATGTGGATATAAAAATGGATTGTTGATGCATTTGTTTTCCTGTGGGCATTCTTTATGTTGATCACTTTCGACTGCTGATTCACTGTTGTATTTAGAACATAAGGATTGTCGCTGCTGGGTCCATCTTGCCCAGCAGTCCGCTCACGTGGCAGCCCCCAGGTCAAAGACCAGTGCTCTAAATGAGTCCAGCCTCACCCATCCAACTTTGTCTTGAATCCCTGGAGGGTGTTTTCCCCTATGACAGACTCCAGAAGAGCTTTCCAGTTTTCTACCACTCTCTGGGTGAAGAAGAACTTCCTTACGTTTGTACGGAATCTACCCCCTTTTAACTTTAGAGAGTGCCCTCTCGTTCTCTCTACCTTGGAGACGGTGAACAACATGTCTTTATCTACTAAGTCTATTCCCTTCATTATCTTGAATGTTTCGATCATGTCCCCTCTCAGTCTCCTCTTTTCAAGGGAGAAGAGGCCCAGTTTCTCTAGCCTCTCAATGTACGGCAACTCCTCCAGTCCCTTAACCATTTTTGTTGCTCTTCTAAGTTTCAAGTTTCAAGTTTTATTCAGATTTGTTATCTACGCAATATCATATTTTTCAATGCGTATTACAATTTTTTAAAAAAGAGGAGGACATAACAAAACATTATATACAAATTATATATGTTCTAATACAAACAGGTACAAAAGGCAGGGGGGGATGAACTACAATCTTTAAAGATAGAGAAGAAACATTTAGGGAAGAACACATATGTTGGAAACACATAAGAAAAAGAAAAGAAGAAAAAATTAAGGATAATTTTGCGACCTACTTGTAGGATTGATTAAGTTCTACAAGGTTTAGTGATTGGTAGGTTATGCTGTCTATGCGTCCTTATACAGAAAGCTTTTTAAGGAGCGCTTGAATTTTTCTAAGGAAGGTTCATTATGCAGATATAGTGGTAAATTCTTCCAAAGCTGGGGTGCTATGACCAAGAAAATGGTAGATCTCCTGGTCCCTATTATTTTTAAAGAAGGAATAGTTAATAAATGTTGTTGTGTTGATCTAAGTGCCCTGAATGACGAATATGGTATCAAGAGATGATCCAAAAATATTGGACCGTGTGATTGTTAAATTTTAAAAATTAACAGTATAATTTTAAAAGTTATTCTATGTGTGATTGGTAACCAATGTGCAGCTTGTAGAAGTGGTGTAACATGGTCATATTTTTTTGAATTTGTAATAATTTTTATTGCTGTATTTTGTATTATTTGTAGCTTTCTTGTTTCTTTATTGGTTATGCCATGGTATAAAATATTGCAGTAATCTAGCCTAGAAATGATTAATGAGTGAATTAGAATGTTGAGAGCTTCAGGTTTTAAAACTTTTGATAAGGATCTAATGAGACGTAACTTATAAAAGCAATTTTTAGCCACTGAACTAATTTGGTCATGATAAGAAAGTTCCTGATCTAATGTTACTCCCAATATTTTTGTTGTAGTTACTATTTGGAGAGGGATGTTGTTTAGGAGTATCTGTGATGAAAATTTAAGATCATTTTTCTATGGGAAAAACATTAAAGAAGATTTTGTTACGTTCAGGGCTAACATATTGTCCTTAAGCCATTGGCTTATTTGTTTTAACTTGTTATTTATAGTTGTTATCTCATTTGGGTCTGCTGAGTTTAAAGGGTACAGGAGTTGAATGTCATCTGCATATGCAAATGAGGAAAATCCAATAGACTGACTGAGGGTTAGGAGAGGTGATAAAAAGATATTGAATAAAAAAGGGGAAAGAATTGAACCTTGCGGAATCCCGAAAGAATACTAAGGGCACAGACATTAATTAAATTTCTCCATCCTTTCTAAAATGGTATTTCTCTTTTTTTGGTCCTTTTATTCAGAGAATGATAGAAACTAGCCTAACAGTTCTCATACCTAAAGAATGGAAAAAGGCAATAATTTGACCAATTATAAAAAATCCAAAAGAATCAATAGCTACCGAATCAAACTACCAACCTATAGCCAATCTTCCCGTTCTTGCCAAAATACTCACACACTACATCCCAATCAGACAGGCTTTAGATCAAACCATTCAACTGAACATTCTGTGATAGGACTCACAACTAACATACAGTATCACTTAGATCACCATAAATCTGTCCTCCTGGTTTCACTTGATTTATCTTCTGCATTTGATACCATAGACCATCATCTACTCATCAAAAGACTATCTTCAGTGGGCATTTCCGACCAAGTATTAAATTGGTTTAAATCATACTTTCAAGATCGTTCAGCTAAAGCCATTCGGATTTTTTATATACCGCCTATCAAGGTTATAAATATATGAGAATCCTAGGCGGCAAGCGAAGATGAGATACGCTTCCTCTCCAGTAGTGAGCCAGGTCTCTGTTATACAAAGAATATCTAGGTTGTATTGCTGTTTTGTATCTTTAATAATGTGAAATTTGCTTTTAATTGATCTTACATTAATTAGGCCTAAATTTATGTTTCTTAAATGGGTTGTGTTTGAAGTAGTTAAAGGAATTTCAATATATGTTGAAGGTCGAAGAGATAGAGACTCACCCTCTTTTGCTGGTCTATTGCCCCAGATTGCTGGTATCTGATAGGTTGAGCCTTCCATTGAGTTTTGACTTGAAAATAAGCGAAGGAGGATTAAAATGAATAAAAGACTACCCTTTCGAGTAGTACAGTGTCCTTCTTCATGTACGACGACCAAGGATTGTTTGTACTGTTCTTGGATTCCCTTGCAACATGATTCATGTTTTTTCATGTCTGTATTGGCTGCTTTCTCAATAAAAATTATTTTTTAAAAAAAGGAAGTTATGTGTGTTAGAGCTCTATAAAAGCACACAGAAATGCTTTAGGACTAAATTCTATAAATGGTGCCCAAATTTTGGAACCCAAATAAAATGTGTACTAAGTGCTATTCTATAAACAGTGTTCCAAACTGGGCCATCTATAGAATAGCACCAACCGAAACAAAGGCCCAAATTCTATAAATAGTGTCGGTTTTTGAGGCTCTGGTAGGAGCCCAAGCTATTGAAAAATGCTATCTAAACAATGTTTTAAACAGATTTTCAAGGCGCCCACTAGCACCTAAAAACCTGGCACCGGAACCATGCCACTGTAGGCATGGTTAATGCCGGAAGTGACGTTAGGTAGAATAAGAACATAAGAACATAAGAATTGCTGTTGCTGGGTCAGACCAGTGGTCCATCGTGCCCGCAGTCTGCTCTTGTGGCGGCCCTTAGGTCAAGAGACCCCCCAGGAAAGAGACTTGGGAGTACTGGTCGACAAGTCAATGAAGCCGCAATGTGCGGTGACGGTAAAAAGGGCGAACAGAATGCTAGGAATGATTAAGAACGGGATCACAAACAGATTGGAGAAGGTTATCATGTCACTGTACAGGGCCAAGGTATGTCCAAAAAAGCATCCCAAATCAGCACTTGGTTGTCCTAATCAGCAGGTCGTCCAAGTGACGATAATCTTAACTGTTTTTCTGTGTTCCAGCCTCTGTACATTCAGAGCATGAGATGGGTTTGGTGGAGGCATGTCATGGGTGGGCTTTGGGCGGGTCATGTCATGGGTGGGTCTCAAAGGCGGGTTAGACATGGACATCTTGCAGCAATAATCAAACATTTTGCAAGACATCCTGTATGGAACATAGAGTATATGTTTTGAACTAGACCTGTTTTAGAAGAGACTAAGTGCCACAGAGGTGCCCAACAAACTGACCAAATGACCACTGCATACATCAAAGTAAGACACCTGCACACTCCCCCATTGCTCACTGATCCCCTTCCACCACACAAAAATGAGAACAAAAAGGTACATACCTGTCTTTAAAACAGCAGCATCTGGTATGGGGAAGCCTAGTAGAGCTGCACACAGGTATCTTAAGTAGCCTGGTGGGTGGGCTAATGAATCATAGAGTGGAGGACCCAGGCCCATAAGCCACTCTAACCACTACATGTGAGCCCACACAAAACCTACTATACTGCCATATAGGTTCCACCTGTAGTCAAGCATAACTGCTATTGGGGTGGTATATAGGAGAGTATAGTAGGTTTTTTATTGGGGGGGGAGAGTTGGGGGGCTCAATCTAAATTATAAGGGAGTTATGGTGAGATATACAGCTGGCACCCTTTATGTAAAGTTCACAGCAGTGCCCTCTAGTGTAAGGTGTCCCATTGCTCTTTCGAGATGTCTATGTGCTGGCCCCACCCACATCCAAACGGTTAGGATTTGGACGTTTTCAACCTGGATGCTTTTCTGATCGAAAACGGGGTATAAAGTTAGACATCCCGGTGGCCAAGAAGTCTAAGTTTCAAGTTTTATTAAAATCTGATATTCCGCTTATCTGACTTCTAAGTGGTATACAGGTAAATATAAATATAAATATAAAATCAGGGGAGACGGACGATTTGACAAACAGACATACTGGTATATAAGGGAAAAGAGGGATAACTACATGTCGAATAGGATAGAAAGCCAGAAAATGGTAGCACAGTTGTAAGCTAGGATCTTTGAATAAGACTGGACTGGGATTTGTGTCTTAGTTTAGATTAAAGGTCTAAGGCATCTTTGAATAGAAAATTTAAAAAAAAATTATATTTGGATGTCCAGCAGTTTGCCATTTGAGAATGGCCATTTTTGTACCTCCAGCTTTGGACATTCAGCTGGAAACGTCCAAGTTGGACTTAGACAGAGGTTTGGGGTTGTTTTTTTTCCAAAAATGCTCCTCTTACCTTTCTCTCCTTTTGAGTTTTAAAGTTAGGCAGATCCAGAAGACAATGGAGACTGGGCGACGGTCCCTGGAAATGAAAGCAGAGCTAGGCCATGCTAGAGAGCACCAAGTGGATGAACAAAAATTTCAGAGGCTGAGCAAAAGAGAAGAGGATCACCCCTTTCCCCTATTCTCTTTAACATCTACATGTCCTCCCTGAAACTCTTTCAACTATCCCCCCTGGAAACAATCTACACTTACGCAGATGACATCCTTGTCCTCCTTGAGACTGACCAGAACCTCACAAACCTCCACGAAAACATTACAGCTTGCATAATGAGACTCCGTGCCTGGTCCCTCTCGGTACAGATGAAACTAAACGAATCAAAAACAAAACTACTTTGGCTCGGCCCAAAATTCGAACACCTGCCCACCCTTTTCTCACTACCCACAGGCGATACACTCCAGCTCGAATTTTCATGCAAGGTCCTTGGTATCATTATCGATTCCTCCCTCTCCCTCAATGACCACCTCAACTCCTTGGCAAAATCATGCTTTTTCAGCCTCCACATGCTGAGGAAAGCTAGATCCTACTTCAGCCAACAACACTTTACCATCCTTGTCCAATCCATCATCCTCTCCAAACTAGATTACTGCAACACCATCTACTTAAATCTATCAAAAAAAAAGTCTTCTAAGACTCCAGCTAATCCAGAATACTGCAGCCAAGCTGATCTTCTCAAAACGCAAATCTGACCATGCCTCCCCACTCCTTGCCAAACTTCACTGGCTCCCAATAATCCCCAGAATCCATTTCAAATGTTCCTGCCTGGCTTTTAAGATCATTCATGGCATCCTCCCTCCTCTTATCCCACTGTCTTTCAACTCCTCCAGTCCCGACTCCTCCAGAACTGCCCAAAGGTATAAACTAGCCTTCCCCTCCCCACGCGGCATCCACTATGCAGGCAAACTGGGAAAATCCCTTCTCTTCAAAATCACAGGTCTTTGGAACGACCTCACCTCCCCGTTGCGGAACCTGAGCTCCCTTCAGTTATTCCGCAAACAACTGAAAACCTGGCTTTTCAGCAAATTGTAACTCTATCCTTCACCCCCTTCCCACCCTCCCTTCTTCATATAAATTCATGTAATCCTTTTTTTTTCTTCCTCTCTACCTACTGTTTTAAGTTCTTGTAAACCGTGTCGAGCTCCATACTCATGGAGATGATGCGGTATATAAACTAAAGGTCTAGATTAGATTAGATTAGATTAGGACAAAACAAGGACAGAGACAAAGGGAAATACATAGAAACATGCAAACAAAGTGTGCTTACCTTATCAAAAATTTTCTCTTTCATGTAGACTGGATTCCACCTGCTAAGAAAAGTATAGTTTTGAGAAAACTATCCAGCAATGAAGTTATGTTATTGAAAAACAGTGATACACTTAGACAAAGAAGTTACTTCTCACTCTGGCTCTCAGATGAGATTCCCCTTCTTGGCTTGCTTTACTATTTTAGAGATGGATTTTCTACCTTTAACCCCGTTGTTCCAGTTAAGCTTGTGAGTCTTATCTTTGTCACCCCACTTTAATTATTTTATTATGTAAAACCACTTAGAAGTACGAAAGACAGTATTCTCTCCCCCCCCCCCAACACTGAACTTCAAAAAGATGGCAGGAGGGAAGCCCACTCCCTCCTACCACTGCAGTGTTCCCTCCCCGGTGTCCATGCCTCCTGCTCCTGCTCCTCTGCCCAGTCTGCTAGGCCCTGATTGGCTCAGATGCCTCATGATCCTCCCTTGAGAGGGGCCTGAGGCATCTGAGCCAATCAGGGACTTCCTTATGAAGGAGCTTAAGGAAGTGCCTGATTGGCCAAAACAAATAGGGAGGGTGGCGGGGAGGGGAGAGGTCACTGTGGTGGCAGGAAGGAGCGGGCATCCCCCCTGACGTTTTTTTCCAGGGGAGCGGGCCGGCTGGCGGGAGTCTTCTTGGCAGGAGGGAGTGGACATCCCTCCTGCTATTTTTTGGGGGGGGGGGGGGGCAGGTGGGCAGGGGAACGGTGGTTCAGGGTCTAGGTGGGGGAACTTTGGCTCAGGGGTGCGCGTGATGGTCAGCATTTTTTTAATGGGGCAGATGGTGCGTGTTTAAGTCACATAGAACATCCGTCCCATTTTTTAAAAAAAAAATGCAGAAGCCCTGACAGCAGTGACAGGAAGCTGCTTCTCCAGGGCTCTGCACATGTCTCAATCGCTCACTGAGTCGGTGGGTGCAAATCATTTGCATGCAAACTTGATAGTGAATCAATCGCTGTTTGAAAATTGTCCAACAGCGATTGAGTCGCTATCTTTAGTGAATCTAGTCCATAGTGCAGCACAGTCCTAGGCATGCAAGAGTATAGTTTAAACTGATGCTCCTTAATTACCACGCGTTCTGACGTTTCTAAATATTTTTTGATGTCTAATGTTTTTTTCTTCACTAGTAGTAAAAGATAAAGTGAGTAAATACTTATAAAACATCACTAACTTGTCATATGGGAAAAGTCCATGAAAAATGTATAATTTCAAATTCTATTTACTGTTGCACTAGCTCCTTCTGCAAATCACCATATGTTTAAGTACGAGTAATAATTTCCAGCTACAGTTCAATAGAGCTGAATGTCGGCTGACTCCTTCATATCACAAGCGTGGCAGGTCTCACGAGTGCAAAGGGTGAGTCACATAATCATGAACCCTACAAGCCCAGGGAGGGGTCAGAAATAAATATTTTGATGCTTAAAAGTCAACTGTGCTTCTTTCTGCCCTCATTTGAACTTAAGAATTTAAGAAGCATAAAATTAAGTACCTCTGGGGAGATGAACCAATGCTAGATGCAGTGCTGCTGTGTGCTTCAGAAATCATGACTTAGGTTTGAAACTGAACCAAATAGGGATACTTTTAAAGACACAGCTTTTTGTTGATGTGTTTATGTGAAAAGAGCAAATATAATTGATAATTGAATGGGATTTGTGGTATTTCTTATAAAGCAGAAGATTTACCCCCCTTTTATAAAACCACAAAAGGTTTTTTTTAGTGCCAGCTATCGCGCTGAATGCTCTGCGCTTCTTCCAACAGATAGACAAGGGCGACCCGGTCGACATTGTATATCTGGATTTTCAGAAGGCGTTCGACAAGGTCCCGCATGAACAACTACTTCAAAAAATTGCGAGCCATGGAATCGAGGGTGAAATACTCATGTGGCTGGTGGATAGGAAACAGAGAGTGGGGGTGGACGATACTCGGACTGGAAAAGCGTCACGAGTGGAGCGCCGCAGGGTTCAGTGCTTGGACCCGTGCTCTTCAACATATTTATAAACAACCAGGAAATTAGGACGATGAGTGAGGTGATTACATTTGCAGACGATACGAAGTTATTCAGAGTAGTGAAGACGCAGGGGGTTTCGCGAAGACCTGCAACGGGACATAAACATGCTCAAGAAATGGGCAGCGACCTGGAAAATGAGGTTTAACGTGGATAAGTGTAAAGTGATGCATGTCGATAACAAAAATCTTATACACGAAAACAGGATGTCCAGTGCAGTACTTGGAGAGACCCCCCAGGAAAGAGACCTGGGAGTATTAATCGACAGGTCATTGAAGCCATCCGTATTCTTATTCTCTTTGGTCTCTGCCCCCCCTCCCCCCACACACATATGCATCCCTCTTTCCTCATTAATTCATTCCATTTATCAGATATGAGCTATGTGCCAGCATACTCAATATTACTGTATATACAGTATATCTGATTTACACAAGATAAAATCCTTCATTGAAAACTTTCCTTGATTGGCAGCCAGACATTCTTGTAGAATGAATAAATCTGGTGTGCTCTGAAAGGTTAGGTCGTAATACAGGCAGACCACACAGAGTAAAAGAGACTCTATGGAAAGTTTGAAGGACTGGATCTAAGCTTATGAGCTAATGAATTAAAGGGGGAATACAAAGTGTACATAATTTACTTGGCAGATACATACATTTGTACATAGTTGAACAATCACTATCTCTTGTACCTTGGCTAGAGATATATGCACTATAACTACGTTATGAGCCTACAGCTGAACAAACTGAGCAAGATCAGACCCTAGAATGATGCATTAAGCAGTAAAGTCATGAGAGATATAGTGCCTTGAAAGATATCCAGCTCTAAAAGTGCACATTAGCCAGACCAAGGCTAATATCAAGCCTCACAGTGGCCTAGTAGGATCATAATATTTTCATTGGTTACAGTTAATTTATGTTTTGGTTACAGTTAATATAGAATTTATTTTTCTCAAATAAAAAAAAAAAAAAATCAAGCACGGCAGCCAAGTCTACTGTTCTAATGGGCTTCGACCTAGTTGCAATAGAAAGCTAGAGAATGAATCCCTGACGCCTACCAGCAGCCAATCAATTCCTGGTTGAGGTGTCCAAGGCAAATTGATCCTCATCAGACTTTATTTATTTATTATTACTATTCTTAAAACTTCAATATTTTTGAGTGCTTATCTTAGTGCTATAACGTTCTAAAAGTTCAAATACTTAAGCGACTTTTCTTTTACTTAGTTTTTCATGCTTGCTGATCACACGAGTCGCTGTTGTTCATAAATTTAATGTCGGGTAGGGACTCGTAATCTCTGACATGTTTCTCCAAAGAAGTCCCCCCCCTTCAGTATTGATCCGCTGCATCCCAACCAAACCATATCACTTTGGAAAGCTACCTGACATAATCGCGTTGGAAAGACGCAACACATGCGCATGATGTCATTGCATCGTGTCCACGCATGCACGGATGCCATAAGGGGGCGGGGCTGGGGAGTGGAACAGGGCAGGAAAGAGGCAGAACTGGGCGGTCCTGGGGGCGTGGCCACAGATCCAGATTTTCCTGAAGGAAAATCTGGTAACCCTAGCTATTATGTTTGTCCAAGATCCAAAGTAGTGTTAATAAGCCCTGGCCATGGGGCTCCGTATACAGTATGTTGTATTCCATTCTATTTGTAAAATTAGTTAATTAGAGGAGTTGAAATAAATTATTCTTTTTTTTATAAATGAAGCTTGGAATGGCTTGCAGCCCATGTGAAGCAATTGGAAGAGGGGACTCATTGTGAAAAGAGAATTGAATTGGTTTAGTTATATCGTATAAGCAGAAACAGTTCATACCAACCCTCCCCAAACCCTGTGAGTGGAATTTCCTGTATCGAATGCCTTGTTCCTGTTTCCTGTCTCACTTGTGGTTTACTGATGGTTCTGGTTTGTTTGTATCTCCAGCTTCCTCATTTCCAGATCTCAATGTACCAACCTTTAGCTTAGCAGCACTCTCCTGATTCAGCTGCTTTTTTTTTCTTCAGAATGTGACACTTGAGATCAGAGACAGCCAAAGGCTTTCACAATGATTAGGAAGATATAATGATTGCTGTGGATGGGCTGACTGGATGGGCCATTTGGCCTTTATCTACCATCATGTTTCTAAGTTAATGTAAGTGAAAAAATGATAGTCAGACCTGAGAAGTTCTAGAACTATTACTGTACCAGCTTCTAGAACATGGCTGCCCAAGTCTGGTCCTCGAGATCTACTGGCAGGCCAGGTTTTCAGGATATCCACAATGAGAAAGATTTGCCTGCACTGCCTTCTTGGTATGCAAATCTCTCTCATGCCTATTCTTTGTGGATATCCTGAAAACCTGGCCTGCCAGTAGATCTCGAGGACCGGACTTGGGCAGCCCTGTTCTAGAGTAATCTAGAGATAAAGCATTTGACCATTTTAATTTTTCTTCTTATGGATGAAGATGCACATGTTCCTAAATAAGATAAAATTTTCAATTATTCATAGCCACAAAAGTTCTGGCAAATATAAATCAATTAGCGTGGCACATTCGGCTTTCAAAAACTGTTGAGCCATCAAGATTAGGGTTACCATACAACTAGGAAAAGCCAGACATGTCCTCTTTTTGGAGGACTGTATGGGTGCCCAGACGGTTTCTAAAAAATGGGGGAGTCTGTCTAGGTTTAGCCAGCTCTCCTGACTCCCCCACCTACCTCTTCCCTGGCCGCTGCATTGAATCTTCAAGCAGCTGGCGGCAGCAGAAATGAGGTGAGCCTGCTGCCATCGGCCTGCCCAAGAAGCCACTTCTCTGCAGGAACCATCTACACAGGAACAGGAGGTCGCCAGTTGCCAAAGATTTAATGCAGCAGAAGATAGGTGGGAGAGCCGGATCCCACTTGGGGGAGGGAGGGGGGGAGGGAGGGGTTGGAAGGAGAGAGAGAGGCAGAGTGTGGACTATCAGGTAATAGCTTCTCCATCAAGGCAGTGGCAGGGTATAGTGGGGGGTATTAAATTCTGATGAATTGGAGAAACTCAAATCTCTGTAACACTGGAAGATCCCAGAGTGCTAATAGAACTGAAAATGAACTTGCAGTGCTACTGTTAGTAATTTGTAATTTTTCTTTAAAATCCAGCCTAGTAATGGAAGACCGGAGGGTGGCCATTGTGACGCTGATTTTTAAAAAGGGTTCCAGAGGTGATCCGGGAAGTTATAGACCATTGAGTTTGACCTCAGTGCCGGGCAAAATGATAGAGGCTATTATAAAGACCAAGATGACAGAACATATACGGATTCATGAGAGAAAGCCAGCGTGGATTCAGTCAAGGGAAATCTTGCCTCATCAATCGAATGCATTAACACGTTAGTACACAGCTTCCTAAGCAAGAATTATGCCAAAACTTTGCTTCCCAATGCAGTAACTAAGTAGTATGAAAACAGGCCCAATGCAATAATGGGTCTGCTCTAGCAGCAGTCACATCCTGCACACGAAAAAAAGAGGAATATCAGAACCCAGCGTTCAATATGTAGAATCTACATATGTGCTGGAATGCTAACATTTTGCACATTCCCTAATCAATCTCGTGCTGGATAATGTTGATTTAATAAACCGGCCTCACGACCCACCACTCCACCGCCTAGCAAGAACTTCAAGCTGGAAGAATTACAAGGCTCTTCATCATCAGCCCAAACTTTTCTTCTATTTAAGATGCATTCGGTAAATATCATTCACTGAAACTTTAAATAAACTTTAAATTTGACTTTGCCATAATTAGTTTTTCACTTACCTTATGTGTGACCCGGGAGGGAATGACCCGACATGTTTCGCTAGAGCGCTTTATCAAGGGTCCCCCACGGTTGCTAATGCCATCCGTCTCCTAGAACTCTTGAAGAATAAAGAGAATAGCATGCCAGCCCATGTGCAGGAATTTGTTCATGCAATTCTGGTGCCAAGGGTAGGCTTTATGTTTCAACAGTCCAGTACTTCTGCTTTTTCTTCCACCACACCATTGTTTCTCAGGATGTTTTTTCATTATTAAATCATGCTTCTGGAAAAAAATTGTGTGTCCTATATGCTTTAACTAAAGAGAAAAAATATGCATCAGATTCTCACTGTCTAACTTCAGAAGAGCAAGTTAACCTGTTACTGTTTCTTAAACCCTGCATTAAGGCCCATTGATCTGAACAGCCAGGGCAGGATTAACCAATAGGCACGTGCCTAGGTTGCGAAATGGTCAGGGGGGCCCGATGAAGGAAGGCATCAACGTTGTTTTTTCCAAATGGCGATGGGCCCCTCCAGCATCGATCGGCAATGCGGGACCCCCCCCCCCCCTGATCGGCAATGCGGGCCCCACCCCATCGACGGAAAGTAAGACAAGCAAGCAACTCGGGTAAGAAAGGCAACGGGAACTGTAATTGCTGCTTGCCGAAAGCTTCCCTCTGATGCAGCTTCTTGTTTCCGCCTGGGCGCATGGTGGGGTAGGGCGGGGCAGGGGGGCCCAGTGTACTTGTGTGTGTAGGGGTCCTCGATGAATTAATCCTGCCCTGTGAACAGCTAATAGCTTCATTGGTGTAAGGGCAGAATTACATTGGGCAAACTGGATGGGCCATTTGGCCTTTATCTGCCATCATGTTTCCATGTTACCAGATCTTTGACTTGTAAATCTAGAACACCTGGGTGAAGCCAGGTAGGGCAGGGCCTTCCCATAGCAAATTTTCACCAGAAACAAAATAGTGCCCTAGGCCTTTGGAAAATGGATTAATTAATTTTATTTAAAAAATTTCTATAGCATCTAATTCCTAGGCAGTGTATAAATGTGGAACTCATATATTCAGTTGACCCCACACAGCCTGTATTTCTGCTGAAAGCCTTTATCAGGAATCTGAAACATATATAAATGATATTAATACACAAAAACAGACATTAACATAAATGTATATACAACAAATTGAAATAAATTTCATAATTACAATTAATAGGGAATCCTTCAAAAATATCTTGTGCACCGCACTGAATTGTCACCAAATATTAAGACTGCTGCTCGAGCCACACTTCTTCACATTTCCTTTAAAAAATTCCTCATGAACTAATATAATAAAAGAATTTCTTAGTGGAACTCAAGCGCTCACGATTGCAATGCCTTTAGTATGCTTTTTGGCATCACCCTTGATGTGAGCTATCATCGGTCCTTTTATTATTTTTTTTTTTTTTCTAAAATTTTACTTTTATTTCAACTTTAATTTAAATCATTTACTATAGCTATTTATTGCAAGAGTCTTCTTATATCATTATAATAGTGGTACTTAGCTTGTGAATACTACACAGCCATCGACGGAAGATTTCCGTTTCGCTCTCCCAGTATGACATAGAGCTTCCTCGGGAACGCTGTAGTTAACTCTTTTAGTGAAACATCAGTTCTATGACCGGATCGAACAATCCAAACTCTCGGCCCCCCCCTTCAACTTTCAAAGCGTCTTTCGTCACATCCGGCTGAGTTTTATATTAGTTCACGAGGAATTTTTTAAAGGAAATGTGAAGAAGTGTGGCTCGAGCAGCAGCCTATATATATATACAATTAATTAATAATGGATCATATGGATAAAAAATGATAGTAATATAAAAAATCATGCTTATATAAATAAAAAGGACATAATTCCATATAAATGAATATAAAATAATTTCCAATAAGATCACATAAAAAAGCAACATTTACTAGTTTGTCCTTGTATTTCCTCATATATCACCACTTTTACAAAACCACAATAGCGGTTTTTAGCGCAGGCCGGCGCTGCTCCCGACGTTCCTAGGAACTCTATAGGTGTTGGGAGCAGGACAGAGCATTCAGCACGCCGGCTTGCGTAAAAAAAAAAACGCTATTGGAGTTCTGTAAAATCCACTGAAATATCTTTAGAAAATGAAGTGTAAATCAAAAATCAATAAAATATAGCTTTACATTCTAAAAGATACATGTTATGATACAAGGAAATTATAGAGTCATTTTGCATTGTGATAGTAATTAATGAGGTAATAACCTGGTAACTAATAATAATAATCATTTTATTCTTATATACCGCCAAAGCCATGGAAGTTCGAGGCGGTTTACAACAAGAAGCGCTGGACAATCAGCGAAGAGGTCACAATCAAGTCATCAATACAATCTTACATAATGAAAGAAGTGGAAAGCTTTATAGTTCTTAGCAGAGCTGTATAAATTCTTAGTTTACAAATCGATTGAACAAACTCGTTTTTACCCAGTTTCTAAAATTGAAATAGGATGAGGAGAGCGTGATAGCGTTACTAAGCCAATCGTTCCATTTGCCTGCCTGGAAGGCGAGAGTTCTGTCCACAAATCTTTCGTAGTGGCAGGCCTTTATTGTGAATTTTACTGTAATCTCTACAGCTGTCTAGTTTTTCCTTTTTATTTTCTGCATGATTACAGATCTTATTGTAATTGCTAGTCATGTCTAGTCCTGCTTTCTGTATGCTGCATAGAACTGTTTTTAGTAATTGCAGTTTACAAGAAATCATATTATAATATTGCTTCTATATGGATTTTTGTGACCTGGATTGACCACTGTCGGAAACATGGACTATTGGTCTGACCCAGTTTGGCTATTCTTATAAATTGTATTCTGTTGTGTGGTAAGTCTTACTGTTTATGTTTGTCCTTATGTGTGGGTCTAATTGGTTGTTTGTTTTTCCTATTAAAGGCTTGTACAACAGCCAAACATTCAACTGCTTCCTGAAACAGAGACAGTTTTGCCTTAAGCAAAGCCTTTCTGGGAATGTGTTTCAGAGTGGATAAAGCTGATTGGTGGGTATCACATCACGGAAAGGATATGACTAAGGGCATTTCTTGGAAGGATCATAGCGACCTCGGAGATCCATAGAGGGAGATCCTGTTCTTCAAGCCTGTTCTTCTGGCCTATTTTCTTGAAGGTCATTGAAGGTCAGACACAGAGCTTTACATTTAGTCCTGTATTGTACTGGTAGCCAATAAAGTTTTCACAGAAATTGTGTGATTAGATCATAGGATGCATTAAAAAAAAGTCCCAAAAGTTGCATAAAGAAGATGGAATTATTTTTTTTTTTTTGCCACACTTTCCTGGATTTCTAGGCTGTTTGTCTGCTGTGCATCTAAATCTCAAGGAGGCAGGTTAGAGGCATGGTTTGGGCAGGACTAGGACAGGATTATTTTTGGATATTTTTCTGCAGTAATGAAACACTGTAGAATATATCCAGGACGCAGTTTGGATGTTTGAGGCAGGACATGTTTTAATAACAAATAAGTGTCACAAAGGTGCTCAAATTGGCCAGATGACAACTGGAGGGATAAAGACATGACTCCCCCCTCCCCACACACATACATACACACTCCCCTAGAGGGCCTTATGTGTCTGGGCCAATCAGAGCCTTAGACCTCTCCCCGGATGCATCCAAGGAGGGGCCTAAGGCTATAATTGGCCCTGATGCATAAGGCCCCACCTTTAGGAGGGGCTTTAAACAACCTGGGCCAGTCAAAGCCTCAGGGCCCTCCCTAGTGCATCCCAGGATGCACTGTGGAGGAGAAGGTTGCCATTTTGAAGAGATGGGCCAGCTGGCTGGAGGGAGTAGGCATCCCTCCAGCCAGCCAACTGAAAATAAGATATGGGGGAGAGGGAAGGGGGGTTCATCGGAGACATGAGGAGGATGCGTGGCAGCGGGAGAACATGGACAACTCTCCCACTGCTGAGGGGAGTTGGGAGAGGTGTTGATTGGTGGTGAGAGAGACTGGACATCTCTCCTGCTGTGTGTGTGGGGGGGAGTTGGTTAGGCGGGAGAGATTGGGCATATGCAGAGCAGTATCAGAGACTGCTAGAAAGCTTGCCAAAGACCGAGATAAGCTATTTTGGATAATCTGCCACTAAAATGAATGCAGGCTAAACCGTCTGGAAACCAGTTTAGTGACTGCGTAAGTTTTGAGAGTCAAAGTATTAGTTCTTTTAAGAATATGTAGATATCTTCCCAAAATATCTATTCAGTTGATATTTAAATGGTAGCAGCCAACATTTTTTTAAAATGCTGATTGTCACTAGCTAAATTAGCTCTGAATATCAAGGGCTAAATTTTATTGTCCTGTCCTGGAACTCAAGTATCTTTTAAAATACTTTTAAGGCCTCCTGTGCCCCCTAGGTTCATCTGAAATGGTCCTCTCCTTCCAAGGTAGGGAGAACGAGAGGACACTCTCTAAAGCTGAAAGGGGATAGATTCCGTACAAACGTAAGGAAATTCTTCTTCACCCAGAGAGTGGTGGAAAACTGGAACGCTCTTCCGGAGTCTGTTATAGGGGAAAACACCCTCCAGGGTTTCAAGACAAAGTTGGACAAGTTCATGCTAAATGGGTGAGACTGGACTCATTTGGAGCACCGGTCTAGACCTTGGGGCCGCTGCTTGAGCGGACTGTTGGGCAGGATGGACCATTGGTCTGACCCAGCAGCGGCAATTCTTATGTTCCCCTACCTGACCCATGACCTTGAGCACCTCCCTCCCACTCCCCCAATGAACACCCACTTTTCCCTTCTCAGTGGGTCCCCCATTCCTACCTTCAATTCCTCTTAGTCTTGTAGGGGCAGGAGCAAACCCCACTTGTTCCTGCCCCCAAATGCTATAGACAGTGCCTTGAGTTGTGCATGCATGCCCAATTTGTGCTCACAACTTAAATGAATAACAAGCCAATTAGCACTGATAATTGGCTTCTTAGCAAGCAATTATCAGCATGTAAATCTAGGCATGAGATCTGCACCTAAGTTTTACATGTGGCGCCAAAAAAGACACAGAAATGGGAGGGTCATGGGCAGATTGGGGGTATTCCTCAAGTGCCACCTTCACCACTTCTCAGCACCACTGAAATGTGGAAGTAGGGTCAGTTCAGCAGCAGGAATCCCTATCAGTGGGTGACCCCCCCCCCCCCAGCTTTTTGTTAGGATCACTCATTCCTGACTTTTCTTGTTTAGGAATAATGCCGGGGGTAGGCTTTCCTCTATGAATCAGGGAGATTGTATAGATGCTTGCCCCTAGATCACAAACATGCATGCGGAGATTGTAGGATTTTATCAGTGTGGCGCAGTGGTTAAAGCTACAGCCTCAGCACCCTGAGGTTGTGGGTTCAAATCCCATGCTGCTCCTTGTGACCCTGGGCAAGTCACTTAATCCCCCCATTGCCCCAAGTACATTAGATAGATTGTGAGCCCACCAGGACAGGGAAAATCCTTGAGTACCTGAATAAATCCATGTAAACCGTTCTGGGAGAATGGTATAGAAAATTAAATAAATGAATAATCAAACCCGGATCTTCGGATTGAGGAAAAACGACCACATTAGCCCTTACTACAAAAGGTTGCACTGGTTGCCAATGGAGGTGCAAATACTGTTCAAGTTTGCCTGTATTTGTTTCAAGCAGGTCTGGGGCCTAGCGCCTTCCTACCTGCTACCACACTTCATATTACACAACCCCACACGACCAACCAGAAACCGTAACATATTTACATACCCAAAGATTACAGGCTGCAAATACAAATCCTTTTTGGACACGTTCCAAGCAAGCAAACAGCAGTCCTGGCTGGGAAATTACATTAATGGAACCAGGCTGACCTACGGCGCATTCCGGAAAGCAATTAAAACCGTATTATTTGACAAACTCATCTCCTAAACAGAAGCCTCACCACTTACTAAGTTATATTTTCCCTCTGTCAATCTCGGTGTAATATGCTGTCCTTTTATCTATTTCTTATGTAATAAGTTGTACCCTCACTTCTCGCATTCCGTAATTCGCTGATTGTCCAGCCTTCTTCGATGTGAACTGCCTAGAAGTCTTTCAACTGTGGCGGTATAGAAGAATAAAATTATTATTATTATAAGAGAAAGGTAACCCCACTGATGGAATAACAGATGAAATGATATATTTTGGTTACCAGTTCATAAAAAAGATTCAACAATAAATATCTTTGAAAAAGTGTGTGGACAGTTTATTCAGTAACTGTAAGAGTGAACAAATTCTTGATCCTCACGCCTACATTTATTGACATCCAAGGTGGGTGATCTTCAGAGACCTGATTCTGAAAATTACCGTGAATGTGTTTGGGTTTTTTTAAAATAAAATCAGCATAAAACCTATCCCTAGGTTAAGGAAATAAGCTTTCGAAACTCTGTAGATTAAAAGTGCCTTAGGAAAAATTTAAAATGAGCTATATGCTGATACACCACACATGCAACCTTTCTTATTGACGGAAAGTATATAAACTACAATTCAGGAAAGCATCAGTCAGGTGGATAGGATCCTAAATCATAAGGGGTGGTGAAACTGAGGAGAAGTTGTGCCAGGGGCTACAGCGTTATACAAGTTAAGGAAAATGGACAGTCTTGGTAAGCCAAGTGGTGACTATTTCTTTTTATCTTTCTTTCGCAGTTAACATAAAAATAGCCATACTGGTCAGACCAATGGTCCATCTAGGCCATTATTCTGCTTCCAACAGTGGTCAATCCAGTGCCTGGCAGAATCCCAAATTGTAGCAACTTTCCATGCTACCAATTCTAGGACAAGCAGTGGCTTCCCCCATGTCTCTCTCAATTCTTGGAATTCGTTTCACTAGCTCAGTGGCTTTTGTGTTTTTAAAGGTAACTGTTTACAAACTATCAGCCTCAAACCAGCCATTCAAATGTCACCAAGCATGCTCTCAGTTGAACCTTCTGCTTTGCACACGAAGTGTACCAATGATTGTATTTGCAGACGGGCTAGTTAGAAGGACCTGGCACCAAATAAGATCTTACCGGAAAATGACTTACCGGAACATGTTTCCCTTATTTAAAAAACTATGTCACACTGCACTACTATATTTACAGTAAGTACAATACTTCATTGTATGATATTGGTACACTGAGGAACATCAGTTTTTCAAATAATGATCACATTGATAAAATAATTGCTAGCTTTCCTTAATTAAACTGTCTACTGAAGAACTGGAAAAACAGAACAGACCATGTGCTAGTTTTGTGTGACACTGAACTATATATGATTTAATAACTAATGTGTTATTAGATATTCTCAGTATACAATTATCTCACAATAATATATTTGTAAATAGAAATAGTGCATATAATTAACATACAGTATATAAAAACAGTTTTTTTAATCTAATTATTTCTTGCCAAGAAGTTTGAAATCTTCAAAACCACAGGAACTTTTTCTTATTATTATTCTTTTTTAATTAATGGTAAGGGTTTGTAATTTGTAATGTATTTTCATAATACCATATAGTACTGGAAGATTGGAGGGTGACCAATTTAATGGCAATTTTTAAAAAGGGTACCAGAGGTGATCTGGGAAACTATAGACAAGTGAGACTATTATAAAGAACAAAATTACAGAGCATATATTTAGCTAGTTCCTCAGGAACACAACCCTCTGAAAATCGATCAGGGTCTATCACTCTACCATTCCTATTCATATTTGTCTTCTGCAGTCCCACTTCTGGTTTTCAGCCATGAACACAGAACAGAAATATTTGTTAAACAATTCAGCCTTTTCTTTATCAGCTTCTACATATTTTGAGTCTCACAATGCCACTTTTGCACTTCTTTCTATCACTGATATATCTAAAAAAAAATGTCATCTCCCCGTTTTACTATGTGAGCTATTTTTTCTTCCATTTGTATCTCTGTTTTCCTGACTTCTCGACCAGCCTCTCTTAACTTTTCCAGATACTTTTGCCTGTCTTCCTCTTTCTGCGATCTTTTGTAGTTTATGAAAACTAACCTCTTATTTCTTACCTTCTCAGTTATTACTTTTGAGAACCAAAGCAGCCTCCTTTTCCTCTTACTTTTACTTAATTGCCTTCCAAAAAGATTTATCACCCTTACAATAACTCCTTTTAGTTTTGCCCATTGTATTTCTACTCCTTCCAGCCTTTCCCATCCAGACAACAATTCCTTGACATAATCCCCCATCCAAACAAAGTTAGTTTTTTTTTTAAAGTCTAGAACCTTTACTTTTGAACGAGCTCTCTCTCTATACCCATCTTAATATTAAACTGAACAGGAGTCCTCCAACTGCATTGCTGTCAGTGGGTGATGGTGCTTCAATATTGTGATTTTAATCATTAGAGAAAGGTAGAATCCCTGGAGTCCTGAAGATCTTGCTTATCCCTCACTATTAAAAATTTGATAATGAAACAGCACCCCCCACTGGCAGGACAGTAGGTGGAAGACTTCAGCTCAGCCCTAGAGCAAACAGTGTTGCGGTTAAGTGCTGCTGAATTTTGGCAGTTGACTGGCTCTATCAGCAGGATTTTACTGGGCAGGAAGCTCTCTTGCCCAGTTAAAACCATTTGAATATCGACCTTTATACTACTTACATAAAAGAATTTGCCTATTAACTCTAACATGAGTTGATGAAGTCATATTTTCAGTTCTCATAAACATGTTCTTGTATTATAACTGGAAATAGTTCAAAGCAAATTAGGCATTTTGAATATATGCTTTCTGTGGTGGTGCAAGCTTGCAAATGAATGTCCTTGAAAAGCGACTAATGTCAGCTGCATTGGCAGAAGGGACCTTTGCTGAATGTAATAAGGATACAATTGTAATACAGGCTAGAAAAAAATGCTTTTTCAAAGAATTACTGCAAGCTGCAATCAGTTGTCTCGATTAATTACCTTGACCGATACCTTTGTAGTACTGACAAAATGTATCATATTTCCATCCAAAACTAGATTTCTTTAAAAAATCCAGTTTGATGCTGAAAACAGGCCTTAGGTTGGTTGCAGCTATTCTGGTAGAGTTAATTTAGAGTTATTTCTACACTAATTATATTTAGCTGGTTATAGCTGTCATCTCCTCTTCCTACTGATCTTCAAGTAGAAATGAGTCACTGCTTCCATTTTAAATCCACTCTGGAAGATTTAAACTATTTATGGTTTACATTAGATGTGACCTTCTCTGCGCCCAAATTAAGTATTTGAGAAACCATTTAAAATTGATCCGCCTTGCCCTTGAAGAAATTTCCAATCATCTGCTCACTTCAATGAACCTGTCATATGAGCTACCAGTCCTACATACTATTTTCGTAGCAAAAAAAATGGTGCTGGTACTCATATGCCGATGACATCACGATGACATATGCCGATGACATCACCAGTTATCTCTTTTACTACTGAGATAAAAAATCAGATCACCTCTATCCTAAACCAGATTGAACAATGGACTATTGAATTCAAGTTGAAATTAAATACTGAAAAAAACCAAATTTTTTTCTAGCTAGTCCTAATGATAAAATCACGGATAAAACTCTTCATATAAAAGGCTGGCCCTTCCCTTCCTGTAGTTGCGGTACCGGGGCTGTAATTAAATGTAGCTGGTAGCGGGCGGTGAGTGGCGGTGGACCAGGGGGGGGGGAGAGGGAGGAGAAAGTGGTGGCGGACCAGGGGGGAGGAGAGTTGGCTTGGGTGCAGGCAGGCTTTGGCGTGGCTTCCGGGGAGGAGGAGAGGGAGGGGCACTAAGGACATACAAAGGAGGTACTGGGGGCACTAAGGAAGGAGGGAGGGAGGGGGCACTAAGCACATAGGAAGGAAGGAGGGAGGAGGCACTGGGAACATAAGAACATAGGAAGGAGGCACTGGGGCACTAAGGAAGGAGGGAGGGAGGGGGCACTAAGGACATAGGAAGGAGGGAGGGAGGGGACACTGGGGACACTAAGGACATAGGAAAGAGGGAGGGAGGGGGCACTGGGGGCACTGAAGACATAGGAAAGAAGGAGGGAGGGGTCACTAGGGTCACTAAAGACATAGGAAGGAGGGAGGGAGGGGGCACTGGGGGCACTAAGGACATAGGAAGGGAGGAGGGAGAGGGCACTGGGGCACTAAGGGTATAGGAGGGAAGGAGGGAGGGAGGGGGCACTGGGGGCACTAAGGACATCGGAAGGAGGCACTAAGAGCAATAAGGACATAGGAAGGAGGGAGGGAGGGGGCACTGGGGACACTAAGGGCATAGGAAGGAGGGAGGGAGGGGGCACTGGGGGTACTGAGGACATAGGAAAGAAGGAGGGAGGGGTCACTGGGGTCACTAAAGACATAGGAAGGAGGGAGGGAGGGAGGGGGCACTCCACCAGTTAAAGGATGTAAATTTAAAAGATACCATCAACATCTCTTCTCTTATCAGGCAGCATTATGGGGTAAAGACCTGAAACAATTACTCATGCTTGTGAATACTTATGGGAAATTTAGAAGACACCTATAAACATATTTGTTCCTAAAGTACTTAGGCAGCTACACTGAACAATCTTTCCCCACAATAACTGACCACTAAATATTAATTCTGTTAGTACTATTCAATTTGTAACTTTTTAGTCATTGTGAACCGCATAGAACTTCACGGTCCTGCGGTATATAAACTGTTATTATTATTATTATTATTATTAAGGACATAGGAAGGAAGGAGGGAAGGAGGGGGCACTGGAGACATTAAGGACATAGGAAGGAGGGAGGGAGGGAATAGAAAGGGACAATTGGGCCTGAGTGCAGAAAGAAAGAAAGGATGCATAGTTAGAAGAAAGTGCAACCAGAAACTCATGAAATCACGAAACAGCAAAGATAGGAAAAATGATTTTATTTTCAATTTAGTGATCAAAATGTGTCAATTATGAGAATTTATATCTGCTGTCTAAGGCCCCCCTTTTACCAAACCGTGATAGTAGTTTTTAAATTAGGGAGCTGCGCTGAATGCCCTGCACAGCTCCCAACTCTCATAGAGTTCCTATGAGCGTCGGGAGTAGCATGGGGCATTCAGCGCAGCTTACTGTGCTAAAAAACGAAACAAGATGCAACCGGAAACAGGAAGTAGATGCCCCGTTTTGAGGAAAAAAATAAATGGCCATGTTACCCATGCCTGATTTAAAATACTAAACTCTGCAGCTGATCCTTTTAGAATTTTTTTATTTTTTTATTAAACTGCCTTTTCTAGTATCCTTCCTAGCTACTTCTGAGTCTTTCTTCTTCCTTTCTTTCAGGAGCAGACTCTAGCCACATTTATTCCTAATGGAAAAATTGGCCCACAGGCTCCTCCAGCTTGGGCTTCCCTTTATTACTACTTCAGTTTATGCCTGCCTTTCATCCATATTATCACCAGTATTCCTCTGAGGCCCAGCCCCAAATTGTCTCTTTTACAAGGCTCCCTCCAGGCTCCTAGTTTTGCATTAGCTGAATAGGACATGGTACATGGGCAGCTCCTTCCTTAATCCTAGAGTCTTGGCTGCCTGCCCAAATCCACCTGAGCTAACATAGTTCTTCCTTAAGATAAGCCTGCTTTCATCAGAATCCCCTCCCTATAACTCCTTGGATCTTAGCCCCTGGGTAGGGTTACCATATGGCTCCAGAAAAAGGAGGAAGTATTGAGACATCTGGGTTTTACTTCCATTGCTTTCAAAGGAAGTAAAACCCAAATATCTCAATCCGTCCTCTTTTTTTTTTAGCCTCTGGGCTTCCGTATATGACTTTCACTTGATCCTGGGCAGACTTCCTAGGGATTCTGGGAATTCCTAGGGTCATTACTAGACTGTTCCCCCATCCATTCTCCTGTGATTCATGTATTGTGATGCCCCCCCCACCCACCCCCATCTAGGGATTCTAGGAACTCATAGGGCCATTAACACAGCCTCCTGTGACATACCTATATGTCTAATCTAATCTAGTCTTCAATTTATATATCAGGTCATTTCCCAACGGAGCTCGACTTGGTTCACATGTAATTAAGAGTACATAAGAAAGAGAGCATAAAAGAAAAAAAGCTGGATTATCATCAATTCTTTGATACTATAGTTAAGCCATTTAAATTTTGTGTAAACAGCAGAATTTTCAGGGCTTTACGAAATTGTTGTAGCTCTTCTATCAGTCTAATGGAGTCGGGAAGTCCATTCCACATCTCTACCAGCTTGAAGGCAAAAGATTGACTAAACTTTCCTACAGATTTAATACCCTTAAAAGAAGGGAAAGATAGTTTATATCTCTGTGTATTCCTCGAATGACAAGATCTCTCTATTAAAAACAAAAAACAAAAAAAATCAACAGCAACAACAGAGAAGTTATCTCTTTGAATAGTTACCCTTTGCAGTTCCCTTGCCAATGTTCTTTCCATGTACCTATCTTTTGTCTGCATTGGACTCCATTTAAAGAGAAAATGACAGATAAATTAGCTTCTGCTATAGTAATGCATGAGACATAGTCTATTACTGAACCCTGTCTTTCAGAAGCAAAAGAAAGGCAAGAAACAGCCCCAGCAATTAGCGGACCCTCTGGTAATTGCGACCTACTTTCATTAGATGGGTTTGTTTACATGTGTAGAAGGAGAGATGGGAGACAAGAAGCCAGGAGCTTGTGCTGACTGATTTTCAATTAAGCTTCTTAGCTAGAGAGTGGCATCAGGAAGGTTGAAGCAGATTGAGGCAGTTCTATTTTGTGTGGGATTGACAGCTGAGGCTCTTTATTCTGAAAGTCAGTAGGAAAATGGGTTATTCTCTATTTCTGTCTTTACATACCGTGTACTGTATCTCTGCAAAACTCTGAACTCCTTTCTCATTATCCGTTTCACTTTGCATAGGCAGAAACATTAAATTACCAGGCATTAGGCAACAAGAAAACCTGCCTGAAGTTAAGTCTGTCATCTGAAACAACATTAAGAAATAACGAGACTTCTAGTGTGTCTCCTCCTGTGGTAAAAGGTCCTTTCTTTGGCATTGCAAAATTTTGTACAGTGTGGGCAGAGTTATACTCATAAGTTATCCCAGTTCTTTTCTTGTAGGCCTGAAATGGCGCCCCCTCTCCCTTAGCCACCTTTTTCAGCATGAACACTGAAAGAAAGCATTTGTTATGGTTAGTTGACTGACTTCATAAAATTATTCTGGATGGGTGTAAGTGAACGATGCCTACGAATACACGAGAGTGTACAGAGATGATTTTGGAATGACTATGCATCATTTACACATATAAAAGGCTGAGGTACACATGCACATAAACATGTGTCATAATTTTATTAAAAGGAGCTACTTGTTTGCCAAGTACAGAAAGTTGAAGGAGACATGTTCTAGGTGTGCTTTTGGAGGACCTTCAATGTAAATACGTATTTGCATATTTTTAGAATGGGAATACAGTTATATCCCAGAAAAGTTTCTCATAATTTACATCTGTTTTGAGTTCAACGAGTGAGGTGATTAAATTTGCAGACGATACAAAGTTATTCAGAGTAGTGAAGACGCAAGGGGATTGTGAAGATCTGCAACACGACATAACCACACTCGAGAAATGGGCAGCGACATGGCAAATGAGGTTCAACGTGGATAAGTGTAAGGTGATGCACAGTTGTCTTTCCATGGCTGTGCTTAGGGAGCGATTGGGGATATACTGTTGTAGTTTGGAAGCTATGTATGTAGGGGTTATGTTGTGGAATCTTGTTGGCGATTATTAGAGCTTTGAAAATGCAGCATTTCCTGATAGGTAGCCAATGTTCTGCTTGGAGAGCCGGAGAGGTGGGGTCACAGTAGTTGAGGCTGTATAGGAGTCGGATTGCTGCAGTTTGGACCTGCTGGAGCCATTTGATTAGCAGACGATTAGAAAGAAATTTGATTAGTAGACGATTAGAAAGAAATTTGATTAGTAGACGATTTGATTAGCAAAGATTTGATTAGCAGACGATTAGAAAGAAATGGAGAAAGAATAACCAAGAACCCACGAAAACAGCATGGAGAAAACTAAACCAATAATACAAGCTGAAACTAAAAGAAAAACACACTACACCAACCAAATAGGCAAAGAAACCCAAGACACAAAAAAACTATTCCAAATACTAAAAGAACTCACAGACACCAAACACTATATGGCCAATAATGGAACCCCTCCCCCCCTCTGCTACACTTTTAGCCGAATACTTTAAAAACAAAATCACAACTGCCAGGACTACCCTCTCCGGAAGCCCAACCCACTTAGAAGAGATCACAATGCCCCCCCACAGAAAAAGATTCAGCTGCGGCAGACAGAACTTGGTCCCACTTCCCCACAATACAATGGTCTGACCTTAACAAACTCTATAAAAAATACAGCCACGCAGCCTGTGATCTCAACCACTGCCCTCCATCAGGGCAAGATTAACCAATAGGTCAAGTAGACATGTGCCTAGGGCCCGAAATGGTCAGGGGGGCCCGATGAAGGAGGGGCCACTCCAGCATCGATTGGCAACGTAGGCCCCACCGATCAGCAACGCGGCCCCCCATGTATGGAAAGTAAGACAAGCAAGCAACGTGGGTAAGAAAGGCAACAGGAACTATAATTGTGCAAGCGGTGCTGCTTGCCCAAAGCTTCCCTCTGACGCAGCTTCCTGTTTCCGCCTGGGCGCATGATGGGGTGGGGTGGGGCAGGGGGCCCAGTGTACTTGTGTGGCTAGTGGCCCTGCCCTACATACCTATTAAAATCCTCTAGTATCAAATTCCACGCTCTCCTCCTACAATGGATACAAACCATGCTCACAGATGGCCTTGTCCCGCAAGACCTCAGCGAAATCGTCATCACCCCGATCCTAAAAGACCCTAAAGGAGCAACAGATCAACCATCCAACTACAGACCCATAGCCTCAATACCACTTTATGTCAAACTAATGGAAGGCCTGGTAGCCAAACTCCTCACCAACTACCTAGAAGACCACAACATACTCCACCCTACACAATCGGGTTTCAGAACCAACTACAGCACAGAGACACTACTAGATTCCCTCCTGGACACAGCTAGACAATACCTCAGCACAGGAAGAAAAATGCAGATTATAAAACTGGATCTCACCGCAGCATTTGACCTGGTGGACCACAATATCCTACTACAAATACTAGATATAATAGGAATCACAGACAAGGTACACACATGGTTTCAAGGATTCCTACAATACAGAACTTACAGAGTACAGTTGAACAAAGAAAAATCAGAACCATGGTCCAAACCCTGAGGCGTACCCTAAGGATCTCTACTATCCCCAGCTCTCTTCAATCTGTACATTGCATCCCCTGGCACCTGCCTGGACAAATTAGGCTATAGCTATGCAGATGACATCACCATTCTCCTTCCTTTTAACCAACCAACGTCCTCCATGACAGACACACTACACAGGACACTTGAACCAGTAGCAACATGGATGAATAATCACAAACTGAAACTGAACCCAGACAAGACAAAATTAATTCTCCTCAAAACTAATAAAACCCCAACTATAACAAATCTAGTAATAAACTCAATCACATACCCCATACAACCCACTCTAAAACTTCTAGGAATGATAATAGACAGATGCTGTACCATGCAACCACAAATCAACAAAACAATACAAAAATAATTTGCGGTCATGAGAAACTTAAGGCAAGTTAAAAAATTCTTCGACAGAACACAATTCCAGCTCTTGGTCCAGTCCCTAGTCCTAGTTCTTCTAGACTACTGCAACATACTCTATCTCCCCTGCCCCACAACCATGATAAAACAACTACAAACAGTTCAAAACACAGCGCTAAGACTTATCTATTCACTTAGGAAACACGACAACATCACGGTGGCATACCTTGATTCACACTGGCTCCCAATACAAGCAAGAGTAAAATTCAAATTTTACTGCCTACTATCTAAAACCATAAATGGAGATAGCCCAGCCCACCTAAACAACTGCCTAATCCAATCTACCTCAACCAGACACAGGAGAGCTCACAAACCGTTCACGCATCCCTCAATCAGAGGCATCAAACAAAAAAAAAACTGTACAATGGCCTTCTAGCCACACAAGCAGCAAAACTAGACTACCAACTCTCCAATTTACTGATAATGACAAATCGTTCAGAAAAGAAATAAAAACCATCCCATTCAAGAAATCCTTGAAAACAAACTAATACCGCCAGACTCATCCCAATTCTCTGAAGCAACTCGCTCTACTCTTCAATTCCTCTGGAAATGGCAAGATAACTTCTTTTGTAATCCGCATGGTATTGGCGGAATAGAAACCACTAATGTAATGTAATTTGAGTTCCTTTTTGGTGATGTCGTTGAATAGAGAGTTGCAGTAATCAAATCTTGAGAGTACATAGGTGTGGATGAGTTGGGTTAAGTCGGATTTGGAGAGGTAAGGTTTAATCCTTTGGAGTTGTCATAGGTAATAGAAGGAGGTGGAGACTACCTTTGAGATGTGGGCTGAGAGGGATAAATGGCCGTCCAGTATCACTCCGAGGCTGTGTACCTGGTCCTTTGCTGTTAGGGAGGTTGATTCCCAGGCTAGTGTCGGGCGGGTAAATTTAATGCTTCTTTTCTTGATCCATAGGAGATCGGTTTTTGAGGTATTCAGCTGGAGTTTGTTGGCTGTCATCCAGTTCTTTAAGTCATAGAGGCAGTGTTGGAGATTGGATAGTTTGGAAGATTAGTTTTCGTCTAGAGGGAGCAGCAGCTGGAGGTCGTCAGCATAGGAGTGGATTTTGATGTTGTATTTATGAACGATATCTATGATTGGCCTAATGTCGAGGTTGAATAGGAGTGGGGACAATAGGGCACCTTGGGAGACTCCGTATTTGATGGGTTTGGGATCAGATCTGCTTGGGCCTAGTAGTATAGATTGTGTTCTTTGGTGAAGGAAGCAAGTAAGAACATAAGAATTGCCACTGCTGGGTCCATCCTGCCCAGCAGTCCGCCCACACGGCGGCCCCCAGGTCAAAGACCAGTGCTCTAAATGAGTCCAGCCTTACCTATGTACGTCCCAGTTTAGCAGGAACTTGTCCAGCTTAGTCTTGAATCCCTGGAGGGTGTTTTCCCCTACAACAGACTCTGGAAAAGCGTTCCAGCTCTCCAACAGTCTCTGGGTGAAGAAGAACTTCCTTATGTTTGTACGGAATCTATCCCCTTTCACCTTTAGAGAGTGCCCTCTTGTTCTCCCTACCTTGGAGAGTGTGAACAGTCTGTCTTTATCTACTAGGTCTATTCCCTTCAGTATTTTAAATGTTTCGATAATGTCTCCTCTCAGTCTCCTCTTTTCAAGGGAGAAGAGGCCCAGTTTCTCCAATCTCTCAATGTACGGCGACTCCTCCAGCCTCTTAACCATTTTAATCGCTCTTCTCTGGACCCTTTCGAGTAGTACCGTTTCCTTCTTCATGAACGGCGACCAGTGCTGGAAGTAGTACTCCAGGTGAGGGCGCACCATGGCCCAGTACAGCGGCATGATAACCTTCTCCGATCTGTTCGTGATCCCCTTCTTAATCATTCGTGATCCCCTTCTTAATCATTCCTAGCATTCTGTTCACCCTTTTTGCTGCCGCAGTGCATTGTGCAGAAGGCTTCATCGACTTGTTGATCAGAACTCCCAAGTCTCTTTCCTGGGAGGTCTCTCCAAGTACTGCCCCGGACATCCTGTATTTGTGCATGAAATTTTTGTTACCGACATGCATCACTTTGCATTTATCCACGTTGTACATATACAAGGCAGATCAATCAAAATGAGAAATGTGGTTTATGTATGGATTATAGATGTCTAACAATATTTCTAAAAGGAAATTTTGCACCAGGATTTTGAAGGAAGATGATTCAGAATCAGAAATCAGATTTAGATTTATAGAACACTATGGGGCTCATTTAGAAAAAAAAAAAATAATCCAAAAAGTGGCATAAAGGGGCTGGGTTTCCCCCCCCTTCCCTCCCCCAAAACTAGTAAATTAGTCTTCTGGGAAAGTTTGATGAAAAATGAGAAATTGTAGCTCATATGAAGAAATCCATTATACAATCACACCAAGTATTATACACCAGATTGATGCTATTAAGTGATTACATAGGAAAAGGACAATCTAATTGCAAACTCTACTGCAAAGCATAATATGTTCAGCAATTACTTTTAATAACCTGCAATTACTCATTTCTGAGATTTTAATACAGCAAACCAAGAATCAGCATTCTCAGTATATGTGCTTTCATGTCACACCGTGACCAATGATATTTTTTGTAAAGGGCATGTGTTTTTGTGCTCCCCTATCATCCTATCATTGTAGATACCCCAAAATTCTGCTCTTTACCCAGCCATAAGTTTTAGGGGTGCACTTTTTTTTTTAAATGGACATAGAAAACCTCAGCAACATGTCCTGTTCATTTCATATCATTTTGTTAAAAATAATTGCAGAAACGCAATCATTGGGCCCTATATTCAAAGTGTTTATGCTCCCAACTTTGGAATGTTATGCTGCTAAATCGTCCTGTATAAAAATTTACTAAGGCCGAGCGAACAACTTTGTACTCCAAATTTCATTAAAGTACTAAATTTAGAATTTAGTACTTTAGTAGAATTTAGTACTATAGAAAAATTTTGTACTTTATAAGAACATAAGATTTGCCGCTGCTGGGTCAGACTAGTGGTCCATCGCGCCCAGCAGTCCGCTCAAGCGGTGGCCCTTAGGTCAAAGACCAGTGCCCTATTTGAGTCTACCCTTACTTCCGTATGTTCTGTTCCAGTAGGAACTTATCCAACCTTGTCTTGAATCCCTGAAGGGTGCTTTTCCCCTATAACAGCCTCCGTGAGAGTGAAATTTAGTAATTTAGAAGGTTAAAAAGTAGGTGACAATGGGGAAGATTTAGGGCAGGCTAAAAAAAGTTTGACGTTTAGACCTGATTTTCAATACTCAGCTCATAAATTAGACTTATAAGTCTAGTCAAATGAATGGCAAGCTTAAACTTACATGCACAGTCCCTGAGTCTATAAACAGTGCCTAAAACATAGACACTAAGGAACAAGGCACTTATCACCTGTCAACATTAAGTTAGGCATCATTTATAGAATCACACCTAGTGCTGCTTAAACTAGACTTAGGCGCTGGTGGACACCCTAACAGTAGGCACTTGCTAATTATACCAGGGTTTTCTTGGCCTAAATATTGGTGCCTAAGTCAAGTTTAGGTGCCTACATGCAAAACATGCCCAAGATCCGCCCATAATTCACCCTTAAACATGCCTACTTTCTGGTAGGTGCCTACCTGAAACTTGTAAGCACCTTCCGAGTTAGGTGCTTACTGAGTAATTCTGCAAATGGCGCCTACTAGTAGGTGCCTAGATTGGTGGCAACTACTTGTGAACCACCTCCTCTGTCTGTACCCTGCAGCCCCTGTTCCCCATGGGGACTATTTATTTATTTATTTATTTATTTGATTAGTTTTATATTGCATCTTCCCAATTATCTTCTAACATAGATGATATGGATCAGTGGTTAATGCTGTTTGTTCAATTATATCCAGTTGGTGGGTTCGAATCCACAGGAAGCATAGATATGTGTACTACTTGGCCCCTTTTTTTTCTCAACCTCTTTTTTGCCACATAAGAGATTGTGAGTTGTTGACAGGTGTCTAACAGTCATCAAGAGGACTTTGTCATTTGCGTCTGCACTGTATAGTTTCTTTTCCCATGGAGAAACTTGGAGATAGGGCTTGGAAGAGGACAAGAGTTTAGAAAGTGGAAGGCTGCAGCTGAGATAATAGAGAATCTAAGAAAAAAGGGAACCAGAAAAAAAAGAGGAGATTTAGGGAGCTAGAGAAGGTCAGTCTGAGAAGGAAGACAGAAAGAAGGAAAATTGAACTGGGGAAAGCAATAGAGTACTCATAAGTATAATCATAATATCTCCCCTTCTCGTTCTTTTCTTCTTTCCTATGTAAGTACATGAGGAAACATCCATTCTGCTATTCATGATAATTATTACTAAACAGCTTCCTGAATCTCTGATGTTGGGACCCCTGGTTGAAATCATTAACAATAATCCCTGTTGTGATATCTCATAAATCTACCAAACACCTAAGAGTTTGTTGTTGATGTCTGTAGTGCCAGTGTTAGATTCTTGTAATGTGACTAATAATTGATCTTTCATAGGATTTGTAGATTATGGACTTTTAAAAAATTCTTTATTTATCTTTTCAATAATCCAAAGTACAAATTTTGAAAGGAAATACATGAAATGTTTAAATATTGCCAATTTCCACTGACAGAAATTACAAAAAAAAAAAAAAATATTATTATAGTCCACAACTGGAGGGGGGGAGGGGAGTTCAAGACAAGGAAAAATCCATGGGAAATGGAAATACTTAAATCGGATAACAGGAAATAAAGCAGATACAATCTAAATTTCTTAGTACTGGACACAAATTACAATGGTTCATCCTGGGTTGTTGTTGAAATCCCTTTACCCTCCAAGAAAAACCGCAATTGAGCAGGATCAAAAAATATACACCTATTAAATTCTTTCCTCCAAACTTGTGTCCATTTCGAGACATCTGGAAAAATATGTATCCTTTCTCCTAAAAAGATTATTATATAACTTCAACAGCATCTCTTTATCTTGGTAAGACACGAAAGAGACCAATAGTGTTGCTCGCCCAGAAAGTTCTATCTCTGATGAATCCAACAAAGCAGATAAATAAACTTCCTTCTTATCTAAATCTGAATTTTTCTGTGTTTTTTTCAAACAATAAATCCTCTGTAAAGGGGGGATATTAGATTCAGAGATCTTTAAAAACTGTAGTCATAAAATTTTTGAAAAGTTCTTGAGGAGACATAAACTTGGCAACAGGAAAATTCAAAATTCTCAAGTTTAGGCTTTCATTTTTATTTTCCAAATTTTCAATTTTTCTCATAATTAATGATTTATCCACCATCTGTTGAATTACTAAACTTTTCATCTCAATCAAATGTTTCTCCACCTTAACCAATTCTGTTGTATGTTGTTGAGTTATTGCCTTGAGATGGTTTATGTTGGTGGATAGATTTAAAGTAACTGTCACAAAATTTGTACATACCGAAGTTTTCAATCGCATTCCAGAATGAATCCATCATAACTGCCCATGGTCTCTCGAGCGACTTGCGGAAGGATACAAGTGCCTGATTTCCATCAGTTCCCTCACCAGCAGCCAGGCCCAAAATTCCCTTTCCCTCACCACTGCTCAATTTCACCGGCGTAGAACCCCCAACATATGGTGACGCCAATATTGGCATCAGAAATATCTGCTCTAACACTTCCGGGTTAGTTGCAGGGTCAACTCGCTCCCCTCAGCCATATTTCGAGGGCCCTCCATAGGTGCCTGATCCACTGCAGTCTCTCCAGGAATTGGGGGTGAATTGGGTCCTCCCAGGCTCAATGATAACTCGTTGTCCAGACTGTTCTTCCCCCAACACAGCAGCAGAAACGCCTGACATTATTAGATTGTGGTGGCCCTTGAGACCATCACAAGCGCTTTCCTAAAATTTCAGAGATTACTGATCATTGGCGATATTAATCTCCACCTAGATGACAGCACCAGCAAGGATGCAACCAAATTCAACAACTTCTTCTCTTCTCTAGATTTCCCCTCTCCTGCGTCTTCTCCAACCCACGAAAAGGGGTATACACTAGACATCATCAGCTTCCTTGACCTGACCGAGCACAAAACTTCTGCTGAAGATGCTCGTTGGGAACATGTCCCCTGGTCCGATCACTTTTTAGGTTCTTTCTGCCTCCCCATTTTCATGTCTCACCTTGGATCTCCACCCCGTGCCACATATGCGTAGAGGGCATAATCAAAACTTTGAAACGTCCAAAAACCAGCCTGTCAATGTCCTAATAGCAGGGACAACCAAGTGCCCGATAATCAAAACTAACTTTCAGAACATGCAGCAGCACTTCTAAGCTCAAAGAGACATGTTGGGAGGTGCGTTATGGGCGGGAATCGGACGTACTGCAGCGATAATCAAAACATTCCTAGAGGGAACTTAGACGCTGGTAGTTAGACCTGTTTTAGTTGTGTCTACGTGCCCCAAAGCTGCCCAAACTGACCAGATGACCACTGGATGTCAGGTGGTGTCGGGTGATGTGGGCAGATCCATGAATGTTGGGGGATGTTGGGGGGATATCGTGGGAAGGGGGAGGAATGTAGGGCTCTGCAGCTCAGCTGATCCCCATCAGCTGAGCTGGCAGGAATCCCCGAAACTGCCGTGATCAGACAAGGTAGTTGGGTTCATCTACAAAACTTGCTTTTGTGCATTTTTTCATGGGGACATTTTTATTTTTGAAAATGACCAAAAAAAGTTAGACATCCTAAGGTCCAAAACTTATACCTAGGTAATTTTCAAAAATAAAAAGATAGACATCTGGCAGCTTTAAAAAAGGACATTTTTTTCTCCTGGGATGTCTTGTCCAAAACCTCCAACCTCAGACTTAAACATCCTATCGAAAATGCCCCTCTTAGCCTCAAAACTAATACAGAGCACTTTAGCACATTCTTCATTAGGCTGGTATCCTATGTGAAGCATGTATCAGTGCTTAACTCAGCTTAGTAAAAAGGCCCCTGTGTATTTTCTTTTAGCAAACGAAAAATGTAGGTGCTTGCCACTTTATTAATTTTCCTAGAGAAAACTGGTTGAACTGGTTCCATGCTATCAAGAGATAGCATGGAACCAATAAGAAGACTACATTTGTGTTCCTCTAGCAATATACTGTGAAATGCAAATAGTTTCACAGAACATTTTCATGATAAGTGTACTTTAGCTATAACTGGAAATGAAGTCTGTACAGCCCCACACAGGTCAATGAGGTTGCTATAAATCAAGCATCTGCCTGAAACCAGCTTTTATTGTAAAATATATGTATATATTTCACTTTGAAATATAACCTGCAGAATTATGATTGCACATTTCTCAAAAAAACTAAGAGCTACAAGTCCACTGGGCCAGTAGAGATGTGTGCAGGGGAAAAATATGTTGGATCTTTTTCTGAAAATGTGACTTTTCCCATACTTTTTTTTTTTCAGTTTGTTTCACACACTATTATTAACCTATGTTAGTTCTGGCCATGTACTGTTAGCATTAGTTCTCAGACATTTAAGAAAATGAATGCAGGAAAACGTCCCACCTCCTATGTAGGAGGCTCTAAGGCCCCAATTCTTTATACAGTAGCTATTTCTATTAATTTACATCTATTTCTGTGTATAAGGCTTTTATGTATGCTTGTGGCATTTTTAATTCTATCTTATGATATGTGTTATAAATATAAATTTTCTTATTTTGTTTTTTTAACATTTTTTACTTGTCGCTTGTATAATATTTTATATTCCTATGATCATTTGCTCTTTTATTTTCCTCTATAGTTACCATTATACAGTATCTCTGTGATTTTTTTGTTTTCTCCCTCTACTTTTACCATGGTATGTATTTTATTTTTCATTTTTATCCAATGCTACAGAATATATTGATTCTTTTTCCATTTCCTTTCTTCTTTTTCCACATTGTGGTTTTTTTTTCACGGGTCTTTTCTTTTGTGTGTTCATTTCTGCCTTTTTATATATGATAATATATTTAAAAAAATTTTTTAGTTAAATTAATGTCACTTTATTTGCATGTTTTGTACTTTATGTTTGTTTTTTGCATTCTATTTCTTTCTTTACGGAGTTGCAGCACTCTTTATGAAATCTGGTTGATACACCATTTTCTGTAATACCCTTCTATTATTATTATTTGATTGTTTTTAATTAATAATTTTAAATTTATCATGTGTATAATTGTAATTTTTAAATATTATTAAACTTTATGTTACCCATTATTAGCATTAGTTCTCTGACATTTAAGAAAATGAATGCAGGAAAACGTCCCACCTCCTATGTAGGAGGCTCTAAGGCCCCAATTCTTTATACAGTATGTCACCTAAAAATTTGGCACTGACTAGGGCGGAGCTAAGCGCAATTCTATAATCACGGTGACGGGATAATCGCGCGCCAGACGCCAGTGCGCTGACAATCCAGCGCAGACAATTCGGCGGAAGACTGAAGCACATGGGGGGAAAAGTAATTTTTAAAGAGCTCCGACGGGGGGTTTGGGGTGGCAACCCCCCCCCCATTTTATTGGTTAGTGTTCGCGCTGCTGTTGGAGGGGGGGATTCGGGGGGTTGGAAACCTCCATTATAGCGAAAACGGAACTTTTCCCGAAAAAAATCAGAAAAAGTTCCGTTTTCGCTATAATGGAGGTTTCCAACCCCCCCGAACACCCCCCCTCCAACAGCAGCGCGAACACTAACCAATAAAGTGGGGGGGTTGCCACCCCAAACCCCCCGTCGGAGCTCTTTAAAAATTACTTTTTCCCCCGCGCGCTTCTGTCTTGCGCCGAATTGTCGGTGCTGGATGGATTGTCAGCGCACTGACGTCTTGCGCTCCACTTAGCTTTGCCTAAGCAGTGTTAGGCATTACTAGGTGTTCTAACTTTTAGGCTCACACTATTTATGCAAAGGTTTTCTTTGCCTAAATGTGTGCCCCTAAGTTGTGTGCACACAAACGGGCATGAAAACATGCCCATGATCTGCCTCTAACCACGCCCATTTTTAGGTCAGCGCTATGGACTAGGCGCCTATCGAGTTGTATGTCTAATGTTCAATTAACGCAACAACAAATAAATCTCTCCCCTGAATGGTAAATAATATGATCATAATACTTCAATTAAACTTTGAACAAGGAAAGTTTATGCTCAGAGACCTGGAGGTAAAAAAGGAGGACTAGCCTCCTACATTTAACATAGCGGGTAGTGGCTAGCAGTTAACTGTGAATATTCAGCAGAGATAACCATTGAATATTAGCAGTTAACCAGATACAGTAAACCCCTGGTGGCGGAGCAAGATTTTACACTTAAAAAATGTTAATAAATGTCACAGTGGTTTCCCCAAATAATCTTAACGCCAAACCAGGGAATTTAACATTAAAAATATGATTTTATTATTTTGTTAATTATTAGAAGTTAAATAATCATAATCTAATTTCAAAACTTGCAAGTGACAAATTAACATATGCTTTTCGATTACAGAATGGCAAGATCAAACAGCTTTGTCATCAAGAACATCAAAAACATTCTCAGATCAATATGTGTTAGTCACATAAATAATGTACTTATTATTATGTAGATAAATTCACTTTGTAAAATACTAGAGTCCCTAAAGTATTTTTTTCTCTTTCAGGTTCCATACCTCAGACACCTTGAGGATTCTGTATCAGGTGCTCTCAAGAATCTGTCACTTAGCTGTTTTTCCTCTTCCAAGGGCTCTCTTAGACATTGCATACCTTAGAATCTAGGTAAATATTCCACCCAGGTAACATCCATATCTGCCTCCCAACATCCTACCCCACCATCCTCTGACCAACCCCCCCCCCTCCCGCCGTACCTTTAGAAAATGGCTTTCAAAAGGGATGCTTACTCCCTCCTGCCGGTAGGCCCACCTCTTCCAAAATGGCGGGCCTTCTCCTTCTCGGTGTATCCTGGAATGCACCAGGGAGCCTTGGTTATCCATATATCATCCCTATTAGATTTGGCTGCCTATACGGTTGACATGGTGGAGATTTGACAACCAGCATGTAAGCATGGGGGACTAGGGCTAGCACAGAGTGGGTGGTGTGGCTCTGGCCACTTTGTTGGGCAGACTTCATGGACTGTGTAGCTCTTTTTGCTGTCATTTACTGTACTACTGTGTATTGTTCCTACGCCCCACTGGCCACCTGGGAGAACTCCAGCAAGTGCAGAGGGAAGTTGGGAAGAATTTGATAGACTGGGGCTAGAGGATTTACGGATTGTGGGATCTGAGGTGAGGGAGGGATATTTTATCCTGCACTTGCCCTTAAAAAAGATAACAGGCCTGACTGGGGGGACCTTATCTTTGCAAATTTGGATGGTAGGACTTAAGCCTGCAGGTATAATTCATGGTGCCCAATCTGGGTGCCCATTTCCGGTATTCAATAATACTGCATGCAAATTTTAGGAACATTCCCAACCCATCTATGTCCCTCCCATGGCCATGACCCTTTTAGGTTGCATGCTATGAGATTTGAGTGCACATTGTCAGAGAATAACATTATCAAAATGTGTGCCCAGTTCCAAATCGATACCAATTAGTGGCCCCTCAAATTGGCTCCTTAACCTATTGGGTACACATAGAATCTGAAGGAATATATATATTCAATGGCATTAGCAATTAAGCAGTTCCCCTATATATGCATGTGAGTAGCAGTTCTACTAGTGGATGTTTACCTTTTGGCTTGCTGTTCAATAAGCTAAAATTAAATGGATATAAAATAAATGTAAAACGGTGGGTCCCACAGAAAGACAGTATATCAAATGTACATTCCTTTACCCTCTTAATCTTAGCTGATGGTAGATGTCACAGCAGGGATGCCAAGTATGCAAATAAAGACCTTGTTGGATTTAACTTGATTCTACTCAGGGGATGGCACCATCCACAGTTTCAATTGGGAGGACAATACCACCCTTACTGGCACAAAAAGGTGTTATGGTCCCTTTTATACCCACTCATACTCTTCGATCTCTGATGTCATTCCCCATCCTTCTACGCCTAGAAATTTGGCTTTCTCTGCAGTTGTTCCTGCTCTCAGGAATTTTTTGCCCCAACACCTTCATCCGGAACAATCATATCCTGTTTTCCATACCACATTGAAAACATATTTGTTTGAAAAGGCTTTTTCATTATGCTAATTTTCTGAGCGATGAGCACACTTGAAGGCACAGTGTTGGAGTGCCAGGTTGTGAATGGTATATCTATGAATGGTCGACTCTTTCCTTTTATTAATAATAATAATAATAATAATAATAACAGCTTATATACCGCAATACCGTGAAGTTCTATGCGGTTTACAAAAGATTAAGCAAAGGTACAAATTGACTGACTTCAAGAGGGGAAGAAGAAAGAGAAGTAATTAGACAGGAAATTCATTGTTGAGGAGAAAAGCGATCAAAAGGACAGTAGGTCGCTATTGAGAGGAAAGAGATAAGTGGATCAGATGTCAAGATGTTTTAGGAACAGGTGTGTTTTTAGACGTTTCCTAAATTCCTCATAAGTAGAGGGCGAAAGTAATTGTTCTAGGTCTTTACCCCATGATGCTGCTTGGTGTGAGAGAAGGAATTCATGGTGTTTTTTCAGTTTGCAACCTCTCACTGGGGGGGGAAACGAAGTTGGAATGTGAACTTCTCTTGTGTCTGTTGGTTGAGAAGGAGAAAAGGTCAGTAATGTATTTGGGGGCAAGTCCGTGTAATGCTTTAAAGCAGAAACAGGCAAATTTGAACTTTACGCGTGCCTTCATCGGCAGCCAATGTAGCTGCCGGTAGTAGGGTGTCACGTTAATGGAGTTCCACTTTTAATTTTTTTTTAAATAAAATTGGCATTTTATTGTGCACCTTCTTGACTTGTTTTGAAAAAAGAGCAGTATATTAAATTTCATAAATGATAAACAAAAGATGCTAGATAGTATGATAGTCATGTATAAACACATTAATACAAGCAACAAGATCTTGAATTTAATTCTTGCCACTATAGGGAGCCAGTGTTCCTCCTTGCAGTAATGGTATCACCTGATCAGCTGTATTGCAGAGGGTGAAAAATTTCTCATATTAGTGGTTGTAATTCTCATTAAGACTGAATTACAATAATCCACTGATTCAAAATAAAAGTGTGCACTAATATGTAACGGGACACAGTCTTTATCGTCCTAAGATTAGATTAAATAGAAAGGTTCTAACTGAGCAGGAAATCTATGTGGTACGATCCTCCACAATTACTTCCAGTATTTTAATTGACTCCTTGATTACCAACTTCATTCCAGTCATTGAAGATTTCCTTAAATCCCCCGATCTCAATCTCCTCAATAACTACACAAAACATTTGATCCCCAATAGACAATTTTCTCCATGAGATTTGATTCTCTGGAAAACAACCAACCAACCCCCCCCCCCCTCCCAATCCACCAATGCCCCATCCAACTCCCCTGGCAACAATGAACCCCCTGAGACCCCTTCTGGAAGATGAGAGACTAGAAGCCCTGAATATGTATATCCTAGAGCAGTGGTTCTTAACCTGGGTTCGACCGAACCCCAGAGTCAGTCTCGCGGGTTCGGAGGAGGTCAAAACATACCTCCGACTCATATAGCGCTTCGGTCACGTTCAATCATCTATCAGTTATTCAGTGATTTTGATCAAGACTGATTGCGTACCCGGTTTCTTGATCTATCAGTCTGTAACTAACGCCTTATATACATCAATCAATTCCTGATCAAAATTTGTGATTTAACTGATAGATGATTGAACGTGACCGAAGCGCATATGATTCGTGATGATACGCCCCGCTTGTCCATAATTGGCTGCAGGTGATCATGCAACATCACTTGGCCTATCTGTGCTGCAGGGGATTTGATGCGCACAGTAGTCGAATTGTAACTGTTGTGATGGTACATCGTGTGATACCTATCTTAATATTTTAGTCCCTTACTAACTATGTTGAGCAAAATACGAAAGTGGTCGGACGAATATGTACAATATGGATTCACATGTTAACGGAACGTGATGGGAGTCAGCGTCCTAATTGCATGATTTGCAATGCCAAGTTGAGTAATTCTAGTCTAGCTCCAGCAAAACTTTGTTGCGAAAATGACATGAGAGTGGCACTTGCATTTCTGAACTGGTCTCTGAGAGGCAACAGCAGAAGTCACACTGATTTGCAGTAAATTTCATTATTATGTTATTATTATTCAAAATATAGGAGAACTTTTTTGTTTTCAAAATTGATATTTTTCCCTCACTGTATACCTATGTTTTGAATTTGTAAAAATCATATTTTATTTTTTCAATAAAGAAGGGTTCGGTGAACACACATATGAAACTGGTGGGGTTCAGTACCTCCAACAAGGTTAAGAACTACTGCCCTAGAGTATAGAAGGGACAGGGGAGATATGATTCAGACGTTCAAATACTTGAAAGGTATTAACGTAGAACAAAATCTTTTCCAGAGAAAGGAAAAGGGTAAAACCAAAGGACATAATATGAGGTTGAGGGGTGGGAGACTCAAAGACAAAGTAAGGAAATTCTTCTTTATGGAGAGGGTGGGGGATGCCTGGAATGCATGGGATGAACACAGAAGATCTCTAATCAGAAAATAATGGTATATATTGAAGAACTAAGGTCAGTACTGGGCAGACTTTGTCCCGTATATGGCCATTCACAAGTACCTGGCAGAAACTCAAATAGTAGAGATAATATGTAATAAGGCCTTAAATATATATCATTCCTAAGACTCAAATAATTGATAACAAGAGAGATTAGAAGGGAAGATAATATAATGTATAAATGAAATTTATTGACGCAGTCAATTCTGACTATGCTCATAACTGTATCAAAGCCATCGTAGCATCTAATAAGTAAAGTTTTTGATCAATGATTTCTAAAGGCTATATGTGTATTCATAAAAGTATTAATACTGAATCACAATTCCTGTTAAATATTTAAAGCAACAGTGGTGGACATATCATAAATTATACATACTTCAGTCTTTGGAACCTCTTATGATGTATACCATTACAGGTTCCTGGCTTGTATTTAACAGGAATTGTGATTCAGTAGTAATACTTTTATGAATACACATATAGCCTTTAGAAATCATTGATCTAAAACTTTACTTATTAGATGCTATGATGGCTTTGCTACAGTTATGAGCATACTCAGAATTGATTGCTTCAATAAATTTAATTTATACATTATATTATCTTCCCTTCTAAATTCTCTTGTTATCAATTATTAGAAACTCAAATAGTAGCAACATTCTATGCTATCAATCCCAGGTCAATCAGTGGCTTCCCCCATGTCTGTCTCAATAGCATACAATAGACTTTTCATCCAAGAAATTGTCCAAACCTTACTTAAGCCCAGCTATGTTAACCACTGTTACAACATCGTTTCAAAGCTTAACTATTCTCTGATTGGAAAAATATTTCTTTCTATTGGTTTTAAAAGTAACTTCATTGAGTGTCCCCTAGTCTTTGTAATTTTTGACGGAGTAAAAAAATCAATTAATTTTTTCCCGTTCTACACCTGTCAGGATTTTGTAGACTTCAATCCTATCTCCCCACAGCTGTCTCTTTTCCAAGCTGAAGAGCCCTAAGCTCTTTGATCTTTACTCATACGAGAGGAATTCCAGCCCCTCATATCATCTTGGTTGCTCTTCTTTGAACCTTTCTAATTCTGCTATATCTGTTTTGAGATATGGTGACCAGAATTGAATACAATACTCAAGGTGAGGTCGCACCATGGAGCAATACAGAGCATTATAATATTCTTAACCCCTCTCCCCTTTTATCAAACTGTACTAAAGGTTTTAACGTGCGCCAGCGAGGTAAGTGCTCCGACACGCTTAGAAATTCTATGAACATCAGAGCATTTACCACATCTCTCAAACAGGTCTACATTAAAATTAAAATGTAAGATATACATTAATCTAAGACCTGGGCTATTTTATATAGGTTGTTTGAAGAACTGAGTTTGTAAAAAGAATGGGCCAAACAATATTGCTTTGTATTACAATTCTTGGCTTGTGTTATGAGAGTGAGATCTGCAAACTTATATCTTCATTGTTCTTTGTGTAATAGGTCCTTTCATGTAGTACACCGTAAGGAAGTATATATATATATATATCCATACCTGGAATTATGACATCCAGTCACTAAAGGGCACAGGAATTTGTTCAAAGGCATACATTTCTGGGAAACATAGTTCCAAGTAGACAAGTCCTGAGAAGGCAGGTATGGGAAAATTAGAATAAAAATATAGGCAGAAGCTCTGGATCGGTAGCTGGAATGTTGCTAGTATTTGGTCTCTGTGAAGACAGGATACTGGGCTAGATGGACCATTAGTCTGACCCAGTATGGCTATTCTTAATGGGAGGGTTCCACAAAAACCAAGGTCCTAGAGGTCAGGGTCAGAATATCCTGAGAGTTTTAACTGATAGGTAGAAAGAAGAGGTGAGGACTGGAAAGACCCAGCTACTTGTTGCTTTAGCAGTTTTCCATGGAACAGACTGTTTCGGCAATTACAAGGGAGTGGAACTAGGTGAGGAGTGAAGTTCTCTAGTACATGAATGTTTATGATCTGATCTGGTGTACTGGGTGTTGCACCTGGGGTGCTAATCAGGGATGGGGGGGGAGGGGGGGTGAAGAAATCTGTGACGCACTGCAGGAGTTCTCTACACTTGAATATGACTATACCTTGTGTATTGCTGCAGTGAGACTTAAAATGTAAAACCCCCCCATTCCCATGCTGTTTTTCAGAGGCAGCAATTAGGGAGATCCAGAAGAGACTAGACCATCGCTAATCATTATTTTTCTAGCAGGGTCTATTTTGGCAATAAAACTTCAATGTGAGAGCGAAAGATCACTGCAGGACAGAGTGGAGAGCACAACAGTTGAGAGGGGAGGTGCTCTTCCAGTGCTAGCTGTCCTGAGGGCATCCCCTTCAATGTCAACATGACTGATCAGGTGTGTTTTGAGTAACAAAACTAAATTTTTCTTTGTAACATCCCAACAGATTCATTTTGAACCAACAATTAAGATTAATTCAGCATGATATACATTAAGGCCCACAATTAAAATACTGGGAGTCATTCTGGACCAATGTCTAACTATGAAGAACCAGATTGACAGTGGTCCAGAAAGGATATTACACCCTATGGAAATTACGTACTATTAGACCCTATTTTGAGGCTGCCGCTTTCAAAATTCTTGTTCAATCATTACTTTTGGGCCTATTGGACTATTATAATGTAGTCTATCTGAAAAGCACCAAGAAGAATCTGTCTAGATTGACCTTGGTGCAAAATACGGCGGTAAGACTGATTTACGGTCTGAGGAAGTTTGACCACGTGACACCTTGCTACCTCGAACTGCATTGGCTTCTGGTCGAGGCTCGAGTAATCTTTAAATTGGGATGTTTGCGTTATAAGGTAGCTTTTGGACTTGCCCCACGATATCTTGTTGACAGATTTGATATTCTGTCACAGAAGAATAATAGATCACATGCTCTGTTTTCGTTTCCTTCGGTTAAGGGCTGCAAAAGTAAGAAATATCATGAACATATCATGACAAAGATTTCCGATTACTCTTAGCCAGTTCCATTTCATATGAGCACTTTAGAAAGTTGCTGAAAACTTATCTCTTTTCTGAATTTCTGACAAATGAGTTATCCCTGTATTCTTCATAAAATTATTTGTTTTCTTTTCCCTAGCATAATCTTTAGTAAACCGCAAAGAACTTACGGTTATGCGGTCTAGAAATTTGTTGTTATGTTATGTAGTATAACTTTAAGTCTACTCCTTACACATTTTGGCTCAGATTCTATAAACAACACCTAAATTTAGATACTTAGATTGGCGCGCTTAGCTGATCTAGGGGCTGTTTGGTAATTATGTGATGCCTGGGGGAGAGGGGAGTACATTTAATACTTTGGAAACATGACTTACCTCCTCTTTTACAAAGTCCGATAACACAGGCCACTGTGGTAACTGCCTAAAGCCCATAGGGATGTAAAGGGTTGGGGAGCTTTTGCCGCACAGCAGTTGCTAGTGTGGCTTTGTAAAAGGAGGGAAGGAGGTTAATTTGTTCTTACTTACTTAAATAATGTCTTAAATACTTGTAATTTACATTTTCTTTGCTGCTCAGGCTGAACTGAAAGTGAAACATAAATATCGTTGTCTAGAAATTATTGAATAGCTTCTGATAAGGGAAAGCTTTATTTAGAGCTGTACAAAAGTTTCAAACTTGCTTACAAAAATGGACAAATAATACAGGATGAAACAAACAAATTTTGGGCTGCTATCAAAGATAAAGGAAGCATTTCCGATCTTGTGAAACAGAAAGTCCCCAATTTGGCAAGGTTTGGTCTTCAGTGGTGATTGATGGGTTTCCTGTGGTAGCAGAAATGAACCAGGATGACCTGCATCCATTAACTTACTCTTCTTAGCTCCATAATATCTCTCCTCTCTTATGTCTCCTTCTACTCTTCCTCAGGAACTCCACTCATCGGGTATGTTTATGTTTATTAACATTTTGATAGACCACCCTTTAACAAACATCAAGGCAGTTTACAAATTAAACATATCAATCCATTAAAATTCATTAAAAGATAGGAGAGAGTAGAGGAAAAACAAATTCAATCCAACACAGAATTACACGGCAGCATACTCAACCATCCCGACCAAACGCCTGAGTAAAAAGAAAACTTTTAAGGAGGGCATGGAATTTAGGGTAAGACAATTCCGAGTCAAGTTTAGAGAGAAGAAAGTTTCAGAGTGACAGAACTAAAGCAAAGGAAGTAGAGTGACATGTGGAAGCAAGTCTGGTCATGTGTACTGGAGGCATAGTTAATTGGTGAGATGAAGCAGATTGCAGTGAATGTATTGGCTGGTAGGGGATGATGAAAGAGGCCAAATATGAAGACAGTCCAGTGTGTAATGTCTTAAAAGCCAGTGTAAGGATTTTGTGCTCAATGAGATATTTTACTGGAAGACTGGTGTTCTTTCAACAGGGGGGTAACATCGTTGAAACGCCATGCATGAGTGAGTAGCCTGACTGAGGTATGCTGAATAGTTTGAAGCTTTTTGAGGGAAGCCAATTGAAGACCTGCATAGACAACATAGTCAAGTTTTGAAGTAACCAATGCATAAAGTAATGTTACAGAGGAAGAGTCATCTATGTACAAACAAATAGACCGAATAAGTCTAAATGAATAGAAACGTGATTTTACAACAGATTTGTGGAGCAAAAGTGTATTATCAAAAAGAACACCCAAGTATCACATAGTGCTCGTCAATTTAATGGACATAGTGGGAAATACTGATGGACCAGAACCAGAAACCCAAAAAGGAGACGATTTTCTAGGATTAAGGATCAACTGATTCTCCTTTAACCAATTATCTATGGAATCTAGACAAGTTTGTAATGATTGAGGATTAGGGTTAGAGGGATCCTGCACAGACACTAAGGGGTAAATTCTGTAAAGGACGCCTTCAGTTAGGCATCCACAATGTGGACGTCCAGCAACTTAGGTGTCCAAATAAATTGGATAATAAGCATAATTAATGACTTTAACAAGCAATAATTGAAAGTTAGACATCCAAAGGCTGTGCGTAATTCACAAAATAGGCATCCACGATTTTGTGGATGTTTATTGGAAAAAGCTATGCCTAATGGGATAGGCATGAGCTTGGCTTTGATACAGACATCCATTTACAGAATTGCATGCCACTCAGCGTCCTTATGCATCTACATTCTTGCCTAAAATGTAGCTGTTGCAAAACCAGGTCTACTTTTGGGCATTAGTTGGGCGCAAGTTAGATGGATGGAACTTAAGTGTCACTCAGGCGTGCCGGAGATGAACACATATAGGTGAACGGGGCTTCTATTTTGGGAGATATAGAGGACTCTTCTTTAACAATAATGGAAAAAGATGTTTAATAATGCATTACTTAAGCAAAGCACATGAAATATATATACTGTATATATATATATTGCATACTAAACCTCATTTCCAAAAGGTTAAGAAAATAAAAAGAGAAACCCTACTCACAATGGCTGTGGGTCAGAGCAAGTGGACATGTCTGATGCAAAATCTTGACATCACTGTGACATCATCAATATGCACCTAGATGGCAGAATATCACTAAAAAAATAATAGGAACCCATGTCTAAAAGAAAGCACCTGTGTCTAAAGGCACTTCTTCTATCTTCCACAGGCTATAGGTTCAAATCCATGCAAACCTCCCCCCCTCCCTCCAGTACTTTAACAACATTTTTTGGGGTTCATAAGAGAGTATGGGTTGTGGACTTTGCCATTTACATTTGTACTCTGCCCTTTCCAGGGTCCAGAGGGAAACTTATTTTTTACCCTGAGATGGCTATAATCTTCTAAGGTATCATCTCACAAGGAATGAACTCCAGCCTCAAAGGAAACACTGCTGCTCTTTCCCACAGAACATGGGTTCAAATCCCTAGTATAGTCAGGTACCCCAACACACATTCCTATTTTTTTAGTGACAATTTGCCATCTAGGTGCATATTGATGATGTCACAATGATGTCAAGATTGTGCATCAGACATGTCTACTTGCTCTGAGCCACAGACATTGTGAATAGGGTTTCTCTTCTTATTTTCTTAAACTTTGGGAGAGAGGTTTAGTATGCAATACATTTTATCATGTTCTTTGCTTGAGTAATGCAAGGAGAGGAGCAGGGAGGTGGAGAGGAGGAGGAGTGTTGGGCCCTTAGGAAAACCGCGCCCGGGGTGGACCATTTTTTTAAACCTCCTATATTTGTTCTACATGCTTGTTGGTGGTGTCGGCTCTGGAAAAGTTATTTTATGTTGTGAAAACACATGAGTCACAGCAAGTTAGAGTTACTTAATGTCCAGTCTCCCATACAACTCTCAGTCTTAGGAGTTTGGGCAAAAAATGCTGAATTCTTCTCCATTATAATAGTATACTTCTAGCAAATAGGGAAATTAGTTGTTCTCAAGTTCTATTAGGAACCATGATCTATCTTTTATATTAGGAATAGACAGCCAAAAATTTTCATTTTCTGTCGCTTTCTGAGTCATATACAGACAATTTGAACCGCAAGGTAATGGCGGAATAGAAATCCCTAATGTAATGTAATATTTATTTTCTTCAGGGAGTTACATCCCCCCCTTTCCCGTTATCACATGAGATGACATAAAACATTTTCTTGCCACCTTCCTGTGCTCCCCTTCTGCCTGCCTGACCGCCTAAAGCAAATAGCCTTCCACCTTCTCCACAGCCCACTCTCCATGGACTCTTCCCAAACTTCTGCTCCCTGAAGGGCACCTGGAACTATATATCCCTGGTGATCTAGCAGATGTCCATCAAGGCTGGAGAAATGTTTATTTGACCCTGCTCTAGTTGAATCTACCAAGAAACTTGGCTGAAAGGTCACAGCCACCATACTGGATGCAGTTGCAGCCTAGGCAGGAGCAAACAGGCATCAATCCAAATCCAATAGATCTCTACCAGACCACCAGGGATTTATACAGTCTCTGGGAAGTGGGGGGGCATGAGACAGCGGGGCAGGGGAGGGAGGACCATGGGCATGAAAGCAATGGAAGCAAAACTCGAATGTCTCAATCTGACCTCCTTTTTCTGGGCACACACAAAAGAAAAATGCCTGCACAGGCCCAATATCCCAAGAAAGTTGACTGACTGAAGGATCTTACTTTGCTAATTAACTTAAAGCGCGGTTGAGGGAGAAAAAGACTTCAAGCGCTCAGAGAAGCAGGGTTTTAGAACATTCTTTGCCCTGCTTCCAATGTCCGAGCCATCACTAGTCTGAAAAAACCTCCCGTTTTTTGACTGCTCCTTTTTATGGAGCCATATGGTAACCCTAGGGCCTAGAGCAAATATTCAGTGGCATTTGTATAGTGCCACTTAACATCTGCTCTGATTACTGGATATAATTCAGCCTGCAGCAGTCAGCATTTTTAAAATTGAGAAGCCAATCCTCAGTCTGTGGCCATGTCATATATATATATATAAATGATAAAGGATTCATAAATGTTTTGTATCTACAACAATCTCAATAACTGCTTCTTTAGCTTTCACGTCAGATAAATAATTCACAGTCTGTCACGTTCTGTATCGAGAGAGCAGATTAGTATCACTCTGTGAACTGAGATAGAAGATCATTTTTTTTAAATTAAGCAGGAACAGCTATAAAATTCGAAGAGGAGGTTAGCATAGAGGAGGGGTGGTTTGTTTAAAAGGGAAGCTCCCTCACCTCTTCCTTTCAACGTCCTCCGAAACGTTTCCAGATAGAACTAGTTCAGACTAGCATTTGGCAGCTAAAGTAGTTGGCCATAAATACCCTCTAGAAAGTCAAAGTGAGTCAAAGAAGCAGTAAAATCCTCATTTAACTTTTAACAGCCAATCAAAGTAAAAGCCAGCGTGAAACTATTTAAAAGAGAAAAATGAATTCTCTCCTTAGTTTAGAATACATTTAAAATAGAGACAACACAGATTTCAAATACACGAGTGTCATTTTATAAATAATGCACACAATTTTTTTTTAATTTACATGTTTTTTGGTTTTTTTTCCAAATATTTATTTACAATTCTTCAATATAGTCTCCTTGCTTTGCAATGATCGAGTCCCAACGTTCAGGAAGCTTCATTATTCCATCCAAGACACTGTTTTTGTTCAGTTGCCAAATGGCTTATGTACCAGCAGAAAAAAGCTCTTTCAGAGATGCAAAACGATGGCCACGCATTGGTTGTTTCAACTTTGGAAATAGGTCGAAGTCTGGTGGACTCATGTCTGGACCGTAGGGAGAAGGAAGTAACACCTCCCAGCTGTATTCGCGTAGTTTTGCAATGATGACATTCCCTATGTGCGGGCGAGCGTTGTCATGAAGAATGAGTGGCCCAGCCAAGAGCAACTGAGGTCGGGTTTTGTGCATTTTTCTGTGCATTTTTTTACAAAAAAATCACAATAATACACTGCTGTGACACTTCTTCCACATGGAACTTTGTCTGTGATGATGATTCCTTCATGATCATAAGCAAAAATCATCATTTTTTTTACTTTTGATTGCGCTCGTTGAAATTTTTTGGGTCATGGGGAAGATGGAGCTCTCCATTCATCATTGAAAAACTACACAAATATGGCTAGGAGGTGTTACCTCATACTCCCTAAAGTCCAGACATAAGTCCACCAGATTTCGACCTTTTTCCATAGTTGAAACAACCTATGCATGGACATCATTTTGCATCTCTGGAAGACTTTTTTTCTGCCGGTACATAAGCCATTTGGTAACTGAACAAAATGGTGTCTTCGATGGAATAATGAAGCTTCCCGGACATTGGGACTCAGTCATTGCAAAGCAGGGAGACTATATTTAAGGATTGTAAAGAAATACTTGGAAAAAAATAAAACATGTAAATTAAAAAATAAAAAATAAAAAAAATAGTGTGCATTATTTATGAAATGACCCTCGTATTTATTTTGAAGTTTCAATGTGATATGGGGTGCAATTGTTGCCAAGATACAATGGTATTTTGTACTAGAGGTGCGGAGGAAAACAATATACCCCCTCCTTTACAAAGCCACATTAGCATTTTTGGCGCCGGCTACAGTGGTAATAGCTCGAACGTTCATACGAATTCTACAAGTATTGGAGGTGTTATCACGGTGGCTGGCGCTAAAAATGCTAGCGTGGATTTCTAAAGGAGGGAGATCGTTTTGTTCAATTTCCTATGTTATTTGCAGGCTTTTTTTTGTTTGTTTAATTTCATTGTTTTATAAATTAATGTCTCATGCAATTTTACAAAACAAAAGATGACCCTGGTAACTCCACAGAAGAGAAAAACAAACTGTAACAAAAGATTCTGTGGAGAGTTGATGTTCCAGATGTAGAGGGGACTGAGAGAGGACATGATTGAAACATTCAAGTAATGAAGGGAATAGACTTAGTAGACAAGGACAGGTTGTTCACCCTCTCCAAGGTAGAGAGAACGAGAGGGCACTCTCTGAAGTTAAAAGGGGATAGATTCCGTACAAATGTAAGGAAGTTCTTCTTCACCCGGAGAGTGGTGAAAAGGAAAGCTCTTCCGGAGGCTGTTATAAGGGAAAACACCCTCCAGGGATTCAAGAAAAGGCTAGACAAGTTTCTGCTGAACCAGAATGTACACAGGTGAGGCTGGTCTCGGTTAGGACACTGGTCTTTGACCTGGGGGCCGCCGAGCAGCGGCAATTCTTATGTTCTTTATTGAAAGTTCAACTTGATAATCCACATAAAAACATTATGGACCCAATCCTCTGGGAATTATTGTTTTCTGTGCTATGATTTCTCTTTAATGTTAATTACACATCTGTAGTTTCATAGATGTGGCAAGGTTCTGTACCTACTCTGCCTTCACTTCTTTGTGCTGGTCCTTTAGCTATACGTCAACCAGACTCGATCCTTCTTAGAATCAAGCCAACTGAATGCTAACTTTGATCCTCTGATGCACCACTCCACGTTCAAACCATTTCATCGCGCTAAGCTTTATGTGCAAAATCTTCCCCGGATCAATTTCTTTTTTCATTTTAAATACTATATTAGCCTAATAAATAGTTATTTCTTAATTTATTCTTAATTATAAATACTTAGCTTTAGTTTTGTGGTCACTGTTAGGGACTGCTTTTGCCAACATGTTTCGCGACAAACGCTTTGTCAAGGCTGGGTCCAGTAAGAAAACACAGCTAAAGGGCACACACCAAAACCACCTAGTAGTGAAACGCCATCGATCTTGACCACACCTTTAGGCAAGTAAAAATGGCGGCGGTTTGGATAAACTCCCCCTTTTAACACCCCACGTAAAGAATCAGCTGAGAGTAACGTGCTGACGTCATCTCTCGTGCTGATCAACGGAGGTGAACGTTTTAAACTATCCCTGTCTCACCGGATCGAGTCTGTTTGAGGTATTTAATGACTGAATGCTTACGAAGTCAAAAAACACTTTTTGATTGATCCTCCAGCTATAAACATACAGTATACTACAGATTGAAAGGTCTCATCACTGTTTTGTTAGTGCGTCACTACCTTTGTCTTGTGCACAGAATCTTTGATCTCGCTGCTAAGCCTGCCAAAACCAATTGCAAATACTGCTATTTTGTGATGGTCATATTCAAAGCTTCGTCCCTGTCGATACATAAAATTTCAGCCATAAAATTGAGTTTCTGGATACCTCATTGTGCATGGACTAGGGATTCTTGTGTATTGTTTGTAATTCCTTACAAAGTATTTCACTGTCCTCAAACTTATGGAAAGTAGAGAATATAATAGATATGTCCCCCAAATGTTTTTGCTTTGTGCGCTAGGCACTCTGGACTGCCTGGCACGACAAACTATTCAGGGACTGATTGTTTTTCATGTCGCATTATGGAAAGTTGTCATCTATTCATTTAAAGGTAGATGATGTCTGTAGGATTCAAATTCTAAACCACAAACATTGCATATTCTAAATCCAGAGGGTGAATGCTTTTGCATACGACCTTAATTCTTTCATCAGACTGAATTTGTTTAATGTCATTCATTATTAGAAGTTTATAAAATGTTGCTATGCAAATCATGATACTAGGCTGACCCTGTGTACTGAGTTTCTGGTTCCAGATCCCTTTCCCCTGCCAATTTTTCAGGGCAAATTAGGAATGAGCACACTGCTTTCAGGCCCGAGAAAAGAAAACGTAGCTGTGGATACTTTGAGGACTTCTGCTAGTCAAAAAGCAGCTCTTCAGCCTTTGGGCCAAGTAGCTTTTCAGACTCACCTGAGCTTGCCATTTGGGGGTCAAAGATGGGAATATTAAAAAAAAAGGCCTCAATTTATATCTGGCCAAAATTCAGCCTTAGCACACGGTCGGGCAGCAGCAGGGGGTTTATTGGCAGCGGGAGAGAATCGGCATCTCTCCCGCTGCGGGGGGATGCACATGGCCAGGCGGCGGCAGGTGTTTCTTGGTAGCGGCAGAGAATGGGCATCTCTCCCGCTGCTGGGGGAAGGGGGGGTTTGCCGCCACTGCGGGGGAGGGGGGTTGTAATTCAAGGGGAGAGAATGAGCATCTCTCCCAATGCATCACAACATGGCTTTCTAGCAGTCTCTGTACCGGCACCCCTGGACCAGTCTCTTATTTTTGTCGCCAAAAGCCGATGCTGCTTTACGAAAACGGCCTGGCATTTTTTTAAGAATCCACCAGAGGGCTCTTTTCAATGTTGAAGAGACTGCTCGAAAGCTCGCTATTGACAGAGTTAATTCATTTTGATAATCCGCCGCTACAATGCGTACAGGCTAAACCGTCGGTAAACAGTTTGGCGATAGCATTAAAGTTTTGAGAATCTGGGCCTTTATCCCTCCAGAGGACAGCTGCTCAATCAATTTTGTACCCTGGATATTCTTGAAACAGGTCAAAATTAAGATGTCCTTCTCTTTTAGACATGGACATTTCTTTCCATTCAGAAATCACCAATGGACCTCATGATTTTGAGCCTCCCTAGTTTGGGCTAAAATATGAACAGAACTTCCCCCTTCCCCTTGCTATTTAGACATAGTAAAGTGTTAGATGTCCTATTCTGAGGTTGCAAAATCAAGAACTGAACATTTCAAGCCCTTTTCAGCCTTTGGAGACATCCATATGCTTATCCTCATCTATTTCTTATCTTCACTATCGGGAACAACTCAAGACTTTCTTGTTCTCTAAGTTTCCTGGTTCTTAATATTAATATATCCATCATTTTGAATTATGTTTTGCAGTTAATCTTTTGTTAACCACATTGAACTTTAAGGTAATTGCGGTTTAGAAATAAATTCTTATGTTATGTTATGAAAATGAGCATCTTAGTCTCGCAGAGAGGGGCATAACTATGGTTACCAGATGTCTGGATTTCCCTGGGCATGTCCTCGTTTTGAGGACTCTGTTGGAAGTCCAGGTGGCTTTTCAATTTAACAACTTTTGTCTGGGGAAACCAGACATCTAGTAATCCTACAGCAGCTCAACTTATCCGGAGTCATCCCTCTTCCTCCCCCCCCCCCACACCTATCCAGAGTCCTCCTCCCTCTCCTGCCTCCCCCACCTCCTCCCGGCAGGATCCTATGATTGCTCACCCATTGCTTTTATAACTCTTCAGCCGTCATCAGTGTCAGTGAACTAAACACACTGCCTTCAGTGACCTGGAAGCTTTCTCTCTGCAGCATGTTTAGTTCACTGACGCTGACAATGGCCGAAGGGTTACAGTAGCACTGGGTGAGCAAGCACAGGATGGGGGAGGAGGGGAAGAAAGAAGCTGGACTGTGGGGATGGGGGGGGAAAGGATAGATGCCCTAGATCTATAGGGGAAGAAAAGAAAGGGGCAGATAGAGATACAAGACCACGGGAGGAGGGGAAGGGAAGGAGAGAGATGTCAGACCAGGGAAAGAAAGGAGGATGGAAGGGAAGAAGGAAAAGACAGAGAGAAGCCAAAGGGTGGAGAAGGGCAAGGAAGGAGGGGAGAGAGATGTCAGATTACTGAAAAGAAAGGAGAAAGATCCCAAACTATAAGAGGGGTAAAGGGGGAAGATAGATGCCAGACCATAAGAGAGGGAGGAGATGGTACACAGGGATGGAGGGGAAGGGGAGCGAGGTGCGTAGGGATGGAAGGAGTGGGGAAGGGAAGAAAATGGAAGAAATGCTGTTTATAGATAGATAGGAATAGGGGAGAAGAAAGAGGGAGAAGATGGTGCACATAAATAGATGGGAAGGGAAGACATGGAAAAGTAGATAGATTTGAGGAGGAAGATGAAAAATGGAAGAAAGTTGAATGTTAAGAGTTAATGTCAAAGATGAATATAGAGCAGAAAATGAAGGAGAAAAAAACAGCAATTGAGTAAGGCCATGGAATCACAGTTAAGAGCACAGACAGAAGGAAGTGAAACCAGAGACTGGGAAAAGATGAGTAGAAAAATAAAATCACCAGACAATAAAGATAGGAAAAGTAATTTTATTTTCACTTTAGTGATTGAAATGTGTCAGTTTTCAGAATTTACATCTGTTGTCTATATTTTGCACTGTTCAGGAATAAATGTATTTCTTTCTATTTCTCTGGTGTTGTACTGCATGCAGAGTCTGGCATCTTATTCCCTGTTTTACTAAGGTATACTAAGCGTTTTAACGCGCACTAAATCTACATACGTGCTAACCGCTAACACTTCCATAGACTAACATGCATGCATTAGCATTTCGCACGTGTTAATATTTAGCACATGCTAAAAAGCATAGCACACTTTAGGATTTCATTTGTGTATATTAGGACTTTTAGTTTGTGGTCCTGTATTTGCATAGGGTTTATCTGTGTTCTCTACGTGTGACCAAGGCCAGGTGTTCTGATGGGAATGAATGTCATGAAGCATTATTGGTGTCATGGCCCCAAGTATGAAGATATTTGTCGGTAGTTTGTCTGGGTTTTGGAAGGCTCAGAGCTCAGAGGGCCTGTGCACATGTGTGGATGTTGACGTGATGACATCACATACATGAGCGCTTGAGTGTAATGTCATTGCATCGACATCCACGCATGCATGGAGACCCTCACACCCCAGAGCTCGGGGAAGGAAACATGAGGTTTGTGTGAGACGGGGCTGGGGGCAGAGATAAGAAGGTGATAATACGAGAGGTGTTCAATAATTTATCTACCTCAGTAGGCAAGAAGAGTTTTCAAAAAAATTTTGTTTTATTTTTCAATATAGTCCCCTGAAAGCTCCATACAACTTCATCCACTTTTCCTGCAAAGACTTTAACCCCTTTGAAAATAATTCTGTTTGTCCTTCGAACCAGGATGTCGCAGCTTTCTTGACATATTCATTACTTGAAAACCACTGTTCATGGAGAGATTTCTTCAAAACTCAGCACAGGAAATAATCCAAGGGAACCTGGTCGGGACTGTAGGGTGGATGGTTCAACTGCTGAAACCCACTTTCTCAGATGGCAACCTGTGATTATTATAACACATGCACAGGTGCATTGTCATGAATAAACAGCACGCGAGTGACTTCATTTTGGACTCAGAATCTCTGTGATAGGCCCAAGTCTCATCTCCAGTCATTAAATGATGAAACAATTTCACTTGGTCTTCACAGAGCATCTCCAAGTTCTCTTGACAGCACTGGAGCCTCGAGGCCTTCTGATATGGTATCAGCATTCTTGGAATCCATCTTGCACTAACCTTGGACTTGCCCACCGTTTCATGAATTATTTTCCAAACTATACCTTGACTTTCTTGCATATTTCTGTAGAAGTTGCTTCCACAGGCCATCCAGTGTGAGGGTCATCTTCAGTGTTTAAGATTATCTTATTGCTATCTCTTTTAGTTCTACAAGGGGGTGTGAAAAGTTCTCAGCCCAACTAAGAACGGAATGACATGGAGCCATGAAACTTGCAAGTTATTCCACATATTCACCCCATGTTCAACATATTAGACACATCATGTCTGAAGTTTCTGTAACCCTGCTAAAAAATACTCAGATATCTGGTCATTGAAATACTGCTCCGCTGCTGCAATGACCTCCGAATCACTCAAAAATTGTTGCCCCTTCAAACTCTTTTTAAGGTTTGGAAACAGAAAATAGATGGAACAAGATCTGGTGAGTAGGATGGATGGTCTATGCATTGAAACCCCAACTGCATGAAAACACCCATCGTTTTGCCAACCTTGCGATCAGGTGCATTGCCTTGCAAAAAGAAAACACTTTTCTGTAGCTTCACTCTCTTTATTTCTTTCAATGCCTCCTTTAATCGGCACAGCAAGTTACAGTAGTATTCTGCATTAACTGTTTGGCCCCTTGAAAGATAGTCAGTCATTACAACACCTTCCTGATCCCAGAACACTGTGGCCATGACCTTTCATGCTGACTTTTGAGTCTTGAATTTCCACGGTCTTGGAGAACCTGAGTGCCACCATTGCATGGGATGTTGTTTTGTCTCAGGATCATAGAGGTATAACCACGTTTCATCAACAGTAACTATTCCCAAAAATTAGCACCAGCTCACTGAAAATGCTGTAAAATCAATTTGGAAGGTTCCACTCAATGTTATTTCTTATCAGCATTCGGGCACCCACTTGGCTGACAGCTTCTGCGTGCCCAGCTGTTCATGGATTATATACCCAGCATGTTCCCTGAATATCTGTAGTGTCTCAGCAATTGTTTTAGCTGATATTTGCTGATCTGCCAAAATCAGGTCATGAACATGGACAACAATTTCAGGAGCTTACATGGTTTGAGGCCTCCCAGACCTTGCTGCATCTTCAGTCTCAAAATCGCCATGCTGAAAGTTTGCACACCACTTCTTCACTAAGGAGTATGATGGGCGTTTGCCACTCATTGTTTGCATCATACATTCATGGATTTCCTTTTGGAGTTTTCTTCTGCATGAATAGGGACTTCATGATGGCTCGGAGTTCCACACTTGAAAATTCCACACTTTTCGTTGACATGGTACAATTAATGATCTGAAACAATGTCAAAACATAGCATTACGCAGGGGAAGCCCAAGGCAATCTGCTGCCCCACACCCCCACCTCCCCTCCCACACGCCGCACAACCTTCATTTGCTGAAAGTTGTGAAAAAACGGATCTTATCTCATTTTGGGATCATTTGACTATTCCAATTTTGCTGTTTGAGTGAGAGATGTCACCAGCAGAGGGCATCATGCAACCAGAAAATCCTGCTTCTAATTCACTTTATAAAGTCACCTTGGCAAGCCATTTATTTTATTCAGTGGGGAAAAAAATGTCAGTGTCCTATTAACTGAACTAAACTTTAGCTTAACAACTGGAATCAAACATCTCTTGAAATCAAAAGGTCAGAGTAACTGGCAGTGTACAAACAAGCAGGATTTGATTCTCATTCTATATAGCATACGGCGGCCAGGGTTGGGAAAAATAGATACAATATAGACCTGCGCCTGACTGAGGAAGGAAATCTTAATCAGCAGAAGAGCTGGGGTTTCCGGTGCTCACTGCAAACTGAAATCATTGCCCTCAAGCCATCATCACTGCCTCCCTCCCACCGTCCTCATTCCTCTGCCACATGGTGCAGGAGGAAACACTGGCGCAAGTCTCACAAGATTCACATCAGTGCTCCTTCCTGCACTGCGCTGCTTAAAGCTGAAGAACCAAGCCACGCACGTGGACAGGGCCGATGCAAGCAATACTAAAGCAGTGTCATGGCTGGTTTTAATGCCTCCCTGCTGTGCTTACTAGGATTCACGAAAAGTCCACCAAACGGAAGGCCCACAAATAGACACTCTTGGACTTTTAACCCTTCGGCTCCTTGTGGAAAGCTTCTTGTCCAGTCCCACTGGTTTCTTCATGCTTACTAGGGTAACCGTGTTATATTAGCCGTGATCTTACCCATTGCACAAAGGCAACATGTAATGGCTAGACTGAGGGCAAATTTACTTAACTATGCTACAGAGTGAGTGAGCGCTAATGCCACTAACATGCATTATTAGCATTCCATGTAGCTTCATCAAGTGTCTCCTAGTATTTGTAATTTTTGATGGAGTAAAAAAATCAATTCCCTTGTACCCCTTCTACACCACTCAGGAGTTTGTAGACTTCAATCATATCTCCCCCCTCAGGTGTCTCTTTTCCAAGCTGAAGAGCTCCAACCTCTTTAGTTTTTCTTTAAATGAGATGAGTTCTGTCCCATTTATCATCTTTGTCACTCTTCTTTAAACTTTTTCTAATTCTTCTATATCTTTTTGGAGATACAGCAACCAGAAATGAATGCAATATTCAAGGTAAGGTAGCACCATGGAGCAATACAGAAGCATTATTATATTCTTAGTCTTATTTGTCATCCCTTTTCTAATCATTTCTAAAGGTTTGACATGTGTACAAATATGTTATAAGGGTACATGGTGGGGTGCAGGGTGGATGTGGGGTGGGTGGGGATTTATGATACCTAGAGAAGAGGAAGGGAGATGCTGGCCACCTGGGGAGAGCAGGAGGGAAAGGAGAGATAATGGCTACTATGGAGTTATAAAAGGGAAGGGGACATCATCACAAAGCTCAAAAAAATCATCACAAGCATCAAAAAAATCAAAAATCATCACAAGCTCAAAAAAATTTGACCATGGGACTTGGCAATTTTGGGGTTGATAATGTGTTCTAAGGTTAGACGTAGTTGTGGTCTGGGCAATTAAACTGCTGAACGTAGAGGTAGGCCATTCTCAAAAAAAACCTCATTTTGGACTTTTTTTTTGAGAATGGACATTTTCCCTGCTGCTACTTTCGGCATTTAGGGCCTTAGGCCAAAAGGGGACTTAGATGGTTTTTTTTATTATGCCCTCCACGCTTTTTGAAGATGCTTTTGCAGTGCAACCCTCCTTTTAAAGATGTTTTCTTTCTGCTCAAGAAAAAACTGCAGTTTCCACCCTTCCTTTTGGTTTTTCAATTTTTGTTATTTCCTTTCAAAAATATTGTAGTTCTTCTCCCTCCTTTTCGTGCCAGTCTATTCATCTGTTTTAAAGTTTAGTTTTTTGTTGTTGTTGTTGCTGTTTTGGGGTTGTTTTTTTTAACTTTGATGTCATTTTATTATTCTGTCTTAATTGTCTTTACCCCACTCAAATGTATTATGAATGTTAACCGCTTTGAAACTTTGAAAAGGTGGGATAACAAAATTTAAATAAACTTAAAACTTATTTTCAGCTTCAAAATGCAAACAGCCCCCCCTGATCAACCTCACCCCACCTTGGCCTACCTTACTTCCCAGGTGGTCCAGTAAGGTAACACGGATGAGAGTGATACCCATTCACTTCCACCCCTAGAAGCTCCAGTGGCTAAAATGGCTACTGAAAGCCCTAGCGGTAGTCTTGCGGTACTACCATTAGAAGTCAGCCTTCCACAGATTTCTTTAAAATATATTTTTCTTTTTAGTATTTTTGAATTAGGTCACTTTCTGTACAATGGTATATACTTGGTTACTTCTTTTTTTATGTACAATAGAAGGAAGGCTGACCTCTAGTGATAGTACCATGGCACTACCACTAGAGCAGTGGCCTCAAACGCAAACCCTTTGCAGGGCTACATTTTGGATTTGTAGGTGCTTGGAGGGCCTCAGAAAAAATAGTTAATGACTTATTAAAGAAATGACAATTTTGCATGAGGTAAAACTCTTTCTACTTTATAAATCTTTCCTTTTGGCTAAGTCTTAATAATAATATTGCCATTTATAGCTAAAGAGACATATGATCAAGAAACTGTATTATTTTACTTATGTGGTTATGATAAACATACTGAGGGTCTCAAAATAGTACCTGGTGGGCTGCGAGTTTGAGACCCCTGCACTAGAGCGTGGGACAGCCATTTTAACTGCTGAAGCCACTAGGGGCAGGAGCATATGGGTATTACTCCTGTCCAGAGAGCTCACTGGACCAGACGGGAAATATGGTAGATCTAACACTGGCTCTCCTGTACATTCTCAGAATGCAGCATGGTGTGCTGCCCAAGCTCCTCACGCGATCCGTGGCTGCATCGGAAGCATTCTCTCTGCATTCAGTCTCTAGCTTTTTTTCCTATTAGATGCAGACATTAGGGCTCAGTTCTATTACCCCATCCTATTGTTTCATTCTTTGTTTTGTCTCTTTTCTTAAGCTGTGATGATAAAACTTTACCCTTCTATCCTTCTTGTTTTGTATATGTCTTAACAGTGTTAGTTTTAAATTATTGTGATTACTTATATAAACCTGTTTTATGAAGTTGTAAATCGCTTAGTAACTGGAATAAGCGATTCATCAAATATAAATAAAAAACCTGAAACCTGAAACCTCTGACGTGGTGACATCGGAGGGAACACTTCTGATGCAGCAACGGATCACACGAGGAGCCGACGCCTGCGCCTTTGAACAGAAAAGCAACTGCTGGCAGCAAGGGAGCCAGCCAGAAATGAAACACTCGCCAGAGGGAGGCACAGAAGAAATGTTGCTTAGCACAGGGAAGGGGGGAGGGGGAGAAATGCTGCTGATGCACAGGGGACGGGAAGGGAGGGGAGAAATGCTGCTGTACAGGGAAGGTGGGAGAAATGCTACTGCTGCACAGGGAAGGGAAGAGAAATGGTGCTGCTGCACAGGGAAGGGGAGAAGAGAAATGCTGCTGCTGCACCCAATTGGGGAGAGAACGGGAAGTAGGGAGAAGTAAAAGGGAGAGGAACGAGATGCCAAATCCATGGGAGGGAGGGAAAGGAAAGGAGATATCAGACCATGGAAGGGGGGGAGAGATGCCAGGGCATGGGGGAGGGAAGGAGACAGATGTCAGACTAGGGGAAAGGAAGGAAAGAGGGAGGGAGAGAAAAGGAGAGGAGATGCCAGATAATGGAAGGGAGGGGGAGTTGGAAGGAGGGGAGAGAGATGCCAGGGCATGGGGGAGGGAAGGGAAACTAAGGAGACAAATGCCAGACCAGAGGGAAAGGAGGAAGAGGAGATGCCACAGCATGGAAGGAGAGAGACGCCAGATAGAGAATGACACGGTGACAAAATTCATCACCGTTCCCGTCCCCGCGGATAACTGCGGGAAATAATACCATTTCAGTTTTTAGTGTCTATTTCAGCCTGAGTCCTTCTACACCAGCATTCTTCAAAGCAAAGCTGAGGCTCAGTGGTTGTGGCCATTCATACTCTGATTCTTCCCTCTCTCCTTAAAGAATGACATGAAAATTGTTTATCGCGGTTATCCGTGGGGACGGGAACGGTGATGAATTTTGTCACCGTGTCATTCTCTAATGCCAGGGCATGGGGGGAGGGAAGGGAAGGAGATAGAGATGCCAGACCATGGTGTGGAGTGGGAAGGAAGGAAGGAAAGGAGAAGAGAGAGATGCTAAAGCATAGGGGAGGTGGTGGGGACAGAAAAATGGAGAGGGGGGCAAAGCTGAAATGAATCATGTACAAAGGAAAAAAAGGACACAGGATATACAGTTTATTGAAGGGACATAGAAAGAGGGAAGATGCCATATGGAAGAGAGAAAGATAGTGGACAGTGGATGGAAGGGGCAGAGAGGGTGGACAGTGGATGGAAGGGACAGAGAGAGTGTGGGCACTAGATGGAAGGGGTAGAGAGAGAGGGCAGAAGCTGGGTGGAAGGGGGTAAAGAGAGGGCAAATGTTGCATGGAAAGGAGAGAAGACAAAAGCTGTATAGAAAGAAGAGAGCGAAGAGAAGATGATTAAAGCAGAAACAACAAAAGGTAGAAAGATTTTTTTGTTGCTTTACTTAGAATCAAGTAGTATTGTAATTGTATTGATAAAAGTTTATAAATAGGAAATGGAAATAAGGCAATTTTTTGGACGAAACCCCTATCCTAACAGCAGTATACTGTACTGTTCTGAAGAATCTAGGGATCACCCAGCAGCACAGCCTCTGCTGCCTGTTTAAATCAGTTTACAGTAAATATTGGCCTGAATAGTAATGCATGGGAAAAGAAGCAAGCTGAGCAAAGGCAAGAACGTGTCTGATCACGCAGTCCTTCATAGCACACCTGCATTCATGAAAAACAATGTGCCTGGCTAAATGAGAATGAAACGCACACAGTATGCAAAATGCACAACACACATACACATATAGACGAGGGTTCTTCAAAAGGTTTCTGCACTTCCATATTTTCGTGGGAAATAGTTGGGGGTAGGAGAAGTGATAACATGTCATAGAAAAAATGTATCACAAAGGGCAATTCTGTGGAAAAGTGATGTCATTTGTTTTTTAGATATTTAAGAAATATTTTAAAAAAAATAAAAGTGCAGAAGTGAAGGGAATAGACTTAGTAGATAAAGACAGGTTGTTCACCCTATCCAAGGCAGAGAGAACGAGAGGTCACTCTCTAAAGTTAAAAGGGGAAGGATTCCGTACAAACGTGAGGAAGTTCTTCTTCACCCAGAGAGTGGTAGAAAACTGGAACGCTCTTCTGGAGGCTGTTATAGGGGAAAACACCCTCCAGGGACTCAAGACAAAGTAGATAAAGACAGACTGTTCACACTCTCCAAGGTAGGGAGAACGAGAGGGCACTCTCTAAAGCTGAAAGGGGATAGATTCCGTACGAACGTAAGGAAGTTCTTCTTCACCCAGAGAGTGGTAGAAAACTGGAACGCTCATCCGGAGGCTGTTATAGGGGAAAACACCCTCCAGGGACTCAAGACAAAGTAGATAAAGACAGACTGTTCACACTCTCCAAGGTAGGGAGAACGAGAGGGAACTCTCTAAAGTTAAAAGGGGACAGATTCCGTACAAACGTAAGGACATTCTTCTTCACCCAGAGAGTGGTAGAAACCTGGAACGCTCTTCCGGAGTCTGTCATAGGGGAAAACACCCTTCAGGGATTCAAGACAAAGTTAGACAAGTTCCTGCTGAACCAGAACGTACACAGGTAGGAATAGTCTCAGTTAGGGTACTGGTCTTTGACCTAAGGGCTGTTGCATGAGTGGACTGCTGGCCGCGATGGACCACTGGTCTGACCCAGCAGCGGCAATTCTTATGTTCTTATGTTCTCATATACACTGAATATGCAAAACACACAAGTTTTCAAGTTTCATTTATACCACTCTAACATTCCTAAGCAGTTTAATAATACAGTACTAAAAGTAAGTTTAAAAAACAGGGAGGTTTGACATTAAAATATATGAGGGTCATTTCATAAATAATGCACACTATTTTTTTCAAATTTATATTTTATTTTTTTTCCAAGTATTTCTTTACAATCCTTCAATATAGTCTCCCCGCTTTGCAATGACCGATTCCCAACATCCGGGAAGCTTCATTATTCCATCCAAGACACCGTTTTTGTTCAGTTGCCGAATGGCTCGGGTACCGGCAGAAGAAATCTCTTCCAGAGATCCAAAACGATGTTCACGCATAGGTTGTTTCAACTTTGGAAAAAGGTCAAAGTCTGGTGGACTTATGTCTGGACTTTAGGGAGCAGGAGGTAACACCTCCCAGCTGTATTCGCGTGGTTTTTCAATGACGAGTGGAGAGTTCCATCTTCCCTACGACCCCCAAAATTTTGACGAGCTCAATGAAAAGTCAAACAAATGATGATTTTTGCTTATGATCATGAAGACATCATCATCACAAAGTTTCATGAGGAAGAAGTGTCACAGCAGTGTATTATCATGATTTTTTTGCAAAAAAAATGCACAAAACCTGACCTCTTGGCTGGGTCCCTCATTCTTCACAACAATGCTCGCCCGCACATAGGGAATGTCATTGGAAAAACTACACGAATACGGCTGGGAGGCGTTACCTCATGCTTCCTACAGTATGAGAAACAACTTATGCGTGGACATCGTTTTGCATCTCTGGAAGAGTTTTCTACCCGAGCCATTTGGCAACTGAACAAAACGGTGTCTTGGATTGGAATAATGAAGTTTCCCGGACGTTGGGAATCGGTCATTGCAAAGCAGGAAGACTATATTGAAGGATTGTAAGAAAATACTGGTAAAAAAAAAATATATATGTAAATTTTTTTTAAAAAAATAGCGTGCATTATTTATGAACTGAGCCTCATAAAACGGAACATATGATATAAGTTCACAGGATGCAAAAGGGAGACGGGTAGGATTACATAGGTAAAGTACACAACACACCCATAATGAATACATAAAACACACACACATACACACATAATATGCAAAACACAGGAGGAGGGTATGGCACAGTAGTTACAGCTAAAGCTTCAGCACCCTGAGGTTGTGGCTTCATACCCTGCACTGCTCCTTGTGACCCTGGGTAAATCACTTAGGGGTCCTTCTACTAAGGTACGCTAACCGATTTAGCACGAGCTAAAGATTAGCGTATGCTAAATGCTAAAGTGGGCACATTAGCATTTAAATCTAAATTGGTTAATCCTCCTCTGCCCCAGGTACATTAGAGAGCTGTGAGCCCACCAGGACAGATAGGGAAAATACTTGAAGTACCTGCTTTGTAACCTTTGAGAGAACGGGCTCCAAAATAAATGCACAAACTGAAAAGGCAACCCCCCCCCCCCCCACACACACACACACACACACACACACATATATCCTGAAAAGGCAAAATAAGCCTGCAAATATACAAAGATGATTTTGACAGTTCTGCCAGTATTTTGGTTGCTTCTGGTTTACATGGTTACAAGGTCAACCCAAGCAGTGAGCCATCATCTGTGGACCTACCACTAGCAAACCCTACATTCCTTCTGTGAAACAATATCCCTAAACAGAGTTAGGCTTCTAGGAGTTTCAACAAGTTTGCAGTCCTTGCACGCTTGCTGAAATCACTTTGGAAAGCAGGGACCCCTGGCGTGCTACAGTCAGTGCACATCTGTGCCTAGCAAACTTTTGAAGCTGATTTCCACAAACCTCTGATAAGTTCTTGTTAAGTCTGGACTAGTCTGAGGGGGAGGGGGGGGGGAGAGGAACCTAGCAGCCTATTTCTGGTTCAGGAGTCCTGAAGTGTATTCTCTAGCGCCCCCTAATGTTCAGAACAGAGTTAACACACATTATATTAAATAAAAGTCATTTTTGCATTTCAGTCATTATTAATACACCAAAATGGTAATAAAGCAGCAGGAGTAGGAGGGATTTCACCACATGCCTGCTTCCTACTAGAAACCAAAAGCTTGCATTTTGGAGCTCAGTCACTTAAGCTTGCACTATCAACCCTAGCACTGACATTTAACCAAAGTGTTTGGAATTAATAAATGAAATAAAATAAGAGTGAAAGAGAGAAAATTGCAGGGGAAAAAAATAAGAAAATGAAGGGGGTGGGGAGTCCCAGGATTTTCCTGTGACCATTCCTTAATAACTTAATCTAAACTCATGTGTCTATAGGTAGTCAAAGTCAGCCTTGGAGCTTGCAGGAAGCTTAAAAACAAATGTCAGTGGAGATACAGAAGATGCCATCGACAGCAAACTCACCCACCCCCTTTCGAATTTGTGCACTGAACGATTAAAAGCATTTTCATAAATGATAACAACATCTAGAATTGCAACTAGAAATGCAATGGCATTTTCCACAATATTGCAATCTAGAGGCATGCAAAAAAGGATCTGAAACGGGGAACATGCTTGGCAGCAATGCCCCTAAGGTTTGCAGCCTAGCTGCTGGACCAGAAAGCTGAAAGCAAGCAGAAAAAGCGCCCCAGCCCTTTTCCAACCTTAGTTCAGCCTCTTTTGCCTAGGGATTAGCTGGTGCACTGAATTTGCAAGCCAAAGTGGGATCCCTGTTGCAAGCTGTCTCTTTTCAGTGGATATATTTGATTCCAGAGTGTGCATGGGAAAAGGTGGGTCTAAACAGAGATCAGCTGTTTGCATCTGAAGCAGCATGGCAGGGGGAGCCTAATACGTCAGCACTTCTTGGGTAGTTGTTTTCCCCATCGGCCAATGGAGCGGGGCGCTGGGCGTTCCCGGAGCTTTGCTGCTCTCATATAAGGAAGAGCCCCGCACTTCACTGCTCCAGAGTGCATCAAGCAGAGCAAAGAGAGACGAGGAGGGACGGCTTAAAGCACAGCAGGGTTTGGGATCAAAACAATGCAGAGTGCTATGTTCTTTGCTTTACAACACAACTGTGGCCAGATGGAGAAAGCAGCCGGCAACTGCCAAGCCAGTGAGGACAAGAGAGGGAAGATGAAGAAAACCATGTAAGTTTTTACAAAGTGCTTTGCTCTGGGGGATCAAAAGCTATCTGAATCCTATCCAGGCTACTTCCTCTCTTGCTTATTCTGGTTTGACCTAAAACCAAGTCAAAAATGCATTCAGTTCAGTGACAAGCTGTCGCCTAATATATTTTAGTTTCTGTTAACTTTTATTTCTCTGCACTCTGGCAGACAAAGATAAATTCTCAGTGTAAATTAGACTCTTTTTGAATTTGAACTCTCTTTCAACTTTGTTTCTTGCATATTCCGTGTATGCTTATGAATTGTGATTTTTATGCATTTGTAACTTTCCATTCCCCTGTCTTTTCAATCAAAAATCATTGTCTGCAGCTAGAAATAATAGTTATTGCAAATTGTCTTTTTATCATAGATTAAAAGAAAAGAGATGTTTAAGGCTTATTTAGAAGTGTGTTAGTGTATAACAGGGGAAAGAAAAGAAATCAGTTGCAAAATATCTTCTTAAAATGCTGATAGACTAAAGAAATTGTGACTTAATGTTCACAATATTTTCACATTTCGAAAAGAGAGATGCTTGCAAGGCTGTTTTTAAGTAAAGACCAATGCAATTTTCTAGTTCTCCAGACTGATTGGTGTTTGGCACGTAAAAAGTTTTAATCAAACAGTCAACGATGATGCAAAAGTCAGTATGAGTCAGTTCCTAAGGAACCACACGGTTTAAAAGTTATAAATAGCATGCCGGAGTTCAGCAAGACCAGTTAGGACATGAAAGAAACTTAGCAGTCCAGCGTCATTTGACGTGTGCCAGTTGTGGAACACGTCTTCCCGGTGTGATGTAATTCAGCTGGTTACATACATGTACTTGTTGACATTGCAGTGATGCATGATCAAGTGAGGTTCAGCGTGTGAGGTTGCAGTGTTGACAGTTTTATTTTTCTTCTTGGCTTGCAGTGTCAAAGACTGGAAGACCAGGTTGAACTATTTCCTGCAGAATTCATCCTCTTCTTCCAAAGAATCTCCCAAGGCAATCTCCAATAAGAAAGGAAAGAAACTTACTTACTATCGGTAAGTTTCATGATTTATTTTCTCAAATAAGTGTTGTGCCTTGTTACAATCATTTTTCTTAGAGTAGTCGGGCAGTGCTTTGGCAATAACATTTTTCATTTCTATTTTCTTAGTCCAAACCCTGAAGAAGCTCTGCTGTGGTCGGAAACATTTGACAACCTTCTGGCTAATAAATGTAAGTTGCTCTTAAATTTGTGGAAAAGCAACAAAGCAATGATCATCTTCTCAGTCTGAAGGGAAACGTAGCAGCCGTGTGGAAAAGAATCACAGGCTGAAGGCTTACATATTGTCATTTTATCTGAAAAGCAGTGTAGCAACCATAGGTCCTCTTTTGCATGCTAGTCTATGGACGCGTTAGAGGGGGATAGTATTTTATTTTAACTTGTATGGCACTAGAAACAAATGTACTGAATCAGGTAAAGGACTGCAATTGATGTATTCCCCTCCCCACAACCACCACCAAAGTACCTATCCACATATTCGGTTCCTTTCCTTTGAGCATTAATGGTTCAAAGACCCCCCCCCTTAGACTGCAGTAGGCACAGAAATTACGCTCTTGAGCCTTGTAAAAGACTAGGCCCCATTTGGAGTCCACTCAGAAATTAGGGTTGGGGGATGAAAAGCATTTAAGCCCTGAGGAAGTGGTTCAACCATAGATCTTTTCTCCACCACCACCCCTCCCCCATCTACGTGGTTTGAATATACCCAGATGAAACTGTCCAAGTGGCTTTACTACAGCTATTTATCTACTGAGAATTAGCCAACTAACTTTGTCCAGCCAGTGCTAAATATTTGTGCAGAATAGACAAATTGAATCTATTCCATGAGAATTCCCGCCTCTTTTTATCCGGTCAATTGCATGCAAAGAACATTGTGTCCATTCGTGGAGAGGAATTTCAGCATTGAAGATCTGTCTGACTAACTCTCAAAGGGCTCCTTTTACAAAGCCTTGGTAGAGGTTTATATCGTGGATCGGTGCGATAAATGCTCCACTGCTCATAGGAATTCTTTGAGCATCGGAGCAATTATCTCACCGGCCCCTGGTAGAAACCTCAACCGCGGCTTTGTAAAAGCCAGCGAAAGTTAGCTAGACAAACATTAGAAAATTGGCATGTCATTTCAGGAAGACAAGAGTTGAATCTGATGGTCTGTGGGTGTGGAAGTACTGTAGTAGATGGGATTGAGCAATATTAAACTGTGTCTCAGGGCAATCACATGGAAAGTCTGATAGTAAGGGGGGCGGACCACTTCAGCTGCCGTCTTGGTGGGGGCACTGGCACCTCTCCTCCTCTCCGTCCCCTGGTCTTTCCCTGCCCCTCCCCACCATGTGCGCTCCTTCCCTTCCCCCGTACTGGCGTGAGCAGCAGCTCCAACCTGCTGCTCATACAGGCCATGGCTGTCTCTCTGAAGTCACTTCCTGGTCACAGGACCAGGAAGTGACATCAGAAGGAGAGCTGAGGCCGGCGTGGGCATCAGGGTGAAGACGCTGGTCATGCCGGTAAAGTTAAAGATGTACAGGGAAGAGAAAGAGGTTCACACGTGCAACGAGGAAGCGGGAAGGCATAGAAGAGAGCGGGGGTGCCTCCCACCCTCACTTTGACAATAAAAAACTGTAGGTCATCATATGACCAAGTACATTTCTAATGCTTAAATTACATAGGGTAAAGTAAAGTCGTATTTTTGGGAGGTCCTGGATATATTCTTCATACAATCTAGACTCCAGGGGTTAAAGCATGATGGCCAATTGGCTTAAATCAGCAGTGGCTGACGTTTTGCCAACTATAACTGCCAAATGGGAGGCATATACATAGAAGCACTGGACTGCTGAAATGTACTCAGACCCTGAGGAATGTTTTATTTGACAATGGTTTGATTCATTGAAGTTTCCGGCCCTATTAGGAATGAAGGAATCCCAAAATGGTTGACCTAGAATGACGCAAAAGTATAAAATAACTTTAGAGGGGCAAAGATCAGAATGGAAAACTGAGGTTGACTTGCCTTGCAAAAAAAAAAAAAAAAAAGTGTTCTGGCATTAGAATCAAACTGTTTGCAATCTCTAGATCTGAATTCCTCCTATTTTAACGAAGACGTATAGGGTGCCATCAGTGGTTTCAGCTGATAAATTGCATTTTCTCTTTCTGTGTCTTTCAGACGGTGTAGCAGCTTTCAGAGCCTTTCTGAAGTCAGAATTCAGCGAAGAGAACATCGAGTTCTGGCTAGCTTGTGAAGATTTTAAGAAAACCAAATCGCCCCATAAACTGATATCCAAGGCAAAGAAGATGTATAATGAGTTTATTGAGAAGGAGGCTCCCAAAGAGGTAAAATCCTGAACTATAGGCAAAAAATGTAATGCTGACAAAACATAATTGTATCTGTTTGTATCTAGTGCAGTGGTTCCCCAACCAGTCAGGTTTTCTGGATATCTAGAATGAATATTCATAAGAAAGAGCTTTGCATGCAGCAGAGGAAGAGCATGCAAATCTTTCTCTCATGAATATTCATTGTGGATATCCTGATAACCTGACCGATGGGCTGCCTCCAGGACCAGGTTTAGGAACTACTGATCTAGTACATTAAACACTTCAGTGAGTACCAGAACATCAATACACCCATTGTAAAATGAAACAAGCCAGATTAATACAGATCGATCCTACACAGTCAATACTAACAGAAAGCCATGTCATTTTCATACACAAAGAACACAGATACACCCTCGCCCACTACTGAATCAGTAATCACAAACTAAAAATAGAAATATGTAGACAAAAGTTAAACTGAACCGCCAAGAAACCAGACTCTGCATACAATGCAACACCACAGAAACAGTGGCACATGTCCCCTAATACTGAGCAAAATATAAAGATAGAAGATGTAAATTTTTAAAAACTGACAAATAACAATCACCACTTTACAAATTAACAAATAGAAATAAAACAAAAAAATGGAAATAAGAAAATACAATTTTATTGGACTAATCCATTTTTCAATTAACTTTAGAGGCCAAAACCTCCTTCAGATCTGTATAGTATGCTACTGTTACGGTATCCTATCCTGACCTGAGGGTCTCCAAAAGTTGGTATAAAATGTATTAAAATTAGTCCAATAAAAAGATGACTGTATTTCCATTTTCCATTTATAAATGTTTATCAATACTGCTACAATATTACTTTATTTGTCAAGAATGTTAAGTTCTCACTTCTCAGCCCAGCCAACCAACTTCCTAAATTCTGAGGCTTATTTTGCTTTTTGCCACTGTAGCTTATTTTCTTAAGTGCCAATTTGCAGAAACATTTTGACATTGGGCTCCTTTTACTAAGGGACGCTAGGGCTTTAACGTGCAGAATGGCGCGTGCTACATTGCCGCATGCGCTAGACCTTAACGCCAGCGTTGAGCTGGCGTTAGTTCTAGAAATGTAGCACACGGTAATTTCCTGCGAGCGTTAAAAACACTAGCGCACCTTAGTATAAGGAGCCCACATCTTTTTCTTCTTGGTTGGGCTGAACTTTTCAGCATCCCCTCATAAAGCAACAAAAGCAAAATCTTTTTTGTACCTTTTGTCATTTCTGCTTTAATTATCTCTTCACTCTCTTTCCATTCGGCATCTATCCTCTTTCTCTCTCTTCCATTCAGCATCTGCCCTCTCTCTCTCTGCCCCTTACACCCACTTTCAGCTCTCTCCCATCCAGTGTCTTCCCTCTCCCCCTCCCATATGGCATCTTTCCTCTTTCCTTGTCCCTTCCATAAACTGTCTATCCTGTGCCCCTTCTCTCCTTTGTACATGATTCATTTTAGCTTCACCCCCCTCTTCATTTCTCTCTCTTTCTCTCTCTCCACCCCTCTCCATCGCTCTGTATCTCTTTCCCCTCCCCTTCGCCTCTTATCTCTCTTCTCCTTTTCTTCCTTCCTTCCCACCCCATGGTCTGGCATCTCTCTCCTTTCCTTTCCTCCCCCTCTATGCTCTGGTATTTCCTCTCCTTCCTTTCCCTCCCCCTCCATGTTCTGGCATCTCCTTTTCTCCCTCCCTCTCTCCTTCCTTTCCCCATGATAAGAACATAAGAAATGCCTTCACCGGATCAGACCGAGGTCCATCTAGTCCGGTGCTCCGCACACGCGGCGGCCCGTTTAGGTATTTCTTTCTGAAGACCCGACTTTACCATATCCTTCAATATGATATGCAAGAAGGTGTGCATCCAACCTGCGCTTGAATCCCAGTACAGTAGTCTCCGCCACGACCTCCTCCGGGAGTGCATTCCAAGCACCCACCACCCGCTGAGTGAAACAGAACTTCCTGACATTTGTCCTGAACCTGCTGCCGCTCAGTTTCAGGCTATGACCTCTTGTCCGTGTCACATCAGAAAATGTTAGCAATGCTGCTTCTTGGTCTATTATATCAAATCCTTTTAATATTTTAAAAGTCTCTATCAAATCCCCTCTCAATCTTCTCTTTTCGAGGGTAAACAATCCCAGTTTTCTGAGTCGTTCTTTGTAGCTCAAATGCTCCATTCCTTTGACAAGTTTCGTGGCTCGTCTCTGCACTTTCTCCAACAGAGTTATATCCCTCTTGAGGTATGGAGACCAGTGTTGGACACAATATTCTAAGTGCGGTCTGACCATTGTTCTATAAAGTGGCATTATGACATCTTCCGATCTATTCGTGATCCCCTTCTTAATTATGCCTAACATCCTGTTTGCCTTCTTCGCTGCCGCCGCACATTGTACCGATGGCTTTAGGGTACTGTCAATCAGTACCCCCAAATCCTCTACCCCTCCCCTCCCTCCCTCTTTGTCACCCATCAGCAGTGTAGAATTCAAAACTCACTGCTCTTGCCAGCTTCAGGCATTCCTCTGTGTTGGATTCCGCCCACTTCTGTTTCCGAGAAGGCAGGATCCACCAGAGAGGAAGGTCCGATGCCGGCAAAGCCGTGAGTTGTGAAGGCTTTGGCTGCTGCTGCCAGAAGGGCAAGATACCAACTCTCGGAATACCCTGTTATGGGCTGCATCCAGGGCGGACCTCCCCCCCCCTTCGTATGCTATTGCATAACAGTATTAAATATTTTTGTAAGATGTGGCTATTTTGTTACTTGAATAGTCAAAGCACTATGTCATCAAGTATTTTAATGATTTTATGTTTTTTTTTTTATTTGCATGGATAACCTTGATATAAATAAAACCAATTCTGCATCATACTCTTATTGAACTGTGTACATAGATGTATCTCATCTCCCATTGATCCAAATCAAATGGTGTTAGTAAAATGTCCTGCTTTTATTTTTCAGATAAACATAGACTTCCAAACAAGAGAAATGATCACCCAGAATCTCCATGCTCCAGCCCAGTGCTGCTTCAGTGCAGCTCAGAAGCGAGTCTATAGTCTGATGGAAAATAACTCCTACCCTCGCTTCTTGCAGTCTGAATTTTATCAGGAACTGTGCAGGGGCCCACAGATCACCAAGGAGCCACAAGACACATGAGCATGGCACTGCAGCAAATGAAAACAGAAGGACTGAAGGAAAAGATTGGCTGATCTGCCATCAAAAGTAGTCCGTTAGCTATGGAGGTCAGGAGTCTTCAAGGACTACATCTTTGTCCCGAGGACCAATTCACTCTGTGTACTGCAAGGCTGCTTGTGTAGCATGAATAAAATGTTGGCTCTGGAAGTGTAGACTACAGAGGCTGAAGGATGATCTGGTTTAGGAGAAGGAGAGGACGATGGAGATTGTTGGACAGTTTGTGTAGACTGGGTAGCTGCAATTTCAAACCAGGCAGGTTGGGACAAAGTGAGCTGTTTGAAAAACCAGTGAATTGCTGTATAATGTTAGGCTTCAGGGCCTACACTGGAAGAAATGGTTATATAGGTCACCTCAAACCTGCAGGTTGTCTGGTTAGGCCGAACCTTCCTACAACATGTCCAATCAAAAAATTCATGAGATGCCAATTGATGACTTGTTATAAGATATAAATATTATTGTTTAATTTAAATTGCTTATGTAGTTTACCATTGTCATAACTGTCTGTTCTTAGTATGATGGTTGGATTCGCTCTTACACTTTTCCTTTTTGTGGAAAGATTTCTCCATTTAAAATAGACATACCAGAAGTTCTGTGATTTCCAGTCATGAATTATCATAGCTGTGAATACTTTGTGTGTTTTTGGGTTGAGTTTTGTTTTTTGTTTTTTTTTTTGGGGGGGGGGGTTGGGAGGGATATTTTTCAGTCTTTGAAGAACTTACTTAGTAAAGTTTTGTTATTGGTCTCTTACTCTTGTATTGAACACTGTTTCTGTTATGAATGTTGACACTGCCTTGAGGGCAGCTAAAACTTCAGTGAAGTTGAGTATATGTTTTGCTAAATAAATTATTTTCATAGAAAACTGACTATGTACAACCAATATTTCTTTTATTTTTACTAGCAGAATGTATTGCCCCCCTCCCCCACTCAATATTCAGCTCCTAGCTGGCTAAGAAGTACCACTTAGCCAGCTATCTCCTGCAGAATATCTAGTTCACCAGATAGGCAAGTGGCCAGCTATGTCATGTGACATAGCCAGTCACCGCAATAAGAATTGGCTGGCTGGTTAAGGCGTGTGGCCAGATAGACCTGTCTATCGTTGGCCGCTAGGCCTTAGCCGGCCAGCTGATGAATATCATCTTAGCCAGCTAAGTCTGTGGCAGTGAGCTTTGACCCTGATGAAGGCCTGGCATTGAATATCCGGTTTCACCATAGACCAGACATGGGCAACTCTGGACTTCGAGGGCCAGAATCCAATCAGGTTTTCCCCAATGACATATTCATTGGGGAAATCCTGAAAACCCAACTGGAATACGGCTCTCGAGGACTGGAGTTCCCTACCCCTGTCCTAGACTGAATATTGCCGCTAACTGGATAGCTGTGACCTCCATCCCTGCTCCGCTCGTGAGCCACCCCAATACTATCTGGATAGTGACTGAATATCTTTATAGATGACAAGGCCTTATCTCGATAGCACAATTGAATATCCAGAGACCCAACTACTACAATTTATAATTTCTATAGCACTGAAAGGCATACACAATGCTGTACATTTAACATTCAATAGACAGTAATCCATTTATCGGGATAATTATGGTTCTTATCCAGATAAATTACTTTGAAAATTATCCCAGTACTTGTTTAATATGCAATCTTGCATTCAGTAGTAAATGTTATCTTGACCCAAACCCATGGCATTGAGTAATAAGCCTCAAACTAAAGCTCTGTCTAGAAAAATAACAGACTGGCTCTTAGACTCAATGTCACTTCTGTGCATGTCCATGCAGAAGGCTGAGGTTTCATTTTGGAGATTGGCCTCTTTATTCCTGGACTGGCCAGGGTTGGGAGTACTGCAGACACAGTAGTCACAAGTTCTGAGGGAGAGATTTCCAATCCTCATGGGATAAGAATACCTCCTGTGGCTCGATTTAGGGTTCTTGAAAGTTCTGGTACATGGCCTCCAGCTAAAGACTGTCAGTACAAAGATTAGGTTAATGAAAGGGTGGGGAAATTAAAAAAAAAAAAAAAAAGGAGTGAAAATTCATAGGAAATTGCAAATGAAGGCTCATAAGAATAGCCTTACTGGGTCAAGCCTAGCAGCCCGTTCTCACGGTGGCCAATCGAGGTCACTAGTACCTGGCCAAAACCCAAAGAGTAGCAACATTCCATGGTACCGATCCAGGGCAAGCAGTGGCTTCCCTCATATCTTTCTCAATAACAGACTATGGACTTTTCTTCCAGGAACTTGTCCAACTTGTAAAACCCTGGTAGCCACAATTCTGTAAGCAGCGCCTGTCCTTGATTGCCTTGTGGTAGGCACCGCTTACAAGATCAACTCCAAAGGGTTAAATTCTGAAAAAAAGTCACCAAAAGATAGGCGCAAGTGCCTAGATCGCGCCTCCTGGCACCTAATTTAACGCTGGGTTCTACTAAGCAGCGTAAGAGCATTTTACCATGGGCCGGCGAGGTAAATGTTCCGATGCTCATAGGAATTCAAAGAGCACTGAAGTGTTTACCTCGCCCCCTGGTGGTAAAATGCTCTAACGCTGTTTAGTAAAAGGAGCCCTAAGTGTTTTCATTGGTCACACCATTAAAAATGAAAAACTCATTCAAATAAAAATTAGACACTGTCATTAAAAGGCATTTCCCACCCAGGAAAACTGGGGACTTCCCTCCTCTTCAGATTCACCGAGCTCTGGAATAACCTTACCGCCCCTCTTCGGAACCTGAGTGCTCTCCAACCCTTCCGCAAACATCTTAAAACCTGGCTTTTCTCAAAAACTTAATCACTCCCTCCTCATCTGACATCCTAGCTCTCTAACATTCCTCTTTCCTCCGATCTTCAACTAACCCTTTCCTTGGAGTTCCTTTCTCTTCACAATCCCTGTAAACCGTGCCGAGCTCTATGACCATGGAGATGGCGCGGTATGCAAACCTAAGATTTAGTTTAGTTTAGATTAGTTTAGGCAGCTTCCAGGACCAGTGCCTTGTGACACCGAAGCCGAAGTGGGTGTGTTTAGGTGTGGCACCAGACCTCAGCAACACTAGGCACTGCTGGCCATGATTCCACAAGGCCCCTGTAAAACCCTGGCCTACATTTCTGGGGCCTAGAGTCCTTGGTAGCCACAATTCTGTAAGGAGCGCTTGTCTATGAGCGACACGTTTTCTAAAATCAAAATAGAACAAGGCTGAGTGTGCAAAAGGTCAGACTGTGGAGTCATTCGGCTGTAAAATGTAACTGAGCTCTTTTCTCCTCGTTCCTCGTGATATTTAATTCCTCCCCCGAATGTCTGAAACTCATTCACTAGTGATACCGTGCGTGGGTTGTTGCAGTTGCTTCAGGCCTTAATGAAACGTACAGAACCTACTTTTCTAGTACTGGAAGCCAGAGGCCTTTCAAAAGCCCACATATGGCCAGGAATGCTTTCTGTAAGATGGCTCTAATCAGACTGTGGGCATCTGCTGGGTTCACATTGTAAAAGTGGGCACTGAATGTACCTAATCCATAAGAGCTTGCACAGTTCTTGGTTTCAAGCTGAGAAAAAGCTGATACAAACTTGAATTGTGAAAAATCTGAGATCCATTTAGAACAGGGATCTCAAAGTCCCTCCTTGAGGGCCGCAATCCAGTTGGGTTTTCAGGATTTCCCCAATGAATATGCATTGAAAGCAGTGCATGCACATAGATCTCATGCATATTCATTGGGGAAATCCTGAAAACCCGACTGGATTGCGGCCCTCGAGGAGGGACTTTGAGACCCCTGATTTAGAACAAACAGCAATATATTACACATTAGGGATATGTAAGGGAATCATTATGGCAAATCATAATCTGTTAACTGTATATATATATGTTTAACATGTAACCCATTTGGGGACATCAGGATAGAAAATGAATTAAATAAATAAATTTGTTTCCATTTGATTTTGCATCACTTTTAGGTCCCAGAAACTCATTTGTTTCATCTGGTTCCAATAAGTTCAAACAAGGAAGACGTTTTAGCCTGTAACCGGGGGGGTTTCCATCCATTTTTAAATCCATTTGCTTACATTTGCCAGCAGGCATTTGCCAGAGAGGCAACAGCACTCCAAGACACATAGAGAGGCTTCCCCTGTGTCTTTCTCAATAACAGACTATGGACTTTTCCTCCAGGAACTTGTCCAAACCTTTCTTAAAACCATTTATGCCTCACCCACCAACTCTTTCATCATTTAGTCCAAGCATGTCAATCTCAAAGGCTTACACGGGCCAAAAGTTTAATTTTATGTGGGCCACAAAAAAGCAAAAATGTTATTTTGAAAAGTACAGTATAAAAAAAAGAACAAGAGCAATGATAAAATTGATGTTTTCTTCCTACCACTGTTGGTTCTACTTTACCCCTATCATTGGGGTGTTCCCTGACACTTTTGGGACTTGTGCTTTGGGACATTTATCCATTTCTTTGGTCTGTTTATCCTTTTTCCTGGGCTTTAGACTAGGCTTGTCCAACCTTTTTCTATCAGGGGTTACATTTTTCATATTGTAACATTCAGAAGGCCAAAACATGCACCGTTCTATTTTGCCATATGCTTTAGGTGCCTCGCATAACGGACACCTCGCACAGCGAACGCTGCGCATAACGAACTTTTTGTCTTGCTCCCTATAACGAACTTCGTTTCACACAACGAAGTCGCCCGAGGGGCCCGGGGGGGGGGGGCGGAACTACTCTCGCCGCTTCCTAATGTGAGCCGGGAACAGCAGCACCCTCCTGTCTGAATGCAGTGTTCCATCATCTCCCTCCACCTTACCTTAGATGCCGAGTTTTCCGGCTTTCTTTTTCGGCCAGCCACACACTTTCAAAGAGCAGCACATGCGCGCATGCTCTGTTGTTCAATCTTCTCCTCTGACGCAACCGGAAACCGGAACTTGCAGGAGAGGAGAACATTGATCAACTCCAGCAGCTGCGCGTGCACAGCTTTTTGAAAGCGTGCGGCTGGGTGAAAAAGAAAGCTGGCAAACTCTGCATATAAGGTGAGGTGGAGGGAGGGAAATGTAGGGCTGCAGAACGAATTATTTTCTTTTACATGTATTCTTATGGGAAAACGCGTTTCACACAACGAACGTTTCACATAACAAACTTGCTCCTGGAACGGATTAAGTTCGTTGTGTGAGGCACCACTGTAATGGCAACATACAACAGTGTGTTGTCCCCTGCCAGCCAGTCTCTGTCTCATCTATCTGCTGCCTTCATCCAGTCTACTTGCTCACTCTCATTTATCCCCTCCCCAGGATTTACCCAGTTTCTTTCTCCTCACCTGGCTTCAGTTGCAGAGCAAACAACGGGCTTCCTGCTTCCTCACCGTGACTCAGCTCTCTACAAATCTGGTCTCACCAGACTTGAAACCCTGAGACCGATCCAAACTTCTGGCACCGCTCGGCTCAAACTTACAGAGAACTGAGTTATGGCAGAGGAGAGGGAATCTTGCTATAAGCACCACATGAATTACCAAGCTTCTGAGGGCCAGGAAAAAAGCACATGGAGGGCCAGGTTCTGGCCCCAAGGCCATAGGTTGGACAAGCCTGCTTCTCTCCTAGTAATTGTACCAGTATGTCTACATCTTTGGGTACCATTTCCCATTCTCAGAATACTTAGCTAAGCCAGCAAGTCTCATATGTAAAAGTGCATACCACATTCATGAGGTTGAGTGCTGCTGGAAGGGTATTACATGTTCCAGGTGAATCTTCAGCTTTATAAGCCACTCAATTCACTTTTCAGAACGGTTTACATGAATTTATTCATAGAAACATAGAAACATAGAAAGATGACGGCAGAAAAGGGCCACAGCCCATCAAGTCTGCCCACTCTACTGACCCACCCCATTAAGTCTGAGTGCATATGACTTAGTTCCTTAGCTCGACCTTCGTAGGGATCCCACGTGGATGTCCCATTTATTCTTAAAGTCGAGCACGCTGGTGGCCTTGATCACCTGCACCGGAAGTTTGTTCCAATGATCCACCACCCTTTCTGTGAAGAAGCACTTCCTGGTGTCACCACTAAATTTCCCTCCTCTAAGTTTAAGCGGGTGCCCCCTTGTGACCGAGGGTCCCTTGGGAACGAATATGTCGTCTTCCAGCTCTACACGACCTGTGACGTATTTAAATGTCTCAATCGTGTCACCCCTTTCCCTGCGTTCCTCTAGAGTATAGAGCTGCAATTTGCCCAGTCTTTCTTCGTATGAGAGACCCTTGAGTCCGGAGACCATTCAGGTACTCAAGCATTTTCCCTGTCTGTCCTGGTGAGCTCACAATCTATCCGATGTACCTGGGGCATTAAGTGACTTGCCCAGGGTCACAGGGAGCAGTGGGGGTTTGAACCCACAACCTTGGGGTGCTGAGGCTGTAGCTTTAACCACTTCACCACACACTTATATATTCCTATCCTCCCTAACTACGAATATGAGAAACAGAACAATCTTATTCTTAACAACAAACTTATAACATACAAAACTGATCATGTTTTTTATTTTCCTTTTTCTCCTCGAGGCCAGAACATTCCACTGGGAAGAAGAAGACGGCAGTATCAGAAAATAGGCTGGGCAGGAGGAACCACAATGATGGGAAGGTGCTCAAGGCACTGAGGGGTAAAAGAGAACAAGAAGGGTCACGAACGGCTCAGGATACTCTAAAAGCAGTGGAGGAGAACATTCTTATTTTCACCTTTTCTTTCCTTTTGGGAACAAAACACTTCACCCACGGCAAGGGAAGGAGTGGGAAACCTACAGGAGGAAGGGTGCTGGCACCTCCACCAAGACAGTGCCCAGGGTGCCCCCGCCTGTAATGGACTATTGCTATTGTGGTGCCCCATCCCCCCATAGCCTTCGAAATCATGAGGATATTTCTGTAACAGGGTACTTAACATTAGCAGGTGCTTAGTTCAAGCCTATTTCATAAAGAAAACTAGATATGAACAGACTAATGGTCCATCAAGCCCAGTAGCCCGTTCTCACAGTGGCCAAAAGCCAAGGTGTGGCAATATTCCATACAGAATTCCCAAAGAGTAGCAGGGTTCCAGAATCCCAAGGGCAACAACATTCCATGCTAACGATCCAGGGCAAACAGTGGCTTCCCCCGTGTCTTTCTCAATAACAGACTATCGACTTTACTTCCAGGAAATTTCTTTAAACCAGCTACGCTATCCGCTCTTACCTCATCCTCTGGCAACGCGTTCCAGAACTTAACTATTCTCTGAGTGAAAACCAATTTCCTCCGATTGGTTTTAAAAGTATTTCCCCTGTAACTTCATCGAGTGTCCCCTAGTCTTTGCAATTTTTGACGGAGTGAAAAATCGATCCATTTGTACCCTAAAATTGAAAGGGGATAGATTCCGTACGAACATAAGGAAGTTCTTCTTCACCCAGAGAGTGGCAGAAAACTTGAACGCTCTTCCGGAGGCTGTTATAGGGGAAAACACCCTGCAGGGATTCAAGACAAAGTTAGACAAGTTCCTGCTGAACCGGAACCTACGCAGGTAGGGCTACTCTCAGGGCACTGGTCTTTGACCAGAGGGCCGCCGCGTGAGTGGACTGCTGTGCACGATGGACCACTGGTCTGACCCAGAAGTGGCAATCCTTATGTTCTTATGTACCCGTTCTACTCCACTCAGGATTTTGTAGACTTCAATCCTATCTCCCCTCAGCTGTCTCTTTTCCAAGCTGAAGAGCCCTAACCGTTTTAGGCTTTCCTCATCCGAGAGGAGTTCCATCCTCTTTATCATCTAGGTCGCTCTTCTTTGAACCTTTTCTGGTGCCACTAGATGCCTATTTTTCTTCACCAAATACTAGTGCAAGTGGCAGAAAACACACCGACATTTCAGGCATAATTACTTACTGCCTATGGCTGGTTTAAATGCTCACACCTAGCTGTTAGTTAGAACATATATAAATTCCCTGCTCTGCCCAATCTTCACCCTTACATGTGTTCACTAGCAAAGTAGACCATCAAAACCTGGTATTCTATAACAGGTGATTTAACATGTGTATTCCTGCCACCTAAAACTAGGTGATTCTTTATAGAATTATCTCCAATATGGGTGGGGGAAAAGGGGGATGTGGATATTGGTGCTGAGCAGAGTGGGGAAGAATGAAAGAGATGTTTGATTTTTTAAAAAGGGTAGCGTCGTTCCTTTTTGTAAAGGAGGGCGTATTGTGTCAAAGCCTCCACCACCAAGTGTTGGTGCCAATTTTCGCCTTTGTGGACGGCACTGGTCAGACTAGAGCCATCCTTAACTCAACTCCCTGGGCCATCCACTAACTCTGAACATTAGTAGGGAACTGACACACAGTGGCTTGATATGAATACACACCTTTGTGTCCAGGGATCTCTCACACAGCATGTGATCCCTGAAATTTTTAGACTGAGAGAGGAAATGCCTTATGCGGTTCCGGTCCTGGGGCTTTGAAGCTACTGACAGCTGAATTCGCAAAGCTCAGCTGTGCAGGGTGTGGAGCAATGCCTAGGGACTTTCTGGATGTGGAACTGTTGCTTTCCGGTAATCTGTGATTTCTGGAGAAGTGTTATTGCAAGAGATGATGAGGAATGCTATCTGGAAACAGAGATGCTCTGTGATTCTGGGAATGGGGAGTAGGAAAGTGATCTATGTCTTTGAGGAAGGGGGAATAACAAATTGTGATGTGAGATAATTCTGCTGAGGAGGGATGAGGAATGGTTGAGCTTATTCTGCAGGAGAAGGGTACTGACTTGTCAGGAGTGAGGAGGAGCCCAGTGAGAAGAACAGGTCAGGGAGAAGTAGGGAGCAGAACAGTTTAAGATGGGGGACTGGACTAGATATAAGGGGCACTAAGCACCATAGCCTCAAACAAAAGACAAACTATATATAGGGAGTAAAACATGAGGGGGGAATTGGATAAGCAGGCAAGTAGAGGAAGAAGAGATTGCAAGGGGGTGAGAAAGAAATGAGGTGGTCTTGCAAAAGAAAGATCTTTATAAAGGCTAGGGGACACATGACAAAGTTATTAAAAAACAAACACCAATAGGAAACATTTAGAGAAAACTTTTTTTTCACTCATAGAATAGTTAAGCTCTGAAATGTGTTACCAGAGATTGTGGTAAGAGCAGTTAACGCAGCTGGTTTAAGAAAGGTTTGGACAGTTTCCTAGAGGAAAAGGCCATAATTTGTTACTGAGAGAGACATGAGAGAAGCCACTGCCCTAGATCAGCAACGTGGAATGTTCCTATTATTTGGGTCTTTGTCAGGTACTTGTGACCTGGATTGGCCACCATGAAGATGGGATACTGGGCTAGATGGACCATTGGTCTGACCCAGTAAGGCTATTCTTATAAGAACATAAGAGCTGCCATCTCCGGATCAGACCTTCAGTCCATCAAGTCCGGCGATCCGCACACGCGGAGGCCCTGCCAGGTGTACACCTGGCGTAATTTATAGTCCACCATATCTTTATATGCCTCTCTTAAGGAGATATGCATCTAGTTTGCTCTTGAAGCCTAGGACGGTCGATTCCGCAATAATCTCCTCTGGGAGGGCATTCCAGGCGTCAACCACTCTCTGAGTGAAGCAGAACTTCCTGACATTACCGGTAGTCTTATGTTATGTTCTTATGACTGGCAGTGAAGGGGAGGAAATGGTTGCTATGGATGGGCCAAGATGGAGTGGAAGGGGGTAAACGGACTTTGGGGTAGAAGTGGGGATAAACTGGTGGGGGATGATTTGGGTTGAGGAGGAAAAGGGACTGGTGGGACTTGTAGTACTTCTCTAACTCTTCTTTTGGCCATGAGTCCTCTGAGTGTGTGCATTACCTGCTATGCTTTAGTTTTTATTCTTTTTATGACTGTACATAGACTATCACCCTGTCACCTATGCACACCGTTTGTGATGTACTAACTGTATATTCTTAGGTTATCTTCATTTATATTTATTAGGACCCCTGAGGAAGGCGTGTTTACCAAAACACGGACTGTGTCGGCTCCCTTGGTTTGTAAAAATGTGGTATTAGTGACCGCATTTAATATCTGATATAATAAATACAGCCTGCATTGTCTGCAGTTGTTTCTTTTTTAAAAAAAAAATTTCTTTATTCTTTTTCAAACTTACATCAAGTGCACAAAAAGAACAACATGAAATACTATCGTACAACACTTGAACATCATACATTATATTCTTAATATGTAAATTAATTAAAAACCCTCCCCCCTCCCATCTTTCTATCCAATCATTAAAACTATCATATTCCTTCAAAATTTCAATTTTGCTACATCTTATCTTCCAATCTCCCCACCCCCCTATGTATATTATCAAAGAAAAATGATGCCTATTCACTACAAAAATCAACCATCGGTCTCCATATCTTTAAAAAAAATTTATAACTTCCTTTCTGTATTGCAATTGCTCTTTCCATCATCTGCAGTTGTTTCTTGCTTGTTACATTTAAACTCACGTTCCTGCCAAACTTTGTTTTTCCTTTACAGGTTCTGTGTGCTGAGTTGAGCAGCCCCTATCGCTTTGAAAAGTTGGCTCTTATGGCCCTCTAGGAAGAGCAGACAGTAGAGTGAGAAGGATCCCACTGGCCTTTCATCCTGCCCTCAGTCCTCAGCCCCAGGTCCTTAACAGCAGCAGAAATATTAACAGCCCCCCCCCCCCACCAACACCACCCCAGAGGAAATATAGAGGAAGTCTTGTAAAATCTCAGAGGTGGGGAGGCTTATTAAAATGTTTCAGGATCTGTAATATGCAGAATGTAATCACAGTAGGAAGGCCTTTAGCAAAGGGAAACTGACAGACCATCTTACAAACACTGGCATGTAACATAGAAACATAGAAACATAGAAACATAGAAATAGACGGCAGATAAGGGCCCACGGCCCATCTAGTCTGCCCACCTTAATGTCCCTCCCCTACCTTTGCCCTGTGAAGAGATCCCATGTGCCGATCCCATTTGGCCTTAAAATCAGGCACGCTGCTGGCCTCAATCACCTGTAGTGGAAGACTATTCCAGCGATCAACCACTCTTTCAGTGAAAAAGAATTTCCTGGTGTCACCTCGTAGTTTCCCGCCCCTGATTTTCAACGGATGCCCTCTTGTTGTCGTGGGACCCTTGAAAAAGAAGATATCTTCCTCCGCCTCGATGCGGCCCTTGCAGAAATAACACTTTTTTAAGCTAAATGTAGGAGAAGGTGTTGATTCTAGGCCAGCAATGGCTATAACAGTGGTAAGAAAGAAATTACGGTAATCAATTAACCTCTACTATTGGTTAAAGCTACAGCCTCAGCACCCTGAGGTTGTGGGTCCAAGCCCTGCATTGCTCACTTAATCCTCCACTGGCCCAGGTACATTAGATTGTGAGCACACTGGGACTTAGAAGGAAAATGTTTGAAGTGCCTGTGTGTAAACCGCTTTGTAAAACTACGAAAAGGCAGCATGCAAATCCCACAATAGACTGTATGGGAAATTTTGCATTGGGGTGACTGTCCACTGGATTAATAGAGCCATTAGAGAAGAAGACTAAAGGGTACATTGACGTTCTTGCATTATTTCTCAAAGATATTCAAAGTTTGCCATCAGATGAAAAACTGTTAAAACAACAGACAATGATTCCAACTTTGTGAAAGCCTTCTCTGTAATTGGACTGCACGATGATGATAATGAAGATGAAAATACAAGTGACGAATTAGACCACACTCAGGGCCGGATTTTCCTATAGGCTAACTAGGCTTCAGCCTAGGGCCTCAAGATCAAGAGGGGCCTACATTCAAATTGTTAGCAAAATTAAAATTACACTATTCTAAAAACAGTGAACACTAAAACACTGAACCGAAAATAAGGAGAAATTCTACGCTTCGGGATTGGAACCGGCTCCGGCCATAGCGGGGCGCCGACTCGGCTTCTCCCTTTCTTTTTCTCGCCCTGGGAGGAGGATTGGGGAGGGAAAGACGTCAGTCCGGAAACAGTTGGGCAAAGCCCAGCCCCGCGGGGAGAGAGGCAAAACGTGGATCCGTCAGGACAGGGCGACCCAGACTGGCATCAGGGGTGGGGGGGGGGGTTTCAGTTGAAGGGGGATGGGAGGCAGGCAGGTATCGGAGGGGGGGGTGAGGTGAGGAAGGACGCACTGGGGGCACTATGTACATAGGAAGGAGCAATGTTGTGTGTTATGTTTGATTAGTTATTGTTACAAGTACTATATATGGTGCTGAGAATAAATGTCCAAATAAGTGTTCTCGACTTTTTTTATTTGTTATCCGTGTCACATTTTTTATAAAGGTTAGTACCAATAACAACATGTTTCATTTAACATATTGATATATATCACAGTAATGATGTATTTTATTATCTCTCATGTAATTTACAAACTTAAAAATGGGAGGTGAAAGGGCCTCATAAGTGGAATAGCCTAGGGCCTCTTTTCATCTAAATCCGGCCCTGACCACACTATAAGTAATGCAGATGATAATAACAATGATAATGATCAATCATTTTTTGTATAAGGAACTCAAATGTTTCGGACAAAGATTCCTTTGATCAAAACCTATAGACCAAGTTAGAAGATATCAGTAATATTACTGCCTGGCCTTACATGAAGGAGCTTTTTTTATCAGACTGAATAATCCACTTCCTGTTAGTTAAGTAGCTGGACACTTTTTTTTAGCTGTGCTTGTTTTAATAATAGCTCACAAGCACACTCGCATGACTGAGACATTTAAAATTTAGTTTTACTAAAAGCAAAGTGGATTGAATTGTACAGCAATAACGTTGGTATAAAAGCATTAACGATAGTTTAGTTCCATTGTAGTTATGGTACTTTTTACTGTTTTTACTCTTTAATTCATAAGAACATAAAATTTGCCGCTGCTGGATAAGACCAGTGGTTCATCATGCCAGCAGGAACACTCCTGCGGCAGCCCTTAGGTCAAAGACCAGTGCCCTAACTGAGACTAGCCTTACCTGCGTACGTTCCAGTTCAGCAGGAACTTGTCTAACTTTGTCTTGAATCCCTGGAGGGTGTTTTCCCCTATTTGAATCCCTGGAGGGTGTTTCCCCCTATAATAGCTTCCGGAAGAGCGTTCCAGATTTCTACCACTCTCTGGGTGAAGAAGAACTTCCTTATGTATGTACGGAATCTATCCCCTTTTAACTTTAGTGAGTGCCCTCTCGTTCTCTCTATCTTGGAGAGGGTGAACAACCTGTCTTTATCTACTAAGTCTCATTATCTTGAATGTTTCGATCCTGTCCCCTCTTTTCAAGGGAGAAGAGACCCAGTTTCTCTAATCTCTCATTGTACGACAACTCCTCCAGCCCCTTAACCATTTTAGTCGCTCTTCTCTGGACCCTTTTGAGTAGTACTATGTCCTTCTTCATTTACGGAGACCAGTGCTGGACGCAATATTCCAGGTGGGGGTGTACCATGGCCTGGTACAGCGGCATGATAACCTTCTCCGATTCACTTCTTTGTGGGGTGGGAGGGGGGTCATTGCCCATTGGGGGAGTGTGGGGGTTCTTGCCTTCATTTCTCCTTGATCATCTAGTCAGTTTGGGCACCTTTTTGTCACTTATTCACTGTTAAAACAAGTCAAGCTCCAAATGTCCAAATTGTGCCCTGGACATTTTCTGAAATGTTCAATTATTGCAGAAAAATATCCAGATCATAAGCCTGCCCTAATCTCACCCAAACCACACCTCTAATATGCTCCCTTGAGATCTGAGCACACTGCAGACAACCACCATAGAAATCCCTCTAAAACACGGGGTTTTAAAATAGCAAATTGGGAAGGGTTTGGGGAGAAAAACTTCCATCTACCCCTTTATACCACATAAGAACATAAGAAATGCCTGCACCGGATCAGACCTGGGGTCCATCCAGTCCGGTGATCCGCACACGCGGAGGCTCAGCCAGGCGTACCCTGGCGAATACACTAGTCACTCAATGTGTCCTGCAAGAAGATGTGCGTCCAATTTTCCCTTAAATCCTAGAATGGTGGTTTCCTCCACCAGCTCTTTCGGGAGAGAGTTCCAGGCTTTCACCACTCGCTGTGTGAAGCAGAACTTTCTGACGTTTGGATGGGTTTTCCTTTTTTTAAAAAAAAAATGAGTCCCACAGTCACATATATGTGAATTCAATAAGACCTCATGTTATTAAAGAAAATATTCTTAAAATAAATCAGAAAATAAGAACACCTGTGTTTCACTTGGCTCAAGCTATTTCTTTAAGATAGGGGAAGAAAATAAAACTTTGAGGAACACTGGTACATCATTCGATTTTTATGCCTAAGGCTCTGTACTGTCAAACTTTCCTTTCTCAAACGGGCCAAGACATTTTCTCCTATAGATAGTCTCAGTCCATAACAACAGATGAGAGTCAACGTTGCTTACGGAACCTGTTCTATTAATCAGATTTATACTTATCTCTGTTTTGCTTGCCAAGTCAGATGTTTAGGAGTGTAGGAGTGCCTTTTCTATAGGAAGGTAGGAAATGACTCATGAGCCAATGGTTATTTTTGACCAACCAATAGCATCCACCACCTTCTACAAAGAAATATACACCTGTGTGCATGTATGCTTGGCATGTGTCATCAACGTGAACTTAGGTTTGGCCAATGAGTCTGATGGGAGGTATAAAGGCAGGGGCTTAACAACCACTTGAAAATATCAGAAAGGTAAGAGAGGAAATGAGTTGTTCCTTTTCACAATGGCAGGCATGTGTTTTTGGTTGGGTGGTGTTTTTTGGTTGTTTTTTTTTAGCTTTGACCAATATGCATGTCAAAAGGTCAGCATCTGTCATTGAGACCATATGCAAAGAGAAATGAGGACAGGGTAATTCTGTCAAAGTGGGGAAGGGGAGCCCCCCTTAGACACTGGACTTTGGAAGGTATTTCCTGGCTCTCAGCTCATATCTCCAAATATCCAATGTAGCTCCTTACTCACCAGCATGTCCCAGAGATGACAGACATAAGTAAGAGTAGCTGATGCTTCAGCAAGGGGGTCTCAGGAGTATGGGAACCAGTAAAATTTCTCCAGATCTTCCCTCTCCCTTCTTGAAGTACTGGGGATGAATCTAATCATTCTATAATGTTACTTAAATATATGAACCTAAAACCGAGCAGCCTGCATAAACATAGTAATGTAATTTCAAGCACCTTCCTAGCTGTGTCAATGAATCTAGGTATACGAGGGGCCGCTGAAAAGTTCTCAGTCCAATCAAGAAGAGAATGATGTGGAACCATGAAATGTACATGTTATTCCACATTTTTCTTGACACTTTTCATTTCATTTCGTATCACTGGGATGAAAAATGTCAAGAAAAGTGTGGAATAACTTGTAAGCTTCATGGCTCCTCATCGTTCTCTTCCTGGTTGGGCTGAGAACTTTTCAGCAACCCCTAGAATGCTTAATAGAAACTGCTTGAGAACGCTTGTACCTCTTGTGCCTACTTTCCTGTATAGAATACTCAAGTTCATTAGGTGTTTATATACTGCCTATCAAGGTTATCTAAGTGGTTTTACAATCAGGTACTCAAGCATTTTCCTTCTCTGTCCCGGTGGGCTCACAATCTATCTAACGTACCTGGGGCTAGTGAGGACTGAGTGACTTGCCCAGGGTCACAAGGAGCAGTGCGGGGTTTGAACCCACAACCCCAGGATGCTGAGGCTTTAGCTCCAACCACTGCGCCACACACTCCTCCCCTAATGTAGAAGGGCAAATATCTGCTCATATTTTAGGCAAGACCACTTATATCGACTATAAAGCTGGTGTAAACGCTCATGGCTATATTGCTTTTAAAATGTGTAAATTATGGTATTCTTATCTTACACATGCGCAGGGAAATTCTAAAATTCCTTGACAAATTGCTAAAGACAAAACTATTTGCTCTCCACGGACATTACTTCTTATGAAAACCCAGCGTTTTTGCACTCATCTGTTGCCCTCCATTCTGTTATCGTTTTTATAAATTGATCTATTTGTTTATGATTTTTTTGTATTACATTTTTGTGGAACACTTTGGTTTCCTTTGTATTTTGTTGATCAGCAAGTACAATTCAGCATAAAATTTATAATTTTGTTAACAGCATAACCCTCAGATGGTTTGTAAACAAGTAACTTCTATTCCTAATATATTTTAGGTTTTTTTAAATTTTATTTTTTTTTGTAACTTCCATGTCTAATGTAGTATTATTGTAAACCACTTAATAGTTTCAAGTTTATTTAAAATTTCTTATACCACTTAATCAGACTTCTAGGCGGTGTACAAAATCATAAAAACATACATTGGCTAAAATACAGATTTAAAATGAAAAGGCATCTCTAGGGGTGACGACTACATTCAGAGACATTTAAAACCATGACAAACGGGGACAGAAGGTAAAAAGACGAGAACTACAATATTCAAAGTAAAAGATAACATTTAGGGGAAAAGCAATAGGAGGGAATATTGAAGGTAAAATTGTTCTAGGTCACCCTTACAAGGGCAGTAGGTCTCAAAGGCGTCAAGAAATAGAAATGTCTTTAGCTTTGTCTTGAATTGATTAAGGATTGATCCATCTCGTAAATAAGCCGGGATACTATTCCATAGAGAGGGAGCATTCACGGAAAAATGGAAGACCTCATTGTGTTTACATATTTTAATGACAGAATAGAAAGGAAATTCTGAGCAGACAATCGGAGAGTCTTAGATGGGTTATAAGGGATAAGAAGACTATTAATGAATTCTGGCTAGTTATTTTGTCGGGGTGATTCTATGTTCTATCGGTAACCAGTGTGCTTTGTGTAAGAGGGAAGTAACATGACTGTATTTTTTTGCATTAAATATAATTTTTACTGCAGTATTCTGTAATGTAATAAATCCAATCCAATTCAAATTTTAAGAAAAACAGAGCTTTATGTAATCAGTGGCTTTGGGCAACCCCAGGATGGGCTTTCAATATATTTTTTTTAATTACATATTTTCTGATCAAGCACAGTCAAATTCATGGAAAAAAAACTTCAATTTGCACAGTTTTTCAGTTTTTATGGACAACCCTACTGAAGGTCCTTCAAGCCCAGTATCTTGTTTCCAACATTAGCCAACCCAGCTCACAAGTACCTGACAAGATCTCAAAGATTTTATGCTGCTTATTCTAGGAATAAGCAGTGGATTTTCCCAAGTTCATCTTGATAATGGCTAATGAACTTTCCTTTAGGAAATTATCCAAATCATTTTTAAACCAAGCTAACTGCTTTCACCGCATTCTCTGGCAACATATTCCAGAGTTTAATTTTACATTGAGTGAAAAAATATTTTTCTCTAGTTTGTTTTAAATCTACTAGCTTCGTTGCATGCCCCATAGTCCTAGTATTTTTGGAAATAGTAAACAAGTGATTTACCCATTCCACTCCATACCGATGAGTATTTTATAGACCTCTATCATATCTTCCTTGAGCCTTCTCTTCTCCTTTCTTCATAGGGAGTCATCCCCTCCCTTATATTAATTTTGTCTCTCTTCTCTGTACCTTTTTTTTTTCCAACTAAAATGGGTAATTTATTTTAAACTTTTTCCAAAAAAATTACATATAGATTTTCTTTGGAAATTACCAATGCATAAATCAATAATACTAAGAAAAACATATTAAAAATATTTTATATTGGTGGGAAATACTATTCTATAGAAGAGATAAATACAAAAGTCTGACTAACAGTTGTAATGAACAAATCTGTACCTTTTCTAATTCCACTATATCTTTATTCAAATGTGGTGAACAGAATTGTTCACAGTACTCAACGTGCAGCCATGCCATGGAGCACTACAAGGACATTATAACATTCTCATCTTTGTTTTCCATTCTTTTCTTGATAATTCTTAACATTCTATTTCTTTTCTTACCTGTCTGCTACACTAAGCTTAGGGTTTCAAAATATCCTCAACGATGACGTCTAGATCCTTTCTCTAGGTGGTGATTCCTAATGTGGAACCCTGCATCACATAGCTATAAAATATCTCCCATCACTCTAACCTCCTCACAACGAGTTACCAATCAACACCTTCAGAAATACCCACCTATAGTATCTCCTTGTCTGTGAATTAGAATGTACTGTAACTCTTCCACACTACACCTGATTTAACTTGATTCAATCGATATATATTATCTCCTGTGATATGTATTATCTTCTGTGACATGTATTATCCTCTGTGTTATGTACCATTCTGTTAAATTGTTGTATCATAATTCTTTACCGTTCCTGTAATCTACTCTTATCCTGTAATGTAATTCTACTGGAATTGCCCAGACATCTTCTATATTGTAATCCGCCTAGAACCGCAAGGCACAGGCGGAATAGAAATCCCTAATGTAATGTAATGTAATGTAATAATTTGGGTTCCTCGTTCCTACATGCATTAGTATGCCCTTGCTCACATTAAAGTCATCTGCCATTTTGATGCCCAATCCCCCTGCAATTTTTCACAATCTTCTTGAGACTTAACAACTTTGTGTCATCAGCAAATTTAGGGCTCCTTTTAGTAAACCGCAGAAGAGCTTCTTACCGTGAGCCAGCGAGGTAAATGCTCTGACACGCATTCAATTCCTAGGAGCGTCAGAGCATTTATCTCGACGGCTTGTGGTAAGAAGTTCTTCCGCAGTTTAGTAAAACCCAGCATTAATTATCTCACTCGTTATTCCCATCTCTAGATCATTGATAAATATGTTGAAAAGCAGTGAATCTAGCACAGACCCCTGGTAACCCCACTCCTAATACTCTTCGCTATGACCAATCTGGACCTATTTGTTGTCATGACTAGTCTGTTTTCAAACGATTCCGAATGTCTACTTGTAACCCGTTCTGAGTTTCTGGGAGAATGAGATAGAAATCGAAGTACTGGTAAATAAAATAAATTGAATAAATAAAATAAATTGAATAAATAAAATAAATAAATATGTGAGGGAATTTCAGCCCACAGGCAAGTGCTGCTTCATGACTCCTATCAAATACTATATTGTGTTTCTCCTCCATTTCCCTCCCCCCCCCCCAAATTCATAATGGAAATGTGGCAAGCAGAAGTTTTCTAGTGCTGTCACTGAAGAGGGAACATAACTTATTGGTTAAGGGAGAATGACCACAGTTGTTTCGAAATCCAAAGTTCCCTCTGGAGTTCTAGACGCAGTCTATGCTGTGCAAAACACAGGCAGATCCAACTCCCAAGAAAGTACACTACATGGCAATAGAATTGCCTGCTTTGGTGATTAAGAACAAAATATTTTAATAAAGCAAATGTTATCTCTAATGAGAGCAGAATTATGACATTGTAACTCTGTCATAGCTTGCATGACATTCTCCCATATGTCTGGAGGGAAGACTGCCAGCTCATTTTGCGAGATGGACAAAAGCTCACCGGGGCCAAAACTGAAGCATTCATGAATTTGGGTCCAAGTACTGGCCTGTTTCATACTTCTTTTCAGGACTGGGATTACAGGTTACATTAAGTATGAGGACGATGGATGGTTAGGGGATACTGGTGAGATTTGAACCCTGGTCTTACATTTATATAACCTGATGACTCAAGGCCATTGGGTTGTACATTCTGATTCTCTTGAGAGGTGGTTCACATGCAACCGATTAAAAGCGGTTTAAAAAAAAAAATGTAGGCCTAAAAAACAGCACCTGAATCACGCCAATGGAGGAATTTCCCAATGCCTAACACCGCTGTATGCGTGGCTAACGTCAGAAGTGGCATTAGGTAGGGTTACCAGATTTTCCAAACGGAAAATCCAGACCCCTAGACCCACCCCCCAAGTCCACCCAGTTCCACCCAGCCCGACTCCGTTATGTCCCAGCCCCGCCCTTTCCCCACCACCGCTTGGGTAAGAGGGCAGGTGCGATGCAATGACATCACATGGTATCCATGCATGCACGGATGCCCTCCTGCCTGATGGCGATTTGTCAGAAGCTTTTCACAACCTGTCCGGACCCTCGGACTTGTCCTTAAAAGGAAGACATGTCCAGGAAAATCAAGACGTCAGGAAACCCTAGGCATTAGGCATTGTAAAGCACTTCTGTAGGTGAAATTCACATCACAGGAAGGCACCAGAAATGTAGGCCTTGAAAACCCTGGCCTATATTTCTGGCGCCTACCTTTCCCGAAGGCATGATTCTATAAACGACACTGTCAAGTGATTGACATGCGATCAGCTGCCGTTTTTTAAGGTGGCCACCGATGACAGCGCCGTATGTGGAATCTGGGCCAATGAGTCTTATTTTTAAATTAGATTTTTTTTTTTTTTTTTTTTTTAAATGCCTCGATTACATGGCCATTGCTCAAGTTACTGCGTTTTAACTGAGCTTCCCTTTTTCTTCTCAGCGACATTTTTTGTTTTCTCTGAGATTCACTGATGAAACTTGTGCATTAATCATACTCTCTTCTTCTTGACCCTATTCATTACAATGGGAAAAAAAACAAAAAACCTTCTCAGAAGTTGATGGCATTGCTACTGATGTCACTGTTTTCAATTACTACCCTTTCAAATAGGCAGCCACACCTCCAGAGCCATGTAATCTAGGGTGGCAGCAACTCTCAGAACACCTCCTAGGGCTTTTCTTTTTTTTTTTGTACATTTACAATTTAGAATTAGTACCTCTGTCTTTGCAATGGGCAGGGCAGGAACTGGATGACGAATTATCTTCCAGGTGCTAATTTCAACAGATTTTGCTTTCTTGTTAGATAATTTGTTACTTCCTGAAGCTCCTTCTTCTTATTTTCTAGATCAGCCTGAACCAATACTAGGAGCCTGGTACTATGAGGGCAATATTCAGTTTAGATTTGCATGCCAAGCAGACACCTATGTGGAGCCTAGTCTAGGAAGGAAATGAAGCATTTTCTTTTGCAGAATAATAGCATAACTGGATATTAAAGCATTTTGTGGTAATTTGCCAGTTTGAGCACACTAATCCTGCATTCTTTTTATTAATTTTGCTTTATTTATATATCTATTTTAGATTTATTAACCAGCTTTTCATGAAGAGATTCAGTCAAAGCGGTTTTCAGAAATTTTTTAAGAAAATACATGAACTAACTGCTTGAATAAGAAAAGAAATCACCATACTTAAAATAGAGCAGCGATTTTCCTGACACCATAATTTAGGGAGGCTAGAGAAACTGGGCCTCTTCTCCCTTGAAAAGAGAAGACCGAGAGGGGACATGATCGAAACATTGAAGATATTGAGAGAGATTGTTCACCCTCTCCAAGGTGAAGAGAACAAGAGGGCACTCGCTAAAGTTAGAAGGGAAAAGATTCCGTACAAACATACGGAAATTCTTCTTCACCCAGAAAGTGGTGGAGGTATGGAACGCTCTTCCGGTGGCTGTTATAGGGGAAAGCACCCTTCAGGGATTCAAGACAAGGTTGGATAAGTTCCTACTGTAACAGAACATACGCAAGTAAGGCTAGACTCAAATGGGGCACTGGTCTTTGACCTAAGGGCCACAACGTGAGCGGACTGCTGGGAACGATGGACAACTGGTCTGACCCAGCAGCAGCAAATCTTATGTTCTTAAGACTCATTAAATCAGTCTTATTGGCACGGAAGCTCAGCTTCTGATTCACAAAAATTGTTTTCCATGGCTTCTATCTATCCCAATAGAAGCCACCGAGAGCCCTATGCAAATGCTTCATAAGGAGCTCATTAGTATTATAATGGATACTCCATGTAATGCTCAAAATGAAACGCAGAGTTTTTATGGGCAAAATTTTCTGGCAGGTCAGGAACTAACAATATCTGTTTCTGCATGTTGTGTGCCTGTATGTCCAGTGCACACAACAAACTCCCAAAACAGCTGTGTTCATTTTAGGGCAAAGGAAAAAAAAGAAGAAGCCTGCAGCTGAACCATCAGCCTCTGCTCTCCAAAACTTACTGTACCCACCTGAACACCACAACAATAGCCCGTATGCCTGCATGTGTCATCTTTACGTAGGTGGGTTATGATGGGATGTGTACCTGGGACTTTTTATGTGACATTCATTGTAGGACCCCCCAGAGTGCCCCTCTGCCCTGCTAAGCTGCCTGTGTGGCCATGTAATACAGGCTGCTATATATTGTTTCTTTCATATCTTTGGGTGGTGGAAGGGGGTTAGTGAGCACTGTGGGAGTAAAGGGGGAGGATCTTGCCCTAATCCCTCCACTTTGCGCTTCATTGGAATTCCTGTCGAAGCCCAATTGTCCTATCCCAATCTGTGTTTTCTTATTCAGGACACAGACCGTAGAAGCAGTGGCGTAGTGAGGGTGACAGGGGCCTGGGGCGGGGGTGCCCCTCCCCCACCCTCTTCTCTGCCCCACCTCCACTTCCACACACTCCTTCCCCTCCCCCGCCTGCCACTTCCCTTCCCCCGTAACTCTGTAATGTTCCTGGTGTGAGCAGCAACCCCACAAGCTGCTGACACACCAGCTTTGGCTCTTCCTCTGACATCATTTCCTAGGTGCAGGTCCAGGAAGTGACATCAGAGGAAGAGCCAACGCTAGCGCGACAGCAGGTTGGGGGTTGCTGCTTGCACCAGGAATAGTACAGAGGTATGGGGGAAGGGAAGTGGCATACATGTGTGGCAGGGGGGAGCAGGGAAGTGGAGAGGAGGACAGGTGCCTGCACCCTCACCAAGATGGCGCCCGAGGCGGACTACCCCCCCCCTCCCATACTATGCCAGAAGTCGTTCCAGGAGCTTTGCAGTTACTGCACACAATTTTTTTTACAACAAACATGCAACTAGAGCAAATCTTTATCACAGTTTGCTACGTGACTCATGTTCTACCAACCTCGCTACGCTCATGTCGCCCCTCTCCTTAAGTCACTTCACTGGCTCCCTATCTGCCATCACATACAGTTCAAGATCTTATTGCTGACCTACAAGTTTGTTCATTCTGCTGGTCCTCAATATCTCTCCTCGCTTCTCTCTCCTTATACACCTCCCAGAGCACTCTGTTCCTCTCACTCTTAACGTTACCCTTCTCCTCCACTGCCAATTCCAGACTTTGTTCATTTCATCTAGCTGCCCCCTATGCCTGGAATAAATTACCCGAGTTTGTCCGTCAATCCCCTTCCCTTGTTTAAAAGCAGACTGAAAACCCATCTTTTTGATATAGCTTTCAATCCTTAACTCTACTCCTCTGCCCTCCGACCCAGCCAGCCCCTTGTCTATTTAGATTGTAAGCTCTTTGTCTTCTTTGTGACTCTGTGCAGTGCTGCGTATGTCTGGTACCACTATAGAAATAATGAATCGTAGCAGTAGTAGTAGCTTCTATAGAATATGCTGTGTTCATTACTGTATAATTTTATGCAATCATTGCAAGCCCCTTCTTGGTACAAGTTGGTCTCAAAATATTTGGAAATTAGAGCAGTTGGATTTTGCTACACCATCTCACAGAAGTCAAAACCAGTGAGGTGTAGCAATGATAAAACAAAGGTAACCTTTATAAAGGGGATTAGCATAGTAACTGGAGACCATTGTTTCTTGGACAAGTACCAATGACTTGAAAGCTCTCATTGAATGTGTCTCACTGCAGCTCAGCAAAAGTGGTGCACTGAAAGAGTGGAAAAACTGAGCGTGTGCTTTTAATAGCGAGTTTCCTGTAATTAAGATTCTGCCTGCATTCCTCATTACTACATAAAGGCTTGGAGTTCATTTCATAACCAAGGTAGGTCCGTGGTGTTGGCCAACTGTTGCTAAAAATAAACCCCCCAAATATTTATGGATCAGGAAAGCCGGATCAAGACAGATACCTTGGTTTCAGTTGAATCCCAGAGGTATAGGGAGATCAAACAACTCGATTAAAATAAGTGGAATTTTCAGCTCGCTTCCTGAAACTGTTCACAACTATCTTTACACTAAGGCCCTCTTTTACAAAGGTGCGCTAACTGCTAACGTGTCCGTAGGATAACACGCACGCGTTAGCGTTTAGCACATGTTTAGCGCGCGCTAAAAAGCTTAGCCCACCTTTGTAAAAGAGGGGGTTAGTTAGAAAGACTTTTTTCATCGCACTTTATAAACAACAGCAAAAAGGGCGAACAGAATGCTAGGAATAATTAAGAAGGGGATCATGAACAGATCGGAGAAGGTTGCCATGTCGCTATACCGGGCCATAGTTCACTCTCACCTGGAGTACTGTGTACAGCACTGGTCGCCATACATGAAGAAGGACACGGTACTACTCGAAAGGGTCCAGAGAAGAGCGACTAAAATGGTTAAGGTTGTGGTGGGATCACCAGGATTCTATTACCGGTGTTGTTTTTGACAGATGCCAGTTACAAAATCCTGCTTTTAGGCAAAGGACTGGCCCCTCCTTTGCCTAAAAGGTCTTTTTTTGGGCGTTTGGGACTAGGCCGATTTTTTGGTTGGGAATGTGTTTTAAGGTTAGACATAGAGGTGTTCTGGGTGATTAAACTGCTGAACATAGAGGTAGGCCATTCTAAATAAAAACCCTCATTTTGGATGTGTTTTTTTGAGAATGGACATTTCCCTGCTGCCTACTTTCAGCATTTAGGGACTTAGGCCAAAAGGGGACTTAGATGGGTTTTTTTATATTATGCCCCTCAATTAGTCAGACTTGACTTCTCTTTTTAAAAAATATGCTGGTTCTTCCTCATTAATACATGTTTATCTATAGGGCCAGTAATTTTGTTAATGTCTCCATTATTATACCTGGTGCTTACATCAGCCTCACTGGTCTCTAGTATTTGAAACAAATCCGCAGCTGATTTTTTGAAAAAATAATAATTTCATTGGCTATTCTCCAGTCTTCAGGAACAGCAGATTTGAGTAATAAATTGTAGATTTTTAAGGAAGTGGTCCACAATTTATCTAAATTCCTTGGAGCTCCTGGATGAATACCATCAGTCTCCATTGATTTACTATTATTTGGTTTGGCACCACTTCCAGACTCGCACTAATTCAGTTCTTCTGATTCATCACTTACAAAGAGGGTCTTGGTATAAGTATCTCCCCATCATTTATTGTAAAAACCTGAAGTAACCCATGTAATCCATGAACTATGAACACTCCATTTTCCCTGAAAAGTTACCTGACAATTGGCTCCATTTTTCATGATACACTTATCCAATCCTGGTTTTATCACTGAATGTATGAACAAGTAGTCCTATTCTTTTAAAAGAAAACAATTGGGAAATAAGGACTGGAAGATCCTTGCAAACAGTAAGATACAGCCAGAACTTGATCAACCTGTCCTGTAAAAAAGGAACTAGTGACTTATGATTTTGCTAATCACCCTCTGTTTTGCTGATGTAATGCTTGACACAAGGCATGCTTCCAAAAATACTACCTTGAATATCGTCTTCCCTATTTTAACTTGATATTTCTTGCCTAATAATTAGCTAGGAGGGCTTTTCTCCTACGCATGGAGAATATGGGTGTCAATAAGCAGCATGATTGCAAAGCTCTTCTTAGCCTCACCCCATAAAATGTTCACCTCTATGTAAAGTGCCAAAAATTCACCTAGGAGGCATTTCTATATCTAATCTGGTAGTTCTGAGTTGTGCTATGCCTGAACAGGTTCAAGACACCTTACAATATAAGGAATTACAGAATGCATATGCTACATTATAGCAGTTTGAGGAGGGTAGAGTTATGAATGAAGAACTAGAGAAGAGAGAATGGAGGTTCTATGACTATACTGGTATAGCACTTCTATCCTGATGTCAGTTGGAAGGTTGTTCCAGGCTCTCAGATGAGTCACAATTCACCTATATATTTAATTAACACATTATCAAACTTCCTACGCCTACCAGCTACATTCTGACTCCTCAGTGACGTTTTGTTTCCTCAGGTAGAATTGCACAGGAATGAGACTTTACATTCTAAGTGTAGCAGGGTGTCACAATGTAACTTCTTATTAAATAGTAGGATGAATATTCTGGGTCCCTGTTCCAGTGTAGTGAAAGTCACACTAATGAAAAGGAGGTCTATTTTAGAGAAGAAGCTCAAGGCAGTAGATCCTTAAGAATTGGAGGGAAGTATTAAACAAGAATATAAGGAGGACCTTATTGTCTATCTCCCATAGAGGGAGTCCAGTAAAGAGAAAATTATAGTGTACAAAGTGATGGATCGCCCAGCCTGGGCCCATCAAAAGTTTAGGCATCTTCTCAAAAGGCTAAGGAGAAGAAGAAAGGAATGGCAAGGAATGGGGCCTGTTCCCATAAGAAGAGTGGCGGGAGAATGAATAGAGTTATACTATGGCTCCAGAAAAAGGAGGACGGATTGAGAAATCATGGTTTTACTTCCATTGCTTTCAATGGAAATAACATCCCTCCTGCCACGTTTATTCGGAGGGGGGGGGGAGGGGCGGACAGCCACAGCCACAGATGCTAAACTTATTGCAGCAGAGAAATCCCTTTCCATGATAAGCTCAGCAGCCACGTCTACTTACAATGTAGGCCAGCATTTTGATGCATTTTGATGGCCTACATTGTATGCTTCTCCCGCTGACCTAGAGAGACGCTTATGGCCACCTAGGTCCACTTAAGAATATTTAAGGGCCAAACTACGCCTGCGCCTAGCCTTAGGCAAGCTTTGACAGGCTTGCGTGCCTCCCTAGGCTCCCAGAGGTGCCTCAAATGTAGGTGGCCTGCCTCGGGAGCTCTTTTTTCTAAAAACGTGCATCCAGATTTGTTGATTTTGACAGTGGTAGGACGTCTACCGCTGCCTACAATCGGAACGCAGTTTATAGAATCCAGGCCTTAGTATGCAAGGTATGATTAAGTAGTCCTGCTATTATTGTGTTCAGGAACCATGAAATTCATTGGCCAAATAGCATGAGAAAGCTTTTAGTAAGGGTAAACTAAATTGCAATGATTATGCACAATTGTACTTCCCTCTTCGCTCCTCCTACTCCCTTCTAAAAGGTTTTACCATTATGCTTTGTGCATAGGGATGGTTTGCCACACTACAGGAAAAGAATGGGAGAGCAACTGCACTCAGGAGAGCAGATGAAATGAGTGCATAACACTAGCATGAATGCATTTCTAGAACCATCTGCCTTCTGGATCAGCAAAGTACTTCGAAAAGCAATGTGAGAGAATGGGGCTGGAGATAAAAAAAAGAAAACATGAAAAGGGCTGCCCTGACAGGAAAGAAGAGGAAACTTTAGCTGCCTGCTGAGAAAGGAATTCTCAGTGGAGGTGACTGTTGCAAAACCAGGAATTGCCCTCTGCTGCTGCAGATAGGGATCAGTACTGATATTTGTCACTAAAATGCCAGTCTTCCCTTTGGTCTGTAAAGAAATAGTGATGTGGTTTTGAATAGAGCAGAATTTCCATATTACACTAGCTTCTCATTGTTTAAATTTATTAGAAATGGGTAGATAGGATGAGTCATATTATGGCCAGTATTCAGGTGGTGGAGCTGATCATTGCCAACTAAATTTGTCTTGGATATGCAGTGCCAGGCCATATTTGGGCACTGACCCTGAATATCTGAGGCTCAGAGCAGATCCTAGCCAATAGTCAGCCAGAGCCCACATAAGACAGTTTATAATTTCTAATTATTCATAATTTCTATACCACCCCAACTGACAGGCAGAACAGGATAAGATCTAACAAGCACACAAGGGGAATATTATTCAGCACTCAACAGCTAAAGAACAATTCAAAATTATAAAATCCTACCTAGGGATACACCATAGTGGCTTCTTGCTAGGGAGAGAAAGTTGGACTCACCAATTAGGCAATCAGCTGTTAAAAGCCTGGTCAAAAAAAACCAGGTTTTCATAGCAACTTTAAAGTCCTTGGCCATAGCCATTTTGGGTTAGATTCTATAAATGGCGGCTAACTTGATAGACACTAAGAAAATGGCACCTACCGCATGTCAAAGGCGATATTTCTAGAACCGTGCCTAGCAGTACCCATGTGCCAGTAGACATGAGCAGTTTAGGTGCCGATAAATTTAGCCATGGTTTTTGTGGCCTAAAATACCAGCACCTAACTGATTTTCAATTTGAAAAAATTTGATCGTGTAACTAAATTATTTTGGAAGCTAAATGAGCTCCCAGTTGAGGCAAGAATATTATTCAAGTTAGGTTGAACCTGTTACAAGACATTGTTTGGTATTATACCTGATTATATTATTGATCACTTTAAATTTACTGACAGAAAATGTTTCTTTCGGCATTTTAGGTTATTTACATTTCCTACTGGAAAAGGTTGCATGTACGAAAGATTTTTTCCACAGAATTTTAGCTTTTGAAGCTGGATCATGGGATAAACCCTTTCCTGTCCTGATAACAAACTACAACTCTTATCTTTCCTTTAGAAAAATGCTAAAGACCTACTTAGTTGACAAATTCTTCTGAATGTGATTATAATACACTGGGCTTGTACAGTCTCTTGATTGCTGTTAACCTCGTTGATCTGAGAGTTACTGTGTTATGTAACTGAATTTGTTATGTTATATTATGCACCCAAACTCTGCCCCTAACCTTGCCTATGAGCGTCGGAGCATTTAGTGCTCCGGGTCATGGTAGAAACCTGTACCACAGTTTAATAAAAGGGGGGAGGTTAAGTTAGATAACTAGATTGGCTAGGCCCCCCAATACTTCAGGCACTGTTTATAGAATCTGGGCCTGAATAACCAAGCTCAATTTTGCCTGTGGGTGTCAGTGGCTTAAAAAAACACTGACTATCATATCCTGAATATTACTGCAGACTTGACAATCAACTTAGACAATGAATTATTCAGTTTGATAACAATAAGGTAATATTATTCAAAGTGCCCCCCCCATCATCATTCTGACCTTTCTTTTGCTTTCAGCCTCTTTACCCAAGCTCACAACAGAAAAGGGTAGGTGGATGGGATGAAGAGCCAGATACTCGAAGGACAAGGTATTTCTCAATAAACAAAGAGAATATATTTGGAAATGCCCACCTCTGTGAGGATACACACAATAAAATAAAATAAAATAAAATAAAAAGGGTATGGAGAAACTGGAATACGAGGACAGACTTATAACACTAGGATTGTTCTCCCTTGAGAAAAGGAGACTGCGTGGGGATATGATCGAGACCTTCAAAATACTGAAAGGAATCGACAAAATAGAGCAGAGAAGATTATTTACATTGTCCAATTTGACACGGACTAGAGGACATGTAATGAAGCTAAGGGGGGACAGGTTCAGGACTAATGTCAGGAAGTTCTGCTTCACTCAGAGAGTGGTTGACACCTGGAATGCCCTCCCAGATGAGATTATTGCGGAATCGACCGTCCTAGGCTTCAAGAGCAAACTAGATGCATATCTCCTTAAGAGAGGCATATAAGGATATGGTGGACTATAAATTACGACAGGTGTACACCTGGCAGGGCCTCCGCGTGTGCGGATCGCCGGACTTGATGGACCGAAGGTCTGATCCGGAGATGGCAGTTCTTATGTTCTTATGTTCTTATAAAATGTTTGAAGGCAGGTTGGCAGAGTGGATGTCATTGACGTGTCATGGCCTTGCAGGGGAAGATAGATGGTGGCTCTCCCGCAGCTCATTTGGATGCAAAGTGGCCCCAACAAAAATATTTGTGGTCCACTGCAATAAGGTGTTACCAGAAGCACTCAGTATGCAGAAAAGACGTCGGCGAGTAAATTAATGACCAGAAGTAGGTTAAAGAATATTAATAAATACAAGAGCTCTCCTTTCCCTAACTCTCCAAGTTGTTTCAGAAAGAACTATTATACTCTGGTAGTCTGTAGTAATATGGATATTAAATTATTTAACTGGCAGAAAATTTGTAGGCTGGTTAAGAATTTTTTAAAAAATGGTTTCCACCATCCAAGTATATTACGAAAACTCAAAAACTATCTTCTCTTCCAGTAATAATAATTCCAGTAATAATACAGTAATAATAGTACCAGCTTCTCATTCAGATCATTTGCGCCAAGAAGAATTCTGGCAAAACAAACGGACAATAAGAAGACACATTCCTATCTAATGTCTGTATTTCGGGAAGGAAGTTGAGTGGGCAATCAAAAGACCAGTTACTATGCAAACTTCTCAATAGCAAATATCATGGATTTTTTTTTTTTTTTCCGTTAACATTGTAACTAATGAGGAAACACCATTTAAGCCTCAGCATTTCTATAGCTTCCTCATGATTCAGAAGGTATTATTCAATTATTTCTTATTTTTATTTTTGCTTTCAAATTGTAACACTTCCTGAGCTTTAATGTTTTTTTGTTCCCAGAGGCAGATGCCAGCCAAAGCTGGCATCCTCACATGCAAGTTAACAGCAAATGAAATCTCACTGGGAAGAACTTCTGTGAATCATTGTAGCTTCACAGAACTGGAAACAGTAAAATAAAATACGTGCATTCATTATAAATGATCTTACAAGGTAAGGTGTATTTTGGGAAATCTGTGAACTATTTTTAATTCCTCGTGTATTCGGTTCTGACAGTGTTGGTTTCCTGCTGTTAACTGAGAATCTTTAATAAAATCAAACTGAACTCACTCTATTTCCAGTAAGCAAATATATAGTGAGATCACTAAATATTGTTGCCATTTTCCACCCATACGGTCTTCAAACACAGTTCACACCTTTGAAAATCATTCCCTTTTATAGCACTGCAAGTTAAAAATACAAATCTCCCCCAAAAAGATTTTCTTGTAGGTATAATCCTTCTGCCTTGAGTAGCTATACAATCCATGATCAAAATGAGAAGAGGAAAGAAATAGAAAAGTCCGTTATCCACAAAGTTTATAGGCTGGTATCTTAGCTGGCTTTCAGTCTTAATCACTGGTCCCCAACTCTTCAAAATCTCCAAAGGCACCGATATAGAACAATATCTTCACAGGTTGGGATTTACACCTTATCTTCTTTCTCTCCATTAAATGCCAAGAGAGGACAAGATAAGGAGGCTATACCACCCATTGGGGTTTGACCAGGTACTACTGACCTGGATTGGCCACTGTGAGGATGGGCTACTGAGCTAGATGGACCATTGGTCTGACCCAGTAAGGCTATTTTTATGTTCTTATGTTGCAAATTTCCCAACAGAACTCCCTTACAATGGTAATATGTTTTTCTCAGTACTGTATCTGGTTCCAGGAATACTATTTCTTCATCTCCAATTTCTTCTTGAGGTGGTTTTCCTGCAGGATCTATTTCTATGGCTTCCTCCAGATCCCTTGTAAAGTCACCTATGCTGGTCTTTCAATTTCTATTTTGTGGAGGCTACAATACGGGCAAAACCTGGCTATTAGTATTCTCTGTAAAGCCAATCATTTTGATCACGTTTCTCCTTTGTTAAAACAGCTCCAGTGTCTGCCAATTTTCCAAAGAATAAAATTTAAAGTTCTTACACTTGTTCATCAGACCCTTTATTCTGGCATTCCTCTATACCTCTCCTACCATATCAACACTTACACCCCATCCCATATACTCCATTTTCCTAAAGACCATCGGCTTTGTTTTTCACCTCTTTCTGCTTCTCACTATGAATCCATACTGTTGTCTGCTTTTTTCTGTTTATCACTGTGGTGGGCTGAGTGGTCATCTCCCATCACTTCATCACCATCCTCCGGTCTTATTTTCCTTCTACCACCATGTTTTTCTGAAAACACTTCACTACAAGGCTCTTCTAAAAACATAACCAGGCTCCTCTGGTCACCATTGGGTCCCCTCCAACCCTCAATGGATTTCTGGGTCTTTTGGCTGCTTCCGATATCATTACCAGTCTCACCACTGTTGCCATCGGTCCTACTGGTCCCTCTGCCGGTCACTTGAATTCTTCTGGCTGCTTCCCACTGGGTCTTCTGGCTACTTCCTCCAGTCCCTCTGCTGTCACTTGCTAGTCACCATCAGCCAGGATACCATTAGTGCACTGGTTCCTTGTAGACCCTCCTGTCACCAGTCAATCCCTGCAGACAACCCTGGTCACTCAGCCTCTCCTTGAGGACACTGGCCCCTTGGTCTCCTGGGACTCTCCTGGTCACTTGGATACTCTCCACTGGTCATGGCTGGTCATCAAGCTTGAACACTGTCTGGTCATTCCAAGCTCTATTAGTCACAGGCTGGTCAAGCTTACCCAGGGTTAGGCTTTCACCAGCCTTCCTCCCTTCAAATATCACCTGAGCTCCAGAAGGAGCTCTACTTTTCCATATTCTTTATTCTGGAGGGTTTGTCTTCAAATCCCTTTTACATTTGGGGTGAGAACTCCCAGGTATCTTTGCAGCATCCATATGCAAATGAGCTCCTTCTTCTGATGCAGAGCAATGGCAGATGAAGTTCAATGTGGAGAAATGCAAAGTAATGCATTTAGGTAGTAAGAATAAGGAACACGAGTATAGAATGTCAGGCGCAACTCTGGGTAAGAGCGAACAAGAAAAGGACCTGGGTGTACTGATAGATAGGACCCTGAAGCCGTCGGCACAATGCGCGGCAGCGGCAAAGAAAGCAAACAGAATGTTAGGCATGATAAAGAAAGGAATCACGAGTAGATCGGAGAAAGTCATAATGCCGCTTTATAGAGCAATGGTCAGACCACACTTGGAATACTGTGTCCAACATTGGTCTCCCAAGGATATAAAACTGCTGGAGAGGGTGCAGAGACGAGCAACGAAGCTAATAAGAGGTATGGAGAACTTGGAATATGAGGAACGACTCAAGAAACTGGGACTGTTCTCCCTTGAGAAGAGGAGGCTGCGAGGGAACATGATCGAGACGTTCAAAATGCTGAAAGGCATCGATAAAATAGAGCAGGAAAATAAATTATTTATACTGTCCAACGCGACACGGCAAGAGGACACGGTTTGAAGCTAAGGGGGGACAAGTCCAGGACAAATGTCAGGAAGTTCTGCTTTACACAGCGAGTGGTAGACGCCTGGAATGCTCTCCCAAAGGAGGTTATTAAGGAATCCACTGTGCTAGGATTCAAAGGCAAATTAGATGCACATCTCCTTACGAGATGCATAGAGGGATATGGGTGACTAAAACTACATCAGGTGTATACCTGACTGGGCCTCCACGTGTGCGGATCGCCGGACTCGATGGACCATGGGTCTGATCCGGAGATGGCAGTTCTTATGTTCTTATGTTCTAAGTCTTCCCTCTGCTGACCAGTGATGGGACATACACCTTCTCTTTGGAACTCCTTACTTAAGCATTGGTGACTAGAAATACAGTATTATATTCAAAATTTAAAGCAAGCCTTAAGAGCCATCTCTTTTCAACTACTTTTGATAAGTGGTATAACAAATTTAAACTTGGAAACTTGGATTCATTATCCACCTAGCTCTCAGTTATTGCTTACTCATAGTGTCTTCTCTTCTTTTTGTACGTCTTCACTATACTTAACAATCTATCTGTTTATATTTTTTCTTTCTTGGTTGTTTTTTTTGTTGTTGTTTTTTTTTTAAAATATTTATTTATAGAATTTTATAATATTACCAAGCATATACATCTTGTACAGCAAAGTGCGGTCAAAACATAATAAATTGAGTCCAAAATTGAAATGTGAAATGTAAGTAATGCACAATTAAATTTTAAAATAAAAATACATAAAGTAAAGATAATCTAATTTGATCACACACTAGTCCTCAATAATTGGATCCAAGATTTAAAGAGTAGAACAAAATAAGTTAAATAAAGTTATCAGGAAAGCCATGTCTACTGCAGTACAGAGAGCTAAATTTCCTTAGGCTCAGTTATTCCCTTCTCAAGACGTTTCATTGAGAGAAAACTTATCAGATGAGATGGCTCTGTGAAAATGTACTTCACGGATAAGTATCTAATTACACATTTACATGGATATCTCAAAAAGAAAATACCCCCTATTTGAGTCACTCCAGGTTTCAGAAGTAGAAATTTTTTTCTTCTCTTTTGAGTCTCTCTAGAGACATCAGGAAAGATCTGAATATGATGTCCCAGGAAGTCCTTGGATCTATTTTTAAAGAAAAGTTTTAATATCCAATCCTTGTCTGGAGCCAAGGCCACAGACAACAGGAGAGTGGCTGAAACAGCCAATTCTCTATCAGATTGTTCCAGAATTGCGGAAATGTCCAATGGTCTATCCCGGGGTTCCTCAACTTTTTCTTCTTCTTTGAATGGGGACTTGGTGGGAAGATAATACACTCTTGTAAGAGGAGGTAAAGAGCTTTCAGGAATTTCCATTATTTCCATAAAGTAACGTTTCACCATTTCTCTAGGGGAAGTTGACAAGATCTTAGGAAAATTTATAAATCTCAAATTGTTAGCTCGACCATTGTTCTCCAGAGCTTCCAACTTCCTCCTGAGAATTATATTATCTTTAACCAACAAGTCTTGATTTTGTTTTAGTGATATTAGCTCTTTACTTGTATTTTGTGTCTTTGTTTTTAGCTGAAATATGTCCTGTTTATCAATTTTATTTCTCCTTTCTGTTCTTTTAATTCTTTATCCAAACTTTTTATTTGAGGATTTAAGGAATTCCCCAAATTCACTACCAAGTCCCATTGTGCTTCAAGTGTGACTTTAGGAGGTTTCTTTCTTGTTTTTAATGTATTTCCTTTATTTGTTATAAACCGCTTTACAACTCTTTGTGAAAAAAAAAAAAAAAAAACATAAACCTTGGGCAGGCAAATTAGAAAAGGAAAGATCTCCAATCTTTCCTTCTTGCTGGATTCTTAATTTATACTGTTTGTGCTTCCAGTGAAATGTTCCTCACTGACCAACTGCTAAGTCACTGCTCTCAAGGGATTGGTCCACATAATCCCTAAACCTATGGAACCATTGCTTGTTCCTATCTCTGGTATTGGGGTCATAACTATCTGAGGAAACCATCAGTAGAGTGTTCTTCCCTGGTGCTTCTTTCTCTTGCAGTTTATCTAAACTGCTATCTCTGCCACAGTTATCTGTTCTCCAACACATTACTATTAGAAATATATATTCATGTAAATTGAAGTGCCTTATTAAAAGTTCATTTTACCTTATTCACCCAAATTCAACCTTTTGTGTAAACTCAATACCATATTTTAATACCAAATATATTTGCTCAATTTACTCAAATAGCTATTCACATCAGCCTCCTTTCTGACCTCAAGGTAGTTGAATCAACCCATATGACCTGTAGACTGTTCTATATATGTAAACAGTTCTAATTCTATTATCAGCTTACCATTAAACATGCAACTTTAACCTTTACAGAAGAATATAGTGTAGTAGTAAGCAAAAGATCTCAGGCTTTCCCCGCATGAGTAATTTATCATTTTTTGTTAACTTGAAATCAAAGAAATGCAATGATAGCTGACTGGCAATTTAATTGTCTTTTCCCTACTAGTTACAGCTAATAAAATTTTGTTCCAGCATTGCGTGGGCATTAGAAGACATTGTATCCAGTTTTTTTAAAAAATTTCATCCCCAATACATATTGTCCAGAAAGAGCAGGAGAGGTGCTGTTATAGACTTGAAGCTCATTAGGGAATATAAATTTTCAAGCCCACTCAAATTGAACCCATACCAGTGACATATCTGTTCAAGGTGCATGTGTTGTGTATATGCTCCCTGTCTGCATTTCTCTCCCTTCTCCCTTCAGCCCTCAGTTCACAATCTGACATGTCTCCCTTCCCTTCCTGACCCTGCAAAGTTATGTTGTTCCCCCACCCCCCCACCTCCTCCCTGGCCTGTGTCTTAAAATCCAGTCTTCATTGGGCAGCAGCAACAGAACTCATGGCTCCTTCTGACCACCACCAGGACGTTCTCTCTAAACCATCCCACTCCTTCTGACACAACTTCCATGGCATCAGTATACAACACTTTCCAGCTATCGCCCTTTTGTCTCATTTCAAAAAAGGTATTTGATGTCATATATTCCTGAGAATTATTAATTACCTTAAGGCAGATGAGAGATCATTGAAGAAAGACATCATATTTGGGAAGATTGAAGGAAACAGGCAAAGAGGACGTCCTGCAACTAGATGGAGACACCTATGTGGATGATGTTGGAGGACCTTGTTGGACCAGCACAAAACCAATTTATTTTTGGATCTGTAATTCATCAGTCACTAGAACTCAAACCCGAGTCGATGGCATCCAACACACACATATTGAAGCTTAATATTAACAAAACAATAAAGCAAAATACACAATACGTATATACGACATCAAAACTGTTTCTCAATAATTTCTCTAGCAGTGTAATTTCCAGCCTTAGGAGGCACACAGGGCAGACACCACCTGACCCTTTCTACCAAGCCTTCTGTTCCAAAACTTAAATCAAATATGTTGTTGATCCATATGAACAAGCTGTGAAAGTCTATGGGATCTATTTAGCTAGGGGGCTGTTGTAAAAACACCTTTGCAAACTCATTCCGTCAAAGTCTTGGGTTAACCACGGCTACTTTGCCCTCATTATTTATAACATAGAAAACGGAGACTATCTATAGATTGCAATCACCACTGCTTTCATTAATCATTGTGGGCCAAATTCATGTTCATAGCCAGATTAACTACTTTTTCTTGCATAAATACACAACTGTATGCTCTGTTGGAGCTGATTTCTTCCTGATGCTACAAAATGGAGTGGTTTCTAATGAAATACTATTCTGATCCTAAAGGGAGCAGAAAGGGAGATGAGACCATCCAAAAAGATGGTCTTTGATCTGTGCTGGTCTCTCTTAAGCCATTTCCAGAACCTACCCATAGTCCAGCACCTCCAATCCCCTCCTGATGATCGTTCCCCATCTTCTTTACCTGCCTTGCCTATGATGCGCTCCCCTAATCTTTCCACCTTGCCTCTCTTACACAGCCTTCTTTCCCTAGTCCCTCTCTAAGCCCATCCTCTAGGTACCCGAATGGTGCCCATTTGTGTCCAATTACCCTATACAGTCATGGTCAGTCCCTGTTTTGAAAACAAAAAATACCTACTTCCCCTTTCAGATTTGACACTTAGGAAGGCACCCTCTAAATCTAGATCTTAAAGATATCAAACCAAATTGCTAATTCCCTGTACGTCAAAGCATGAAATAGGAAAAGGTAAAGACTTGGAATTAACTTTTTCCCTTAGAAATGTTTCCAAATGAACAGGATGCCTAAAAACCAGAAGGGCTTTCCTGATCAGTATGAAGACATTGAATTTAAAATTTCCTGGCACATTTCTAGGAACCTTTTGCTCTTCACTTATCTTGTTTGGCACACATCAAGGAAAACAAGAACTTTTAAAATGTGAAAGCTTTTTTCAGTCGTTGCTTTGTCAGGCTCTCAAACAAATAAGAAGGAATAAATTATTAAAAAATGAATAAGGACTAGACATTCTGTAGACAACCATTTGCACCAGCATCTTCCTGGTCCCTCTGGTGACGTTTAGATTTGGGGAGATAATATGTTTTCATTAAAGGTGGTAATGCAACACTTCCCACACATAAAGGTTAAATATTTCCTGCACAGCAAAGTTAGCCATTTTAGGAAAATGAATTAGGCAAAGATTATTTTTTCTTCTGGAGTTTTCCAATCTTTCAATCTCCCTAGGGTGATCTTGCATAAAACAGAATTTTATTCCTGAAGAGAAACAACTTGTTCCTCATAGTTTCCAGATGTCTGACAGCTCTTTAATGTCTGTTCCTGAAAAAGAACTTTTCCTTCCGCCCTTGTAACAAAATCATCCAAATCATCTCTATAACCTGTTATAGATATTTCTAAGCTGAAAACAGTCCTCTGCATTTCCTCAAGAATAATTACTTGAGGAAAAGGCAACGCACAAGACTGCACCACGCTTACAGACTAGGCAGGCAGGACCATATATTCCCTCTGTCTGGTCCAAAGCAGAAACTGATCCTTCAGCAGACACTTCTGAGTTGCTCTATAGGCCACCATTTTCCAAGGCTACCAAGGCAGCAAACAGACCAGTACGCTGCAAGAATAATTCCACCACTGTGACTTGTTGAATCTGGGTTCCATCTGTACATGGAGAGAGGAAAGCACCATTTTGGAAACAGCCACCTCCATCAGAACTTCCAGTCATGCTAAATTCATGGGTAAGATTGGGAGAGCTTGCAGTGAGGGTTTTGCAGTTCCCTCTAAATTCAGGTCGCTCTCATTTTTCACTATATCACACCCTCAACTGTACCAACAAGACCGAAATTTTTGTTTGTCTGATGAGTTATAAATTGATTTATCAGGTCTGAAATTGAAGGTGAGGATATGAGAAGATAACACCCTAATTTTATGCTTTCTCGTTATTTTTTCCTTCACCAAAGCACCTGATAAAAGTGGGCTAATATCAAGATGATTTCTCCAGTTAACTTCAAATTTTGGGCCAGTAAACCAGCTAAACTTTGGCCAGACAACTTGATATCTGGTTAAAAGTTAACCAATGACAAGGAAGTGGGGTGAGAAGTATGTCAAGAGTATAGTTATAATTTGCCTAGATTACACTACAATCTGTGCCATCCAGTTAAAATAACTGGCTATCTGGTTGAATATAAATCTTGTCCTGAAGTTTGTTAGCCAAAGATATCTAAGTAACTTAGGGCCCTTTTTACTAAAGGATGTTAAGCCTTTAATGTGTTGTTAGCATGTGCAAACAAGCTCTTTTTTAAACTCCAATTTTAGCAATTGTAAACCGTCCAGATATTTGTTTGATGATCGATATATCAAACTGTACAGAAACTTGGAAACTTGGAAATGCATTAAAGTGTTGCATGCACCAACTAATTTTAAAATATTTTTGGGAGGGGGTAGAGAATGAGCAGAGAATGGGCATGGAAGTGTTAACCGTCATACTTAAGACATGTTAACTGGCTAACATGGAGTTAATAAGGCTAATGCATTAACTCTAAGCAGGTACCAGTGCTACTGACGGCATTAGCACATAACCTGCAATAAAATACACATACACACACATATATATCTGCATAATATTATTATTTTTATGAAGTATTTTATAGAATCAATTTCAAGCATATACACTTGTATAGAATATCAAAACACTAAAATGGAAAAACTTATGACATGGCAACTAATTAGTAATTGATTCAAGACCTCAGTTCAGGTAAAGGCAAGTGATAACTGAAAAAAAGAACAGGAAACAGCATGGTGTCTATACTTAAAAGAAGGAAAAAAACCCCTATGGTAGACAATATAAGAAACCACGGGAGTAAAGTAGTGAACTCAAGGCTGGGCTTCCTTTATCTGGACAGAACTAGTCTGACCGGAGATTAGTTTTATTACTCAAAAACATAGAGGGGCTGTTTTGAGATGACGTCTAAGTCCGGATTTGGATGTTTTATGAAGTGCGTCCAAAAATCGGGTAGAGAAAATGGTCATTTTTGAAACCACAAAACGTCTCTTTTTTTTTTAAATTCAAAAATGACCTTTCTAGACATGTTCGCCCTTAGTGCATCTATCTTTTTAAACTATTTTCAAAAATTAAACATCTAAACAAAAAAAACGCAGAGAACAAGCTATTGACATGTAGGAGGGGCCAGCATTTGTAGTAGACGGCCACACGGACAACTCAGCACCACAGTGAAATTCACATCGTAGGCTTCACTCCTCACAGCAAAATCTTTGGGCAATCCCAAACCCCTGCCAAATAACATAGGGCACCACTCATCACTGCATTTTCTCTGTAACCAGGCCCTCTCTTTGGAATAGCCTTCTCTCTCATCTCAGATTAGAAACTTCTCTGGAAAAATCCAAAGCTCATCTGAAAATCTTCCTCTTTTGATGCCTTCAGCCAATGTTCATCCTTTACTCACTAATAAAAAACACAGAAGCGTGATGGAATAACCCATAACCAAAAAGCTCTTGCTAAATCAATGGCCTTTGTTTATATTTCTGTGTATTATACCTGAATGAAAATAAAGTTCATAAACTAAAAAAAAATAATAATAATTTTACTTATTCTACTCAGTAGCACATATAGAATTAAACACTTCATACTCATACCAAATGATTTTATATGTAGAAACGTAAATTAGAGATCCTCTGTGGAATGAACACAGAGGATCTCTAATCAGAAAATGATGGGTCTATATTGAAGGAACTAAGGCACGATACGTGTCCTGTATATAGACATTCAGTTGAGTTTGGGCTGGGGAGGGTTTCGATGGGCTGAAGTGAGCTTTGATGGAGACTCCAGTACAGTAGATGGAGCCTAAGCACACTACTGGGCAGGGCTTTGAGTTTCTGGCCCAGAAATAGCTCAGAAAAAAGACTATTTAAATTAAATTAATTTATGGAGCATGTATGGACCACTCGGGTCTTTATCTGCCGTCATTTACTATGTTACTATGTTTTTCTTTATAACTTGAATAAAATAGCCCTTACTTCCAGACGCACCTGCTTCAATAAAGGAACTATTTTTACCTCCTAGTAAGATAATTAGTCTTTTAAAGAAGATGGAGGAGCAGTCTAAATTATAGTACTTGAAATAGAAAGCACCATCAGGCCAGCAATTGTGATCTCTTTCAAAGCAGCAAAACAGTTATTATAGAAGGATTGTTGCATGTGAAGTCTGAAGGTTTCATGCAGAGACTTCTGGGCCGGCTTTTCATCATTATCAAGACCTCATCTTCAGAAAATGTCTTCTTGCGTTGTATCCCCTCATTCCTTCTTGGCATACAATATTGCTATAACCAATTCATTCAGCCTCCCCGCCAATGTTCCCTCTCTAAGGACTGAGTTGATGTAAGCACGAAAAAAATTCCATTCCATTACCTTGTGAGCACTTCGTACAGATAGAAACACAGATGGGCGCATACTATATACTCATGCAGAAAGAGTTGAAGGGAGGTTGTAAAGAATTCCATTAGCCAGGCTCTGCATGTTTTCATTTTTCATTTGCCTGTAGTTTAAACTATATGCTTATAGCTCCTCTGAATTTTACTCAGCTATTGGATGTGGTGACAGGTCAAAAACGCGCAAGACAATCGCGCGCAGACAAAATCGCGCAGACAAATAAGCGCTAAGACAATTGCGCGCAAGACAACCATTGGATGTTTAGCAAAGCTTCGAGAGAACATTGCCTCCAGTAAGACCACTCCTCTAAAACAAAGGGGGAGGGGAACAATTGGGGCACTTTTGAACCCAGCAGGAAATGACCCCTTTGCTGCACCAGCTGTCAGCCCAATAACTCTGTTCCTGGTGGCCAAAAGATCAAAACAATGCACAACAGAATAATACAACATACACTTCTCCCTCCGTAATCGCAGTTTCAGCAATCGCGGTTTTGATTATTTGCGGTTTTTAGCTTGCTGGCTCCTCCCCCCCCAAATTACATCAGCTTGCATAGAGAAATTAAAGTTTCAAGTTTCAAGTTTATTTATTATTTGATTAATCGCCTATTCCAAATTCTAAGCGATGTACAAATTGGTAAAATACATTATCTAAAATAGACATAAAATAGATCTACTTAGCCAGTGATATTTTCATGGTCTAATGTCTAGATAAAATTTCTATAGTACCATTTGCACTTTTGAGAGTGAGGGAAATTTTCTTATTCAAGAGTTCAGCCAATTTCTACGTATATCTTTGGCAAAATGGGCCCCATCTTAAGCTTATTAAAAAAAAAAAAACCTGAATCATATATGAAAGTTGTTTTTGCACAATGTTCCCTTGCTTAGCAATTTTAAGAAGGGATTGTTTTGGTAAGTCATATATTTGGCATGAGCAGAAAATTGACTGCAATTTTGCCGGATTGTAGCAATTGTTTTGACCCGATCCTTAAAGCAGCTCATACTGAGATAATGCTGCTTCTGACTAAATATCAGGCTGGGTGGCAGAGCATGAAAGGTCTTTCATATTATTCCTACACACATTGGCTCGTGATTTTGACTGTATCAGGAATGAACTCACGTGTATGAATTTGACTGGGATACACAGTCTGATCATTAATCTCAGTACTCTTTGTAGCAAACATGCTGAGGTCATTAATAGCCAGAGGCTCACTTGAGAATTAGCAATAAATTTGAGCCTACCATATCCTGGCTTAGGTATAAAATTCATTCTTCTCATGTCTTTATTAAAAATTGGATAAATCACTATTCTTTGCTCATCTCCAATATCCATCTAACGTTGGCAATAACGTCTCTTCTTCCTTGACCTTTTCTGAAACCAGGCTGAACTTTGGGTAGTTCTTGCTGAACGTATGATCGTAGCCTTCGTTGTATTATTTTCAGCAATATTTTGCTTGCATGTGGAATTAATGTAATCGTTCTGTAGTTGTTACAGTCCTTGGCGTCACCTTTCTTCAGTATAGGTATGAGCAGTGATTTTCTCCAATCAGTTGGCCATGTTTTCTCCTTTCAAATCTGTTGACACAGTCAAGTGAGGGCCATGATAGCATCTTCTGAGTCTTTGATTAATTCAATTGGAATACCATTGATACCAGGTGACATGTTTTTTTATAAAGCTTTAATTGTTGCTATGACTTCTTCTTAAAACATTGGGTTCTTCATTGGTATCAGTTTCCAGATCATTTCTCCAGTATATTCCTCGTTGCCTTTTTTGTATTGATTGGGGGGAGATTCTGTATAGGATGCCAGTCTCAGCAGCTGCCTATCAAGCGGCTGAGAATCATACACCGGCATCCTATCCAGAATCGCGTCTGTCCTAAGGGACAGACACCTAACCCCGCCTAACCACCATAATTCTCTATCGGCACCCATTTCACAGGCACCGGTTAGAGAATTGCCAAGGGATCCCTTGCTATCAGCTTACTGTGGCAAGAGAATATCCCTGCTGCAATCAGCTGAGATTTTAATGATGCCCAAACCAAAATTTGGACTTTTTTGCTAAAGATGCACAAAAGTTCAGTAGCAAACATGACCATATTCAAAACAGAAACACGTCTATGTTTTTGTTTCAAAAATGGCCATTTCATAGACATGCGTCTATCTTTTTGAACCATTTTTGAACAAAAAAATCCAAAAGAAAAACACACAAAACAAGTCATTAAGATGTAGGAGGGGCCGGCGGTTTTAGTATACTGGTCACACAGACATCCCAGCAGAGCAGTGGGGCACTGCAGTGAGCATCACATGAAAAGACACATGTACACATCTCACCACAGCCCTCTTATAATGTATAAACCCATCCAAAAGCTACTGGGCCCAACTGTACACCATATTAATAGCCCTTATGCCCACAGGTATCACCTATATGGAGGTACAGTGGGATTAAGGTAGGTTTTGGTAAACTTACATAATCCATCATAAGTGTAGTAGTTAGACTGGGATATAGGTCTGAGTTCCAATGTCTATGGTTGACCACACTGCCTAGTAGGCTACTCCAGGACCTGCTTGCTACTGTACGAGGTCTGGCCATAACATCTGAAGTTATGTATGTACTGTTTCATTCACATCTTCAGGGGATGGGAGTAATGACCACTGGGAGAGTGTGGAGGAGGGTCATGCCTTCATCTCTCCAGTAGGCATCGTGTCAGTTTGTCTACCCTTTTGGCGCCTAGGGCTCTTCAGCCAGGAGAAGAGACGGCTCAGGGGAGATATGATAGAGGTCTAGAAAATACTGAGTGGAGTAGAACGGGAAGATGTGAATTGCTTGTTTACTCTTTCCAAAAATATTAGGACTTGGGGATTAGTGCCTATGAAAAGGATCTGGGTTTCATAGTAGACAATATGATGAAACCTTCCGTCAAATGTGCGGCGGCGGCCAAAAAAGCAAACAGGATGCTGGGAATTATTTAAAAAGGGATGATTAACAAGACTAAGAATGTTATAATGTCTCTGTATCGCTCCATGGTGTGACCTCATCTGGAGTACTGCATTCAATTCTGGTCTCCTTATTTCAAGAAAGATATAGTGGCGCTAGAAAAGGTTCACAGAAGAGCGACCAAGATGGTAAAGGGGATGGAACTCCTCTCATATGAGGAAAGACAAACAGTTAGGGCTCTTCAGCTTGGAAAAGACTCAGCTGAGGGAAGATATCATTGAAGACTACAAAATCCTGAGTGGAGTAAAATTGGTACAAGTGGCTTGATTTTTCACTCCGTCAAAAATTACAAAGACTAGGGGACACTCGATGAAGTTACAGGGAAATGCTCTTAAAACCAATGAACATAAGAACATAAGAAGTTGCCTCCGCTGAGGCAGACCATAGGTCCATCCTGCTCAGCGGTCCGCTCCCGCGGCGGCCCATCAGGCCCATTGTCTGAGCAATGGTCTATACCAATGGGAGGAGATTTTTTTTCACTCAGAGAATAGTTAAGCTCTGGAACGCATTGCCAGAGGATGTGGTAAGAGCAGATAGCGTAGCTGGTTTTAAGAAAGGTTTGGACAAGTTCCTGGAGAAAAAGTCCATAGTCTGTTATTGAGAAAGACATAGAGGAAGCCCCTGCTTGCCCTGTATTGGTAGCATGGAATATTGCTACACCTTGGGTTTTGGCCAAGTACTAGTGACCTAGATTGGCCACTGTGGGCTACTAGGCTTGATGGACCATTGGTCTGACCCAGTAAGGCTATTCTTATGTTCTTATGACTAAGGAGCATGTGATGAAGCTACTAAGTAGTAGATTTAAAACAAACCAGAGAAAATATTTCTTCACTCAACATGTAATTAAACTCTGTAATTCATTGCCAGAAAAGTGGTGAAAGCAGTTAGCTTGGCAGGGTTTAAAAAGGTTTGGATAACTTCCTAAAACAAAAGTTCATAAGCCATTATTAAGATGAACATAAGAACATAAGCAATGCCTCCGCTGGGTCAGACCTGAGGTCCATCGTGCCCAGCAGTCCGCTCACACGGCGGCCCATCAGGTCCAGGACCTGTGCAGTAATCTTTTATCTATACCCCTCTATCCCCTTTTCCAGCAGGAAATTGTCCAATCCTTTCTTAAACCCCAGTACCGTTCGCTGCCCTATAACGTCCTCTGGAAGCGCATTCCAGGTGTCCACCACACGTTGGGTAAAGAAGAACTTCCTAGCATTCGTTTTGAATCTGTCCCCTTTCAACTTTTCCGAATGTCCTTTTGTTTTTTTATTTTCTGAAAGTTTGAAGAATCTGTCCCTCTCTACTCTCTCTATGCCCTTCATGATCTTGTAAGTCTCTATCATATCCCCTCTAAGTCTTCTCTTCTCCAGGGAAAAGAGATCCAGTTTCTCCAATCTCTCAGCGTATGAAAGGCTTTCCATCCCCTTAATCAGTCGTGTCGCTCTCCTCTGAACTCTCTCGAGTAACACCATATCCTTCTTAAGGTATGGTGACCAATACTGGACGCAGTACTCAAGATGCGGATGCACCATTGCCCGGTACAGATGGACTTGGGAAAATCCACTGCTTATTCCTAGAATAAGCAAAATAAAATCTGTTATACTCTATGGGATCTTGCCAGTTACTTATGATCTGGGTTGGCCACTTTTGGAAGCAGGTTACTATGCTTGATGGACCTTTGGTCTGTCCCAATATGGCAACTCTTATTTTCTTATATTTTAGGCATCAGAAGTGTGCATAATGTTATTCTGTGCACTTAAGTGTGCAAGAAGTGACTAGCTCTATGCACCTAATTATAGAATTGCCCTTCACATGTTTTCTTTAGTTCCTGCTTTCTAATAATTGTTTTTTTTGCGTTTTTCCATGTCTTGTTTGAGTCAAAAGTTGGGCTTTACATCTCAAGACTGAAAATCTTTCAATTTGCGATTTTCCTTAATTTGGTATCTACCAACCACAAACTTGGGCGCCGGTTACAGAATCCGGTCTTTAACCTCTCTAACCCTTTCATGTCTTCCTGGAATCAATCAAACTAATTATGCTTGTACAGCTGGTATAATGGGAGATTGCATCATTGAGCCCTAAGAAGTGAAGATCAATGAAAAGACAAAGGTGGAGAACCCTGGAACCTCTCTGCGCTCTGTTTATTATACAGCAGTAAAAGTAAACCCTATTCTATGCTTACACGATCAGCCTATTTATAGCTCTACACTTGTTTTTGGATCAAGTTATTTTTGAAACGGTCAATTCAAAACAGATTTTAATATAGAAAGCCACAAACACTGGAAATAAAGAGTATTGTTTAGGGTTTAAGAAAGGCTGAAAGACATTATGTAAGCTCTTTAAACAGCATTAATGTCTCAGATTTTGGTAAAACATTTTCTGGTTTCATCATGAATCATGAAGGGATTAGTTTGGGTTCTGTGTTTGCTCCATACAATTCCAAAAATAAGGACAGAGTAAGCCAAAATTAGACCTGATTACTTAATAAGCACTTTGTTTAAGATGTGTTTGTACCATATGAATAACAGACACCATTTATACATAGAGAATAAATAGGTGCTCTCAAAAGTGTTTAATTCTTTTTTTATACATCTGTGGTTAGTGGCATTTTTGCTTAGTTTTGTTTACCAACTAAGGATCAGAGAATTAATTGCATGTAAAGAGAGCATCCTGTTGATTTTTTCTCCTCTGATGGGTAAAACATCAAAGCATATATGATCCAGTTTTAGAAAACTGGTAAAAACGAGCTTGTTCAATCGATTTGTTAACTAAGAATCTTCTCAGCTCTGCTTACTCAACCAGTAACCCCTAATGAACTATATAGCTTTCATATTTCTTCATTATGTAAGATTGTATTGCTGGCTTTGATTGTAAACTCTTCGCTGACTTTGACTGTAACCTCTTCGCTGATTGTCCAGCACTTCTTGCTGTGAACCGCCTTGAACTTTATGGCTTTGGCGGTATATAAGAATAAATATAATAAGAATCAAGGAAACTCTTATATCTTGGCATCCCAAGTCCTCTAAATTTTCTTCACACTTCTACCTCTAACCCTCTGTTGTAGTTCCTTCCTATTTCTCCTACTGTAAACCGCGTCGAGCTCTACGAACGTGGAGATGGTGCGGTATACAAACCTAAGGATTAGATTAGATTAGATTAGATTATTATTATTAAATCCTTGAGTTTTCCCAAGTCAAGAAGTCATTTCAATAGCTATAGGATAATTTTCTTATAGAATTATCCCAGCACTGGGAAGGGAAGGCCCGCTATTCAGAAGACTAAAAGGTATGGGGAAGGGTCTGAATAGGTTTTGGGGGGTGGGGATGTTTGGGAGGGTGTCAGCAGGAGGGATTGGGTATCCCTCCTGTCATGGATGTTAGCATGGGTTTGGGGGTGCCGGCAGGAAGGAGTGGGCATCTCTCCTGCCGGCTGATTTGAGGTCGGGTACGGGGGTTCCCTGCCAAGGCCATTCTAAGCCAATCGTGGCAGGGGAATTTACACCTCCAGTATCAGCTGAGCGACAGGGACTCCCTAAAGCCACGATTCTGTAACCAGCGCCCAGAACTTGGGTGTCAGTTACAGAATCGCAGCTTTGGGGAATCCCTGCCGCTCAGCTGATGGGGGAGGGGGAATACCTCTGCCGCGATTGGCTGCTGCAGGCTAGCGGCAAAGGTAAGTGGCTGAAATGTAGCCCTGGGTTTCCTGGCCTACATTTCAGCCACCCATCTTGGAGCGATTCTGTAATCGGCGCCCTGGACTGATTGACAGGCCATCGGTGGTCGCTTTCAGTGCAACCACCAACTTGGGCACCGGTTACAGAATCCGGCCTTTCGGGCTTAAAATACTTTTTCATTTTTCTTAATTTTTTCAAAAATTGAATATGATCATGACCATGTAATGTTAATAAATTGCCTATCTCAACTCCCAAAATTTAGATTGAAGAACTAAGGGATGTTGATAACCAGAGAAAACTCCCTTTTTTGGAAATATAAAACACAGTTTTTGTAATTGTTTATTTATAACCTCAAGATTATAGAACATATCGAAGTTAATACAAGGTGAAAAGTATATATTAGCGGTATTATGCAATGACGTGTTTCAGTTCCCTGAAGCAAATAAAAACTGGCATCGGAACTGGAGAGTAAAAATTGTCAGGTAATTGTAACTTTGCACTAGTTGAAATTAAAATGATTATTCCCTTAGAACCTTAGGTCCTGATCCCTGTGCCAAATTTAGTTTAAATCTATTCAGTGGTTTCCAAGTTGTACTAAATATACAGACAATTAGATGCTCCATTGAACACAGGCTCTAGAATGTGTGTGTCAAAATTAAGTGGTTCTGTAATTAATTTGCCCAAATTAGGCAAGAACACAAGCAATAGAGAGGCAAACAGCTTTCTGAGACTTTTATAGAATATTTTCTTGTGATCCAGGGTTTAAGTTGTTGTGGTTGGGTGCCATCAACTCGTGCTCAAGTCCTAACGACTTGATGAATTGTGGATCAAAAAATAAATCTTTTTTTTTTTTTTTTTTTGCTAGTCCAGAAATGTCCCCATCCCCATGGTTGTTTTCAACGTGTCCAGCCTCTTCGCTTGGTTCTTTCGATCTTCCCAAACATGATGTCCTTCTCCAGTGATCTCTCTCTTCTGATGGTGTGACTATAATAAGACGGAGGCCCAGCCCGTTTCGCACTGATGGGCTTCTTCAAGGGTGATGATAAGATTTATAATGGTGCCAGTATAACGTTCATTTTTTGCTCAAAATTTCATTCAGAAGACTGCTGTTCATTTTGCCTCCGTCGGGTTCATGAGATAAGTGCTTTTTCAGTATTTCACATTAGAACAGAACAAAAATTATGTGAATACTTGTTATAAAAGATGCTGGTTATATTTATGCTCATTCAATAAGAAGAAAATTTGTAAATAGTCACAATTAGACTTAAAGTGAAAGTAAATCACAAAAGCATATAAAAAATTGTCTTTAAAAAAATAAAAATCAAGGGTTTTTGACCAGTGATGATACCCACCCTGAAAATGTTGTGACTCCTTTGAATTCATACCATTCAGAAGTAGATGTTTCTTGTACCACTTAGCCTTGGCTATTAACTTTTGTTTTAAATGCTAGTTTTGTTGTTTTGGTTCCTTACTAATACTTGGACTCTTTAGCCTTAATGAAAATGCATTGCTTCAAGCAAGGCAACCTAAATACCTGAGGTGAATCTATTATTAGCTTGGACTTTGTGGCCATTCTATTTAAGGACTTCACCACTCCCGTACTGGCTTCTCAAAATATCATCCTTTTGTTTGCTAACCTCCCAACCTACAATTTTATTATGACTGCTATAGGGAACAACTTCAGGAAGTTGACATTTCTTGCGCCTCTACTCTCATATCACTCTTTCATAGAAAAGGAGGTGGCGGAGACAAAAACTGTGAAGGAATTCATAAACATCATGGGATTAATTGTGAGAGGATGGAGCACCTTGGTTCAGGACAGCATGAAATAGCTTTTAAACTAATGAGACAGGATCAGAATATGTAACACTAACTAACCTTACTGGGCAAACTAGAGGGGCCATTTTGGTCTGTATCTGCTATCATCTACTCCATATCAGCTGCTGCATATATTCCAAAGGACACGTCTTGTCATCTACAGGAAAGTGCGCCTGAAATGAACATTTATTTATTATTTATTTATTTTTAAGATTTCTATACCGTTTTTTTCCAAAACGGTTTACAAAAAGTTACATTCATAAAGTATTAAAAAGTAAGAACAAAATAGGTACAAAAACAGACAGATTCAATCTTTACATAAGGTCAATTGCTCAAAGAAATGCTTCAACAAATAGTTGTGTTCTTAACATTTTCCTGAATGAGTTCCTGCCTCTACATTTTCGAACTTGGCCAACAAGGCTATTCCACAGCTTAACTCCTGCACCATGTAAAAGTCATGACATTCGATTCCACATTTTTAGGATTAGCGTTCGTTTTCAGCACTGCTGACCTTTTGGAGCGCAATGATCTTAATGGTTGATACCCAGACATCAAACTCTTAAAAAATTCAGGAATCGTACCATTTATTTCATATGATATTTTGACCAACTTTGTTGATGATCCTAGGTGCATGGCTAGACAAAAAGCATATTGAACTCTGTGTTGATGCAAAGAGTACTACATAGGTGACCTGTGAACCTTCAGACTAGGAAACCCCTCTTCCTGCTTCACTACATACTTTCATACCTTGTTAAAAAGAGTCGTTCATCTGTTCTCTGTTTGAGCTAAAATATTTATAGGAGGAAACCAGGTAACTCATTTTACTGTATGAAACACGTATTGCAGGATATGAAAGAGAATGTTTTTGGTGATGGTTGCTATCTGGTGAAGTCAGCTCCTTGGGGCAATCAGAGCAGAAAGAGATTATAGGAAATTTTGTAAGTTAATGAAGAATTTTCTTGTTCCCTGTGGGAGGATGATGAACTATGAGAGCCTGTGGGGGAAGCAATGTTGAATTGTGGTTTGTTTGTGTGTGACAGACTTTTATGAGTGTTTTATTGGAAAACACTTTGTTTCTTATTTTTGGATGACATTTGGGGGTATATAAAAGTTTTAATAAGGTAAAAGTCAAGTCAAGTTTTCTCTTTTCTGAAGGAAGCAGAGCTAAAAAAGTTCTCTTCGGAAGGACTGAAAATCATTTGCCCTGAAGCATAAGCTGCACACTGAGCCAACAGAAAGTGGGAGTATGAGAGAAATGCTTTTCTGTACCTTTCTCAAAGGGGGAAGGGCAAGAAACAGAATTTAACAGCCACACGTTGTTCTCTTTGGAACTACCACCTGTTAAACCTATCTGATATGGACCGTATTAGCACTTGCCAGAGTCTAAATCAGACGTGGGCAACTCTGGTCCTCGAGGGCCGGAATCCAGTCGGGTTTTCAGGATTTCCCCAATGAATATGCATGAGATCTATTTGGGGAAATCCTGAAAACCCGGTTGGATTCTGGCCCTCGAGGACCAGAGTTGCCCATGTCTGGCTCTAAATGGTCACGAATGGTAAAGATAAATGTTACTTTGTTTTTTGCTGAATATGAAGTAAAAACAAATAAAACAAAGGAGTTTGCTCGGGCCACATAGGTCCCACTTCCCTCAGCAACAAATATCTGATTAATTGCAGCCTGTATCCTGATACTCGTGCACTGTTTCCAGGCATGACATCAAACATGACCCGTTATCTTTAATGCTATGCAGAAATAATTTTTCTGCTTTTTTACTATTTTGGGGTTGGCTCTACAGCAGAATAAAATGGTTCATGGTGTGTTCTTCAAAATTCTTCAAAACAAAATCTGCGCTGATGACTTTTTTATATATAAAGTACTCCCCCCGATATTCGCGGGGGTTACGTTCTCAGGGTGACTGCGAATGTTGAAAAACCGCGAATATCGGAAGAGTACTGTAATCGGCAGTCCCCTTCCTCCTCTCTTGCTCCAGCCCTGCCTGTTTTTTGAGGGGGGTTTCTGGAGCTCAGCGCCCCCAGCGTGAGCTGTGCCGCTTACCTGGTCACGGTTCTCTTAGTCGGCGGTGTTGCGCGTGAGCAGGGAGACAGCTGGAAAAGCAAACCCCGGAATCTGAATGCAGGGACTGCGAAGGATGGGAGAATGCACCACAGAGCAGGAGAGGGGCTGAGCTACTACTACAGAACAATTACAAAGGGAGGAGGGTTTTAAAGAAAAACAACCCGTGAATTACTGAGTCCGTGAAATCAGAACCGCAAATTCGCGAGGGCTTACTGAAACTTTCAGAGCAAAGCTTGCCTAACCTGTCCTATCAATCTTCACCCCACAGCCAGTCTTTTTCATGATATCTATGTATAATAAGCATGCCTGAGATAAATTTGTATACACTAATCTCATGCACATTTAGGGGTAAATTCTATAAATGGTGTTTAAAAAATGTGCACAGAAAAAAAGTGCAATTCTATAAGTCTCACTTAAAATTAGGCACGGTTTATAGAACAGATCTTATGCCCAGGAGCTAAGCCTACCTTTAGGCGCAGCCATTTGCACCAACAAAAACGTTGTGCCAATACTCGTGCCTAATGCCCTTATTCTATAATTAAGCATATAACTTAAAAGAACACTCCCATTCCACCCAACCCGCCCATTTCATGCCCCATTCTTTTATTTACGTGTAAACTTTAGTTGCAGATCCTACATCTAAATTTACGCGCATAACTTGTTGTTTTTTTGTTTTTTTTTAGTTCAATAATTTTTTATTGAGTATTTTTAGAAAATACAGGAAGCAGTTCAAATACATAAGATCAAAATAAAGCTTTCTGTATAAAGAACCTACAAATCTATATTCAACTATAGAGGAACATAACAGTAAGAAAGGTTCCTACTATTAGAACTGCATGTGAAGAATATATAAGAAAAAAGTGAGGGAAAAAAACAAAAAAAGGGTGAATAGGAAGAAAAAGTAGAAAGGAAAAGGAAAGAAAAGGAAGACAGGAGTGTCTACGGAGCAGAACGTACATAGGTATCCAGGAATGACCAAGGTGATTTGTTAAGCTTCAAGTTCATGGGGGTTCTGGATGCATTTTTTTTTCTCATATGCATAGGATTCAAATCTATGATACATACACAGAGAGTTCCACCAAAAAGTATAGTCTAATAATGGAGATGATTTCCAATTTTTCAGAATGTGCATGAGAGCAGTCACAAACATGGTATCAATGAGTTTAGGAGGACAATTTGATTGTGCAAAGCAGGGATGTTGAGAGCGAAGGATTACAATGTCCATAGAGATCTCTTCCGAGAAGTTAGTAATAGATTGTATGGTGATCCAAATGCGAGTCCAAAAGGAGCGGACTAGCGTACAGTGAAAAAGCATGTGGTCAAGAGTTCCCACTTCTTTTAAACAGTTCCAGCAAACAGAGTCTTGTTTTAAGTTGGCTTTCCACATGCGAATTGGAGTCCATACTGCATGCCACATAATAAAGAACATTGATTGTGAGACTCTGGAAGATAAAAGTGGGCGATTTGTTGAAGACCAGAAAAGTTCCCAATCAATGTCAGAAAGCGGAGTAGTGAGTATAGTTTCCCAGTGTTTCATAGAGTGGGGAGAAAAAGTGAAGGAGTGATCTCTTAAAATACTATAAAAAAGAGATATCGCCTTGCCTTTTAGTAGAGACAGTACAGACCAATGATGAATAGTATATATGGAAGTCATGAAGTCAAAACGTATATGCACAGAAGACAGTACCTCAGTGAGTGAAAGCCATTGTGAATAAACAGAAGGAGGTAGCGAGTATGTAGAGCAAATTGCATCAAAAGGAACAGACACAGTTGGAGTAGACAATTGATGGGCAAACCATAGACCCGCCCGCTGCCATCGTTTCCATGAGAGGGATTTACCATGGTTTTTGATTTTAGAATTATTCCAAAGGGACATGAGTGGACTATCATAAATTGAGATCTCAGCCAATTTATCTAAAAGATGAAGAGCATGTTGCGTTGAACTCAACAAAGAGTACCTTCTCAAGTGTCTGGGAATTGACACCGTTAGTAGGCAGGAGGTGTGTAAAGGCTTGCATAAAAAGCACTCCATTTCAAACCAGGCAGGAGGATCTTGGAGAGAGGAGTCAGTGAGCCAGTAGGCACCATATTTAGCTAGTGAAGCAATATAATAATGATAAAAATCCGGAAAGTTAAGACCACCGTTAATCTTAGAGGCTTTTAGCTTGGCGAGAGCAATTCGAGGTTTTTTCTTGTTCCAAATGAATTCAGATAGCTTCCTATTTAGCCATTGAAAAAATGACTTTCGGCATAGAAGAGGAAGCATAGAGAGAATGTAATTAATTTGAGGGGCCAAAGTCATTTTGATGGATGTTATTCTACCCCACCAGGATAAAAAAAGTGGAGACCATCTAGATGTAGTATTTAGAACTATATTTTTGACTTTGGATATATTAAGATCTTGAGCATGAACCGGATCTTTATGTATTAAGATCCCCAAGTATTTCACAGCTTCATGCGACCATGAGAAGGGAAAGTGAGCTAGATCTGAGGGGAGAATATTATCATTCAGAGGGAAGATCTCTGATTTCTCCCAATTGATAGAATAACCGGAGAGGAGGGAATATTGAGTGACAATATGAATAAGGTGAGGAAGAGAGACTAGAGGGTTCCTAAGAAAGAATAAAACATCATCGGCATATGCTGCTAATTTGAAGTCTCTATTAGAGGAGGGTATGCCTTTAATTAAGGGGCATTATCGGATAGCTGAAAGGAAGGGCTCCAACACTAAATTAAATAGTAATGGTGAGAGAGGGCAGCCCTGTCGAGTACCTTGCATAACTTGTAATCAGTTCTAATTAGTGTCAATAACTGCTTGTTGAAACACTATTTATTGGTGCTAATTAACCTATTAGTCAATTAACTTACACCTGCAAATTGAGTATGCACCCAAATTTGCATGCATAATTATCGTTCCTGATCATTTTTTACCTACCTTTCAGTCAAAGGCTGTGCTCAGAAAAGATTCATTAACCGATTTCCGGGGATCCTGAACTGGGCCAAATGGTTAGATATCAACCTCATATATGCATTTTAGAAAGCTATTAAAACCCCATCTGTTCTCAAAATTCTTGAAATACTGATGTGAAACTATTGTTAACTCATTGATGCCAATATTCTATCTATTGTAGCTCACTGACAATGGTCAGCCCATCTCTTTTGTAAACCGCATAGAACCGAAAGGCTTTTGTTATTGTGGCTATCCTAATAACCTGTGATGGCTATGGAGGCAAAATCCCTATTCTGTTTGTACCAAAACCTATGAGAGTTCACTATTCTAAAGATGCAAGAGACATATTCAAAATCCTGGTAGTATACAGCAGATTTTTTTTTTAAAATGATATATTTCCAGGGTCTACCCAGGGTAAAAAGCATATAGTCTAGATTAAGTAATGAATACACGGTTACAGACCTCTTCTGAATAATGATTTATAAAAAAAAAAAAAAATGGTCAAGTAAACGTCAGAGTGTGATTTCTATAAACCTTGTCTTAAGATAACTGATAGAAAGAAGCAAGGTGGTTTAGGGATAAAAGTGACATTACTAGAGACTGCACAGTTTTTCCTCAGTATATATAGCTATAGTCCAGGCTTATCCAAGTTTAGGCCTCAAAGGCCCAAAGATACCAGATTTTCAGGATATCTCAAATGAATATATAATGGAGAGAGTAGGCATGCAAACCTCTCTTATGCATATTCATTCGGGATATCCTGAAAACCTAGTCTCTTTCCAGCCCTTGAGTACTGAATTTGGGACCTTATCAGGGGGTTAAGTGAGATAGGGTTGGGTTTCATAGATAAGGTATTTACTGTGTGTAGGTGTGTGTCCTCTATTCAAAGGAGCATGGTTTTTGGTACTGTTGGCTACATCATATTGGAGACGGTAGTGGTGAAGTGGTAGGGATGGGATAATTGTGTAATAGTAGGACACTATTGGGGCTTGCAAGACATGGGTAGCTTGGGGTGATAGGCGGGTTAAAGATAATTTGGTGAGGCATCATTAAAAGAGGAATAATTCAGGGTGGTTGGGGAGATTGGGGGGGGGAGAAAGATACGTGATTGCAAGGAAGAGGGTGTGGTAAGTGAAGGGAGTATAAGTGAATGAAAGAAAGGAGGGATATAGAAGGGTGGGCGATGGGAATAGTTCCCTTGCTTGGAACTGGTTGTAGATAACTTATATAAGCAGCAATTAATATGCTTTCAGTCCAGTATTTTTTTCTTCAGCTGTAATTTTTTCTTTTAAAATGGAATAATATTCGCCTCTCTTTGAAATCATTTATATTTTTTTTCTTTTAAACCTAGGTAATTTTCTCAGGTTTCTTATATCTAGAACATTTTTTCACAAATTCTGATTCATTCCAAATAGTTTTTTTTTCCTTTGCACAGAAATAAGTCAACCCAATGGAACAATCCTTCCAGTTCTTGGTCATGTGATCTAATCCCATTTTTTTTATAAGTAAAACCAGCCTTCCCTCACCATATCTAAGTCCTATTTGCCACTCTAATGGTCTAATATGGATGTGCTTTTTCTCTCTACACAACTTAGCACAAGCTCTTCCTTGCTACAGGTCACTGGACTCTCTGATGGCCTTCCGAAGAGCAGTGAAGACCTTCCTTTTCTGCTAAATCTGCCATCAGCAGATAGACTCCTTTTGTCAAGCTTCCTTCTACATGCTCTTTGATTGTAACCAATCATGTCCATAAACTGACCCTGTGAATGTCCTAATATACCTGTTCTGAGAGTCTGGAGGACGGGATAGAAATCAAAATCAACAAATAAGCATTGTTGTTACAAGTCGGCTTGATCCCTCTTCAGAAAATCAGCAGGTTTCCAGCACATGATAATACCCCGGCACTCTCGGAGACATAGTAACATAGTAACATAGTAGATGACGGCAGATAAAGACCCGAATGGTCCATCCAGTCTGCCCAACCTGATTCAATTTAAATTTTTTAATTTTTTCTTCTTAGCTATTTCTGGGCAAGAATCCAAAGCTTTACCCGGTACTGTGCTTGGGTTCCAACTGCCGAAATCTCTGTTAAGACTTATTCCAGCCCATCTACACCCTCCCAGCCATTGAAGCCCTCCTCTGCCCGTCCTCCAGCAAACGGCCATATACAGACACAGACCGTGCAAGTCAGCCCAGTATTGGCCTTAGTTCAACATTTAATCTTATTTTCTGATTCTAGATCCTTTGTGTTCATCCCACGCTTCTTTGAACTCAGTCACCGTTTTCCTCTCCACCACCTCTCTTGGCAGTGCATTCCAGGCATCCACCACGCTCTCCGTAAAGTAGAATTTCCTAACATTGCCTTTGAATCTACTACCCCTCAACCTTATTATGTCCTCTGGTTTTACCATTTTCCTTTCTCTGAAAAAGATTTTGTTCTACGTTAATACCCTTCAAGTATTTGAACGTCTGAATCATATCTCCCCTGTCTCTCCTTTCCTCTAGGGTATACATATTCAGGGCTTCCAGTCTCTCCTCATACGTCTTCTGGCGCAAGCCTCCTATCATTTTCGTCGCCCTCCTCTGGACCGCCTCAAGTCTTCTTATGTCCTTCGCCAGATATGGTCTCCAAAATTGAACAAAATTGAGACCTGCCACTACACTGCTACACTCATACCTGCTTGCTCCAACCTCCCAGCTTTAATTTCTGTTGACTATACTGTATATGGTTTTCACCCCTTGAGCTTTGCCCATTGACCAACTCACTCATCTAACATGCTAGCCAACAGCCCTGCAACCCCAAAGCCTGTTTGCCTCTATTATGCAGATGTCACACATTTGCAAACTGCTGGGTTCGCAGTCTTGTTAACTCCAGGCCACGTTCTTTGCTCCAATACTCCTGGCACTCTAGCCAAATTCTTCCAACTACTACCACCAAACCTAATAACTCAGGAAACTCCAGCCCAGTACATTGGTATCTCCGGCACTGCCACAGCGCTCAGCTACCCTGCAGTACTGTGACTCTACTGAACCACCCCATGTTTTCTTACTTCTCCTTCCCTCCATTTGCTAGTGCTTCAGTTCAGGACGGTAACAATGAACAATTTTTAATTTGCAGCAACCAAGAACTGGAATTCCTATAATCATTTTATGCTGACCTCAATGTCTAGGTTGACGAGCTCGGAGGATGTGGAATTTTTCCATAGTTCAGATTTAGATTCTGTTACGCAGCCACTGAACTTCAGTTTGGCAACACTTCCAGTACTCTTAAGTACAAGATAAGATTAATATTAAACAGTTAGACAGTGGTGTACATCTTTTGTAAAAATGTATAATTCTCTCAGAAACTTATGACTATGAAATAATCAAACCGCTCTGATTTGTCAAAAGATGGATCATTCTATGGCATTTCTTCTCCTACCACACAACTGTGAAGACATTTGATGCCCTTTGTACTGACTCAGTGAATAGGAGATGTCTGTTTTACAATATATCCAAAAAAACTAGCAGTTATTTTTAGCTATGAATTAGTAGTGGAATAAGGACATATTAACAAAGCACAGTTTTTTCTTCTAGAATTTGCTCTTTTGTACATTGAAAGCTTGGTTGTCTATTCAAAAAAATATTGGCTTCCCTTATACATTTTCACTCCTTATTATGGAATCATTTCCTGTGGATTGGGGAAAGAATAACTAATAGTTTTCCAGTATCTTTTGTAAATATTTGACTAACAAACTTTTCTTGAGGCACATGGATTACAAGGGGTCACATGTACCAACAATTTTTCCTACTAATACAAAGGGGCCTATATAATAAAAATCACGATAAAACTATTATGGTATGGGAGTCACTAAAACGGTTATGAATGCCACAATATTACTTAAATTGTGATGCAGTGAATTTCAGTATGTGTGCATAGTAACCTGAATATGCAATCACTAAAAATCACCAGAATGTTCCATAGCATTGGGAAAGATTATTATGCATGCTCAGTTCTCCTTTCCTCTTGCATCCAGCTCCAATATGTACCAATGTAAATCTAGAATTAAGAGTTGATTGTTGATTTAATACAACAAATATCAATTAAGAAGGAACAGAAATGCAATCTTCTATAAGAAAAGAAATAGAAGGAAGATAACATTGGTGCTTCCCTGAATTATCCAATCACAGTCTCACACCTCCCAAGGGCCAATGTGAAAAACAATGTTTTTAATGCTGCTTTAAATCAAGCACAGTTGGTTTCCCATAGGGGGGGGGGGGCCACTGAAAAGTTCTCAGCCCAACCAACAAAGTTGGGGCAGTCTATCTGTTGGAAAAATTCAGAATGAAAAAAGTGGAAAATCACTGGACTAAGGGCTCCTCACGCTAAATGCTAACGCCTCCATAGAGCTTGCGTTAGTATAGCGCACCTTAGTAAAAGGAGCCCCAAGTGTACAGACCTCAATGGAGACTGCCCCAACTTTGTTGGTTGGGTGGAGAACTTTCCAGCAGCCCCTAGTATTAACTTGGAGGGGGATGGTTTTTCATTCATGTGGACCTACATAAGAAAAGGCAGTGTATCTAGTTGTGTATTGTTGGAGGGAGAAGAGGGGTCAAAAAGTCAACTAGTTTTTATATTGGGAGTCGTAGGGCACAGGGCGTTGTAAGGATGCGTAAATTCACATGGGTTACTAGTGTGAAGGGTTTTAGGAATTAAAGCTAATACTTTGAAACAAACCTTTTAGGAGATAGAGAACAATGACTTTTTTGGGGGGAGGAGATAAGTAAAAAGAAAATTTGATCAGATCTGCTTAAGCCTGTGAGAAACCTAACTTCAGTATTTTGTAAAAGCTATGGTTTATGGATAGACTGTTCAGATAAACCAAAATACAGGGATCAGCAATAGCCTTGATGGCTCTAGATAAGATAAAATAAAGTTTTACTTAGCAAATTTGTCAAAGTGCATAATAAGATCTAAGGATTGAAGAAAAATGAGATTTGAATATTAAAATGTTTTGAATGTGATGCCTATCCATCCTGCCGGAGACATTAACCCACCCCCAAGACATCCCCCTGCTGGCACTGAAAATTAGTGGTTGGCCCCAAATCAGGTGATTTCTGGCTGCAAATATCTTATGTGCACAACTGGTTCCAACAAGTTTGCCAAGACGCTTGATTAAGGTGATAACCTAGACCAGTGGCTCACAACCCTATCCTGGAGGACCATCAGCCAGTCAGGTTTTCAGGATAGATAGCCCTAATGAATATACATGGAGCAGATTTGCATGTCTTTCACCTTCATTATATGTAAATCTCTCTCTTGCATATTCATTAGGGTTATCCCAAAAACCCGACTGGCTGGTGGTCCTCCAGGATAGGGTTGGGAAACACTGATCTAGACTTTAGAGTTTCAAGTTTATTAGGATTTTCTATACCGCCTATCAAGGTTATCTAAGCGGTTTTTACAATCAGGTACTCAAGTATTTTCCCTATCTGTCCCGGTGGGTTCACAATCTATCCAACGTACCTGGGGGTATGGAGGATTAAGTGACTTGCCCAGGGTCCCAGGGAGCAGTGCAGGGTTTGAACCCACAACCCCAGGGTGCTGAGACTGTAGATCCAACCACTGCGCCACACACTCCTAGAGGTAGATAATATGTTCTAGAGATTGATGGTGCAGAAGTTTCTTGAATTCTTAGAACATCTATAAGATATTTTCTGAACATCTCTTTTGAGAATATATTTGGAATTTTAGGAAAATTAATTGGATAAAAATTCTTATTCCTCCAAACATTTTCAATATTTCAAGTTTGTTGAAGAAACAAATTGCCTTATGTTCTCTTAGGCTTCCACGGCTGGCATCATGCTTGTTGCATATAACCCAGCTTCACTGGGAGAACATTTTTTAATTCACTATAGAATTTTTTCATTCTATGGGAAAACGAGGCCAATGTATTTTCCCACCAAAATTCAAATTGGTGACCAACGGACTTTCCTGCCTCATTCACCTCAAGCCCCAGCCAATCAGATTTGAGGACCCACTATATATAAAGACAAACTGTAAACCTCACTGCATACCCTAAAGAAAGCCACAGCCTGATGGCTGAAACATCTGTTGGTTCTTGGTTGGTTAGAGAAAAAGATTGTGAGCAAAAAGGGATACAGAGGGGATGGTTTGGGGGTTCAGAATTTAGAGTGGCAAGAGGGGAAGAGAAATGGGTTAGGGCTTGGGCAGGATGGAAAAAGGGAGGTGGGAGTAAAAGAAGGGGTGTTGGGTTGTGTGAGACGTTCTAGACACAAGAGTAAAGGGATAAGGGCAGAAAAGACTATAGGGTGGGGGTAGGATTATGAAACAGGAGAGGAAGAGAAAGTAGAAGGAGTGAAAGAACCCAGAAAATTGAGATAAGTACACTGCTTTATTTCTGTCTTGTCAACACATGAACAGCACTTCATTTTTGGGCATTGGAATTTGTGCAATGATTGAGAAGTAGTTGACATAAATACATGTGGGGCAGAACTCCACATTGCGGTCTCTTCAACAACACCCTCTGAGCACAATTATACGCAGTTATAGGGGATTTAATTATGCTTAAATGTTGAGTGTTTTTTCTGTTTTTTGGCTTTGAATATATTCACTTGGCAGTATTTAGTGTTTTGTTTTCTCTATTATTATTTGGGCAGAGGGAAGCCTGCCAGGCCAGCGTAGGCAGCAAAAATGAATCGCAGAAACTGTCCCTACAGTACACCAAGGAAGGGGTTCAGAGACAGGGGGAGTTGTCAGTCTGTGGGCAGGGTTTTAGGGCGAGAGGGAGAGGTGTTGGATGCAGAGTGAAGGGAAGATTAAAATAAGCATTTTATATAGCTACAGGAGATGGCACGGAAAGGCCCACCCAAGTTAACTCTGGGCCCATCCAAATTACTAGATCTGGCTATGTCGAGTGTGATACAGAATAATTAGCAAGGTGTTCCTACTATACTGATCTTAAAGAAAGTGTCCCATATAATTTTAGCCTGGTGTGAAAAGAAACAAGCACTGATAATAGGCAGTGAGCAAATGAAGATGTGTTGTAATCCCCAGTGAGAATGGAAACTGGCAGTGATTGCAGAAAAACTGAATAATATACTCACATGACTATGCACAGAGACTGCTTTCAAAGCAGGTTTCAGAGCTGGGACATACGTGGTGGAATTTCTCAGGAGGTTAACTGGAAGTAAAATATTATAAATAGATCTGCCTTATCCAAAGTTGAGAAAGAGTGTGAATATATGAATGCCTAATGTCTAGTGTACAGAAGTCTATCTCAAATGAAACAACCATGTAAAACTCTCAACCTGTGTGTCTGCTGCAGCTCATAGCCAGTGATAGGACTGGGTAAAATGCAGATCTCGCGGACCCCATGGATCTTAACCACACGCCCTTAAAAATCTGTTTCTTTCGGTTTTGACAGCTGTCTCTGACATACCTGTAAATGAGGATTCCATGGTAGTGCTGCCCAGCTCACAATTCGAATCGATTCACCGATTTGAATCAGGTGAATCAATTCAAATCGATTCAATTTTTAAAAAATCGGCCTCCCGATTCGATAACTGACCCTTCCCCCCATGCCGTCCTAAAGAAGAAGCGGCAGCGCTGCCTCTTGCTGGCCGTCCGCTGCCATTCCTGCTTGAGGGAGGAGGGTCAGTCGGAAAGGCCTGCATGTTCCACGAGCTTCCCCGCTCTTACCTTAAGCTAATATGGCATCCTGCAGGATCGCTGCTGCTATAGTGATCCCTGCAGCTGCCATCGTCCTCAGCGGCACGTTCTCTCTACTATGGTCCTGCCCCTCCTCTGATGTCAGGGTCAGGATTGTGGTAGAGGAAACCTACCACTGAGGACGATGGCAGCTTCAGGGATCGCTATAGCACCAGCGATCCTGCAGGCTGACATATTAGCTTAAGGTAAAAGCGGGGAAGCTGGGGAACATGCAGACTTGCGTTGGGAGCAGGCCTTCGTGGCGGGGGGGTGGAGGGGGCAGGCCTTTGTAGAGGTGCAGGCCTTCATGGTGGGAAGGCAGGCCTGTGCAGAGGGAGGAGAAGGAAGAGTGCCTTCATGGTGAGGAGGCAGGCCTGTGTACAGGGAGGAGGAGGAGGAAGGAGTAAGAGAGGGGAGGGGAGGGGAGATGCCAGACCTGGGGTGAAGGGAAGGGAAGAGAGAGACCAAACCAAAAAGAGGGGGTGGAAAGCAGAGGAGAGGTGCTGGACTAATGGAGAGAGGGTGGGACTAATGGAGAAAGAGAGAGAGAAATGCAAGACCACAAGGGGAAGGGTACAAGAGGGACAGATACTGCTCCAAAGTAGGTGCACAGGGTGCAGGATGGCAGGAGAGATACTAGGAGAAATACTGTGGAAGGGGATACAGGAGGTAAGGAAGAGAGAAAGAAGAAGCTGGATATGGTGAGACACATGAAACAGAGATAAAATGCTGGGCATGAAGAGAGCATAGGAACAGGGTCAGGGACACAAGGGGGACACTACTGGAGAGGAGAATAGGGACAGGGACACAGAAGAAAGATGCTGGATGAAAGGATAGTTGAGAAAAGGAGAGATGGTGGATCTGTGGATGGTGGGGTCCATCGGTGCAGCTGCGGGGGGATGGAGATGAAAAAAAAGAAAGATGCCAGACCTCCAGGGGAGGAAAGGGAAACAGAAGGGGAGGACAGAGATGGAAGATGAATGGTTAGCACGGAGAAAGAAGGAGAGCCTGATCAGAAGACAAACAGAGCCTGGGACCAACATGATTTGAAAAATGACCAGACAATAAAAGGTAGAAAAAATAATTTTATTTTCTGTTTTGTGATTACAATTATGTCAGATTTGAAATGTGTATCCTTCCAGAGCTGGTGTTAGACCGTGAACGTGAGCTAGGATTTAACAGAGAGAGGAAAAGTATTTTTTGTTTGTTTATTTTGTTTACACCACAGGACCAATGTGGGTAGGAGAGGGCAAAGGGGGTGAAGAGGCTATAAAATAAACCAATCAGGATGTTTGAAAAAAACACCCAATTGAGCAGGAAAATTGAATCATATCAAAAAATCGATTCAATAGGCTGAATCGAATCGAATCAAATTTTTTTTCCTGAATCGGGCAGCACTATTCCACGGACCTTGTCTACCACATGACTTTAAAAAGAAAGCGGCCCTGGCATGGGGTCTGCAGGGATCCTTGATTTAACTCCCACAGACCTCATGGATCCCCCTCACTCCATGTATCCTCATCTTACCCTCTCCAGCGGGATCCATGAGGTCCGCAGGAGTTCAAATGAGGATCCGTGGAGTGAGCAAGATCCGTGAGGCTCACAGGAGTTAAAAAACGAGGATCCCTAGGGATCCCATACCACAGTCTCTTTCTTTTTAAGGCCATGCACTATTAGTTCCATGGGGTCCATGTTGTAACTTTTACACTTGCTGATCCTTTTCCCTTTGTGGTTAGGATTGGGAGGAGGTAAAATGCAGACCTCGCAGACCCCACAGAGATCCTCATTTTAACTCCTGTGGACCTCATGGATCCCGCTCACCCCCAAGGTGAGATTTTTAAGGGCATGTGCTTAAGATCTACAAGGTCCGTGGGGTCCGTGATGGCTGTTTAGGTCTTGTTTTTTCATTTTAACATATCATTGGAGACTACACCATTAAGAAAGATTATAACAATGAATTTGTGCCTGGAAGTTATAGTTCTCCGTTTTATAATGGACTTCCTGTCAATGAAATTTCAAAGGCTAAGTAGTTTTGAGAAAACAATATAAGATTTAAACACTCAAAACATGCATGGGAATTTCTGAGGCTACATGTAAATAGATAAAGGACATAGAGACATTCTTGTGAGGTTTATAGCATTTTGAAAGGTCTATAGTCGTAATCATTTTTTGTACAAACCAAAAAGTAACACAAGTAAATTATTGTTGGTTCCTGGCTGGCTGTGAAAGTCATATGATTATTGAGAAGCTATGGTTCACTTCAAAAAAGGTCATAAACTCAGGCCGTGGCTGGCCAGTTGTAAAAGCACTGAACAGGCTAACATACTACCAGAAATTGGCTAAGACCAGTCACGGGGTGAGTCACTCAGATTAAACTGTGTGCTTAATTTCAGGGCACAAAGGTCCAGAACAATTTTCACACCTAGGATTGCAGCATGCAAATGACTCTGCTTGCAACGCATCAGAGGTCAATAATCAGGAAGTCTAGAACTGGAACGTCACAAGCCTTCTTAATTCAAGGGATCAGAGTGCAAGAAACTAAATCCTATAGTAAAATGTGCAATACGTTCTACATTCAAATTGACTTTTAAATTATGCAATCCAATATAGCAAGAGCATCGTTGCTGAGCTAATAATATGCAGCCTCATGCTCGATGTGTTTATTAAGCATGAGTCAACAGTCTAAGTGACTTTAACCAGGGAAGAGATGTATACGAGGATACATTTTAATAGCCCGTGTTATTTGCAAAGGAAGCAGACATGTTTGGCCTTCATAGATTTCAGTCCACTTTAAGACTGTTTCTTCCAGATTCTATATATGGTGCTTTGAGTTGCAAACACAAATTTGGACACACATAATGGAAAAGAAGACATGGTCATGGGAGGGGCATGGGCAGATCATGGGCATTCTGAAAATTTATGTGCACCATAAAAGAAATTGCCCATCCGTGTATAAGTTAGGTGTGGAGATTTAAGCCAGGTTTTAGTTTAGTCCCGGGTCCTGGCACTTAGCACTATTCTACAAATTGTGCCTAAGTTTAGGTAGAGTTTAAAGAATAGTGCTAAACTGGGGAGGAGGGGGGTTTCCATGCCAATTTATGGGGTGCCATATATAGAATTTCCCCCTTTCTGCCTAATAAATCATGTTCACTAAAGGCCAGATTCAGTAAATGGTACCCAAACTTAGGCTCTGTTATGACCCACACTAAGATGGTATTATATAAAGCAAACTGTGTGCTGTGAGACATCGGCGAGGAGAAGAGGTGCCTCTCATGGTGAATAGCATGTCCTGTAGGCAGTCAGCCAGCGAATAGGAATAAAACAGGGGAAACAAAACCACAAACTCAAATACATAAAATAAAGAGTGGAATTGTCCTAAGACTGATGACCACAAAATATTATAAAAATGTCCTTTTACTCATCCAATGTTCAAATGACTTTATTCATCCAATAGCTCAATGACTCGACATGTACATGTTTCGGCCACACTGGCCTGCTTCAGGAGTCTTTTGAGAATCTACTAAGTTATAATAAAAAGTGTCTTGAATAAATATATAGGCTCGCAGTCCAATGCTACGGTGCCGTGATAAAATATTCTGCCACAGTACTCAGAGCCAAAAAAGTCCCGGGCGTTCTGGAACTGAAAAATGGTTGTCGCAAAAGTGGTGTGAATTTAAACTGTGCATTGGGTTATCTCTGAGTCTCGACTCTAGATCCCTTCAACCCCCACCTGCAGATGGGAATATTCAGGTGGAGTTCATACCTAATTGGTTGCAGGACAAACCTGAAACAGTGCAAAATCCCATTGTATCATCTTAAGGGACTGATAAATTAGCTAAACTGCAATCGGTCAGTTTTGAGATGACTGAGATGGTTTCCACTCAAGATGTTCCTGAGGTTGTCACCCAAACTGAGAATTTGCTTAAAGGGAAATTAGCACAATGATGTACTTTTTCTAGTCAAGTTGTGCTTTCAATCTCTGTATTACAATATGATGCTACAAAAAAAATCTGCTAGTGAGGAGATGCAAAATCAAGTGAAAGTACTTCAATCAGTTAGTATTTCAGCTGTGAGAGTCTGATTTTGCATCATAAATTGGAACAATTGGAAAATCGTTTGAGTGTTAATAATCTACGCTTTTTAAATTTCCAAGTTTCAAGTTTATTAAAATTTTGATGTAAACGCAATATCAAATATTTTCAATGTGTATAACAATAATAATTTTGGGGGACAAAATAAAACAATTTATACCAATAAACATACATTTAATATACATAATTAAATAGTGATACATAAGGAAAGAGGGGGGTGAATTACAATTGTTTAAGAAAATAGAAAAACATTTAAGGAGAAACAATATCAGGAGGGTAATTAAAAATATTTTAAATAAAAACTAGGTCTAAAAGTGAATAGGAGAAATTGTGACCTATATACTGAACTGGTTAAATTTAAGTGTTTGATCCCAAGATTGTTGATAGAAAAAGTTATCCAATCTATGACTCATATGCATCTTTGTATAGGTGGCTTTTTAGTGTGCCTGTTCAGCTGAAATATTGCTTAGAAAATATTTTAGGGAAACTGTAAAACTGGGAATATCTGAGTCGATTGTATTTCAGAAAGTTGTGTACCTGCCATCATCACTAGCAATGTCAACTAGAGGAGTGGTGGATGATGTGGGGAACTCACTGCCTTCTTATAGGACTCAAGATATAGAGGTCCTTTTACTAACGCGTCCATTATAGTCTATGAAACATTAGTGTTTAGCGTGCGCTAAAACAGCTAGCATGCCTTAGTAAAAAGACCCCATAATTTCCTCTCATTCAACTTTGTTGGTAACTCTCTTGTCAGAAAGAGATAAATTCATAATTTTAAAGAATTACTTTAAATATTTAAAAAAGTAGCCAATTCAAATTTTTCCAGCCACCCAAGAACATAGGAAACAGTTCTTGGCTCTGAAATTCAGGGTTTTGGCTATTGGAGCAACTTTTTTCCTGCGTTTTCTCTGTGGATGTATTTGACATTATCAGGGTAAACAATTTATAGTTTTTAATCATTCTCATTTGGAGAAATTTCTATTATTGGAACATGAAAAAAGGGCATTAAAACAGAAAATTTATCTCAATGTTTATAGTTAGAATGCTAACTTGATTTCCATCGGGAATTATTTACTTTTAGTTTATCTTCGTAAATCGCTCCTTGAAGTAGATTTTAGAATTTGTTTCTTTCTATTTGTAATATTTCTTGTAAAATATGTTTCACCAATATTATTCTTTTCTTGTATATCTATACTTGATATGTATAATTGAAATTACTAAATAAAAATAATTATAAGTTAACAGGTCTACCTACAGCAAATCCCCAAAGACAGTAGGAGTTCAGAATGACTTGACACAGAGTATTTACCAGAAAAAGCACTTATACTGATCATTTCCTTTTGAGGATTATTTAGCCCCCAACAACAGACACTTGTGTGTCGAACCATTCAGATTATTCTGACTCCTGATGCAAGTGATTGCGCTGAAACACAGCACCGTGTCTTCTTTTGAACTATTTTCTTTGAGGATTTGCTTTACATAATAATAATTTTATTTCTTGTATACCGCTATACCATGAGGTTCAAAGCGGTTTACAGTATAGATACCATAAATATGCAATAAAAATTGAAATAAATGAATAAAGGTACTTAGAAATTCCCTAACTGTCCCGAAGGCTCACAATCTAACTAAAGTACCCAAGAAAAATAATTATTAGATAAAGCAGATAGAATAGATAAAGACATAGATACAATATATCAGAGATTATTTCTGGATATGTTACATAGGAAATTATTTCTGATTACATTTCATAAGAAATAACATTACATAGGAATTTCATAACATAATAAATTACATTTCATGGGAAAATTAGACCTGTTAGCTTATTTTTTTATTGTAATAAACTTTGAATTTGCTATTCTTTGCCGTACAGTAAGAGATTGGAGAAACTGGGCCTCTTCTCCCTTGAAAAGAGGAGACTGAGAGGGGACATGATCGAAACATTCAAGATAATGAAGGGAATAGACTTAGTAGATAAAGACAGGTTGTTCACCCTCTCCAATGTAGGGAGAACGAGAGGGCACTCTCTAAAGTTAAAAGGGGATAGATTACGTACAAACGTAAGGAAGTTCTTCTTCACCCAGAGAGTGGTAGAAAACTGGAATGCTCTTCCGGAGGCTGTTATAGGGGAAAACACCCTCCATGGTTTCAAGACAAAGTTGGACAAGTTCCTGCTGAACCGGAACGTACGAAGGTAGGGTCAGTCTCAGTTAGGGCACTGTTCTTTGACCTAAGGGCTGCCGTGAGAGCGGGCTGCTGGGCACAATGGACCACTGGTCTGACCCAGCAGCAGCAATTCTTATGTTCCAAGGTTTCCTTTTCTAATTTTACATTTTGTTGGTCTTCCCCTACTTCCAGTTCAACTGAACGCTCATGACTACAAAAAGTGAGTGAAAATTGATATGATTTAAAGACAAATGTATAAAATATACACAATGACAGATGAAGATTTCATCTATTTAAAGCAGTGTTTCGCAAACTTTCTGGCCAGCGGCACACTAACCCCCTCTTTTACTAAGGTGCGCCATGCTTTTTATGGCACGATAAATATTAGCGTGCAATAAACACTAACGTGTGCATGTTATCCTATGGACGTGTTAGCGGTTAGTGCACGCTTTGATTTAGTGTGCGCTAAACGCACGCTATAGCGCTTAGGGCACCTTAGTAAGAGAAGGCCAAAATTCAGTGCCCCGGCCGGAAGTCACCCAGAAGTGCAAGGACGTCTGCACATGCACGGAGACCCATCTGGCCATGACCTGCTTTGGTGGAGGGATCCGGGAGGTACGAGGAGAGAAGAGTCATCTTTTGACGGCTGACTTCCAACAGGATATGCCTCTCGCCGTGAGAGGCACGTCCTATAGACAGTCAGCCAGTGTGGACGACTCTCCTTCTCGCCAGTGTGTCGCGGCACACCTGAAATCTCAAGAGGCACACAGTTTGTAATACACTGATTTAGAGCAATATTGCTTAGAAAGAAGGCTGATTAAATGTGAAAGTGAGGATAAAAATGCACTATGAAACCCTTGTTTAAAATGAATCACCTCTATAAAATTCTTAGTTTGATCCTTGATGGATCACAGCTTGCCTCGAGCAATTATTACCCAATGATATATGACTCTGGAAGAAGCTGTGGTTGCTGCTTGAAAGTAATTTCATTTTTATAAACTGGCAAAATTCAGCATCTAGAACTATGCTCATAAATTACTTACTTACTTTGGCTTATTTGTTATCTAATGGCAGAATTAAGCTTGGATAGTCAATGCCAGGTCATACCAGGCACTGGAACTGAATATCCAGGACACTGCTAATCTAGACGTTATATAGGTGCCGTCCTATATTAAGTACCAGCACCCACAATACTTAGTAGGCAGTTAGGACTAATTTGTGAAGTTCTTTCTGACTCTACCTACAGACTGACCTTGAATAACCCCCGGCTTCTATATATGGGCACTTCTGAGATATGCACATAATGTAATTAGCTAATGAGCTCTTTTCCATCTTATTCTTAAGCTCAGGACCATGTCTGGAGGGCCTCCAAGCTTATGCAGACATCGACACGATGTGTCACGAGCATGCGCACACTCATCATGTCACTCTCCAGACATTGTACTTCTGGGCTATATCAATGACAGGTCTGATGTAGAGGTGAAATAGGAGAGGAGATAGAAGGGTGCCTTGGGGAACGCCATATTTGATAGGTTTGGGGTTAGATTTGTGCGTCCCTAGTAGGACTGTCTGGGTTCTTTATACATCTAGCCATAGCCTATTTAATAAAGTTATATCTGAGTCCAAACACTTTTGTGCACTTCATTTTTGTGATGAAATACTCATCCCATTGAGCAGTTTTGAAAAATGCTCTGACTCTTTTACTCATAGAACGCCATTAGAAAATGCATCATATATCATTGTTAACTACTTCCTTATGACCACTAGGGATACAGGCCCCCATTTACTAAACTGTGTTAATAAGTATTATTTGTCAATTAAAATGCAATTCTATGAACTAGATGCCCTGAATTTATATGTCCATTATATGTGTAAATGTATAGAATACTAGCACTTATGTGTGTAAGTCTACACTTACCTGTGACAGTGCCAGCAGGACATCTAAACGCTATTGTGTAAGGTCACACATAACTTAAATCCCCCCCCCCCTTTTTTTAAAATTGTGGAAGAGGTTTTTACCATGGAGCAGATTGCTAAATGCTATGACACTGCTACAACACTCATATGAGCATCAGATCATTTAGCGTCCCAGGCCATGGTAGAACCTCTACTGTGGCTTAGCAAAAGAGGGCCATAGTGTATAAATGCAAGGAAACATATATATGGGTAAAGCATGGACAGGACATGGGTGGGCTTTTTGGATGGCTATTAGGATATGTTTGTTTGTTCTCTCCCAACTTCTGAAGTATTGGGTCAGTCTATCTGTGAGTATCTGCCCATCATAGAATTATCTGTGACTAATTCCATTACAGAACTTATAATTGTTTCAATTTTCATAACTCTAGTATCAAGGAGGAATTTGAGAGCTTAGGGAGCAAAAAGAAGTGATGCCCAGTGCTGGGCTGGAAAAATGAAAAGCTCAGTATAGCCTGGGTTAATTACAAAAATGTTTTTCATATCATCCTACTCTCTTACATAGTAAATTGCCTTTCAATATACAGAATAAACCTTGGATTGACTGAGTATATCAGGTTCATCCTGATAATATGGCAAACTACACTCCATCTGAATTATGAAGATGGACTGTCTTTTCTAACATTATCAAATCTAACATTGTCAAATCTAGCATGGGATATTTAAGGGAGATTCCCTGCAACTATTTTTGCTTCATCAGGCATGGAATCAATTAATTAATTAATCACCAGAGCAATAGTTTTAGCCTTAATCCTAGAGATTTAAATGGCCCACAGATAACCTTACACTTACTATTTGTAGATGATTTCAACCTTTATAGAACTTGTGATCATCACTTGTTAATTCCAAGTTCTGATGAACTACTCATATGACATTGGAATGATATTCAGTCTGGACAAATGTGCTAAGGCAATCCATGTATTAGAAAACAAAGCATAATTGAAGATTTGTCTCTGACTGAGGACAATAATTGTTCTGCACCCACTTTGTGTGGGTCTTTGCTCAGTGTCTTGTATAAGAACAAGTTTAAGTGTTCATGCTAAGATGTATAAGTAAAGTATGCTCTGTGGACTTAAATCCCCAGAAAGCTTTGCTTTTCCCAGAGAGCTAGGCTGCAACTACAGAACTTAAGCCCACCTTCTTCTTCAGTTTGGAAGAGAACAGTTGCCATATTTGTAGACCGCATGGCTGTATGAGCACCCGAGTCTAGCATTAGTCTTTCACCAGGTTTTTTGCCTTTATTTCTAACAATCTAATACAGCTTTGGTTGCAATATCAAGTGTGGAGAACAGTGTTATTTCCACAAGGTGTGGACATATTCCCAACTCCTTTTTGAAAAGGAGGGGATGGTAGAGTAAGAAGATTCTGTGACAAAGTCAAACTGCCTTGAAAACATCAATTGTAAGTGTTTATTCTTCATGTTATTAAAGAAAGTTGTTCAAGAGAACTACAAAGTCTGGCTGATAACACTAAGATTACAGAAGTAAGGGTTAACTGAATAGGAGCTTCATACAATTTCCACTATAACTCAGAGTGAGTTCAATAGTGCTTGGACATTCAGAGGAGTCCTGTTTTTAGCACAAAGCCTGAAAAGATTCCAATGAGGAAATGTACAAAGACTGTTTAGGGAAGCTGTAAACTGTCCAGTACAATAACATAAAATAATTTGAGCAGTAAGGTTACTGCAACAGTCCAGAAGAAAGTAATAAGACAAAAGCAGCAAATATTACAGTAGACTAAAACAGACTTCAACAGTTCTTTAACAGCCCAAAATAAGACATAAGCTATCAACTTACAGTCCCTGTATTTTCCTTTAGTTTTGGAATCATAGATTGACTCCATAAATATTTTAAATAGTTAGATATAAGAACCAAAAAAAACTCTTCCATAGCCAGAAGCTAACCTAAAAGTCACCCACATCAAGAAATTGTCTAGTAAATATTTCAGTTCCCCTATGCTGGTATCCTGACAATGGTGATTACATAAGTAAGGAAAGCACTTGCCTCTCTTTTTAGGTGAGATATAATGGAAGTGGAGTAGATTATGCAGTTGACTATCCCTCCCTCCCATCCTGATGTTGCCAAAGATAAATAATGAATGAATAAGAAAAACAGCACCATGAAATCTAAATTGTGAAATCAAAATGAATTTATTTATCTAATTTACTTAATATAAAAACAAGTTCTATAAGTTGTTTGTGCTCTACACTGGGTGAGATCAGTGACGAGTGCTACTGTGCTGATATTTTCCAATCAGGGTAGCGTTCTGAGAATCCCCAGTGATTGATGACTTCAAACTATTCATTGTAAACTTGATTTTATATGGCAAGAGGGAATTAATTTTGTACTATTGGTCACTTGCCTTACTGCCCTTCTATCAATTGAATTACATGGAAGAGAAGCAGACTGAGGTCTGCAGTTGACAGACCAATCCCTCTGTGGTACCTGTTGGCCAGCCTGAAGAAACCTTTTTAAACTTGGGGATCCATTCCCCTTGTAGCACTTCTCACCTACTGTGTCACAGGGGCTTGAGTGAAGGCTGTCAGGCATCCATAGGGAGCTAAGCAGGGTCCCACAAGGTGCCAGCTGCATTTTGCCCCTCCATTTTCATGTCTGTAGATTTGCAGGAGTTTGAGTCTCAGTCAGACACCAGCTAGACTGGCAGTCTGAAGATTCAGCATTGGAGGAGCAGTCTGTTTAAGGTAGTGATTTCTTCTCCCAGAAGCTGAAGCAGGCTGCAGCACATTTTCAGTACAGGTCACAGTAAATAAAGGTGTTACAGCCTATGAGAAAAATTGGGAGGGGGGCATCAAAACCTTTTTTTTTTTTTTTTTAGGTTTCTGCCCGTCCCATAGGTTTCCCCACCTCCAAAATCCTAAAATCGTTTTTTGGGGGGATTTTTGGCTAAAGCATTTTGGAGCTGTTTTGGGGCTCCAAAATGCTGCCATGGTGGCCATCTTGGATTTCCTCAAATTCACACAGGCTGGAGCTTCTATGCGCACCATTCCATCCTTTTTGCCATACGCTGTTTTGGCTTTCCATGTCAATCAAGAAGTCGGATTGCTGGCGTTCTAGTCCACACGTTCTAAGAAGAAGGAATGGATTCTGAAAAAGTTAGATGTGAAAAGAGTGCTTCTCCGATTTCATGAGTTCACCAACGAGTTCAGGCTATCTGACCATCTTTTTTATTATTCATATTTTATTAATATTTGTTATATCAATAACAAAAATCAGGAAAAGAAAAAGAAACAGAACTTACAATTTCAAATTAAGACTTACGCCAAGTCCACATTAAAGTTTCTGACCATCTTTTTGTGCTCACTAGTCAGGCTAGACGCCGCACACCGGCATCCAAGCCAGTCTCCAGATGGATCCATAGGGTCATTTCATCAGCATATATTGCATGTGGAAAACAATCACCAAGTTTCATAAAGGCACATTTAACTTGAAGTGTGGCTTCTTCATAGGCAGCTCAGGTGGTTTCCCCATTCCAGCATCAGCAGAGTCTCTTCCACCATAGCCCTACCCTGATACCTGCCAACCTGCCACCATCCAACAGCCCCCACAACCACTGGAACTTATCATGGAACCCCCAACAAGCAGTCCTTCATCCCCCTTCATTTTCACCTGACCCTGACTGGCACCCCAGACATCTCATCACTCAGGAGATATTTCTATTCTCAAGCCTCCCCCGAAGGCTGTCATTTGTACACATGAGTCTGGCACATGGGGGCATCAACCAGATATCTACCTTCCAGGCTTACTGGGGCCCCTAGTGAGTAGTAGGGTTGGAATGATGCCCACTCACTTCTGCCTCATGACTGCCTGGGTTCAATATGGCTGCCAAAACTTCTAGTGGTAATATACCTATGCATCAAGCATTTGTAAAAATTGCCACACATTTTGATTTAGGTTGAGGAGAAAATAGAGGAGGAGAAAATATGTAAATACTGTACAGTCTGTTCCAATTTTTGAGGCACCCGGAGCTTCTCACAGTGAGTCTTACTACTTTGGTATAGATTTCCATAATGGTGTCAACATTAGATCCAAGTAAACTCATTCCATTCTAATCCTGTAGCTGGATGATTACAATCATTAATGCAATGGAGCTGAAATACCCTCTGTGTTGACTAAATCATAAGGGTTTCGATTAAAGATAAGTGAACAGCTCATATATATATTAATGATAATTCATTTTAACAGTTGCAATATGATCCCCGCTGAAGGGAACTATAATCCCCACATGACCTTTAGATGTACTCTTCATATAGCTTCAAAAGCAATCAAAACAAAATCATCTTTACCTGATGTACAATATCAGTGTTAAGATGTGTAGCCAAGGGGTTACTGTAGGTTTGTCACTTCATCTGTCCTTACCAAATGGAAAAGAGCAGCTGAGGATAAAGAGAACAGGATTCTACAGATCAGAAAACCGATTTTAAAATGTTCTAAGAAAGGCTTCGTCCACCTGGTTCATTTTCTGCAGCTGATGCTCATGGCTGAGTTCTCCTGTTCTCCTCTCACCTTTCCGAAACAGATGCAGCCTAACAATAGCCTATGGATGGTATGTGGAAGGGAGATGTAGTGTCCCTATGTGTTTCCAAAATCAGGAGTGAAGTGCCAAACTAAACTAAGCACAACCTCTGACAGAACAAAGAAACCCTGCTTGGGAAAACTGGGAGCTGACTCACCAGGACACTGCAATAGAATAAGGTCCAAAAAGGTTAACTTAGTTCACTGCAGTGAATATGAAAAATGGTATGTTATGTTTGGTCTTTAATCCCCACACTCAGTAAAATCGGGAGTATCAAAAGAATTCTACAGACTTCTATTTTATATGATAGAATTTATCATTCTATCATATAAAAAAATAAATCATTTAAATTAATGAAAGTGCTCAGTGAAAGCCAAAACAAGCTTTTAGGTATGAGAGCGCAGGACTCTACCAGCTCATCACACTCTTCCCTCCCTACCAATAGACTGTAATACGTTGAGAACATTCAAGAAAGGATAGAAGAGGACTTATCTCTGCCGGAACTGTTATTATGCCCTGGGATCACAATGTTTCAAGTCCCAAAGTGCTTAGTGCTCCCCATTCACATCAAAAACGCCACAACTCAAAATCAAAAATCAATCCACAGATAGTTAATTTCATACAGTTCATCATGCCAAACTTCATAAACTTCCTCGACACAGTATGTGTCCTCCGGTAACTTCTTGACATAATACGTGTTTCCCCTTCAGCTTTTTCAAGAGGAAGATTTATCAGCAATCTTCTCAACAATGAAAAGCTTCATATTGGATAAGTGTCATACTCAGGACGCCATGGCGGCATAATCGCTAACGAACGCTTTCAGCTCAGCTCAGTCCTGCGCTCTCATACCTGAAAGTTCATTTTGGCTTTCACTGAGCACTTTCATTCATTAATTTATCTTTGATATGATAAAATTATAAATTCTCTTTTTAAAGAAGTCTGGACTTTTATCGCACCAAATCCTCCAGAGTGGATTTCGATAACAAGTTATAGACCTTTTTTGTTTTGTTTCTCCTAAATGTCTTCTTTTTCTTAGGTGCCATCAACTTGTGCTCAAGTCTTAGCGACTTGATGAATTACAGATCTAAAAAGAAATTGGTTTTGTGCTAGTCCGGTAAAGTCCTCCAACATGTCCAGTCATCTGATTGTAGGTCGCCCCCTTCGCCTGGATCCTTCAATCTTCCCAAACATAATGTCCTTCTTCAATGATCTTTCTCTTCCGACAACATGACCAAAATAAGACAGTTGTAACATCATCATTTGGGCTTCTAGTGACATAGCAGGTTTGATCTCTTCCAGAATCAACTTGTTAGTACTTCTGGTGGTCCACAGCATGCATAAAATCCTTCTCCAACACCAAAGCTCAAATGAGTCAGTCTTCTGTCTTGTTTCCTTAGAGGGACATAATCGAAAGGGACATCTAAGTCCATTTGCGTCCAACTCGCAAGTCATCCAAAGTACAAAACAGCCTAAAACACATTTTCAAAAAATACGTCCAAAATTATTTCATTTCGAAAATCATCTAATTATACGTCCGGCCGATCTGATCGTCCAAGCCACTAAAGTGTCCATCTTTATACCACATTTCCGTCCAACTTTTCGTCCAAATCCAAAACACCTAGAACAAGCCCTGTTGGACGTGGGAGGGGTCTGCAAAGTGATAGACTGCATACCCAGACATGCCACCTAAATAGTGGGGTACCTTACAGGGCACTGCTGTGAACTTCACAAAAAGGGTGCCATGTCTTCTCCTCCCTACAGCTCCCTTATAGGTCACGGTGAGCCCCCCAAACCACCTCCAGAATCCCTAGACCCACTTATCTACCACCCTAATAGCCCTTATGGCTGCAGGAACCACTTATATGCCAGTACAAAAGGGTTTTGGGGGTGTATAGGGGAGTGTACATGTTTAAGTATCAATGCATTGATTACAGGGGTTTATGGGCATGGGTACTCCTCTCTATGGATCCCTAACCCACCCCCCAAGACGACTTAAGCTGCCTCTGTGCTGGATGACTAGGCTTTCCTATGCCAGGCGGCCAGGTGGTGATGGTCTGGAGGCTGAATTTTAAAGGTGTGATTAATATTTTTATGGGGTGAGGGGGTCGGTGTAGTGTGTGGGGGTCTATGTTATGTGTTTTCAGTGCTTATCTGGTGAATTTAGGTGGGTTTTTATGACTTAGACCATGTTTTACATGGTCTAAGTCACAACATCCAAGTTCTGTCGATCCCAGCCTGTATAACTTTTGATTATACATGCTGTATGACTAAGTTTAAGCCGGCCCACGTCCCGCCCAACTCCCACCCTCGACACTCCTCCAGAAATGCCCCGTTTAGCTTTGGTCATTCAGCGGCACTATGAAGGCCTAGGTCGTTTAGAAATACGTCCAAAACCCGTTTTTAGTATCGGCACTTGGACGTATTTGAGAAATGTTTGTCCAAGTGCCAACTTAGGCCAGTTTTTGGACATTTTTCTCTTTTGATTATGAGCCCCTTTGTGTCCAGTTCCTAAATGTTGACAATCCTATTTTCTAATATAAGTGAATAGTAGGCCTAAATTAAATGCTGCTACTATGTTTACATGAATCAATGCTAAAAATATGTGTTAATTTAAATGTGCCAGTTGTTCAGGTCCTCTGAGCTTTTGGGGACAACGGGATAGAAAACAAATTACAGAAATAAATTAATTAAATAACCACTGTGATAGGGGGAGAAACTGATGCGCATTGACCAAGATAGAAACCTGACAGCAATGCTGTACTATCTGTTTAAGGTGGTAAAACAGTTCATAAGAAAGTGGCCAAATCCAGAAAGATGAAGAGAAAGACATAATCAATAAAAAGAAAAAGGTAACACTCATAATGCCTTTGTGCAGATTGTTGATGAGGCCTCTTTTGGAATACTGTGTTGAACTCTGGAGTGTATCTCACTGAAGATATAAAGAAGACAGAAGAGGTCTTCTTTATATCTTCAGTGAGATACACTCCAGAGTTCAACACAGTACTCCAAAAGAGGCCTCATCAACAATCTGCACAAATGATGTGGGGTGGTAGAAATCTGGATGCTCTTCCAGAGGCTTTCATAGGGGAAAGCACCCTTCAGGGATTCAGGACAAGGTTGGATAAGTTCCTGCTGGAACAGAACATACGCAGGTGAGGCTAGACTCAACTAGAAACATAGAAACATAGAAAATGGTGGCAGAAAAGGGCTATAGCCCACCAAGTCTGCCCATTCCAAGTATCCGCCCCCCTGAATTCACTCCCTTAAAGATCCAATGTGAGCATCCCATTTTCTCTTAAAATCCGTCACGCTGCTGGCCTCAATCACCTGCAGTGGGAGTCTGTTCCACTGATCCACCACTCTTTCGGTGATGAAGTACTTTCTGGAGTCTCCATGAAACTTCCCTCCCCTGATTTTCAGCGGATGCCCTCTGGTGGTCGAGGGACCCATGAGACAGAAGATATCATCTTCCGACTCGATGCGACCCGTGATGTACTTAAATGTTTCAATCATGTCTCCCCTCTCTGGTCTTTGACCTAAGGGCCGCCGTGTGAGCGGACCGCTGATCTGACCCAGCAGGGCAAATCTTATGTTCTTATGATCTAAATGTTTATGACCTGGAGGGAAGAAGGCAGAAGGGAGACATGGTTCAGATGTTTAAATTCTTGAAAGGTTGTTGTTGTTTTTTTAATCTTTATTAATTTTCAAAACTAATACAAAGTGCCATATATTAAATATCCAATAATAACAAAATAAGCACCTAAATTCCATCTATAAGAATGAAGATAATAAATATCCCCCCCTCCCACCCCATCCTGGACATGTAAAAAAAATAAACAAAAGATTTTAAAACTAAGAAACTATGTTGAATTAACAAAGGATGTCAACGGGCCCCAAAGCAAATTAAATACTTTGCTATGTCCTTGAAAGGTATTAATGCACCAGAAACAAACCATTTCCAGAGGAAAGGAAGCCTGTAGATGTCAGGGGCCTAATACAAAGCTGCACAGAGGACGATTCAAAAGCAGCATCAGAAAATAGAGGATAATTAGAAATTATGGACTGAAAAGACAAAGCTATTTGTGTTATTACCATCATTAGTACGCTTGCTGTGATATATTGTATGCATTTATCCATTATACAACGCAAGTTTATGAAAAACCAGGCCTTGAAGAGTCAATCGTGACTGCTTACCTATCTAATCTAATCTAATTCTTAGGTTTGTATACCGCATCATCTCCACGTTCGTAGAGCTCGACGCGGTTTACAGTAGGAGAAATAGGAAGGAATTACAACAGAGGGTTAGAGGTAGAAGTGTGAAGAAAATTTTGAGGACTTGGGATGCCAAGATATAAGAGTTTCCTTGATTCCTAAGTTGGAGGGAGACTTACATTTTTTGAGAAAAGCCCGGTTTTCAGATGTTTGGGGAAAACTTGGAGAGAGCTCAAGTTCCGAAGAGGGGAGGTAAGGTTGTTCCAGAGCTCAGTGATTTTGAAGTGGAGGGAGGTCCCTAGCTTTCCTGGGTGGGAAATGCCTTTTAGCTAATATTTGCGGTATATCTTATAAACTGAACTCGGGGGCCACATGTCTAAACTGATTTGTTTTGGGGCATACCAGGACATGCTGGGTATGATCTCAGACTTTACTGCTATCTACCTTGTTCTTTGAGGCACAACGTTTGTTGTGGCAGCGTCGCACAATGACTGAATTTTGTTACGATAAAGTACACGGCGTATGCTCAGCCTCTTTTGTTTCCACATTATACTGGAAAGACCGGGACCACTCTGCTTTCATTATGGCACATTTATAAACGGAAACATTAAGGCTGCTATTGAAGCTTGTTTATAGAATAGAGTACATAATTATTCATTTTTCTGAAGATTGCATAAGATATCTGATTATGTAAGATGCTATTAGTTATTCAAGATAAAAAACAAATGTCCCTAATGCATTAAAAAACAGTAGCTATGAGTAATTACCATCAATCATGATTATTTTTCACTAAATGGTTGGATTTTCTTGTATGGTTCAACCAACGGAAAGGTTTGGTTAATAGAAAAATTATCACAATGTGATTGCCTGACTATATCTTACACAACGCTGCAGCTTTGGCTACTTAATTCAAATAGTTAACACACACTGGATGTTGTCAATATTATAATGAAAGGAAACTGTTGCTTTTCTTCATCTGTCTTTCTACTTTACTGAGGCAACGATACATCTCTCCCACCATCCAACTTGCATTGGGGTTAGAGGGTTCCGACTTGCAGTGGAGTTAGGGGGGTTCCCTGCCACAACCGCTCAGCTGATTGCGGCAGGGAGATTTCCTTGCCGTGATCAGTTTAGTTGCCACGTTGGAGGATTGCGGACCTGTCGGCCAGCCGAGTTTGGAACCCATCCGGCTGGCCAACCTTAAAGTAAGTTGAGAGGGGTGTCGGGGGGTTTGGGAGGGTGTCAGGAGGGTGTTGGAGGTTGGGGGCCGGTCAGGGGTTCAGGGGGCGATCGGGTGTTCGGGGGGTTGATCGGGGGGATCCCTCCTGCCCATATTTGAGGGGGGTGGGCTCCCTCCTGCCGGTATTGTTGTGAGGGTTGGGGTGCTGGCAGGAGAGATTGAGCATCTCTCCTGCCGAGGTTCGCAGCAGTTTGAGGGGGGGGATCGCGGCAGGAGAGATTAGGCATCTCTCTTGCCACGATTGTTGTGGGGGGTGGGCAGATTGCCAGGGTTGCTGAGCTGATCACGGCAGTCGCGATCAGCTTAGCGGCCCCTATTCGGAACTTATACCTGTTTTGACTTGGTCTAAGTCAAAACGTATAAGTTCCGACTGGGCAACCTTGTTAAACTTTTGGTTATACTTGCTGTATGACTAATTCTAGGTCGGCCCACCTCCCGCCCTTTCTCCTCCTCTAAAAACGCCTCTCGTCGCTCTAGGCGTTCAGAGGCAGGGTAAAGGCCTAAGTTGGTTTTAGATACATCTAAAACCAGCTTTGATTATCAGTTCTTGGACAATCTGTGTTTTTAATCGTCCAAGTACCGATTTAGGCCACTTTTTGAATGTTTTTTTTTTTTTAATTATTATAAGCCCCTTAGGCTATAAGTGGTACATAAATACTAAAATAAATTAAATGAATAAATAAATAAAACTTGGCCTGACCCAGGATGGATATTCCTATGTTATTATGTTCAATTCATGTCAATTTCTCCACCAGTGCAAGAATATTAGGATAGATATTCAGCCTGCAGAAGTCAGCACTGTTTTTTTTTTGGTCCGCTGCCAGTTTTATGCCCGGATATTCAAAGAAAGACCTTGTTCAGGCACAGCACTGAATATCCGTGCATATGTGAACAGATAAATCATAGCCAGTAAAGTGCAATATTCAATATTCAACACTTAACTGACTTTGATGAATCACATAAAGAACGGACTGTGTTTAGTTGATTAAGTGCTGAATATTTGACTCTGCCCTTGGAACACATTTAGGCACTAAGGCCCAAATTATATCAATGGCACAGCAAGTTAGGCAACATTAGGTGCCCTAATGGTGCCGTTTCAATTGGTTTAATTTAGGGCTGCATATCGATTAATCATGATTAATTGCAATTAAAATTTTTAAGCGCATAGAGCGTTCCTCCTCACATTTCCTTCTATACTCGTACAGTGGCAAATAGAGACAGCAGAAGTAAATTCTCAAAACCAATATGTTTTACCTCACCGCCCCCTCCCCCCTTAATCAAACCACATTAGGGTTTTTTTAATCACAGGCCATGGTGATAAAAGCTCCGATCCTCGTAGAATTCCTATGAGCGTGACCATTTACCACTGTGGCCAGTGATAAAAAAAAAAACCCTAATGCAGTTTTATAAAAGGGGGAGTTAATTACTTGTTGCTTGGTGATTTTATTTTTTGAATCATTTTGTTCCATCTTTAAAATCACCAGGCCACAAAGGTAAGAAAAATGATTTATTTTCACTTTAGTAATGAAAACATGTCGATTCTGAGAATTTTCTTCGGCTGTCTATATTTGCCACTGTACGAGTATAGAAGGAAACATGAGGGGGGATGCTTTATGCAATTTAAAATTATAATCATGATTAATTAATGTGCAGCCCTAGTTGAATTGCCTTTAATCAACACAATAATTGATAACATCATTTAAAAGCAATTAAAATCTCATTTTTAAAAAAAAAGGTGGTGCCTCCACAAATAGTGCCAGAACTGCAACTATGGAGGAGCCTACCCATGCCTAAGGTGTGGTTAATGCTAGAAGTACCTTCAGGCACCAGTAGGAGCCGCCATAGTTGCAATTCTCGTCACAGACACCAGAAGTCTAGGCCTTGAAAACCCTGACCTACGTTTCTGGCACTTATGTAGCTGCGACTCTATAAACAGCGCCATCATATGCCTAACACGTAATCGGCGCTGCTCTTGTGGGCAGCTGCCGATCATGGCGCTTTATATAGAATCCAGGCCTAACTGGGCTTTTTTGACTGCACTTATCCATTTAAGTGCCACTGAATATATCCTGTTCGTGCTGGACAAGTGATTTGAATGGTCAGTATCCAATTCTAAACATTTAAATCATTTTGAATATCGACCGCACCGGTTTTCTAGTTTGGTTTCATAAGCTCTATAAAGAAAAAAAAAACCAACAGTTGAATAAACAAAACAGAATTGTTCTGTGGAAAAGTTAGTTTAATATAGGATGTTTCTCAAGGAATCTATTTCCTTCATTTCAACGTGACCTTAAACTGCTTTTTCGATGCATGAAAAGTCTCATGTTGTTAAGATAAATATTTAACAAGCACACACACACACACACAAACATTCACACGTGCACCAGTATGACTGAGAAATCATAATTGGCTCTTGAACGTGACTGTATATTTTAATTATTTATATTCTACATATCCTACAATCTGTCCTGGTGGGCTCACCCCCTATCTAATGTACCTGGAGCACTGGAGGATTAAGGGCTAGATTCACTAAGCCCACCGATCAAGTTCTGACCCCTTAGTGACCCGATTTCCCTCCGACTCGATTCACTAACCTCTGTCCCGATCATCCTGCGATCTGTGCATGCAAATGAGGGGGAACGGCATTCAAATGTAGGCAGGCAGCGATTCACTAAAAAAAAAAAAAAAAAAAGCAACACCGACTGGGCTGGCTGATCAACAAACAAACGACCGCTGGGGACCAGTCATTTCCAACTACTCTGCCCCGAGTCTTCTACCCTTCCCTGCTGTGCAAGCCTGTGGTCACAAGGAGCGGTGCGGGATTTGAATCCACAACCCCAGGGTGCCGGGGCTGTAGCTCTCATCACTGCACCACACACTCCCCCATTTCCCGCTTTGTAACATATTGAACCATTTTATTAGTGATGTCACCAAAGATGTGATTGATTATATTGATTTTTGTCCTTAGGTGGTGTGCAAGCCATTGCATTTTCCAAACTGAAATACAAATCTGTGACCATATTAATATCTATACTAGAAAATGACACGGGGTCAAATTTTTCCCCGTCCCCCACGACAACTCATTTTCCCATCTCTGCAATTTCTTTTCTTGTCCCTGCCCCATTCCTGCGAGCTCTGTCCTCATCTGCACAAGCCTCAAACACTTTGAAATCATAAGGGTTCGAGGCTTGTGCGGTTAAGGCAGAGCTTACAGGAATGTGGCAGGGACAAGGACAGCAACAAAACTTACGGGGAAATTGTGTTCCTGTGAGTAGGGGGAAAATTTGTCCCCGTGTCATTCTCTAATCTATACATTGACAAGTACCATAGTCTCTCTAATAGTCACTCAAGCTATTAGAAACACTGGGCTTTCTGAATTCAAGGTGGGCTATTCAAGGAGGCACCATTTCTCTCCTCCAGCCCTCCTTCCTGCGATGATTATTTCTGTCCTCCAGCTCTCCTACCAGTGATAACCACCATTTCTTTCCTCCACCCTTTCTCCTTGCTCTTCTTTCCTCATCTCAAGGTTATGATGCCTGGTTGTGTGGAGCCTTGAGCATGCATGCATGCTTGAAGCCTGGAGCATGTGCAAATGCTCAAGGCCCTACACCAGCCCTGCACCATCGCCTCAAGAAGAGGTAAGAAGAGAGATCCGGTAGTTGCTTGGGAATAGGGTGGAGGGGAGAAGGGAGAAATGCCAAGGAGGTGGAGATTATTGGAGGAATCTTGGAGGTAAGGAGGCAGCACAATGGGTTAATTTGGAAGGTGGGAATAGAACAGAAAAAAGAGCAGAGATGACCAGACTTCGTCCAAATGCTCAATTGAAATATAATAAATAAGTACAAGCGATATTTATTAAAAGTCCTGATAGTACAACAATTAAAAAAACTGGATCTGATACGGGCCATGTTTTGGCACATCTGCCTGCATCAAAAGTCCATAATTTATTGTGAGTGAATCAACCAATGAATAAAGTAAATTAGATTAATCCACCAAAGGCTACAAATGCTCACATCCAGTTAATGGAGGTAGTGACGTCTTGCCTAACGTGACCATTTATTTTTTCTTCAAAAGGGGACATCTATTAATTGTCAGTCCCGCCCCAATCCTGCCCTAGCCCCGCCCCAATCCTGCCCTAGCCCCGCCCCCCAATCCTGCCCCCCAATTTCTTCCATTCATTTTTCATGTTCACATATCTTCATTTTAATTCATAATGGTAACCTTAAAATTAAAAAAAACTACAAAGCACACTATACGCAGAGAAAATGATAAAAGAAATGGGATGACTTCCCTATGAGGAAAGGCTAAAGCAGCTAGAGCTCGTCAGCTTGGAGAAGAGACGGCTCAGTGGTGATTGATAGAGGTCTATAAAATACTGAGAGGAGTGGAAAGGGTTGATGTGCATCACTTGTTCACTCTTTCCAAAAATACTAAGACTAGGGGACATTCAATGAAGCTACTAAGTAGTAGATTTAAAACAAACTGGAGAAAATATTTATTCACACAACCTATAATTAAACTCTGAAATTTATGGCTGGATAATGTAGTGAAATCAGTTAGCTTAGCAGGGTTTAAAAAAGGCTTGAATAATTTCCTATAAGAGAAGTCCATAGGCCATGGCTTGGGGAAATCCACTGCAGCATAGAATCTGTTTTGCTACTTGGGACCTGACTTGGCCACTGTTATAAATGGGATACTGGGCTTGATGGACCTTCAGTCTGTCCCAGTATGGCAATTGTTATGTTCTTATGAGGATAAAAGCAATAAAGTCAAACTAAAAATGTTCAAGCTGAAATTTGGCTGCTTGCTGTGGCTACAGAAATCCCACTTGTAAAGTGCAAGCATAGGGATTGACCATGACATTTTCCAGATGCTATTAATACAAAGTGGATGCTATTTTTTGAAATAGTCTTTCTTCAGACTCTGCCAAGGGTGCCCACAAGGTCAAAGAAAAATGAATACACTTTGTTTCCAGTAGCAGAAAAAAGGGACAGGGGCTTTTTGGTTGGTATTCTGCTTCCAATGTGAACATCTGGTCATCAGAGGCAAAGTTGTGCCTCAACAGTTAGAGCTGACCTTTTAATTTGCTGGAGCAACAAAAAGATTCAATGTCACAGTTGCAATGATCTAAATATAAAATTTATGAAGGATAAATCGTTGAAGTCCATGGCTATGTAGGAGTAAGAAAGACGAGCTGCATCAACTCAAGAATAACTGTCAATGCGCCCTTCTCAAGAGAACAATATGAATATTTAGGGATTTAAGCCCTCAGCCCAGCATTCTCTAAACAATTTTTTATTAAAAGTTATAAACTAGCCTAATTTACATTCTTGACACATGGATGAAAATAGAGTGGAACTAGATTCTATAAATAACACCTAAATAAATCAATGCTGAAAAAATGCTACTGAATGCTAATCTCTAAATGGTGCTCAAACTTATGCACTATTTATAGAATAGCTCTTAATTTATAGCAGCCCTATAGAAATGATAAGTAGAAGAATAGATCTCAATGCCCTAGTGGTGGAGCATGGTATTACACCCTAGGAAAATTATGTTAAGTTCTGTCATATTGGTTTCCTCGATAAATTCCCTAGTCTGGTGTGAGTTAAACATCATATATTTATGTTTAATAAATTTAACAGAAGTGAGTTATTAAATATTGTCAATTAGTCAAGCAAATGAATGACCCAGTTGATGACCCGACACGATCCATATTTCGGCCTCCAGATGGAGGTCTGCCTCAGGGGCGTGGATGTCAGTCTAAAAGAAGTATGTACACCTTACATAAATAGAAGTCAAGACTGCACAATGCAATTCAAATAAAGAACAATAATTCAATGCCCCCTTGGACAGTTTCACATTTTTTGTATTAAGATTATGTTTTTGCTATGTTAGAATTTATATTCATAACGACATTTAATGGTTTCAAGAGATATATATACCCCTATTCTTTGAAATTTTATCTTTGATATTCCCCTCAAGCGTTTTTCAGCATTTATGGTTTTAATTATACTCATGTGGCTGTTCTTTTACCTTTTCATAGGTTTAGTATTTCCTCTTGGCTGTTTAGATTTTAGTTTTTATGAACTAGTGTTTTTATATTTATGTCTTTTGACTTTATTCAGTTTTTAAGGACAAGTGTTTTTATTTTTATGCTTTTTGATAGTATTGAATTATTGTTCTTCTTTATTTGAATTGCATTGTGTATTTGTGTACTTATGCAGTCTTGACCTTTATTTATGTACATACTTCTTTCAAAACGACATCCACGCCCCTGAGGCTGAAACACGGACCATGTCAGGTCATCAACTGGAACATTCCATATCAAGGACATTTATACACCTGCGAAATAGGACTTTATTTTCATGTACTTTTACATGTATCTTTATTTAGGTCTTTATGAATAAATATTGTTTGTTTCAAGGTTGATGTGTTATATCCCACTCCCCACTTGCTTTTTTCTTTCTTTCTTTCTTTCAAGAAGCAAAGTACACAAGTCGGAAAAACTTCTATAACACTGGATTGTCCAAAAAAGCTGGAGATAACAATCAGAAAGACTCCTACAGTCAAAGCGGAAGGCCCACTTTGCACTCATAACAAATCAGCCCCAAGACTCTCAATTACCATTTTATTCCTCCTGAGGTAAAACGGCTCCATGATACACTATCGCACCACATTCAAACCACTGGCAGTATCAAAAGGGGAGGTTTCCTAAAGCAAAAAGATCTGGCTTTAGCTCAAAGTGCCAACATAAGCCAAACTGCACCATAGGCTGTCACCTCCTATAACAGGGTGTGTCATTTTTGCAGATGTCATAATTTTACAAAGCACTAGGAACATAAGAATAGCCTTACTGGGTCAGACCAATGGTCCATCAAGCCCATTGTCACTGAAACGAACAAGATCCGTTTCTTGGTCCCGAAACTGCCCTGCAAAACACTCTGTCATCTGGAGGCAATTCCCCTTAGAAAGAAAGATAGGTAGACAGTTTTCTAAAGAGATTTTGCCTGTTTTATTATCAGTGTGCATTCATATATATATCTGTTACATGGGTCAGTGGTAACCATCACAGGAAAAGGGGGATGGACAAGAGAGGGGAGGGGGGTGTGTGAGCAGGATATGTACATGGCAGGGGGTTTGAGCCAGTATTGTCTTAAAGACGAAACTTCATTAACATGATTAAATGACCTCTTCCCAAACCATCGAGAGAGTAAACACAAAACATTCTGCATCTGATTACCTCCAGCACAGGCAGGAACAAAAGACATCCTTTTAGACAGAGACAGAAAACTTATCCATTAAAATGTGTCCTTTCAATTTGTCACAGTGGCCAAAACCCAAGGAGTAGCAACATTCCATGCTACTGATCCAGGGCAAGTACAATAATGATCGACTTTTATGTGGAAAATCAACAACTAGCTTTAAATTATGGTGTAAAATGTTATTTACTTAACTGGAATTTCTAAGAAATTATGCAAAACTATATGTATTACTAAAATAATAGTTCTTAGGTGTTTGCATTGCCTTTTGTGCCACAGTTATCGATCTATCTTACTTATTTATCCATATTGACATTAACACAACGAGTGAGGTGATTAAATGTGCGGATGATACAAAGTTATTCAGAGTAGTGAGGACACAGAAGGATTGCAAACACCTATAAAGAGACATAAATACGCTTGAGGAATGGGCCGCGAAATGGCAAATGAGGTTCAACGTGGATAAGTGCAAGGTGATGCATGTCGGTAACAAAAATCATATGCATGAATACAGGATGTCCGGTGCTATACTCGGAGAGAGCCCTCCAGAAAAGAGACTTGGGAGTACTTGTAGACAAGTCAATGAAACCATCCGCGCAATGCGCAGTGGCGGCGAAAAGGACAAACAGAATGCTAGGAATGATTAAGAAGGGGATCACGAACAGATCTGAAAAGGTTATCATGCCGTTATACCGGGCCATGGTACGAACCCACCTGGAGGACTGAATCCAACACTGGTCACCGTACATGAAAAAGGACATAGTACTACTCGAAAGGGTCCAGAGAAGAGCAACAAAAATGGTTAAGGGACTGGGGGAGTAGCCGTACAACGAGAGGCTAGAGAAACTGGGCCTCTTCTCCCTTGAAAAGAGGAAGCTGAGAGGCGACATAATCGAAACATTCAAGATATTGAAGATAATTGACTTAGTAGAGAAATTGTTCACCCTCTCCAAGGTGAAGAGAACAAGAAGGCACTCGCTAAAGTTAGAAGGGAACATAAGAACATAAGAATTGCCATTGCTGGGTCAGACCAGTGGTCCATCATGCCCAGCAGTCCGCTCTCGTGGTGGCCCCTAGCTCAAAGACCAGTGCCGTAACTGATACCAGCCCTACCTACATACATTCCGGTTCAGCAGGAACTTGTCTAACTTTGCCTTGAACCCCTGGAGGGTGTTTTCCCCTATAACAGCCTCTGGAAGAAAATTCCAGTTTTCCACCACTCTCTGGGTGAAGAAGAACTTCCTTACGTTTCTACAGAATCTATCCCCTTTTAACTTTAGAGAGTGCCCTCTCGTTCTCTCTACCTTGGAGAGGGTGAACAATCTGTCTTTATCTACTAAGTCTATTCCCTTCATTATCTTGAATGTTTCGATCATGTCCCCTCTCAGTCTCCTCTTTTCAAGGGAGAAGAGGCCTAGTTTCTCTAACCTTTTGCAGTACGGCAACTTCTCCAGCCCCTTAACCATTTTAGTCGCTCTTCTCTGGATCCTTTTGAGTAGTACCGTGTCCTTCTTCATGTACGGCGACCAGTGCTGGATGCAGTATTCCAGGTGGAAGCGTAGCATGGCCCAGTACAGCAGCATGATAATCTTCTCCAATCTGTTTGTGATCCCCTTCTTAATCATTCCTAGCATTCTGTTCACCCTTTTCGCCGCCGCCACAACATCCCTCCTCAAAAACCTTCACTAGACCCTTCCTGCCCTTCTATCATCCTGACTCCCTCTTTCCTTTCTTATTCAAACATATCTGTCCACCCTGATCTCCATTTCCTACCACAAATCTGTAGAGTGCAGTTTATTCAGTTCCTCAGTTTATAAACTTTTTGCTCTACTTCCATTTTGTCCAACTTTTTTGTTAGTACTCCAACATCAAAACCTTGCTGAAATCCAACATGCAATGTGCATTACACCTCTTTGAACAAGGAGACAGTGAATACAGATTCCTCTTGCTGCCCCAGGATACAAGGAAGAGAAATCCGTTTACTCTGTCACTGGTCGGCTAATGGTAGGAGGGACTTAACTGAAATATCTGTAGGGTCTGAAAGGAATGAAGGGAAATTTATTTTATGGTCTCTGAACTTATAAAGCCAGATATTTCACACAAAACTGATGAAGCAATTCTAGCATTTCTAAGTTTATTGGATAAAAGTAGTGTAGATTCCGTACAAACGTAAGGAAGTTCTTCTTCACCCAAAGAGTGGTAGAAATCTGGAACGCTCTTCCGGAGGCTGTTATAGGGGAAAGTACCCTCCAAGGATTCAAGACAAGGTTAGATAAGTTCCTACTGGAACAGAACATACACAAGTAAGGTTACACTCAAATAGGGCACTGGTCTTTGACCTGGGGGTTGCCGCGTGAGCTGACTGCTAGGCACGATGGACCACTGGTCTGACCCAGCAGCAGCAATTCTTATGTTCTTATGAATTACTCTAGGTACCAGAGAGATCATTATTAAAACGAACTTGATAGATGTGAGACGTAAGAAAGCCCCAAAACCAGTCTAACACCTCTCCTCTAATACCAATAGCATCCCATGGTCCATTAAGTCAAACGCAGAACTCATATCAAATTGCATGATCAAAGCATTAAGGCCCCTACTAAACAAAGAACATAGATTGTCTAAAATAGTCGAAATTACTGTTTCAGTGCTAAATAAAGGTCTAAAACCAGATTGAGATTCATGCAAGAGAGAGAATTAATCAAGATATTCCATTAGTTGAAAATGAACAAGTTTCAAGTTTCAAGTTTATTATGGGCCTTGATAAATCGCTTAATCGGATATTCTAAGCGATTTACATTTAAAATTTACAATGTAAAATCAAAGAACAATAATAATGCAATACATAATAATACATACAATTTAAATAATGGCTAAAATATTCTAAATTTAAACAATATAAAACACTAGGAAGGGAGGGATGAAATATAATTTTAAAGTAAAGAAGAAACATTAAGGGCATATACAAAAAGGATAGACAGTAATTAAAACATGTTCAACCAAAAAATGGAATGGATGCTACTGGTCTATAATTAGTTATTAATGCTGACGATTCTTTGGGGGGGTTTTGGAATTGGAGTTATTATAATATGACCATTATTAGTGGGAAATTTTCCATTCTTTAAATTATCAGTCAGATAGGTCAACAAATTTAGTTTAAAATCTAAAGGAGCTGCCGTCATAATTTCTGGAGGACAAGAGTCCAGAACACAATATGTCCTTTGAGTGAAGCACAGAAGGGATTTTCAATTCTCTTTGGGTCAATTTTGGACTTTTCCTAGAATTTCAGTCTTATTTCAGTTCGCTTCATACACTCATTTGAGCAAAAGTTTTTAATGCATGCTATTTGAATATATGTTAACTGCCTTTATGCATGTCAGTTCATTGATTTAATGTGCATTAAATTGACTTAACGGGCATTACATTTTTAAGATGTGATAATGAGCTGAATGCATGCTAAGGTACGCACCTCCCTATCCAGGTACATGTTTATAGAAATTGGCTCCTTTGAAGATATACGTATGCTAGAAAAGATAAGATGAATGCAGAAATGAGGGGCTGTGGTTTATCTCTTGTCCTAATGTAGTGAGTGATATTTTCCATTTGATTTTAACTAAGCAAACCTGCTTTTCAGCCAGAACCCGAGAGTGTTTGACTTGGCCCAGTGCCCTTGAAAGCTAAACAAAGCCATTTGCTGGTTTATACTTTGATAAGTATTTTTAGGAACCGCTTTCCTATTTGTTTAGCCAAAGGCACATGAAAAGTCCCAGGGGGCTTTTTTTCTCTTTAGGATGGTGATGGGCAGCTGAAGCTAGACGCAACTGCTGCTCTCTAATTTGCAAAATGTTAAGTGAACCAGTACGGCAGTATTGATTCAAAGCAAAGTCAAAATATTATGCTGCATAGTCTCTGTCAACAGAGGGGATGAGAGAGGGTAAAACAGGGACAGAGAGAACATTCTGTGCCTTATTCATGTAACACATAGATGGAGGTGGAGCACAGGAATGAACACCATATAGATTTATTTTAACTCTGATGTAGTTCACTTTCATTTGCCAGGATGTCTTACCTGGGTAGGTCGTGTCCACTGTGGCTTCCTTAAACTTCTAAACAGCTTAAACTGAAACCAGGCCTTTTCAATAAAACACATTGCGGTAAATATCAGATTCAGTGGTCCTTTCACTAAGCTCGGGGTGCATTGAGGGGTCCCAAGGTGCTACCCTTGTGCTAAAAAATTAAATTTAATTTTTAGCACTAGGGGCGGGCCTGGGGGGGGGTAGAGAGTGGGCGTGTTCTACACTAATATGTTAGCAGAGCTGCATTATCATGTGTTAACTGATTAGCACATAATAGGGAAAATAGGCCATTTTACACTTACAGAAAAAATGGCCTTAGCACCCGGGAATGACCCATGTAAGGATGTATATAGAAGACTTACCCCCTCTTTTACTAAGGTGCGCTAACTGATTAGCACGTGCTAAACAGTTATAGCGCACCTTAGTAAAAGAGGGCCTTAGTGGTCCTAGTCATATGATAATCACAATAATGTAATCTAATGGACTTATCTATCTACTTAGCAGCTGTTTATACCACTAATGTTTTTTTATATTTACACTCCCCTGATTTAGTATTCCCTAGTTTGATATTTTTTAAGGGAAAAGTGCCTCGGAGTTTTGAGCCATTAACCCTCGCGGGTCACGTGAGGTTACTGAAAAACAGGCTGGGATGAAAGAACGCGACGCACTTCACTAAAACAACTACAGATAAGTAGATCGTTTTCTTTTGCTCATACTAATGAGATTTCTGAACCGCGATAAATAGTGATTGAATTGTGAAGAGTAGCGACTGATTGATCTCGCAGCAGAGAAGTGTGATTACTTATGATATTTATTAATTGAATATAAACACGGGCACGAGATTAACAGTTGTTTTTTTTAAATACAAGAGATAAAAGAAAAAAAGACAAACAGTGAAAAACAACAGAAGGAATATAGTAAAGAAAAGGAAAAAGTAATTAAAGGGTTTTTCTGCCAATGACTGAAAAGTGAGCTTGGTGAACTCGTCACCTCATGTGACCCATGTGGGTTAACCCTTTCAGGACCAAGGGACATATTTGTCCCATAACTTTAAAATCCTATCAATCTACAGTTCTAAATTTGATATGTACGGATTCCATATGATACTGCCTTTATGTAAACAAACTGGTTCCGACATTCATTCATTAGCGTCGTTGCTAGATTGACGAGAAGATTCACTTGCCACACTGTCCATAAGCCAGAAGTGTGATTTTTTTTAAATAAAAATAATGATATTTCACAAAAAAAATCAATTTTTTGGCATCTGCAAGCCCTTTTTACCATAAAAATGTCGTCAAAACCACAAAAATTGGCCTACGATCCTTATGGTCCTGAAAGGGTTAATGGCTCAAAACACTGAGGCACTTTTCCCTTAACTAGGGAATACTAAATCAGGGGAGTAAAAATATAAAAAAAAGATTAGTGGTATAAACAGCTGCTACAGTGAATTACAGACTCTGATATTCAAGGCCAGTTCCTGGACACGGCTTGGCATTAAATTCTGGAATCTAATTCTGATCACAGCACTCAGCATGTATAAAATCACTGATCACTGCTGACTAAATCTATTTTTAAGATTGCATTTAGAGAGAGGGGAGTAAAGGGGAATATGTCGCTGTATTTTAATACTGCTGTAAACCACATGCTACCTGCATATAATAAGTTGCACAGCTCGGCATACACTCATTTGAATTGCACTGAATATCAACCAGTCCCCAGCCGACAAGTTTGAAGCTGATGATAAAGGTTTAAAAGATAAGTGATTCAGCTTTAAAAACTTTTAAGAAAAATATATTTATATTCATAAAAATAACAAAAAAGTACAAAACTAAAATACAAAAATGTACAAGCAGAAGGATTGATGACGATCTAGCAGATCATCATAAAATTTTGTTGAAGAATGCTGCATTATTCCAAAGATCCTTAAAAAAACTGCTTAATTGTATGCTGAGAGAATATAATTATTGCACAATAAGTAAAATGTACCTGCATATAATATAACATAAACCACTTTGGTAGCTTAAAGATTTGTTTAATAAACCCTTTGAGATGGGGGAGGTTCTGTGGGATTGGAGAACAGCAGATGTGGTCCCTCTTCACAAAAGTGGAGACAGAGAAAAAGTCAGAAACTTTAGGCCGGTAAGCCTTACTCCAGTGGCTGGAAAGGCAATGGAGGCTTCTGCTCAAGGAAAGAATAGTGAATTTCCTGGAATCCAGTGGGTTACAAGATCTGAGACAACATGGCTTCAGCAAAGTAAAATCATACTGAATGAATCTCACCCATTTCTTTGACTGGTTAACCAGAGAATTGGATAGTGGACATATGCTGGATGTAGTCTACTTGAGTTTCACTAAGTCTTTGACATAGTCCCTCATAGGAGTCTCATGAATAAACTCAATGGGTTAAAGTTAGGACCTAAAGTGTTAAGCTGGACTGGGAACTGGTTGACTGACAGAAGGCAAAGGGTGGTGGAAAATGGAGACTACTCAGAGGATAGAAATGTAAGTAGTGGAGTGCCTCGGGGATTGGTACTAGGGCTGATTCTATTCAACCTATTTGTGAGTGACATTGCTGAAGAGTGTACCTTTTTGTGAATGATATTTGCAATGGATTGGGAGGGAGCAGACAAAATAAGAGGCCTACAAAAATTAGAAGAATGAACACAAGAACATAAGCATCGCCTCTGCTGAGTCAGACCACAGGTCCATCGCGCCCAGCAGTCCGCTCCCGCGGCGGCCCCCCAGGTCAGTGACCTGTAAGTGATCCTTTATTTAAGACATTTTGTCCTGTGTAGTACCCCTCTAACCATACCCTTCAATCCCCTTTTCCTTCAGGAACTTGTCCAACCCCTTTTTGAAACCCAAAATCGTACTCTGCTCTACAACCTCCTCTGGAAGCGCATTCCAGGTATCCACCACCCTCTGTGTGAAGAAGAACTTCCTAGCAATCATTCTGAATCTGTCTCCCTTCAATTTTCTTGAGTGCCCTCTTGTTCTTGTTTTCCCCACCAGTCTGAAGAATCTGTCCCTCTCTACCTTCTCTATACCCTTTATGATTTTGTAAGTTTCTATCATGTCCCCTCTAAGTCTCCGTTTTTCCAGGGAAAAGAGCCCCAGTTTCTCCAGCCTCTCAGCATATGGAAGGTTTTCCATGCCCCTTATCATTTTTGTTGCTCTTCTCTGGACTCTCTCGAGTGTTGCCATATCTTTCTTAAGGTACGGTGACCAGTATTGAACGCAGTATTCCAGATGCGGGCGCACCATTGCCCGATATAGCGGCAGGATAACTTCTTTGGTTCTGGTAGTGATTCCTTTTATGATAATGCCCAACATTCTGTCCGCCTTCTTGGAGGCTGCTGCGCATTGTGCCCCCGGCTTCATTGTGTGGTCCACCAAAACCCCCAAGTCCCTTTCTAGGTTGCTTTTCCCCAATACCATTCCCCCCATCTTGTAGTTATACATCGGATTTCCTTTCCCTATGTGCAAGACTTTGCATTTCTCTACATTGAAGCACATTTGCCATTTATTTGCCCATTCACTCAGTTTGTTCAGGTCCCTTTGTAGTTCTTTACATTCCTCAACAGTTCTAACCCTGCTGGAGAGTTTTGTGTCATCCGCAAATTTTATAAATTTGCACTTCGTCCCTACTTCCAGGTCATTAATGAATATATTGAACAGCACTGACCCCTGCGGGACACCGCTCGTAACTGCTTCCCATTCAGAGTAGTGTCCCTTTACACCTACCCTCTGCTTCCTGTCCGCCAGCCAATTACAGATCCATCTGTGCACGTCCTCTTCCACTCCGTGGTTCCACAGTTTTCTTAGAAGGTGCTCATGGGGTACCTTGTCAAAGGCTTTTTGGAAGTCCAGATATATGATGTCTATGGGGTCACCTTTGTCCAATTGTTCATTTATCCCCTCGAAGAAGTGTAGTAGGTTCGTTTGGCAAGATCTTCCTTTACAGAAACCATGGTGGTTGGTTCTCATCAGATTATTTCTTTCTATATGCTCATTGATGCTATCCTTGATTAATGATTCGGCCATCTTCCCCGGAACTGAGGTTAAGCTCACTGGTCTGTAGTTCCACGGGTCGCCTCTGGATCCCTTTTTGAAGATAGGTGTAACATTCGCTATCCTCCAGTCCTCCGGGATTACCCCTGTTTTCAAGGATAGGTTGCAAATCTTCTGTAGTAACTCCGCTATTTCGTCTTTGAGCTCCTTCAGTATTCTCGGGTGTATTCCATCTGGTCCCAGCGATTTGTCAGTTTTTAATCTATCTATCTGTTTGAGTACGTCTTCAAAGCTCACCTCTATTGATAATAATTTTTCCTCTTGATCCCCCTTGAAGGTTTTTTTCCGGATTCGGCACGTTGGATGTGTCCTCTTTCATGAAGACTGACAAGAAGAACGTGTTTAGTCTGTCTGCCACCTCCTTTTCATCCTTTACCACTCATTTCCTGCCTCATTCATTCAGGGGTCCCACTTCCTCCCTCACCGGTTGTTTTCCTTTCACATATCGAAAGAATGGTTTAAAATTCTGTACCTCCCTGGCAAGTCTCTCCTCATACTCTTTTTTCGCTGTTCTGACCACGCGGTGACATTCCTTTTGATGTTTCCTGTGCTCTTTCCAGTTTTCCTCGGTTTTATCCTTTTTCCACTTCTTGAATGATTTTTTCTTGTCTCCTATCACCTTCTTAACTTCATTGGTTATCCATGCCGGGTCTTTTGTTTGATTCTTTTTGCTCCCTTTTCTAAATCTGGGTATATACAGGTTTTGCGCCTCGTTTACCGTGTCCTTGAATAAGGTCCAGGCTAGCTCCACCGTTTGTGTTTTCCTGGAGCTGTTCTTGAGTTTTCTCTTTACCATTTGCCTCATGGCGTCATAGTTCCCTTTCTTGAAGTTGAACGTTGTTGCAATGGTTCTCCTCCCTTTTGGCATTTCTATTTCCACTTTGAATCGGATCATGTTGTGATCACTGTTTCCCAATGGTCCTACTACTTCCACTTCTTGGGTAGGTCCTTCCAGCCTGCTGAGGATTAAATCCAGTAAAGCTGCCCCTCTTGTTGGTTCCTTGACAAGCTGCTCCGAGAAGCAGTCTCGTACAGCCTCCAGGCAGTTAAAATTTAATCCAAAAGAACAGTATGTGCTAGGGAGTGAGAGCATCTCCCTAGGGTCATGACAGACACCTGAAATGTAGGCCAGCAAAATGCTGGCCTACATTTCAAATAGATATAGCTGCTGAGCTGATTGCGGTAAAGGAAAACCCCTTCCACAATCAGCTGAGCAGCTGCAGCAGGAACCCCCCCCCCCCCATGAAGTCTCCCAACAGGAAGGATGACCACTCCCTCCCAAGATAATCCCAGAACTCCCCACATAAAGTCTCCTGACAGGAGGGATGCCCACTCTCTGCCACCAGAAACCTCACCCCATAACTTCCAAACCCCCACAACCAGCGATTCCCCCACTCTTCCAAGCTTCTAGATCCCCGCACCCCAAAGCTCCCCATACTTCTTTGTAAAAAGTCCGGCAGTAGGGAGGCCCATCACACCAAAATGGTGGGCTGTCCCCTTCCTGAAGCATTCAGAGATGCACCGGGTAGAGACCTAAGGCTCTGATTGACTCAGATGCCTAAGGCACCCTCCCATAGTGGGAGGGAGTAGGCATCCCTCCTGCAGGGGGACTTCATGGGGGGTTTGGGGGTTCCCTGCTGCAGCCGCTCAGCTGACCGCAGCAGGGGGATATCCCTTCCTGAGATTAGAGGATGGCAATGCGGTTCTCTTACCAGCGCCTGTGACATAGGCGCTGGTTAGAGAATCAGGGCAGTTAGGCGGGGTTAGGCGTCTGTCCTTTAGGGCATACAAGATTCTGTATAGGACACTTGTTTTGATAAGTGATTGTATGAGTGGTCCAAAGCACTTACATGCTAAGCAATGTTGGCATGCATATGCTACAGAATAGCGCTTCAGCCTCAACTCAGGCTCTAATATATATCTCTACGGACCAACAATTGTCATATTCCTCCGTGACTCCAGTAATTTCAAACTGAATCACCCCTCCGTAGATCCAACCTCTTAGTGACCAGACCCTCAGAAGCACCACCTGGGGCTCAAAACTTTCCCTGCCCCTGGCTTTACTTGCCGCCTCGTCACTGGATCATTTCTTTCTATTGCGTAACTATATTTGCAACAATATTTTAAATAAGTGCTCATTTACATCATTAGAAGTGAGATGAAGATTGTTACTTAGCTTTATGTCTTTGTGGTCTTGCCGCTAGGGTATTTCACCGATTTGACATGTTTCGCTGGGTACCTTTATCAAGGTAATGTAAAGTGGTCAGGAGAGAGATGAGAAAAAAACTTACTAGGGTAAAAACCTTGATAAAGTTACCCAGCGAATCATGTCATACGGAATTCTATAGCACTGCACGCATCTTTTGGGAATGCCCCTCACCCACCCATATTCCTCCAGTGGCCTCGCCCCCTTCAAAGTGGCACACTATGAGTGTGATTCTGTATATAGCGTGATGCTTCTTGTGACCCTGGGCAAATCAGCCTCAAGTACATTAGACAGATTGTGAGCCCACCAGGACAGACAGGGAAAAATGCGTGAGTAACTATATATAACCCATTATGAGTGTTGGTTGTAAAACTATAAAGAGGTGGTATACAAGTCCCAATCTCTTTCCCTTTCCCTACTTTCAACATTATTGGCAAAGGCATTCCTAAGGGGGGGGGGGATGCGATTTAAGGCTAGGGAAGGAATATTGTGCATGGAAAGTGTAAAGTTTTTTTTTTTTTTTTTAAATATCTTTATTAGCAATTGCAAAGGGACAACACAACCAGAAGTGGATAAAGCAAAGATAAGCATAACAACCAGGGAAAGCAACCAGTGTATCAATTGTGTAGGGCGTCCAGCCGAAGGATTTCTTGAATTATGCCTCATCTGGTGTCATGTTTTTTTCAGTATTTTCAAATCTATGCATGTTAATGGTCTTTACTTTATTCTCTGTACAAATGCAAGTATAAATATTGCCACTACTAATATACCCACAGCGATAATCAAAGCAAAATTATGCACGTGGTTTTACTTAGATTACTGATACAAATATATTTATTTGTTTTAAAAATTTATTACCCACTTAAAACCTAAGGGAGTTACATAAAAACATATATAAAATCAAATATTAAAACTTAAGACATCAATCTTAAAAAAGGGAAAAGCAATTCATTTACTACACATCATTTCTTCTCTTATTTACTCATCCATACCTTCTTGCTCCAATGCTTTGATTACTGCCCCCATAAATTATGAGTCAGTTCAGCTGTTTTTGGCACCTTTTCTCTACATGACCATACTATACATCCTCTCTAAACTCAAATAACTAACTATCTATATTATAATAAACCTTGAGTGGAGTTTTAATTGACAAGTAGCTTTATGCAATACAACAGGAAATGAAATGGTGCATTCAGGAAGTCCAGCAGACTGATGCTATTTTCTGCAGTACCTGATTAGGGAGGATGCTCACCTGGGGCGGTGGTATATTTGGGCCAGAGAGGGTAATATGGAAAGGTGAGTTATAAATCTGTAAATAAATACATCTATAAATACCAATTATGCTTCTTAGGCCTAAGCAATAAAACAAATATTATTTAGGGTGTTTATTTTTTTCTCTCATTTCCTGCTTGCATTCTATTAATAGTGTGTGGGTGTACTATTTCCTCCCAAATAATCTGTCATCCACCCTCAAACCAAGCCTGACTGAAATCATTGTTTCAATCAGAATGGAACTTCGAAGCAAGGATAATCTTCCAGAAAGGTTTTGACTAAATTATGATACACTAAGGGATGTTTTTTTAAAAAAAATTTTATCTTGTAGAAAGTGTGCTGGTGAATTTGGTTAGTCAACATTCAGTCGGTGGCTGTGAGTGTTTTAGGGTTTTGTTTTTTTTTAACTCTAAGGGATTGATATTCAACAGAATTTAACCAGCCAGAAATAGTCCCTGGTCAGTTAAATCACCTGCTTGGGGCTGACCAACCGTTTTCAGCAGCACATAACCAGTTAGTGCAACTGAAAATAACTGGATAGCACCGAACTCTAAACCAGCTATTTGGGGGGCTTGACCAGTTAAGTGATAATATTCAGAAGAATACAGAAGTAACATAAGAACATAAGCAATGCCTCCGCTAGGTCAGACCTGAGGTCCATCGTGCCCAGCAGTCCGCTCACGCAACAGCCCAACAGGTCCAGGACCTGTTCAGTAATCCTCTATCTGTACCCCTCTATCCCCTTTTCCAGCAGGAAATTGTCCAATCCTTTCTTAAACCCCAGGACCGTACTCTGCCCTATTATGCTCTCTGGAAGCGCATTGGCTAAGGCTCTTAACATTTGCATCTCCTCTTCCTATAGGCTAAGGCTCTTTGCACCTGCATTGTGATGTCATAGAGCTTTGTGGTTATAGAAACCTAGAAACATGATGGCAGATAAAGGCCAAATGGCCCATCCACTATCTCCTCTTCTCCCTATTGGCTAAGGCTCTTAACATTTGCATCTCCTCTTCCTATAGGCTAAGGCTCTTAACATTTGCATCTCTTCTTCCCATTGGCTAAGGCTCTTTGCACCTGCATTGTGATGTCACAGAACTTTAGTAACTTAGAAACTTGATGGCAGATAAAGGCCAAATGGCCCATCCAGAGCATCCACTATCTCCTCCTCTCCCTATTGGGCAAGGCTCTTAACATTTGCATCTCCTCTTCCTATAGGCTAAGGCTCTTTGCACCTGCATTGTGATGTCATAGAGCTTTATGGTTATAGAAACCTAGAAACATGATGGCAGATAAAGGCCAAATGGTCCATCCGCAGCATCCACTATCTCCTCCTCTCCCATAAGAACATAAGCAATGCCTCTGCTGGGTCAGACCTGAGGTCCAGGACCTGTGCAGTAATCCTCTATCTGTACCCCTCTATCCCCTTTTCCAGCAGGAAATTGTCCAGTCCTTTCTTGAACCCCAGTACCGCGCTCTGGGCCTTTTTTCTGCACAGTATAAATTTGATGGCGCATCAACACTGCCCATCAGCTGCTGCACAGATGGGTGGTTCATCGTTAGTCTGACATCTCTGCTGAAACCTGTCTGAGAGGTTCATTACATGTAGAAGTCTCCTATCCATGAGTTTTAAGCAGTACTATACAGTGGCATAGTAAGGGGGTGCGGGGGTGCAGTCCACCCCGAGTACGGTCTCTGTAATGGGCACAGGTGCCCGTCCTCCTCTCTGCTCCTTCCTGACATACACGCACACACCCCCGCCACAAGCGTGCACCTCTTCCCTTTCCTCGTACTTTCTTAACTTCACTTTTCTTCCATTTTATTGAACCCCTTAAATGTCTCCTGGCCTATAAAAATTGTAGTTTCTCCCTTTTTTCCCACTATGTTTCCAGTGAGTCAAGCTTTAGTGAGAGTCCAGACATGTAAGATTTTTGTGTCCCCCATTTTTTTACTGATGTACATCGCTTAGAAATATTAATATGCATTTGAATCAAATTTTAAATAAAACTTGGCAACTTGGAAACTTTAATGGAGCTTTTCAATTAACAGCGCTGATTAAGCCTAATGGAACAATCCTGCCGATCTAGGCGCCTAAGTCCAACCGCTGTTTATAGAATCAGGGCCTTAGTATCAATATTTTTTGTTCCTGATTTTGGCACACTTTCTTGAATCTGCCCCCTACTGTAGTGGGACAAGAAAATGTCCGCTGTCTGCTTGAAAACTATCCATGCAGTGTTAGGGCAGAGCGAAGCCTTCTGGACAGGAGCATTGTGGATAGAAGACATATTCAGCTGCTATCCGTATAGTTAATGAAAATTCATGAATTACTCATTACTTGAGGATTTTGCAAATGCAATTCTAGGAATAGCCTTTGGTGCCAGACTGTATCATAAGCCAAGTAGAGGTCAATAAACATAGATTGAAAATACTTTTGAGAAAAGAAAATTATACCACAAAAATGATGTCACAAATATAAAAAGCTACAGGAAGCACTGGCAGTACCAGAACACAGAAACTGCAAAAAAAAAACAAAACACAGCACATACACAGTCATCAGTAAAGGCCACCAGACAGAAATCCTAGACAAAACAAGAATGATATTGCTGAAAGCTCAGCACAGACTAATCTAAGTACAGGGAGAAATAATATATACAAATAGCATTCGGAATCGCCACGATGATAGCAATGAACTGGAAATCAGAGAATACACCCACAAGTAAACACTGGAGGAACAAACGTCAGTAAATTATGTTCTCAAGGGAAAGAGATTTAGGCTTCTGGTTTGGAACATTATGGATGTGCTCTATAAGAAAATCTGAATGCAATCACCAAATATACCTGCAAATAACCAAATATATTATAGGAAGAAAAGCCCCCAGAAGCTTTCAAATACCTGTGTTAATTCCTGGCTCAGAGTTTCTTTCACACAGAAAAAAATTGTCTGAATAAGTGGTCCAAAATACAAGCACACAGTGAATCCCTAAACTAAACCTTAGGTTTGTATACCGCATCCTCTCCACAATTATAGAGCTCGGCACGGTTTACAGGAGCTGGGATAGTAAAGGAACTCCAATGAAGAGTTATAGGCCTTAGTATAAAGACTGTTTAGAGGGGCTTAGTATACCAGAGAGGGAGGATCCCTACGAGGGTCAAGTTAAGGAACTAGGTCATTAGCACTCAGACTTAATGGGGTGGGTCAGTAGAGTGGGCAGACTTGATAGGCTGTAGCCCTTTTCTGCCGTCATCTTTCTATGTTTCTATTACATTTTTGAGAATAGCCAGGTTTTCAGATGTTTACGGAAAAGTTGGAGGGAGCTCAGATTCTGAAGTGGGGAGGTAAGGTTATTCCAGAGCTTAGTGATTCTGAAGGGGAGGGAGGTCCCTAGTTTTCCTGCTTGGGATATGCCTTTTAATGAGGGGAAGGATAGTTTTAATTTTTGGGTGGATCCCACTCAGTTAATCATAAAGCACAAAATTTCTTATAACATGGGGTGAAAAAAGCCTCAGAGCATGGAGACATACGCACAGTAAAACCTTACCGATTCAGCGTATTTCAAGCAAAACTGCTCCTGACTTAAGTCATTGGCAAAAAAAAACCCAGCTATTTTTTCTATATTTTTATTATTTCTCGTTTTAGATTTTTTTAATCGGTACTGTGATCTCATTAGGGATAACCTACAACGGAAGACTATCAGCAAATAACTTCCCTCCCTCTTCCCGCCACACAGAAACTACATAACCTACTCATTACCTCTCTAGAAAGGACAAATGTTCTTCCATTGTAACCCTCCGTTTTTTTTATCTCTTTTGTAATCCGCCTTGAACCGCAAGGTAATGGCGGAATAGAAATTCTAGAACCAGCACCTAATGTTAGGCACCTATTTCAGAGCCAACCAACTAGATAGGCGCCTATCTAAATTGACCAACAAGCTCAATGAAGCTTTTTAAATCAGCAATAATTGAAACTTAGGTGCCTATCAAGAAAGAGCGATTCTGCAACAAGGCGCCTCTAAAAATTTAGGCGGCCTTCCAAAAAATAGGCACTATGCAAGTTAGGCGTGGGCATGGCTTCGTCTTAGGCGCCTTATTGCAGAATCGCTGCTCTTAAGCGTGCTTAAGCTCTCGCATGGGCGTCTAACTTTTAGTTGTGCCTAAAGCTGGCCTATTTCTTGGTGCCGCTCAGCATGATTCACTGCACAGCTCCCAATTTTACTTGAATTGTGCTGAACGGTGTCTAATTCTGCGCCTAACTTTTGAGCGCTTCTTCTAGAATTTGCCCTTCAATGGTCAGCTTCCACAGTAGGGGACCTTCTGGATTCATTTTGTTCTTCTACAGGATGGAATGGGGGAAAAGAGAGCCATAAAGTTTGCTGTCCCAAGAATTTGATGGGAACTTACTCACCACTCATGCAACTGCTACTTGTACACGGTGGACCCTTCTTTTTTTTTTTTTTTAAACATATGTTTATTATAAGTGGAAAGGGCCACAAAGGGACAGCACAAAGCAAAAGTGAAAACACAAAAACAGTCATGTACAGCAAAGGCAAAAGCCAGGAAAAACACCCGAGCCCCCATATCATGAGAGCCTTGTATTGCCTGTTGCCCCTGTGTCTTGATGTTCTCCATGGTGGACCCTTCTAAACGTTGAACTGGCAAGCATGCATCTGCAGTCACATATCTGGACATTCCTTCATCCATCGCCCCGGTGCCACATTGTCCTGATCTCCCCATACCCACTATCCTACAGATATCCCACTGTCTTCAGAAGAGAGCAGCAAGTCAGAGGAAGAGAGACTTTGTAGATCCAGTTTACAATATCAGTGGTGCAGCTGATGAGAGAAACCCATACTGTTCAAACCAGAAAGACCTCATTGACTTGATCAGAGATCTTGGGCTCACCTAGTCCAATGCCGAGCATTTGCGGCTAGGCTCAAGCAGTGGAACTTGTTGAATGAAAGTGTGCAAGTCACAGATCAGAGGAAGTGGCACCAAGCTTTTTCCACCTTTCCACCTTTCCAGCTTTGCTTCTGCCATAATGTGATCAGTCTGTTTGAGGCAATTAGAATCACCTGTAGCCCAAAAGAAAGGCATCTCTCCATTGACAGTTCATCCAGGAGCATCAAAGCCTAATGGAAACAACTACCTGTCACTTGCACTGGCTTACTCTGTGCATCTCAAAGAGGATTACAGCAGCATCACACATCAGCAGTCTCGCTGTTATCTAAAATTAAACATGGCCAAGAATGAACATCTTATCTTTCCTCCTAGACCTGCCTCTTCCCTTTCTCCAGTCTCTATCTTGGTAGATAACAACTCTCATCCACCCTGTCTCATCAGCTGAAAACCTCAGAGTGACTCGTCTCTTTCCTTCTCTTCACATATCCAACAGACCGCCAAAACTTGTCGTTTCTTTCTCTACAATATTGCTAAAATCTGACCTCTCCTTTCTGAGCACGCTGCCAAAAATCCTCATCCACGTTCTCATCACCTCTTGTCTGGATTATTGCAATATGCTTTTCACAGGTCTTCTGCTAAGCCATCTCTCTTCCTTCAATCTGCTCAGAATTCTGCTGCACACCTCATATTCCACCAGTGTCATTATGCTCACGTTAACCCTCTCCTCAGATCACTTCACCGACTCCCTGTCTGTCTCCACATACAGTTCAAACTCCTTTTACTGATCTACAAGTGAATTCATTCTGCAGCTCTTCAGTAATTTTCCTCCCTTGTCTCTCCCTATACCCCACCCCAGAAGTTCCGTTTGTCAGGCAAGTCTCTCTTATTGATGTCCTTCTCCTCCATGGCCAACTCCCAACCCTATCCTTTCTGTCTTGTTGTGCCTTATGCCTGGAACATCCTGCCTGACTCATATCATCGGGCCCCATCTCTCATGGTGTTCAAATCCAGGCTACAAAACCCACTTTTTTTGAAACTGTGATTATGCCCTACCCTCCCAACTTGTAAATCACCCATATCTGTTGCCATTCCCTCTTTACTCCCCTTCCTCTAGTCCAGGGGTAGGGTACTCCAGTCCTTGAGAGCCGTATTCCAGTCGGGTTTTCAGGATTTCCCCAATGAATATGCATGAGATCTATGTGCATGCACTGCTTTCAATGCATATTCATTGGGGAAATCCTGAAAACCCGACTGGAATATGGCTCTCAAGGACCGGAGTTCCCTACCCCTGCTCTAGTCCCTTGTATTTCCTCACCTATGTCTTTGTCCTATATCTGTCTTAATTAGATTATAAGCTCTTTCAAGCAGGGATTGCCTCTTGTATGTTTATTGTACAGCACTGTGTGCATCCGGTAGCGCTTTATAAATAATAATTACAACATGTATAGGGGATACATGTTTGCCCATAGGGGGCATTTCCTGCATCATAGGCACTCTTTTAGAACATTCTATATTATATCACTTACCATGTGTTATCTTGTTTTCTCCCTACTTTTCAAAGTCACGATAGCGTTTTTAGTGCCGGCCGCTGCAATAGCAGCTCGAACGCTCATAGGAATTTTATGAGCATGGGAGCTCCTAGCACGGCTTTGTAAAGGAGAGGATTTGTTAAGTGTCAATTTGCAGAAGCAAAATTCTATTTTCACATTGTTTCAGATTGAACCATATCCACGTCATTCTCTTCTTAGTTGGGCTGAGAACTTTTCACTACCCCCTCGTAATATTACAGGAACTTGATTTACTGAAGAACTGGGTTTGATTCTCACTGCAGCTCCTTGTGACTTTGGGCAAGTCACTTACTCTCCATTGCCCCAGGTATAACATAAGTATCGGTATATAATATGTAAACTGCTTTGATTGTTCCCACAGCCCTGTCCCCTTTCCCTTACATAAACTCAAATAGGTTGTAATACCCCAAACTAATTTTTTTTCCTATGCAAATGAATTAGCAGACTCCAAGATCAATCTTATGCTTATATATGTTGGTGATTGAGTTTTATAACAGCTTGACAAGGACAAGGTGCGTTTTAGTCTATTTTATTAAGAATATGGAGACCTATGTGTGTATATAAAACACAAAAAATATATGTAGGGGAAACACCATGAAAGAAAATGAAGAGAAATGACTAAAACGTAGAAACGGTGGAAATCCAAACTCGCTCATTCATACTTTACAATCCCCTAATGAAGCCATGGGGAATTACAAGATAAGTGCTTATCTCAGTTGCTTCACAGATAATTTGTTTAGAGACTGTTTGAAATTGCCTTGCTATGGACTAAAGATGGTTCTGTTTGATTTGGAAGGGGGGGGTTGCCCAGGATAGAAACTAGTCCCGCTTACTGCTTGCAATTTATTTATTTTAGCATGACCTATATATTCAGGTACTCCAGCATCTTTCCATGTCTGCCCTGGTGGGCTCACATTCAATCTAAGGGGTCTTTTATTAAGGTGCACTAGCCGATTTAGCGCACGCTAAATCGGCTAGTTCGTCTTAATAAAAGGCCCCTTAAGGGGCTTGTCTAGGGTCACAGCATGGGATTTGAACCCACAACTGCAGGGTGCTGAGGCTGTAGCTCTAACCACTGTGTCACACGCTCCCACTCCTTCAGGGATTTAAGACAAGGTTGGATAAGTTCCTACAGGAACAGAACATACGCAAGTAAGGCTAGACTCAAATAGGGCACTGGGCTTTGGCCTAAGGGCCGCTGCTTGAGCAGACTGCTGTGCATGATGGACCACTGGTCTGACCCAGCAGCAACAAATCTTAAGTTCTTAATGGACATCATAGCTTTTACCACCACGGCCTGTGATAAAAAAAACTCTATCATGGGGTATACTTTTAAGGTTTCCGAGAGATACATGCCTTATATAGCCTGGAATGGTTTTGAAATTAAGAATCTTTTCCAAACCTTCAGGTAAATTTCCTTCTTTAATTGAAATGAATTAAGATTATATAACAGACAAATCCACTTATTTTAGGTTACTCAATCAAACAGAAAATGTTGGCTAGGAAACCAATAGCAATGACATTTTCATTTCCACTTGACATTACTTATAAATATTGTATACAATTGGTCAGGAGGCTAAACTCTGTGAACTTGGTCCAGCAACACATTAGGATTTACTCTTTCATTGTCCTGGGCAGGACGCACAGATTTTAGATGAAGCCCTAGTACATTATAGGCTAGCACTGCCAATGTCCAGGGGCAAAGTTAAGAACAAGTCTGTGATTATTTGACCACACCATAAAAAAATAACAGGCTGAAGTGAGAGATTTACTGAAGCATTGCACCATTGTATGCTTTAATAAATCAGAACAAATTTAACACTTTGCTTCCTGAGTCTCCCAATGCTGTGCTGAATGGCCCGCACTGCACATCCACACGCTTCACCGGAAGAGTGGTGGATCATTGGAATGAACTCCCACTGCAGGTGATTGAGGCCAGCAGCGTGACGGATTTTAAGAGAAAATGGGATACTCACGTGGGATCGCTAAGGGAGTAAAGTCAGGGGGGAGGGTCTTTGGAATGGGCAGACTTGGTGGGCTATAGCCCTTTTCTGCCGTCATTTTCTATGTTTATATGTTTCTACCCAGAATCAGGAATAGACATGAAGAACGCTGTAACACTCATGGCACAACCCTGTACGGCCCACAGCAAACATCTGGAAATTTAGCTTTGACCTGTTCTAAAATGACCCTTTATATGATTTGAGGGTTTATATGTCAATGGACTAGGACAGGGGTCCCCAAAGTCCCTCCTTGAGGGCCGAATCCAGTCGGGTTTTCAGGATTTCCCCAATGAATCTGCATGAGATCTAGGTGCATGCACTGCTTTCAATGCATATTCATTGGGGAAATCCTGAAAATCCGACTGGATTCGGCCCTCAAGGAGGGACTTTGGGGACCCCTGTACTAGGATATCAGTTTTAAAAATGTGAATAACACTTCTAAAAAGACTTATGTTCTTATGTTCTTATGACTGCCTAAGCATTTAATACAGGAATAAGTGCAGCATAATATTTAATGCAATGAAGCAAGTTCAAAATTCAATACAATGAAAATCAAATCAACTACTTTAGACCACATTAAAATCCTATAATACTGCAAAAGTACTAAATGATGACTTCAATTAAAGCATACCCCATATAAAACTGACAGTGAACTTTGAGAAGGTTTTAAGACCAGCCTAGGGGATGCAGAAGGTATTAAACGGTTCTTGTCTAAAGCAAGAGAATGAATATCTTACCGTTTCTAGTTGCTCATTTCAAAATCATATTCTGGTACCCCAGCTGGCTTATTTTTACAATGAGTGATGAAGAAAAGGTTTCAAAAATCAGAGATCATGACCTACAATTCTTATCCTCACCAGTCAAACATGTCTTGTGTGTTGTTGAGAGCTATAGGGAAATTATCATACATACTGACATATTGTTCTGACAAAAATACACCGGCTGATTTTCAGTGTGAATTAAGCAGCTGGGAATGACCACTAACCAATTAATTCATGTCTCAGCTGCTAGTCAGCCATTTTCAGTGGCATTGAACTAGTTATCACCACAAAAAATGCCCAGTTGATGCAAAAAAAAAAAAAAAAAAAGCTGGCAATGTTAGGGGCAATCTGGGGACATTCTAGGGGCATGACTGCTTAAATCTTGATATTTAGATCTTAAGTGGCCAGGCTTAGTGGGCAAATAAATCCACATAAAAAGCAGTCCTATTTTTGCCTAAGCCATGGCTGGTTAAAATCTAAATATCTCCTTAACTAGCAATGCGCTAACGGGTGTTAAAAAACCCAAATTTTCAATGTCGGTCACCAGAAGCAGCCTGACATTAAATATCTGGATTGCTTGCCAGCAACAGGTAGTCAAACTGCTGCCCACCATAAGATGAATATTGGGCCCACAGTTTCTGATATTGATGACGAAATCAGCTATCTTGAAGCATATGACCTCACTAAGCAAGGTGAAGAGCTGCAGTTTAGTCAGCTTGCTCGAAACCACCAGAATGCACGATATTCAAGAGGAATGTTGCTCAACGATATTCATTCTTGACAGATGGGGTTACCTCAAACACCAGCAAGAAGGATGAATTCCGGATGCTAATGGAACATGTCCAAACAGTAACTTCAGATGGGGACTGAAATATGCCACCTTTTTCAACATTTCGGTATACTCTTCCTTAATCTAGTCTAAACAAGCATGGGATTAGGTCAATGACCGACTTAGGGGTCTTTTTACTAAAGGCGGCTAAGTCCTTGATGTATGCTCTTTCATGAATTCCCCCCTTAATGGATGACCATAAAATGAGCCCCTAGGCTCTTGTCACTTCTGCTTATTACTGTCACAACAACTCCATTAAGAATTTTAGAAAGTCTCACAGAATGCTGCAATTAGATTATTAGGCCGGGTGTTTATTCGTGATCATGTGACACCTTTGTATTTCAAATTCCATTGGTTACCAATAGAATTTAGGATCCAGTTTAAGATCTAAATGTTAGCACATAGAGCATTTATTCCAGTTACAGCCTTCATATCTTTCTAATTTGGGGCTATTCTACTCCCCAAGGCGTTTATTACGATCTCTGAATGGCAATAGGGTAGTCGTTCCTCATATTTCGAAGGCACATCTTGCATCAACTAGAGATTGTGCGTTCTTCTATCTAGTTCCGCAGTTAGGGAATAATTTGCCCATAGACTTGAGAAAAGAAGAATCTTATATAAATTTTAAAAGACATTTAAAAGCACATTTTTTCCAGTTGACTTTCTCAACTTAGAACAGAGTTTGGGACTGTGATCTGTGTTTTATTGTTTTATTATTAGAATTATTACTGTTGAGATATTTGCTATGATATTTTATGGGAAAAAATCAGGTTTTTTAACTTTTGTTCTTAATCTTTCCTTTTCTATTTTTAATGGAGTTATTTTCTTGATGAATAAGAATTGTGTATTGTAAACCGCTTAGATCCTTTTAGGCTGTTATGCGGTATACTACTATGGCTCGGCCCTAAACTTGATCAATTACCCACTTCCATCCCACTGCCCACAGGCTCCTCTCTTCAGTTGGAGTTCTCTAGCAAAGTTCTGGGCATCACCATAGATTCATCATTATCCTTCAACGACCACCTCAACTCCCTGATAAAAAAATGCTTTTGCAGCCTTCACATGCTGAGGAAAGTGAGGTCCTGCTTCCACCAAAAACACTTCGCCGTCCTCGTTCAATCCATCATCCTCTCCAGATTGGATTATTGCAATTCCATTTACCTAAGCTTAACAAAGAAAAGCCTTCACAGACTCCAATTAATCCAGAACACCGCGGCCAAACTTATCTTCTCAAAAAGTAAATTTGACCATGTCTCACCGCTCCTGTCCAAGCTCCACTGGCTTCCCGTTATTTCCAGGGTCCACTTTAAATGTGTCTGCCTAACCTTCAAGATCCTCCACGGTATTCTTCCTCTTCTTATCCCTCTATCCTGGAATTCCTCAAATCCAATCTCCACTAGATCCACGCAAAAATTAAAACTATCCTACCCCTCCTTAAAAGGCATCTCCCTTGTTGGTAAACTTGGGTCTTCCCTCCTTTTCAGAATCGCTCAGCTCTGGAATAGTCTCCCTTCCCCTCTCCGCAATTTGAGCCCCTTTCTACCATTCCGTAAGCATCTGAAGACCTGGCTCTTCTCCAAAACGTAACCCCGTACCCTTCGTGGCACTCTCACACCTAACCTCTCTTCTCTCTTACTTATATAATTCCATTGGAGTTCCGTTCCTTCCCTAACCTTGTAAACCGAGTCGAGCTCCATCTGCGGAGATGATGCGGTATATAAACCCAAGATTTAGTTTAGTTTAGTTTAGTTTATACCATGCAAACTAATGCCCCGGCATTCATAGATAGTCTACTATGACCCTCCCAGAACCTCACAGCATTCCCTTAATGTCCCATCCCTAAAGATAATTGGTACTCAACGCACCCTCATTTTTTTAGTCACCGCCCCTTTAATTTGGAACTCTCTCCCTCTATACTTTAGAACTGAATGAAACTTGCAGAAATTCAAAAGCAGCTTAAGATGCTTGCTTTTTAAAGATGCCTATAACTGATTTTTATACACGTATCTATTCCAGTTATTTTTTTCCTTTTTCCCTTTTCCTATTGTATTTTCCTTTTTTGTATTCTTTCTATAAAATTGTAGTTCTTCCCTCTTTTCCCATTGTTTTCAAGTCATAAGTATGTTTGTTTAGTTCGTGTATGTCTAATTAATTTAAAAATATTCGTCTCCCAGCTATTTTTAAATACTTTGTACAACGCTTTGTACTTTTGGATAAGCGTTTAATCAAAACTTAAATAAACTATGACACTATATAAAGTTCTTCATACACATAAACAGTACTAATGTAGAGTAACTGAGTGGTGTCAATAACATCTCAAAGTCTCCAGAAAAGATAAGTGTGTTCATCACAGGGTGTCCTTTTTGACTTTGGTGGGCCTGAGGCTAACAGTATTGTTCTGGATGAATGGAAAGGAACATGAAAGAGGCAAAAAGGCCAAAAATGAAGGATCTTCCCTGAAGCTTCAACTAAATGGCAGGTGGAACTTGGAAACAGACAAAGACTCAGCATCAACAAACCTTTTTACCAGCTCAACACAAGATCTATTACACCTTAATGAGGTGCAATTTCATTTGCATGAATCATTACAATAAATCATATCTATTGAGACTGACAAAGGATCTACATCGAGTGACAAAGGATCTTACTTACCAAATGCCTCTTTGAGGTCAATGTCAAGTTGTCTTCGCATTACAACGATTCTAGATAGAATATATTTTACCCTTCTTAAAGTATGCCTGCTCATTATCTTGTATTCAGGGTCACTTTGACCACTTAAGGGACTCGGGGTAAATTTTTGTGGATGTCCCCCCCCAGGCAAGCAGCACAGCTTCCTTAGTCCCCTACCAAAACAAAATGAGGTATAAATGCCAACCCTGTCCTGGGAGACCCCCAGCCAGTCAGGTTTTCAAGATATCCCTAATAAATATGCATACCAAAAAGATATATTCGGAGCTTATCATAAACTTTAAATAGCTAATTTTCTTTAAATACCTATACTAAAACATACACTTGATATAAATAATATTATATAAATAGTATCATATAAATCTGCATGAGAGAGATTTGCATACAATGGAAGTGACAGGTATGCAAATCTCTCTCACGCATATTCATTAGAGATATCATTAGGAAGTCAGGGAGTGTCAAGGACATTCGGGTGGGGGGGAGGCTTCAGGGGTCAATCTTAATTAGGGCTTACTTTTGGGGTAGGGCTTATATTAGGAGCATCTTTAAAATCACGCTAGGGCTTATTTTCAGGGAAACAGGGTAGGTGCCCAGTTATAGACTTACTCCATACATGGTGAAGCAGCAGGGTTAGCAAGCAAAGGGACAATGAGCCATTGATAACTATTGAAAGCCTTGAGGCGTCCTTTTTATCCAATTCCTGGTTTTACATAGATTTTGCTTTCAAGGATTAATCCTAGATAACATGCTAGTAGTGAATGTAAGCAGCAAACAAGTAGACTAGTCATATGCAATATATATCAGCTGACGGTATCATTTTGCCATCAGCAAAAGACAAAAGGAATTGACCCCAAAATATCCACAAAGAAGAAAATCCAGAGAAAACAAAAAAAACTCTGTGGAGTGACGATGTTCCCAAATGGACTTTATTTGAAAGTATCAAAGTTCCAAAGGTACACTAAAATCATCCACATAAAATAATTCCATCCACATAAAAGTAAATCATCCACATAAGAGCCTTAAAGGACCTAGTCCGCTAGGGATACAGGACCCAACACGGTCCGCGTTTCGACAAAAAGTCTTCTTCAGGGGTCCCTGGGGGTCCTATAAAGGTGAATACGTGGGAAACAATTGTGTGGTGAGCAGGAAGTGAGACGCTGCTTGTGTTTGCAACATTCTAGAGCTCAAACTGTGATGTCATAATGCCTGATTCCACCAATGCCTAAGCTCCGTCCTCATCTGCGCAAGCCTCAAACGCTTTAAAATCATAAGTAGCAAAAACAAAAGGAATTGACCCCAAAATACCCACAAAGAAGAAAATCCAGAGAATACCAAAAAACTCTGTGGAGTAACGATGTTCCCAAATGGACTTTATTTGAAAGTATCAAAGTTCCAAAGGTCCACTAAAATCATCCACATAAAATAATTCCATCCACATAAAAGTAAATCATCCACATAAGAGCCTTAAAGGACCTAGTCCGCTAGGGATACAGGACCCAACACGGTCCGCGTTTCGACAAAAAGTCTTCTTCAGGGGTCCCTGGGGGTCCTATAAAGGTGAATACGTGGGAAACAATTGTGTGGTGAGCCGGAAGTGAGACACTGCTTGTGTTTGCAACATTCTAGAGCTCAAACTGTGATGTCATAATGCCTGATTCCACCAATGCCTAAGCTCTGTCTTCATCTGCGCAAGCCTCAAACGCTTTAAAATCATAAGTAGCAAAAACAAAAGGAATTGACCCCAAAATACCCACAAAGAAGAAAATCCAGAGAATACCAAAAAACTCTGTGGAGTAACGATGTTCCCAAATGGACTTTATTTGAAAGTATCAAAGTTCCAAAGGTCCACTGAAATCATCCACATAAAATAATTCCATCCACATAAAAGTAAATCATCCACATAAGAGCCTTAAAGGACCTAGTCCGCTAGGGATACAGGACCCAACACGGTCCGCGTTTCGACAAAAAGTCTTCTTCAGGGGTCCCTGGGGGGTCCTATAAAGGTGAATACGTGGGAAACAATTGTGTGGTGAGCCGGAAGTGAGACACTGCTTGCATTTGCAATGGAAAAGTTTTTTTGGTTTTCTCATCATTTTGCCATCAACATGGCCTTAAAACCGTAAATTCCTTTCACAATGATGCCGCTCAGTTCTTTTTCTCCCTTCAGTTTACCGTACTTCCCCAGCAAGATGCAGCTATATTTGTAATGGAATATTACTGAAACATTTGCCTGAAAGCGTTATCAGCAGGTGGCATGAAAAACAGGCGGGATGAAGACATTTCCCCTTGCAAATGAGAGGCAGATAAAATCCTGCTTGTTCCATTGCAGCTGGCAATAAGGACAGCCATGCACGAGCAGGAATGAGCTTCCAAACAAGTACATTTCAGAGGCGGAAAGGAAGTGGTTTTGCTAGAACACAACACACAAAAGAGGCTTTCAGGTCTGTTTTGGAGCGTCTACAGAGTTATGCAACAACCCCCAAATTCCACACATTCTTTCCTGTTTTAACACAGGGCTCATTCTGCTTGGATACTCCTTTTCAATGAATATTCGGTGGAAAATTACTGATTCATTCTTCTAAGAATTCACGCGTCCTACAAACATGCAGACCACCGAACATCAACATCCACTCATCGGTGTGGGACAGTGCCCTTAACCTTTGCTTACATTTTCCAAAATGTTTAGTCTAATATTTGAGGTGCCTGCCATATTTTTGGTCACTGACCGCGGTGCACTCATTGACGTAGCCAAAGCCACTAGCCAAGTCTTAGATAAATAATAAAATCACGGCTACAGGATTCAGTGACATGTCCTCACTCCACGTGCTTAGGAAAAGAATGTAACACTTCAGCTCTCTGCAGAACTGCTTCTCATTTCTGTAACACTACCATATAAATGCAGCACTATATTACACTATGCCAGCCCTGCACTTCCGTACCATTTAGTCAAGGAAAATCATGAGGCCGTGCAATGGGTACAGTTCAACAGTTCTATTACAGTATTTGTTATCCATGCTTTCCTGCTCCTTGTGACCCTGGAAAAGTCACTTAATCCCCCGTTGCCAAATTATGTAACACTGTGAATGACACCGCAAATAAAAATGATTTGTCCGACAGTATGAGGCAGGACCTGCTTTTACTGGAACATTGGTCCACAACCTGGCAGCTGGGCTTCAATGCGAAAAAATGCAAAGTCATGCACCTTGGTAACAATAATCCGTGTAGGACATACACACTGAATGGTGAAACCTTGTCCAGGACTACAGCAGAGCGGGATTTGGGGGTGATCATTAGTGGAGACATGAAATCAGCCAATCAAGTGGAGAAGGCTTCATCTAAGGCTAGACAAATGCTGGGATGTATCCGTAGAGGCTTTGTTAGCCGGAAGCCAGAGGTCATAATGCCGTTGAACAGAAGCATGGTGAGACCTCATCTGGAGTACTGTGTGCAATTCTGGAGGCCGCACTACCGTAAGGATGTGCTGAGAGTTGAGTCGGTTCAGCGAATGGCCACCAGGATGATCCTGGGGCTCAAGGATCTCTCGTATGAAGACAGGCTGCACAAGTTGCGGCTATACTCTCTCGAGGAACGTAGGGAGAGGGGAGATATGATAGAGACATTTAAGTTCATCACTGGCCGCATAGAGGTGGAAGACGACGTTTTCCTTCTAAAAGGACCCTTGTCCACAAGGGGACGTCCGTTGAAAATCAGGGGGGGGGAAATTTCATGGGGATACCAGGAAGTACTTCTTCACTGAAAGAGTGGTGGACCATTGGAATGAGCTCCCGGAGCAGGTGATCGTAGCCAGCAGCATACAAGATTTTAAGAATAAATGGGATGCCCACGTTGGATCCCTACAAGGGTAGCATAGAGGAGGGCAGCTTGGGAATGAGTGATAGAGTGTAGATTAGGGGAGGGTTGTTGGAGTGGGCAGACTTGATGGGCTATGGCTCTTTTCTGCCGTCATTTTCTATGTTTCTATGTACATTAGATAGAGTATGAGCCCAGCAGGAGAGATAGGGAAAAAAGCTTCAGTACCTGAATACAAACCGCCTAGGATAAATAAATGCTGCATATCAATTAGGAGTCACCCAATGTACAGGGCTACAGAGCTTGCTTTAGAGAAGATTCCAGGTTGTTCTAACCCTGTATGTGGAAACACAAAAGACGACCATATTAATGGAAATTCAAAACAGAAAAATGTATTTTCTCTTGCTTTAAGCATAGTTTCAACATTTAAAAGGCTTAGGGCCAAGGTTAAAGCATTAAGCAACCAAGATGAACTTTCAAGCCAATAGCCACCCCTCCCCCATCTGATAACTTGATAATTAAACAGAACAATCACAGTCATTCCAGAATATCACCATTAACTTTATACTGTACTGTATATTTATTTAAAAATGTATATTCCACTCAATCTATGATACTAAGCAAATTACATGTAAAAGATGCATATTTGTATATATATAATGGGGATAATTTTATAAAATTTCATCCAAATTTAAAGTTTGGACAATTTCCTGGTGGAAAAGTCCGTCGTTCAGTCTGTTATTGAGAAAGACATGGCCCTGGATCGGTAGCATGGAATGTTGCTACTCCTTGGATTTTGGCCAGGTACTAGTGACCTGGATTGACCATCGTGAGAACGGGCTACTGGGTTTGACCCAGTAAGGCTATTCTTACGTTCTTATGTTTTGCACAGAAAGAGAGGCTTTTATAAAATTGTGTGACCGCCTTCGTATTTTAAAAGTATGCTCATGCAAAAAGTGTACTCTTCAGACATTCCCACAGTGTGGGCAGAGCAAAGGTGGAGTTGTATTTTATAAAATATGTGGGTATCTGCATAGAATGTACGCATACACCTTTTTAGGAGCAGATAGAAATTTGTGCTATTGGAACTGACCTTACTATTGTAACATAGTAGATAACTTTAGATAACAGTCAACATGGTCCATCCAGTCTGCCCAAGATAAACTCCTAGGAGTCAACATTCAGCCAATGGTGAACAGTAAATTCAATGCTGGGTCATATCCGGGCCGGCATTGAATTGGTTCACAGACAACCCCGCGAAAGACAAAGGCGCGCGCCGACAACTGAGCGCAAGACGGAGGCGCGCGCTGAAGAAAATTACAGTTTTTAGGTGCTCTGAGGGGGGTTTTTGTTGGGGAGCCCCCCCAGTTTACTTAATAGAGATCGCGCCGGCGTTGTGGGGGGTTTGGGGGGTTGTAACCCTCCAAATTTTACTGTAAACTTAACTTTTTCCCTAAAAATAGGGAAAAACCCTCCACAACGCCCCCACAACGCGGCGCGATCTCTATTAAGTAAAGTGGGGGGGCTCCCCCACACACACACACCCCCGTCGGAGCCCTAAAAACAGTAATTTTCTGCGGCGCTCACCTCCGCGCTGCGTTCAATTGTCCCGGCTCGCTTTTGACCTGACACCCATTGAATTTCTGAGTTTACGGAGCAGGATAAGTGCAATATTCAACACAACCGGCTATGACTTACCGCATAAAGATAGGAGTGACTTTTATGCAATCCCATTTATGAGGTTAACCCAGCTGGTTATGTTCTGACCAATCTGGCCAACCAGTTACGTGTTGCTGAAAATGACCAGTTAGCCCAGAACAGGCGATTTAACTGGCCAGGAGTCATTTATGGCCAATTAAATCACATTGAATATCGACCCCCTTAAAACGAAGGTTCTTTAAAAAGTTTCCGCACTTTTCATATTTTTTTCGGGAAATAGCTGGGGTGGGAGAAGTGGTGAGAGGGCGTGTCCTAGAATGTCATGTGACTAGTCAGGCAGGCAGGCAACAAGGTGATTATGTGGATAAGTGATGTAATTCGTTTTTGAGATATTTAATAAATAGTGTTTAAAGAAATAAAAGTGCAGAAACATTATGAAGATCCCTCGTATATGATATGATATGATAAAATAGGCTTAAAATAGGTGCTTTTTGGTACTTCTCCTCCCATCCCCCACCCCACACCAGTGAAGACATGTTGCAAAACCATTTACTTTAGCAAGAAAATAACAGATCCATGAGTTTCCCACTTCCCCTTTTATGAAAACACATTAGACTTTTTTTATCACCATCTGCAGCGGTAAAAGCTCCAACTGAGAGACTTCTATGAGAGTCAGGGCTACCAGCGCTGCGGCCAATGATAAAAAAAAGCTTAATACAGCTTCATAAAAGTGTTGCATCAGTACCTATGAGCATAACACCATCAAATAAGAACTATCATACCAAGTCAGGCCAATGTCCATCATGCCTAGTATCCTGTTTTCAACAGTGGCCATTTCAAGCCACGTACACTTGACGGGATTCCAAAAAAAGCGGTTAATTTCCATGACACTTGAGGGTCATAAACCAGTCGAATTTTGGGGATTTCGGTTATACATTTGTCTGAGATACTTTCTGAAAACTCAAAAGGGTTCAACCCTTGAGAAATGGACTTTGAAAGGCCTGCTCAAAATTGTCTACATTATTCAAAATTGTCCTCGTAGTGGGTAGCTGGAATTTTTCTATTCTTTATTTTCTCAAGGACGGCTCTCACTTCTAAAAGTATTCCATGGTCTTTATAGCTTTTCTGCAATCTGATCCTGATTCAATGGCAAGATGGCGTGATTAGTGGATACCAATCTGATCTTCAAACTATCGCTTAGGGCTCCTTTTATCAAGCCACGCTAGCGGGGTTAACCCCTGCGCTGGCCAAAAAACTACCACCTGCTCAAGGGAGGCGCGTTATTATGCACGTTAAACCGCTAGCACGGCTTGATAAAAGGAGCCCTGGGTCAGACCAATGGTCCATCAAGCCCAGTATCCCCTCTTCACAGAGGCCGATCCAAGTCACAAGTACCTGGCAAAAACCCAAATAGTAGCAGCATTCCATGCCACTGATCCAGGGCAAGCAGTGGCTTCTCCCATGTCTGTCTTAACAGCAGAGTATGGACTTTTCCTCCAGGAACTTGTCCAAAACTTTTTTTTAAACCAGCTACATCAACCGCTCTTACCACATCCTCTGGCTTAACTATTCTCTGAAATGGAAAAAAATTTCCTCCTATTGGTTTTAAAAGCATTTCCCTGTAACTTCATCGAGTGTCCCCTAGTCTTTGTCATTTTTGACAGAGTGAAAAACCGATCCACTTGTACCCGTTCCACTCCACTCAGGATTTTGTAGACGTCAATCCTATCTCCCCTCAGCCGTCTCTTTTCCAAAATGATGAGCCCTAACTCTTTACTTTTTCTTCATGCGAGAGGAGTTCCATCCCCTTTATTATCTTGGTCACTCTTCCTTTTTTTGAGATAAGGAGACTAGAACTGAACACAGTACTCAAGGTGAGTTTGCCCCATTGAGCAATACAGAGGCATTATAACATTCTTAGTCTTATTTACCATCCCTTTTTTAATCATTCCTGGCATCTTGTTTGCTTTTTTGGCCACTGCTGCACATTGGGCAGAAGGTATCAGCGTATTGTCTATGATGAGACCCAGATTTTCTTCTTGGGCACTGACCCCCCCAAGGTAGACCCTAGCATCCAATAACTAGTTTCATAGGGCCTGGCAGGCTAAATACCACTTAACCAGCTGTCCTCCAATATTCAGTGGGAGAAAGCTGACTATCTCCTGCTGAATATTCCACTCCCAAGATTTGCCCAACAAAGCCAATCACCATCAATAGTAGCTAGATAGTCACGCCTAAAAAACAGGATTACCTTTCAGAACTGTACTTTAGTCAACCAGCCACTGAATATCGGCTTGACCAGATAAGTCTTCAGTGGTGAACTTTGACCCAGATATTAAATGTTGGTGGCCAGATGCAGCCCGGCATTGAATAACTGGGATCACAGCGGGCCACAAGAGACAGACAGCTATCTCCTGTGGTCTGAGTATCAGGGAGATAGTATCCAATGAAGGTACTTGGGATACCTCTAATGAATATGCATGAGCTAGAAGGGCATACAATGGAGGTGGGATATTGTGAACACAAGACCCTTTTGTGAATTCCAATGACTAGAAATGAATTCGGATGGCTAATACATGCTGACTGTCTGTGAGGTGAAGGAGGGGGTGTATGCAGTGGCGAAGCAAGGGTAGAAGACGCCCAGGGTGGTGGCCCACAACCCTCTTCTCTCCCTCCCGCTCCTTCTCCACCCCCCACCCCCACCCCACCACGTGCATTCCCCTTTTGTTCCCCCATAGCTCTTTAAATTCACTGGCACAAACAGCATCCCCAACCTGCTGCCTTTTCCAGCTTCGGATCTCCCTCCGATGTTCTGGTCCCACGACAAGGAAGTAACTATAGAGGGAGAGGTTGCAGCTGCTGCCCGTATTGGCAAAGAGTTAGAAGCACAGGGGAAAGTGAAGACCTATGTGCGGTGGGAGAAGGACTGGAAGGGCGGGAAGAGGTGCCGGTGCTCCAAACCTAGAGTGTGCCTGAGGCAGTCTGCCCCCCCCCCCCTCCTTTCTACATCACTGGGTATATGGACCTTCTTTATCTGCCTTAATTTCATTCATATCTGATTTTCCAGCCCAATCATAATGTACCCTACCCTCCTTCCTTCCTATTTATGACAAAAAAGGATCCAGAGCAATGGCACTATTGGCCTTCCCTTGTGGTCTTGTCCTCCTATTCTTCTCTCTAAACCTCCATGACAGGGATTGCTCCCATAGCTCACTATCCCTTTTGAAACCTGCTGCATGAGCACCTACATTGTACCAGAGGCTCTGAGCAGTGTGAATTAGACTCAGATCTCCAACGTAGCAGCATGAGTGGGGCCATAAGACTGGTCTGAATAGACACGAATCTCCCAACTGCACTTGACAAAGATGCAGATTGCAGAGGATCAGCACCATGAGCCCTGGCCTTCAGATTAAGCTCTTTATCACTCCTGACGCCACACAGCCTGCACAAATGGATCCCTGGACTCTCGTTGTGATTCACGCTTCGGTGCTTTCATCACATGAGCAGTCCCCGAGCCCAGGCAGTCTGCTGGAAGATATTGGGAAACTTGCCATGACAAATGATAAGTGTATGGGTAGACAGTTATGCGGAAACATGAGAAAACAATGGATTTTTCTTCAATGTACTCTTTAGAACATTAGTTTTTTGTTCTCTCTGTGCCTGTTTGTTTGTATTAAGCAATATTTTTTCTTCATTGCAATCTTTTCCTTACAGCCATCACCCACCCCAGGTCAGCCCAAACAGGTGACCTGGCCTTTGTTTATCCTCATTGCACGCACGAGATGGTACTTTCCAGTGTATTTTTCTATCAATAAAAACCAAGTACTCACATGCAGGGATACCCTTAAGAGGTGGGGTGACCACTGAAGGACCTAATCCCTCATTAGCCAGCCACGGTCTCCATGAAAAGACAGCATAGCAAATACAAATCTCTCGTTGGGAAAAGAGAACAAGTCAGACTGCTACAAATCCCTACACAGAAAATACCTGACCTAGAGCACATATGCAATAGGGATAAAGCTTCGCCAAGCAGAATAAATGACCACAAATTAGAAACAGAAATGAGCAGAGAAACTGAACTGGAATCTTCAAGAAGCCAGACTCTACATATAGGGAACAATTGAACAGCATATATTGATCTACCCTATGTCCTGTGTGTCTGTCATAATTCGATTGAAAGCTCTTTCAAGCAGGGACCATCTCTTGCATGTTTATCTACAACGCTGTGTGCGTCTGGTAGCACTATAGAACGAAAGTTGGTTTCATAGTAACATAGTAGATGACGGCAGATAAAGACCCGAATGGTCCATCCAGTCTGCCCAACCTGATTCAATTTAAATTTTTTCTTCTTAGCTATTTCTGGGCAAGAATCCAAAGCTCTACCCGGTACTGTGCTTGGGTTCCAACTGCCGAAATCTCCTTCAAAACCTACTCCAGCCATTGAAGCCCTCCCCAGCCCATCCTCCCCCAAACGGCCATATACAGACGCAGACCGTGCAAGTCTGCCCAGTACTGGCCTTAGTTCAATATTTAATATCATTTTCTGATTCTAGATCCTCTGTGTTCATCCCACGCTTCTTTGAACTCAGTCAGTTTTACTCTCTCAAGAAAGATATAGCGGCGCTAGAAAAGGTTCAAAGAAGAGCGACCAAGACTAGGGGGCACTCGAAGTTACAGAGGCATACACACACATAAATGATCAGAATTCTGGCATATGCAGGGGTTCGGGTGCACATATACATGTAAATGCCAATAGGCCAGCTACATCTGACACCTAAAGATGATGGTGCAGTTTGAAGGGGGCAGAGTCTGGGCAAAGAACAGGCAGTGCACATGGTGATGTCCATAAACTATAGACTACTATGGATTAGGCACACATTTGAGCAATCTAGCTACAAGCATTTACACCAGCTCTATGTCTGATTGAAGTGGCCATGGCTAAAATACAATTGTCCATTTGTCTTGCTGGGATTTCTATGAAGGAAAGGAGCCACCAATTTCTCTTAGGTGCTGCTACTACGACTCCTCATTTCTATAGTGGTACTAGACAAATACAGGTGCTGTATACATTGAGAGGCATTTTCGATATGATGTCCAAATCTGCAATTATGACATGTAAATCCAATAGACCAAAAGGACTAGATCTAAAATATCTAGATGCTGGATTTCTAAGCTAGTTTTGCTTTTTTTTCAACCACTCATTAATTGAGTAGGTTTTTTTGTATGGATCTTCAGAACGCAATCGGGAATGACATACTTCTGATTACTTAGGTCTACATCGATCCAATTTTTAATGCAAAAAAGCACAAGCTAAGTTTGAATATTAGTTTTTGCACAATGATAAGAAGTAGAGAATGACACGGTGACAAAATTCATCACCTTCCCCGCAGATAACCGCGGGAAATAATCCCATGTCATTTTCAAGTGTCTATTTCAACCTCAATCCTTCTACACCTGCTTTCTTCAAAGCAAAGCTTGCGGGTCAGTGGTTGTGTCCATTCATACTCTGATTCTTCCCTCTCTCCTTAAAGAATGACATGAAGATGGTTTCCCGCGGGAACGGGGACGGGGACGGTGATGAATTTTGTCACTGTGTCATTTTCTACTTCTTATCATTGTGCAAAAACTAATATTCAAACTTAGCTGGTGCTTTTTGTTCAGTGTATTGTTAAATCTTCAATTTCACCATCTCTCCTGACATGCATGTTTTACAGGAAACTTTCTTCCGGGCCAAGGGATCTATAACGTCTGAGGGAGCCTTCAAGTGCCGTTTGTATTTGGTTTTCTATTCACATACAAATCTGAGTTTGGACAGTCTGCAAAAGATGCACCAAAATCTAGTAGCAAACATGAGCATTTTTGAAACAGAAACACGTCTTTTTGTTTTGAAAATGACCGTTTCTTCGATGTGTGTCTATCATTTTGAAGCATTTTTGAAGAAAAAAAACCCCCACATCCAAAAAAGAAACTTCATAAAACAAGCCATCGGGATGTAGGAGGGTCCAGCAGTTTTAGTAGTCTGGCCACACAGGCATCCCAGCATAGAAACATAAAAACATAGAAATAGACGGCAGATAAGGGCCACGGCCCATCCAGTCTGCCCACCCTAATGACCCTCCCCTACCTTTACCTTGTGAATAGATCCCACGTGTCGATCCCATTTGGCCTTAAAATCAGGCACGCAGGTGGCCTCAATCACCTGAAGTGGAAGACTATTCCAGCGATCAACTACCCTTTCAGTAAAAAAGAACTTCCTGGTGTCACCTCGCAGTCTCCCGCCCCTGATTTTCCACGGATGCCCTCTTGTTGCCGAGGGACCCTTGAAAAAGAAGACATCTTCCTCTGCCTCGATGCGGCCCGTGAGATATTTGAACGTCTCGATCATGTCTCCCCTCTCTCTGCGCTCCTCGAGCGAGTATAGCTGTAATTTTTCTAACCGTTCCTCGTACGGGAGATCCTTGAGTCCCGAGACCATCCGGCAGAGCAGGGGCGGCACCTTAAGGGGCACTGCATTACACATCTCACCATAACCCCCTTATGGTATATGGTGAACCCTCCAAAGCTCACTCAAAACCTACTGGGCCCAACTGTGCACCACTGCTCTAGCCCTTATGCCTGCAGGTATCGCCTATATGTAGGTAGAGTGGGATTAGGGTGGCTTTTGGAAGGCTCACATAGTTCAAGTGAGATATGGGCCTGAGTCCTCTTCTCTGTAGTTGACTACACGGCTCTTCTAGGTCTGGCCATATGAGGGGATGCTGAAAAGTTCTCAGCCCACTCAAGACGAGAATGACCTGGTTATAGTTCAATCAATGATCTGAAACAATATCAAAACAGAGAATGGCACTCTTTTCAGCTACAGTGGCAAAATAACGCACAGAATGTAGGAAGTTGGTTGGTTGGGCTGAGAACTTTTTAGCAACAACTCATGGCATCTGAAGCTATCATACAGGCAGGTACCGTATATACTATTTCATTCACATCTTATGGAGGTGGGAGGGGTCAATGACCACTGGGGAAGTGAGGGGGGGGGGGCGGGTTGTGTAGGGTTACCATATGGCTCTAGAAAAAGGAGGACGGATTGAGACATCCGGGTTTTACTTCTACTGACAGCAATGGAAGTAAAACCTGGAGCCATATGGTAACCCTAGGTTTGTGCCTGCATCCCCCCCAGTGGTTATCTGGGCAGTTTAGACACTTTTTTGGTAACTTATTTATTGTTAAAACAGGTCTAGTCCCAAATGTCTAAACTGTGCCCTGGACATTTTCTAAAATGTAAATGTTCAATTATTGCAGAAAAACATCCAAATCACAATCAAACTATAGCCACCTGAAGTGACATACAAAGTAAAAAATGCATATTTTCTATGTACTGTATAATCACATGCAATGAAAACACAAGAAACATCAACAGCCAACACCGCACACATAGAAAACCAGGTAGGTTCCCGAGTCAGCCAATTCCTTTCTGGACAAATGACAGACACATCCAGATCCCAAACAGACTAAAGCTGCCTTTCACCTTGCCAGCTATTTACCCAAACAAATGACATCAGCCTGCATCCATTTCAAAGAAACAAAAAGAGGGCCCTGTAAAGCTAAAAAAGGATAGGTCGTCTTACTCACCATCTGTACTGCAAACAACTAGCCCTTAATACAAGCAACATTAAAAAAAAAAAATAAACTAGAACAACTAAAATTTAAAAAGGCCCAGGCTTATCAGCCAGATGCTGTGGGGCTCAGTTTCCAAAGCGTGGCATAAAAGGTGCAGATGGCTGTTTTTTTCAACAAAATGTCCCAAATCATTATTTCTGAAATCCATTTTTGAGTCCGTTTTGTCCATTCTGTAGACCAGGGGTGTCCAACCTTTTGGCTTCACTGGGCCGCATTGGCCGAAAAAAATGAAACTGGGGCCGCGCAAACGCTGCAGCAAGACAGAGGAGGGAGCCGGCAAGACGGTAAACACCCGGGGGCAGCAGAGGAAAACACTGCATCGCCCCTCGACGGGGGCCGCACAAAATACTTCATTGGGCCGCATGCGGCCCTCGGGCCACAGGTTGGACACCCCTGCTGTAGACAGTTCTCGATGCTGTCTGCTTGCAATGCATCTAAATTTCAAGGGAGCGTGTTGGAGGCATGGTTTGGGTGGGATTAAGGTAGGTTTATGATTTGGACAAAGACATTTTAATTTAATAATAAAATTGTAATACATATAATTACAAGGCTGTCATTTATTATGTTACTGTTATTAACTATTTTTATTTCACATATTATCTGAGGTAGAACTAGTTAATTGTAATATTATTTAAGGGGTCCTTTTATTCTATGGGTGCCTTAGCCTTTAGCATGCGCTAAATCAGTTAACGCACCTTAATAAAAGAACCCTTAAATGTAACTCTTTTCTCGGACTAGAACATATCTGAATTAACAGCCGTCCCTTCCAGATACCCCACATACAGGGGGTTCAGGAAGTCTGAGTTAGACAGAAGGCGTAGTTGACCGCATTTCATTAGTGTGAAGCCGGCTCATACAGTGACTAGGTTGGAGCTCAGCTATTTAACCCTTAGAAAACAACAAAAAAAAGAAAATGTGGCTCCCTACTACTTAGATTCTAATTAGAGATCCTCTGATAGTACTCTCTTGAAATCGATACCCCTTGCATTCCTCTACCTTTTGACAGTACCTTCGGGCTAAAGCAATGTAGCATTCCCACAGTCAAAGAGCAAGCCAACGGAAACTCAAGAACAAGATGAAACGTGAACGTTCCCATAGTTCGACATATGGCTTTTTACCTAATTGATGCAAACTGTTTTGCTGACAGTGCAAACTTGTCTCTTTGTTTCTGAATGCCGCTCGTTACCTGTCACAATAAACAGCACCAGTGTACGCAAACGTCTGAAGCAGCAGCCTTGCACTGACACACTCCTGTCTACAAAAGTGGCCCTCGGGACCTGCTGGGCTCTGCTACTTCAGCCATATTTAGGGGTCCTTTAACTAAAGCCCAAAAATGGATTTAACCCCACCCCCGTTTTACAAAACTGTAGTGTGTTTTTTTAGCGCTGACACTCATAGACTTCCTATAAGTGTCGGAGCTGTTACCGCTGCAGCCAGCATTATAAACCGCGCTAAGGTTTTGTAAAAGGGGCTGGGGGTTAGTGTGCACTAAATCCCATAGAACCCATTATATTCTTTTGGACTGAATAGCATTTACTCCCTCTTCTACAAAGCTGCGCGGCAACGGCCCCAAAGCCCTTTAAATCTCTATGGGCTTCGGGGCCTTTACCGCGTGGCTTTGTATAGGATAACATGCACACATTAGCGTTTTAGCAGACGGTAATATTTAGCGTGCGCTAAAAAGCAAAGCGCACCTTTGTAAAAGAGGGGGTTAGCAAGAAGTAGCTTCAAAGATTAAACCAGTCTCTGTCGTATCCATTATTGTGTGCCCTTATTTTTTAAAAAAAGTTTCTTCTGAATCATTCTAATCTTCTTAAGGAGTGAAGTGGCAAAACAATAAAAAAGATTGTGGAACAGATCAAATAAGCGTCCAAATAACTTAAAAACAATCCACAAAGGGTGTATCTAGTCACAAGTGACCCACAAGATAAAAACCAAATCATGACCCAAGTGCCAGTGTATATGAGAAATTACGCTTTGGCAATGCAGGACCCTGTTTAGTCACAATCTTAGCCAGAAACCATGGAGAAGAGTAGGGCCAGTCTCTTATCCAAATGTTTCTCTGGGCTGAAGAACAGAAGGCTTGTGCACCGTCAGCCCTGTCCAATTGTCTGCATGCGATTTAGGTCATAGAGTATTTCATGAGAACAGACTATGGGAGGAAACCACTTTGTATTCCTGAGCTGACAAATGACCTAGTTTCTGCAGAGAGACTTTGAGCTGGCTCTTTTCTAATTCACCTGCTTGATTTATTCTGCTGTAAGTAGAACCGATTCCATATCAAAGGCCAACACAAACTAAATTGCCCAAGGGTGTAAGTTCAAATACCAGTAATAGGGCTCCTTACTTGTTCTACTACACTAACAGGGATTTATGTCTTCCAATATACTTTGGATGTTTGGATATTTCTATGAACCTGAAGTGTGCACAAATGTAAACATTGTACTTTTCATGGCACTGCAGAGTATGAGACTGTAGAGCAGGGTGTTCATGTAGATCAGTGCCAAGTACCCCCGGCCAAACTCCGCCCCAAACTCCACCCCCATAGTAATAATACTAATTGTAATGCAATTTCTTCCATCCATTTTTCATATAAACACACTCTAATCTTATTAATACATAGTGGTAACCACAAAATTTTAAAAAAACACAAAGCACACTGTACGCAGAGAAAATGTTAATTATCATTTATATTCAGGGGGGTTTCAAAGATGTCAGATGACTTTTAAATATGCAATGTCACCTCAGTAATAACTTTAGAAAAATAGACAAATATCGTGCAAAATATAGACAGCAGATATAAATTCTGAAAACCGACACATTGTGATCACTAAATTGAAAATAAAATCATTTTTCCTACCTTTGTTGGCTGGTGATTTCATGAGTATATGGATGCACTTCCTTCTGATTGTGCATCCTATATTTCTGCCTTTCTTTCTGCACTCAGGCCCAACAATTGTCCCTTTCTATTCCCTCCCTCCTTCCTACATCCCGAGTTAGTGCCCCCTTCCTATCATGCCTACGAAGCCACGCCGAAGCCTGCCTGCCTGCTCCCAAGCCGACCCGCCACCAATTCTGCCTCCTGCCACTCGCCCCCCCCGCCGCCGCTGCTCACAGCCCTCCATTCACCTGCTCCATTTAATTCCCCTCCCGCTGCTGCCGCAACTACAAAAGGGCCAGGCGCTGGTCCATAAGCCTTCCCCCCCCCCGACATCAATTCTGGTGCTAGAGAGAAGGTCTGGACCAGCCAAGCAGCGACTATTTCTTTATTTCTACATAAAAGTGTAAATCTTAAACGTTTAAAAAAAAAAAAATCAAAAACGAAAAGTGGATGACATGGATTTTTAAAACTACAACACCTTTGGAGTGTGCTACAGTTCTCTTCAGCTCCTTCGGTTCTACGGTTAAACTGTTACCATTCTTAGTTAGATTATGGCACTGTGACCCTCATCATAGCTTATGTAAGAACACAAAAATTGCCATACTGGAACAGACTGAAGGTCAATCAAGCCCAGAATCCTGTTTCCAACAATGGCCATCCCAGATCCCAAGTACCTAGATAGATCCCAAGCAGTCCTAGCGGAATTGTGCAAGTGCAGAATTTCTCACCCCCTCAAGACATATAGAATTTTGCACATGCTATGCAGAATTCAGTGCAGACATGAGTAGCAGAAGAGGAAGTGAACTGCTGCAGAGCGGGTCACTTCCTCCTCCTGTGCTGGCTCAGACACTGACTATTTAGCTAAGCTGCTGTTTTGCATGTGAAGAATTCCAAGCAATAAAACTTGACTATCAACCAAAGGTCACAGGTCAAAACTCCCCCCCCCCCCCCCCCCAGAATCCAAAGCATGAGAGGACCTCTCATATACTGACAGACTGAAAAAGCTAGGGCTTTTCTCCCTGGAAAAGCGGAGACTTAGAGGAGACATGATAGAAACCTTCAAGATCATGAAAGGCATAGAAAAAATAGACAGGGACAGATTTTTCAAATTAAGGGGATCAATAAGTACAAGGGGGCACTCAGAGAAATTGAAAGGAGAGAGGTTTAGAACAAACGCCAGGAAGTTCTTTTTCACACAGAGGGTGGTGGATACATGGAACGCGCTACCAGAGGATGTGATAACCAGGAGCACGCTACAGGGCTTCAAAGAAGCTTTGGATAGTTACTTGGAAGACAAAGGGATTGAGGGGTACAGATAAGAGTAAAGGTAGATTATAGGGATGGGATTAGAGGTAAGTTACAAAATTAATCAGGGACCACTGTTCAGGCACAAGGCCTGATGGGCCGCCGCGGGAGCGGACCGCTGAGCAAGATGGACCTCTGGTCTGACTCAGCGGGGGCAACTTCTTATGTTCTTATGAAGGTAGGCAACAGCTGAGTATCCTCCCTTCCAGGACTGTGAGTGCTACTTCCACAGCCTTCTCAGCCATAGTAGGTCAGAGGAGACATAATCTGGCCTGGGAATCGGACCTCGGGTCTACCGCAGGGCGCTGCATAACATTGCCAGATCAGCCTGAATATCTAAACAGAAATCTGTTCATGACTGCTATTTTAATTTCATTATTTTGCTGCACATTTTTCTTCACAAGACGCTTAGGGCTCCTTTTACAAAGGCACGCTAGCAGTTTAAGCGCACTCGAGCCATTACCGCCTCCTCTTGAGCGCTAATCCGGTGTGTGCACCTTTGTAAAAGGAGCTCTAAGAGTTATAAGGTATTTTCTAGTCTCTTGCTGTTGCGGGACTGAAATAGGTGTGGCCTGAAACCGTAGAAAAACACTACACTACCAGGGAGATAGCCTGACATGACATGCTGTATTTTATCTTTCCTTGGCTTGATATAAATTAATGGCTTCTGAATTAAATGAGATCAAAAATATTCTAGGAAAAATAAATCTTTCTTTGCACTGTGTGTGAGTGTCTGCCTCCTCCGTGTGCATTTGTTAAGAACACTATTAAGCTGAAGGGACTGTAAATTTAATATGTGGAACTGAAGTAAGCAGAGTATATGAAGGAAATGTATCTGGTGCCTCGATCATTATTTTCCTGAGACAACACAACCCTCATTATAAACCAGCCAAGACTAATGGCCTTGCATTAATTACTGTTTTAGTTGTTACAACATGGCTATGATCCAGTTTCATCTTCAAAGTCACTACATTTCAGTAAAACCAAACAAGGAAAACCATTTGAGTGGGGCAGAGAGGTGGGTCAAATGCAGCACTCCATGAACTCATCGTCCATTTGCAAACCAAACCTCAAGCCTCTGTGCTGGCCATACATTTGCAGAAGGTGAAGTCATAATTAGAATAAATTCCAAGAACACTTTCTCCTTAAGCTTTGATCTGCACCTGAGCTGTTTACTGGGAGATCCAGCCTCTATAATATCATAGAATACAAGTTGAAAATGGTACAGTTGTAGTGTGACACTATGGAACGTCTTCCCTCTCTGTTTACACATTCAGACATGTCTGTGTGGGAGACTCCGTGGGAAGAGATAGGGTAAAGTGTGTCTCAGCAGAATTAAAGAGGCTATATTAATGGATGTGGAGAAGTAAATGGGGTTTCGGTATTATGACTGATTGTATATGTTAACCAAATGATACCGTTTGTATTTATAGATTGATATACAGTAGATATCGATGTGTAGGTAGGGATGTACAAAGGGTTACCAATGTGTCTGTAGGGATGTACAACTTGGATGTGTAGATTGGGAGATATTCAAGAGAGCTTGGGGTTTGAGTTTGATGGCGGGGGCAGATATAAGCTTGGGGAGCGTTTGACATGATGTATGAGTGGAAAGATGTCTTATGGAGGTGCAGAATATATGGGCGTCAGATTGTTCGACGGACAGGAAATGTGGGAGAAATGGAGATGTGAAGGAATAGAGTGTTTCATGGTAGTCTCATTCTCCTTTCTTACTCCCTTTCTCTCCCCTGCCTCCCTTCCCTCTCTCTGCATTCACTGCCTCTGTTCTTCCGCGCCCCCCACCCCCCACTTATATTATTTTGCAATTCTTCCTTTTCACCACAGCTATCACAGGTGCTCTTCTGTGCTACAGTTGGGCCTCTTCATCCTGTGTCATGGGACTCCCTGTGGCATGCTCAGTAATCTTCACTACTGCCAGACCTCTTCATCCCTGAGGCATAATCTTTGAGTCTTCTGTTCTTTTTCGTCTACCACCTCCTAATTTGCTTTATACATGCTTATTTGTGCATATTAAAACAAATCTATGCGAATGGATGGATGGATGGCCAGACAAACAGATAGACCCTCCCTAATAGGCACTATCGGTCTAGTGAAACATGCCTAAAAATTGAAAACCGGAGAAGGGGGGGGATAGAAATTGGATGGGGAAGATGTAAGAAGAGCAGTTGAGGGATATGAATGGGCAGTAGGGCATAAAAATAGGGGGGAAGGGGGGCATAACAGATGCGGATGTGGATACATAGTCCCACAGGGTTCTCCTCTCTCCTCAATACTTTTTCATGTCTACCTGAGCTCTCTTGGTCCCAGATTGTCTGACCTGAATGTTTCTTATTATAGCTATGCTGATGATATAACTGTTAATTCCTGTACCATCCATTTTACTACAAGTAACCCAGTTAATATCAACGGTGTTATCAGTTATGGAACACTGGATGCAGGAATTTAGATTAAAACTTAATAAGGACAAGACAAAATTCTTTTGTGCTGCCCCTTGTAAAAAGATGGTCGAAGAAAGCATAGTGGTAGGCGGAATTTCATATCTAGGAAGACCAACAATTAAGATCCTAGGGATCACATTAGATCAAGATTTATCAATGAAAGAACACACTAACCAGCTGGTTGGCAAATGTTTTTATACATCCTAAAAGATCTTTTTTGACTATCCCGCCTTCAAATTGCTGGTGCAATCTTTGATTCTCAGTTCTCCGGATCATTTTATTGTTATCTATTATGCCGGCCTTAAGAGTAATCTCCACAGACTGCGACTGATCCAGAATACGGCTGTAAGGTTGATTTTTAATTTGAAAAAAAAAAAATCGGACCATGTCACCCCTTCTTCTCGTAGGCTGCACTGGCTTCCGATTGAGGCCAGGACTATTTTTAAATTCGAATTACTCTGCTACAAAGTGTTCTTTGGTCTCACAGCTGATTATATAGTGGAACATTTTGTACTCTGACATATTTTTCCTTTCCTTCTGTTAAGAATTGTCGCTACAAAAGATAACATAAGAACATAAGCATCGCCTCTGCCGGGTCAGACCAGGGGTCCGTCGCGCCCGGCAGTCCAGTCCCGCGGCGGCCCTCCAGGTCCATGACCTGAAAATGTTCCCTACCTAACCTAAAAAGTCCATACCCTATATGCTCAGTGTCCTGTGAGGTAAACTTTGATACTCTTTTCAGACAGCAATTAGAGACAAGGAATTTAGCTAGTTATTAGTCAATGCTGTGTCATACACATTTTAGAAAACACATCTATTTGATAAATTTTTATAAAATTAGAACTGGATAATTTATTAATCTGTACTTCCTGAAACTGTCTAAGTTTCTTTTAGGGTTCCTTTTACGAAACCGCGGTAGCGGCTTTGGCGCATGTGACTTTTTAATCACGCGCTAACCCCCGCGGTAGCCGGAAAAACTACTGCCTGCTCAAGAGTAGGCGGTAGCGGCTAGCGTGACCGGCAGTTTAGCGCGTGGTATTATGCGCGTTTAAACCGCTAACACGCCTTCGTCAAAGGAGCCCTTAGTTGTAAGCTGCATAGAATCGGAAGGTTACAAACAACAATATAATGGAATGGAATGTGAGAAGGAGGAATACAGTTCTTCAAGAAAACGAGGGAAAGACAGAAGTCAAAGGGTGATGAGGGAGAGGGAAAGCACCTAAGTTAATTGGGAATCACGCAATCAGAGAATCATACCTCTGGCAAAAGTAGGCAGCGGAAATGTAGGGCCTGTGGTGTGAATTGGCTTTATAGCGTTTAATGCCACGTCCAGTGTTAATAATCCAATCAAACAATCACTCAGTGCAAAATTCTTCTCCAGTGGGAATTCTGATTCCACTTGTTCAAATCGAGTCCGTGGTCATGGGATTCTTCATTATTCCCCAACTGGTAGAATTATTATTATATTTTATATTTTTATATCGTTTTATAACTTATTTATAACGTATTAAATAGATTTAAAAGTATATCACTTATCTTAAATCCTTATTGGTTCCCCTTCCCGACGCGTTTCAAATTCCTTTTTCAAGGTCGGGGGAACAAAAGATAAGGGTAATCCTACTCCATCTTTCTTGATAGCCAGCGGCAGGAAACTGGAGTAGGAGATTGGATTGGCAGGACCTACCCCTGGTGAATCCATGTTGACTGGGATCCCATAGATTCTCCTCATCCAGGATTGTGTCTAATTTACACTTAATGGAAAAAGGACCCAACGGAGGAAAATCACCAGGCGCACAGGAAATGCCAAAAGGAATGCCACCAAGAGGTTAGAAAAGCGAAAGGGGAATACGAAGAGGGGCTGGCCAGGGAGGCGAAAAACTTCAAGGCATTCTTCAGTTACATAAAGGGGAAGCGACCAGCGAGAGAGGAGGTGGGGCCGTTGGACGATGGGGATAGGAAGGGAGTGATTAAGGAGGATAAAGAGGTAGCTGAGAGGTTGAACACGTTCTTCTCATCGGTTTTCACGAGCGAAGACACATCTAATATACCGGACTCAGAGGAGCTCATGAGTGGGGAACAGGCCAAAAAATTGGAGTACATAGAGGTAAGTAAGGAGGATGTCCTCAAACAGATAGACAGGTTAAAATGCGGTAAATCACCGGGCCCGGACGGGATCCACCCAAGGGTTCTGAAGGAACTAAGACAAGAAATAGCGGGCACAATCCAGCATGTTTGCAACCTATCCTTGAAAACTGGTGAGGTACCAGAGGACTGGAAATTGGCGAATGTCACACCTATCTTCAAGAAGGGATCGAGGGGTGACCCCGGGAACTACAGGCCGGTGAGCCTGACTTCAATTATAGGGAAGATGGTGGAAGCTATGATCAAGGACGGCATTTGCGAGCACATCTAGAGGAATGGCCTACTGAGAACAAGCCAGCACGGATTCTGTAAGGGAAGGTCGTGCCTAACGAACCTTCTGTACTTCTTTGAGGGAATAAGCAGTCGGGTGGACAATGGGGAACCCATAGACATCATTTACCTCGATTTTCAAAAGGCTTTCGACAAGGTGCCACATGAAAGGCTGCTTAGGAAGCTGTGGAACCACGGGGTGGGAGGGGATGTGCACAGATGGATCAAGCACTGGATGTCGGGTAGACTGCAGAGGGTCGGAGTGAAGGGCCAATATTCTGACTGGTGGGGAGTCACGAGCGGTGTGCCACAGGGATCGGTGCTGGGGCCGTTACTCTTCAACATATTTATCAATGACCTGGAAAAGGAGGCAAAGTGCGAGGTTATAAAATTTGCAGACGATACCAAACTGTGCGGTAGAGTTAGGTCCAGGGAGGAGTGTGAGGACCTGCAAAGGGACCTGGACAAGCTGGAAGACTGGGCAAACAAATGGCAAATGCGCTTTAACGTGGAAAAATGCAAGGTCATGCATATAGGGAAAAAGAACCTGTTGTTCAACTACAAATTGGGGGGGGCATTGTTGGGAGACAGCAGACTTGAGAGAGACTTGGGTGTGCTGGTGGATGCATCACTGAAGCCATCTGCACAGTGCGCAGCAGCCTCGAAAAAAGCCAACAGGATGCTGGGCATCATAAAGAGGGGCATAACAACCAGGACGCGGGAAGTCATCATGCCATTGTATCGAGCGATGGTGCGTCCACATCTGGAATACTGCGTTCAGTATTGGTCGCCACACCTCAAGAAGGACATGGCGGTACTTGAGAGAGTCCAAAGGAGAGCAACGAAACTGGTAAAAGGGCTGGAACACTGCCCATACGCCGAGAGGTTGGATAGGCTGGGGCTCTTCTCTCTGGAAAAAAGGAGGCTCAGGGGAGATATGATAGAGACCTTCAAGATCATGAGGGGCATAGAGAGGGTGGATAGGGACAGATTCTTCAGACTGAAGGGGACAACAGGTACGAGGGGGCATTCGGAGAAACTGAAGGGAGATAGGTTCAAAACAAATGCAAGGAAGTTTTTTTTCACCCAAAGGGTCGTGGACACTTGGAATGCGCTACCGGAGGAAGTGATCAGGCAGAGTACGGTACAGGGATTCAAACAGGGATTGGACGGATTCCTGAGGGATAAAGGGATCGTGGGATACTGAGGGAGGAGCTGGGATGTAACACAAGTATAGAAAGCTAACCAGGTAATAAGTATAGAAACCAAATCAGGTCGTGCATGTGCAAGACCGGAGGGTTAGGACTTCGATGGGAAGATAGGACTTCAATGAGAAACCAAGGTGGCAAGGGAGCCCCTTCTGGTGATTCAGACAGGTCGTGACCTGTTTGGGCCGCCGCGGGAGCGGACTGCTGGGCAGGATGGACCTATGGTCTGACCCGGCGGAGGCACTGCTTATGTTCTTATGTTCTTATCTACACCCTCCCAGCCATTGAAGCCCTCCCCTGCCCATCCTCCACCAAACGGCCATACACAGACACAGTTAAGCTCTGGAATTTGTTGCTGGAGGATGTGTTAATAGCAGTTAGGGCCTGATTCTCAAAACAGCATCCCGATTGTAGGCAGCAATAAGCATCCTACCGCCATCTTAATAGACTAATCGGGACGTATGGCTTTTTTTAAAGTGATGCGATGAATGACGTCTACAATGTAGGCATCTGACTCGTGCCTAAAGAAGCATCTATGCATGCCTACTTGCACCGGAAGTGGCCTTAGGCATCCACAAGCGTGCCTAGGTGCTTCTGGAGGCGTGAGTCAGATGCCTTAAATGCAGGCCTGTAAAAAAAAGGCGTTTTTACAAAAAGCAGACGCAATTCTGGACACAGCGCCTACCAGTGATTGACACACAGTTGGCGCCTGCTATTCAGCAGGTGCCGTTTCCAGAATCAGCCCCTTAGTGAATTGGGGTTTACGACAGGTTTGAACAAACTCCTAGCGGTAAAGTCCATAATCTGACATGGGGAAAGCCACTATTTATCCCTAGGATTGGTAGCATGGAATGTTGCTGTTTTATGGGATTCTGTCATGTACTTGGGACCTGATTGGACACTATTGGAAGAAGGATAGTGAGCTAGAAAGGCCATTGGTCTGACCCAATGTGGCTATTCTTGTGTTCTTATTTCTTATGGTCACTGTACTATCTACTCAGCACTGGCGCGGAATATATGTTTTAATTTAAACTCTGTTGCCAACAATTAACTTAAGCCAATGATTGCGCAAGCTGAAAATTGGCCCCTAACTTACAGCATATTATCTTGTACATACTAGCTCATTTTTTATCAGCCTAAGAAGGTGAATTACAGATCCAGTGAAATAGCAGTGCTAATGCCAGAACACTGTGTTCAATCCTGGACAGATACCGTAAATATTGTTTCATCAAGTTTATATAACAACTACTAAGATTTATCAAAGTTCACCTGTGTTGTCTGTATCTACAACAGTGTGTGACGGCATCTCTCCAAAGCCTGTGAAATTTTAAATCATCTGCTATGTGGCTCACTGGCCGGCGTCCTTCATCAGTTATTTCTCCCACCCTTTCCAATTCACTGTACTAGGGTCCCGTATGAACCCTAGTATCCTCGGCTGTTAAATCTTGCTTCTTTAACTTTCTCCAAATACTGTACTATTTGCCCCTATTGGGACAAGGAGGCACTGTTTACATTCATCCACACTCTCATCATAAGTAGGTTAGATCAGTAGTGTTCAACCCAGGGATCACCTGGCAAGTCAAGGGGCCTTAAGCATCTGAGCCAATTTGGGCATTAGGCCCCCTTGCCTGGTGCATCCTGGGATATACTGGGAGAAGCCTAAGGCCCTAATTGGCTCAGACGCCCAAGGCCCATCCCCTGGGAGAGGCCTTAGAAGTCTGAGCCAATCAGGGTCTTAGGCCCTTCCCCATTCATCCCAGGATGCACTGGGAAGGTGAAAGCCCACCATTTTGGAGTGGCGGGCCTGTGGGCAGGAGGGACTGGGCATCCCTCCTACTGTCATCTTCACTCAGAGGTACAGGTGGTTCAGGGGAGCCAGAGGGGAGCCGGAGGAGGAAGAGGGCATCCCTCCTGATGATTTTTTCTAAGGATGGGGAGTAGGGAAGGGGAAAGGAAGGGAGGAGGGTCCTGGCAGGGGATGCACTAAACTCACCGTGTGTCTAACGATCATCGCTAAACTAGTTGAACAAATTTAGCATTGGACGTAATTTACCGACTAATGTCCACAGTGGCTCAGCCCTGCTTCAAACACGGGGGTTCACACTGCAGGGAAGGCGGCAGAGAGCAGGAGAGTCAGGGCAAATGAATTTTAGCCGAGCTTCCTTGTGCATGTAGAGAACCTGGCACTCATCCCAAAACTGTTGCAAACTTTTTGATTGACAGGGAGCCCGAGTTTGAACAGGGGGAGTTTTAGCCGAAGCTGCTGCCGCCGGGGTTCACCCTTCTAGAGAACTAGTTGAAGAGACAGGAGAGTCGGGGGCCCCCCCCTTAAAAAAAAACCCAAAAGCAGCAAAAACAAACAGAAACTCATGCGCAGACAATCTACAGGGAAAGCAGATGGTCTGCGAATGCGTCAGGATCGCACACTAGTGATCTGTGTCAGCGGATGGGGGCATTCCTCCGATCGCTCCCATTAGAATATTACTGCGGCCCTGTGAAGTATTTTGTGTGGCCCCAGTCAAGGGAGATACAGTGTTTTCCTCTGCTGCCCCCCGGGTGTTTACCGTCTTGCCGGCTCCCTCCTCTGTCTTGCTGCAGCATTTGCGCGGCCCCAGAAATTTTTTTTTCAGCCAAAAGGTTGGACACCCCTGATCTAGACCTTTGTTACTATATGGAAACTTTAAGCCAGTTCTGGCTCTCTAGCGCCACCTGGTGCATTTTGATACCCATGGTGCTTGCTTCAGATAGAAAGAGTAGGATTAGAAATGCCACAGTGGAATCTGGTTTAACCTCTACATCAGTGTCTCTCAAACTTTTTTTTAGCGCCAGCACATTAAATGGAGCAAATGCTTTTCGCAGCACACTAAATGGAGCAAATATTTTTTGTGGCACATTATAATAGAAATCATAAAATTGCAAAACCAACAAAAAATTAAATTTGAGTTATTTATTTAAAGTTCTTTAAGCTATGTCTGGGTAATTGTAACAAGGGTGAAACTAAAGTAGATAGAATAGAATTGCTAATTAATGCGATGGATGTGCTTGTTTTTGAGTGCATATTAATTCAAAAAGTGGCTCGATAGTCGACAAGCAAGCACGCATTTCATCATCCACCATCTGCGGTCGTTTTCTGTTTTTTCGATTTAATTCAAAGATAAGAAGATCCATACGGTACCAAAGCCTTGATTGCTTTGTTGCTCAAGTTAGGATAACTATTGCATAAAAAAATAAAAGTAAAATTATGTGCCATTATTTTTCAAGGACCAATCACGTCAAAGAATGATGCTTGTCTGGGCGGTTGTATCCGTAAACATACAGACGCTCATAATATTGACAGACATGATGTACATATATTCTAGTGTATACTTCTGAAGGGATTTTATAAAAATAAAAGTAAAATTCTGGAATCTCTCAGGGCACACAACTGTGCCGTGGCACACAGTTCGAGAGACACTGCTCTAGACAGTGAGTAAAAAGCACCGTAGTTTTCTCCTTAGTCCTATTCTCATTGTCCCCAGTCAATTCTTTTCCATCCCCACCCCCATTCCATCATTATTGATACCATCCCAGCACCATCGCCATCCTGCATTTAATAGGTCTTAGTATGTCTTCCTTTCTCCCACCTACAGGTCCCGCCCTCCCTCAACCCCGAGGTCCAACTCTTCCTGTCCCGTCCTCAGCCTCAGAGAGTGGGCGGGTGGCAGAGAGCATCTACGTTGCGTCGGGGGGAGGAAAGAGGTGATGCAGGTAGGCAGGAAGGTTCCGAAGCCATGAGGTTGAGATGTATACTGCCTCTCTGATGCAACTTCCTGTGGGCGGGACATGGCACAGAAAAGCCCGGAAGCAGCCTGTATTCAGCTACATGTGGCGATGACTCCCCAACCATCAAAGAGGGGGTGAAGATGAAGCTCTGAACCCACACACATGGGGGGAAGGGGTGAGAAGAGGCACCAGACTTGCAGGGTAGACTGTTTTCTTCCTTTTCCCTGTGATACGGGCAGTTTGTACCCCCAAACTATGCCTATGGTGTGATTGTAGCTTCACTTAGCCCAGAGGTATGCTACATGCTAGCACAGCTTAGTAGAACTGCCAATGAGTTTATGCAGAGAAAGCAGACTAATTCCCCAGCTTTTATTGATCGAATATTAATTCCCTATGATCCACCAAGATCTTTAAGATCCATAACCCAATCCAATTTAAATATCCCCTCCTTAAAAATAATCGGTACACGTCGAACCTCTATTTTCTCTGTAACAGCTCCTACTATTTGGAATGCTCTTCCGCTTTATCTAAAAACAGAAAATAATTTAAAAACGTTTAAAAGTAGCTTAAAATGTTTCCTTTTTAAAGATGCTTTTAATTGAAGTTATTATTTCATTATTTTTTTTTTTTTTTATTTTTTTTTTCTTTCTCTTCTTTTCTTTTCTCTTTTCTCTCCTTCTTTTTTCTCCATTAAGTCCTGCCCTTTTGTTTTTTTTCCCTTAATGTCTCTCTCATTTACTATAATTATTGTATTTCCTCCCTTTTTCCTTCATGTATCGTTTGTTAGTGCGTCCTTATTTAACCTAGTACGTGTTGTAGTTCGTCTAATAATTTTGTATTTTCGTTTTTTTTAAATAAGTTTGTTTTAATGGTAATTCAGTTTGTTACAATGTTATTTTATCAAGTGCTTTGTACAACGCTTTGCAGAATCGATAAAGCGTTTAATCAAGAAACTAATTAAACAATAAACTGGCAGCTCCATTTAGGAGTGTTGTGCCAAGATGCCCTTATAGAATACTAAGCTAAGATGGCATGGGTGCCCCCCAGTTAAGGTGCATATATTTAGTTCACATTAATGGCAAGTGTAAAGGGGTGTGTTTACATGTGCCTAGTGATGTCCATAGTATTCTGTAAGTTGGAGACATGCCCATAGCCCACCCATTTGTCAATCATTTGTTAGGTACCACTTACAGAATGGCACCCAGCGGTACGTAAGCCGACTTAGGCACCTGAAAGCATTGAATTTTTAGGGTTTCTTGGCCTAAATGAGTGTGTCTAAGTTAGACACCTACTGGCATAGTGTTACCAGACATGTCCTCTTTTTAGAAGACTGTCCGGGGTCCTGTATGGACTTTCCAAAACCCAGCAGTTTAATTTAAACTAGTGGTTGTGTTTGCTGAAAATTGACCACAGTTTCATTCGCACTTTAAGTAGGAAAATAATCCCTATTGAAGCTAATGAACCATACAAAAGGTAAATTAATCGTGATGAAACTAAACCCACACTCACCTCATAAACACTAGACAGTCAGATACGTTTTGGGAAAGCAGTTCAAGCCATCAGCATGCATCATCCCCTTTACGCTCCATTAGCTCTTCACTATAAAATGAACTGTCAGATAGATTATTGCTGGGAATTACTTCTCAGCCTGATGTCAGCTACAGACAAGTTTGTACTGTGCTAAAACTTTTTCCCCACCTTGGCACGGAGATGGCCACACAGATCTTGGCTGCCTTAATCAAAAAAGAAGCCAATTTGAGTCCGGTGACGGGACAAAAGCGCGCGAGATTTCGGCGTGCCGACATTGCAGCACGACTGGGTAAGTTGCAGCTGTACTCGCTCGAGGAACGCAGAGAGAGGGGAGACATGATCGAGACGTTCAAATAGGTCACGGGCCGTATCGAGGTATAAAGGACCCACGGCCACAAGAGGGCATCCGTTGAAAATCAGGGGTGGGAAATTTCATGGCGACACCGGAAAATATTTCTTCACCGAAAGGGTGGTTGACCGCTGGAATAATCTTCCACAACAGGTAATTGAGGCCAGCAGCGTGCCAGATTTTAAGAAAAGATGGGATTGGCCTGTGGGGTCTCTTCATGGAGGTAGTTAGGGGGTGGGCCATTAGGGTGGGCAGACTGGGTGGGCCGTGGGCCTTTTCTGCCGTCACGCTCTATGTTTCTATTTGGCATGTGGGATCTCTTCATGGAGGTAGTTAGGGGGTGGGTCATTAGTGTGGGCAGACTGGGTGGGCCGTGGCCCTTTTCTGCCGTCATGTTCTATGTTTCTATTTGGCATGTGGGATCTCTTCATGGAGGTAGTTAGGGGGTGGGTCATTAGTGTGGGCAGACTGGGTGGGCCGTGGCCCTTTTCTGCCGTCACACTCTATGTTTCTATTTGGCATGTGGGATCTCTTCATGGAGGTAGTTAGGGGGTGGGTCATTAGTGTGGGCAGACTGGGTGGGCCGTGGCCCTTTTCTGCCGTCACACTCTATGTTTCTATTTGGCATGTGGGATCTCTTCATGGAGGTAGTTAGGGGGTGGGTCATTAGGGTGGGCAGACTGGGTGGGCCGTGGCCCTTTTCTGCCGTCACACTCTATGTTTCTATTTGGCATGTGGGATCTCTTCATGGAGGTAGTTAGGGGGTGGGTCATTAGTGTGGGCAGACTGGGTGGGCCGTGGCCCTTTTCTGCCGTCATGTTCTATGTTTCTATTTGGCATGTGGGATCTCTTCATGGAGGTAGTTAGGGGGTGGGCCATTAGGGTGGGCAGACTAGATGGGCCGTGGCCCTTTTCTGCCGTCACGCTCTATGTTTCTATTTGGCATCTGGGATCTCTTCATGGAGGTAGTTAGGGGGTGGGCCATTAGGGTGGGCAGACTAGATGGGCCGTGGCCCTTTTCTGCCGTCACGCTCTATGTTTCTATTTGGCATGTGGGATCTCTTCATGGAGGTAGTTAGGGGGTGGGCCATTAGGGTGGACAGACTGGGTGGGCCGTGGCCCTTTTCTGCCGTCATTTTCTATGTTTCTATGACCCCAGCGCACCGCCTAAAAAGTTACTTTTAAAGAGCTCCGATAGGGGGTATGGGGGGGAACTTTACTTCATACTCTTCGTGCTGCCGTTGAGGGAGTGGGGGGTGCAACCCCCCACATTATAGAGAAAACTTAACTTTTTCCTATAAAATTGGGGAAAAAGTTAAGTTTATTCTATAATGGAGGGTTCCAAACCCCCCCCCCCCATGGCAACACGAAGAGTATGAAGTAAACTGGGGGGGGGTCCCCACTCACACCCCGCGTCGGAGCTCTTTAAAAGTAACTTTTTAGGCGACGCGCTGGGGTCTTGCGCCGATTTGTCTGCGCTGCAATGTCGGTGCGCCGAAGTCCCGCACACGAATGACTATGAACCTTTAAACCCTCCTTATCAACCAAGCATATGAATTTGTGATTTCCTGGAACATTTTGTACCATTTTGACCAGGGAATTTTGCTAGACCTGTAGCAAGAAATAATTGGTCCTGGATCTTGTGTCATTTCCTCAAGCTTTGCATGTTTTGCCCTCCCTTGAATCTAATCTAATCTAATCTAATCTAAACCTTAAATTTATATACCGCATCATCTCCATGAGTATGGAGCTCGACATGGTTTACAAGAACTTAAATAGTAGGTAGAGAAGAAGAAAAAGGATTACATGAACTTATGTGTAGAAGGGAGGAGAAAAAAAGGGGGGGAGGATAGAGTTACAATTTGATGAAAAGCCAGGTTTTCAGTTGTTTGCAGAATAATTGAAGGGAGTCCAGGTTCCGCAACAGGATGGTGAGGTCGTTCCAAAGACCTGTGATTTTGGAAAGAAGGGATTTTCCCAGTTTGCCTGCATAGTGGATGCCGCGTAGAGAGGGGAAGGCTAGTATATACCTTTGGGCAGTTCTGGAGGAGTCGGGTCTGGAGGAGTTGAAGGATAGCGGGATAAGAGGAGGGAGGATGCCTTGAATGATCTTAAAAGCCAGGCAGGAACATTTGAAATGGATTCTGGAGATTATTGGGAGCCAGTGAAGTTTGGCAAGGAGTGGGGAGGCATGGTCAGATTTGCGTTTTGAGAAGATCAGTTTGGCTGCAGTATTCTGGATTAGCTGGAGTCTTAGAAGACTTTTTTTTTGATAGATTTAAGTAGATGGCGTTGCAGTAATCTAGTTTGGAGAGGATGATGGATTAGACAAGGATGGCAAAGTATTGTTGGCTGAAGTAGGATCTAACTTTCCTCAGCGTGTGGAGGCTGAAAAAGCATGATTTTGCCAAGGAATTGAGGTGGTCTTTGAGGGAGAGAGAGGAATCGATAATGATGCCAAGGACCTTGGATGAGAATTCGAGTTGTAGTGTATCGCCTGTGGGTAGTAAGAAAAGGGTGGGCAGGTGTTCGAATTTTGGGCCGAGCCAGAGTAATTTTGAATATGATTGACAAGAACACATAAGCAGGCACAGAATATGTAACCACTTCTAAATGCACCATATAGAGTTAGACAGAGATGCCAAGCTACCCAGTTCCAAGGTAGGACAGCCTTGGATTTCTGACCACCCCATCTTAGTGCATTTTAGGTCTTGCAGCACTTTAGGATGTACATATGTTCCCAAAATCTCTAGCCTGGAACTGAGAAACTTGACATCTGTGTATGCAATCACAGAAATGTCTTAACTATAACTGCCAGCTGGATCCAGATTCGAATGACAGGGTTGAGCCAGTCCTGGATTTACCCCATTGCACCCAGGAACATGTAGTTCTGATGTCCCCATTGCATTCTCTAAGAAAAGCAAGGCTAAAATTCCTAACTAGAGCAAACCAGGATTGGATCAACCCTGCCCCGTGAATCTGGATCCATTGGGCAATGCTAGTCTTAACACATCCTCTGGAATTTGAATGTGTGGATAAATTTTTTTCACCTGGGCCCATCTAAGATTCTAGTCTTATTCCAGAGTCGCTTCATGTGTATTTTTGGAAAAGTTGCATAAGAATTATCACTGCTGGGTCAGACCAGTGATCCATGGTGCCCAGCAGTCCGCTCCCGCGGCGGCCCTTAGGTCAAAGGCCAGTTCCCTGAGACTAGCCTTATCTGCATACATTCTGGTTCAGCAGGAACAGAATGGATTTGGAGTATGTGAAAGAAAGCAGTGCTAAGACAGGAGTTTAAAGCTTACCAGATTTATATTATACCACTTATCATTTTCTGCCACATCTGCCTACACAACGAACCTTCTGTACCAGCAGGAGTTTATCTTGTCTAAATACTCTCATTAGAAAGTAAATATCATCAAACTCAAAATAGAATGTCTGTTCTAAAAAAAGCTACTTAAAAATAACCAAGATGTCATGTAACTTTGCCTGAAGATCTTTTCAGTTCCGGCTTTTGTAATCATCCTTGGAATTTGCTGTTTTTAAATCAAGATTTTTTTTTTCACTTACCTTGCTTCAAAAAGTTCTTGTAGGAATCGGTTGCGACACGAATGCGGTTCATGCCAGAACATTTTGAATGCGTTTGGACAATTTAGCCATCTGTCGAAGCATGGGAGCCAACTTTTCCAAAATTATTGGACGTGCTACACCCAACAGAAATTTTCTCTCCCTGAACACATTCAAAGAGTTTGTTCACTATTGAGGGTGCTCGAGCACCCAAAGCAGCGGCTCTAATGTTTTGGAGTAAATGTCATAAGAACAAAAGAATTCCCATGCAGGTCCATCAAGCCCAGTATCCTGTTTCCAACATTGGCCAACCCAGGTCCCAAGTACCCAGCTAGATCCCAAGTAGTAAAACCAATTTGATGCTTCTTAACCCTTTCAGGACCAAGGGACATATTTGTCCCATAACCTTAAAATCCTATAAATTTTGATTGGGATAGTCTACAGTTCTTAAATTTGATATGTACGGATTCCATATGATACTGCCTTTATGTAAACAAACTGGTTCCGACATTCATTCATTAGCGTCGTTGCCAGATTGACGAGAAGATTCACTTGCCACACTGTCCATAAGCCAGAAGTTTGATTTTTTTAAAAAAAAATAATATTTCACAAAAAAAATCAATATTTTGGCATCTGCAAGCCCTTTTTACCATAAAAATGTCATCAAAACCACAAAAATTGGCTTACGATCCTTATGGTCCTGAAAGGGTTAACCTAGGAATAAGCAGTGGATTTCCCCCAAGCCGACTTCTCTTGTAGGAAATTCTCCAAACCTTTTTGAAAACTGATTTCACCATATTCTCCAGAAACAAATTCCAGGGTGTAATTTCATGTCATGTGAAGAAATATTTTCTCCGGTTTGTTTCAAATCTACTACTTAGTAGCTTCATCACATGCCCCCCTTAGTCCTAGTATTTTTGGAAGTAGTAAACGAGTGATTCACATCTACCCTTTCCACTCCACTCAGTATTTGATAGACCTCTCTCTCTTCTCCGAGCTGAAGAGCCCTAGCTGCTTCAGCCTTTCCCATCCCGTTTATCGTTTTCATTGCCCTTCTCTGTACCTTTTCTAATTCCGCTACATCTTTTTTAAGACACAGTGACCAGAATTGCAGACAGCACGTGTGGTGCATCCGTATCATTCTCATCTTTGTTTTCCATTCCTTTCCTGAGAATTCCTATCATTCTATTTGCTTTCTTAGCTGCCGCCGCACATTGAGCTGAGGGTTTCAACGTATCCTCAACGATGACATGTTATGTGACTGGCATCGTTTTGTTATGTGACTGGCATTATTTAGACTTTAATTTCTATGAATGAATAGAATGAAAATGATATAAATTACTTGCTTGTTTTTATGTCCGTGCGCTGAAGGAAAGTGGAGAGAGAGTGGGCTGAGGACGCTGAAGGGAAATGGGGAAGAGAGAGTGGGGAGAAGACGCTGATTTATAAATTGACAATTGTACAGAATATTGTTTCTTTTTTATATTCATCCATAGCTGCATGTTAATGATGTGCTCATATGCACTTATTTATCATCATAGCATATACATCATCATTAACATGCAGCTGTGAATGTGTAAGGACAGGCTGAGGAGGATGGATGGGAAGGAAGGAAGGTGCACATATCAACATATCGTACATTTTTAACATGCATGATGCAGCTATAGGCAAGCTGAGGAGGATGGGATCATATAGATGTGTATGTTCAGATATGCGTTCAGATGTGTAGTTTTTTCTGAGATATTTATTAACGATGTCCTTTTCCTGGGCAGTGACTCCCGACATGGAACCCTGCATCATATAGTTTGAATTCCTCTTTCCCACATGCAACACTTTGCACTAGATGAATATACAGAGCCGTGCAAAAGTTTTGCATCACCCCCAAGTAATACATTGCTCCATCTTTCTTGCTGGATCACAGCAATATTTCTGATGCCTACTAATGCATATTATATACGGACATGTTCAGAATTTTATGTTCTATCACCCTGCACATTTTAAATTGATTTAGGACTTCAGATTTAAGACTTATAATGCATAAATTGAAAAATGTCGAAAATGTCGACATTTCGCATCAAAACTGGATCGAAACAGTCCAATCAGATCACTCTGTTTTCAACCAATGGCATTTGTTTTGAGGAACCAGTCACAGTGCAGCATTCACAGGCATATATGATGAAGCAGGAAAATCAGTTTTCATAACTGTCTGCTGCTCCAGTGACAACATAATTGCAACATGGGAAAAGTCAGAAATCTTTCAAAAGAATGTGTGATGGTGGTTGTACTTAATGAAGAAAACATTCTCTTCAGCAATGAGAGTACTTGGAGGCCAGTTGGGCTTTCAAACCACAGTGCCTGGACTTGGTCTGGGGCTGTACGTCAGCCAATGGCATTGGACGATTTCAGGTGACTGATGGCGCCAAGTATCTCTCCACTTTGCAAAACGTAAATGGTTCTGTCTGCAAGGAGTCTCTTCCAGGGTAACTTCCACTTCCAGGATGACAATGCACCCTGTCATTGGGCACAGATGGTGACAAAGTGGATGACACTGAGCCATATTCAGCAACTGGAATGGCCAGGGCAGTCCCCAGATCTCAATCCAATTGAGAATTTGTGGGATAATCTTACTGTCAAGGTGTTCAGAAAACACCCCAAAACAAAGGTCGAGTTGATTGAAGCACTGATGAATGCTTGGCACCATGTTGTACAGCCAGATGAACTTCGAAAATTGGTTCACTCCATGCCTCAACGCTGCAAGCTTGTTATCAAGAAGAAAGGCTGGCCCATATGTTATTAGACTAACAGAAAACAACCAGCCCTTTTCAGAGCTACCTCCTCTTGAAGGGGGTGACAGTTAAAATACAAATAAACTTAGTACGTATTGAAATAGCCAATGTAATCCATTTATGAAATATCGACATTTTTTGACATTACAAGTCTTAAATCTGAAGTCCTAAATCAATTTAAAATGAGCATAAAATTCTGAACACATCAGTATATAATATGCATTAGTAGGCATCAGAAATATTGCTGTGATCCAGCAAGAAAGACGGAACAATGTATTACTTGGAGGTGATGCAAAACTTTTGCACGGTTCTGTACAAATGGGAAATATAAGAACATAAGAATAGCCGTACTGGGTCAGACCAATGGTCCATCAAGCCCAGTAGCCCGTTCTCATGGTGGCCAATCCAGGTCACAAGTACCTGGCCAAAACCCAAAGAGTAGCAACATTCCATGATACTGATCCAGGACAAGCAGTGGCTTCCCTCATGTCTTTCTCAATAACAGACTATGGACTTTTCCTCCAGGAACTTGTCCAAACCTTTATTAAAACCAGCTATGCCAAACAGGGCATCTTAAATATACTCCTATATGGCTGCAATTACACTAGGACTATGGGTTCAACTTCTGTTTTACTTTATCTGCTTCATTATGTCATTTGGTTATGGAAAAACACTTTATTGTATTAGTTTAGGGTCGGCAAGAGGAGGAGATTTGGGGCGAGAACAGGGTGGTGAGTCGGGTGGCAAGAGGAGGAGATTCGGGGCAAGAGCTTTTTCAATTCCATCACCGTTTTCCTCTCCACAGGAGTAGATCAACTTGTGGTACCTGTTTGATGGGGGAAATTTGAGGAGGCATCTGATATTGATATTTCATCCACATTAAAATTTTTGCATCCAAAAAGATCGACGGACAATCCATGTTCCCTTTCTGTTATAAAAGATTTGGAAGATGGAATTATACCATCTCTATTATTGATCATAAATAAGTGTTTACAAACAAGAACTATGCCTAAATTACTGAAAACTGTATGGTGTGTGTCGTTAGATATATCATCAGCTTTTGATTCAGTAGACTGATATTTTGAAGCAAAAATTGATGATGGGGATAGGAGGCAAGGTTTATGCCTGGTTTTCGTCATAATTTCAAGATTGGATGATTCATGTTAACAGCAATGGTCAAGTATCAAGCACGGTACCTATATATAGGGGTGTCCTGCAAGGGCTGGCACTTTCTGCTCTACTCTTTAATCTCTATATAGCATCTTTGGCGAAGGTTTTTTGCGAATTGAGCATCAGTTATCATTTTTATGCTGATGATATTCAATTCTTTTTCCCTATGGATGACTGGAAAGTTGATTTGCAAAGGACATTATCGAATTGTCTGCAAGTTATAGATATATGGATGACTGAACACAAATGAGCATTGAACCTTGCTAAGATAGATGTGATGCTGATTGGACGGAATGAAGCTCCACAATGGCCCCTATATGTAGAAGTTAGCAACATGAGACTTACAATTCAAAGGCAATTGATGATTTTGGGTGTCTGGTTGGATGCAACATTAAGTATGAAAGATCCAGTGTTGGCAGTGGTAAAATCTACATTTTTCCAAATGCAATTATTGAGTGGCTCAAAGCCTATGTGATCAGGTTATCCAGCAGGTGGTTCAAACTATAGTAATTCGAAATGCACTATCTCCCATAGGCTGCATTCCTGTTAGAGTTGGGTGTACCATCTCACACTGGGCAGGCTTTTCTCCACTGCTAGCCCTGAAGTGAGAAGAGAGCCAAAAAAGACACTGGAGTGATTCAGGAACCAATAAGCTATGAATAAAGCAGTTGACAATGTTCATCAAAGCCACAAATGATGGAAAGTTCTCAAGCTCTCCTCACTAGCATGACCTTATAGCTGCCTCACACCAAGTCACCATGTCCCATTGATGTCACTTGGAAGTGACATCAGTGGGACGTAGGCCCAAATGGACTTCAGCAGGGCATAGGATTCAACAGGTCATGAAGAAGGCTGCAGGATATACCAAACCTTTAAATCTGATATTTTCCATTTTGTTTTACTTCTGCATGACTATGTTTCTGCACATTCATGCCATTGTGAAGCAGGTTAACTGTCAGCACATGTCTTCGGTAGCAGATGTAAGTGCATAATTGCAAGCATAACTAAAGAGAGCACAATCAAACACATTTCTGGATGACCTATTTTTCACAGCAAACATCTCGAAACAATTTTTTTTTCTTCACTAATAACTAGGTCAGTCATTCTAACCTATATTTTGAGATCTGTTGGATAATGTTTTGCTCCCCCCCAGTAGCCTAGTTGAAAGCAGTGGAATGAAGCTGAACAAAGTTTTAACACACACGAACAAATTCAGAGGAAAAATTTCACCTTGCTGAGACCCTGCACTGTGAATTTCACTGACTGGGATAATATAATACTTTTCAGATTTCATCCAGCATGTCCCCACGGAATCGCACTGTCACTTTGTTCAGTTGGTTCACAATATACTTGTCATTTTTTTTTTTTTTTCAATAGAAAAGACAGATGTATACAAGACAAATAGTTTTGAATTTAGGGCCACTGGAGTTATAAAGTTTGGGTGTCTGAAAAGATTTCCAGATCCTACATAAAGTAATATGATTTTACTTGTCTGACCAGACAAATCCATCTTCCAGAATACAGAAGCCCAGGCAATTACCTGACCAGAAATATAGGGGTCAATATTCAGCATGGTTTAAGGGGGCAGGAGAGGGGCTGTAGAGATTGGCCTGTTTGGATAGATCATATGGTCTTTTTCTTTAGTCGATATTCAGACCCTGCTTAGCCACTTTAATAGCATTATGACATCCCCAGGTTCTGCTCTTTGGTACACAAACACCAAAAGGTGCAGCAAGGTAGAAGGGATGGAGTCAGGAGTTGGCAATAGAGGAGAAGGGTACCGACAAGGGAGACTTACCCAATGAATGGAGTTCCTGGGTGGAGTATAGGTAGAGAAGAGAGGAAAGATACTGAGGAGCTGCAGGTCAATAAGAAATTGAACTGTATGCGGAAACAGAGAGCCAATGAAACGACTTGAGGAGAGCATAACAACACTGGTGGAATACGAGGCATGCAATAGAATTTTTAACACACTGAAGGGGTGAGAGATGGCTTAGCAGAAGACCTGTGAGAAGCAAGTTGCAATAATCCAGGTGAGAGGTGACGAGAGCGTGGACGAGGGTCTTGGTAGTGTGCCCAGAAAGAAAAGGCCAGATTTTAACAACATTGTAGAGAAAGAAAAGACAAGTTTGGCAGTCTGTTGGATATGTGAAGTGGTGAACGCTTGGAATGCTCTCCCAGAGGAGGTGGTGACGGAGACTACCATTCTGGGTTTCAAGCGTGAGTTGGATGTACACCTCCTTGCAAATCACATTGAGGGATATGGGTAATCAGGGTTTCCATCTGGGAGCACCTGGCTTGGCCTCCGCATGTGCGGGTCGCCAGAATAGATGGACCTAAAGTCTGATCCGGTGAAGGCGTTTCTAGTAAAGTATCGGGGTTCAAGAAGGGATTGGGCAACTTTCTGAAGAAAAGGGGATAGAAGAGTACGGATAGAGGACTACTACACAGGTCCTGGACCTGATGGGCCTCAGCGTGTGCGGACTGCTGGGCATGATGGACCTCTGGTCTGACCTAGCAGCGGCAATTCTTATGCTCTTACATTCACCTGCCCACTGCCACAAGCATTTGGATGTTGTACAGCTGAGGATCCTACCAAATAAAACGTTATACAAGAGAGAGAGAGTGGTTTATGCTTTTCTATATAGGAGGGGCCTTAGGTATCTGAACCAATTAGAGTCTTAGGCCCCTCCTAGTGCATCCCAGGATGCACCTGGAAGGGGGGCCAAAGGTCCTGATTGGCCCAGATGCCTAAGGTCCCTCCTATGGGAGGGGCCTTCTGTATCTGGGCTAATCAGAGTCTTAAGCCCCTCCCTGGTACATCTCAGGATGCATAGGGAAGGGGAAGGCCTGACATTATGAAGAGGCGAGCCTGCCAGCAAGAAAGAGTGGGCATCTCTCTTGTTTACTTTCTACAACAAAGTACAAGGGGGGGAGGTTTGGGGCTGCTTGAGCTGAGGGATTCTGACCTGACTCCCCCCCCGACAACCAGACCACCAGGGCCCTCCTCTCTTGAGGACTTGTTGGTGTGGTGGTGGGAGGGGCTGAAAGGGGGGCCTTGTTGGGGGGGGGGCATGGGGATGTGGGTGATCCAGGTTTTGGTCAATCAGGGGTGCATCCCTCCTGCCAGTGATCTTCATGAGGATGATCGGGAGTGTGGGAGGGGGTCAGGTGGCCACAATTTTGTAGGGGGGTTGGGAGCATGGAGGGGTTCGAGTGGCCACAATATTTACAGGGGGGTTGAGGAGTATGGGAATACAGGTTTTTTAAGCAGGAGACAGTGGACATCCCTCTTGCTTCTCTTATTTTATGGCAGACCTGTTGTTTTTTTCGGGTCCTTAGTAGCCGTTGCTAGATTATATGAATGTTTTAGCTATGTTATCAATCAGAGTGCTCATTCTAATATTAATGACCTCATTTTAATACTAATGAGGTCGTTTGCATGGGACAGTTGGAGAATGTACGAATGCACAGAAAAGCATGTGGTGAGCCATTGTGTACATCGGTCGGCAAATTAGGTTAAGAACATAAGAAGTTGCCTCCGCTGAGGCAGACCAGAGGTCCATCTCACCCAGCGGTCCGCTCCCGTGGCGGCCCATCAGGCCCGTTGCCTGAGTAGTGTTCTATACCTATCTATACCCCTCAATCCCTTTGTCTTCTAGGAATTTATCCAAACCTTCTTTGAAGCCATTTAACGTGCTCCTGTCTACCAGCGCGTTCCATGTATCAAACTGGTTTAGGGACAATCATTAGACAATCATTGAATTTAGTGCATCCGGGCCTCAGTTCACTACTTTGGTTTCTACCCCCAGGCTGCTCAGTTTACTCATGAGCCTCCTATGCAGGACAATATCAAATTCAAATAAACTATATTCAACCCATTCCCTTGAACTAACTCTTAGTAGTCCAATTGGTAAAACTACTTGTCCTCGAATCTTGCAACCACTGAATTGTGGATAGTTCACTATTCTTTCTTTCAGTAACATCTCAGTTTCACCACTGTTAAAGGTGCAAAGGCAGATATTTTCCAACTTCCTTTTGTGAAGAGGGACCATAGACACTCTTCTCCAATCCTATGGGACCTTTCCCATCTCCAAAGTATTATGACACACATTCTTCAGCAGTCCCAGAAGATTTCTGACCTCTTTTAGTGTCCTAGAATGTATCTGAACTGGCCTCATAGCTTTCTCCTCTTTCAATTCTGCAAGTTCCTTATAAACACTTTCTTCCATGAACACTGTGGTTTCTACTCCACTCCCATATGTACCTTGGCTAGATGTCTGTGGCCCTCTAGGGTTTTCTTCAATACAAGTTGAACAAATTATTTCGTATTTCCGCTTTTTCTTTGTCATTCTTTACACAATGATCCTTAGCATTTTCAGTCTAATGATTTCACCTTTGGCTTTCCTTCTTCCCCTGCCATGCCTGAAAGATACTGCCTGTTCACTTTGCTGCCTCCTTTCCAGCATCTAAATGGTTGACTATGCCTCAAGGTGATTAATGATATGAGTTCCATGTAGCTGATTCCTTTCTGTAGAACTGTTATGTGGTATACAGCTGTTTGTTTTCCAGTAGATCTTAGCTTTCAAAAAATGTATTGACCTTATTAACCACAAATGCAATTTGTAGGTTGACACTGGACCCACTCCATTATACATACAAATATTTACTTTTAATTATGTTGAAACATAATCCGATAAAATTCATTAACTTAATGCCAATGCAATTTTCTGAAACTGCACCAGCACAGAATGAGAAAATTACTGAGATGCTCTAGCCTGAAGGTGTTTTATGCTTCTGAGTAATGTGTTGTGATCAATATTTTTGCAGACAGTGAGTCACCAGTAAACATACAGATATAAAAACCTTAACATAGCATGTGCTAGGTACCTATTTCTCTACAAGAGTATTACTGCTGGTATATTTGGCAAAAGGACACAAAAGACAGGTGAAGCAAGGTAACCAGATTTGTGCACCAGAGCACAGCATTGGCTATTCTACAGCATGAAGTTTGCAGTACATCAAATATTATCATCTTATTATAAAACATCTATGAGTGTATGTGAGCACAGGTTCCTTTTGCAATGGAATGACATAGAACTCAAAAAATATACAAGATTGTCTGCTAATCTAATGATTTAACTGGTGCTGAGGAAGTCTTGCAGCCCATCTGCATATTCCTCTCAGTATTCTCCAGGATGACTCCCAGGTCCACCCCAATCCACTCAGGGCCTTCACTCTAGGTGCTCTCTCTTCCATAGGGCATCTTCCCTATTTCTATGTCCCTTCAATAAACTGTGTATCTGGGGTCCCTTCTCTCCTTTGCACATGATTCATTTCAGCTTCACCCCTCTCCATTTTTCTGTCTCCAACCCCTCCTTTGCTTTGGCATCTCTCTCTTTCTCTTCTCCTTTCCTTCCTTCCTTCCCACTCCACACCATGGTGTGGTATCTCTATCTCCTTCCCTTCCCTCATGCCATGGCATCTCTTCCTCCCCCTCCATGGTCTGGTATCTCCTTTCCTTTTTTCCTTTCTCTCCCTCCCATGGACTTGGCATCTCTGGTTACTCTCCCTTCTCCCTCCTTCCCTCTCTCTCCCCAATTGGGTGCTGCAGCAGCAGCATGTCTCCCCCCCCCCTTTTCCTGTGCAGTATTTCTACCCTCATCCCTTCCCTGTGCAGCAGCAGCAGCATGTCTCCCCCCTTGCCTTTGCAGCATATCTCCCCCCTTGCCTGTGCAGTATTTCTACCCTCCCCCTTCCCTGTGCAGCATTTCTACCCTCCCTCCTTCCCTGCCCAGCATGTCTACCCTCCCCCCCTTCCCTGCCCAGCATGTCTGGCCAGCTCCCCTGCAGAAAGTCGTGGCCATCCGCTCCTCGCGCGATCCGCACCTGTGTCGGGAGCCTTCTCTCTGACGTCGTGACATCAGAGGGAATGCTTCCGACGCAGCTGCGGATCGTGCGAGGAGCGAACGCCCTGCAGCTTTCAGCAGGGGAGCCAGCCAGAAAATGAGCAACGCCGGTGAGCACCCGCAGACACCCCTGTTTACTGCCACTGCTGCTGGTTAAGGAAAGCAGCAGTGGCAGAATAGGGAGGGTGGCCGCCTGTGCACTAGAGAGTTGCGCAGGGACAGAAGTTCCACCCGTCCCCGTGAGGAATCCCTCCATCCCCACCAGTCCCCGTGAGGAATCCCCTCCATCACCATCCGTCCCCGCAAGGAATCCCCTTCGTCCCCACCTGTCCCTATAAACTTCAGAAATAGTTATTTCATTTAATTATGCTACTGAATTAAAGGCTCTGGTAAAGACCCATTTACAAATAAGCAAAGACACTTTATTAATTTGGAAATATTAATTGGGAAGAATACCAACTTTTTAAACAGGTTTCTACCAGATCCTCTAATGTAAATATAAAATATAAATACTCAGCTAATGAGAACCCCCAAGCTGTCAGCTGAGGACTTTCTTTGCAGTTGGCTGGCCTTTTGCCAAGCTTGGCAGGCAGCAGTAGCGTCTCTGAGTCACGGATGCTGGCACCTTAGTGGCTCATGGATGTTGCCAGCGATTGCTGTGCTTGGTGGAGGGGAGTTTTGGCCATCTCTAGAGGAGATCTTCTACTGGCAGTGCTTGGGGATCACCAGTCACAGCAAGGGTCAGCAAGTACAACACTGTAGAAATAAAACCAGAAATGCATTTCCTTTTCTTTTGAACACAATATAAAGACATCTACTATATACATTCCCCAAAGCTAACATATTTTAGTCAATAAAAATTCCGTTTTTTACCTTTGTTGTCTGGAGACATATTTTTCCATAAAGTTGGTCCCAGTTTCTTTTTTCCGCTTTCCCATCTTCTGTAAATTCTTCTGTTGCTGTCTATTGGTTCCTCCTACCATGGTCCAGCATTTATCCCTTTTTCATCTTTCGCCCCTGCCCACCAAGTCTCATGCCCAACATTTCTCCATCTATCACCCCTCTCCAGCACCATGCCACATCTCTCTCTCCATTCCCTTCAACACTATGTCCAACATTTCTCCCTCTTGTATCCATTTCAATCTGTCCGTTCTACCACAATATTTCTCCCTCTCATCTGTACCTCACTCCCTCACAATGATCAAAAATTCTCCTTTCTTCCATTCCCCGTGTACACAACCATCTCTTTCCCTTCCTTCCTCTCTCTCAAGTCCATGCCTTCTGTGTCCAAAAATGCACTCCCTCCCCACCTCTTCCCCTCCCTTCCTCCATCCTCTCTCCAAAGTTCATGCCTTGTGTCCAAAAACGCACTCCCTCCCCCACCTCTTTCCCTCCCTTCCTCCATCCTCTCTCCCAAGTTCATGACTTGTGTCCAAAAACGCACTCCCTCTCCCACCTCAGCATCTCTTTCCCTCCCTTCCTCTCTCCCAAGTCCATGCCTTCTGTGTCCAAAACGCAATCCCTCTCCCACCTCAGCATCTCTTTCCTTCCCTTCCTCTCTCTCAAGTCCATGCCTTCGGTGTCCAAAAATGCACTCCCTCTCCCACCTCAGCATGTCTTTCCCTCTCTTCCTCCATCCTCTTTCCCAAGTTCATGCCTTGTGTCCAAAAATGCACTCCCTCCCCCCTTTTGTGTTCCGCGTTTGCCTCCCAGCCCTCATCTTAGCAACTTTCTCAGCCAAATGGAGCTCAAGCCGCGAGGCTCATCTTCCATTTCCTGCCTGCTCTGCCGCACACACATAGCCAACCGGAAGTCTTCCCCGATGTCAGCGTTGACATTGGAGGGCAGGCTTTGCTTAAGCCCTCCCTCCGACGTCAGCGCTGACATCGGGGAAAACTTCTGGTCGGCTATGTGTGCGTGGCAGGGTAGGTAGGAACAGAAGACGAGCCTCACAGTGCGAGTTATATTTAACCCCACAGGTCCCCCGTCATCCCCGTTCAGCTCTCTCCTGTGCACCCCCTTGGGGCGTGCACCCGGGGCGGACCTCCCCCCCCTAGGTACGCCACTGCAGGGAAGGCCTATGGGTAATGGGTGGGAGAGGGTGGAGTTGGTGAGTGGCCCAGGAGGACAGGTTTTATGTCAAGGGGATCCTTCCTTGCAAAACCTGCTTGGTGATTAGGCAGAGACCTGCCTGTACCAGGGGCCTGATTTCATGAAACTCTAGGAGTTTGTTCTTCAGTATTAGCCACAACGGCATGTTTTTCCGATACTCCCTTTGACATAAAATCTGTAACACAAAAATATTTTAAATAAATAGTTACATGGCTTGCTCTACACTGCTCTAATTTTCCCTTTCTTCAGTATTCTTTTGCAAGGCAAAGAATATGTTATCTATCTCTAGACTGATATGTAATTTATAGTGTCGATTGTTTAATCTTTGCAGCATCAGTAGAATTGAAAGTTAACTTTTGTCTCCATATCTGATACAATAAACCTCTTGCAGACAAAATCCCAGAACTTATGATGCTTAACACCAATTCCAGTCAAGCAAAATAATAAAAATTCCATCAGAACAAGTATGTTTATAGTTAAATAACACTTCATGTCCAAATTTGAGACAGATCATCTCATCATAAGGTTATAAACATATATCTATAAACATTGCCTAAGAGCACAAGTTCTGGATTAGATGAAAGCCAACAAAGGTGTTTCACCTGAGCAAAGCAAAACTGTGTGTGAAAATGGAGTGATGGAATGTAAACACTGGAGTTTTACTTTGGGAAAGGAAATCCATGAGGAGACCTTTCCAGCAGCCACACACAACTTCAAGGCTCTGACTGCTCGTAGAAAGAAAATTTAGAAATGGCCCACCACGAAGGAGACTGAGGGGTTTATCTAATAGCAAAGTGTGGGGAGAGAGAAGCCTTTCTCCTGCTTCCCTCCACGCCGTACCGTCCAGCCATCCAGCTTCTTCGGCGGGAAACACCACCTCTGGCAACGACGACCTCGCCTGCCCAGACGGCCTTTTACAAGGCCAGGATCATCAGCCCAGGAATGCAGCATCTCCACTAAAGCACAACACTGCCCACACCTCAAGCAACCATACCTCTCTCTATTTGTACAGCATCTTGTAGCTCTTGAAATATACAGCTCCATTATTCTTGTAACTTCTCCTGGAAATGACCAGAATTCTCTCTGTAATTATCCTGGAAATGTCCAATTGTCTCTTTTGTAATCCGCCCAGAACTGCAAGGTTGAGGCGGAATAGAAATCAGCAATGTAATGTAATCAGTAATGTAATGTAATATTTCGGCAATGGCAGTAGAAATGTACTTCAGGACACTTCAATCTTTTACCTCCCTTCCTCCTATCCCAATTATTTCTATCCTGTCCTATTATTAATGGAGTTCTGTTTCCCTTTATTTTCTTGCTCATCCTTGCTCATCCTTGCTCATCATTCTTTTTTCTTACCTCTTCTTTTAATAAGTTGTGAGATTATGCAAACCACTCTAACAGTCTTGACCCTGAGCGGTATAAAAAGTCTTTTAATAAACCTGAATCTTTATTTGATATATCACCTTTCCTCTGCAGATATCAAAGCAGTTTACATTACAGTGTTCCCCCGCGAATTCGCGGACTCACTAATTCGTGGTATTCTCCAACTGCCTCTTCCTGTACTAAAGTCGAGCTACACCAATCAGGAGCTGCATGTCAAAGCAGCTCCTGATTGGTGTAGCCTTACTTTAGTAACAGAAAGAGGCGGTCAGAGCATACTGCGAGTGATTTTCTTCACTCGCTGGTGCTCCAGCTGCCCTCTCCTGTCTCTCCTGCCTTTTGACAGGCAAAAAACCGTATTCGCAGTTTTTTGAAATTCATGGGAATTTCGCAGTTTTTTGAAATTCATGAAGAGGAGAGGGATCTAATTTCTGGGGGAGGGGGGTTCCAAAGAGTAGGGTCTAGGATGCTAAAAGACTTTTGTTCAGATAGAATCATGGCAGATCTGATTTAGTGGTGCTCGGACTAAAGAGGACTGCGAAGAATTACAAAGGGACTTTGAACAAACTAGAGGAGTGGGCGACGAGATGGCAGATGAAGTTCAGCCGAACGTAGAGAAATGTAAAGTATTACAAGTAGGAAGCAGAAACCCGAGGTACAGCTATACGATGGGAGGGATGTTATTGAATGAGAGTATCCAAGAAAGGGACTTGGGGGTAATGGTGGACAAGACAATGAAGCTGATGGCACTGTGCGCAGCGGCCGCTAAGAGAGCGAATAGAATGTTAGGTATAATTAAGAAGGGTATTACAACCAGAATGAAAGAAGTTATCCTGCCGTTGTATCGGGCGATGGTGCGTCCGCATCTGGAGTACTGCTTCCAATATTGGTCACCGTACCTTAAGAAGAATATTGCGATACTCGAGAGGGTTCAGAGGAGAGTGACACGTTTGATAAAGGATATGGAAAATCTTTCATAGGCTGAGAGATTTGAGAAACTGGGTCTCTTTTCCCTGGAGAAGAGAAGACTTAGAGGGGATATGATAGAGACTTACAAGATCATGAAGGGCATAGAGAGAGTAGAGAGGGACAGATTCTTCAAACTTTCAAAAAATAAAAGAACAAGAGGGCATTCGGAAAAGTTGAAAGGGGACAGATTCAAAACAAATGCTAGGAAGTTTTTCTTCACCCAACATGTGGTGGACACCTGGAATGCGCTTCCAGAGGGTGTGATAGAACAGAGTACGGTATTGAGGTTCAAGAAGGGATTGGACAATTTTTTGTTGGAAAAGGGGATAGAGGGGTATAGATAGAGGATTCCTGCACAGGTCCTGGACCTGGTGGGCTGCCGCGAGAGCGGACTGCTGGGCACGATGGACCTCAGGTCTGACCCAGTGGAGGCACTGCTTATGTTCTTATAAAAGGTTGGAATAGGAAGAGTGTAGTTCTAGTTGGAGTGTACAGAGTCAGGTATCAGACCAGGTAAAGGGGGGATACCTGCATGATAATTTTAAATGCAATTCTGTGTGGGATGGGGAGTCAGTGTTTTCAAGTTTCAAGTTTTATTAAAATAATTGTTTAAGTGGTGTACAAAACTGAAGTATAAAAATTTTTTGAGCATTAGGGGAGACATAACTAAGACAAAAAATTACAAAACATATTGAAACAAATGGAAAGCATGGGTGAACTACAATTGTAATAGGAAAGAGGAACAAAAAAAAGGCCAGCCCAGGGTGGGGGGGGGAGAGTTATGCTCTTCCTTCAATGGAATCTGAGTGAAATTGGGAAATTACAGGTCGTATGCATCCCTAAATAAGAATGTTTTTAAATTTGATTAAATTTGTCAAAATTGGTCTCTTCTCGTAATTATAATGGGAGAGAGTTCCAAAGAGTTGGGGCAGTAAGTGAGAAAATCCTTTTACGGGTGATATCATAGAATAAATGACATAGAAAAGGAATATTCAAGAGAAATTGATTGTTGGATCATAGTGTCCTTGAAGAGCAGTAAGGGATGATTAATTTATCAATAAATCCCAGGGAGTGTGAGTTTTTTGTTTTGAAAGTGAGTACAGTAGTCCTCTGAAATTCACGGGGGTTCCATTCCAGGAACCCCCGCAAATTTTGAAAAACCGCTGTCAAAAGGCAGGGGAGGCAGGAGAGGGCAGCTGGAGTGCTGGCAGGTGAAGAAAATCACTCACGGTCTGCTCCAACCGCCTCTTCCAGTGGCTTCCGTGGGGGGGGGAGGTAGGGATGTGGAACAAATCGCCTGTGTTTTCATTCACTCTTATGGGGAAAGTTGCTTTGAGATATGAGCACTTTAGTTTACAAGCATGCTTCTGGAATGAATTATGCTCGCAAACCAAGGTTCCACTGTATTTATCAATGATCTAGAGATGAGAATAACTAATGAGGTATTTAAATTTTCTGATGAAACAAAGTTGTTAAACCATAAGATGATTGTGAAAAATTGCAAGAAGACTTTGTGAGACTGGGCATCTACATGGAAGATGATGTTTAATGTGAGCAAGTGCAAAATGATGCATGTGGAAAATAAGAACCCGAAGTATAGCTACGTGATACAAGGCTCTATGTTAGGACTCACTGCCCAGAAAAACTTCCATGACCGAGAAAAACTGTCTGGTATGCTAAATCTAGAGCGGTTGGAGCAGACCGTGCTAAATCTAGAGAGTAAAGTTGGGCTACACCAATCAGGAGCTGCTTTGACACACAGCTCCTGATTGGTGCTGCCCGACTTTACCCACTGTGAAAGTAGAAGGGAAACCAGTGTTGGCTTTTGCTGATAGTCAATTACCCTACATTCTGCATACAGATGCTAACTAAGAAGGGTTAGGTATAATATTGCACCAGAAGTACCCAGAGGTTACTGTCGCTTTTGCCAGCTGAAAATGATCTGAATCTGAAAAGCAATATCCAGCTCATCAGCTGGAATTCCTGGCACTAAAGTGGGCTGTAGTAGACAAATTCCACAACGACCTAAATAGTGCCAAATTCACAGCATGCATAGACAACAATCCACTTACATATGTTCTGATGATGGCCAAGCTCGATGCTATTAGTCACAGGTGGCTTGCCACACTAGCTACATATGACTTCAGTTTGATATACCGCCCAGGAAGAGTAAACATTGATGCTGATGCACTATCAAGGAGTACTCAACAAAGGAGTCATGAGGATAAGATGTCAAGTAATCAGCCAAGGAGAACATACAATCAATAATTCTTCTGACCCAGAAGATGGGGTCAGAGCCTTATGCCAGCCTACTAGTGAGTGTGAAGCAGTTACCTCACTGAGAATGTCTGCCACCCTCCTACCTGTGGCATATACCAATGTCACCAGCCTAAGTGAAGATGGTTTACCTTCTTTAAGTATATCTGACCTGCACAAGGCCCAGAGAAATGATTGAGGTTTAGAGCTAGTGTGGAAAGCAAACATTCCTTGTGATCTTGGACAGTTTATTTCCCGTTGCCTCCAGCAGTCTTTTAGGTTTTAAGCCGCACTGAGCTAAACTTAGTTAGGCAGTCTAGAAATTCACAATATGTTTATCATTATGTAGGGAGCAGGTCTGCTTAAAGGCTTAAGAACCCAACAATTGTAAGGCAAGCTGAACTGGTTGCAACATAAGTGTACAGAATTATAATGGCATGTTAACTAAAATTACTTATTTTATTGGGTTCTCTATGGCATTCCCATGACAACCAGTATAATAAGCTTTGTTCATGCCCTATCTGAATGCAGACATTGCACTCGGCAAGGCGCTCCTATCTGCAGCTTCCATCACATCTAAATTTAAAAAATATGAAAAGACTTAGGGGTCCTTTTATCAAGGCACGGTAGGGGGTTTAACGCGTGGAATACTGTGCGTTAAACCGCCTGCTGTGCTAGTCGCTAACGCCTCCACTGACGAGGCGTTAGTTTTTTGGCTTGCCGCAGGGGTTAGCGCGCGATGAAATGTCCGACGCGCTAACCCCCCTTAGCGTGCTTTGATAAAAGGAGCCCTTAGAAACTTAAGCATGCTGCTTCCATTAAATAAAACATTTGAAATCTGATTTAGCAAGGATTCTTTCCAAATAGGCAATATAATGTTATAAATCAGGCCCATTATATTTAATAGCTCACTGCCATTATTAAGCCTGACTTCATGCACATTGCAAGGAAGGTTAATGAGTGAAATGGTGTGTTGGCTATTAGTCCACTCTTCAAGATAATATTCGTATAAAGAAATAAAAGAAAAAAAATACCTTTTTTAATTGGACTAATTTAATATAGTTTATGATTAGCTTTCGAAAGTAACCCTTTCTTCCTCAGATCAGAAATAAGCAAGTGTTGACAAAATCGGTATATATAAGGGAAACGTGAAAGCATTTCAGTGGTAGTTGGAAACAAAGAGGTGGCAAAGCAGTTTGAATTTCTTTGTAGTGGGAAAGAAAGCTAGTCCACTATTCCATCTAAAAATATCTTTTTTTAGAATACATTGACAGTAATGTATAATTTAAAGTTTGCTTATATTCATGGACTGTTAGAATTTGACTTTACTATGGAAGGGATTGTTTGAACTAATGCCTGTTTGCTTCCTTCATTGTTGAAATCTGATTTTACTTGGTATCTTGATACAATATTTTATATGTGGAAAATAAGATTTTATGTATGTGATATGTAGACAACCAGAAGAACTAACAAATCGATTCTGGAACAAAATAAACCGGCTGTATCACTCGAAGCCCAAGTGGTGAAGTTACGACTGTCCTATTTTGGTCACACTGTCGGAAAAGAAAGACCATTGGAGAAGAACAAAATGTTTGGCAAGATTGAAGGAACCAGGCGAAGAGGGTGACATCCAATCAGATGGCTGGACATGAAGAAAACAACCTTGGGTATGACACTGGAGGACCTTACGGGAATAGCACAAAATCGATTTTTTATAGGACTCGAACATGAGTTGATGGCACCTAATTAACTCATGTATCCTGTGAGATAAATCATTTTTATTGTAATTTTATCTTTCTTCAGATCATAAAGGAACAGTTTTTGCTAGAATACCAAGAAAAGACCCTGAGGAAAGAAAATCAATCATTAAATCTATGAAAGTCAATTCATAAATAATGCATACTATTTCTTTTTACGGGTTTGTTTGTTGTTTTTTTTTCAAGTATTTCTTTACAATCCTTCAATATAGTCTCCCTGCTTTGCAATGACAGAGTCCCAACATCCAGGAAACTTCATTATTCCATCCAAGACACCATTTTTGTTCAGTTGCCGAATGGCTCGGGTAATGGCAGAAGAAAGCTCTTCCAGAGATGCAAAATGATGTCGACGCATAGGTTGTTTCAACTTTGGATAAAGGTCGAAGTCTGGTGGACTCATGTCTGGACTGTAGGGAGCATGAGGTAACACCTCCCAGCCATATTTGCGTAGTTTTTCAATGACGACATTCTCTATGTGCGGGCGAGCGTTGTCATGAAGAATGAGTGGTCCAGCCAAGAGCAACTGAGGTCGGGTTTTGTGCATTTTTCTGCAGTATACTGATGTCGGTGGAATTCCTGTGGTTTCAGAAAGTTTCTCGCATGTTGCACGACGATCTTGTTCAAGAGCATCAGTCACGAGTTTCACACATCGTTCATCAGTTGTTGACTTCGGCCTTCCTGGTCTTGCATCATCATCTACGCTCACACGACCACTCCGAAAATGAGTTGTCCACCGAGAAACTGTACTACGGTCTTCTGTTAACTCACAACAAACTTCACGTAACGCACTGTGGATTTCTGTTGGGTTTTTGCCATGTACAGTTTCAATCTTAAGGTACGACCTCTGATCGTCAACAGACACAGTACCCAAGACGCGTGCAGCCTCCATTTCCCACACTTGTTACAGCCACACTATGGGAAACAAGGTTTACTGCAATTGCATCACCCGCTCCCCAATGTTGCCAACCTGTGCATTATTTATGAAATGACCCTCGTATGAAAAGGCAGTGCAAATATGGGTCTTGGAATGTAACAAACAGTAACCCATGCACAGAGAGATTCCTATTACAATTATTCTTCCAGTTAAATGGAAGATGACTATGGACCCCATCACTATTGCTTTCAACCTATTTACATTCATGTTTCTCTCTGCACAAACCCAACAAGGTAAATTTCCATGAGAGAAAAACAAGGTATCTTTGCAATGTTACTACTTTCACAATACATAATCATGACATCATTTCTTCCTCTGCTTCAAAACACGTGAGTCTTACAAATAATCATCTCTTACTAAAATAAATAAGGCAAAAAGAAATGAATCATGTTTGGTAAATAAAAGAAGATTTGTACAGAACCCAGTGTTACTATCTGCTTGTTCTATTTGACTTGGCTAAACCCCATTTTTGTAACCTTTGGTCTCTCTCTGTCTTTTTGTTTTCTATATTCCCATCTTCTGCCTTCCATTGCTATTTTCCTCCTTTGGGTGATCTCTCTCTTTCTCTCTGCTCCAGTGTTGGGGATTAAAACCAGAGCAATTGTCCTGGTTTCATAAGTGCCCTGTATAAGAGGCTTGGGAAATTTAAGCCTCCCTAAGCCCAAATGTGACTGTCCCCTCCCTCCCTCCCACACACACACTTGATCCAATCTCCACCTGAGTCTACTGTACAGTAGTAGTGGTGGTACCATTCTGGAAACCAAAGACCAACCCCTCTCTTCTACGAAACCACGCTAGCAGTTTCTAGTGTGGGGAGCCGCGCTGAATGGCCTGTGCTGCTCCCGACGCTCAAAGGAACTGAATGTTAGAGCGGTTTCGTAGAAGAGGGGACAAGTGTCCAGCTTGGGCATCACACTGACTCTATCAGCCCATATATCCAAGATAGGATCTGCCTCCTTCTACTACCTACAACAGCTAAAACATGACATCACTGCGTTGCATCCGTGCATGCATAGATGCCTTCCTGATACGGTCCTGAGCTGGAAGCTTTTCAAAACCTGGACAAAGTGCCGAGTTTTGAAAAGAAGTCCAGACATGTCCTCTATGTAAATCCTACTCTGGTCACCTTACTGGGCAGACTGTTTGGACCATGAGGGTGTTTTCAGCTGTCATTTACTGTGCAGATCACATAAGTGGTTCTTATTATACCCCTTTATATTTTTACTAAAAATTGCCTTTATTGTAATATTTTGAATGTTTTCGCTATAACTAACTGCCACATAACAAACGCTAACAATTATTTCTAGCACTTGATGTCATCAAAGCCTTGCAAATATTCACAGCAGAGTTTGGATTGTGTAGAGATATTTAGACAGCAGGTTCTCAGAGCTATGTCTTGCCTGTGATTAGAAAACATTTGTATAGCACGGAAAGCACTTCACACTCTCAGAAATTCTGGTGCTAATCGAAGGTACTGCTCACTGCTCAGTGAGAAGTAGCAACACTTTTCCATTTCTCCATCTGTTCCTGTCAAGAGCATATTAGAGTCATTGAACCAGCACCATGGTTCATTTCATCAAGTAAACTCTGAAAATCGCACAAGTGGAAGGCTGCAATTTCCTAATTGTTTTAGTTGACATGGATGGACATTTTTGATAGGACATCGAAATCTGATTTTGGAAATCCTATTGAAGATGCACAAAAATCACTGGCAATAATCAAAGAAATGTACAAACTATATCCCATGTGTCAAAAATGGCTGATAGAAACGTCCAGCAAAAGTGTGTCCAATGAACGAGTTCATTCATCACAAAACGTCTCTAAATCTTTGGAAATACGCTACGTCAAATGTCCATTCTTTAATCGATTATGGAAAATGTCATTAGTGATGTCAGGTGTTCCCAGAATGGCAAGATGTTGTCCCCGCAGCATCCTGTATGTGTATATATAGCAATGCGCATGGAAAAACACCTCTGTGGGAATGAGGAGATAGCGATAGTCAAAGAGAGACAGAGAGAGAGAGTGGGAGACAGAGAGTAGGGGTCCCTAAGGAAGGATCCCCATTACTCCCGAGAGGAGTGTGAGGTGCTTGACCACCAGTTGAGGTGTCACATACAGCAGTGACACCTCAACTGGAGAGGAGACTGTGAAAGCAGCTCTGAGGCTGAAGAAGTTGCCTTCTAAGCCTCTGCGGCCACTAATGGGGTATCAAGGAAATCCACAAAGGGATGTGGGAGAGGGAAGTGCTGAAGCGTAGGCAGGGGATCCCAGATGTGAGTTAGTGGAAGACAAAAAAGAGGACATGTGGCCCTGACCCCGCCTTGCCTCCAATCATCCCCTGTCCCTGTCTCAGCCCCACCCTTCATCCATTTCTTTAGTCCCCTTCCCACCCTTTTTATCCTTTTAGTGCTGTCTCTTTCTCCAACCCCCCTCCCACATGAGTGCTTCTCTGTCTCTGTTTGTCTCTCTCCCCCTCCAACCCCCCTCCCCCAGCAGGATTCAGCTTTCTGTTCCTGCCTAGACGGGACCAGCTGTAGAATGAAGGCTGCAGGCCAACAGCAGCAGGATCACCTCGCTGACGCTGCCAGCCTTCCTGAAGATTGAAATTTTAGCAGAGGATGTAGGTGGGGAACAGTTGAGCCATACCTGGACAAACTTCTCCAAAGTTACCAAGCTGTCCGAACACCCGGATAGTCTTCTAAAAGAGGACATGTCTGGGTAAATCTAGATGGCTGGTAACCTCGTACAGGGTGGAGGCTTGGGGTGGGAGGGAGAGGGGTGTTTATGGATGTGTCATGGTGAGGTTGTGGTGGTGGGATTGCCATTTATGACAGACTATGGACTATAGACTACAGCAGGAGTGCCCAATAGGTCAATCGCGATCGACCGGTAGCTCACCAAGGCAAAGTGAGTCGATCACCCAGGACTCACTTTGCCTTGGCGATCTATCGGGCCGACCAGCATTCCTCTCCCCGACATCAAATCTGCCGTCGGAGAGGAAGTTCCGCCCAGCCAGGCAGCGATTGGCTGGCCCTGAACTTCCTCTCCGACGGCAGAATTGACATCGGGGAGAGGAAGACTGATCTGCCCGATAGATCGCCAAGGCAAAGTGAGTCCTGGGTGATCGACTCACTTTGCCTTGGCGAGCTACCGGTCGATCGCGATCGACCTATTGGGCACCCCTGCTGTAGTCTGTAGTCCATAGTCTGTTATTGAGACAGACATGGGAGAAGATACTTTGTGTTATGGATCGTAGCATAAAATGTTGCTACACTTTGGGTTTTTGTTAGGTACTTGTGACCTGGTTTGGCCACTGTGAGGACAGGCTACTGGCCTAGATGGACCATTAATCTGACCCAGTAAGGCTATTCTTATGTTCTCTCTACTGAGGATTAGAACATCTGATATAGGGTACTTTAATGTCTCTTGGAAATATACCCTGGATTCAGTTGGGCAGGGAGCTGTGTGGAGGGGCTATATAAGGTCCTGGTTAGAAGCCATGGTAAAGCATTTTCCTTAAAAGTCTAGGGCAAGAAGTCTATTTTAGGAAAAGTCAAACATGTTGAGCTAGAACATTATTGCCTGTTGGAAAAGCATCCAGATGGATTTGTGTAAGGTTGGTTGGGAAATTTACTGACCAGGAATCCATGATGAGGTATCTTTCTGAAAGATTTAATTTAATTTGTGCATTCATTACACTTCTTCCTCCAAATTCACGGTTTCAGCAAGCGTGGTTTTGATTATTCAAGATTTTTAGCTTGCTGGCTCCTCCCCCAAAATTACATCAGCTTGCATAGAGAAATTGCTGATTCCAAGCATTTACAGAGAAAATCGCTGATTCCCAGTACTTTCTTCAGAAACAGGCCAGGTCACCCACCATGTTATTTACGATGGTTTTTAATAGAAAATAGCGAATGACATATGAAAAATTATTTGCGGTTTTTCTGTATTCGCGGGTCTTTTAATCCCCTATCACAGCGAATACGAGAGAGAAGTGTATCTGCTTAACAAACATAGTCATGGTGGATCACCAAAAATTACAATAGAAAATAAAATATAGAAACATAGAGTATGACGGCAGAAAAGAGCCAATGGCCCAACAAGTCTGCCCACTCGCATAACCCACCCCCCTAACACTTCCTTGAAGTGAATCCACATGTTTATCCCATTTATTCTTAAAAGCGAGCACGATGTTGACCTCTACTACCGGAAGTGAAAGATCATTCCAACGATCAACCACCCTTTCGGTGAAGAAATGCTTTCTAATGTCCCCATGAAATCTCCCTCCCCTGATTTTTAGCAGATGCCCTCTTGTCGCCATAGGTCCTGTAAGGAAAAAGATGTCTTCTTCCATCTCCATATGGCCAGTAACATATTTGAACGTCTCTATCATGTCTCCCTTCTCTTTGTGTTCCTCGAGAGAGTATAGCTGCAACCTACCTAGACGTTCTTCATATGGGAGATCCTTGAGTCCTGAGACCATCCTAGTGGCCAATCTCTGAACCGACTCTATTCTTAGCACATCCTTTTGATAATGTGGCCTCCAAAATTGAACACAGCATTCCAGATGTGGTCTCACCATGGACCTGTAAAGCGGCATTATCACTTCGGGCTTCGGCTGACGAAACTTCTCCGGATGCAACCCAGCATTTGTCTAGCCTTGGATGAAGCTTTCTCCACTTGATTGGCAGCCTTCATATCTTCACTAATGATTACTCCCATGTCCCGTTCTGTAACAGTTCTAGTTAAGGTCTCACCATTCAGTGTGTAGGTTCTGCAAGGGTTTCCGCTACCAAGGTGCATAACTTTACACTTCTTGGCATTAAAGCTCAGCTGCCAAATAGTAGACCATTTCTCCAATAAAAGTAGGTCCTGTGTCATACTGTCGAGTACGGTACCTCCGCCCACTACATTACATTATTTAGCGTCATCGGCAAATAATGCAATTTTACTCTGAAGTCCCTGAGGTAGATCCCTTACAAAGATATTAAATAGGATTGGACCCAGGACCGAGCCCTGTGGTACTCCACTGAATACCTCCGACGCTTCGGAGGGAGTGCCGTTTACCACCACCCTTTGAAGTCTGCTACTGAGCTAGTCTTTAACCCATGTAGTTAATGTTTCTCTAGTCCCAGCGAGCTCATCTTGTTCAATAATCTATGGTGTGGGAAACTATCAAAAGCCTTACTGAAGTCCAGATACACTACATCCAGGGACTTAACACGATGTAATAATTGAATAGTGGATGGGACGATATGCACTCTGTACCATGAAGTGCAGTATGTCATTTAGTGATAAATTTGATTGTTATGAGCAAGTTGTTCTGTTAATTGCTGTGTATGTAAGTTTATTTGTTTTATTTTGTATGTACACTTTGTAACTCGCCTTGGATAAAGGCAAGCTAGAAATGCTAATAAACTTTTTCTCATTAAACATCATCTGCTGTTTTGATGCTCACCAGAACGATAATGCTGACGTGAGTGCCTAACTAGGTGAATTTTATAGAATTTGGAAGTAAAAGTACCACTCACATTGGCCGAACATACAAAGCATAGATACCCTAAAGATTCAAAACAAAGGACCACAGAAACTCAAATATGCAGACAAAAATTAAAATGAGCCAGACTGTGCATATGTAAAACTCTAAACAGAAACAGAAAGGGGAGATACATGGGGCATAGGGACAGAGACATAAAGGGGATAAATCCTTTTTCAGGTACATTAGCGACAGGAAGAGAAACAAAGATGGGATAGAACGCCTCAGGCAATCAGACGGAAACTTTGCAGAATCTGATTCTACCAAGGCAGAACTACTAAACGAATACTTCTGCTCAGTATTCACCTGTGAAGCGCCGGGAGCTGGTCCACAACTACAGACAAAAGACAGCCAAAATGACCTGTTTCAGGATTTCGAGTTTACGCCCAGTAGCGTCTACTACGAACTTTCAAGACTCAAAGTAGACAAAGCCATGGGACCAGACAATCTATACCCCAGGGTGCTCAGAGAGCTGTGTGATGTTCTGGCTGAACCACTATCCGTGCTCTTCAATCTTTCCATGCGCACGGGAAGAGTACCCCTGGACTGGAAAACGGCTAACGTAATTCCACTGCACAAAAAAGGCTGCAGAACAGAAACAGAAAATTACAGACCGGTGAGTCTCACATCCATAGTGTGCAAACTCATGGAAACACTGATCAAACAGAAACTCGACAAAATTCTAGATGAAGAAAATCTACGTGATCCACACCAACACGGATTTACCAGGGGAAGGTCCTGCCAATCAAATCTGATTGACTTCTTTGACTGGATGACTAGTCATCTGGATGCCGGGGAGTCCCTGGATGTGATATATTTGGACTTCAGCAAAGCTTTTGATAGCGTCCCACACCGCAGGCTGTTGAACAAACTAAAATCGATGGGATTAGGGGATACACTCACTACATGGGTTAAGGATTGGCTAAGCGGTAGACTTCAAAGGGTGATGGTAAACGGTACCCCCTCCAAAACGTCAGCCGTGACGAGTGGAGTACCACAGGGCTCCGTCTTAGGGCTGGTTCTATTCAATTTATTCATAGGAGATATGACCCAAGGGCTCAGAGGAAAAGTATCACTGTTTGCCGATGACGCCAAACTATGCAACATAGTAGGTAAAAGCAGTGTGCCTGACAGTATGACACAAGACCTACGACAGCTGGAACAGTGGTCGTCAACTTGGCAGTTAAGCTTCAATGCTAAAAAATGTAAAGTGATGCACCTAGGGAAAAAAAATCCACACAGAACTTATACACTAAATGGTGAAACCTTGACCAGGACCATGGTGGAACGTGATCTAGGAGTTATCATCAGTGATGATATGAAGGCTGCCAATCAAGTGGAGAAGGCTTCGTCCAAGGCAAGACAAATGTTGGGCTGCATCCATAGGGGTTTTGTCAGCAGAAAACCTGAAGTCATAATGCCGCTGTACAGATCCATGGTAAGACCTCATCTGGAGTATTGTGTTCAATTCTGGAGACCACACTACCGGAAAGATGTGCTGAGAATTGAGTCGGTTCAGCGAATGGCTACCAAGATGGTCTTGGGGCTCAGGGATATCACGTATGAAGAAAGGCTAAAAAAACTGCGGATGTACTCACTGGAGGAACGAAGAGAGAGGGGAGACATGATTGAGACCTTTAAGTATATTACGGGACGTATAGAGGTGAAGGATGATATCTTCTGTCTTACAGGGCCCTCGGTCACCAGAGGGCACTCGCTGAAAGTCAAGGGAGGGAAATTTCATGGTGATGCCAGGAAATACTTCTTCACCGAAAGGGTGGTCGATCATTGGAACGAGCTACCTCAGCAAGTGATTGAGGCCAACAACGTGTCAGATTTTAAGAGAAAATGGGATATCCAGTGGGATCTCTAGGGGAGTAAAAGTCAGGGAGTGGGTCATTGGTATGGGCAGACTTGATGGGCCGCGGCCCTTTTCTGCCATCAATTTCTATGTTTCTATACATAGGGATGGTATATGGACACAGGGGGGGGGGGCAATGCCGGACACAGGAGGCAGTATACAGATACAGAGGGAAGATGTTAGAAATGGGGAAAATAGGAACACAGAAGGGTGATGGTTTGTGCGGATGGGATCAGATGGTTTGCGGGGACAGATGGGGACTGAGCTCGCAGGGATGGGGCAAGGCGGGTACTGAGCTTGCAGGGATGGGACGGGGATGGGGACCGAGCTCATGGGGACGGGGATGAGCTCACTGGGACGGGAACAAATTTTTTTATCTGTGTCATTCTCTAATACAAAGCACAGATACCCTCCAGATTCAAAACAAAGGACCACAGAAACTCAAATATGCAGACAAAAACTAAACTGGAGACCCCAATGAGCCAGACTAAAAACTTCACAGAACGCACTGTGGATTTCTGTTGGGTTTTTGCCATGTACAGTTTCAATCTTAATGTACGACCTCTGATCGCCAACAGACACAGTACCCAAGACATGTGCAGCCTCCATTTCCCACACTAAACTGAAACAGAAAGGCATCTCCTCTGGTACTTCGCAAAATATAAAGTCATTGGATACATTTTTTAAAATCTGTATACCATTTATATCCTAAGTGGTTTACATTGAATAGTAAACAGGTACTCTTCAAGGATTTTCCCTATCTGTCCTGGTGAGCTCACAATCTATGACAAAAGAATTGTGAACAGTTGCAAGAGAACCCTGTGACCCTGGGAGACTGGGCATCAAAACAGCAAGTGCAAAGTGAGGCGTGTGGGGAAAATGATCCGTGTGTGACAGCCACTAAGAAAGAACATAAGAACATAAGAACATAAGCAGTGCCTCCGCCGGGTCAGACAATAGGTCCATCCTGCCCGGCAGTCCGCTCCCGCGGCGGCCCAAACAGGTCACGACCTGTATGAATCACCAGAAGGGGCTCCCTTGCCACCTTGGTTTTTCATTGAAGTCCTATCTTCCCATCGAATTCCTAACCCTCCGGTCTTGCGCATGCACGACCTGGTTGGGTTTCTATACTTATTACCTGGTTAGCTTTCTATACTTGTGTTACATCCCAGCTCCTCCCTCAGTATCCCACGATCCCTTTATCCCTCAGGAATCCGTCCAATCCCTGTTTGAATCCCTGTACCGTACTCTGCCTGATCACTTCCTCCGGTAGCGTATTCCAAGTGTCCACGACCCTTTGCGTGAAAAAAAACTTCCTTGCATTTGTTTTGAACCTATCTCCCTTCAGTTTCTCCGAATGCCCCCTCGTACCTGTTGTCCCCTTCAGCCTGAAGAATCTGTCCCTATCCACCCTCTCTATGCCCCTCATGATTTTGAAGGTCTCTATCATATCTCCCCTGAGCCTCCTTTTTTCCAGAGAGAAGAGCCCCAGCCTATCCAACCTCTCAGCGTATGGGCAGTGTTCCAGCCCTCTTACCAGTTTCGTTGCTCTCCTTTGGACTCTCTCAAGTACTGCCATGTCCTTCTTGAGGTACGGCGACCAATATTGAACGCAGTATTCCAGATGTGGACGCACCATCGCTCGATACAATGGCATGATGACTTCCGGTGTCCTGGCAAATAGAATGTTAGGAATTATCAGGAAAGGTATGGAAAACAAAGATGAAGATGTTAATTTGGGCTATTAATATGCAGTAACTTCAAAATGTTAATACAGCTTAGTAAAGGAAGGCTGAAGTTTTCTCCTGGACCAATATGACTACTACATTGCTTAAATTTTTATGTACAGTACTGAAGTCAATCGTCTTACAAGAGTTTCGAGCCTTTCTTTGGCTATACAGTAGATGGTGCAATGTTCGTTCTGACCGATTTAGTCCTCAACACTCCCTTGATTGATTGAGGGTTTGGTTTTTTTTTGTTAATATGCATTTTCTATTGAAAGAAAAGAACCTTCTTGCTCCCTACAAGCAATGCCATTGAAATGAAGGCTTTTAACAGATTCCATGAAAAGCCTCCCAGGTCTCCTGCGTCTCAGGATTGGTGTATTCATGTGTAGGCAGCTTCTCAAGAGTGATTCAAGCCAGATGGGACTCTTTAGACAGACGTACGGGAGCTTTCCAAACCGATTATGATATAGGTGTTTGGCCCAATTAATAGCAAGAGCAGATGACACATTCTTTCGACAAGGCTGTTACTAAAAGCACAATTCTACAGCAATTACTTGCTTTTTTTTCTGTATATGCTGTAGGAGGTTACATATTATATTGTATTTTCTTATCATTTTCAGCAAAGGCACGACCAGCGCTCAGCCTTTCATGGTGATTTAAAGGATCCCACGCCTAGCACTTTTCTCTGCGAGGCTATTTTGTTGTTCTCATAATACTTTTGTATTCCTGTGGCCAATTTGCACAATAGCAGTAAGTGGTCAATCAGAATATTTATTTGGACTTCAAATGCAGCTTTGTTGTAGTTCAGGTTTGTGCTGGTTTACAAAGCTAGCCTATGCTATTCTAAAATATATATTACTGTTTTTTGGCTTTTTTTTTTTTTTTTTCAATTTATGCTTTTCAACAAAAATGATCAGCAATGCAATTCATAAGAAATATTACAGGATATTAAAACAAGAACAGATGGTAATAAGAAAATTTCTAAGCAAACGTATCGTTAGAAAGTCTGAAACTTTAGTTCTCCAAAATAGAGGTCCACTTGAAAGAGAAATTAAAGCCATACTTAGGTGGCATGTGGGCAAACAATAATAACAATAACTTTAGTTTTCTATACCGCCAACACCCAAAAAGTTCAAGGCGGTTCACAGAATAAAGAGGCCTGGACATTCCAGTGATGATACAAAGCACACAGAAAAGCAGTACAATATTTCAATAGTGAAAAATACAATAAGAAACTATGACATAGTCATCAATCAAGTAACAAAATTTTTGAACAAATAGGTCATAACCAATTTTCTAAAGGTGCGATAAGATGCAGATTATTGAATCAGGTCGTCTAACCATACTTGAACTTTACCTGCTTGATAAGCCAAGGATCAATCAAAATATTTTTTATAACGACAATTTTTGGGATTAGGAAAAGTAAATAAACCAGTACGCCGAGTAGGCCTAGTTGAACAGTACCATTCAAAATGAGAGAGGAGATATAGCGGAGCTAATCCAAATAACATCTTATAGCAAATGTAAAGGACTGGAGTTGGGGTGTAGCAGGGTGGGATGTTGGGGTATTGGAGAGTGTTGGAGATATCGGGAAGTGTCAGATAGTGTTGGGGAGGGGTGTCAGGGGCATTTAGAGGGGTGTCAGAGAGTGGTGGTGCGGTGTCAGGAGTGTCGGGAGACTGACGTGGCCTGGCAGGAGGGAGTGGGCATCCCTCCTGCCGCATGGATGTGTGTGTGTGTGGGGGGGGGGAGGGTTGTCGGGGTGTTAGACAGGAGGGAGTGGGCATCTCCCCTATCGCATGGATGTGTGATGGGGTCCTCTGCCACTGCCGGCTCAGCTGATCACAGCAGGGGTATTCTCCTGTCTTCTTCACTTTCCCCTCTGCATTCATCGCTGACTGATATTTCATGGTCAGCATTCTTCTATTTTGAGCCAATCAGGACCTTAGGTCTCTCCCACTGCATCCCAAGATGCATTAGGAAGGTGAAGGCCCATCGATCTCAGCACACGGACCTATGGGCAAGACGGAGTGGGCTTCTCTCCTGCCGATTTTGCATCGGAAGGAATAGGGGTGTCAGGAGGGGGGGGGGGGAGTTGCCTCAAGTCGGGTGGTGTCGGATGATGTGGGGGGGGGGGAGGTAAGGGGAATCATACTTGTTGCCCTGGAGATTCCTGTTTGATATATATCAACCAATCAGGGATTGTTGCCCTGTAGATTAATCAGTCAAGATGTATGTTTCCACATTCACATTCCTGTGGGTTTACAGATTAGCTTAGCACATACCAACTGAACTCGGAACTTCCAGTAACTAGTGCTTACCTGTTCTGAACCACTTTGCTAGGTAAACAATGGGTTTTTTTCTCTAACCCACAACACATACTAGAGGTGAGATTTTTGGGCTGCTTTCTGACATGTTGTTGCATTACAGTACATGGTAACCATGAACCAAGATGGCTGACTCAAGGTCTTTTTCAAAACAGCTCCAGAGTCAAGTTTTGCCATAATGAGGGTTTCAAAATCAAATAAACTTTATGACACACTGACCCCATGTTTACATACTTTATTAGACATGATGGCAGGGCTTATATGTCCTTAAGGTCCTGTGCAAGAGCTCACGAAATCCAAAGTTGTGTGCCTTCTAGTAGGCTCTTAAATAGAGTTCAGTATGGAGTTCAGTTCTAGCAGGAGGAAGCTGAAAATGTAACACCTTTCCTCGGGACTGATATAATAAGACATTAAAACTCCAAGTAAAATAACAGAGTTAGAAATATTAGCTTACTACTACTTATCATTTCTATAATGCTACCAGGTATATGCAGCACTGAACACCAAACACAGAAGAGACAGTCCCTGCTCAAAAGAGCTTACAATCTAGTTATGACAAACTGGACAAAAAGGTGCATCTACACACAGTGCTCAGGTGGGGAATTACAGAGGGTGTGATGAAACAGATATGGGTGCTTAGCAGGTGGGATGGAGTTAGGGAATGCTAATGTTGTGCAAATCTTTACTAGGGTTACCAGACGTTTGGGAAAACCCCTGGGTGCCCGGAAGGACTTACAAAACCCAGCTGTTTGTCTGGATTATGGAAGTCCCCGATGCCTGGGACAGCATGTTGTGGAACTCTGCACATCATGCTCAGACGTCAGCATGATGACATCAAAAGCATGTGTGTGACATCATCGCATCAACATCTGTGTAGAGGTGCTCTACATGCTGCCCTGATGCCACAGAGGTACATTGGGAAGAATAACCTGAATCACAGTTACTGGATGCTAGGGTCCACCTTGGGGATTAGCGCCCAAGAAAGGGATCTGGGTGTCATCGTAGATAATACGATGAAACCTTCCACCCAATGTGCGGCGGCTTAAAAAAGCAAACAGGATGCTAGGAATTATTAAAAAAGGGATGGTTAACAAGACTAAGGAATGTTATAATGTCTCTGTATCGCTCCATGGTGCGACCTCACCTGGAGTACTACATTCAATTCTGGTCTCCCTTATCTCAAGAAAGATATAGCAGCACAAGAAAAGGTTCAAATAAGAGCAACCAAGATGATAAAGGGGATGGAACTCCTCTCATATGAGGAAAGACTAAAAAGGTTAAGGCTCTTCAGCTTGGAAAAAAGACAGCTGAGGGGAGATATGATTGAAGTCTACAAAATCCTGAGTGGAATAGAATGGGTAGAATTGGATCGATTCTTCACTCTGTCAAAAATTACAAAGATTAGGGGACACTCAATGAAGTTACAGGAAAATACCTTTAAAACCAATAGGAGGAAATATTTTTTCACTCAGAGAATAGTTAACCTCTGGAATGCATTGCCAGAGGTTGTGGTAAGAGCAGTTAACATAGCTGGTTTTAAGAAGGGTTTGGAAAATATCCTGGAGGAAAAGCCCTTAGCTTGTTATTGAGAAATACAAGGGGCAAGCCACTGCTTACCCTGGATCAGTAGAATGGGCTACTCTTTGGGTTTTGGCAAGGTTCTTGTGACCTGGTTTGGCTACTGGGCTTGATTTGTTTGGTTGAAATAACCATATAGACAGGCTATCTTCCTGCCTCAGTTCTTAATTCTATTTCTGGGAAGATCAGAGAAAGAAATCCACACAGGTCGTAACGCAGAAGGCTGCAGTAATCGAGGCTCTTCATTCTGCAAGGACACAGTACATTTCTCTTCGTTTTTCTTTTGCAGAAACTAGGGCATTGCCCTCCCTTAATAGGCACAGTATCCTACAGCCTTCAAATAACTGAGTTCTGGCTGCAGACAACAAAAAATCAATATTCAGTTAATTCTAATACCATAGAGAGCAATGTACAACTGAGCATTTAGTCCACAACAGCCAACCTTTTCTTTGGAACATAACTGCTATTCTTTGTTATTATTATTACTGTGTCTAACAAAACATTTAATTAAATTCAGCTGCCTGAGTACTGAGAACTCATCACTTTAACAATACATAATCCATTTTGTATTGCAGTATTATTTTCATTTGGGTCCTGTACATTTTAACCTATTTTAGCATTTAATTCCTTGATGACCTCTTTGGATACAGCATAGGAAGACACGTGACTGGTTTGGGAATGTTCTGGAAATTTTTTTTTGCCCCTGCTGTGCTACACACAACATAGTCTATGCCTGGGCTAAAAAAGCAACCAATTGTGGCCTAGTAGTTAGAGCGGAGGATGTGGATTCAAGCCCCATGCTGCTTCTTGTGACCCTGGGCAAATCACTCAATCCTCCATTGCCCCAAGAGCATTAGAAAACTTGTGAGTATCTAAATAACTAATAATAATTTGCATATGACAGAAAACTTCAGAAAAAAAGAACAGATACTACCAACAGTTATGATTTTTACCTTCAAAATTCAACCCAAGAATCCACACTAAGTTCAAAAAGCAAAAATATGACACAGTAAGAATAGTATTTTTCGACAAAAAGGCTCTCATAGTAAAAAAAAGGTCTAAGTCTGATTTGGATGTAGGGCACTACTCACCCAAAGTTGGCAGTAGCAAAATGTCCATTCTCGAAAAGTACGTCTAAAATATTTTTTTTCCCGAAAATCATCTATCTGTACGTCCAGGTTTTTGAACGTTCAGACCGCCACTATGTCTATCTTTATACTACATTCTTCACCAAAAATTTGTCCAAGTCCCAGAACAAGACCTTTTGGATGTGGGAGGGGCCAGCATGCTGATGGACTGGCCACCCAGACATGGCAACAGAAGGGCACCTTACAGGGCACTGCTGTGAACTTCACATGATTTATCTCTCCCAATCCCTCTACTGCCATATCCAACATATATAAAATGGAGCGTGCATTAGCAACACAGAGAGGTTATTTTGGTAAGTTTCAGAAGATCTGGGGACCATTAGCAGACTTCTGTAATGAATGATATCATTTTCCCATAATAAATAATTTTTAGGAGAGTTTTATTTTTATTTTATTTATCTCATAATATATATGTATTTGTCAATATTTTTATTATAATTGTAATTTGTATTGGGAGGGGAAGGAAGGGTTTTAAATTTTAGTAACAATTGTTATACATACTATGTAATACATACATTTTCAGATATTATTGTACATGAATTTAGAATGATATATTGTATTTACAGTGATACATGAAGGAAAACCAAGTGTATATTTTATGAGATTGTATAACTTTCTATGAGAAAACCAAAAAAACTTTCTATGATACACTTGTAGTATGAAAAATGAATAAAAAATTTAAAACAAATAAAACAACATTTTTCCCTCTCTCACCCCTCTCCTTCACCATGCCACACCTCTCCCTCCATCACTATGTCCAACATTCCTCCCCTTCAATCTGTCCCTCTGTTCCCTCTCCACCACCATATCCAACATTTCTCCCTCTCATCCTCACATCGATGTATGCACACAACTTTAGGCACCATTTAAGAATTTGGACGTTAGATTGCAAAATTCCAAGGGAGCTATGCAGTAAAGAGCAGTGATTCCCAAACCTATCCAGGGGGAACCTAACCAGTCATGTTATCAAGATGTCAACAATGAATAGGGCATGGGGTATTTAGGCTCCTCCGAGGGCAGAGGCAGGGCACCACCATTTTGAAGAGGTGGGCCACGAAGCAGGAGGGAGTAATAATTTTATTTTTATATACCGCCATAGTAATTCGAGGTGGTTTACAATAAGAAGAGCTGGACAGTCAGCGAAAAAATAACAATGAAGTCTTTGAATACATGAATATTTGTAGGGAGGGAGAGAGACAGAGTAAAAAAGTTACAATGTAGGAACATCGAGTACATATAAGTAGAATACAGGGATAAGGCTTTAAGAGTTCTTGGTTACAAATCCGTTAAACAGGTTGGTTTTAACCAGTTTTCTGAAGTTAAGGTAAAATGAGGAGTGAATGATGATGCTGCTTAGCCAGCCATTTTGTTGACTTGCTTGGAAAGCAAGAGTTCTGTCAAGGAATCTTTTGTATCGGCAGGTTTTTATTATGGGGTGGCTAAACATATGTATTCTGCGTGTAGGCTTGGAGGAACTATCCAATTTAAAATGTGAGACCAGGTATAGGGGGGCCAAACCAAGAATAGATTTGAAACAAAGGCAGGCATTTTTGAACAACACTCTTGCTTCTAGGGGCAGCCAATGAAGTTTATGGTAGTAGGGGGTTATGTGATCCCATTTTTTTAAACCGAAGTTCAGTTGCACTGCCAAATTTTGTATGATTCGGAGTCTTTGAATGGTTTTCTTGAGAGACCCCAGATAAATGATGTTGCAATAGTCGATGGGATGCACCAGGGATGGGCCTAACACTCTGATTGGCCCAGATACCCAAGGCCCCTCCCAAAGGAGATGAAGGATAGGGGTGATATGATAAAAACATTTAAAATATTTTAAAGGTATTGATAAAAAAACTAAATCTTTTCCAGAGAAAGGAAATTGGCAAAACTAGAGGACATATATTGAGGTTGGGGGTGGTGGCTTGAGTAATATTAGGACATTTTTTTTCATGGAGAGGGTGGTGGATGCCTGAAATGCCCTTCCTGAGGGATGTGATGGAATTCAAAAAAGCATGGGATGAACACAGAGGATCCCTAATTAGAATATGAATGGGCAAACTTTTATGGTCTGAATCCCACAAAGATGTTTTGGATAAGCTGGAGTGAGCTTCAATGGTGACTCCAATGGCAACTCCAGTAGTTGGAACCTAAAGACAGTACTGGGTGGACTTTTAAGGTCTATGGCCCAGAAAAAACAAAGAAATAAGACATTTTAATTTAATCATGAAACTGTAATACATGTAATTTACAGGGCAGAATAGATGAACTGCTCAGGTCTTTATTTGCTGTCATTTATCATGTTACTATTCAAAACATCATCAGTCCTGTTCTGAGATACTTCATTTCTTTACGAAACATAATCCCTTACAATTAATTTTCCAGAGCAGTTTACTTTTTCACATGTGCAAGGGGATTACGCTGAACCAAATTATGACTATGTTGGCCATCTGCCTCTGTTGATAAGTAAGTGGAGCCAGTTCTTTCATTCTGGCAAAAGGCAGTTAGTAGCATTATAAGGAATCCCAAAATAGTTTTTCCACTGCGACAGAATTGCATTATCAAGTTGACTTTGTCATAGAACTAAAAGGTCCCAGGGCAGTTAGCTCTTAAATCCTCACAGCAGTTTTTTAGGGCTGCAAACATTTGTATCTAGCAGGTGCAAAACATATGTTGTTTACTGCAGAGATATCGGGTTCTTTTAACCTGGCATTGTTTTAATGTCATAAAATATTGCTGTTTTATCCTTTTCTAAACTTTGTTCAAATAGAACAGGAAAGACAAATATGTGGGCATTGTCTCTTTGCTGTGCAGCTGTGTTTGTAATTAGGTAAAAAAAAGGCCCTTTACTAGTTCCATTTATTAAGTTCTTATAATGACAAGTACTTTTAGGATTTTAATTGCAAAGTATATTTGGAGTGGTGCCCATCAGTGTTGAATTGATGGCATGTTGCTGAGTATTTAATTCCACCTCACTACTATATCCTGCAATATAATTGCCATGACTCATTTATGGCACTGGGGGAGGGGATATTTGGATATTTTTAAACATTTTGAAACATTTTTTCCTTTTTTTTTTTTTAAAAAAAGGGTCTATATTGAAACAAAGCAGCATATAAGGTTCATAAAACTGCTAAAAATACCTTGCATAAATATAATTTATGAGAATTTCCAGAATCCAAACAATGGAAAACATTTTCTCTATATATATGGTTGAATGGTTTGTACCTACCACCAACCCCCCAAATTTTACAATGGCATCCTTAGAAAGAAGCTGTTAACAGGCACCAGATTTGCCCTGGACAGATGATTGCATGCAAAGACTTGGCGTCTTAAATATTTTAAGGAAGCCAACTACAGGTCCCTACATGCAATGGGGTAAATCTAGAACTGGACTAATCTATCAAGCTAGTCGGGCAACATTGGAACAGGTTGGCAACCCTATTACTCCTTTAACTCATAATCAGTTTTTGTGCAGCATTTATTATAGCAGTTACATTTTTCTATAACAAATTCTCTAACAAGCTACTTGGCTTCAAGTCCTTTTGATAAAATGACAAGCCAAAACAACTGGTTGACACAAATGAAATCTATCGAGACTGGGATCACTGTTTGCTTGTTTGAGGGATTGAGAATACTCTTTGCTGACCTAGTGCCTTTTGTAATTAGATTGGGTTTTGTCACAAAATGTGTTTGACAATAGCTCCATTTTAGTATTTGGGGAAAGGTATGATTGGAAGGACCTCCTTGAGGCACGAAGCAGCCATGCATGTTTCATTAAAAAGGTTCATAAATGTTGTTCAATATTCCATTTGCTTGATGCAGTTGCTAGAGGTTATATTTGTATCATATTTGGCACCTAACATTAGATGCCAGCTTATAGAATTGCCCTTTAAACTTTGAAACTCTAACTCCAGATTAATTGGAGGAGTGTGGTGCAGCCTCAGCACCCAGAAGTTGTGGGTTCAAATCCCCGCTGCACCTTGTGACCCTGAGGAAGTCACTTAATCCCCCCCACTGCCCCAGGTACATTAGATAGATTGTCAGCCTGCTGGGACAGACAGGGAAAAATGTTTGAGTACCTGAATAAATTCATGTAAACCATTCTGAGCTCCCCCGGGAGAATGGTATAGAAAATTGAATGAATGATTGCACTCAAAAGGCAGAAAACAAAATTAAGATCGACAGAAGATATGGCTGAAGAAGCTTAATATTCCCTCTCCCTTTTGCTGTTTCTAATTTTCTTGTCAATATTTGGAGTATTATGAACACTGGAGCTCCTGTACAGCCAAAATATTTTCACAGGGCGTGGGGATGGTAATTTCTTCCATTCAAAAAAAATTACCTGTCATAAACTTATGTTCCTTTTCAATGTTATTTTAAGGAAAATGGGTTTTTAGTAAAATATGCAAACACCACATTTTATCCTTCAAATTTCTCAGTTACGAGCTCTGGCATGTTAGGCCACACAATACTGACCCCTTGAGATATATCACTCCAGGTGATAAAGGCCAGCAGCGTGACGGATTTTAAGAGAAAATGGGATACTCACGTGGGATCTTTAAGGGAGTAAATTCAGGGAAGAGGATACTTGGAATGGGCAGACTTGGTGGGCTATAGCCCTTTTCTGCTGCTTTTTTCTATGTTTCTAAGTTCAAAGAGCAAACTTTCTATGGCATCCATGCCTTCTTTTGAAGTGCAGGTCAGCCTCAAACAAGGCATCTCTCATTTTGTCCGCCAGGGTGACTTGGTGATAACGTCCATAGTGTCCAACAAATACACAGCATAACTGGCACACCATATGCTTTATGCCAACCCTGGCTCAACCGACATCTGTTCAAGGCAATTTCCTGCTAAAATTACTGTTTACCTATTTGTTAAGACAAAATATTTGAATTTCTAAAATCCACATAACATGCTGAAAGAATGGAATAACAAAGGTTTCCATGGTGAGTACCTGGGTAAGGCAAATTCACTCTAGTCCACAGCAGCTCAAGAAATACCAGTTCTGCATTCAGGCCCTACGACTCTTGTAAACTCATTCAGGCATTCCATAAGCTTTATGGAAGGCATCCTTAATACAGTACCTTTTAATTATGTCTCTAGAGGGCTGTTAAGTGAAGAGTCTTGAGCCAATTAGAGAGATGGGCAGAGACATGGCAGATGAAGTTTAATGTGGAAAAATGCAAGGTAATGCATTTGGGCAGAAAGAACAAGGAGCACAAGTATAGCATGTCAGGTGAAACCCTAGGTAAGAGCGAACAAGAAAAGGACCTGGGGGTACTGATAGATAGGACCCTGAAACCGTCAGCACAATGTGTGGCGGGGGCAAAGAAAGCAAATAGAATGTTGGGCATGATAAAGAAGGGAATCACGAGTAGATCTGAGAGGGTCATAATGCCGCTTTATAGAGCAATGGTCAGACCACACTTGGAATACTGTGTCCAACACTGGTCTCCCTACCTAAAGAAGGATATAAAACTGCTCGAGAGGGTGCAGAGGCGAGCAACGAAGCTGGTAAAAGGTATGGAGAACTTGAACTGCAAAGAACGACTTAGAAAACTGGAACTGTTCTCCCTTGAGAAGAGGAGACTGCGAGGGGATCTGATTGAGACTTTTAAAATAAAAGGAATCGACAAGATAGAGCAGGACAAAAAGTTATTTACGATGTCAAATGTGACTAGGACAAGAGGTCATGGACTGAAGCTGAGGGGGGGGACAAGCCCAGGACAAATGCCAGGAAGTTCTGCTTCACACAGTGAGTGATGGACACCTGGAACGCTCTCCCGGTGGAGATTGCTGCGCAACCCACTGTTCTAGGATTTAAGGGCAAGTTAGATGCACATCTCCTCGAAAGGCGCATAGAGGGATACAGGTGACTAAGTTTTCGCCAGGTTACACCTAGCTGGGCCTCCGCGGGAGCGGATCACCGGACTTGATGGACCCAGGGTCTGATCCGGAGATGGCAGCTCTTATGTTCTTACTTCAGGGCTCATATGGGATTGGGGAAAGGATTCAATTGACGCCATTCCTCACTATGCACCCAAGCATTTGTCTAGCTTTTGCTGTCATTTGTCTACCGAGGTAAATTTGCATATAATAGAGGTGACAGGCATGCAAATCTGCCTCGTGCATATTCAGTAGGAATATCTTGAAAATCCAACCGACTGGTGGGTCTACCCCAGGACAGGTTTAAGAACCATTGATCTAGAGAATTCTTCAGGAGCTGATTTTCCCTCATGTCCCACATGACGGAAGATCATGGATTAGAAACTGGTTGTCGGACAGACACCAGAGGGCGGTGATTAATGGAAGTCGCTTGGAGGAAGGAAAGGTGAGTAGTGGAGTCCCTCAGGGTTCAGTGCTGGGGCCGATCCTGTTCAATATATTTGTGAGTGACATTGCAGAAGGGTTAGAAGGAAAAGTTTGCCTTTTTGCAGATGATACCAAGATCTGTAACAGAGTAGACACTGAGGACGGAGTGGAAAACATGAAAAAGGATCTGTAAAAGTTAGAGGAATGGTCCAATATCTGGCAACTAAAATTCAATGCAAAGAAATGCAGAATAATGCATTTGGGGATTAATAATTGGAAAGAACTGTTTTTTCTGACTTATAACTTTCTATGCTCCTGGTTGTATGTTCCCTTTGCAATTGCTAATAAAGACATTTAAAAAAAACAACAAACTGTATATGCTGGAAGGTGAGAGGCTGATATGCACAGACAGGAGAGGGACCTTGGGGTGTTAGTGTCCAAAGATCTAAAGGCAAAAAAACAGTGTGACAAGGTGGTGGCTGCTGCCAGAAGGATGCTGAGCTGTAACCTGTAGAAGAAAGGTGTTGATGCCCCTGTACAGGTCATTGGCGAGGCCCCATTTGGATTACTGTGTTCAGTTTGAGACCATATCTGGCGAAGGACATAAGACTTGAAGTGGCCCAAAGGAAGGCGACGAAAATGATAAGAGGTTTGCGCCAAAAGACATAGGAGGAGAGACTGGAAGTCCTGAATATGTATATCCTAGAGGAAAGGAGGGACGGGGGAAATATGATTCAGATGTTCAAATACTTGAAAGGTATTAATGTAGAACAAAATCTTTTCCAGAGTTAGGAAAATGGTAAAACCAGAGGACATAATTTGAGGTTCAGGGGTGGTAGATTCAAGAACAATGTAAGGAAATTCTACTTTACGGAGAGGGTGGTGATGCCTGGAATGTGCTCCCGAGAGAGGTGGGGGAGAGGAAAACGGTGACTGAGTTCAAAGAAGCGTGGGATGAACACAGAGGATCTAGAATCGGAAAATAATATTAAATATTGAACTAAGGCCAGTACTGGGCAGACTTGCACAGCCTATGTCTGTATATGGCCTTTTGGTTGAGGATGGGCTGGGGAGGGCTTCAATGGCTGGGAGGGTGTAGATGGGCTGGAGTGAGCTTTGATGGAGACTTCAGTAGTTGGAACACTAGCACAGCTTTGGATTCTTGCCTAGAAATAGCTAAGAAGAAACAATGGCCACTGTTGGGGAATCTTAATGTTGCCTTCCTGTTCAAGTGTTTCAAATTACTGTATAGCACTCTGTATAGCTTCTTTTGATCGCTGAACTACATGTCCTCCATCCCATCATCTCTCTCCTTCTCCTCTGTTTTTAGACCCATTATTTCTTACCCCCACCCTCAGTCCGGCATATGCACATCTCTTTGGACCCCTCCTTCCCTCCCTCCGTGTACTGTACTTCTACAACAGTGCCTGACACCCACCTTCCCCCACCCCCCCAAGGCCTGCATGTTTCCCCCTTCAAAGCAGCCTGGAGAGGATTGCCGGTTGGCTGTAGCGATCCTAGCAGGCTGCCATCAGCCTCCGCAGCACATTCCCTCTGATGCGGTCCTGCTCCTCCTCTAACATGCGGGACCACGGTAAAGGGAATGCGCTGTGGAGACAGACGGCAACCTGCTAGGATCACTACAGCCAACCGGCAATCCTCTGCAGGCTGCTTTGAAAGTGAGATTGAGAAGCTGGGAGAGAAATGGTGGACAATGGGATGGAGGGAAGGAACAGAGGGTATTTTCTTGTGGGCCAAATTTAATTACATAAATTTGGCCTGCAGGCCTGAGCTTGACACACCTGGTCTACGTGTTCCACAATTTTATTTTTTATAATTGTTTCCACTATTTTGCCTGGCACTGAAGTCAGGCTTACCAGTCTATAATTTCCTGGATCTCCCTTGGAATCCTTTTTAAAAATTGGTGTAACATTAGCTATCCTCCAATCTTTAGGTGGTACAGATGATTTTAGCAACAGATTACAGATCACTAACAGTAGATCAGCACTTTCATGTGAGTTTTTAATATCATGGGACATATACAATCTGGTCCAGGTGATTTATCACTCTAACTTTTCAATCTGACTTAGTACTTTTGCCAGGTCCAAAGATGTTTCAGTTGTTTCACATCCATGGGAGACTGCTGAAGAGAGGGAGGGGAAACAGATGCTGAGGTTTGGTGAAGACCGACATTAAGCATATGATTATTCAAGAGAGGAGAGAGATTAATACCAGATAGGAGGTTGGAGCAGGGAAGGAGTTTAAATGAAGACATTGGCAGGAGAAGAATACCTATTAAAAACATATTATAGAATTGATACCCTTGGGCTCTGGAACAAAGAAGAAAGCATGAATGCTGACAAGGATGCACCAAGTCTCGGGGAAAAACTATTCCCCCCATTCAGCTTCTGTAAGTAAGGGAAATGTTTAGATACCCAGGCAGAGAGTAAAATAATGGAAGGGGGGAAAAGCAAGTACTTGTACACAGTGAATTTTCATGAGAGATGACTACTCTCCCTGTGGCTAGGTGCAGTATGCACTTTATGAAGCAAAAGAACACCATTAAGAGGCAAGAAATCAAAATACAGTTGGTTTCTCCAAACCACAGGGTTATGTCTCCCTGCATGTAAATTGGATAAAACCAGGACAGGTAGCTTGTCCAGCTGGACATGGTAAACCTGGCCATTACACAGTCCTCCAATGTAACATCTGGAACATACATGTTGAAGTTCTGATCAAAGAAGCACTTGAAGATAGCTTGCCAAAATAAAAATGGGAATATTTTTTATTATTTATACACTCATTAAACACTGGACATTGTGAACATTTTTAAAGCAGATAAAATTTATGGCTCAACTCACCAACACAGAAATCGGGAGACAATATGTGACAAGTCAGACATATAACCAGACTTGGGTAGGCTTGGGTAGACTAAATCTGAAGGGAAAGGGTGTTGTGGAAAACTGAACTTTCCTTATGTTTGTGATTTGCCTGTAAAAGAAGAGGTAGGAAAGCAGGATAAACAGAAGGATAACAATTTTCCACTTATTACATGCACATGATGTAAAGATCCCCTTTCCACATATCCTCTCAGGAAAAAAATGTATAGCTCAGATCTGTGCATCCAGGGCAGCCACTAATGTTGAAATGGGCTGCACACAGTGAAGGATCTATTTAGGAGTCCATCTTGAATCCTCCTTGCTCCAAGACAAAATTCCTCCTCTCCAATGCTCTCCACTAGACAGGTCTGATCATTTAGCTTCCTGTGCTTTCTTGGCATTCTGTTTTTCTTTTGCCTGAGGGGAAAAAATGGCAATATATTTTAAACACATTAGGTCTACCCAGCCTTAGGTTCACCAAGCGCAAAGCAATTTCTTACGGCTGGTAATTGGATAATTGAACATCCTGGTGTTCTATTGAGAAGCAATAAAAATACCTTCCCAGCAAGGCCTGAGGCACGTGAACATTCTCTCACTATCTTCCATGGGCAGGACTAGCCCTACCATTCTGAAGCAACCACAAAAGCTTACTAAGAGCCAAGAATCAGTTTCCACTAGCCTATAAAATCTTTTACACAGCTGGCTTTTTCAAGCAGAATCCTCACTTTGTCTACTGTACATGTCTGTATGCTGTGAAAGACTAGACAGGCAACATCATGAATTCATTAGATAAACTGTGAGCCCACCGGGACCGATGGCGAAATGCATGAAGTACCTGTATGTAAAACCGCTTTGAGTTTAGTTGTAAAACTACAAAAAAAATCTAGCCAATTAAGTCTTGTACATTCTGGAAAAAAAATACTGAAATCTGCATGTTTTCTGGCAAACAAGACAAGATTGTACTGCAATCATGAAGCAACGTCATTTATATTAGCTTCCAGCGTCCTTTCCAGTTCTCACAGCAATTGTTCAGAAAGGAAATTATAAAAGTAATTAAGACAGACTATATGTAACTATCTTCGCAGAGCATGCACCTAGCAAGCACACTTTTACAGGGATTAGTCACTTTTGTAAGCATTTCCACTTCCCTCTTCTGTATCTCAGCAGAAAGCCTCAGGATTGGGTGATCCAGCTGACCACCATTAGCAGAAGTACAAACATCTGTCATCACCATATCGTGGTCACAGCACTTGTCAACAGTCAGAATTGAAATACATCTAATTCTGGCTGTTTCTGACCATAAATACCCAGCGGCTTTCAAAGGAAATTATATTTATAAGACCAAGTACAATCCTGTCACAGTATCTGACATGTTTGATCACTGGAACTGTCTAGCTTTAGACCATGGTCAAAATTTAAATCTATGGGTGGAGTGAGCTCAGATTGACATCTTTGTGAAAGTCAATAAAACATAAAGGGATTCTGACACCTAATCTAATCTAGTCTTCAATTTATATTTCGGTTCATCTCCCAACGGAGCTCGACTCGGTTCACATGTAATTAAGACTAGAGTACATAAGAAAGAGAGCATAAAAGAAAAAAAGCTGAATTATCGTCAATTCTTTGATACTATGGTTAAGCCATTTACGTTTTGTGTAAACAGCAGAATTTTCAGGGCTTTACGAAATTGTTGTAGCTAGCCTATCAGTCTAATGGAGTCAGGAAGTCCATTCCACATCTCTACCAGCTTGAAGGCAAAGATTTACTAAACTTTCCTATAGATTTAATACCCTTAAAAGAAGGGAAAGATAGTTTATATCTCTGTGTATTCCTCAAATGGCAAGATCTGAAGGGGTTCCAATATAAGGGAACTAAAGGATCAAATATTCCATAGAGAAGCTTAAAGATCATGCATGCATATTTAAATTGAATGCTGAAGTGGACTGGAAGCCAGTGAAGCTTTCTCAACAAAGGAGAAACATGATAGTACTTTCGCTTCACGAATATAAGCTTAGCTGCTGTATTTTGTATCAGCTGAAGTTGTTTTAGACTGCCCTGCTTAATGCCTAAATAGACTGAATTGCGGCCACTATGGTAACGATATCAAAAAGGCAAGCCATTCTTTAAAAAAACAGATTTGTGGAGGGTCATTAAATTTGCTTGTGCTGATCACTGGTGATAACAATCGTCACATACACAGAATAAACCCCAAAATAAAAAATGAAGTTCGGAAGGAGGGATGCCCATACCCTCCTGCTGCTGACATCAAGCAACCCCTCCTCCCAGGAGCAAGAGAGATGCCTACTCCCTCCCACTGCCAAGCAACAGCTCCCCTCCAGTGGTATGCCTACTCCCTCCCACTGCCAAACAGCCCCTCAATTACCCCCCCCTCCACCAGCAGGAGGGATGCCCACTCCCTTCCGCCACCAAGCAACAGCTCCCCCCCCCCTTTAATCTTGTTTACAAAGGCCAGCCAGAGGGATGCCTACTACTTCCGGCCAGTAGGCCCACCTCTTCAAAATGGAGGGCCTTCCCCTACCCTGTGCATGCTGGGATGAGCTGGGGGCCTAAGGCTCTGATTGGCTCAGGTTGAGATGGCTCTTTCAGATGGTGACTATCCAATCCAGGCTCTGCAGGCAGCTCACCACCTGCTGAAATGCATGCTCATCCTCCTCCTGTGTATATGTAACAGAACGTTATAGATTCAGATTAACTCTGATCATGAGTTCTGAACTTGAGTGTTCCTTGGTTTCAATACCAGCCTGATCAGGTTGTTCATGGCTCTGTATTGGTGGAGTTGACTGAACATATCCTTCCCTATTTTTATGCTTCTTATGAGATCTGTGCTGAATTGCCCCCTTCTGGTACTGTGAGCCTGGGGTCCGAGGGGCAGATCCCAGATCCTGTAAGCACTATAGCCTATTCCTGTGGGTGCTTTAATAGGTCCTGTCAGGAGCAGTAAGGAGAATCTTCCTTGGATAATGCCCACTGAGGCTGCTTGTGGCTGAAGTGATGGACTTTTTATTTCATGTTTCTTATTAAAGATGTATTTTTCCTTGTGGAAAAAGAAAATCAGCGCCTCTGGACAATCATGTGGATATTTGAAAACTGAAGGAATGAGCATCTAGCACAGTGGTTCCCAAACCTGTCCTGGAGGACCCCCAGGCCAGCCAGGTTTTCAGGATAACCCTAATGAATATGCATGAGAGCAATCTGCATATAATGGAGGTGCCAGGCATGCAAATCTGCTCCTTGCATATTCATTAGGGCTATCCTGAAAACCCGACTGGCCTGGGGGTCCTCCAGGACAGGTTTGGGAACCACTGATCTAGCATGTGCAAGAGAGCCCCCCCTCCCATGCATTAGAAGCTACTACTACTTATTTCTATAGTGCTGCTACACTTATGCAGCACTGTGCATTAAAACATTCAAGCTTACAATCTAATCAGACAAACAGGAAGAGTAGGGGTGGGTTAAGGAGTTTCTCAGGCGTGGGTGCTTTGCAAGTACATGGGGATTATAAGTTAAAAGCAACCTCAAAAGTGGGCTTTTAGCCTGGATTTGAATACTGCCAGGGACGGAGCTCGAAATACTGACTCAGGCAGTCTGTTCCAGGCATATAATGCAGCAAGAGAGAAGGGGAATACAGGTAAGAGACTCTTGCTCAATGAATAAAATTCCCGAGAAGGAGTTTAGGGAGAGATGAGTAGTGATACTGAGAAGCTGCAGAGTCAATGCATTTGTACCATATTTTTCACTCCATAAGATGCACTCCCCCCCCCCAAAAAAAAAAAAAGTAGGTGGTAATAAGGGTGCGTCCAGTGCGCTTTTCACACTCCTGCCTCACTGGACGGCTGCTGATCTCTTCACCTGATCTCTTCTGGCAGCAGCAGAGCAGTGCACAAGGCAGGCATGCGCCTGCCTGGTCCCGCACCACTCTGTGAATGGCCCTGCCCAGTGCATCCTAGGGTAGGTGCAGGATGCCACTATTTTGAAGAGATGGGCCCTGAGGCAGGAGGGAGTAGGCATCTCTACTGTTGCTACTTCTACAAAAAAAGATACTAGGGGGCTCATGAGGGAGGGCGGATGATTCTTGAGCTGGGGTGCAGGTGCAGGGGCTGGGGTCTGCCTGACCACCAGAATATTTATTAAGCCTAAGGAGGGGGTCTGCTGGATCTCCAGGGATTTTTGCTAGCTGGGCTCATGCAATTTCCTGACCTTCCTGTCAGTGCTTGAATCAATCAGTGCTCAGGCACTGACAGCAAGGTTAGGTCATGAGAGCTCAGACCTGCTGGAAAAGTTTGCACACTAAAAGCTGGCCATTCTTTGCTGTATATTATACGGAGTGCTGATTTTAATACTAATGAGCTTCTTGTAATGCATTTGTACAAGATTCTCGGTGGGTACTAAGATTGGTAAAAGCCCCTGACGACCCTTTTGTGCATCAGAACATAAGAACATAAGCATTGCCTCTGCCGGGTCAGACCAGGGGTCCATCGCGCCCGGCAGTCCACTCCCGCGGCGGCCCTCCAGGTCCATGACCTGAAAATGTTCCCTATCTAACCTAAAAGTCCATACCCTATTTACTCAGATTGAGTTAACTTTCAAGTAAGACTGGCTACAATCAGTCTCACTTGCAAGGTAAGCTTTTGAGCATCAGATCCTGAGTAAAAGCGATACTGGCATGTAAAGTACTGTAATATGGACCACCACTGCCACCTGGTGTCAACAAAGAATTTCTAAGTTAAAATGCATGAGAAAAAGGCCATAATGCCTAAAAAATATTCTAAAAGGCTAGAACCAGGAAATTCTTAGCTGTGAGACCTGAAGTTATGATGCCGTTGTACAGAGCCATGGTGAGGCCTCACTTAGAGTACTGTGTTCAGTTTTGGAGACCACACTACAGAAAGGACATGCTGAGGATCGAGTCGGTTCAGAGAATGGCCACCAGGATGGTAATGGGGCTCAAGGATCTCACGTATGAAAAAAGACTAAAGAAATTGCGGCTGTACTCACTTGAGGAAAGAAGAGAACGGGGAGATATGATTGAAACGAATAAGTACATCACGGGATGCATCGAGTCAGAAGACGATATATTCGGGCTAGTGGGACCCTCGACCACCAGAGGGCATCCGCTGAAAATCAGGGGAGGGAAGTTTCATGGCGACTCCAGGAAGTACTTCTTCACCGAAAGAGTGGTGGATCACTGGAACAGACTCCCACTCCAGGTGATAAAGGCCAGCAGCGTGACGGATTTTAAGAAAAAATGGGATACTCACGTGGGATCTTTAAGGGAGTAAATTCAGGGGGGGGGATACCTGGAATGGTCAGACTTGGTGGGCTATAGCCCTTTTCTGCCGCTTTTTTTCTATGTTTCTAACCAGGCCCTTTGGCTTCCAATACACCAACACTCCATCTTCAAACAACTAATGTTAGCTTTTAAATGCTTCCACGGCATGAGCCCTGACTACGTAGCAAGGAAGCTCCCAATTTACCACCCCTCGGTGGCCCCTCCGATTGCAACTTGAATTCAGGCTGTCCAATCCTCCAGCAAACCACCTCCTCCTGGAAACAGTCCAGAAGCAATCGTACTCATACAGCATGCTTAAACTATATAACTAACTCCCTCCTGCTATCAGGGAAATTGACAACTACTGCCCTTTCAGAAGGCAGTAAAGACACTACTGTTCACAAACAACTTGCTCCTGGTCTCAAACTTTAACCGGCCGGAAACTGGCGCACCATAACTCAGGGCATCTGAATCTGTCAGCCAATACTGTGCTTTAATCTACAGCCATGCAGATACCATTCTGAGATTCTATATAGTTTGTATTCTTAGTTTTAACTAAAGCATAGGTGTTCTCAACTCCACCCCATAGCATGTGCCAAATATATATATAAAAAAAAGAGTCTCAATTTTCTGTAACATGCGTATACTGTTTCTGTAGCTTGTTAATGATCCTGTAGCATGTAGATTCATTATAGCATGTGTGTTCTTAATTTCCCCATAGCACGTATGTTATTGAAAACCATCTCAATTTTCTGTAGCTCATTATTGATCCTGTAGCTTGTATGTTATTGATCCTAAAAACTACTGTGTACGTATCCTTCTAACCCATTCTGGGCTCCTGGGGAGGACAGGATAAAGCTAAATATAGATTAAATTAAGTGCATTTGAATTTTTAATTCTTTAACACTTTGGATGTTTTTTTTCCAAAGTCAGGGAAGTGGTTTATAAAATTTTAATTGGTTATTTTTATCTAGGAGAAGTCCTGCTTTTAGACCTGTGGGATAAAGGCAACAGCCAATTACTATGAATAGAAAGGGCTAATTTTACATCGGAAGCATGCAAGTTTCAATAATGACACAAAGTACTGAAAGCATACCTTTTCTACCAGTGGTATTAATTGCTGATGTTCTGCTAATGTCTTGAGCAATTCCATGATAAAAGGCAGATAGTTATGCTTTCTTCTTATGTTTTCAACCTGAAAAAATAATTGCACACAATCATTTGAGTGGAGAGTTTCAGATTAGCTTCCACCAAGACAAGCTATAGATGCCCCAATGGAAGATTAAGTTTTTACCTTTGATAGTCATCTTTCTGTTAGTCCCTGTAGGATTCCATATGCTAGGTGTTCAATCCCAACCTGCAATCCGGGAGTTGCAGAAATCCAACACTTTTCTGAGCTTATACTCCTCCCCCTAAGACAGCACAGTTACTTACCGTAACAGGTGTTATCCAGGGACAGCAGGCAGATATTCTTGACTGATGGGTGACGGCACCGACGAAGCCCTGGTACAGACAATTTTAGAGTGATTGCACTCTAAGAACTTAGAAAGTTCTAGTTAGGCCGCACCACGCGTGCGTGAGTGCCTTCTCGCCCGACGAAGGCACGCGGTCCCCAGTTAAGATAAGCCAGCTAAGAAGCCAACCCAGGGAGGTGGGAGGGACGCAAGAATATCTGCCTGCTGTCCCTGGATAACACCTGTTACGGTAAGTAACTGTGCTTTATCCCAGGACAAGCAGGCAGCATATTCTTGACTGATGGGTGACCTCCAAGCTAACAAAAAGAGGGATGGAGGGAAGGTTGGCCATTAGGAAAACAAATGTTGTAAAACAGATTGGCCAAAGTGTCCATCCCGTCTGGAGAATGCATCCAGACAATAGTGAGATGTAAAAGTATGAACTGAGGACCAAGTAGCAGCCTTGCAGATTTCCTCAATGGAAGTGGAACGGAGGAAAGCTACAGACGCTGCCATAGCTCTAACCTTGTGGCCCGTGACAGAACCTTCCAGTGTCAGGCCCGACTGAGCAGAACAGAATTAAACGCAAGCAGCAAGCCAATTGGATAGGGTGCGTTTAGATACAGGATGACCCAACTTGTTAGGATCAAAGGACAAAAACAGTTGAGGAGATGATCTGTGAGGTTTGGTGCGTTCAAGATAGTAAGCCAGAGCACGTTTACAGTCCAAGGTATGCAAAGCCTGTTCACCTGGATGAGTATGAGGCTTTGGAAAAAATACAGGTAGGACAATGGACTGATTAAGATGAAAGTCAGACACAACCTTAGGGAGAAACTTTGGATGTGTACGGAGGCCCACCTTATCATGGTGAAAAACAGTGAAAGGAGGATCGGCCACTAGTGCATGCAGCTCACTGACCCTCCTGGCAGAAGTGAGAGCTATAAGGAAGACCACTTTCCAAGTAAGAAATTTGAAATGCGGTGTGGCCAAAGGTTCAAAAGGAGGCTTCATTAAAGCAGAAAGAACCACATTGAGATCCCAGACTACAGGAGGGGGCTTAAGAGGTGGTTTCACATTGAAAAGGCCCCTCATGAACCTAGAAACCAAAGGATGAGCCGAGAGGGGTTTTCCATGAATTGGCTCATGAAAGGCAGAAATGGCACTAAGATGAACTCTGATGGAAGCAGATTTGAGACCAGAGTCAGACAAGGAAAGAAGATAGTCCAACACCATTTCCACTGCCAGAGACAAGGGATTATGGTGATGGCAGAGGCACCAGGAGGAAAACCGAGACCACTTCTGTTGATAACATTGAAGCATGGTCGGTTTCCTGGAAGCATCAATGATAGAACGGACAGGTTGGGAAAGGAGTGAGTGAGCCGAAGTCAGCCCGAGAGATACCAAGCTGTCAGGTGCAGAGACTGTAAGTTGGGATGCAGTAGTGTCTGCTGATGCTGAGTAAGCAGAGAAGGAAACAGTGGAAGAAGTATGGGTTCCCTGGAACTGAGTTGAAGTAGAAGGGAGAACCAATGCTGCCTGGGCCACCGTGGAGCGATGAGAATCATGGTGGCTCGTTCCCTCCTGAGCTTGAACAATGTCCGCAGCATGAGCGGTAGAGGAGGAAATGCATATAGGAAGAGATTGGTCCAATCTAGGAGAAATACATCCACTGCCAGACGGTGAGGAGAGTAGAGTCTGGAGCAAAACAGGGGCAGCTGATGATTGCAAGGAGCTGCAAAAAGGTCCACTTGAGGAGTGCCCCATTGAGCGAAAATGGACTGGAGAGTCAAAGGGTCGAGAGTCCATTCGTGAGGTTGGAGAATTCTGCTGAGATTGTCTGCTAAGGAATTCTTTTCTCCTTGAATGTAGACAGCCTTCAGGAATAAGTGACGAGCTGTTGCCCAAGACCAGTTCCTTTGGGCTTCCTGACACAACAGGCGAGAGCCCGTCCCTCCCTGTTTGTTGATGTAGTACATTGCAACTTGATTGTCTGTGCAAATGAGAAGTACTTGAGGAGAGAGAAGATGTTGAAAAGCCTTGAGGGCATAAAACATTGCTCGGAGTTCCAGGAAATTGATGTGGTGTTTCTTTTCCTGGGCAGTCCAAAACCCCTGAGTTTGGAATTCGTTCAGGTGAGCTCCCCAGGCATAAGGGGATGCGTCTGTGGTGATGACAAAATGATGAGAAGGTAGATGGAACAGTAGACCTCTGGAAAGATTTGAAGATGTCAACCACCAAAGAAGCGACTGTCGAAGAGACGAGGTCACAGATATGTGTTGTGAACAAGGATCTGTCGCTTGTGACCACTGAGTCGCTAGGGTCCATTGAGGAGTACGCAGGTGGAGACGTGCGAAGGGGGTGACATGTACTGTGGAGGCCATGTGCCCCAAGAGCACCATCATGTGATTTGCAGAGATGGTAGTCTGCTGAAACACCTGCTGACAGAGATGAAGGATGGTTTGAAGGCGGTTTGATGGAAGAAACGCCCTCATCAGAACAGTGTCCAGAATGACTCCAATGAACTGAAGTCGCTGAGTTGGAATGAGGTGCGACTTGGGCAGATTGATTTCGAACCCCAACAGGCGAAGGAAGTGAATGGTCTGATTGGTGGCAAGCAGAACAGCCTGAGGTGTATGAGCTTTGATCAGCCAGTCGTCCAGATAAGAGAAGACTTGAAAGTTGTGAGAGCGAAGATAGGCCGCTACCACAATTAGGCATTTGGTGAACACCCTGGGAGAGGAGGCCAGACCGAAGGGTAACACCTTGTACTGATAATGATGTTGGTTGGTAAGAAATCGTAGGAATTGCCTGGACGTCAGATGGATAGGAATGTGTGTGTAAGCCTCTTTGAGATCGAGGGAGCATAGCCAGTCGTCCTGAGAGAGAAGAGGGTAGAGGGTGGCAAGAGAGAGCATTTTGAACTTCTCCTTGACCAAACATTTGTTGAGATCTCTGAGATCTAAGATAGGTCGGAGGTCTCCGGTCTTTTTGGGAACTAGAAAGTACCTGGAGTAAAATCCCTGACCTCTCTGATCTGGAGGAACTTCTTCGATGGCATTGAGAAGAAGGAGGGATTGAACCTCTTGAGCGAGAAGGAGGGACTGAGACTTGTTGGAAGCAGACTCTTTTGGCAGGCCTAACGGCGGAAGAGTCTGAAAATTGAGGGAGTAGCCGTGGGCTATGATCGAGAGCACCCACTGGTCGGTGGTGATTACTTCCCATCGAGAGTGAAAAATGTTTAGTCGACCTCCTATGGGCTGTGGAAGAGGACGGGAGGGAGGAAGACTGGCAATGCCCTGGAGAAGGGAGTCAAAAGGGCTGAGTCGGCTTAGTCTGAGTGACAGGCTTGATAGCAGGCTGCTGTTGCTGACGAGCCTGTTGATGTTGTTGCCGTTGCCTCCGAGGTTGAGGAGGATGAGGCTGAACCGGCCGAGCAGAAAACCGCCTCTGATATGAAGGTTGTTGTCTAAAAGGACGAGGAGGAGGAGGCTTCTTTTTATTTTTCAACAAGGTATCCCACCTCGTCTCATGGGCAGAGAGTTTTTGAGTGGTGGTATCCATAGACTCTCCAAACAGTTCGTCACCCAGGCAGGGGGCATTGGCAAGGCGGTCCTGGTGGTTCACATCAAGGTCTGAGACTCGTAGTCATGCTAATCGTCTCATCGCCACAGACATAGCCGTGGCACGGGATGTAAGTTCAAAAGTATCATAGATGGAAATTTACGGTCAGGAAGATACTTTTGAAAAGAGGCCACTTGTTGAATCAGATGTTTCAGGTAAAAAGAGAAGTGAAACGCATAATTACCTGAACGGTTGGCCAACATTGCATTTTGGTAAAGCCTTTTTCCAAATTTATCCATGGCCTTGCCCTCTCTACCAGGAGGGACAGAGGCGTACACACTAGAGCCTGCCGATTTTTTGAGGGTTGACTCCACCAGCAGAGATTCATGGGGCAGCTGGGGTTTGTCAAACCCTGGTATGGGAATCACTTTATAAAGAGATTCCAGCTTCCTAGGGGCTCCTGGAACGGTTAGAGGGGTTTCCAAATTTTTATAAAAAGTTTCCCTCAAGATGTCATGGACCTTCAGTCACAGAACAGAGAGGGAAAGCTTAGGGCTTGAACGCCTTGTTTCAGCCCTGGATGGCTCACAAGCTTCTTTATAAGTTCCCTCCTTGGCCTCGGTGTGGTTGGGTCATCCACTGGATAGCGACACATCTCAACCTCGTAATTATAGTTGCTCCAGACTGGCCTCATTGTCCATGGTATGTGAATCTCATCAGTCTTCAGTGAGACAGGAGGCTCCAACTCCCTCTTCGTTGTTACCGTCTCAGTCTGGGTCCGGTGCTCTTGCAGCATCCATAGCGCTTTACTCTTATGGCATGGCTCTTGATCGCTTAGCCTTGATATAGTGCAGTTCGTCAGATGTAGTCATCTCAACGCCTTTTCAATTAAAGATGCTCTCTACTATGGCTTTTTATGCTTTTCACAGTGGTGGACCCTGAGAGGGCTCCCATTTTGTTGGTCCAGGTTTTTCTTCCAGCTGGCATAGAGAGGGTTTTAGCACTGGCCTCTCTTGAAGTTCAGTGTGCAGGCATTTCATGCTTCTGAGCACACAGAGGCTGTAGTTCGCTTACTGCTCATCCAGCTGTGACCAGATTATGAGAGGGGTGCTTCATTTGTGACCTCCCTTGTGTCATCCTTTCCCTTTGTGGAATCTTAATGTCGTTCTTCAGGGTTTTGGGGAAGCCCCTTTTGAGCCACTGTTGGCAGCTACTCTTCTGGATCTGATGATCAAGATTGTCCTTTTGGTCACCATGGTTTCAGCACAGCTTATTTCGGTGTTTCAGGCTCTTTCCCACAGGGAACCCTTGCTCCAGGTGCCAAAGCAGGAGTTCTCCATACGGTACCTTCCTTTGTTTGCCTGCTTTTCCTTCTTCAGGTTCAGAGCGACAGGATCAGATCTTGTGCAGGTTGGATGTCAGGAGAGTCTTGCTCCACTATTTGGAGAGGGCTAATGATTTCTGACTGTCTGCTCACCTATTTGTCCTGACTGCTGTGCCTCACTATGTTTGGCTGGCATTGAGTTTCTTGATAGCTCAATGGGTTCAACTAGCCATTTTCCGTGTCTTACATCATCCGCAGCAAGCAGCTTGACCTTGTGTCCTCTGCTGCAAACACAGCCGTGGCTACCCTCAACGTTGCATAAGCAGACGGAAAGGCGTCTGCGAGAGGGATCTTGTGCCCCCTTGACCAGTTACGTATACTGTGGCTTTGACAGAGTACTCGCACCGCTGCTCCTTCCAGAGTGGGCTGGAGAGCGAATAACTGCAGCCAAATCGCCTGGAGCTCCAGATGACTGATCAACAAACGCTTCAGACAAGGAGTCTACTGCCCCTGAATGGAGCAGTCCTTGCAGTGAGCACCCCAACCCAACAGGCTAGCATCCATCATAATAGACATCCACTCAGATCTGAAGAAGCCTGCCCTAGCGGAGAGCCTTCCCCTGAAGCCAACAGTTCAAACTGCTGTGAGCTGGCTCCATCCAGGGGAGCAGCATCTGAAGAGGATGACACTGCGGACACCACTAAGAGAGGAGGGACTCCTGTAAAGGGCACATTTACATTGTAGTCCAGGGGACTGCCTCCAAGAAGGCTGTCAAGGCCCCCATCACCTGCAGACAAGGCCAGGCCGCAGGAGCTGGACAATCCAGATCTCTGATCTGGAGTTTGTAGTTCATGTCTGCGTGCCTCGGGAAGAAACACATACCACCCTTCTCATCAAAGAGAAGGCCCAGAGACTCTAAGGACTGGGACAGCGTCAATTGGCTCTTTCAGAAGTTGACAGTCCAACCTAAAGCCTATAGCAGAGACATTCAATAGACTTCTACACCGATTGCTTGCAGAAATTGAAACTGGATTATAGCTCTAGCTCTCAGTCTAAGGGGGAGGAGCATGTGCTCAATAAAGTGTTGGATTTCTGCAACTTCCAGATTGCGTGTTGGGATTGAACACATAGCTTATGGAATCGGATGGGATGTAACAGAAATGCTTATTGGTAGACTGGTAACAAGGATGGAAAGCTTTAAATTTAGTCATCAGCTCTTCTAGAACATTACTAAACCACATGAACATACAAGTTAAATACCCATTGAGAGATATTAGGTCCCTTCTTCAGACCAGGAAAAGCGGGCTTTATAGTGAAAGAAGCCTATTTGCTATTCCCATCCTTCCGCGCACTAAGTACAGCAACTGGAAGGAAGGATGTGCAGACTAAACTAACTAAAAAAACAGAAGTTGTGAACAAGCTCAGGATAAACCACTCTTCCACTATTTACAGTTCTTCACAAGCTGAAAAATATAAAATCCCCATGAGCCTATGCAATAAAGTGCCTTCAAGCTTTGCATAGTGTTAGCGCAGTTTAAGAACATAATTTTTAGGGGGCATGATACAAGGGTTTTGCATACAAGCTAACTCTGAGCAAACCGTGAATTTGGATCAGAGATTTTTAACCAGTGTGAAGAGGTCAATAGGGTATGGAGAAGGGTCATGAAATCTAAGACAAATTATCGTTTGTAAACAGTCATTTTATTAAACATTACAGTATTTCTATTTCACTTTTATCCAAAGCGGATTACAAATATTACATACATAAAACACTTAAAATCACAACATATAAATCTCATTCATAAACCTATCAACAGTTTTTTTTCTCAAAACTTGTGCTGTAAAAAGGGAAAAAATTGAAAGTTAATGCTTCAGAGGCTGTATGTTAAGTGGCATATTTCATCTGACGCAAAAAAGATGTTTGATCAACATGTTCTGTTGCTGAAAATACATTGGCAGTCTATTCCACTCTGATGGTCCATCATATGAAAACACACTTTTTCTTATAGATTCATAGTGCAGAGATTGCTGAGGAACACAGGGATCTTAATGGTACATAAGGAAGCAAGCATAGAAACATGATGGCAGATAAAGGCCAAATGGCCCATCTAGTCTGCCCGTCCACAGTAACCATTATCTCTTTCTCTCCAAGAGATCCCACGTGCCTATCCCAGACCCTTATGAATTCAGACATAGTCTCTGTCTCCACCACCACTTCAGTGAGACTGTTCCATGGATCTACCACCCTTTCTGTAAAAAAGTATTTCCTTTGATTACTCTGGAGCCTATCACTGCTTAACTTCATCCTATGCCCTCTCATTGCAGTTTTCTTTCAAATGAAAGAGACTCGACTCATGCACATTTACTTTTTCACATTCTATTCAGTTCAATGGGTTTTTTAAGCTAGATCTTTTATTTCACCTTAGTTTCTATGGGCGTCTCACCATAAGGAGTTTTGGTGGTTTTATGCGTTCCGTGTCCTTTTAGCTCAGTTTGCTCATATGATACAATTCTGTTCAGTATGTCAATGAGAACAAAAAAGTCAAATTTCATCAAGCAATAATAAACTTCTATTGATTATGACAGGAGTCGCTATGCAACATATCACCAGTAACTGGAAAAATTACAATAATCTTAGCTATACATTCTGGTGGAATTCGTTGTGCCACATTTACAAAATGGAAAGAACAATTGCCATACAGAAAGGGAATTATAATAATTTTAAAAAGATTTGGGGGCCATTGACAAATTATTGTAATGATTAGACATCATTTTCCACTGACAGTATATTTATACATAGGGAAGAGGGGGGATGGTATAAAGTTCTATTAAAGGTTTAATCAATAGATAAGAATACAATATTTATATGATCTTTGATTGAAATTTTTGTGGGAAGGGTGGGTAGGGAGGGAATAAATTTATGTATTTACGATGACAATAGAAAAAAATTCAAGTGATGTGTAAAAGTTTTAAATGATGTAATTGTGTACTTGATGTAAGATGAAAAAATGAATAAAGAATTTTGAAAAAAAAAGCTCAGTTTGCTCTCTATTTTTTTCTCGTTTTTTCTTTAGTATCTTGGAGGTTTATCTACATCATTGTAGAGCCGTGCTGTTGCCCTTTTGCTAGTCAAGCCTTTCTATTTAGTTCCTCTTGTTTTATTCTGTTTTGTTCAGGCTGACTAAAGATATGGTTGTTAAATACAGGTTCAAAGTTGTTGTTTGTGCCAGTTAAACCATTTTGTATTTTCGCTTTTTCATTAAGTATATAATACACACTAGTGTTTGCCTCAATAGACACAATTTGTATCAATTTTTGTTTCTTTGGCTGTTTTCTGTTTCATTTCGCGTCTGGCCTTACATTAGTGATTACGCACGGCTTTAGGTTACTTAAGATTTTGTCCACATCTGTCAGACTGTATTATTACATCTTGGTATGTAACCAGTACCCCTTTCATCTTTCTCCTTGCAACTTCTTATCACTTCACCCCCTTTTGTATGACTTTCTTTATAACTTCCATTGTGTAAGCACAAATTTTTATATTAAATTCACAAATTCATATTAAATTCACAGCTCCTTAACATCAATACCATTGGTTCTCTATTAGTATTCTAACCCGTATGTGGTTATGCCTCTTCACCAATCAAATGTACACACGGTTCTCTTCTTTTTTTTTGCATCTCACTGTTGCTTGTAGTTCACATCTTATTGGACACCATTTATTATTCAAAACATTAACGCATATTTTCTGTAATTCATATCCTAGGATCCCTGAAGAAGGCGTGTTTAGCCGAAACAAGGCCCGTGTTGGGTCCTCTTATGATAAATATGGATAGAGTTTTTATTATGTTTATTGTTTTTGTCAAGAACACTTTGAATAAAATTACGACCAAAGGTCCGAGAACACTGAGTTTCCACAGTCTCGTTTGTTTGGATTTGCTTAACTTTCCAGATTCCTCTTTAAAAGCAGAGGCACCTAACCTGGAGAAAACAAAATGCAGGTAAACACACACACAAATTCTGAAACATGAGAGAATCTTTCATAAAGTGTGACTTATTTGCTTAGAAAAGACATGCATCTATCAATCCTACCTTGTATCTTTTCAATTTTTGGTTTTCTTCATCAATTAGCAGCTGGTATTTTGCAACTTCTGACTGTATAGAACTTAGCAAAGTGCTACTCTGATCCGTATCCATTGGCTCTTCCTAGGATTGAATAAATAAAAAAAATCAAAACCTGACCAAAATAAAGGGGATGACAATGCACAAACATGCTTCCCTTTCCTATTTTACATTGGTCTTTGGTAGCATCTTGTTTTCCACTGTACTTACCAAAAGATTAGGTTCTTACCAAGCGGCCCCCAACATTACCTCCTGCACCAATTCATGCACGCCACTAAGAACTAGGTCTAAAATTGCTTCGCCTCTTGTCAGTTCCTGAATTGGCTGCTCCATAAAGCATTTCATCAAGGAATTTGATCTCCCTAGCATGCCCTGATCTTACATTTACCTAGTCAATATTGAGGAAGTTGAAATCACCCATTATTATTGTGTTACCCAGTTTGTTAGCCTCCCTAATTTCACAGCAGAATGGTTTAGTGATCTCTTACCAGTTTAAGCTTTCTCTATCCCATTTCCTTTCAATACACTGCCCTCATTCTTCCTCTCCCCATCACAATTGCCAATATACAAAAATGTATATACTCGTTCCCTCCCCATTCTTCTCATAAAACCCAAAACCTTTTTCATAACCTTCATATCCAGCAGACTCTCTCTCACACAAACTTCTATCCCCCTTCACATAATTTCTCTTCCTCTTTCTCCTCTATCAGTCTCTTATCGCTATCCCCCAAGCCCCTGCTCTCTCCAGCACATTAACAGACCACCAGATCAATACCTGCTGTCTGGGATGGATGGTTATTCCGAACTATACCATTTTGCTACGAGTTCAAAGCAGCATTTGTGGTCTAGGAAGCAGAGAACATCCTACAATGTGCTGCAGCTCTCTTCCTACTGGCCTGATTATGTATATATAGGATAGCACCACCTCCGACTCAGCTCAGTCTCCTGTAGTTAAATCTGCAGGGACTTCAAATTCCACAACCCTTCTTACAGGTGCAGAATCATGAAAAACTAAGTCACTGACCTCTGCAAGCTGTCGTTGTAACTCTGTTATTTTTTGTTCATAAATCATTTTCCTGTCAGAAACAATGGCCATCAGATTGAAACGGATCTCCCCCTCGCTGTATCTGAAAGAGAAAAATGCAGGTTAATATAGGTCAATTTAAAACAAGGTTGCTTTTTAACCTGAAACTTTCAAAGTTCTATACTCTAGCAAGGGTACAAAATTTCAAAATGGAACACTATAAATATCAGCTTTTTAAAACACTAGTTTCAATCTGCAATGACCACTACCAACTCTTCAGCAGAGGACAGAGTGCTTTTATACTACAATTCGACCTAAGCAGCGCCTTTGACTTAGTAGAGCATCACAACCTTCTTTCATACCTGGATGCTATTGACATCACAGAAACTGTCCTAAATTGGTTCAAGGCTTCATACCAAGTCTTCCATGATGACAAATTCTCCCCTATCTGAACCACTCCCTGAGAGCATGGAATCAAGGGTGAAATACTCATGTGGATTAAAAACTGGTTGGTGAATAGGAAACAGAGAGTGGGGGTAAACGGACAATACTCGGACTAGAAAAGCATCACATGGAGTGCTGCAGGGTTTGGTGCTTGGACCCATGCTCTTCAACAAATTTATAAATGACCTGGACATTGGTAAGATGAGCAAGGTGATTAAATTTGCAGACGATACGAAGCTATTCAGAGTAGTGAAGATGCAGAAGGATTGCGAAGACCTGCAACGTGACAAACACGCTCGAGAAATAGGCTGCAGCATGGCAAATGAGGTTTAACGTGGATAAGTGTAAGGTGATGCAAGTCGGTAACAAAAATCTTACACATGAATACAGGATGTCTGGTGCAGTACTCAGAGAGACCCCCCCACCCCCCCCAGGAAAGAGACTTGGGAGAACTGGTCGCAAAGTCAATGAAGCCGTCCGCGCAATGTGCGGCGGCTGCAAAAAGGGCAAACAGAATGCTAGGAATGAGTAAGAAGGGGATCACAAACAGATCGGAGAAGGTTCTCATGCCGCTGTACCGGGCCATGGTACGCCCCCCCACCTAGAATACTGCGTCCAGCACTGGTCGCCGTACATGAAGGACATGGTATTACTCGAAAAGGTCCAGAGAAGAGCAACTAAAATGGTTAAGGGGCTGGAGGAGTTGCCATACAATGAGAGAGGACATGATCGAAACATTCAAAATAATGAAGGGAATAGGCTTAGTTGATAGACAGGTTGTTCACCCTCTCCAAGGTAGAGAGAACGAGAGGGCACTCTCTAAAGTTAAAAGAGGATAGATTCCGTACAAACGTAAGGAAGTTCTTCTTCACCTAGAGAGTGGTAGAAAACTGGAACGCTCTTCTGGAGGCTGTTATAGGGGAAAACACCCTCCAGGAATTCTAGACAAAGTTAGACAAGTTCCTGCTAAACCAGAACGTACACAAGTAAAGCTAGTCTCAGTTAGGGCACTGGTCTTTGTCCTAAGGGCCGCCGCGAGAGCAGACTGCTGGGCACGATGGACCACTGGTCTGACCCAGCAGCGGCAATTCTTATGTTATGTTCTTACTGTCCCCGATCCTGTTCATCATACTTATGTTCACTGGGGAACCACTTTGCCTCATTGGGTGTTAAGAGTTATAGCCGATGATATCATGGTCCTCCTCCAATACCTACTCTGCCTTCAAAGGAATCAAAACGAATCAAAGGGGTTATCCAAACTATAGAAGACTGGATGATGAAACACAAACAAACTAAACCCTGAAAAAACCAAGTTTTTCATCGCAAGCCCCTCAAACCTCAAGAAAACATCAAGATTGAGTATAACCCTACCACTACAGTCTACTATCAAAATCCTAGGAGTGACTCTAAGACTACAAGATGACTATGGAAACCAAAACGCTACTATGATTCGCAAAGGCTTTGCAGCACTCTGGAAACTATAATCAATCCATTTCTACTTCGACACCCTTCCCTTCCAAATCCTATGCTAAGCCCTGATCTTCAGCATGGTAGACTACTGCAACCTAATTTACATCTCATGCATGAAGAAACACTTCAACAGACTCTGGACGATTCAACACACAGCTGTGCACCTTATCTTCTACCCAAGGAAAACTGACCATGCCACGCCTTACCACAGAAATCAGACTTACCGGCCTGTAATTCTTCCTTATTTCCACTTTTGTGGAGAGGGACTACATCCGCCCTTCTCCAGTCCTCCGATACCACTCCCAACTATAGAGACTCGTTGAAAAGGTCAGTCAGCGGAGCTACCAGAACTTCCCTAAGCTCCTTCAGCACCCTAGTATGTACACCATCCGGCCCCATCGCATTGTCTAACTTTATTTTAGCTAGCTCCTCACAAACACAACCTTCTGAACATCAATCAGGGTCTATTACTCCTCAATCACTATTCATGTTTGTCTTCTGCAGTCCCGCTCCCATGCTTCAGCCGTGAACACAGAACAGAAATATTTGTTAAGCAATTCAGCCATTTCTTTATCAGCTTCTACATATTCATCCCCTTTGAGCTCGCAATGCCGCTTTTGCACTTCTTCCTATCACTAATATATCTAAAAAAAATGTCTTGTCTCCCCGGTTTACTGTGTCAGTTATTTTTTTTCTTCCATTTGCATCTTTGTTTTCCTGACTACACGACCAGCCTCTTAACTCTTCCAGATATTTTTGCCTGTCTTCCTCTTTCTGCGATCTGTATTTGATTCTGACCTTGTCATGATCCTATATTTGTACTCATATCCTAACCTAGAGTTCTCTTCGTATTAACTCACTATTACTGCATTTGACTTTGACCAAGTCTTGATCCTATGTTATTAATTCCTGTATCTTCTCCTCACATGAACAGTCTTCTGCTTAATTCCTGTTAACCACATCAAACTTCACGGTGTATTACAGAATAGAAATAAAATTTTATGTTATGTTAATGTTACAAATCAGTACAAAGAAAAGAAAGTGACACATGCAACCACCTTCCTAGCTCCAGTTTATATACACCACACAAAAATGCACACTGTTCTCATGTACCACCAAAATACCCTTTCACTTTACCTCTGAAACAAGAAAGGGCTTCAACCTTAAACTTGAGGGAATTTAATGCTAACGCCTGATGAAGGACTTATTGCAGAAAGGCTGAACTGAATGACACGTGTTTGCTGCAAGCCATATTCTTCACCTTCCGATGTATGATAAGGAGTAGAAATCCTGTGTTTTAAAGATAACTATGACCAGTGTCAAATAGCTCATGCACATCAAATGTCATCTTTCAAAAGGCCAAGCTATAAGTCAAAAGGGATCTATATCCCACCTAAAATCTGGCCCCTGCCTCAAAAATTCCAGACCTCTTGTCAACAGCTGTGGGGAACACGCTAAAAAGAAAACCAGATCCACATACCATAGAAGAAATCAATAATAAACTCAACTTGATCAACTCTTGGCTTCAGCAAAACATGCTTTCCTTAAACATCTCCAAATCCAAGAGCATATTTTTCTCTACTTCTCCAAAATGCACTCTGAACCATCTGATCAGCATTGATTCATGCACCATCCAAATTGACAACAAAATCAAACTCTTAGGAGTTATTATTGATAAAGATCTTAACTTCCATCAGCAACATCACCCAGAAATGCTTTTACAAACTAAGACTCATTCGTTCTATTCTTTCTTTATTAGATCACCCCTCCATCAATAGTCTAATTCACTCCATTGTTATTTCCAACATTGACTACTGCAATACCCTGTATGAAGGAATTACTCAAAAGGAAATTAGTCAGTTACAACTTTTACAAAACACTGTACATAAGCTTGACTGCAAAGCTAAAAAATTTGACCCTGTGACTCCCCTTTTGTGCAAAGCTCACTGGCTACCCAATCCTCATCGTATCACTAACAAAATACCAAGCTGTCCAATTTACCTTCATTCATCGACAAACTTCTCATTCCATATACCCCATCCTGGAATCTGCGTTCTACTACCCAAAACCTATTTTCTGTCCCCTCTATTTGAAAAGTATTCCTCGATTCTACCCGCAAAACCATTTTCTCAGTCATTCTCCCATGTTATGGAACATCCTTCCAGCAGATCTTAGACAAGAAACATCACTTGAAAAATTCAAATGTAAACTAAACATTTTCCCATAACCCTAACAGCTTCTTTGTAGATTGCAGTACTGAACTGAAACGCTTCTTTTGAAGCGATTCCCTAACCTAGTGTACTAAAGCCCTTCCGTTTCTTCCCTTCCTTTTAAAATTTTTTTTTTTTCATTGTATTTAAGTTCTTACCATTTTCCATTTTCCCCCTCTTATTCCAGTAAGTCTATTTGTGTTGTCGTCCCCCACACTTTTTATTTTGAAGTTTATATTTTATTTTGATATTTGTAAACTGTTTAGGTATGTTTTTGATAAATGGTATATCAAAGATTAAATAAACTTGGAAAACTTGGAAACATGGTCTATGCTGTTAGTGTAGCACCACTAGAACGACCAGAAATGAATGCTTCACAAATTTTGAAGAACTTTCGCAACCTGAGGCCATAGTGGGCAGGCAGAGGCTCCCACCTTGGCCAGGGTTTTAATAGTGCAGGGTTCCACGTTAGGAGTCACTGCCCAAGAAAACATCTAGGTGTCATCGTTGAGGATACATTGAAACCCTTGGCTCAATGTGCAGCAGCAGCTAAGAAAGAAAATAGAATGTTAGGAATTATCAGAAAATGGAAAACAAAAGATGAAAATGTTATAATGCCCTTGCATCGTTCTATGGTATAGTCACACCTTGAATACTTTGTGCAATTCTGTATCTCAAAAAAGATATAGCAGAATTAGAAAAGGTACAGAGAAGGTAGACAAAAATGAGGAAAGGCTAAAGCAGCTAGGGCTCTTCAGCTTGGAGAAGAGATACTCTTAAAGGTAATATGATAGAGGTCTATAAAATACTGAGTAGAAAGGGTAGATGTGAATCGCTTGGTTACTCTTTCCAAAAATACTAGGACTAGGGGGCATTGGATGAAGCTACTAAGTAATAGATTTAAAACAAACTGGAGAAAATATTTCTTCACACATGTAATTAAATTCTGGAAGTCGTGAGGACCGAGTGAATTTCTTTCATCATTTGATGATTGAAGATGAGACTTGGGTCTACCACAGATCCTGAGCCCAAAATGGAGACAAAAAAGTGGAAGCACAATTCATCCCCCACCCCAAAAATGTTCAAAGACAGAAAATCTGCTGGCGAATTCATGGCAAACTGTTTTCTGGGATTATGCTTCTGAAGTTCATAACACACAAGAGAACCATAACTGGGGAGCGTTACACCAACACAATGATCACTTTGTAGGAGTTAAAGAGAAAAGATGAGGAAAACTCACAGCAAGCGTGCTGCTTCTTTACAATAATGCGCTGGTGCACATGTCACGACAATCACAGGCTGCCAACCGAGAACGTGGGCTTCAGCAGTTGAATCATACACCCTACATTCCTGACCTGGCTCCCTCGGATTATTTCCTACTCCGAGTTTTGAAGAAATCTCTCCACGGACAGAAGTTTTCAAGTGATGAAGACATCAAAGAAGCTGTGACATCCTGGTCTGAAGATCATACAGAAGAATTATTTTCAAAGCGGTTAAAGTCATTGCAGGAAAAGTGGATGAAGTGTATGGAGCTATCAGGGGACTATACTGAAAAATAAAACAAAAATTTTGAAAAAAAACTCTTCTTTCCTACTGAGTTAAATTATACTTTTCAACAAAAAATAGTTTTTCTTTGCTATTGAGAACTTAAGTGTTTAGTTAATTTAATGACGCTGATTTCAGATCTGCAATTGAAATTCAGCTAACGTGTCAGGCTTCTGAGATACACGTTACTGATTTTTTAGACAGTGTGCTATATCGGCACAATATTGCGAGTATGAACTGTGTTCCACCAAACTTGTGTTAAGGAGTTTACTCTAAAAACAAAGACAGTAAGGTGACATGTTACAGCATATATTTATGCCTCAACTCACACAAAAGTGATGTCAGCATGTTCAGAAATGTTTGAGACACTTGCTTTTACGCTTGTACTGTACATTTGTCTCTCTTTGCAAGAGCTGACAATAGTCTACCATCATACTGGGATTGAACTTTCCCCGATATCTACTTTCCATCACCTTTATATCTTGATTAAATCTTTCATGGCTATTATTGGTGCAAAGGAGGCTTCTACCAAATCTTCCAATCAAGGTATCTGGAAGACTTATGTAATTAAATTTTGTTTCTCATTATTTATTAGTTTTGTGAACATATCTGTAACAGTTTTTCATATTGATGTTTAGTTTAGCATCAACAGTGGAGACAGTTGGGGTTTATAAGTTTAGAACATGCTGTGAAAGCTACATTAATGTATTCGAGCTACCGGTATTTTTTTTAAAGACAGCAGAATGTGAAAAATGTAGATGTGGTGATTTTGCAAGACACTATAAATAATAGCAAAGGCATGATTGTTCTGAACAGATTTGGATACATTTTCTTCTATAAAGAAGCTTGTTAGTGAAGGTTACTCCAAAAAAAGTCACTGCATACTGATCAGTTTATGGGGTGATGACAGGCTCAGTCACAGTACAGTACACTGCAAGTGGTATCAAGTTTCCTGCCTGTGCTGAGAAGAGGATGAAAAATGTGACTGCCACTGCTGATGGGAGGTAGGCACTGAAGACTACCCTCAAGTTCTTGGAAAGTGAGAGAGCTGATAGTAACTTATTAGAAAGGGGAACACATAACTTATTCCAACAACTCATGATAAGTAAATTTTTCTCTTACGGCAGCAGTAATCTGAGAATAGCCCAGCAATGAATAAGGCCCAAGTTGGACAAAACAATTCTCTACCTTGCAGTACAGTCAAACATTTATCATATCAGGAAAAGAAAATGCATTTACTTCTGTATTCGTTTCTCTATGACTGGTCGTACAGCACTAATCCAGTCATCTTGATTGCAAGCACCTATTAAAAGAAATAGAAAATGAATAGACATTGCCACACCAGTAAACACAAAGACCAATAAATGAGAAAACAAAAAGAGCAGCAACCTAACTTCCAATAAAACTTAATAAAAGGCAGCAGCCAGAGGAAATAAATCCTTTATATTTCAACAGAGCTGTTGAGGAGGAGACCTTCACATTGAAAAGGAATAGGGAAATACATGGTCCCTTAACAAGGCTGGTAAACTGAGGCATCCATAATATCAACTTTGCTGGTATTTTGCAATTATCAGTAATGTTTTCCAATTTTAACAAATCTAAAAACTCAGGCACTACAATTACATGTTAACCAGAACTACAACAATTCCCCTATTTGTGAACAATTTAATTTTAAATAAATGTAGAAATGTTTTTAGTTTAGACAGACTCAAATTGGTTTGCACATCCCATAAAACAGAGTACACCAAATCTACAATAAACCAAATTTGAACCCCCCATCTCACTTCCCCCAGGACAAAGACAAGGGTGCAACATAAAACATCTCCAAATAAAATAAAATCCCTTACACACCAAAAATACTTTTACCCTCATCCTGTCTCTCCCAAATTGAGACTGGATCTGCAATGAAGCTGTTGCACTACATAAAATAGTCACGCCAGTAAGGAAACGTTAGGTTCTTACCTCAGTAATCTTATTTCTAGTAGACTGCTACTTTATTCCTAAACCTTCGGGTAGTCAACCTCTTCTTGTGAGATTTCCTATAGAAAGCCTCATTAACATTCTTTTGTCCCACCTCCCATCCCTCTGGGCTATCCTCCAATTCCTCAGTTTGTACCAAAGCAGATAGTAGAGAGAAAGTAGAATAGGGAGGGGTATGGGGACACTCCCAGAGAAACATGTCTGTTCTGCTCATATCATTAACATATACGTATGATTAGATCACTTATTAAACTGCTTGAACTATCATCATTGAACACATTGATCCACTCACTTGTTATTTCACGACTTCATTATTGTAATGCTTTATATAAAGGTTTACCTCAAAAAGAACTCAGGTGACTTCAAATAATCCAAAACACCGCCATAAAACTGATTTCTAACACCTGGAAATATGATCATATTACACCACTTTTAAAGAAGGCCCATTGGCTTCTGATTTCTCATTGAGTCACTTACAAGATTCTGTTATTAACCTTTAAAACTATTACAACAGATCTACCTGAATTTATCAAGTCTCCTTATTCCGTACTCCCATACTAGAACCCTACGCTCTAATAATCAACACTTATTATCCATTCCTTCACTGAGGCAACTCAGTACGACACATTCAACCATTTTTCAGTTAACGCTCCAACACTCTGAAATGCTGTGCCTATAGAACTGTGTGAGGAAACCATACTAGAGTGATTTAAATCAAATCTAAAAACCTTTTTATTTAAAGATGCCTTTTTGTAGAAGCCTTTCTAATTTTTAAATCAGATGGTCCCCAACCAGTGAGATTTTTAGGATACTGACAATGAATATCCTGAAACCTGATTGGCTGGGGAACCCCAAGGACAGGTTTGGGAACCACTTGGTTGAAATAATGGGTTAGGAACTTAGGAAGTTGGGAAAGTCATTTTCATCACCATCATTGCCTTTGGTACAAAAAAGAGAGAGATACCAAGAGAGGACAGCCCTAAAGGCATGAGAGGAGAAAAATGATAGAGATGTTTAAATACCTACGTGGCGTAAATGCACATGAGGCAAGTTTCTTTCAGTTGAAAGGAAGCTTTGGAATGAGGGGGCACAGGATGAAGGTGAAAGGGAATACACTAAGTATTCTTAGAAAGTACATTTTCACAATAAGGGTAGGAATGCATGGAATGGCCTCCCAGTAGAAGTGGTAGACATGAAAAATGGATTGTGAGTGGATGGCTTGGGTTGTTGATTACTGGAGTAGAATTTGGTATTTGTTTGGTGAGAAGTGTACCAAAGGGAAATACGGGACTGGAAGGTTGAGTGTGCTAGATTTAAGGGAAGTGGACCTATCTGAGGGATTCATCATCTATCTAGGTATTTTTCTCATTGTATTACATCTTATTTCTCTTTGAGTGATTATGGTTGAATTGAAGGTAGCAACCTTTAATATAGATGGTATACATTCAATGGTAAAACGTAAGATTCTATCCTGAATTAAGAAGCAACAAGTAGTTATAGCTTATTTGCAGGAGATTCACTTCACTTCAGTTGAGCTTGACAAACAAAGTATGTAGGGATTGGGTGGGAGATCTGGGCTACTCTGCTTATAATGGGCGACAAAGAGGTGTTGCAATTCTTGTACATAAACAACTGCCCTTTCAGATACATAAATTACTCCAGGCAAGGAAGGGTGCTATGTCTTTATGGTGGGTGAACTTTGGGGGATTAACCTTTTCCTATGGTAATAAATTTTACATTACGCTGGTTCCAATCATAATTAGTTTAGCAAAGTTTTGTATTATTCACCGTTATCATTTACGGCTATTGTAAAAATAATGTAAATAAGTCATAAGTCTGTAAATTCAAATATTTTGAGTTCCTGGCTCTTTATTAATCCCCTGTCTATGTCATTTTTGGAATGTCCCATCATCTAGGACACAGTTCTTCAACCGCCGGTCCGCAGAAAATTTCTGCCAGTCCGCGCAGGGCCGGCGAGATCAAGTCGGCAGTTAAATTTCCTGCCGACTGCGGTTCCTGCTGATTAATGTTCCTCCCAGCCTCAGGCGATCAAGATAGGCTGCCAACGTCGGGGCCTTCCCTCTGTGAGTCTCGCCTGTTCGGAAACAGGAAGTTGAAACAAAATAGGCGGGACTCAGAGTGAAGGTCCCGACGTCGGCAGCGTGTCTTGATCCTGCCGAGTTGCTGAAGAGGGCCGCGGGGAAGTTGCGATTATACCGGAGAGAGCTGCAGATTCAGGTGCAGGTGGAGGGAGATGGTCAGCGTGTGCAAACAAGATCCTGGGGAGCCTTCACAATGGCTGTCTCCCCTCCCACCAGCTCTCCAATTTGCCAGGGCAGTGATTTACCGGCAACTTCCTGCAGACAAGTACCGAGAGCTGCTGGAAGGGGAGGAAGCCACTGTAGGAGGCTGGGAAGGTCTGGAAAAGGGAGAGCTGTTACTGGACTTGAAGGGAGTTAGAAGGAGAGATGCTGCTGGGAGGGGAGGAGGGAAAGGGATGGGAAGAGAGTTAATGTTGGATAGAGGGAGGAGGGAAGGGAGAAGAAGGAGAGATGCTGCTGGGAGGGGAGGAGGGAAAGGGTTGGGAAGAGAGTTACTGATGGATAGAGGGAGGAGGGAAGGGAGAAGGAGAGATGCTGCTGGGATTGGAGGAGGGAAAGGGATGGGAAGAGAGTTAATGTTGGATAGAGGGAGGAGGGAAGGGAGAAGGAAAAGAAGGAAGGAGGGTAGGGAGAAAGAAAAAAGGAAGGAAACAGCTGGCAGGGAGATTACAGGAGGGGAAGGGGGTCAGGGTGGAATGGAGAGATCAGATGAGAGAAAGGGGAGAGAGAGGAATGAGAAAGTAGAGAGACATTGATGCTGGAAAGGGGGTCAGCAGAGAAATAAGAGAGGGATAAAGATGTTAGATCTGGTGTAAGAGAGATAAAAATGAAGAAGGCAGTGAAGCTGGAATGAATGATGTAAAAAGGAGAGAGGATGATGGACAAGGAAGAGGGGCATAGAAAGAAGTCAGATACATATGAAAGGGGGAGAGGGCAGACATTGGATGGAACGGGCAGATGCTGGAAGGAAAAGAGTGAAAAGAAGATGAAAGCAGAAACCAGAGACAACAAAAGGTAGAAAAAAATAATTTTATTTCTATTTTGTCATTAGAATATATCCTGCTAGAGACATAACTGGGGACTGCAGTATTCTGTTAGCATGATATTTCTATGTAGTATTCTATAATAACTTGGCTTGTTCAGTTTTCTTGGTAGTAGAAGGGATATATGTGAAGGGGAGGGGAGACAGGGGTTTTGTTGGTCTATGCTCTGTATATTTGTATTTATAAAATCACAATTCTTCAGAATATTGTTTCTTTTTATAGTTTAATAAAATACGTTCAATATAAAATCATAATTGCGGCTTGTGCAGATGGGATCAGATGGTTTGCGGGGACCGAGCTTGCGGAGATGGGGCGTAAAAGGAGTTTTTAAATTTTAGTCCTAGTAGTTTGCCGGTCCACAAAATAATTATTTTATTTCTGCCGGTCCACGGGTGTAAAAAGGTTGAAGAACACTGATCTAGGACACACGATAGGAAAAGGTTGATATACTGTATTACTTTGTAAAATTTTTGCACCCAAGATTTACAATCGAATATTATTCTAGTTTATTGAGTCTACTCACACAATACCACTCTAACCAACTCATCTTAGGGGGTGATTTTAATATAACCTCAGACCCCAGCTTGGACTGCGCTCCTTCCAAACCTGTACCAAGAGATCATTCTCAAAAAGGGGTGAATTTTATGTCATATATGTCAACATTTAGAGGTAGTAGATGCATGGCGAACTCTTCACCCTTTTGATAAAGAATACACCTTCTATTCCAATCCCCATAAATTGTACACCCATTTGGACTATATTTTCTTGTCACACTATTAGCACAAGTTGCAGAGACCATCCTAGAGGAAACAGTGCTGTCTGATCATTCCATGGAATTACGTCAGATCCTACAGAGCAGATCTGGCGATTTCCACCTTCATTATATCACGATTTAGAGTTCCATAAATATATACATACCCATTGGATGGAGTATATTCAACATAATGACACCACAGATATTGGGCCTGATGTGTTCTGAGAGGCTTCCAAGGCAGTCATGAGAGGCCGTTTTATTAAATTTGTAGCCCATAAGCGAAAACAGCAAAGTGCAGCACTATTGGACTTGGCTACCCAGCTGAGTTCCCTGAGGAAGACCCATAGAATTAATTTGAGTGACCACATTGGCCAACAAATTAAAGCACTTAGATCCCAAATTGATGCAATATTGGAGCAAAGAGCCCAACAAGATATTTATTTCCAGAAATACAGATTATATCAATGGGGTGGTAAAGCTGGGAAATTGCTAGCTAACTTAGTTAGACCGTTTCAGAAGAGACAGGTTATCCAGCTTATTAAGAACATCCATGGTACCTGTTTCACTGAAGAATCACGGATAAGGGAACCGTTTGTTAAGTATAATAAAGACCTGTATGCCCAAAGAGACTTCTTGAAGTCTGTGATCATTTCTTTCGGAGACTAAGAACATAAGAAATTGCCTCCGCTGAGGCAGACCAGAGGTCCATCTTGCCCAGCGGTCCGCTCCCGCGGCGGCCCATCAGGCCCATTGCCTGAGCAGTGGTCTCAGACTATCCCTTAACTTACCTCTACTCCTATCTGTACCCCTCAATTCCTTTATCCTCCAGGAACCTATCCAAACCTTCTTTGAAGCCTTGTAATGTGCTCCGGCCTATCACAATCTCCGGAAGCGCATTCCATGTGTCCACCACCCTCTGGGTGAAAAAGAACTTTCTGGCATTTGTTCTAAACCTGTCCCCTTTTAATTTCTCCGAGTGCCCCCTTGTACTTGTGGTTCCCCATAATCTGAAAAATCTGTCCCTGTCTACCTTTTCTATACCCTTCAGGATCTTGAAGGTTTCTATCATGTCTCCTCTAAGTCTCCGCTTTTCCAGGGAGAACAGTCCCAGCTTTTTCAGTCTGTCAGTATATGGGAGGTTTTCCATACCCTTTATCAGTTTAGTTGCTCTTCTCTGGACTCCCTCAAGTACCGCCATGTCCTTCTTGAGGTACGGCGACCAGGACTGGACACAGTATTCCAGATGCGGGCGCACCATTGAACGATACAGTGGCAGGATGACCTCCTTCGTCCTGGTCGTGATACCCTTCTTAATGATACCCAACATTTTGTTTGCTTTTCTTGAGGCTGTGGCGCACTGCGCCGACGCCTTCAAGGTTGTGTCTACCATCACTCCCAGGTCTCTTTCAAGGTTACTTACCCCTAGCAGTGATCCCCCCATTTTGTAGCTGAACATCGGGTTCTTTTTCCCTACATGCATGACCTTGCATTTCCCTACGTTAAAGCTCATTTGCCACTTTTTGGCCCATTCTTCTAGTGTCGTTAGGTCCCTTTGCAGATCTTCGCAGTCTTCCATGGTTTCTACCCTGCGGTAGAGTTTGGTGTCATCTGCACTACACCTACCTAAACTTACACCTGATCAGCTTGCTGTTTTGAATGCCCCTATTTTGGCTGAGGAAATTTGGCAGGGCATAAAGAAATTAAAGCTGGCCAAGTTGCCCGGGCCTGATGGTTTTGGACCAGAATATTATAAGATCATGGCTTACTTGATTGCTGGACTGCTGAAAGTTCTTTTCCAGGCCTTATCTACAGGTACTCTGACTCCTAGTCATATTACTCTATTACCAAAGTCGAGTAAAGATCCTTCTTCGGTAGGGTCATATAGATCTATTTCTCTTCTGAACCAGGACATCAAGTTACTGGCGGCCATTATGGCTAACCAGTTAAATAAGTTTCTGGCATTGATAACTGGACCTGACCAAGTAAGTGGGTTTTGTACCTTATAGATATGACTCCATGAATCTCATTTAAGGTTTGGTGGCTATTCATGAAAACAAAGGCAGGGGAGGTACGTCAGCTATTGGTAGCTTCGATACGGAAAAAGCTTTCAATAGTATCTCCTGGCAGTATCTGTTGACACAAAGTTGTTAAATCGCAAGACCTTTGGAGACTTGGCATCAAAATGGCAGATAACGTTTAATGTGAGCAAGTGCAAAGTGAACCCAAACTATAGCTACACGATACAAGGTTCTATAGGTGTCATTGTTGAAGATATGTTAAAACCTTCAGCTCAATGTGCGGTGGCAGCTAAGAAAGCAAATAGAATATTAGGCATTATCAGGAAAGGATTGGAAAACAAAGATGAAAGTGTTATAATGCCCTTGTATTGCTCTATGGTACAGCCGCACCTCAAATACTGTGTGCAATTCTGGTTGCTGTACCTAAAAAAAGATATAGCGGAATTAGAAAAGGTACAGAGAAGGGCAATGAAAATGATAAAGGAATAGGATGACTTTCCTATAAGGAAAGGCTAAAGTGGCTAGGGCTCTTCAGCTTGAAGAGACAACTCAGGGGCGGTATAGAGGTCTATAAAATACTGTGTGGAGCTGAAAGGGTAGATGTGAATCGCTTGTTTACTCTTTCCAAAAATAATAGGACTAGAGGACATGCAATGAAGCTACTGAATAGTAGACTTAAAACAAACCGGAGAAAATATTTCTTCATACAACGTGTAATTGAACTCTGGAATTCATTGCCAGGGAATGAGGTGAAATCAGTTAGCTTAGTGGGATTTTAAAGTTTGGATAAATTTCTAAAAGGGAAGGCCATAGGCCATTATTGAGATGGCTTGGGGAAATCCACTGCTTATCCTTAGGATAAGCAGCATAAAATCTGTTTTATTACTTGGGATCTAGTTAGTTACTCGGGACCTGGGTTGGCCACTGTTGGAAACAAGATACTGGGCTAGATGGACCTTCGGTCTGTCCCAGTATGGCCATTCTTTTGTTCCTATCCATACCTTAACTACCCTGGTGCTATCTTTTTGGAAAGGGGTAGAAGGACAGAAGAACGAAGGTAGCTCCAAGAAGGTCTGCACAGTAGCGACATTCACCTACCGTAAGGCTAATTCATACTTTTAGATCAGGCTTGTTCAAGAGCAGATCCAAAAAAAAAAGTAACAATGGCAGTAGCTCTGACCACATACCTATATTCGGTACTGCAGACTATACATATAGTGGTGCTGAACAAACAAAAATACCAGCATCAGTGTTTAAATTATAGTCATTGTTACTAATGAAATATTGCCCACAATATTCTTGAAAGCAATAATTCAAAAGGGTACATTGCTATTAGAATTTAAAATAACCCGAGTCCCTGAGAACTACACCATTTACATACATCTATGCTTTAGTCTGATCATATTACATAAAAATATGGCATTTCTATTTCAGTGGTTCCATTCCTGCTAGCAAATGTGAATGAATGTATCAGCAGAAACATTAGATTTAATGGTGTCTTCATCCTTATAAATCTAGATTTCTTTTTCTTCCAATCATATCAACATGTTTGAAACTACAATCTAAATGTAGAATAAATACATATATTTTTACCTAAATCAATTGGTCCTTCTCTTAGTCCATCTAATTCATACAACCTTCCATTTACAGGAACATAGCTGACAAAATGAAAGGCATCTTCATCTTTGGTTGATGACTTGGCATCAAATTCAAACATTTGCTGTCTGGTGTAAGAAAAACAAAATTCAGGTGATACTTCCGAAATAGTAGCTGCTAACACATTTTACAAGATAAATGTCTGAAATCTTAGTTGGAAATAAAATTAAAATCACATGTTCTGTGGGACAATGTCTGATATTTGCCAAAATGTTCCATTTCTACTGTGTTAGTACAAATACACCAAACAAGAGAGTTGACCCTGATTCCTCCACAAAAGGAACACAAACCAAAACAAAAAGACTTGTGGAGAATAGATGTCCAAGATGAAGGCTTTATTTCAACAAATAAATAATCCACCTAAAAATATCCTAGGGCCTCAACCACTGGAAACATATGGACCCTCATCAGCGCAGAGGCTTTTCGTTTGCTTTTAGTATTTAATCCACAAGCCTGCTCATAGGACCTACAGGAACCCCTGAAGAAGACAATAGCAAGCATGGAACATGTTGGGGTCATATGTTTCCAGTGGTTCAGACCCAAAGACATTTTTATGTGGATTATTTGTTTAAATAAAGCCTTCATCTTGGACATCTATTCGCCATAAGTCTTTTCATTCTGGTTAGTACAAATACACTTCACAGGTATGGCTTCCATGCAAAACAGACATCCTCTCTTAACCCCTGCTGCAGCTCAGAGTAATTTATTTCAATTTACTCAACCTAATTGTTCAGCTCATGAAATCCCATATATTGATTAGATTCCCTATTGTCTTGGTGGGGCTTATTCTATCCTACTCCGAACATTTCTAAGGCATCTCCCACATTTTTCCCCTTATCATTATCATGCTCTACCTCAAAATGAATGAATCTAGCATACTCCTATCCTTCATAATTTTCCACATCTTTTGAGGGTACAGTGGGAACTTGTAGACACACCCACATAAGTATTGATCCTAACGCCATGACACTGGTGTTGGTTTGTTTCATCCTGATTTAAAAGGTGCATTTTGGGTGGTACTCTGTATCGATTAAAAGATCACAGGAACGCATTGTAATTGTCAAGGTATGGGGGAATGATTTTGTGCCTATGGTTGCTGTGTTTCCTCTATTTGTAATAGCGTTCAAGGCAGGGTTACAAGCCAAGAAGGGCTTAAAATAAGGGCTTTTGATTTGACCAGGTGAACTTTGGAGAATTGTGCCCAGAGTTGATTCTGACTAAAATAAATTTCAAAAAACCGTGAAAGAGGAAAGGCAAGGCGACAACATCCACTGAACACGACTTCTTAGGTCCGCGGAAAACTAAGAACTGAGGGACCACGCGCCTACATCGGGAAGGCACTTGCAGGCTATCGCAAACTTTCTGAAAGTCTTAAAGTGGCAATGCACTTTTAAAGTATCCATACCGCGGCTCCATCAGTGATGTCACCTATATGTGAGAATATGCTGCCTGCTTGTCCTGGGATGATGTCACTTAGAGTTGTGATTATATGTATGAGTTAGTCACATTGGTTTGTATTAAATATTTAAAGCAATATACATTTTTTACTATCCAAGGAAACCCCCTTTTTGTTTATAATTCATAAAAGTCATGATATATAAAAGGTATAACTAATTTTTTTTTTTCTTTTATTTATAAAAGTATAAAGAAAATAAGTCATGACTGCAGCCCTGGATTAATCATTAAGCAAAATAAGAAAGTGTTTAGGGCACCAAGGGAAAGGACACCACAGTTTTTCCCCTAGCTTTCATCCTCTTAACTCTTTCACTGCTGTCTGCCACACCCTTTACCAAACATGAATTTCAGCGTTTTTCTAATCATTGTAACTATATATGATGTTTTGTTTCATACAATGACATTTCTCAGCACTTACTGCAGGGGTGTCAAATTCAATCACATAAAGGGCCAAAATATAAAACATACGCTAAGTCGCGAGTTTATTAAGATACTTAGGGGTCCTTTTATTAAGGTACGCCAACCGGTTTAGCTTGCGCTAAAGATTAGCACATGCTAAATGCACACCTTAATAAAAAAAAACAACAAACCTTAGTCTTAGTAGAAGTATAGAGTTACAACCTCTCCAACCCCACGCCAGCTCTGTGATGTAAACAAAATAAATTAAAAAGACTTTTCCTCTCTCTTTTACGTCATAGTTCGCGCTTGCTGTCAAACACCAGCTCTGGCAGGATACACATCTGACATATTGTAATCACAAAACAGAAAATAAAATGATTTTTTCTACCTTTTGTTGTCTGGTCATTATTCAGATCATGTTGGTCCTAGGCTCTGGTTGTCTTCTGATAACTCACATGCCAGGGTATCCTGCCCATTTGTCGTTTCCTTCTTTCTCCGTGCTAACCATCCATCTTCCATCTCTGTTCTCCTCTTCCTTTTCCCTCCCCACCCCCGGAGGTCTGGCATTTTTTTTTTTTGTCTCTATCCCCGCAACTATAGCGATAGTCTCCACCATCCCCAGATCCACCATCTCTCCTTTTCTCAACAACCTTTTCATCCAGCATATCTCCCTCCTTTCCCACCAACCCAGGGTCCACCATCTCTCCCTTTCTCTTCCCAACTACCCTCTTATTCTCCCCATCCACACTTTGTCCAACTTCTCTCCCTTTCTGTTCCTTCCCTCCCTCTCCTCTATTTTTAGACCCATTATTTCTTCCCCTCCCACCCTCAGTCCAGCATATGCACGTTTCTTTGGACCCCTCCTTCCCTCTCTCAGTGTACTTCTACACCAGGGCCCGCCCCCCGCCCCGCCCCCAAAGGCCTGCATATTTTCCCCCTTCTTTCTAGCGTCCTCTGGCTTCCCGGTCTCACCTTTAAAAAAGCAGCCTACAGAGGATTGCCGGTCGGCTGTAGCGATCCTAGCAGGCTGCTGTCGTCCTCCGCAGTCCCGCCCCCTCCTCTAAAGTAAGGGACCGCAGCAGAGGGAACATGCTGCAGAGGCTATGGCAGCCAGATAGGATCGCTACAGCTGACCAGTGATCCTCTGCAGGCTGCTTTGAAGGTGAGACCTGGAAGCCGGGAGAGAGATGGTGACAAGGCATGGAGGGAGGGAAGAAACATGGTATTTTCTTGTGGGCCAAATTTAATTACCCTGCGGGCCAAATTTGGCCCACGGGCCTGAGTCTGACACTCCTGACTTACTAAGTCTTAATGTTTTGTCAGTTAAACAATGGAAGGGCCGAGGGGCACAACTGTGGGCCTGTGTTTAGGGCATCAACTGGCATTAATCTGGCCCTGCATGACTGCTGAAAAAGTGAAAAATACTATGACAGGTACTTTTTTAAAATACTACATATACCACAACTGATCAAAGAACTTGCATTTTCAGGAGTGGGAAAAACCAATTTTGTACCCAATAAAAATCCACTAAGAGGTTTGCTTCAATTGTATGAAATAATGTGATTCTAAAGCTGGGGACCAGAAGAGAGCATTACTCTATAAAGAGCTAATCCCAAACACTGTAATAAAAAGATATCACCTTGGCCTCAACTTTCTTCCAAGGCCACTACCTAAATAAAATGACCCCCACAATCACTAAGAGCAATTCAGTCAGAGAAAAATCCTCCATAATTACCTGGCAAAACCATTATGCACTTGTCTTATCACTTCTGAATTGCTTAACGCCAAACCCTTCATCTAGAGCAGAAGAGAAAAAAAAAGTTAAAGAAAACACAATCCACACTTGAGACTGTCCAGAAAAAGAAAGTCACACTTCTTTACTTACAGCTGCATCAAAGCTGTTGGAAAACTCCTTAAATTCTGACAGCGTCTCCCCAAGCTCAATATCTGAATGGTTGCAATTTAACAAAACGCTGACTATAGCCTGAGTGGCACAAGCATTATTTATGACCTAAAAAAAAATAAATGGATAGTTGTATGGTTAGAAAACTTGTATGGGTTAATATTATTTTTGCTACAGCAGACTATTACCTTGAAAGTATCTTAAATTTGTTAGCCTGTAAAAGTATGGTTGGTCAGGTTGAAAGGAGATAAGCAGTCAAAGCTGGACCTAATGGACCTCTGATTGACCTGTTAATCCTAGGGAAGATGAAAAACACTATACCAAAACCCCTCAAATGCTGCAGGAGTGTTTTCTTTAGTGATAAAACTGTTTTATCCCCCATTATCTTTCCTCTAAAAACCTTGTCCCATTTACATTAGTATGGATTAGGTGATATAGATGGGCCTAATTCTCAATCAAGAATGTTCTTATTTTACCACCAAATAAAACATCCCTACCTTGAAATTCTGTATAGCTTAATCTTGGCATCCCTTTGTTTTGCCTGTAATTGATTTAGGCCTAGATTCTCTTTTTTTTTTCCAATTCTTTATTCATTTTTTCATCTTACACCAAGTGAACAATAATACATCAGTTAATTCCTATACATCACTTGCAAATTCTTTCTTATTATTATTTCAATACATATTTTAAATCCCTCCCACACCTCCCTTTCCACAAATAATGTAAATCAAACATATCATACATGTAATATGTTCAAAATAATAATAAACCATTAATGTAGCAATATATCCCCCCTTCCTCATTATTCTAATTATACTTTTAGTGTATATAGGTGTCTACTCATTACAATATGTTATCAATGGTCCCCAAATTTTTTTGAAATTGTTATAATTTCCTTAGTTCCACCAGAAGGTGTAATTAAGTCTGGTATAATCTTTCCAATTTCTGGTAATATGCTGAATAATAATAATAATAACTTTATTTTTCTATACCGCCAGTCAAAATGACTTCTAGGCGGTTTACATTGAAAGAAGGCTGGACAATCAGCGAAGAAGAGAAATGTTACATAAGAAACTCACATGACATCTTGCTTTTCCTTGGAGAATAAATGGACACAGAAAACGTTTTTTATGCTCTTGCATGCACAGTTTTTAGCACTGGCTGCTGCGAACCACTAAAATCTGTGCTACGGTTTTGTAAAAGGGGGAGGGGGAATTAATCATTTGACATTTCCTAGGATTCATTTTATTTAAAAGGATATACAAGTAGGGAAAGGAGGAAGAACTGTGTCATATCAGCAAGTATTCTTATACACCTATCAAATATGTGCATAAAAAAAAATCTTTGCCTGTTGTTTCAGTCTCAGTAGACTGATTTATTTTTCTCCAATAATTTATTTGTATTATCAACTAGGAAGAGTGTGCAGGGTAGAGCTGATGAGAGAGACTTACTGTACCTGTTTGGCAAAAAATATTGTGTCAAGTCGAGAATCTTGAACAATGGAGCCAGCTGGTTCTTCCCCTGGCTGCCATTTGAAGAGAAAAATTAATCCATGAACTGGTCTGCAAAATAAAAAGCATCACAGTAACAGAAAAAATGCAGTAGAGGCATGCCAAGAACCAGAGTGCACTGCAGGCTTCCCACACCACCTTCTCCAAGGCAGCAAATACATTTACAAACTAGAATCAAAAGTAGGGCTTAAACAATTAGGTAAATGGTCCTGAGATCTCCATTGGAAAACTGTTATCTAGTCCTAGAGTTTAATGCTTGCTCAACTTTACAAGTCATAAAATGAAGTAAAAGAGCACCATTATGTACAGACATGCTTGTACAATGTAGTCAACCTGGAGATCTCAGAAAAAACACACAATGTGCCTTTCAAGAGCAGGAACCAACAAACTATTAAATTAATTAAAAAAAGAAAGAACTTTTAGACTATAAATCTCCAATGCTTACCTAAGTTTTTCAAAGTTTTCTGGCTCTAAACTCCATATTTCTTCAACTTGAGCACCCCTACAACCTGCAAGAAGAAAAAAGTTCTAATAAAACATAAACATTACATGTTTTTACTATTACACTAACTTAAAATATCTGATCAGAAAAAATACTAAGGGTTCCTTTTACTAAGCTGCGTTGTTAGGGCATTAACCACGTGGAATAGCACGTGCTACAATGCCGCACGCGCTAGACGCTAACACCAGCATTGAGCTGGCGTTAGTTCTAGCCACGTAGCGTGGGTTAGCGCGTGCTAATCTGCTGCGTGCGCTAAAAACGCTAGCACACCTTAGTAAAAGGAGCCCTAAATTGACATACAACTATAAAAATGAAAAGCAACCGAAATAGTGCTGTTGACTTATCTGTTGGGCTAAATGGTCTCTCTCTCTACCACCCATCTATCATTTATTCAAACGATAGAAACTCTTCAAAACAGTTTTATTATGCACATTACAGTTCTACCACCCGAACAGGAACTTGACTATGCACAAGAGTAGCTAGGAACCAACCTAAGTGCAACCAAATGGAAAAGGAATGGGGAACCCCCTAGTCCTGTAGTTCTGTCTCTGCTAAATCTTAGAAACAGTAGAAAAGATCCCGAGATGGACAATGGCAACATCTAAGGCAGAAATCGGGTGAATTAAAAGTCTGCACAGGGTGGGCTGTACAGACTCCTGTGTATATTGACAGATACAAAATTATCGAGGTAAGAACCTAATTTTTTTTCTGTGACTAAGGAGGTGATGATGTCTGGGTAAGAAAAAAGGTTGTCTCAGCACTAGTGACACACATAACGAAGCACTGCGAGGTGGAGTCTGTCATAGAGGAAAACACCCTCCAGGGATTCAAGACAAAGTTAGACAAGTTCCTGCTAAATAAGGACGCACGCTGGTAGGGCTAGTCTCAGTTAGGGCACTGGTCTTTGACCAGAGGGCCGCCGCATGAGCGGACTGCTGGGCATGATGGACCACTGACCCAGCAATGGCAATTCTTATGTTCTTATTTTCAACGTACAGGGTATCAGAAATGACATGGGAAAAAGAAGCCGATTTAAAAAGGCGATGCACTGAGGGATCATCACAGTGATCTACTACCACTCCTGCTTCCTGGACCCCGTCAGGGATCTCAAATCATCCACAGATGCTGAAGAGTCATGCAACAAAAAAGTAATGGAAAGGGACTTCCAATCATCACAAGTTGTGCTACGAAGGGTCACCGACAGTAGGAGCATAGGAGCAGGCATGGTATGAGGCAGAGATGCCTGCTTGGGAGAAGGACCCCCTGAGGCAGAGCCAGCGTGCCCATAGGCAGCACAGCACTTCTCAGTTCTGTTACGTAGGTTTTCTATAAAAGGTTGACAAAATCGGAAAAGCTCTGCATTGGAGAACCCGAGGTTCCTTGCATGACCCTAAACAATGGAATAGGAGTTTCATCCGCCATCATGCTCATATGTTTCACCCCTTTGCTGCTCAGACCTGATCTTCCAGGATTTTGGGATTCCAAGGCCTTGAAGGACTGAACAGGGGCCGAGCTCGAAGCTCCCACCCCTTCCTCTTGCGTCCTAAGCCACAAGGAACACAGCTGCTCAACTGGTAAACCTGCACAAAAAAAAACCACAGGATCTAGGGCTAAAAAGGTCTGGTGCATCCATGAGAGGTGATCTCTAGGCAAAACAAGTGGTTTTAAGACAAAAAAAAGGAATTTTAAAAAGATTGCTAAAAATCCATGTTGGCAACCGTCAGAAAATTTGCGCTTAAAACAGGCCATTGGAGCTAAATCAAAAAATAAATAAATAGTTATTTTAGGGTTTTAGGAGGAGGGGAAACTTAATCCTAACCTCAAAACCCTGAAAAACAAAATTGAGACCCTCCCTCACCCTTGATTTCCCCATAGGGAATAATGGGAGTGCTCACTGCAACTTCAGGTGCCTGTCTAGGAAGTAAAGGGGGGGGGGGTGGACTATGGAAACAGCTTCCTGATACCCAGAGGGTTCTTATTCAGGGCCCCCACAGCCTGCACTCAAACCTCTGAAGAAATCAGTAAGCGAGCAACTCCCAAGGGGGCGGACCCTTAGCTCCCAAGGCACACCAAGCAGACTGGTTCCACAGGTACTCTGAAGAGATTGGCTTTGGAGCAGCAGTCCACCCACACAGGACTGCACCCTTTCCCAGAGGAATAAGCCCAAAAATGGGACCTCCGAGCACCAAAGCCATGAGGAAGTTAAAAAAAAAAAAAAAGGAGATGGAAAAATACCCAAAAATAACAAAAAGACGCAGAAAAGATCAGAACATACTATCTGAATTTGCTTGCAGAAGGAAAAACGGAAGAGGGAGCTGTTCTCCACTGCAGAAGGGGAGGAGTTCAAGAGTGACACATTTCTACAGATTTGCGGTTAGTGGGAATCAACAGTTAAAAGTATAGACTCCTGTGTATATGTTAACAGAATTTCAAGGCATAAGTCTCAGCAATGTTGCTCACTGAATGGGGATGAAGAATTGGTGGAACCAAAGTCAAAGAATACTTGAAGAAGGAAGGGCTGCCATTAAATGTTTTACCAATAATAGACAATGAGAAAGAAAATGTTCAGGTGGTATTTTTGCCACCAATAACAACCTCACTGCTTCAGTCACATGCCCACAGTATCATTAGGTGTGTCAAGGCCTCATACACTCACTAGGTCTCTGAGATGATTCGAGCAGCCACTGATGCTGACCCTAAAAGTCATGGACTGCTGGATATCCTTCACCTCACAATTGCTGTTGCAATAACTTTTATCAAAGCAGCAATGGATGAATTAAAGCCAGAAAGAGTCAATGCACAAAACAAAGGAAAAATAATAATGGATTATAATCCTATGACGGAACATGGCATTAAAGTTACACATATGATAATGAAAGCCTTGGTGCCTCTAAAGCAAATGTTTAATGAACTTAAAAGGCAAAAGCAAGAACTCCCTATCAACAATGTTTTTTCACAAGTTTGAAAAAGAAAAGGTTTTCACTATTAAAGACCATCAGCAGCATCTATGCCTGGTATCATCCAGCCATCATCGTTTTTATCTGCTTAGCCTTCTTCACCTTCCGAAGATGACCCTTTTCCCATTTCATCAGAAAGTCCATAGCAAAGCACATAGTACCAGCATCATCTCATGCTTTAAAAAATCAATAACAAAGCACAAGTTCACAAGAATGGAGAAGTAGGTGAGTACCCACAAATGTGTAACGTTGTTTTTCATTGCCTACACAGCGCATTGATTGAAAAGTGTGTTCGTAATGTATTTCTGTGCATAATTTATCAATTACTATAAACTAACAGCAGTCAGTATGACTCTTTCTTGGTTTCATGTAATCATGGTAGGTCTTGGAAAATATTATCTGCAGATAAGAGGCTCCCCTGTACGTTATTAAAACAAACTACCTATAACTATAAAATGGATCAAATCTTCAAAATCCTGAATGAATATAAATATTTACAAAACACATAGAGTAAAACCTTGGTTTGCGAGCATAATTCGTTCTGAAAACATGCTTGTAATTCAAAACAGTCGTATATCAAAGCGAATTTCCCCATAATAATGGAAACGCCACAATCCAAAAACTTAATACAAAATACTGTATGTACTCGTATTGCAAGACCTTACTTGTTTAGAACAGTCAAAGTAACATAGTAAATGACAGCAGATAAAGACCTGAACGGTCCATCCAGTCTGCCCATAAGTTATACTTATTAAAAAATACATTATATTAACTTGTCTCTTCTTTGATATTTCTGGGCTGTAGACTGTAAAGTCATTACACTCGTGCAGCGTCAGAGAGAGAAAAACCATCAGCTCAGTTGTGCTGTCTATATATTGTTTGGATGTTTTTGTTTTAAGGTACTATTCGGTTTAGCCCCTAAATATATAACTGACCTTTTCTCTTTCACAATCAATAGACATAAGAGCTCACACTTGAATTTTGTATCTCCACCGGTTAAGAGGATGTAAATTTAAAAGACATCACCAACATCTTTTCTCATATCAGGCAGTATTATAGGGTAAAGATCTGGAACAATTAATTATGCTTACTAATTATACTTTCTAGATAGAACATTCAAGTTTCAAGCTGGTAGGCAGCAAACCTGGCTAGGCCACTTCATCGACGGCACCAGGTTGACATATGGGGCTTTTCGGAAAGAATTAAAGACCACTCTGTTCAATAAATTTATTCCATAGCCAGACTTCCTCCCCCTCCTTTCAAAGCTACCGCTCATCATACAGATTCCACTTTTTCCCCATTAACGGTACTTGGTATTCCGTATTCTCTGACTCTTCAATGTCTTCCTCTCATTTGTATTTTGCTATTCGCTGGTTTTTCCAACCATTCCAGTGTAACATGTTAAAATTATAGGTAACCTATGTATATCATTCTTCTTGCCAATTTGCACCATGTAATCACTGATCGCTCTGAGACCCCCTTCTCTATCTGTATGTTGTAATTCGCTGACTGTACAGCTATTCTTCTCTGTGAACCGCCTAGAAGTCGCAAGATTATGGCGGTATAGAAAAATAAAGTTATTATTATTATTAATAGTTATGGGGAATTTCATCTTCGCTAAAAGTAAATTTGACCATGTCTCCCCGCTCCTGGCCAAGCTCCACTGGCTTCCGATAATCGCCAGGGTCCACTATAAATGCGCCTGTTTAACTTTCAAAATCCTATATGGTATCCTCCCTCCCTTTATCCCTCTTTCTTGGAATTCCTCAAACCCTAATACCACCAGATCCTCCCACAAATTAAAACTATCCTTCCCCTCGCTAAAAGGCATTTCCCACCCAGGAAAGCTAGGGACCTCCCTCCACTTCAAAATCACTGAGCTCTGGAACAACCTTACCTCCCCTCTTCGGAACTTGAGCTCTCTCCAAGTTTTCCGCAAACATCTGAAAACCTGGCTTTTCTCAAAAAATGTAAGTCTCCCTCCAACTTAGGAATCAAGGAAACTCTTATATCTTGGCATTCCAAGTCCTGTAAATGTTCTTCACACTTCTACCTCTAACCCTCTGTTGTAGTTCCTTCCTATTTCTCCTACTGTAAACCGCGTCGAGCTCTACGAACGTGGAGATGATGCCGTATACAAACCTAAGGATTAGATCAGATTAGATATCTTGTTCCTGAAGTACTTAGGTAGCTGATTTGTTCAATCTTTCCCAGCATAACTGATCTCTAGAGGCTGTCAGGTCAAAAGCGTGCCGGGACAAGGGCGCGCCCAGACAATTGAGCGAGCGAGCGCCGCCGCACCACTCTAAATTACTGTTTTTAGTGCTCCGACAGGGGGGGGGGGGCGTATATCACGCTGCGTTGTGGGGGGCGTGGGGGGTTGTAACCCCCCACATTTTACTGAAAACTTCACTTTTTCCCTGTTTTTAGGGAAAAAGTTCAGTTTACAGTTAAAATGTGGAGAGTTACAACCCCCCATAACGCCGGCGCGATGTCTATTAAGTAAACTGGGGGGGGGGGGGGGTTCCCCAACACAACCCCCTGTCGGAGCCCCTAAAAACTAATTTAGAGAAGCGTGCCGTTGTCTATGAACCTCTGTAGAGCTGTTTATCACGAGCTCTTAACTTTAATTCCTGATTTCTATTCCGCCTCAACCTTGCAGTTCTGGGCGGATTACAAAAGAGACAAGTGGACATTTCCAGAGAATTCTGGTCCTTTCCAGGAGAAGTTACAAGAATAACGGAGCTACAAGATGCTGTACAAATAGGAACTATCGGTCTGTAGCATCTTTTAATCGTTGTGAACCGCCTAGAACTTCGCGGTTCTATGACTAGGATTGGAGTGCAAGAGCTTGCTCGTGTAATGGACTCTTTTGCTCGTCTTGCAGGCCGAAGGGGGGGGGGGGGAAGGCCCAGGACGAGCCTTTTCCCGCCCAGAGGACTCGAAGCCGCAGCTATCGCTCACCAAAGCCCTTGATCAGCTCGGTAAAGACGCCGGGGTCGCTCTCCATCAGACACCATTCGCCAGCGCTGCCCGCCATTCTGGCCGCGGACCGACGAGCGCGCGTGCCTTCGCGCGCCAACGCTGCCTCAGCAACCGCGCTCTTTCCCAGCAGCCTCCGCGCCGCCCCTTCGGTGGCGCGCTGTCCTCCACACTGGGGGAAACTCTATAGCCCGCCGGCGCGCGGCGCTCTCGATCGTCGAGAGAGCTGACGCAGCCTGCGCGAGCGCACCAGAGCGCGCAGCCGCCTTGGGAGGGCACCAATCGGAGGGCTTGGTTTCGGACGCGCCGCTCGGCAGAGACCGGGGAGCAAGAAACAGGAACTCGAGCGGCCGGTGCTCTCCTCTGTGACGTCACGCGGCAGGTAAGAGCGGCTCGGGAGAGGGTGGGCGAGTGGCGGCCTGCGCGTGCGCAGCCCGGGAACGGCCTTCGCAGCCTTTAGGCCGGGCTAGGGGCGAAAGGGCAGTTCAAGAAGCAGCTTCCGTCTTTAGGGACCAGCATTCCGTTCCTAGAAGCCGGGTTTTTTCCTTTTCTGTGGAGAAATGCTATTTAATGTAACTTCTTAGGGGGCCATAGGCAGACGAACGCTTTTTTTTGTTTGGGGGAGGGGCCCTTGCAAGCTCCGCCCCAGACCCCGCCCCCTAATAGTATCACTGTAATTGTAATACAGTGGTACCTTGGATTAGGAGCATAATCCGTTCCAGGAGAATGCTTGTAATTAGAGAATGACACGTGACAAAATTCATCACCGTTCCCGTCCCCGCGGATAACCGCAGGAAATCATCTTCATGTCATTCTTTAGGGAGAGAGGGAAAAATCAGAGTATGAATGGCCACAACCACTGACCCTCAAGCTTTGCTTTGAAGAATGCTGGTGTAGAAAGACTGAGGTTGAAACAGACACTACAGAATGACAGTCTCTGGTATCCAGAGCAGATATTGTGATGTCATAATGCCTCATTCCACCAGTGCCTAAGAGCCAATCACATCAGTGATGTCACAATGGCTTCATTATCCTTGGCTCCCATAAGAATCAGAGTATGAATGGCCACAACCACTGACCCGCAAGCTTTGCTTTGAAGAATGCTGATGTAGAAGGACTGAGGTTGAAACAGACACTACAGAATGACAGTCTCTGGTATCCAGAGCAGATATTGTGATGTCATAATGCCTCATTCCACCAGTGCCTAAGAGCCAATCACATCAGTGATGTCACAATGGCTTCATTATCCTTGGCTCCCATAAGAATCAGAGTATGAATGGCCACAACCACTGACCCTCAAGCTTTGCTTTGAAGAATGCTGGTGTAGAAGGACCGAGGTTGAAACAGACACTACAGAATGACAGTCTCTGGTATCCAGAGCAGATATTGTGATGTCATAATGCCTCATTCCACCAGTGCCTAAGAGCCAATCACATCAGTGATGTCACAATGGCTTCATTATCCTTGGCTCCCATAAGAATCAGAGTATGAATGGCCACAACCACTGACCCTCAAGCTTTGCTTTGAAGAATGCTGGTGTAGAAAGACTGAGGTTGAAACAGACACTACAGAATGACAGTCTCTGGTATCCAGAGCAGATATTGTGATGTCATAATGCCTCATTCCACCAGTGCCTAAGAGCCAATCACATCAGTGATGTCACAATGGCTTCATTATCCTTGGCTCCCATAAGAATCAGAGTATGAATGGCCACAACCACTGACCCGCAAGCTTTGCTTTGAAGAATGCTGATGTAGAAGGACTGAGGTTGAAACAGACACTACAGAATGACAGTCTCTGGTATCCAGAGCAGATATTGTGATGTCATAATGCCTCATTCCACCAGTGCCTAAGAGCCAATCACATCAGTGATGTCACAATGGCTTCATTATCCTTGGCTCCCATAAGAATCAGAGTATGAATGGCCACAACCACTGACCCTCAAGCTTTGCTTTGAAGAATGCTGGTGTAGAAGGACCGAGGTTGAAACAGACACTACAGAATGACAGTCTCTGGTATCCAGAGCAGATATTGTGATGTCATAATGCCTCATTCCACCAGTGCCTAAGAGCCAATCACATCAGTGATGTCACAATGGCTTCATTATCCTTGGCTCCCATAAGAATCAGAGTATGAATGGCCACAACCACTGACCCTCAAGCTTTGCTTTGAGGAATGCTGGTGTAGAAGGACCGAGGTTGAAACAGACACTACAGAATGACAGTCTCTGGTATCCAGAGCAGATATTGTGATGTCATAATGCCTCATTCCACCAGTGCCTAAGAGCCAATCACATCAGTGATGTCACAATGGCTTCATTATCCTTGGCTCACATAAGAATCAGAGTATGAATGGCCACAACCACTGACCCGCAAGCTTTGCTTTGAAGAATGCTGGTGTAGAAAGACTGAGGTTGAAACAGACACTACAGAATGACAGTCTCTGGTATCCAGAGCAGATATTGTGATGTCATAATGCCTCATTCCACCAGTGCCTAAGAGCCAATCACATCAGTGATGTCACAATGGCTTCATTATCCTTGGCTCCCATAAGAATCAGAGTATGAATGGCCACAACCACTGACCCTCAAGCTTTGCTTTGAAGAATGCTGGTGTAGAAGGACCGAGGTTGAAACAGACACTACAGAATGACAGTCTCTGGTATCCAGAGCAGATATTGTGATGTCATAATGCCTCATTCCACCAGTGCCTAAGAGCCAATCACATCAGTGATGTCACAATGGCTTCATTATCCTTGGCTCCCATAAGAATCAGAGTATGAATGGCCACAACCACTGACCCTCAAGCTTTGCTTTGAGGAATGCTGGTGTAGAAGGACCGAGGTTGAAACAGACACTACAGAATGACAGTCTCTGGTATCCAGAGCAGATATTGTGATGTCATAATGCCTCATTCCACCAGTGCCTAAGAGCCAATCACATCAGTGATGTCACAATGGCTTCATTATCCTTGGCTCACATAAGAATCAGAGTATGAATGGCCACAACCACTGACCCGCAAGCTTTGCTTTGAAGAATGCTGGTGTAGAAAGACTGAGGTTGAAACAGACACTACAGAATGACAGTCTCTGGTATCCAGAGCAGATATTGTGATGTCATAATGCCTCATTCCACCAGTGCCTAAGAGCCAATCACATCAGTGATGTCACAATGGCTTCATTATCCTTGGCTCACATAAGAATCAGAGTATGAATGGCCTCAACCACTGACCCGCAAGCTTTGCTTTGAAGAATGCTGGTGTAGAAGGACTGAGGTTGAGACAGACACTACAAAATGACATTGGATTATTTCCCGCGGTTATCCGCGGGGACGGGGACGGGAACGGTGATGAATTCTGTCACCGTGTCATTCACTACTTGTAATCCAAAATGCTCCTTTATCAAAGCAAAGTTCCCCATAGAAAATAGTGGCAACAGCAACGATTCGTTCCAGAACTCGGGTTCTGTACCTGCCGGGTGCTGTAGCGCCGTCTCCTCCGTCCGTCATCCAAAGAAGAACCCCACAGTGCCGCTTCGGGGGAATGCCTCTAATGTCTGCCAGCCGCCGGACAACCCCGCAGTGCTGCTTCAGAAGGATGCATCCTCCATCCGCCGGCCAGCCCTCCACTTCGGATGCCCCTCGCATGCTGGAGAGCCCCCACCCGATCCCACGCAGCCGAGCGCTGCCCCACCCGCATGCCACATACGACACGCACAACGCCAATGATTGACATTGTGCGCGTCACACACAACACGCAGGTGGGATGGCACCCGGCCGCACAGGCCCAGACAGAGGTCCTCCAACCTGCGGAAGGCACCCGACATGAAAGGCTGGCCGGAAGAGGAATCCCCCAAAGCGGCACTTCCTGGACTGTAAGTGCTCGTTTATTGGGGCAGTGCTCGGTTTGCTCATCTTGCAAAACACTCGCAAACCGGGTTACTCGCAAACCAAGGTTCCACTGTACCATTTTTCATATATACACACAATATAATCGTATTAACAATACATAATAGTTAACCACAAAATTAAACTACGCAAAGCACACTCAACACTCGTTCCTACCAGAACACCTGGCCTTGGTCACAAATGCAAATAAGCACTATGCAAATACAGGACCACAAGCTAAAATTACTAATATATATATATATATACACACACACACACAAAAACCTAAGGTTCAAGACTCTTCATGCAGTACAACCCTAGATAAATAGAAATGAATGCACTTCTTTCTGAACAGTGCAAAATATAGACAGCAGATGTCATTTCTCAAAACTGACACAATTCAATCACTAAATTGAAAATAAAATCATTTCCGCTACCTTTCAAACCATCTTTCCCAGTCTGTGCATACACTTCCTTCTGTCTGTGCTCTTAACTGTGTATCCAGGGCTACCTTATCCATTTGCTGCTTTTCTCTCCTTCACTTTCTGCCATACATCCGTCTTGAGCATTAACTTTTAACATTCAACTTTCTTCCATTTTTCTGCTTTCTTCTCAAAATCTACTTTTCCGTGCCTTGCCTTCCCTTCCCTCTGTCCATGTGTACCATATCCTTCTTCTTTCTTCTCCCATCTATCCATAAGAAGCATTTCTTCTTATCTCTTCCCTGTCGCACCCATTGCTGTGCACCATCTCCTCCCTCTGTCTCCCCTTTCCCTCCATCCCTATGCACCATCTCATCCCTCTCCCATGTTCAGACATCTCTGTCTTCGCCTGACTGACTGCCTACAGGACGGGCTTTCTCGCAGCACACAGTTTGTGATACACTGCCCTATTAGGAACAGTGCGCCTTCATCAGGTCCCTTCCTGTCCATCTTTGGAGGTTAGTGGTCTTATGTGTTGGCCTTTCTAAGTGTCCTTGTGACTATATTCTGCAACTGCTGAAATCCTTCTAAAGTCAAGAGATTTCATCACTTATTGATGAAGAAAACAAATGAACCAATCAGGTATCCTGGCCACACCTTTTGAGTAAACAGGCAGAGAAGGTTAAGATTTTCAAAGCACTTAGACTTAACAAAGTTCCATAAGTTAACTCTAAATGCTTTGAAAATAAGCTTCTAAGTGTATCAACATTGGTCTGTGAAATAGCCACAACATATGATTATTTAGGGACTTGTGTTAGGCCTTGCCTACTCATGTGCCTGCATCAAGTTAACAGCTTCCTTAAGAGGAGAGCTACTCATTTTAAACCTAAGCTTGCAAAATATGAAATCAGTGTTTAGTGATGATTGCTGTTTCCTGCAGGTCCACTAAAAGAGCTCAAACAATGGTGGAGACAGTGAGCCAGATGCAGCCCCTGAACGAAAAACAAGTGCCCAATTCTGAAGGTGGCTATGTGTGGGAAGTCACACACATGAACAGACTACACCGCTTCCTCTGCTTTGGTTCTGAAGGTGGTACGTACTACATCAAGGAGCAGAAGCTGGGATACGAGAATGCAGATGCACTGATCAGATTGATAGAGGACGGCAGAGGATGTGAGGTGGTCCAGGAAATAAAGACCTTCAGCCAGGAGGGCAGGGCAGCAAAGCAGGAACCTACACTATTTGCTCTTGCTATCTGTTCACAGTGCGTGGACACAAAAACTAAGCAAGCTGCATTCAAAGCTGTGCACGACGTCTGCCGTATCCCCACCCACCTCTTCGCCTTCATCCAATTTAAGAAAGACTTGAGGGAGGGCATGAAGTGTGGCATGTGGGGACGTGCCCTGCGAAAAGCTGTGGCTGACTGGTACAATAACAAAGATGCTATGGCGGTTGCTCTGGCAGTGACAAAATACAAACAGCGGAATGGCTGGTCTCACAAAGATCTTTTGAGGTTGTGTCACCTAAAGCCAGCTAATGAAGGTAAAGAGGTTTATGCAGACAGAAAGAACTTGTTAAAACCACTTATTTTATTTAATAAAAGTGTTTCTATGGTTTAATATCAGTGAGAGGTGACTGGTATCAGGGGGAAGGGAAATACTCATGCACTCACCTTCCCTCCCTTGATCCCATATCTTTCTTAGCAAAGACCAGGTTTACATTTTAGATTTAGGCATCCGCTCCTCATTTAGACTCTAGCTCTAGAGGAGGTACATCCCAAAATTCCCCCAGATGTGTTGCACACAGATGAATTTCAGTGTAAAATTCTCCAATATTCTAGTTTTTCAGTGGTATAAAATCTACAGTGGTGTTTGCAAAAGAGGAAAAGAGCTGCATTTTCTGTTAGAGGAGTTGCGTGTTCAATATGTTTGGCAAAATAGATTTGTTTTGGTAGATTTCTCATGCAGAGGTAAAATATTTAATGCTAATATATTTACTTTTGGTGCAAATGCTTTTACATACCCTTTCCTGGAAGTGCAGAAAGAATAGGCTGGTACTTAAAAACAACGACAACTATGTTTATTTAAGATTTGATATACCGCTCCTGCATTTTACTGACCTAAGCGGTTTACAGTGTATCAGACTAAAATGAAATTAGGTACAACTAGTGTTCAGCCAAAGTGCTGGAGCAACTGCATCCTGATATAAGCCACAAGAGGATGATGGATTGCTTTACTGTGGCAGGAGATGCTGGAATCTGTTCTTCTTAGCCTTATCCTGGAAGCACACCTAGCCATTTGGGATTTCAGGATTACTACAGTGAATACGCATGAGATAGTTTTATGTTTGCAGATTTATTTCATGTATATTTACTGTTGCAGTTCAGAAAATTCAACTAACTAGGAGGAGGATTCTCAAAAACCCACGTTAAAAAGTGACGGCCTGCTAACGCAGCCGTTTTGATACCAAATCTAAAAAACCGAGACATTCTCAAAAAATTGCACATTCAAATGACATCATCGGACAACAGAGAAGATTCGCTAAATTTGTGTGTGCCCATCGTTGGCGATAGCAATGGGCACATGCGCAGAAAAAAACGCTGTTAACAATAAAACAAAAACACAACAGCGGGAGAGATGCCCACACTCTCCCGCTGCCCTAAAATCCCAGCTACGAACCCCCCCTCCATGCAACAAAAGAGATGCCCATTCTCTCCAGCACTAAACTACCTGACCCAACTCCCCCCCTCCCCCCACAGCAGGAGCGATGCCCACTGTCTCCTGCTTCACTAAACTACCTGACCTGACACCCTCCCCTCCCCCGCAGTGGGAGAGATGCCTGCTCTCCTCCGCTTTTAAGTGATCCCTTCCCTTGTCTCCACCACCCCCTCCCCTTACCTCAAAATAGATCCGGAGGGACGTGGACACCTTCCTCCCAGCTACTGTGTCATCTAAAATGGGCCTTCCTCTCCCCGGTACATTTTAGGATGCACCGGGGTGGGGCCTGAGGCTCTGATTGGCCCAGGTTGTTTAAGGCCCCTCCCATGTGAGGGGCTTTATACAACCTGGGCCAATCAGAGCCTCAGGCCCCTCCCCGGATGCATCAGGAAGGCTCTGATTGGACCGGACGCTTAAGGCCCCTCTAGGACCCTTCCCGATACATCCATGGAAAGGCCTGAGGCTCTGATTGGGCCTTAAACAACTTGGGCCAATTAGAGCCTCAGGCCCAACCCCGGTGCATCCCAAAATGCACCGGGGAGGGGAAAGCCCATTTTAGAAGATGCAGCAGCTGGGAGGAAGGTGTCCACGTCCCTCCCAATCTATTTTGAGGTAAGGGGAGGGGGCGGTGGAGACAGGGGAAGGGGTCAGTTAAAAGCGGGGGAGAGCGGGCATCTCTCCCTCTGTGGGGGGGCGGTCAGGTCGCAGCGGGCAGTTTAGTTCAGTAGGAGAGAATGGGCATTTGTCCTGCTGCAGGGGTGGGGGGAGGTCAGGTTGTGGCAGGGAGTTTAGTACAGCAGGAGAGAGTGGGCATCTCCTGCTGGAGGGAACAGTCGGGTCAGGTTGCGGTGAGGAGTTTAGTGCAGCAGGAAAGAGTGGGCATCTCTCCTTCTGCAAGAAGGGGGCGTCGCTGCAGTTCCGGTTGGGGGGGGGGGGTTTGTGTTCGCCACCACTTCAGGGAAGAGGTGTTGTGATGCAGTGGAGAGAATGCATCACAACACAGGGGCTTTCTAACAGTCTCTCACACTGACTGGCATCCCTGGACCAGTCGCTTATTTTTGTCGCCAAAAACCAACGCCACTTTTTGAAAATGGCTTGGCATTTTTTTAAGAGTCCATCAGTGTTGAAGAGCCCATTTGCATGTCAATGTCGGAGACTACTAGAAACCTCGCTTAAGACAGAAATAATCCCTTTTGATAATCCGCCGCTAAAGTGCATACAGGCTAAACCGCCGGAATACAGTTTAGCGACAGCATTAAAGTTTTGAGAATATGGGCCTAGGTGTGCCTCTGATAGAGGGTTGAGAAGCATTGCCATATAAAGTCTCTGGTAAGGCTAGATAAGAAGATGTGAGGAGAAAGAACTAGTGATGACTTTTAGATTGGACAGTCATTGAAAAGTATTTCTGTCAAGCACAGACGATCCTTAATAATGGAGAAGGGAAAGTTTAATGCCAGAGAAACAAGAAGGATCTTGTATTTACCTACCTCTGTAGTGTGTGTGTTAAATTATAACAAACTCCCACTTGATGTATCAAAAGGAAAATTTTAAGAACATAAGAATTGCTGTTGCTGGGTCAGACCAGTGGTCCATTGTGCCCAGAAGTCCGCTCATGCGGCGGCCCTTAGATCAAAGACCAGTGCCCTGACTGAGTCTAGCCTTACCTGTGAACATTCTGGTTCAGCAGAAACTTGTCTAACTTTGTCTTGAATCCCTGGTGCTGAAAACAGTAAAGCTTTAAACATACAGAAAGAGTTCAGCTAACTGAGCTCAAAAAATCAATCTGCTTTTATTTCAGGGATATTTCTTTAGCCAGAATTGACTGTACCACATTCCTAAAGGAGAGTAAGCTCCCAGGAAATTACAGAGGCCCCTGTTTCAGCCACACCTGACAGCTTTCAGAGGTGCAGAGGGGCACCTTAAGGAGTAGTGAATTGTGAAGCAGTGAATAGTGTGGCTTGCTTCAAATGGGGAACACACACATAGTGTTTTCTCTTCAGCTTTCTAAGCAATGTGCTGTCCTGAATAACTGATATTTTCTTATCTATAGAGCTTACTATAGTGTCAAAGTATATCACCAAAGGCTGGAAGGAGGTTCAGGAAACCTATAAAGAGAAGGAGCTGTCTACAGAGTGTGAGCACTTGTTGAAATATCTTGAAGCTGTGGAGAAGGTGAAGCACACCAAGGATGAGCTAGAAGTCATTCACCTGATTGAGGAATTCCAACTGGTCAGGGAGCATCTCCTCACCAACCATCTGAAATCCAAAGAGGTAGGGCACTCCAGAATGGTAAGGGACAAAAAACATCATGGTCTCAGCAGCAATTGTGCCTCTTCTGGATCATACTCCTGGCAGCAGTGAGCACATGCTGAATAGGATAGGAAATTGTATTCAGCCAAAGTACAGCACTCCAGTTGCTACATTGAGAAAATGCATTCAGAAAGGATGTGATGCATAATAATAATAATTTATTTCTTACATACTGCCAAAGCCGTAATAGTTCTAGGCGGTATACCATAAAGAAAGGCTGGACAATCAGCAAAAGGGTACAATCAGCAGATACAGATACAATTAATATATGTAAGCAAGGAACTGGTATAATAAGGGTCAAAGTAAGGAGATCGGGAAGGACGGTACGGAGGGAGGTCTTGGGGAGCAAGGGTAGGGTAAGGTGTCTTAGGCTACAAATCGGTTAAATAGATTAGTTTTTAATAATTTTCTGCAGTTTAGGTAGCATGAGAAGCGCAAGAAAATATTGCTCAGCCAATCATTTAGATGACCTGCTTGGAAGGCTAGAGTTCTATTCAGGCCTTTAGAGTTGGATGGCTGAAGAGATGAGCTCTGCGAGTGGGTCTGGATGGACTATCTAAGGTGGAATGAGCTTTTGAGCACACATGGGTCACCTGGCTTAGTTGAAGAAGGGAACTGACACAGGGTAGAGTGCTGTGGTGAAGCTTGCCTTGTCGCAGCCCATTCTGTAACACTTCTGAGAATAAACAGAACAATTTTAATAAAAATATTTACATGAGATGCACACAGTTTGGAGAATAGACTTTAGAAATAAATAGTATAGGCCAACCTCAGCTGCAACACTGTGGCTCGGGGAACTTGAGTCTGAGTGTCCTATCCTGCAGGGCTCAGACACATCACTAGGCAGGCAATACCCTTGCACTATTGGTAAGACAAAAGGTGGCAGCTGCTGTTAACAGAAAATGAAGGCATTTAGTAGGAAACGTCTTCCCCCCCCCCTTCCCTCCCTAAGCTCTTGGCCAATGAAGCAGCAGATAAGTTAGAGCAAAGGAATTTGGCTAGGAAAGAGTAGCATTGTGGTAAGGAACTCAAGCCTCACCCAAAGAAAATTATGGAAAGCTGGCCCGGATCGTGATGAAAACAGTATAATGACAAGTAGACTGAGTCATTTATGGAAGAGGGAGATAATCAGGGAGAATGGGAGAAGTTTTATGATAAGGCGTGGCAGTTTGATTCTTGCAATCTAATGTGCAAGCATGTGCATCTCTTGTGTGAAAATGAGAACTCAAGTGCTGTTATGACTTTCACTGTGTCACTTTACCAGATCTGGAAAGCACTGCTGCAGGACATGCCTCTAACAGCACTTTTGAGGAATTTGGGAAAGATGACAGCAGATTTGGTTCTAGCACCATCCAGCCCAGAAGTCGCATTGGTTTGTGAGAGACTGTGCAATGAGAAACTATTAAAAAAGGTACAAAACGCAGTGCCACTCAATTTGCAGTGAATGAATCATGTTTGAAAAAAGCAAGGTAATGAGTATACTGGGGCATTAAACACAGAAGACATTTATCAAAGAGGTCTAGCCAGGTATGTGAGAAGCTAGCTCAGGAATGGGCAACTCCGGTCCTTGAGGGCCGGGATCCAGTCGGGTTTTCAGGATTTCCCCAATGAATATGCGTTGAAAGCAGTGCATGCAAATAGATCTCATGCATACTCATTGGGGAAATCCTGAAAACCCAACTGGATTACAGCCCTCGAGGACCGGAGTTGCCCACCCCTGAGCTAGCTAGATGCCCAAAATGAAATCTGCAACTATCAGCGTGGCTTGAAAGTAAGCTGGGACTTTGGCAACATGCAGTCTTTTAGCTAGATTTAAAGGACTTCTTGAGTGGTTGTTTAGGATAGGAGAATGAATGGTGCATTTACAATTGTATTTTCAGTTTTACATTTCTAGTCTTGCCCCTATTCTTCCACCTACAGTGGATAGGCATATCTAGATCAAATTTTCAAAGGGAAACAACTTGGCTAGCTTGTGTTTGAAAATTTGCTATAAAGTAACACCTCCCCCCCCCAAAAAAAAAAATTCTATATATGGTGCCTAAAAAACAGCGCTGAACAGAATGGCACTTAGCGCAGTTGTATAAAAAGCACTCACCATATATATAATCACACTTGGCATCCATATAGGTGCCATTTAGGTGCATCCATACACTTACATTTAGGTGCATCCGTTTAGGCCAGGGGTGTTCAACCTTTTGGCTTCCCTGGGCCGCATTGGCCCCAAAAAATGTTTCTGGGGCCGCACAAACACGCAAATGCTGCAGCAAGACAGAGAAGGGAGCCGGCAAGATGGTAAACACCCGGAGGCAGCAGAGGAAAACACTGCATCACCCTCGACCAGGGCCGCACAAAATACTTCACGGGGCCGCATGCGGCCCTCGGGCCACAGGTTGGATACCCCTGGTTTAGGCCAATGAAAACCAGGCCTAAACAGTGAGCCTAACTTTTAGGACCGCCCGTTCTTTGCCCATGCTCCTCCCCTGGCCATGCCTCCTTTTGAGATTCATGTACTAGAATTTATCCACACCACTTTATAGAATGCACTTTCAGGGCCAGATTCACTACATGCACCGATCGAGTCCCGACCAGTTTGCAATCGTTCCCTGACCCGATTCACTAACCTTGTGCCTGAACCATCTCCCACCCAATCCAATCTGCCCATGCAAATGAGGGGAAATTGCCTGCATAAGTAGGAAGGCATCGATTCACTAAACAGAAGAAACACCGATTGGCTTTGCCGATCCAAAATGAAGCAACTGCTGAGGACCAGTCGCTACTGTCCTTGCCAACTCTCCTGCTCTCTGCCGCCCTGAAATCCCGGCATCGAGGTTACAAAATAACCCTCAAAATAAAAATTTAAACTGTACATAACTCTCCAATTCAGAAAAAAGCGCAGTGCAGTGCGAGCATGTTCTGTTCCATTAAATTGAAATGTCCACTCAAGTAAACTGCAGCCCCCCCCCCCCCTCCTTTGTGTTGACCTCGCTTGTGCAGCAAGCAAGTAAGCGCATGTGCGGATCGCATCTGCAGCCAACCAGGATGGTCTGCGCATGCGTCGCGATCGCTCTGCAGCAATCCATGGGATCGCTTGTGGGCATGCGTCTGCTCAGATAATTTGCATGAGGACTCTGTAGTGAATCGGTTGCCCAACAGAACTCGGCCACGAATCGCCCAACAATGATCCAGTTTAGTGAATTTAGGCCTGAGAAAGTTGTATGCGTAACTTCCACATAGTGCCAATTAGCGTCATTTACAAAGTGTTAATTGCTAATTATTGGTGCTGATTAGCTTGTTAAATGATTAAGTTGCACACCAACTTTGGGCTAGATTCACGAACCTGCCCGTTCGGGACCGATCAGTGTCCGATTCGAGCAGGTCCGATGGATTCTTCAAACTCCAATATGCAGATGGGGTGATTGGAGGAACGGATCTGCCGGCACGGATCGCTGGTATGCGATCTCGACGCATGCGCAGACCATCTGTAGACGGTCTGTGAATGCCTATCCAAACCGTGACCTTTTTTTTAACTTTTTAGCCCGGCGAGTCCGTGGTTGTAACCCGCTTTAAACCCGCGGGTTAAAACCACGGTCTCGCATGGCGGGGAAGGACTGGAGAGATCCGGGGACCAGCAGGCCAGGGTGGCAGGAGAGATGATGGAAGACCAGGGTGGTGATTCGGGGCAGAGCAGGCAGGAGAGGTCCAGGGAAGAGCATCGGGGCGGCAGGCAGGAGAGATTTGGGGCGGCAGAGAGCAGGGCATGCAGAGAGCAGGGCTTCTATGGAGCTGGAGAGTCAGAAAGACATTTTTGACTGGTCTCCAGCAGTCGTTTCTTGGGTTGGTTTAAAAAAATTTGGTTGGTGAATCGCGTCCCTGTCTACTTTGCATGCATGGATTCAAAGTGGATCTCAGGAGAGGTTAGTGAATTGGGCCGGAGGAAAATAGATGAAAGAAATTGGGTTACAATTAGTACTATTATTATGAGGGTGGAGTCAGGGGTGGAGCTTGGGTGGGTCTGGGGCGTAGCTTTCAGTTGGTATTTGTTAGGCTTAGAGGGTACTTGGCTTGAAGAAGTTGAGAAACACAGTTCTATATAACTCACAGAGAGTAAAATAACCCACCAGAAAGAAGATTATTGAGATAAGAACCTAATCTTTCCTTAAAATAAGCACCCTTTGGGTGTTCTCTTATAAAATTATTCCCTTACTACTTTGAACTGACCTACCTGTCTTGCTTTGGCAGGCGCGAATTCACCCCTTCCATATTCTGGTTGCATTGGAAACGTACAAACAAGGACATGGGAACAGAGGGAAACTTCATTGGTCTCCTGACCAAGCTATTGTGGATGCTCTTGACAGGGCCTTCTACAGAACGTTCAAGGTAATCCTGGTGTAGGAGAGGACAGAGGCTGTATAAAGTATAAGTGAAAGGTCTCTTTTGGCTAAAGCTGACTCTTACCAGAATTCAAGGGGCTGTAAAGACCATAATTCTCAGCAACTGCTAATTTCTCTATATAAATTTTATTATGTGACACTTCACCTGAAATCTGAACACTGTCACAAGCCACTGGAATAAATCCACTGGACACCCAGCCATAAAGAGTTTTAGCTAACCAGATTTCTTGACTTCCCATGGCTTTTCCTCAGCCCACGGCTAGGGTGAGGTTTCTCTCTCTCTTGCTCTCTCTCTGTGTCTCATAAAGATTCCCAATGTTCCACACAGGGACTGGAACCTGGACCCTGAAAGGCTGGCCATTGTCACATTATTGGCTCAACAAACAATTAAACCACTTCAGCCCCTAATCCATGGACCAACTAGTCACATTGCCACAAGCAAAAGGTTTTTCACAGTGAGTTCCTTCTGCAGTCTTCTGTTTGCAGATCGCACAAACATTAGTCTGGACAGCTGTATGATTGGGAATGATTTTAATTTTAAGAGAGTGGCTGCTAAGGGGTATATTTTGATCTGCTTTTTATATTTATTTTTTTTCCGGTCTTTATCACGAATTTTAGATGGCTTTCGATGCTCAGAGCTCCCCTTGTCGAAGGTTTAGCTCTGCCCGTGTGGAGAAGAATTAGACTGATACTAAGTAGCTATTCTTTGAAACTGTTGTTATTTGAATAAAAACAACTTGGTACTAGTACTAAGCAAAGCAAAAAGTTAGTGTAGTTGAAAACCAAGTTGATGTCACTGTGGCAAAGTCCAGTCCGGGTTTTCTTGGACGCTCTTGCAGGTATAATAGTTTTTAAGTAGAGACCTGAGCCTGTTACCTCACAGGTTCTGGTTAGGCAAAACTGTTTCTCAGCTCAAGGATAAATAGTTTTTCTTAAGCAGTCAGACCCACACATACAATCCTCAGTATAACAAGGCTAGCTTACCTGAGCTCTTCTAACAGTCTTTGCCAGATTTCTTGACTTCCCATGGCTTTTCCTCAGCCCACGGCTAGGGTGAGGTTTCTCTCTCTCTTGCTCTCTCTCTGTGTCTCATAAAAATCCCTTTGTTTCCCAGTGTTCTCCTTAATCCACAAATAGGGAAGGATTCTTCAGTGGAAGTCTGTTTCTCTGGACCTCCCCTCTCAGGGACCTCCAAATAATTCCAGTTTGGGGCAGGAGTACTCCTCCCTGCCTAAGTCCCACCCCTCTGACTCAGCAGGGCTGTATCCCTTCCCTAATGGATCTCAGCACTGATCTGCAAAGCTCATGGCATTCTGGGACAGGTAGTTTTCCCCGATTTGTCTGCTGCCCAATGGTATAACTACAGTCTTAGTGAAAGAAAACCTCCTTAATCCATCACAGTCACATTTTAGGACAGAAACTAAGAAGTAAGAATGTCAAAGACTAGAAGCAGTGCTGAATTATGACTGCTATGGATTGTCCAGTTCACATCTTTCAACCAATGGGGATGTTCTTCAAGTGATGATGTACTTACACACTGACCAAAATTTTTGGCTGCATTAAAAGAGGCAGCTCATCTGACCATGTTCAAGGTCTTGGAGATTTGGCAGCGTGCAAGAATACCACATCAGCGAATAGACTCGGGGATTTGCATATTGATTAAGCTTTATGATGAATGAGAATCTAAAAAAGAGCTGGCACAGATGCAATGAATGTGATCTGGTGAATCAAGAAGCCTTCAAAGAACGGCTCTTCCATCTTTTTGATATTCCTACCAGTGATGCATTAGTCACAATGAAAATCGAAGAAGACAGACAATTTCTAATCATGCAGGGGCAAGATGTTTCATCATGCAGCATGGCCAGATAGAAAAAGAGCATGAGAAGAACGATATAGTAAGTTTGCAGCCATAGTACAGTAGAGGTAGAAAAAGTCATTGTCTGTAGTTCTACACAGCCAACTTCTAGTTCTCTCCCTCTGACTAGCAGATTTTCTTATTTCAAGAATATTGCTGAAGTTGACTCATTTGGTGTTTCTCATGGTATTAATATGTCTCAGTGAAGGGATTGTAAGCAGATTTAGGTTAGATGATCGAAGACTGCATTGAGAGGAGTGAGGTATCAAAAGTCTATTGAATTCTGGCTTCCCTGCTTGTCTAGTTTTAAAAGTCAACACCCTACTTCGCAGCAGTAGTAGGACCTGTCTCAGCGCTTCATCAAGACGTGTTTTCTTTTGCAGACAGTTGAGCCAACTGGAAAGCGATTCTTGCTGGCAGTTGATGTCAGTGAGTCTATGGAGCAGAAGGTTTTGGGAAGCGTACTTAATGCTAGCACCGTGGCCGCATCAATGTGCATGGTAAGGAATGGATCCTGGATGGTTATTTTCTGTACTAAATGATAATGGCATGATGTCTAAAGTAATTTTTCCAGGACACTTTACCCACCTTGTATCTGCTAAGAATAAACTTTGTGCTAGTAAACAACTGCCTGTCATTTTCATTGATACTAACTATTGAAATATTAGTGTTTTCTCATTCATCTAGCCTTCTGTGTGTATTGCCTTCTTTTCTACCCAGTGCTTCTAGTTCTCTAAATATCATTGCATCTGGGGTTCTTTTGGCTTCAGTAGAAGTGACATGCAGATAAGCAGAATGCCGTGGAAGTCCAGCTGCAACAGTATTTAGAAACAAGTATAGTCAAAACACTCCGGCAATGACTTGCAAACCAAGCATTGACTCTATGCAAACCCCCACCCCATCCCCGAGAACCCACAGCCCAAACCCTTACCTCGAGCGAACAGGACTTGCCGGTGCTGAAAGAGCCTGCTGCTGATCTCTGCTGGGCTGCTGCGTGGCCTTGACCATCTGCGCATGCTCAAGGCCGCCTGGCTCCCACTCTCTCCGAGATTCTCATGAGATTCTCGGTTTCTCCAAGAATCTTATGAGAATCTCGGAGAGAGTGGGTGCCCGAAGGCCTTGAGCATGCGCAGCCCAGCAGAGATCAGCGGCAGGCTCTTTTGGCACCGGCATGTCCTGTGGGTTGGTGCTGCATGCCGGTGTCCTGTCCACTCAAGGTAAGGGTTTGGGCCTTGGGGGGGGGGGTGAAGCCGATTCCTTGGGGTGGAGTGGGGTGGAAGTGCACCAGTGGCATGAGGGGGGATTAGGATGTGGTGGGGTGGGGTGGAAGCGCACATGTGGCTTCGGTGGGGGGGGGGGGGTCTTTTTGTGATATGGAACAAATCATCTGAGTTTCCTTTACTTTGTATGGGGAAACTCCACTTTGATATACAAGCACTTTGGTTTACTAGCATGCTTCTGGAATGAATTATGCTCGCCAACTAAGCTTCCACTGTATTTAGAAACAAGTGATGTTATAGGCTGAGATGGAAGCTGGAGATGTTTGTTCACTTTGACTGAATGTCTGGGGTATGCCAACAACAGGGGCTCTTAGCATTTGTTTTAAATGATAAAAAGCCATTTATTCACAGAGTACTGTTTACAATAAATCTGGCCTCCCAATATATTGGCCTTGAAATGTTCAACCTCTCTTTCTCAGGTTGTGGCACGCACCGAGAAGGATTCCCATATAGTTGCCTTTTCATATGAAATGGTTTTATGTCCCATAACAGTGGACATGGCTTTACCAGAAGTCCTGAAGAAAATGCAAAAGGTATGTATAGGAAGCAGGAAGCCCTGAGGATAAGTCCATCTCTAGCTTTGTCACTTTGTTATTTTGGACTAGTCACTTCCTCAGCTATAGTTTTTGTCTCCACCACCTCTACCGGGAGACTATTCCACGCATCTACCACCTTTTCTTTAGGAAAAAAAAAAAAAAAGTATTTCCTATGACGTTTAATGCATCCTATGACGTTTCATGCTGGAGTTTTCCTTCATTTGAAAAAGGCTCACCTCCTGTACATTCGGCCTCGCTTCTTCTCCATGAGTCTTCACAAAGTGCCTAGTGGTGGTAGTGACAGCCTTGAGGTCTCACGGTCTCCAGGTCTTTCCCAACCTAGACGACTGGCTGATCAAGGATCATTCTTCTCAGGCTGTGGCCTTGGTCACGAATCACACCTTCTCATTTCTTCAAATCTTAGGATTTGAGATCAATTTTCCCAAATTGAACCTTCATCCTTCTCAAAGTTTACAGTTCATTGGAGCCATACTAGACACCACTGTCATGAGAGCCTTTCTTCCACCAGATCGACAAAGCACTCTGCTTCAGCTTTGCCAGCAAGTACTTTCTTTATGGATCATCTCAGCCAGACACATGATGGTTCTCTTGGGCCACATGGCATTTACAATCCGTTGGCCAGACTCCATCTCAGAACTCCTCAAAGGGTCCTTGCTTTTCAATGATCTCAAGCAACCGATCGTCTCTCTCAACACATTTCTGTGGCATCCTCTCTTCAACAGTCACTTCAGTAGTGGATGATTTCCTCCAATCTATCTAGAGGTCTCCAGTTCCACTTGCCTCCTCCTCAAAAGGTGATGACAGTGGACGCATCAACTTATGCCTGGGGGGCACATATGGATGGTCTTCAGACTCAAGGTTCCTGGTCTACAAGGGAACGCAACTTCCACATAAATCTTCTAGAACTCAGAGCGATTTATTATGCTCTGAAAGCTTTCCGACATATCCTAGGCAATCACCTCCTTCTTATTCGCACAGACAATCAGGTAGCGATGTACTACATCAACAAACAAGGGGGAACAGGATCTCTCCTTCTTTGTCAAGAGGCTCAGAAAATCTGGTTTTGGGCAACTGCTCGCAACATTTTTCTGAAAGCAGTCTACATTCAGAGGGATCAGAATTTGCTAGCGGACAATCTCAGCAGAATTCTTCAACCTCACGAGTGGACCATCAGCTCTGCAGCTCTCCGTCCCATTTCTGCTCAGGGGATCACTCCTCAAGTGGACTTGTTCGCATCACCCCACAATCACAAGTTGCCCCAGTACTGTTCAACTGTACACACAGGGTGGGGACAGTGAGGTGCAGGCCAGTGTCTGAGGGAGAATGCTAAGGGGCTGAACAGGGTGGAGGCATTGAGGTGCAGGCCAGTTTCTGAAACTGCATACTGGAGGCAGCACAGGGTAGACATGCTGCAGTGATTGACAACTAAACTAAACCTTAAGTTTATATACCGCATCCTCTCCACGGAAGTGGAGCTCGGCACGGTTTACAAGAACTTAAAATATAAGAAGAGAAAGGAAAAAGAATGGAAGAGTAAGGGGGAAAATAGAATTACATGTTAGAGAAGAGCCAAGTTTTCAGTTACTTTTATTGTCCCTAGGATACCTCTGCCCTTCATTTGCTGGCCTTTATTAGTTTGAATTCCTCTAGCATATACCAACTCGTATTACAAGAAAATATTTTTAGTGGCTTTAAAAAATATGTTGAATAACTTCATAGAGAAAAGGGGCTTGGCTAGATGTCAGGATGTGTAAGTGTGTGGAGCAGGATAAATGAATCTCAGTGGAAAATCAAGAAATATTTCCCCCTTGTTTATCTATTTGAGAACAACTTTTCCAACATGGCCTTGATTTCAGAGTTGTCTTTTTTTGCAGATTCCAATGGGTAGCACAGATTGTTCCCTCCCAATGCAGTGGGCTCAGAAAACAAATACAGCTGTTGATGTTTTTGTTGTGTTCACCGATAACGAGACCTACTTTGGAAATATTCACCCTGCTGTAGCCTTGAGGGAGTACAGGAAGGTAAATGGCTTTTTCTTTCTAAAAATAAAAAGAACCCAATATTGAACCGTGGGAGGCAGCCTGGCTGCAATCTCGCATAATCAGTGCTGGGGTCACCGGAATTGAATATCTGGGGCAAAGGTCAGTGGTTCGCATTTAGCCAGACAAGCCGCTTTTCATCGGTTGGCTGGCTAAGGCTAACAGCCAAAGATAGAAGCCAGCCAATGAAAATTCATGGTGACTAAGTACGTTGCTCGACATAGCTGGTCACTAGCTGGCTGGTGAGTTCGATATTCAGCGGGAGATAGCTGGCTGATAGCCGACCAAACAGGAATTAGACAGCCTGGAGCCGTTCCCGGCTGGCCAATTTGCACTAAATATTGTGAGGGGGGGGGAGAGAGTAATTAACTCCCTCATAGAATTAGAGAGGTGAATCAAGGTTAGCTTGGGATACTTTTGAAGATGAATAGAACATGTGAAGAAGAAATTCTGTGATATGAATGCTGATGGGCATCTAGGGGTGGGGCATTTCCTAAATTTAGGCATGGAAATAAATCATGTGCTTAATTAATAATAATAATAACTTTATTCTTCTATACTGCCACAAACTTGCGACTTCTAGGCGGTTTACAATCAAGGGAGCTGGATGTCCAGCGAGTTACACCATGCAGATGATCAAAGGAAATACAGAGTGCAGAGATTTTAAGAAAATAAAAATATAACTATACAGTTTGCTGAGCGAGAATATAAGATATACAGTTTGCTATGTTATTATTAATAAATGGGGGGTGGGGGGGTTTCTTGATCCTGGCAACTTGGAAGTCCCATCTATGAGACTATTGTACCTGCTTGTCCTTCAGAGAAAGCATAGTTACTTACCTGTAGCAAGGGTTCTCCAAGGACAACCCGCCCATCTCCCCTAGTTTGCTTTGTTACTGGACTGCAGATCCCGTGAGCTGACATTGGGTGGGAAGGCACCAACATGTGCACAGTACATATCAAGTTCTATGGATGACAGCAGCCATCTGTGAGAATACATACCTACTCTTCTCGGAAATCATCTGTTAAAGGAAAGTAACTTTGCTTTTTGTGAGTTCTGGCACTTTAACATGTATGAGCTACAAATTTAGCCCTTAACATGTGTAAGATTTGCTTCTTACATGTTTTCCAATCTACATGAGGCAATGCTGTTTTTGTAAGATGGCTGGACCCATTGCACATGCTGGTAAATCCTAATAATGCATCTTACAAAAAGCTCTGTGTTCAATAAAGCTTTTGTGAACGTCCTGATGTGGCTATCCCCTTTTTTGACTTGTATGTCTTCTACACAATAGGACTTTATGTCTGTGCTCTGCAAGAAATCTCATAAGTGCCTTCTTTGTCCTAGAAAATGAACATTCCATCCAAGCTGATTGTCTGTGGCATCACTTCGAATGGCTTCACCATTGCAGACCCAGAGGATCGTGGCATGCTGGATATATGTGGCTTTGACTCTGGTGCCCTGGACGTCATTCACAGCTTCTGCCTGGATTTAATTTAAATAAGGAGGCAGAGTGACACCTGTTGTGTACCCTAAACTCCCCCTGCACACAAATTGGAACCCACAAGGCATTGAATTGTGTGGAATTAGGGGGGAGGAATAGAGGGGGTTGTTATAGCGCATGGTTTAACAACAGCAATCCTTGAAGGAGAGTACTGGGATAGCTGGTGACACTCAGTGTAGTGATAGGCCTGCTAGGAGCAGAAGTTGAAAGAGCTACCATGTCTTGTCAGAGTTGCTGTAGTTCGCTCTAGTTTGTCAAAGAATATTCTCTCTCTCTGTTTTCTAGTAGTTTGAAGGACAAACAAAGGGTTTGCACATTTTGCTAATGTCTTTCTCCACGGCAAGTATAGATTTCAAGCCGAGTGCAGCAACACCCACTACTGATACCTTAAACGCACAATGCTGGGCATGGCAAACTGTGAGCAAAGGAGATCTTTCCCAGCTATGTAGAACCAGGATCAGGACTAAAATGTGTGTGCAAGGGTCACTATATTGATTCCATGGAGTATCTAGCAAGTCAGAAAGAAGTTAGTGGGACAGTGGCCTAGAGTAGGTTTTTCAATGTGTAGTTGATCCAAAGGATGATAAATGCAGAACGAAGATGGATATTGCTTTTCTAAAATGAGATACAGAAAAAGCAGCACCCGTCAATGAGTTCTTACAGGGCACTTGCCTGCATACATGAGCTAACAAACGGTTGGTTAGATAATTAATTTGTGAAACGGGGTGTCGTCAGCAAAGGGAGAAAATTCTCCAACTGGGAGCGAGTTAAAAAACCCACTTACCCGCACACCATCTAAAGTAAAAGCATTTTTCTACTTGAGAGAAATTTGGTAATGCTGCCATTTTGATGTCTCTTATGATTATAGATTTGCAGTCGCAAAGCTGAATACCCGAAAGTCTTGAGAAACTGGCTGGGTGAAGTGTCTCTTGTTTTATACTACCCCAAAACGTGTGTAGGAAATAACTTCCAAAAAAGAGATCTCTTTTATTTTCATGATCCTTCCCTGATTTTGATGGAGGTTTTTTAGCAGATAGGATGCTTCAACATCCAAGGAGGAGCTCCATCGTGCATTCAGAGTGCCAAGAAACCTACATTACGATTGCTTGAGAGGTCTCTCACCAACCCTCAGCTGTGACTGAGTTTCATTGTTTACAGTAGAAATGAAGATGCGATTTCCTGAATTCTAGAAGTCAAATCGGGTGGTAATGTGTCCATTGCACCTTAGACCAGGGAACTGTGATGAGGTTGTATTACTTGTAGAAACAAGAAGTCTACTGCTACTGTTGATACTATAATGAATCGTGTAGAGCTACCAGATGTATACAGTACTGTGCAAATAAAAATACACAAGACAGTCACGAGCTTACAGTCAGGTCAAGATAAACAAATAAGAGGTTATAGCTTAAAATCAGTTCAGGGCTGACGAGGAGAACCAGAACCTTACCCTCCCCCCCTTTTCTATCAAGCTGTGTTAGGGTTTTTTTTATTGCAGACCGTTGCGGTAAAAGCTCCGACGCTCAGATAATTCTTATGAGCATCAGAGCTTTTCCTGCAGCAGTTTGCAATAAAAATCCCTAACACATCTTGATAAAAGGAGGCATTAGTTACCTAAATCAAGCAACAGTACCAGCTACCTTACTCAAAAGAGCAACATGCTGGTTTCACGACTTTCTGTTGTAGTTTTATTCCGTAATCTCTTGTCAATTTTGTCCAAAAACATATAATGTTTCCCTTTTGGTGAGAATAGAAACTAAGGCACCATTTATTACTGGTATAGCTGCACCCACTGGAAAATAAACCCCAACATTTTTCCCCAAAGGCCCCTCTTTAGCTGTTCATGTTGTGTTCAGCCGAAAAACAAAAGAAAAAACTGCAGGAATGGTGTCCAAGACGCCAAGTCGTTAATAAATGAACAGTTTGTATCCAAAAGGGTTGGTGAACCTGGACCCCACCCGGTCCGTGTTTCGAAGAAACCCTCCTTCCTCCGGGGTCCAAGAGTGTAGCAATTACTAGGAAACCTTGTGGATAACAACTGGAAACAAGAGTGTGCTGACCAAAGATGCATCATTAAGGAGCTTCTTAAGTTGGTCAGCACACTCTTGTTTCCAGTTGTTATCCACAAGGTTTCCTAGTAATTGCTACACTCTTGGACCCCGGAGGAAGGAGGGTTTCTTCGAAACACGGACCGGGTCGGGTCGGGTCCGGGTTCACCAACCCTTTTGGATACAAACTGTTCATTTATTAACGACTTGGCGTCTTGGACACCATTCCTGCAGTTTTTTCTTTTATTCTTCGAATCGACATATCGCTGCAGTTCTGTTGGATTCTTTGCTCACATTGTCTTCAGCTATATGAAGTTTTGCTCAGGCTTAGCAACCTCTGTTTTATGAGTTAACTCATAGTGAGGATAGTGGATAAGCTAAGCGACCATTTCTTAGAAGTGAAATCATTGTTCTTTACAGGTTTGATACTTTCAGTGAACCAACAGTGAAACATAATTTTGCAGGATCACATCGGTTCCTGCTAGTACAGAAGTAAACGAAAAATTAGGGGAATTTTTGTCATTTAGGGCTCCTTTTACTAAGGTGCGCTAACTAACCCCGTGCTACGCGCCAAAAACTAACACCAGCTCAATGGCATTGCCGTGCGTGTTAAAATCTCTAGCACAGCTTAGTAAAAGGAGCCCTTAGTTTCTTTAACTGACAGTTGAAATGCTTTTAAATTTTGTTTTGTCTGTTCTGTTAGTCTAAGTCAGTGGTTCCCAACCCTATCCCAGGCCATTCGGGTTTTCAGGCTAGCCCTAATGAATATGCATGGAGCAGATTTGCATGCCTGTCACTTCCAGGAACTTATCTAACTTTGTCTTGAATCCCGGGAAGGTGTTTTCCCCTATGACAGACTTCGGAAGAGCGTTCCAGTTTTCTACCACTCTGGGTGAAGAAGAACTTCCTTATGTTCATACGGAATCTATCCCCTTTCAATTTTAGAGAGTGCCCTCTCGCTTTCCCTACCTTGGAGAGGGTGAACAACCTGTCATTGTCTACTAAGTCTATTCCCTTCATTATCTTGAATGTTTCAATCATGTCCCCTCTCAATCTCCTCTTTTCAAGGGAGAAGATGCCCAGTTTCTCTTAATTGCTCACTGTAAGTCAACTCCTCCAGCCCCTTAACCATTTTAGTCACTCTTCTCTGGACCCTTTAGAGTAGTACTTGTTGGGTCCATTGTTACTGTTAAAACTGGAGAACAGCTGATTGATTTCTATATGCTGTTAACAAAATTGTGAGTTTTATGGAACTATGGAAAATTTCTTCATTAAAGCAGTTAATAAATCCCAATAAATAAATCAATCATCCCACTGTTTTGGAAGAAATTTGTGAGGAAATGAAGCACAACTTAGACTGGTATGTGGTTATTTGGAAGAAGAGTGAAATGCATGAAAATATAAGGAAAAACACTTTTTGTTCTTATACTCATGTAATTAGCAAGGGTCGGTATGGTTGTGTGATGTCACTCTGGGAAAACAAAAGGCCAGAAGTAAATAGGAATTAGAAATGCTCTGCCTATGTAGGTGTGCAGGAGCCTTCAGCAGTTACAAAAGCCACCCATGGAGTGATTTCCATGACATGTTATTGATGCATTGCTTTTTTAGATGATGGTAAAAACAGATGGATAGACGGACAAGAGAGGTGAGAGTGAACAATGCATTTTCGGGATGAACTAAGATATGGCCGGAGGGAGCATAATACTTGCTGTACATTCAGTCTAACGAGAAGATTTTCCAATATTGTCGGAACAATGTGTGAAAGTGATCTTGTGCATTTTAGACTGAAGTGAGGTGGGGCAGGAGAGGAGTATAACACCCACTACAGCTGAAGTCTGACGGGAAGATTTCCTGAACAAGGCTTGTCATCTTTGATACAGTTTCATAGGGGAGCAGAATAGAAGTGACTTTAAACATGAGTAAAGTGGCTCTTCCGGAATATGCAGTGCTGTAAACATTATGTGCAGCTGCTGACTGCACTAGCTATTGGGTTCCTCTTCTACTCGTGGTATGCTGCCTTTGAGACCCAGATTCCAGTGAAGGTTCCAAGCTGTAACAAAGCTGATATGTTTGAGCCAGATACAACATATTTCCTCTATATTACCAAAATCCGACCCTTCCTCTCTGAGCACAGTACCAAAACACTTATCCACACCATCATCACCTTGCTCTTAGACTACTGCAACTCGCCACTCCAGCCTTCCACTTGGCCATCTCGATCCCCTCCAATCTGTCCAGGATTTTGCTGCATGATTCATATTCCAGGAGAGCCACTTTACTCCTTTCAGAATACAATTCAAACTCCTCTTTCTGGACCTACAAATAAGAACTTAAGAATAGCCTTACTGGGTCAGACCAACGGTCCATCAAGCCCAATAGCCCGTTCTCACGGTAGCCAATCCAGGTCACTATTACCTGGCCAAAACCCAAAGTAGCAACATTCCATGCCCCTCACTATCTCTCTTCACTTATCTCCCCCTATGATCCCCACCCACCATGAGCTCTGCTCAGCTGGTAAGTCCCTTCTATCTGTGCCCTTCTCTTCATCTGCCAACTCCAGACTCTGTCCCTTTTGCCTTGCTGCACTATATGCCTGGAACAAACTGCCCGAATCCCTACGGCGGGCTCCGTCTCTGGCAGTGTTCAAGGCCCGTTTAAAAGCCCACCTCTTTGAGAGTGCTTTCAATTCCTGACACCTCTCACATTGGGTTCTACATGTCTGTGTATCCAAGTTAGATTGTAAGCTCTTCAGAGCAGGAACCATCTGTGTCAAAATGTACAGCGCTGTGTACACCTTTCAGCACTATATAAATGATAAGTAGTAGTAGCCATAGAAAGATGACAAGCAGTCTTTGAAAAATTTATGCACTGGACCTCCAGTTCCTTTCTAACCACTTAACTGGCACTCCAGCTGTATTACTTTCTGAAATTTGTGGGGCTAGCACCTTCCAAAAGACTATGGGACTGGCTGAATGGCACAGGCAGCCTGAGTGTTTCCATGCAGATTAGTGGGAACATTGATTATCCCAGGACAAGCAGGCAGCCTATTCTCAACAGTGGGTGACGTCACTGACGGAGCCCCGCAGCGGACAGCCTCAAAAGCAGACTTGCTTGAAGATCTTTGTAAGAGCTTCCGAGTGCTGCACTGCGCATGCGCGAGTGCCTTCCCGCTCGAGTTAGGGCGCGCATCTCCTGTGAGGAACCTCAGTTTAACGTTTTCCGTGGAGCCGAGAAGTCCTCTTCTTTTCAGCTCTGCAGCCTTCGTTGCCTTCTCTCACTGCGGCTTTTTATTATTTTTATTATTAAGTCGCTGTGCTCGTGTTTCCATTTGTCTCTTTTATAAAAAAAAAAGAACCAAAAACTTTTATTTGATTTTTCGTTCTTTCTTTCCGGTCAGTGGCCTTTCGGCCTAGGCCTGGCCGCTCACCTCGTTCGATACATCGGACTTTGTTTTTTCTATGTTCCGGCCTCTTACTGGGTTCAAAAAGTGTAGCCATGTGTAGGTTGACGAGTCTGTTGTGAGAATCTTCTAATGAGGGAGATTGTGGAACAGCAAACCTCTGGAAAGATTGGAAGAGAGCATCCACCAGTGGAGAGACTGCTTCAACAAAGGAGTTATTGTAATTTGTTGAGAAAGCAAGTCGGTAGCTTGTTGCCACTGAGATGCCAGGGTCCACAGAGGTATGCGAAGGTGAAGTCTGGCAAAAGGTGTCACGTGAACTGTAGAAGCCATGTGACTGAGCAGAACCATCATTTGTCTTGCTGAAATTGATGTGAGATGAGACACTTGATGGCAAAGGCGAATGAGGGTATCCCGACGTGGTGGAGGTAGAAATGCTCTGAGCTGGACAGTGTCTAGAGTGGCCCCAACGAATTGGAGAGACTTAGATGGGGTCAGCTGGGATTTTGGAAAGTTGACTTTGAACCCCAGACTTTGGAGGAACATAATAGTCTGTTGGGTCGCTGCAATAACCCCTTGTTGAGAGGGAGCTTTGATGAGCCAGTCATCCAGGTACAGAAAAACTTGAAGACTTTGGGTACATAGGGCTGCAGCCACCACCACCAGACACTTCGTGAAGACTCTGGGGAATGAGGCGAGTCCAAAAGGAACTCTGTATTGTAGATGAAGATTCCCCACCCGAAATCTTAAATACTTGCGAGAGGCTGGATGAATTGGGATATGAGTGTAAGCCTCTTTGAGATCCAGAGAGCATAGCCAATCTCCCTGATTCATCAGGGAATACAGAGTGGGTAAAATACACTTGTTCCTAAAGCATCTAGACAACTGATCCTCTCTTCTCTCTCCCCTCTATAGCGATTAACTTGTCCTTTTGATCTCTCTCTCCTCAACAATGAATTTCCTGTCCTATTAATTCTCTTTCTTCCTCCCCTCTTAAAGTCAATTCAATTTGTTACCTTTGCTTAATCTTCTGTAAACCGCATAGAACTTCACGGTATTGCGGTATATAAGCTGTTGTTATTATTATTATTATTCATGCTTTAAAGGCGAGGCTTACTATTGCCCATACGAGAAACAGGATTCTATGTGAGATCTTGATGCCATCTATTTTACCTGGCTCAGACACTCAGCTACCTGCACACACTGGCCAACGAGCCTGCGGTTGCTGCTTTGTCTGCAAACATGTGGTATGCATTGATTCCTTCACAGATCCACATACTAATAAAGGTTTCAATATACATCATTCATCCGATTGCAATGCCTATTACATCATAATTTGTCCATGTGATAAACTATTCTATCCAAACTGCTATCACAGTTTTTAGCACGGGAGCCAGTCCATTCATTCCCTTTTTTTATATTGTTTCCACTAAATGGAGCCATTGTATTTGAAATACTGTATCTTTTACTTTGCAGCCCATTCACATTCATTGTCTTTTTTTACTGTGTCCACCAGATGGCGATATTACTATTTCCTATCTGTTATACATAACATTTTTTTTCAGCAGTATTAGTTTATTTTAATTTTTTACTTTCTCGCCCACAAGCTGAATTTTTTTTTTTTTTTTTTGCTATGTATATGTGGGTGTTTACTGTATTGACTTGCGCTCACTATATATCCACATCACATTTTAGCATCTCCTGTTCATCATATGATTTGTTCTTTTCGGTTTTCGATATTTACTCCTCTTTTGGCATACGTTGTATTTTCTGGCCCTTCATTTGTGATAGACGTCACTTTGGGCACCTTTTATCAATCTGCGTTACAGGTTTTTAGCATGGACCAGCACAGTAAATGCTCCAGCGCTCATAGAATTCATGTGAGCAATGGAGCACTTACATCGCTGGTCCACACTAAAAAGCTCTGCACTGCTTACACATCACCGTCGCCTCCATGGGGATCTTCTCGCAGAGCTAGCACTTGAGCGCCACTGCCTTGATGTGCTGGTAGCGGTCCGCACAGCCCCCCGCTCGTCCAGGATCAGGCTGCTGTGGTACCGCGGGCAGGTGATGCACGAGTTGCGGGGCATGGGCAGCAGGGAGGTTGAGCGCGTGCAGCATGACCGCCGGGAAGACGCTGAGAGAGAAGCGTTTTAAAGGTGAGACACTGACTAGGGGGGAAGCGTGTCATTTGAGGAAGACAGCCGGGCACTCACCTAAATTAGCCGGGCAGAGCGCCCGGCTAAAAGACTCTAGGGAGAACACTGCATATGGCTTCTAGTTTCTGTGACTTCTGCTGCAATCAAGAAGCTCAGAAAGACAACAGGACCAGTTCTGATGTGGAATAGGAAGGGTGGAGATGAAAGGCCCCTATGGAATGCTGGTTTTGCACAGTGATCATTTGAAGTACTATTGTTAATGTCTCCAAATGGGCTAATACTGCCCCTGCTGAGAGAAATGAACCTCACTCCTAGGCCAGAGTATGTTGGAGATGATCTTTCATAAGTCCTGTTTCAATGAGGCAGTGCACTTGTATGTGATTTTTTTTTTTCCCCTGCAAACAAAGCAGATGTAGGAAAGATCTCCAGTAACAGTCAACGTATAGGCTTTAAGAAAGACAGGAGTCAGATTTGGAGTGGAGGCTTGTATACAAGAAAATTGAAGACTACCTGAGTGGGATAAAGACGAGCGAGCTGCAAGTGGCTGACCACTGCTGTGTATCACCTTGGCAGTGTGGACAAGAGTAAGCAGGCTGCATGGTCTATTGATCTATATCTGCCATTATAATTTAGTTAAATTATATTCTATATTGCTAAGATTAACAAAAGCAGAAACAGAAAGTCTAAAATTAAATAAGTTGCATGCAGATGATTATAGGTCAGCAATAAGCAGCTCATTTGCTAAGGTTTAAGGTATACTGATTTACCAAAACAGAGGAAGCTTTTAGAGTTAATGCTTTTTAATGAAACTGACGGCCTCTTTTACAAAGCCGTGCTAGCAGCTGCCGCACGGCAACAGTCCCGAAGCCCTTTAAATCTCTAGCGCAGCTTTGTAAAAGAGGCCGTGAGTGTTTGATTTAGATTATATGTTTAAAGAAATTTCTTTTGACTATGCGCAAAAAAAAAAAAAAAAAAGCAAGGGTTTTAGCGATCTGAAAAAACAGATAGATCTGGTAACTGTGTTATCGACAGATCTGCCTGCTTCAATTTTTTTGAAACAGCATAGATATTTTGTGTGTCACACACGCAAAATACCTGTTCAATAAAAAATGGAGAAACCCCCCTTCTGATGATGGGTCCTCCCTGATGACCCCTGATGAGCGTGGCACTGGAACCCCCCCCCCCCCACACACACACACACACACTAGTAAAAATCAGCAGGAGGGATGCCCATTCCCTCATGCCATGCTTCCCCCCCCCACATGAGAAAAAATGGCAGGAGGGATGCCCACTCCCTCCTGCCACCAAAGACCCATACCCACACCAGGCACTCCCCCCAAATATCCCCTTGCCTCCCCCTTCCCTTCTGCCACTAGAGGTCCCCTGAAACCACCACTCCCTCTGTACCTTTCAAGGAAGTTGAGAGTAGGAGGGGTGCTCTGTAACTCCTCTTTTGAGGCCCACCTGTCCAAAATGGCGGGCCTTCCCCTTTCATGGGATACAGAGAGAGGAGCCTAAGGCCCAAGGAGAAGGGCCTTTGGCATCTCAGCCAATCAGGGACTTGGGCCCCTTCCCATGCATTACATGATGCACCAGATAGGGGAAGGCCCGCCATTTTGGACAGGCGGGCCTCGGAGGAGGAGTGACAGAGCACCCCCTCCTGCTCCCAACTTCCTTGAAAAGTACGGAGGAGGGGTTTTTGGGGACCCCCTGTAGCAGGAGACAGTGGGCTTGATGTGGGCATTTTGAACTTGGATGTTTTTCTATTTGAAAATGGTCAAAAGAATTAGTCGTCCTAAGGGCCAAAACATCTAAATAGGTCTTTTTTTTTTTTTTTAAGTTTGGACATCTAACAGTTTTGAAAATGGACATTTTGCGGGATACATTCAAAGTCAGACTTAGACATACTTTTGAAAATGCCCCTCCACAACTTTTTTGAGATGCAGCGACCAGAACTGCACACAGTATTCGAGGTATGGCTGCACGATAGAGCAATACAAAGGTATAATAACATTTCCATCTTTGCTTTCCATTTTTTTCCTCATAATTCCTAGTATTCTATTTGCTTTCTTAGCCACCGCTGCACGCTGAGCTGATGACTACAATGCATCCTCAAAGATCTTTTTCTTGGGCGGTAACTCCTAATGTGGAACCCTGCATCACATAGCTATAGCCTATAATTTGGGTCCCTCTTTCCCACGTGCACTAATTCACACATTAAACGGCATCTGCCATTTTGACTCCCAGCCTCACAAGGTCCTCTTGTAATTTTTCACAATCCTCTTGTGATTGAACAACTTTGTGTCATCAGCAAATTTAATTATCTAACTAATTAGTCCTATCTCTAGATCATTGATGAATATATTACAAAGCAGAGGTCCCAGCACAGACCCCTTGGGGAACCTCACTATTTACCCTTCTCCAGGAGGCCTAACAGGCCCCAGGGCCGGGGTAAGTTTTAAAATCTCCCTTTGAAAAACATCCGCTTTGGCAGCTCTGCCTCCCTGACCTGAGACACAGAAGCAAGTCAGTTATCAAGAACATAACATAAATCTTTATATATATATATATATATATAGTGCATTTGCCTTTCGGTTCAAGGCGGTGTACAGGATAGTAAAACACATCAAGGAACAGGAATTCTCAACAAATTAGAATAATACAGTTTTACAAACGCATAAAAAACAATAAATGAAAAATTGAGGTTAGTGATGGAGTAAGATGATGAGTGAAAGTTGACTAGTCTAGGGTCATCAGGTTTGGGGAAGTGGTGAATTTTCAGAAGCTTTCTAAAATGCACGTATGATGTAGATCAGTGTTTTTCAACCTTTTTACACCTATGGACCGGCAGAAATAAAAAAATTATTCTGTGGACCGGCATCGGTCCGTGGACCGGCGGTTGAAGAACACTGGGCTAAGTCGTAGGCCAGACCGCGCCCTCCTCTACCCAATGTCCACACCAGACCCTGCCCCCATAATAGTATTAATTGCACCTTGCACATCCCTTGCCTCATCTGGAAGTCTTCCCTCTGACCTTGCAATGTCAGAGAGAAGGCTTCCGGTTCAGGCGCAGGACGCACGTAGGAGCCACTGCCCGTGGCTTTGTGCACTGAATCAGTTAGGAAGAGGGAGCTGGCTCGAAGATAACGCCGCATCGATCGCACCGTGGACCGGCGGTTGAAGAACACTGTTTTGGGCCTGATGCACGTGCTGGCCCTGTGGACCGGCAGGAAATTTCTGTGGACCGGCACTGGTCCATGGACCGGTGGTTGAAGAACATTGATGTAGATGACTCTATTCTGGATCTTCAGAAGGTGCTTGGTAGGATAAGAATTTGTAAGAACTATAGAGCATCAGGCTTCTGCCATTCTCAGATTGCTGCTGTGGATGAGGTTGAGGACAGAATGACATGGGGACAAATTTTTCCCCATCCCTGCGAGTTCTGTCCTCATCTGCACAAGCCTCAAAGGAAAAGATGTTGCCATTTTCTACCCGCCTTGCATTGGACTTTTCCTATTGTGACTCGCTTGCTGAGGGATGTGTGAAAGTAGTGGTCAGTGGGATCGCACAGGCAAGTGTACACTGTTGGCAGTCAGTACAGTCCCTTTGGGGCATATGCACTTCTCTTGTCCTTCTTTTGTTTTTTTTTCTGCTGTAATGACAGTCCCTTGTTCTTGCAGTTATGTCTTCTTTCTCATCTCTGTATTTTACCTCTTGAAAGCCATAAAGGCAGTTTTTCTGTCTGTGTTTCCTGCAAAATGTGTACTGGACAACGGCCACAATTTTTTGTCAGTAAAGGAGATTAAAGAGGTCTCCAACAGAAGATACTACTCCTCATAGTGCCAGACAAAAGCTTGGGCTCCGTAAGTATATGAATCAGATATCACACTTGCAAACTTACTCTGGGTTTCCACATGTGCTGAAGAGATTCTTACACTTCTTGAGAGTTTCAGCTGTAAAACATCCCCATGCCAGAGAACTTTGGGCTAGATTCACTAAGCAAACCAATCATGTACCGATCGGTTTGCGACCCTGACCCGATTCACTAACCTTTTGGCCGATCCTGTCCACACCCGATTCGATCCGTGCATGCAAATGAGGGAAATGTCATGCAAATCTAGGAAGGCAGCGATTCACCAACATTTTTCAGGCACACCGACTGGGCTGGCCGATCCTAAACCAAGCGACTGATGAGGACCAGTCACTCACTCCTTTCCTGCTCTCTCCTGCGCTGAAATACCAGCCCTGCAGCCCAGAAAAAACCCTACTCTCTGCCTCCCTCCCTGTTTCTCTGTGGGGAAAAGTGCCGCCCTGACTCTCCTGCTCTCTGCCGCCCTTCCCTTTAAAACCACGGGCTCACACTGCGGGAAAGAGCAGCAGAGAGCAGGAGAGTCAGGGCAGGTTTTGTGTTCTGGCTAGGGCATCTGCATGGGTCTGCTCCTTGCTAGCCCCGCCTTGCATTCAAGTTGCCTTGCTCTATCTTCTTCCCTTTTCTCCCCAGTCCACACTGAAGGCCAGCTCTCCGACCTGGGAACTAAGAGCCTCCTGTCCCGGAAACCTTCACGTCCTATACTGACAGCCTTGGATCTATCCTCCTCGATATCCCCCTTCCCCTCCCCCTCCCACGCATGTGCTGAGAGCCAATGCATGCACAGACCATCTACAGGAAAATAACATGGTCCGCACATGCGTCCCGATCGCTCTGCAGTGATTGTGGGGCGTGCCTCCGATTGCATTAATTTGCATGAGGAGGCTTGCTGAATCGATTGCCCAAGAAGACTTGGCCACGGATCGCCCAGGCTTTGTGAATCTAGCCCAAAGTGACATGATGAGCCTGGAGTGCCAGCTGGTTCATAAATATGATACTACCGAGGGACTAGACACTGGTGTCACCTCTTCCCCTCTCCTCACCCTATCTTGTGGTCTAGTTCAAAGCCCAGCCCAACTCATTAATAACTCTAGTGATTAAGGCCCAGATTCAGTAAAGATAGCGACTCAATCGCTATTGGCCGATTCTCTGGCCAATAGTCAAACAGCGATTGATTCACTATTAAGTTTGCATGCAAACTCACTGACTCAATCGCTCCGTGATTGGACACCGGACAGCAGTTTTGTGAATCGGTCAAACCGGTTGTGCGACAATCGTTACAGGATCGGTAAGTTTAGTGGATCTGGGCCTAAATCTTTTGCTAGCTTTGGAAAGGTAAATTAGTGGCCTGTGTAAAAAGTTGTGTTCACTAATACAGGAAAAGGATTTGTATGCTGCCTTTTTGCAGTTTACATACAGGTTACTTCAAACATTATCCCTGTCTGTCCCAATGGGCTCACAATCTTTCTAATGTACCTGGGCCAGTGGAGGATTAAGTGACTTGCCCAGGGTCGCAAGGAGCAGCGTGGGGTTTGAACCCACAATCTTAGGGTGGTGAGACTGGGCTGGCCGATCACAAACAAGCAACTGCTGAGGATGTTCACTGCTTTCCGACTGCCATCTCCTGCTCTTCCTGCTGTCTTTCCAGCTCTCTGCCCCCGACTCTCCTGCTCTCTGCTCCAAGCGCTGCTTTGGCCTTCCTCCGCAGAAAAAAGCCCCAACAACTGAGTGGCCCCCACTCAATTGTTCAGGGTTCCACAAACTGGCCCTGCACATGTGTGAGAGCCGGTTTCTAAGCGAGCGATCAGATGGGATTACAACTGCCCTCCCCCCAAAATCATTTGCATGGGCAATTGTTTGACCATCGATCACTGTTTAGAAATCAGCCCACAGCGACCATGTTTTGTGCATCTGGCCCTAAATTTGTTTTGCCATTGGGAAAGAGAATGACTGTTTTAATTGTAACAGCTCAATAATGATCACTCATAAAGGCTGCTAAGGGGTCTGGGCTTCCAATTTGGATGCTCCATGCAAGGTTTGGCATTGGAGAGTCCCTTGCTCCATCATGTACAAGATGTATCACCAAAGCTAAATGGTGACACTCCAGTACAGTAATGCTATTCCAAAAATAAATTCTTTATTGAATAAATGCTGCTTCAACACAAATATATGTGTGCTCTTTAAATACACAGTGCAGAACAAAGGTGAATCCCTTCTTCCGTCACTCTGGAGTTGAGCTCCCTCTGAACCTTTTCTGGGTTCCATGACTCCCAAGCCCCCCTACCTTCCCCAGCAAGGTTTTAGTGCAGGGGGAGCAACCACAGTCCTCAAGAGCCACAACTCAGTTAGGTTTTCATGATTTCCACAATGAACATGCATGAGATTGATTTGCATATATTGCTTCCATTGTATGCAACTAGATCTCATGCGTATTCATTGTGGAAATCCTGAAAACCTGACTTGAGGACCATGGGTGCCCTCCTGTGATTTAATATCTCCTTTGCACTCCTTTAGGAATCTACCTGATCAAGGACTGGGTGGGCGACCTTTTCCCTTTTCTCCACACAGCAGGCTTCCTCCGCTCTCTAGTCTTCCTGCTTACTAGAATCTTCCTCTGCTTTGCTCGGCAGAGTCTTCTGTACTGGACACTAGAGAAAGACAATGCCTTGTGTCTTCTCCAGCTCCAGCTTCATACAGGGGCAACGGATGGGGCTTCTCTTTCCCCTCTCTAGGGATCCATGGAGATTTCCCCGAGTCAAGAGCCCCCTGTTCCTTCCCTGCTTCCTCTATAAGGCATTGTTCCCTTGCCTCTGTCTGGTGTCCTCATTCTTGGCACCCTTTGACGTACTTCCCCCACAAGAGTGACCACAGTGATGCAGTCACAAGGAGGAGACTATCAGTGTAACTGGTAGAGGCCTTCCCTGCTCTCACTCCACTTTATTCTTATACTATCCATTGGGAGGTACATAGACTTGTTGTCTCTCATATAAACCATGCTTGTCACATGAGTCAATATATCTTACAGTTGGGTCCTTGAGCTAAGCCTCAAGTTACAATGAAGATGATTACCAACATGGAGATAATTATTGTCGTTTCTGGGATACACAGACTTAATAAACTTGAAACTTGAAATAGATTGGGGGGAAAAAAAGTTGTAACATGTATCATGATATAACAGGATGGGATGACGGTATGGTACAATTTGTTCAGTCTCTTTGTTTCATTCTTTCTCTGGTTTCATCCAAGGTGCAAGATGATCTCCAGTGATTCAGCTCACCTGAAGTCCAAGGACAGAAACCGAGAACAACACATTCATTTCCAAGCCAAAAGGAATGTATTCATATTGCTGTCCTTAATGAGCTCACCATAATAAACACAAGAAGAACAAAATGAACAGTTTTTGTTTTCAGAGGAATGAGGCAGGGGTATAGGAATGAAGCAGCAAGAAACAATGACAACATATAAAAGCATGTGATGAAATAAGGCAGAATTGGAGAAAGGATCCCCACTAAGCTATTGAAAATAAGGTGCCAGACTCCACCTGGGGTTTCCTTGTCACTAAACTCACTTGCAACTCATTCTGAGCAGAAGAGTCAAAATGACTCTAAATACAAAAGTTCCACAAAATATTCTTCTCTCATTATCTAGTATACCTTTTTATTCTTTCCAATTCAGCGCTTGCTAGAAATTATAGATAAGGGGTTGAAAATATCTGTCTTTCAAATTTAACAAGTAAATATTGTTTCATTCAATGTTAGAGGAATGACCTCACCTATTAATAATAATCTTTGAGCAAAGTAGCAAATCGTGCTTTGTACTGTTGAAACACTAGCCCCTGACGAAGCCTATTGAGGTGAAACGGAGGCCCCGTTACTTTTCAGCGGCGTTTACAAAGATAAGTGCTTTTTTTTAAAGTATAGGAAGTATCTTTGAATGATTAACTATGCAAGTTTAAATATTTAAAAACATATATTTATACAAAAAATTTTAAAATGCTAAAAATTTTAAAAAATGATATATATTGACTTGGTTTTGAGATATTGACCTGCAAGTATATCTAGCAGTCTACTGCCTGATATTCAGATCTCTGAGGCCCATTCCTAGTGTCAAATTGATCTTTTTGGTGCAGATCTCATAGGGTGTGTTTTGATTTTGGACTATTTATTTGAACTCCCTACATTGTATTTGTATTTTTGGATTTTCTACTAATATGATACACCCAATGGGCCTCATTCTATAAACAGTCCCTAACCACTAGACACTTAAGGCTAGATTCACTCACCTTCCCGATCATGTCCGATCCGTGGCAGGCTGACGAATTCTCAACGCGTCCTCATGCAAATGGGGGCGATCGTAGGCACTCTCCCCACCGACCGCACGGATCACTCTCCAGCGATCCTTACGCAAGCGCTGACCATCTCCTTTGCCTGAAGATAGTCTGTGCGAAGATAGAGTTTGAAACTTTTGTTGTTGTTATCACAGAACTGGAAACGTTCACGAGCCTGTGGTTTTAACCCGTGGGTTGAAAGCGGGGCTGCACCGCGGGTTAAACCATGGAGTCGGGGCAGAGAGCAGGAGAATCAGAATTGGGGTAGAGAGCAGGGGTTTTTAAACAAGCAACTGGTCCTCAACAGTCGCTTGTGTTTTTAATCGGGCAGCCCAGTCGGTGTTGCTGAAATTGTTTTGTGAACCGCGTCCTTCCTCCTCTGCATGCCATTCCCCCTATTTGCATGCACGGATCGGATCGGATTGGAGGATAATCGGCACAGAGGTTAGTGAATCGGGATGGAGGAAAATCGGGTCGGTACACCATCACAAACACGATCGGTGGGCTTAGTGAATCTAGCCCTTAGGTGACTATAACACAATCCTTCACTAAGCGTAAGGTTTTCCTTAGAAGTAAGATCATCACATGTGCCAGACTGTGCAGATGCTTCATTGCTTTTCAATTAATCATAGGTGATTCAACTATTTGGGGAGGCTAAAGTGGGTGGGGTTAGGTACATCCTGATTTTTTATACTTGCTGCTTAAGACTCATGAAGATCCCTTTGGATGGCCAATTGTGTCAGCCAGGGACTCATTGGAAAGAGTTTGTACATTTACCGAGACATGTTTGCAACCTTGTTTGAGGGAGGTAGAATGGTACGTTAAAGATACCACACACAAGAGCCTGTATTGCAATCAACTGATCACTTTTCATGTTTGCTTATTGTACACGAGCATTCCTCAGACAGAGGCGCTTGAGGTTCTGGTTCCATTTTGGGCAGATGTAACTTTGAGGCTACCTTTTTTTTACTTTGTTATCCATGGAAATAGATTATCAAGTATATGGTGGTGAAATATTTGTTGGGGGTTTTTTTTCTTTTCAGATCCCAGAATTACATTTTTTTTCTGGATTTTAAGAGGTTGAGTGTGCGGAATTCAGAAAGAAAAACTGAAATAAAGCTAAAGAAAGCTGAATATCATTTTGTTTTGCTACTTTCACTGGCAAAAACAATACAGTATTTGGATCTTTCTAGATTTATACCTGTATATACTGAACAAAATTTCATTTTTTGGGACAGGCCACATCTCTGCCCAGGTAAGCCTCTCTCCTTGTGCAGGCCGATTCTCCAGGGCCGGACACCAATTCCCAGCCTTTTCACGACCTGCCCCATCTGCTTCCCCACTTCATATAGAGCAGTGGTCTCAAACTCAAACCCTTTGCAGGGCCACATTTTCGATTTGTAGGTATTTGGAGGGCCGCATAAAAAATAGTTAATGTCTTATTAAAGAAATGAGGTAAAACTCTTTATAATTTATAAATCTTTCCTTTTGGCTAAGTCGTAATAATAATATTGTAATTTATAGCTAAAGAGACATATGATCAAAAAACTGTTTTATTTTACTTTTGTGATTATCATAAACATACCGAGGGCCTCAAAATAGTACCTGGCGGGCCGCATGTGGCCCCTGGGCCGCGAGTTTGAGACCACTAATATAGAGGGAGGGAGGGAGAGTGGAAGTCAGCTACTTTGGATGGCCATCTGGGATTGTGTGAATTTTGAAGTGTTAAAATGGAGTCATATTAGAGATAGGTTTGGTTTGGGAAGCAGTGTTGTGAATAATTCTGAAAGCACCTTTGGCTATTTGAGACCAGGCTCCTCTTTTCTCTGTAAAGCTTAGAACTGATACACCCAAACAGAAAAAGAGATCAGAGAAGCACGATTTTATAGCAATTTCCATTTCAAGAGTTCAGTGATCCTGTTATATAGTCATCTGAAGAATGTCACAGAAACAAAGAACATGACAGCAAATAAAGACTTTACAGGACATCCATGAAAATGAGGTGATGTAGAGCAGTGTTTTTCAACCTTTTTACACCTATGGACCGGCAGAAATAAAAGAATTATTCTGTGGACCGGCATCGGTCCATGGACCGGCAGTTGAAGAACACGGGGCTATGTCGTGGGCCAGACCCCGCCCAGCTCCACCCAATCTCCACCCCAGACCCCGCCCCCATAATAGTATTAATTGCACCTTGCACGTCCCGTGCCTCATCTGGAAGCCTTCCCTCTGACGTTGCAACGTCAGAGAGAAGGCTTCTGGTTCAGGCGCAGGATGCCCGTAGGAGCCACTGCCCGTGGCTTTGTGCACTGAATCAGTTAGGAAGAGGGAGCTGGCTCGAAGATAACGCCGCATCGATCGCACCGTGGACCGACGGTTGAAGAACACTGGGTTAAGTCGCCAGAAGCAGAGTCAGACGCTGCTACAGCTACCCACTTGGACAGGAATAAATATTACACCTCACTCCCTATCACTGTACAGTGCTGTGAACAATTACACACAATCCAAAACACTGCACTCGGACTGATCTACTCGCTAAGAACATTTGACCACGTCACCACGGCCTACCTAGACTCACACTGGTCACCAATACAAGAGCGAATTCAATTAAAATTATTCAAAGCGATAAATGGCTCAGCCCCCAATTACCTAAACAACCGCCTGAACCAAAATCTCGCCGCTAGACAAAGAAGATCTAAGATAGAGAATGACACGGTGAAAAAATTGGTCCCCGTCACCGCCCCGTCCCCGTCTCACCATCCTCTGCACCGCCCCGTCACCGTCATTCCCTTCACCGCCCCGTCACCGCCACTGCCACCCCATTCACCGCCCCGTCACCGCCACTGCAACCCCATTCACCGCCCCGTCACTGTCACCGCTGCATACATAAAAGCCTCAAACGGGTACGATTTTATATACTTTTCTAATATCTCCCCTATGTATCTGCCATTGCCCCCCCCCTGTGTCCATATACCATCCCCATGGCATGTCCCCTTTTTGTCTCTGTCCCTATGCCCCATGCACATAATTTCCCCTCTTTCTGTTACCTTCCTGTGTCCAGATTTCCCCTATCTTCCTCTTCCATACCAGTGTGTCTCTTCTTTTCAACCCCATCTAGCTTTTTTCCCTCTTTCTTCCCCCCCCCCCCCCCTGCTTCTAGCATCTGGCTCACCTGCCTGTCCTTCCCTTTCTTTCCTGCTGTGGGTTTTTCTTTCCGTTTTCATCACCTTGGCCCAGAATCCTTTTCCCTTTCACTCCCTCCTTACAGTCTGAGCCGGGAACACGGGTGATCGCACGGTCCTCGCAGCCCCCACCTGCCTGCCCAATCGATCCTAGTGTTTAGCCAGTTCTCTCCCTTCTCCTCACCTTAATTTGCAGGCTTTCTTTTTCAGCGACCTGCATGCTTTCCCAAAGAGCCGCACACGCGCGGCTGCTCAGTGTTCAATCTTCTGCTCTGCTGCAACTTCCTGTTTCCGGTTGCGTCAGAGCAGAAGATCGAAACTGAGCAGCAGCGGCTCTCTGATAGCGTGCGGGTCGCCGAAAAAGAAAATCTACACACTAAGGTGAGGAGAAGGGAGAGAGCTGGCTAAACACTAGAATCGATTGGGCAGGCGGGTGTGAGCTGCGGGGACCGCGCGATCCTTCATGCCTCACTGCGGGGACAAGACCCATTCACCGCCCCGCGGGCGGTGAATGGCCTTGTCCTCGTCGCCGCAGCGACTGCTAGTTTTCTTCCCCGTTTTCGGCGGTGACCCGCGGCTAAAATGCGGTGGCCGCGGGTAAACCACCACCGTGTCATTCTCTAATCTAAGACTCCATCTACCTACCCCCCACTCAAAGGCACCCAGCGTAAGAAGATGTTTGACCGTCTGCTAGCGACGCAAGCAGCGACATTGGACCACGCCATCTCCGACCTGCTGATGACAACAAGCGATTTCAAATCTTTTCGCAAAGAAATCAAAACCCATCTATTCAAAAAATTTATACAGATGTCATAACTCCAACCTGGATTCCCCTCAGTGTGACTCCCCCAGTTACCCTTCCCCTCAAAGCCCAAGCTTGTCAACTGCTTCCCTAACTGCATATATACTGAAACTGCACTATATCCTATCTGTACAGCATCCCGAATTGTATATCCACTGGAACAACCCAATCCTCCTTGCTGTATCCCATTCCCTAAACTATACTACACCATTCTTCTTGTAACTCCTCTGGAAATGTTCTTCTTGTAACTCTTCTGGAAAAGTCCAGAAGTCTCTTTTGTAATCCGCCCAGAACTGCAAGGTTGAGACGGAATAGAAATCAGGAATGTAATATAATGTAATGTAACACCTAGTTCAGCTCTATAAGTGATGAAGAGTATTATACAGCAGCATTTACAGAATATTTGTTACAATGTAAAAAGGAAGCAACTGTTGCAGGGCTACGAAAGTGTCTCAGAGGAATAAATTTCAGTTGTCTTAAATGCCTGTAGAACAGTGGTTCTTAACCTTGTTGGAGGTACTGAACCCCACCAGTTTCATATGCGTGTTCACCGAACCCTTCTTTATTGGAAAAATAAAATATGATTTTTACAAATTCAAAACATAGGTATACAGTGAGGGAAAAAATAATACCAATTTTGAAAACAAAAACTTCTCCTATATTTCGAATAATAATAACATAATAATGAAATTTACTGCAAATCAGTGTGACTTCTGCTGTTGATTGATAGATCAAGAAACCAAGTACACGATCAGTCTTGATCAAAATCACTGAATAACTGATAGATGATTGAACGTGACCAAAGCGCTATATGAGTCGGAGGTGTGTTTTGATCTCCGCCGAACCCGCAAGACTGACTCACCGAACCCCTGGGGTTCGGTCGAACCCAGGTTAAGAACCACTGCTGTAGAAAATGTACCATGCCCCTTTAACTGTCTTCTTGCCTCTGTTTTTTCACCTATATTTAGAATACGTTATTAAAAGTTGGCTTTCAAGAACTAAGTACTTTACACAATTGACTTTATTGAAGGTTTTTTGCACAAAGTACATAAGAGTTACATCGGAGAATTACATTCACGTCCCCGTGGGCAAGGTGCCGAGAAGAGGTCTTCAAAGCCCAAGCCTTCCACGGTGCACTATGGTTCACTAGGACTAATCACAGTCCAAACATTGGGGCAAACGCTAGTTCCTGGCCTTTGCAGTGCTCTCCAGCAGGGTAAGAGAAGGTCAGCGATATAGCCTTCTCCTCTGTTCTCTGTGCAGTTCAGGAATGGCACATAGCACAGGCTGCCTTGCGGCATTCAAGAAATCCAATTGTTTCATTTACAGGCAAAGGGAGGCCAATGAAAAATCCAGGGACAATTTCGATATGAAATTAAGAAGGTGGGACGCTATAGCCCTAACTGTAGCAATTGGATTGCCGAGTTCTCATCTTTGCAGCGTCACTGATTATGGACCGCTGCACATCACCCTGTCTGCCGTGGGAGTTGCAAGACATTTTCGCTGATGTCTGCGCTCCCTACGGTACCCTGAGCCAATCTGGGTTAGTGGCTTTTTTTTTCCAGAGTGCTCCCAGCACCCAAGGCTACCCCAGCCATGCATGAGATAGAAGCAGTGCACCAGTCACTGCGAGCCCATTCCATTCCTATCCACGCCCAACACTAGCTCTGCATCTTTGCTATGACAAGAGTCCCTTCCTGCACCACAGTTCTCCATATAAATTCTGGCACAAAAGACCCTCGTGTCTTATTAGTGCTTATGGACCACTTTGGAGCACTGGAGCAAAGTCAAGTTGTAGGAAAACAAACAATCACAACCAAAACACCTCTCAACACAAATACAGAAGACTTTCCACAACAGGACAGTATAAGCATGCTTTAGGTTGTGACAAAGCTCATGGCAGGGCTGGGGCAGGCTGGCAAGGTCGTCAGTTCTCCGAGCGGAATACACAGCTCCGGATCAGTGGCAGCAGTTTGCCTTCCTGATGAAGTTTGCGCGTGTCCGTTCCACCACCAATGCACCTCCCGTTCACAAAGACTCTCGGGACCTGTTAAGCAGGCAGAAATTGCAGCTGTTATTTCTTTGCACTTTGGGTTGAAGCAGAATTTATGTCCTCAAATGTGAATTGCAGGCCTAAGCACATGAGGAGCTACAGCCATCAATCACAGATCCACATGCTGAGCTTTCTGCTCTAGTTCGACTCGTACTGAACTCTTAGAATACAGGGTAAATATCTGGCATTCTAAAGTATGTATAGAATTCCTATGAGCATTGAAGCATTTACCTCGCCGGCCTGGCTAAGAACTCTAGTGCCATTTAGTAAAACCCAGCGTTTGTTGTTGGTTTTTTAATGTATAAATGAACAAACATATATAAATGTATGAAGAACAGAACTATCAGTAAGAAAAACAACAGTGTAAAGTGTCTCATTACTTATAAAACAGCAAATTTAAAGCACATTGATGCTCCATAAGTTCACTAACTAAAATAAAATGCATTTTTATTTACTTTAAACTTCTATCCTTGTGACTTAGGGGGGGGGGGGGGGCTCTTCCTAGTTCAAGAAACTATCGTGGAATAAAAATGATAATTCAAAAAGTGTTCTGTGCAGGTCAATGACATTCAAATGTCAGGCCCCAAAGCAAAGGTTTTATGAAGAGCCAATGGAGTGGGGAAGGGAAGGTTTTATCTCTCTCTCTCAAGATCTACAAGGATGGATGAAGGAAGGGAGGGAAGAAACCATTCCAAAGAGGGAGCAACAGTGCTGCTAGGAAACTGCCAGTGACCCATGACCCCTTCTTAGTTCCTCTTTCTCCTACCCTCCCTGCCATGGTTTGTTGTTTTTGCTTTTTTTTTTCAACTGCCTGCTAACTTCCCTTCCCAGATCCTTTCTCCCTTCCCTCCCTGGACCTTACAGAAACATAGGATATGCCAGCACATGAAGACCACACACCATATCCAGGAGCTGATGCACAAAGCCACGGGGAGCCCACATGACTTTCTGAGCAATGCAGAGAGGGGTTGAGTGTGGGTACTAGCTCATCCTGAAGACATGGGCACACACCACAAGGAGCTGCGGAAAAGTTCTCAGCCCAACCAACAAAGTTGGGACAGTCTCCATCGAGGGCTCTACGCTTAGTCCAGTGATTTTCCACTTTTTTCATTCCGTATTTTTCCAATGGAATGAAAAAAGTGGAAAATCATTGGACTAAGTGTATAGCTCTCGAAGGAGACTGCCCCAACTTTGTTGGTTGGGCTGAGAACTTTTCGTATATTAAACTACATGATAAAGAGACCATTAAACATTCCGCTGCAATTTATGGAAATGAATAGTGGCTGTAGACACAGATACAATCTAAAAAATTTTAAATTTTGTGCTGGATAGAAGGGTTGGTGAGTGGCACCCTTCCCTCCCTGACCCTCGTTCCTTACCCCCAGTAGCTTTCTGCACTGGTGGTGCCCAGTGGCCCTCTACCATTGACTGTAGAATGAAATTCCCTGGTGTCTAGGGCACCCTCTGACCTCATCCCTTTACCACTACTTGAAATAAATCAGGTCCCGGATGTCTAGTAGCACTTTCCACCTGATATGACCCCCCATTCCTTTGCCTCCAACTCAAAATAAAGCATTCCCTGATGCCTAGTGGACTCCCCACCTAGCTGGCCCCTCCTCCAGGTCAGACCTTAAAAAAGGCAGGAGCAATGCCCATCTTGTTGGTGGAGATTACCACATAAAGAAAAAAGTCAATTATATGGCAGACTAATCCCACAAGGTACAGCCTAGGATGCACTGTATGGAGTCAGTTGCTGCCATTTTCCAAGATGGCGGTGCTGAAGGGAGAAGCAAATGGGCATTACTCTATACAACCTGGAGAGGGTCAGGAACTCCTGGAACAGAGGTGGAGGTTGCCACTAGACACCAGGGAATAATCTGTTTTGCTGGGGGTAGGGAAAGGTGGGGTTGCCACTAGCCACCAAGGATTTCTTTTAAGTGGTGGATAGGAGGCCATGCAAGAGTGTACCATGAACATCAGGAGTTGCCACCAGACAATAGAAATCTGCCTGGAAGCGGTGAGTCGGGGCTACAGCAGCTGGAAAGCCTGAGCTGATATCTGTCCCGTCTGGACTTTTGCTGTTGGGATTATTTAAAATATGCTGAGGCAACAGAGCTGCTTCAAGAAATTGGACTTCGGTCAGACTTATTTGATTTTTTTTTCCAGTTTAAGAATTATTTTAAATTATATTCCATTGCTTTACCCCTATTGGTTTTATTTCATTAACTGAATTCCCTTCTATTCCTTTTTAACATATTACTTTAATTCATTTCAATATCATTTACATGGATGGTGCTCCTATCTATGAAATATTCTTCATGCTTCTCTCCTCTCCACTCCTTCCTGCCCTTCATAGTCTTCCCTACCCTCTTTTAACCCCTTCCTCTGTAATGTCGCCTAGAGCTTGTATAGGTATATGCAAAGCACAAATGGAAGAAATTAAATAAATAAATAAAAAAAATAAACTGGGGGTTCAAATTCAGGGAGGAAGGGAAGGAGGCTTTTTTTTTTTTTAATGTCACCCTTCCTGTCAGTGCATGAGCCAATCGCTACTCATACAATGATAGGTAGGGTGACATTTCACAATGAGTTACACAGTACTGCCGCAATTATAACACAGCAGTAATTTGCATGCTGGCTGATTACTGCATCCAGCAGTTTGTTGAGGGGAACCTTGCATTAGAAGCTGAGGGGTCAGCAGCTTAACCCTCTAATTGGCAGATGGTGAAAATGGCTGCTTTATGTAACTTGATGTTGAATGCAAGCAACAGTGCCAAGGAACTGGCATTTGGAGATGCAGATCTCCCATAAGAGCCATAGAAACTCATGTTGTTTCTGAGCAACAATGCCAAACAAAGGGTTAAGACATGCCTTTCTGCATCAACTCCCCAGCTGCCCATTCTTATCTTTCACTTCCTCAAAGAAGCTCAGTGCTTGCCCCATGCCTTCCTGAACTCCAAAGTTGTTTTCATGTCCTTCAGAAGAATTCTCTTCCAGGCACTCTCACCCTTTCTTTGAAAAAATATTTCCTTAGATTTCTCCCAAGTCTATTTACTTTTACCCTCACCCTATGATCCCTCATTTCAGAGCTTAAGCTCCAATGAAAGAGGCCCATCTCTTGTGCAGTTATACTTCGGAGGTATTTAAAGCTGCTGGTATTATGTAACATTTAATGAGTCAAAATGTTGTGTGATTGTGGCCCCGAGGTTCAAACCCAGCATGCACCCAAAAAGAGGGAGAAAAAGCCTCAGACTAATGTAGCAGTAGAGAACCGAAAGGTACAAATCAAAACTGCTTTTGATACTTTCACTCCCTCAAAGTCATCCGGAGGCACGTTCAAGGACTTAGCTGACCAAAAGACGACTTGAGCTCCAATGCTGTCACGTCTTGTCCAATCTTGCGCTGGAGCTCAAGTCGTCTTTTTGTCAGCTAAGTCCTTGAACGTGCCTCCGGAAGACTTTGTCCTTTTCGAAACCTGAGCTGTTCTGTGAGGGAGTGAAAGTATCAAAAGCAGTTTTGATTTGTACCTTTCGGTTCTCTACTGCTACGTTAGTCTGAGGCTTTTTCTCCCTCTTTTTGGGTGCATGCTGGGTTTGAACCTCGGGGCCACAATCACACAACATTTTGACTCATTAAATGTTACATAATACCAGCAGATAAGGCTCAGCTGAACTATACAGACAACTTCTAGCTTAGTACATCACAGCTGTCAGTGGTTCACGCTGCTCCAAGTCCCTTTCCATGTTTAAAATTAGATTATGACATGGACAATGGTAGGGGAGGGACATTAAGGTGGGCAGACTAGATGGGCCGTGGGCCCTTATCTGCCGTCTATTTCTATGTTTCTATGTTCAATGTGCTCAATCCCTGCTGCTCAGCCATTTTTACACTGGAGTTTAGTTTCTGAACACACAGTGGCCAGGAAGACTGTGCCATCTGACAGCAGCACTGCAGGAATAAATGCGATCACAGAGCCAGGTCTAGCATCCAGGTGACAGTTTTGCCCTCTACCTTCTTTCACTAAAGTTCCTAGTTTTTTGCTATTACAAGGTTCGCATGGCTTCAGTCTCAAGCATCAGGCAGAAAGACTACCAGTCTGCTTTCTTGCACAGTTTGGAAATGGCACTGTTTTTGTCCACAGACTGTACTGCCTGTGGCTCCTGGAAGGAAAAATAGTTCAAAGAAAGAACTGTGCAAGCAGTAACTCCTGCCAAATGTGCTGCAGGACTCCTGCCCACAAGATCTCTATTTAAGGAACAGGCCAGGTTCCTCAGTGCTTTTTGCAAGATTTTATCCACCGTGTTGGAGAGGCTGAAATGAAATACTTGGATGAAAGAAAGGCTATTTCCAAACTGTGCAGCCAACTGCCTAGTGGGCTTTGTGTCCCCTTTTTTTGCTATTCTTATCCCCAATCTCTACAGGTGGCACAGAGCTGGGACAGCCGCTCTATACTTACCGTGCCAGCTCCTGTCATGTGATGCAGGACAGCCTGCAGCTGCCTCCCATTCGCCTGGAGGTCCAACTCGACTGCAGTATAGTTCACATTTATGTCGTTAAACACATTCTTTGCCATAACGCAGAAGGGACAGGATGTCTTGGAGAAAATCACCACGCAGTTGTCAGAAATCGTTTCCTGTGTGTGCAGAACATAAGTTCACACTTCACAGTCAAGTTTATACTTGATATTCCACATTTATTTTAAAAAAATATATATATACCGCTTACAATTCTAAGCAGTTTGTGGTCAATACATCTTATCAGAGTTGTTCAAATTCAAATGAAACCCCTCTGCACTGTTCTATAGGAGCTGATCCCTGTGGGGTGTCCCAGAGTGGGAATCAGAAGAAAACCTGGTGAGGGAGGGGAGAGGAATGGAATGAATCAGCTACTTGGATTACACAATGAGGAACACATGGAAGGATAATTAACTGGTGTTTACACAGTTCCAGCTCTGTGCTAACAACCCATTACACCGACGGAGATAGCACCTTCTCCCCCACTCTTTCAGCATCATTACCACCATATCTTTTAAAAAAATGCAACACTTATAATCAGTTTAACACTTCATGCATCAAAAAGAATCACAGTAAGCGCCCTTTTTAATTCCTATGGATGAAATAGCTACTCTCACCACTGTCAGCTGGAATACCAGTAAGCCTTGGCAGAACACAATGACATAGCAGAGACAGACAAACTGACCGCATCCATTCTGTTAGCCCTGAAATGTGACCACATGTGAACTGAAGCTTGCTCTAAAGTCCATGTTAAAATCCTATGGGCCAGTAGTGCTGGTAAAATTTCCGATTTATAAAAGACGAGTGATGTTCTAAAAAGTTCCCATGCAAATGAGGTTCGTGGAAATCGCAGATCAGTTATTGGAGTAAGCGAGAAGTGCTGCATAGGGGGATGGGAGGGAGAGATGGAAAACTACTGCACAGGGGAATGGGAGGGAGGAATGGAATTCCCTTTTCCTGTGCAGAATCTCCCTACGCTAACCATCAGTATCAAATCTCGCCGTGTCACAGTATCAACAGCAATTCCCACAAGTTGCCTGCTGCTGACCCAGAAGTCTCTCAGCAGCAGAGGGGAAGACTTCTGGGTTAGCAGTAGGCAGCATGTGAGAGTCACTACTGATACCTTGACCCAAAGAAGCAAACCTTGGCGTACAGGGGGAAGGAAAGCTGGTGGCACAGAGGGAGGAGAGAGAGACATGCATGGTGATGGGAGAGGATGAAATTGCACATAATGGAGGGGAGGAAGGGAGTGATGGTGCATGGACAGGGATAGAGAGATTTGACTTAGGGCACAAGGAAGGGAGAGAGAGAGGTGTTGGACATGGGGGGTAGATGAGAGGGGGGAGAGAGAGATACACGGGAAGGGGAGATGGAGGGAGATGTTGGATCCAGGAGCAGAATGGAGTGTTGGAGAGATGCCTGGAAATGAGAGTGAGGGAAGATAGCAGAAGTGCTGGACTACGGGGGAGAGTGCAGCAGGGAAGAGATCCTGAAAATCTGGGGTGGATGGAACACCAAATATAACAGTTATCATGGGGGGTACATAAACCTTCTTCAGAAAGCAGGCAAAAATGGGGAGTGATTACAATATGTTATCATTTAAAAGGACTTTGGATTTGTGGATTAAAAAGTCTTAAATAAATTTTATCTGAACAAAAGAGGATTAAACCAAGTATGATGAGAAAGCCAAGCCAAGACATGGCTTACCTTGTGAGAAGGAAGGTGGAACAACAGAGACCTGGTAATCAAGAACGAATACCGATTGTATCCCAGACTGAAGTGATGCCATTCATGTACTAACCCATCGCCTGCCCATCTTCTAATGCTGCTCATGTCCAGCTCAGTGTAACTGGCAGCGAGGCTGAGGTGAATTTTTATCTTGTATGTATTTCTGATGATTTGTATTGTATTTTTTCTCTGATTTGTCCAGTACCTCTCATTGTAAACCACCTCAAACTTATGGCTTTGGTGGTATACAAGAATAAATTATTATTATTATTATTATTATTAATTGGCTCAGTCAACCGGCTCCTGATCTCCAAAAGTAGACATGGCATGTGCTTTGTGACAGCTCTCAAAAGCTTCCACTAACTAGGAGGCAAACATGTGCAGAACTATTCAACTTATACCCCACTTCTATCCCTTTCAACACAAAATACTTCCTTTTATATTGCACCCTGGTTGAACTAGTTATTTATTTTTATTTTTTTAATTGATGAATCGCTTAAATCTACATTCACAATTTCATCCATCATTTCAAACACAAACATTGTAAAATACAGCAAACAAACAAGTCAGTCTCCCCCACATAAATTTCCTTAATACAGAATTTTTAGTTCAAATCCTTCACTTACCTCAATAAGCTTCACCGCTGCAGGGTCTAACTGTTCTGAAGGGCTGGATGAGCTGCCTCCCATTCTGGACAAACAGAAAATAGATGCAACTGTTTAGGGGGTACAGTGTAGCTAGCAGATACAGGTGGGCTCTTGACAGAAATAAAAAGGGGGTGCGAAAGAGAAAAAAGTGCTAAATCTTGCAAATCTAGCTGGTGCAATGAAAATGGAGTGGCATGTTAAAAACAACACCAACACATATTTTGCAGGTAGGAGGAATCAATTTAAAATATAGGCTAAATTATCTCCCCCCCCCCCCTTTCAACAGCTCCAGTTTCAAACAATATCAACCATACAGAGAAAACGAAATTGGCTGCGTTCAACTGCGGGCTCCCTCTTGTGGTGAGAGGCCATACCTACAGCTGAGAAAACAGCTCAGGCCAGGACATCCCCAAATTTGTATCCAATATGATCCCATTTTAATGTTTAACGATTTACATGACTCCACCAAACAGCAAACCTTCACTACCCTCCCTTACATCCACTTCTGCAAAGCATGAAGGCAGCAGCAGCAGCAGGAGCCTTCCTGTTTGTGGCCTTAGCTCTCTGCATGGGTTTACAGCCTAACACAGGGATTAGTTTGAAACACAACCAAGCTAATTTTTCAAGATATCCACACTGAATTTGCATCCAATGGAGGCAGTGCATGCATATTCACTGTGGGTGTCCTGAAAACCTGACTGGCTTGGTCTGTCCCCAGGACCCTGTTTCTGTGACCCCCATCCACTGATCCCACTTCACCTGAAGGCAGATTAAATATCTTCTTTCTCTCCTCAGTGCCTCCTACTTGCAGTCTGAGCATAAAACCATTTAAAATCTGCTGGGATTTCTTCCTTGCACCCTGCTTTCTGGTCCTGGACTTTTGGCTGTATGGCACAGTTGAAATTATATTTTTTTTTGTACAGGACTCATGTTTTTCAGGTTTTTATTGGTCCACCCAGTCTGCCTAATAGGTTTTTCTTGATATTTCTGGCCCATCTGGTCCTTTTAAACTCGAATAAATCCAAAACCACGAAGCCAGTCTCACAAATAACTGCAAAACCAGAGTCATGATCAGCAGCACCAATGTTCTCCCTTCTGTCCTTCATCTCATACCATTCATAGAGGAGCACCTCATTCTCTCCCCAATAGCAGAACCCCTGGAGACCCGAAGCCTCCCCCCCCCCCCCCGAAGCCTCTCCCCAGCCCCGTTTCTTTCCCTCCCGGCCTCGCGTTACCTCCACGTCCGGAACCCGCCGACTCTTCTCCGAGCCCCGGATCGGCAGCTGAGCGCTGGCGCCGCCCTCGGGGGCAGGGACGTGAAGAGCTTCACACGCCTCCAGAGGAGGTTCTTAGGAGCGCTGGATCCGATCTGCTGGAACCTGCCCTGGTCCTAAAGCACCCACTATAGCCCTCCTTGTCACCCTGGCCAGGTCACTTGGCATGCCATTGCCCCAGGTACAAAATAGAGAATGACAGGGGGACACTGCCCCACTCCTGCAAGCTCTGTCTTCATCTGCACAAGCCTCAAACACTTTAAAATCATAAGGCTGAGCTTAAGCCAGGGGGTCTCAAAGGCCCTCCTTGAGGGCCGCAATCCAGTCGGGTTTTCAGGATTTCCATTTAAAGCAGTGCATGCACATAGATCTCATGCAGATTCATTGGGGGAATCCTGAAAACCCGACTGGATTGCGGCCCTCAAGGAGGGACTTTGAGACCCCTGGCTTAAACACGTATGATTTTAAAGTGTTTGAGGCTTGTGCAGATGAGGACGGAGTTTGCAGGAATGGGGCGGGGACAGGAAAAGAATTCACTGTGAAAATAAAGAAAGTAACACAGCGATTCACGACTAAAAAAAAACACAAACCGCGGTGAGAGAAGGCACGAAGCGACGAAGTTCAACACAGAGTGTCAAATACACTCTTCTCGGCTCCGCAGAAAACTGAGGACTGGGCGGGAAGGCACTCGCACATGTGCGGTGCGGCTGACTCGAAACTTCTACGTTTCTACAAGCAAGTCTGCTTGCGAGGCTGTCCGCGTCCAGGCTCCGTGGATGACGTCACCCATATGTTGAGAATAGACTGCCTGCTTGTCCTGGGATAACAGTTATTGCAGAAACTTGTATTGATGGCAAATGTGGCATTATCCAATTCATAAAAGTATTGAATATAAAAGATGGTTCATACGTGGTTGCTGGTGCTTGGAAATTAGTTAAAAATCAAACCCTAAAAATAATGTGTGCAACATTATTCTAAACAAATCAGAAAGACATGGAGAAGATGACGATACTTAGAAACATTGCAAAACATCACAAGTTTCGGGCGGCTCTGATTGTGATGTAGAGAATTTCAGGAAATGGATATGCAGTGACGCTAATGATCCAGGATATCAGATCTTAACAGATGATGAAATTGTGGGATCAGGAAGAAGAGGACTCAGAAAGTGATGATGATCAGCGGGTTCCTGCTGATGTGGGACCAACACATGCAGAAGCCTTTGAATGTTTTAAATACAGCAATGACTTGGCTAGAAAAGCAGGAAGAGATCAGTGTGACTCAGCTCCTTTGTCTCAAAAACCTACAGGATATTGCAGCAAAGAAATAAAAATCAGCACTGAAGCAATTAATATTTACATAGAAATAGAGTAGTATAATACTGCATTGTAGTTTGGTGTTTTCCCCTTTGTTGAAAATAAAAAATAATGCTCATAATTTAACAATCAGACTATATTCTCTGTTCAGTCAGTAGTATACGTACTACAAATACAGCACTGTACTGTAGTTTGGTACTTTTTCCCTTGTTTAAAATATTGTTGACAATAAAAAAATAATGTTCAACGCTCAGAACGTGTGCTCTGTTCAAAAAGGTACATCCAATCATCCGGATTTCCCTTTATCCTGACTACCCTCTGCCGAGGTTAGTCCAGCACATGCCGCTGTATTACTGCAAACTTTTTGATGCCGCAGCACATTAAACTCGGTGTCACGGCTGGAAGGCACCCGAGGGTGCGTGGATATTGAAGCGATGATGCCACGTGCGTGCATGATGTCATCATATTGACTGCCACGTATACGCTGCGGCCCTGAGCTTCTTTCTACGCCGGTAGGGTTACTGACAGAGGAGAGGTGTGGGGAGAGCAGGAGAGACGTCAGCGAGGAGCCAGCTGACAGCCTCTTGCCGCGAGAGGCACATCCTATAAGCCTCTCCTCCTCACCTGGAAACTGCCACAGCACAATTTACAATACACTGGCATAACGGATCATGCCAAGTAAGCCTTGGTCTGTATGTCAGTTTCAGGGACCTGTATTTGTTATGTGTGTTGCCTAGCTATTATTTAACCATAAAATGTCCATATCAAAATCTCTGCCGCCAGGTATTATTTTGAGGCCCTCGGTATGTTTATCGTAATCACAAAAGTAAAATAAAAGTTTCTTGATCATACGTGTCTTTAGCTATAATTTTTATTTATTTAATTTTCTATACCATTCTCCCAGAGGAGCTCAGAGCAATGGGGGGATTAAGTGACTTGCCCAAGGTCACAAGGAGAAGCGGGGGTTTGAACCCACAACCCCAGGGTGCTGAGGCTGTAGCTTTAACCACTGCACCATAAACAGTTTTACCTCATGTAAAATTGTAATTTCTTTAATAAAACATTAACTTTTTTTTTTCTTCTTCTTCTTCTTTCTGAGGCCCTCCAAGTACCTACAAATCCAAAATGTGGCTCTGCAAAGGGTTTGAGTTGGAGACCACTGGCCTGAAGAAATGGGGAAACATTGCTCTAAGCCCCTGCACGGTTAAGGAGTTTGCACTGGAGTCTGGCGAGAAGTCTGTCACTTTGCTTGTAGAGCCGCTGACAGACCTCATGTGTTATGACCGCACGGAGGGCCCCCAATTGCTATTCGCCGTTCGTCAGAACAGCAGGATGTTATGGAACTTCTTGAACCTTGAACTTTTGCTTAGGCCGTCCTCCCAAAGGAGCCCAGAACGGGTTACAAAGGTACATTCAGAGGTCCATCTTGCTCAGCGGTCCGCTCCCGCGGCGGCCCATCAGGCCTTGTGCCTGAACAGTGGTCCCTGATTAATTTTGTAACTTACCTCTAATCCCATCCCTATAATCTACCTTTACTCTTATCTGTACCCCTCAATCCCTTTGTCTTCCCAGTACCTATCCAAAGCTTCTTTGAACCCCTGTAGCGTGCTCCTGGTTATCACATCCTCTGGTAGCGCGTTCCATGTATCCACCACCCTCTGTGTGAAAAAGAACTTCCTGGCGTTTGTTCTAAACCTCTCCCCTTTCAATTTCTCTGAGTGCCCCCTTGTACTTATTGATCCCCTTAATTTGAAAAATCTGTCCCTGTCTATTTTTTCTATGCCCTTCATGATCTTGAAGGTTTCTATCATGTCTCATCTAAGTCTCCGCTTTTCCAGGGAGAAAAGCCCTAGCTTTTTCAGCCTTAGAAGAATTTGCGGCATTCGTAGACGATATTACATGGCATAGTATAGATTTAGGAACACACTATTCCCTTCCAAAAAATAGGCTGATGTTAGACCCAAAAGCCCATATGCCATCAGGGATAGGGAGCTCCGGTCCTCGAGAGCCATATTCCACTCGGGTTTTCAAGATTTCCCCCAATACATATGCATTGAAAGCAGTGCATGCAAATACATCTCATGCATATTCATTGGGGAAATCCTGAAAACACGACTGGAATATGGCTCTCGAGGACCGGAGTTCCCTACCCCTGCCCTAGATTCAAATGAAATTGAAATAATGACTTAGGACAGGGATCTCAAAGTCCCTCCTTGAGGGCTGCAATCCAGTCGGGTTTTCAGGATTTCCCCCAATACATATGCATTGAAAGCAGTGCATGCAAATACATCTCATGCATATTCATTGGGGAAATCCTGAAAACACGACTGGAATATGGCTCTCGAGGACCGGAGTTCCCTACCCCTGCCCTAGATTCAAATGAAATTGAAATAATGACTTAGGACAGGGATCTCAAAGTCCCTCCTTGAGGGCTGCAATCCAGTCGGGTTTTCAGGATTTCCCCCAATACATATGCATTGAAAGCAGTGCATGCAAATACATCTCATGCATATTCATTGGGGAAATCCTGAAAACACGACTGGAATATGGCTCTCGAGGACCGGAGTTCCCTACCCCTGATGGCGAATGGGCTTTTGGGTCTAGCATCAGCCTATTTTTTGTATAGATTTAGGACGGCATTTGCTGGATTAACAGTGTCGGGAGCGAGCAGCTGGAGTTCGTTCTTTTGTAGCCATGGAAACCCCTAACCTACCACGAGAACGAGGCTAAATTCCCTTTCTTTTTCCGGCTCCGGCTGAACCCGGTTGCTCTGCTGCCCCCTGGCGCTCGGAGGTCGCCCACGGCCCGTTTTTTTTTTTTTCCCTCTCAGGCGTTTGACGCGGGCAGCCCCGTGCGCGCGCGTTATAGCGCGTGGAGGGGGCGGGGGCCTCCAGGTCCTCGCTGGCCCGGATGTTCGGGCAAGATGGCGGACGTGCTGAGCGTTCTGCGTCAGTACAACATCCAGAAGAAGGAGATCGTGGTGAAGGGGGACGAGGTGATCTTCGGCGAGTTCTCCTGGCCCAAGAACGTCAAGACCAACTACGTGATTTGGGGGTGAGAGACCGGCCCTCCCCCTTCCCCTAAGAGCTGACTCTTGGAACCCGCGTAGAACTTCTGCCAAGGCGCTTAATCTGCAGAACGTCTTCACTTTGGGGTTCAAAGTTGCTTTTTTACAAAAAATAATTGAACCTGTGCTGTTCAGTTCACCCTCTCGTGCTGTCCCCCCCCCCCACCCCCCAAGGTGTTTTGCAGTTCTAGGAAGCTGGACAGGATATTTGTGGTCTAGTGCAGTGGTTCCCAACCCTGTCCTGGAGGAACACCAGGCCAATTGGGTTTTCAGGCTAGCCCTAATGAATATGCATGAAGCAAATTTGCATGCCTATCACTTCCATCCTATGCAAATCTCTCTCATGCATATTCATTAGGGCTAGCCTGAAAACCCAGTTGGCCTGGTGTTCCTCCAGGACAGGGTTGGGAATCACTGGTCTAGTGCAGTGGTGTCAAACTCAAAGCCTTTGCAGGGCCACATTTTGGATTTGTCGGTACTTGGAGGGCCTCAGAAAAAAAAAAATAGTGAAGGTCTTATGAAAGAAATGACAATTTTGCATGAGGTCAAACTTTCCTTTTGGCTAAGTCTTAATAATAACAATACTGTAATTTATAGCTAGAGAGACAGATGATCGAGAACTGTTTTATGCTACTTTTTGTGATTATGATAAACATTTACAAAATTGGCTAAAGCACAAGACAGGCGGAAGATCTCCGTTTCGCGCATACTAATTTTAGAAGAGCTTCATCAGGAAAAGTACCAGCAATAACACTATAAATGAAACAAAGCAATGCTTAAATTCCAATGTTTACAATAAATACTTATACTCGATACTTGCATTAATGAACGCTCTATGGCGGTACTTTGTATGAGCAAAATGGAGATTTTCCGTCTGTCTTGTGCTTTGGCCAATTTTGTAAGTATTTAGTGTGTTTCACAAGTTTATCTAAACATACCAAGGGCCTCAAAATAGTACCTGGTGGGCCACGAGTTTGAGACCACTGGTCCTAGTACAAGCTCTGTGCTATAACAAACGCTTTTGAACTCTGAAATTCGAGTATTCCTTGTTTGCATTTTGCTTTTCAAGGGATTTCATTTAGGTACAATAGGCATTTTCCCTGTTGGAGGATTTGTAGTCTGTACCTGAGGCAAAGGCAGGTTAAGTAACCAGGGTTCCCATGCTCTGAAGTTGCTGTTAAAAATCCTGTGAGCCATTGTAGTGGCAATAAATGTTCTGATCTCTAAAACAAGCTTTTCTCCAAATACCTGACTAGCTGACCCATTCAAATATACGATTGTGTTTAATGTTTATAATCTTTTGTAAACCGCATACAACTTTTTGGTAACTCGGTCTATAAATATAATGTTGTGTGTTATGTTCTGTTCTCCAAAAACTGTATGCAAATGAGGTCCACGGAATAGCATCAGATCAGTTGTTGGAGAAAGCGACTGACTTGTGCACAATAGTTCATGGAAAGAGATATAAAGGTGTGTCTGTGTCAGGAAAAGTTACTTTGTAGGCACGCAAATCATAGGTCTGCCTTATTGTAGTGCATCAGAGGTGCACATTATAAGTATCATGGGAAGGGCAGGGGATGGCAAACTACCAAAAAACCATGCACATGGTTTGGTGGTGGGTTTTAATTTTTTTTAACTTACATCATGCAATCTGCAGCCCCAGTTTTAACAAGCACACCTGAGATGCACTTTAACACATGTGTATAGCAAGATATATATATATATACATACACACATATACACTTTTATTGGTGCCCCCCCAACCATATAACAGTATGATGCATGCATCCTGTACTTTTTTTCTTTTTTAAATTTTCACCTCTCACGCAATCAGCAGCCCCAGACTTGCTGGTATATGCTTTTAACACATGCTGTTCAAAGCTACCAGCATCTCCAAATCTGCCACCAATTTTGGAGTGTTAAAAGTCAGCGTTTCATTTTGTGCATCACCGACAATGTCTGGGCATTGCCCAAAGGACTCATTTTAATATTAATGAGCTGCTTGTACTTTATTTCTACACTATTCTCGGAGGCTGCTATGGGGCACAGTAAAGACCGTGCAGAGCCATTTTGTACATCGGAAGCTAAAATGCTTGTACACTAAACCAGTTAGAACTGTTTTAGCAACGAATGTTAAAGGCATGATAAGTTTAGAGCATTAAGGCCTAGGAGAACTAATGAGATTTGCACGTTGGCCTGTCCTGTTGCTCTCATTACTAGACGGTCATTCCACATTAGTTAGAATTATTTTGACATTTTGTCCTTTGAATAATGCAATGTATGTTTGAAAAGTTATTAAACTTTTTGACATTGTCTGTGGGCTGGTGGGATTTGTTGGCTGCTGCTGATGTGCATTTAGAAAATTTCTCCTTTTTAAGTTTTTGGACCATCTTGTGTGCAGATTTAAGTAGGATATTTATCATCACTAAAAGGATTGCATGATACATTTTTATTGAAAAGCTGGTTTCCCGGTGGAGGAGACCAAAACTGTTAGAATTCAAGGAAGTATGGAGAAGATCAGAAAATCCCTAGTCACAAAGTGAAATGGTGTGGTGGCCATGTTAGTCCACTTTTCGAGGTAAAATATAGAAATAAAACAAAAACATAAGGGAATAAGGTTATACCTTTTTTGATTGGACTAACCTAATGCATTTTATGATAAGCTTTTGAAGGTAACCCTTCCTTGTGGAATCAGAGTACCATAAAATTACAATCCTATTAAGCAACTCCCAACATTTACTCCCCCATTTTACTAGCGGTTATTAGCACAGGGAACCATGCTGAATGCTCCCAACGTTTGTAATGTCCAACTTTCCCTGCCTAAATTTGGATGGGCTGCGGAGGGCTTCAATGGCTGGGAGGGTGTAGATGGGCTGGAGTAAGTCTTAACAGAGATTTCGGCAGTTGGAACCCAAGCACAGTACCGGGTGGAGTTTTGGATTCTTGCCCAGAAATAGCTAAGAAGAAAAAATTTAAATTGAATCAGGTTGGGCAGGCTGGATGGATCATTTGGGTCTTTATCTGCCGTCATCTACTATGTTACTATGTTACCGTTAAAAAATATACTATTTAATTTACTTATTGCTTATCTGCCATTTTGCTTGTTCTGTGTATGAAGTTGACAATGCAGCATTTACCTAGTTTTTCATTTAACTTTAGTCTATTATTACTTTTATAGAATGTGTTAGTTTGTATGTGATCTTTCCCGTTCTAATTTATTTCAAAACTTTACATTGTAAACTATTTTGACCTTTTGTTACTTAAAGCACTATATCAAATTCTTGGATAAACATAAACAAACTTTTTTCCCAAGGGTAAAAATGCCCTTGGGTATTAGTGGTAAGTATACAGTTGATTTTCTTAATGTTCACTGTAATTGTCTGTTCTTTGTGTGTGTGTTGGGTTTCTGCCTTAGTTTGAATGATGCCTTTTGGGCTAAGGTGCCATATGAGTCTTCATTTGCAATTACCAGGGTGACTTACCCTTTTTATAACCTTTGCTAGACTAGTTAGGTCTGTGAAAGTCTTTGGCCACTACAATTTACCCCGTTGGTCAGCAAATAACATTATCTAGTGGCTGAAAACATGCCTAGTTACCAGGCAGCCAGACAGCTTGGGAAGTAGATGCAGGGCCTAGAATAATTATTATGTGCCCGTACTTTCTCTGTCCCTAGTGGGATCATAATAGTAAGTTTCCTGCAGTGGTGTATGGCACTGCCATTGAGATGCCAGTCTAACACTTTATGGTATTTGAAAGCAGATGTGAGTATTGCTAGACTGTCTGTCTGATATTGTTAAAAATTACATTGCAGATTTTGTGTAATTATGTATGGTTGATCCCTAAGGAGTGAGATTTGAGGCTGAAAACTTGATATTGGAGGTGTGTGAGCATATATTAAATAGATGTATGAGGTTTATTAAGTAGAATATATATTATATATTAAGCAGATACGTGAGATGTACTAGTATGAGCTTTCTTCTGATGATTAACTTACTGTGCTGATTTTAGACTGCCCAGAACTGGAGATTTTATTTATTTAGTAGTCTTATATATTGTCCTTCCCAGCAGATTACGGGGTGGTTTTATAAAGTAACATAGGATACATAAAATTACAATATGCACGAAACAGTACAAAACAGTAAGCTACAAAGACACACAAATGCATGAAACAGTATGATACAAAGACACAGAATACAAAATAACCAGCTGATATGCTATATACAAAACAGATACAACATAAAAGCCAGAAATAATCCTAACATAGCTGTATAAAAGCTTTATCTTCAACTAGTCCAAATGTGTCACTAGAACTTTCATAAATATTGAATATTCCAATTGGAACATGATGCACAAAACAGTGATGGGTGTCTGGTTTCAAGGTTCAGACAAAACTTCTGTAATAGTGTTTTTAGGGGTGCATTCCTTTTCTGCAGGCTTTGACAGGAAAAAAAAGCCACAATGATTCATGTTAGGAAAAATCTTTGCAAAACATGCTGAATATATATATATATATATAATTTTTTTTTTTTTTTTTTTTAAGTTTTAAGGGCCTTGGCTTAGCAGTGTTTCTGGTGGTAGAAGATGTACCTTGCATTGTGGAAGGTACCTGGTTCAATACACTTCCCCCCTCCCGATTTGCGGTTTTAGGACTCGCGATTTCAGTTATTTGCGATTTCCTAAAACTGGAATCATACCCGCCTCCCGGACCTCCCTGGACCTTACCTGGTGTTCTAACAGTCTTTCGGGGCAGGAGTAATCTTCCTACACTCCTGCCCCATGCAGATCACTCATCCAAAATGGCTGACGTGAGTTTCCGTCATAGTCTCGAGAGACTATGTGAACTCACAGCAGCCATTTTGGATGAGTGATCTGCACGGGGCAGGAGCGTAGGAAGATCGCTCCTACCCCGAAAGACCGCTAGACCACCAGGTAAGGTCCGGGAAGGCGGGGGTGGGTCAGTCGGCCTAAAAGTTATTTGCAAATTTTCAATATTCGCGGGCCGGCTCTGTCCCTAATCCCCGTGAAAATTGAGGGAAGAGTGTATGTCTTTTGCTCCCTTGGTCAGCTGGAACAGGAGAAGCTGCCCTGTGGACTGTGGACTGTGGTGGGGGATGGAGTTTGAGGAAAACACAGCTAATATTTCAGGCTGACATTTTGTGGCCAGATACAGGGTTTCTGAAAAAGCTGTTGTGCATGGTGCACGTTACAATAATCAGACCAGGTATGAGTAGATGGATGTAAGTTAAGGAAAAATTACTAAATCACAAGTGATCTGTTGCCAGATTCCAGACTTAGTTTGAGTTGTGCTTAAGTACAAGGGAGCAAGAGGAAGCAGCCAGGGCAAATAAGACCTTGGTCTTAAGTCCTGCTGCACTTATTGATGAGGATTTTATTTGCCTGCTTTTTGGTAGCATTTTCTTGAAGTAGAAGAAAATGAAATCCTTGGGTAAAGCACACGAAGTGTCTTTGAAATACCTGAAACTTTAGTTCGCTCTTAACTCTTTAAGTTTCTGTATGCTTTGTGACATGGAATGGAATTGCTGGGTCCCAGTATATCAGAGGAGATATACTATTCAAAGCTATTTCTGGAGGTCAAACAGTTTGCTTAAGAAATTGCACAGTTTTGCCACAATATAGGGGGCATCTGGCTCTTTAACATGAGAACAACCTGCGTTGTTTAGGGGTGTTCTGTGAGTGTATTTAGGGGAGGGGTGATAACGTTAACATGTATCTTCAGCTGGAACTACTTTTGGAGTAAGGATGCAAATTGTTGAACCCTTCCTAGAGAAATAAAACCACCTGTTTTAGTGCAATTTCCATGGGTAAAATTACTGTTGGGGTTTGCAACAGTGTAGGCAGTTTGTCCCTTGCAATCAGATTTCGTAAGCGTTCTAATATACCTTGTCTCTGATTTGGAGCATGGATTTCTACAGAAAATATCTCCAATTGCAAACTCTTCATGCTGGAAATGGTCTGGGCCACTAAGGGGTCCTTTTACTAAGAAGCGCTAGTGCGTCTTAGCGCAAGCTAAAAATTAGCACACGCTAAATGCTTTCGCCTTAGTAAAAGGACCCCTAAGTTGGTATTCTGTGTAATTGTTATTGTGAAGCCTGATATTTGGAGCTTCTGGAGTTGCTTAATTCTGCAATCTTGACCTGGATGTGATAAGAGCACATTTCTTCTGCTCTTTCTCCACAGGATAGTGTGCACTTCCACTTCCTTATGGATTTTCAAAATTCTGCTCCCATTCTTTCTCAGTTTCATTATCATCACAGCATCAAGTATGAACTTTGTTCATCGTAACCTTTATTTATTTTTTTTTTGTCATCTTTCAGGACTGGGAAGGAGGGCCAGCCTCGGGAATACTACACTTTAGATTCCATCTTGTTCCTGCTGAATAATGTTCATCTTTCTCATCCTGTCTATGTCCGACGTGCTGCTGTAAGTACCTTACTTTGCTCTGAATGAATGCGGAGAGGTGTGTTTTGTATAGCTCCTTTGTTATCACAAGCACAAAGGTTTGCTTATGGCAGGTGTTCAGCCTTGCAGGCATAAGTTTTTGTGTTTGTTAAAACCCTCAACAGAGAGGATTAGGTCAGGATTTCTGACTTGATGATATGTCCTATCCTTTCTTCCATTTTGTGGCTTTTTACCAGATGGTCTTAGCACAAATGGAGTGTACAAGACCTTTAATTTTATAAATAGAAATGTGCCTTAGTTTTATGCAGGAGGAGGACACAGTTGTAATCTTTGCCATAAGATGTGCATTGAGAGACAAACTGAGACTGACTGGAATGTTGCTCCTTATAGTACAGTAGCATTAATGTGTTTAATTTATTTCACTTTTATTTAATACATTGGGGGATACTAGTCTACTTACTAAATTAAGGGCTTCCTGGGTAGGGCACACTTTCTCATGGAATTTCTAGCTGTAGTAGTTTCTGTAGGGGGAGAAGATGTACTAACTTTGCATGAGGAATTGACTTGCTTATGGTCTCTTGGCTAGTTCCTTCTCTCCAAGCTGGAAGCTGGGGTTTGGGGAGAAGAACTGCAAGCAAGAAACTTTTTGTCTTTGAATCCCTGGTACTACAACAATGTCTTCTTTCTCTGTTGCCACCGTTATTAGCTGCTTCTCATCCACTGATGTTTCTGCCACCACCAACTTCTTTTCCAGCATAGTGCAAAAATACTGCCACTGGCTGCCTTCCTTGATAGGGCCTGTAACAAGCCCTTTTCCCACTTCTCTGACCAATTTTGTTGCCATTGACCCTTCCTTCTGCTCTCAGTTATAGTCCTGCAGTTAATGACCATATCTGTCGTCGGATAAGGATGTCTACCAATGCTGCTGCTATCCCTCATCTTTGACTTTTTAATATTGCTGATAAAAGTCAGGGGTTCTCAACCCGGTACTCGGGACACACCTAGCCATTCAGGTTTTCAGATTACCCATAATGATTATGCATGAGAGAGATTGTCATTCCAGGGAAGGATGTGCAGGTGAATTTCTCATGCATATTCATTGTGGGGAGTCATAAAATCTTGCATATCTTGAAAGCCTGAGGATTGGGTTGAGAACCCTTGGTGGAGACTATTAGAGAATGACACTGAGAGAATTTGTCACCGTCCCTGTAGATAACAGCGGGAAACCATCCTGTGTCTTTCTTTAGTGTGTGGCACAGTGGTTAGAGCTACAACCTCAGCACTCTGAGGTTGTGGGTTTAAATCCCATGCTGCTCCTTGTGACCCTGGGCAAGTCGCTTAATCCCTCATTGCCCCAGTTACATTGGATGGAGTGTGAGCCCACCGGGACAGATAGGGAAAAATGCTTGAGTACCTGAATGTAAACCACTTAGACTATAAGTGGTATATAAATAGTTAAATTAAAAAAAAAAAATTCAACCTCAGTCCTTCTATACCAGCATTCTTCAATGCATGCTTGAGGGTTGGTGATTGTGCATATTCATACTCTGATTCTTCCCTCTCTCTGTAAAGAATGATATGGGGATGGTTTCCCATAGTTATCCACGGGAACGGTGACAAATTCTATCACCATGTCATTCTCTGCTCTCTATCTCCTGTCTGCCAGTGATGGTGCCATTGGCTGTCCTTCTAACCACTTGTGCTGCTGCTGCCATTCTGCCTCCTTCTAGCTATTGTTGCTGATTCTGTCATTTTCTCTTTTCTTCATAGTGAGTTTTTGGGTTTTTTTAAATTTCTTATACACCTATTGAATATCTAGGCAGAGTACAAAAAACCCTCGCAATGAATGCCTAGAATCATTCTTAATCAAAAACATAGCTTTCTAAAATACCAATCGGCTATGCACAATCATAAAATCTTCTTAAAATAGAAAGACTAATACCTACCTCGACATCAGTTTGATAAGAAAAACCAAAAACAATCTGTAGCAAAGCCCCAGACATACTTTGCTTATGTCTCAACCACTTAAGAAAATACCTGTAAAAAGAGGGTGTTCAATTGCTTTTTGAAGGTAGCCATCTGTCCAGAGTCTAAGGGGGTCTTTTACTAAGATTAGTGCATGTTATCTGCCACAGGGCCCTTAGGAAGAAAATGGGTGCTGTGGCAGGTAACATGCGTTAGTCTGTAATAAAAGACCCCCTAAGTTGACTGGACAATTTATTCCATTAAAGTTTAACTTATCGATTTAACAGAATGTCTGGTTTCCAAAAAATGAATCTACAAATGGTGGGTGTAGTCACACCTGTCAATATAAATCTTAAAAAATACAAGATAAATGGGAATATAATTTTGGCAAGGCCTTGCAAACTAAAAGTGAAATGTTAAACTTAATCCTACAAAAATAGGCAGGCAGTTAATGCACATAGATAAAGCGCTAAATGATCACACAGCAATGCCCCAGTAAGTAGCCTAGATGTGATCTAAAAAACACTAATACTAACATGAGAGAGCCATATCTAAATAGTATTGCAATAGTGTAACTAGAAGTAGATATCCAGGTTTCCACTGGATAAAGAAAGTACTGTGGTTTCATCAATGCATTGGTTGCTAAGTATGAAATAAATTTATCACTACCTACCTGTTAGTGGGACTTTTTCTTATGTTCACTTACCCCCTCTAAACGCTAATGTGTCCATAGACTAACGCACCTTAGTAAAAGAGGGCCTAAGTTACACTAAGGTCCATTGCAGGTCCCAAAAGTAAATCCTGTTTCTCATACCTCATTTTCAGGGTTAAATGTCTCTCCCATGTCTTCCTATTTTATGAACTTTTTTCTCTCCAGGAATTTGTCCAAACCTCTCTTGACCCCTGCAGCGTTAAGTCTTCATAACCGCATCTGGCAACAGCTTCCAGCTTAATTAAGCACCTGGGAAAATATAAATGCTAAGGTTTATTTTTCAAATTAATCTTTGTTTACCGTAATTGGTATCTTTGTTAACAGTTCCACCCCATTTATGATTCTATAAACTTGTATCCAGTGCAATAGGTGTGTGATTCTGGACAAGCGGATTATCTCCCCATGGACGTGAGCCATCTGCAGAAGGAATCCATACCGTGTTTTTGTTTTTTCCTATGCCCCTCTTACTTCACAGAGCTCTACTGCCATCTATAGTTCTTCCCTTTTGCACTGCGAGTGGAAGGAGTGTTTCTGTTGTCCCTTTTTCTTTACTATACTTAGTGTTGTTCAGTTCATATTTGGTATTTTCGATGCTCGGAGTTTACCAATCTCAGGGTCAGCATTGCCTCTGTGGAAAATCAGCAGACTGAGATCAGCAGCTGACAAGCCAATCCCTTGTTGTACCTGTTAGCCAGCTTCGGGACGTCCCTCACCTAAGCAGAGGTTTATGCGCAGGCTGTCAGGCATCTGTAGGAGGTTCTGCTCTGTTTTGATGACATGTGTTCAGTTTTCATGTGCGCACCTAGAAACTTTTGTGGAAGCAGATCATATGTATCTACAAATTTACTACTTCTGCTACGTATTTCTATTGCGCTATTAGACATAAGCAGCACTGTTTGTTTGTTTATTAAAAACTTTATATACTGCATAATAGCCAAAAAAGGATCCAAGCGGTTTACAATATATATATTACAAAGCAATTTAGAAAAGAACTCCATTCAAAAATAGACAAGGAAAGAGAGAGAAAAAAGAACTTACCCCCACCCCATATAACATAAAATTCTGTGACAATCAAATATCAATAATAAAAATTAACTAATTAATACAAATTAAAATATTCTTAAAAAAAAATCCATAAATACAGATTGCGCATCAAACCATAGAAGAGACAGTCTCTGTTCAAAATCTAGTCAAGACAAACATGTAAAAATACAAGAAGCTGGAAAATACTTGTATAAACACCTAGCTAAGCTTTTGTTACGCACACCCTTAATACTGAAGGTGTAACTTTACAGTGCTTTTCATGTGAGGGTTTCCCACAAGGGATGCCATTATTTTATTTACTACTTCCATCATTGAGGCTGGCTTTTTTTTTTTTTGATCATCAACCCTAGTTTTCTACCTGTCGGACACTGACACTTGAAGTGGACATTCATGCTGAAACATGGGTCTGTGCTGGGTCTTTGGGTTCAATTTGTTATCCTCTGAACATTGTCACTTTGTTCTGCCTTCTGGCTTTTACTTTTATTAAGCATCAAATGTTGGACTTTTGTTATCACGATCCAGTTAATTTTTTTATTTTATTGATGATCAAAGTATAACAACTTGTTAAGGAAATACAGAGTCATAATCCAACATATAGAAATCAAAATACAAGATTGAAAAGCAATTACATTCTTCATGTAAAACATTCCTTAACACTTTAAGATTAGTTTTTCCTTTCTATATTCATGTAGTTCCTGAAGTTTTGGATTTAGTTTTAATTACTCACCTTTCTCCAGATCGGAGCTCTAGGTGAGTCAATTTTTAGACAGCTGGGTGCTGTGCAGTGTGGAGTAGGTTGCTGCAGAGTTTGGGATGTCATGGGTGGTCCTTGCCAGTGTGACTGTAGAGTTGCCATATATGCAGGTGACTATGTAAGGAGCTTTTGTTCTGATGGAGATGCACCTATAACTCAAATACTTGTTTCTTCTCTGATCAGGAAAGCCGCTTTGTCCTTTCATGGGTTTCATGGCCTTCGTTCTCATGTAGTGTACACATATGGGAGCCCAAGCTGAGAGGGTGGGATTTTTGTTTTATGGTTGGGGGGAAGAGATTAATTATTTATGGATTTTTCTGCAGACTGAAAATATTCCTGTGGTAAGAAGACCTGATAGAAAAGATCTACTTTCATACCTAAATGGCGAAACATGTGAGTGTTTACTTGTGTTCTGAGTCTTTTTTTAGAAAAAGTTTGGGGCAATGTGCAATGTATGTCATAGCATCAGATAATAAGCATAATTTTTTTTTTTTTTTTTTTTTAAAAAGCATACTCAAATATAGATACAAATTTTCTTCTAAAAGTTATTTTGAGATGAAGCATTTTTTTTGCAGAGTTGAGTTGGCAGCATAAAGCGGTTTTTAGGATGATTTTTCTTTGATTGCACTCAGGTGGCCTCTGATTATTGCTGGGTCTGGGACAGTCAGATTCTAGTTCTAGACTTGATTTGTGTGGTAGAGATGTAAATGCCTTATGTAAAAAACAAACCAACCCAAAAAGCACCCTGCAAAATGTGGTTTTGATGTGGTAAATGTGTTTTAATAATTGTGGAAAAGCTACCACAGTCTGCTTACTCTTAATATACATATGTAGAGATGATACCACAGGGACACAACTGTCCTTTCTTTATTAAGGGATTTAAAAAATAACTTGATTTGGGATTAGCGTATATGTATAGCTCTGTGTTGTCACACCCTTTATTTGTCTAAACCAGTTGCCTTTTACATAGCAGCATAGTAAATGACGGATCTGAATGGTCCAACCAGTCTGCCCATTAGTTATATCCATTAAAAATACATGATTAAATTAACTTCTTTTTATTGATATTTCTGGATCATAGACTGTAAAGTCCACCTGGTATTGTCCTAGGTTCCAAATGTTGAAGTTGCCGTCCATGCTCACTCCAGCCTATCCAAACATCCTGTTTGCAGGATATCTACCATAAAGTCTGGCCAGTAACATCCTCATGTTCCAAGTTAGTGGAGATGCCATTGATGCCCTCCCCTGCCCATCCTACACCAAATTTTAAGGACACCATTACTAAAGTGGGAGAAAGTAACCAGACTTAACAGTAGCCCATGTTGATAACTCTCCCTTCCCTACTACTTTGGTTTTCCAAATATCCAAATTTATATTCAGCACTATAAAATTTTTTAAAATATGGGCAAATACTTCCAGTTATATTTTTGATTATGATATTTGTTTTTACCCTACCCTGGGTAAGGATAGGTTATAAATAAATACAAATAAAAATCAGTAGCTCGCATTTCCTCTCCTTCAATGCCCATTAAACAGAGAGTAAAGAAAACAGCATAAATAAGCTGATTTCCCATCTCATCCATAGTTCATTTTTCTTTCTTTGTTTTGAGGAAAGAACAGTGGTTTTAATTTGTCAGAATATTTTTTAATCATGAACATTTTTAGAAATGCTCTGTCCTGCACTGCATGTGTATGAGTCAGACTCCCACTCAATTTAGGGCATGGATCCTAGATCCATGTTTAGTCAGTCAATTAAGTGCTTATTATCTCCAGTAACATAGTGCCTAGTTGGCAGCAATTAGGCATTACAAAATAGCATGTTGTAACGTGTGCTTAAAATTCATTATCCAAAAAAGAAAAGGGAAAAAACAACCCCATGTGGGAAGTGTAATATCAAAAGAAGTGGGGAAGGGACACAATCAACCAACTATGAAAACAAACAATTTATTAATTAAAAATATAACACATAGAGCATATACAAAAAATATATACGTAGCAAGGCCTAAAAGTCTTTAAATTCTCTGTTTCTTGGACCCCAACACAGTCCGTGTTTCGGCTGAAATAGCCTTCCTCAGGGGTATGTTAGGAAGAGCCCAGTAGATGGCGCCAACGTAAAAGCAATTAAACCAAAGTCTAAAATGCCTTGCCTAAGACACGTGAAACCAATCAAGGATTCGCTGCAAGGAAACTGCTGAAGTCAAGTAACGCTGCTTAAAATTCATAGCACCCCACTCCAAAGAGGTGTGGGCATGGTTGGGGTCGGGGATATTCCCTGGATTTAGGAACTTCCATGACATTATTCTATAACATCATACCTAATCGCAGGCATAAATGTTTGCATCCAAAGTTAGGCATGAAATGAATACTAAATTAATATGTCATAAAGGCTAATATGGTTAGTTGATTCATTTCTTGGCCAGTACAAAGACCAGTATTTGAGCCAATAGGAATGCAGTTATAATGCCCAGTATGCTTTTCTTCTAAGACACCATTAAATTTCTAAAAGATGTTTCTTAAATTTGATATATTTATACTTGAAAGATCCCTTGATCTTGTGTATTCTAGACCTTCTTTGCCTTGTTTTAGTGTTGCTTGGTATTGTGATTTTACATCAGATTGCATTACATTCTGTGCAGATTATAATCGAAGAGGCTAAGTTTATCCTAGAAATTTAAATCATGAAAAAAAAAACCCCCACACGTGAAAGCTTAGCACATGTTTTCATGGTATTACTAAAAGACAAATAAAATTAACCAAATGTCTGATTTCCATTAGTAGTGAATAACACATTTCAGCTGCCTGGCATGGAAAGGACAATGTAAACATCTTGAATCTCTTTGAGTTTTGAAAATGTAAAAGTAATTGATTGCAAAAAGAACTATTCCTATAGTGGTGGGGTGTAATTAATAGTCTATAATATGTACCTTACAGAATCTTATAAATGGTTTATTAAAATGTATTATACCACCTAACTTTTCAGAACATGGCAGTTACTCTGTTTTTATTAAGGCCCCCTTTATGATGTTGTGTTAAGGGTTTGTTTGTTTTTTGTCGGCCACTGCGGTAGGAATTCAGTGAGTATCAGAGCTTTATCTTCCTAACATGCAATAAAAAAACCCTAGTGTGGCTTCATAAAAGGGAGGTGAGTTTATGATATAAACACACTACAGAAAAGAAAAGGGAGTCTACAAAACATATGTCGCTCTGCAATTAAGTTATCATCCATTTTCACTAGCCCACTAAACAAGAAGAACCCCTAAGAAAAGGGAAAAAGGGCCCAATTATAATAGTGGCAACTTCCTTCATATTATGGCTCACTAGTCCCCTTACACATCAGGCGAACTAGAAGCAACTAAATGGGATTTAGATAAATGCTGAGCGGACTACCTGACAACTAAACATTTACAAGGATAACATAGGCAAAACGTTGCTTCTAACTTCAATATTGATGGTTTCAGTAAAAAAAAATAAAAGGCAATTTGTAACAAAAGAAAGCCAGAAAAGAACTCCAATAATGTGGCTAGACCTGTCAATAAAATATTTTTTAACATGCATAATTTAAATGTTATTTTTGCCTCTATTGAAAACTCTTATGTTTATGTACCAAATATTGCTGTGTATTTGTTCTGTCCTGTAACTTTTATGCAAATATTAAGAACATTCTGAATAAACCATATTGCAGAAATCTTAGTTGTAATAACAAATGGCTGTACCGCTAATTTAGCTTAAACTGAATTAGTTGAACATATTTTTGAGTCCTTTTTGATTTTCTCAGGATCATGAGAGCTTTTTAATCAATAAATTTTCAAAGTGCAGTTAAAGTAATCCTGGCCTTTGTGAGATACTGACTATTCCATGGCTTTTCCTTTGTCCCCAAGAATAGTTTTCCCCCCCCCTTTATTTAGCTTTTGTGTTCTGTTATTTAATTGCAATTTTCTAATTCTCAGCAACATCTTCCAGCATTGACAGAAGTGCACCTCTAGAAATTGGTCTTCAGCGATCCACGCAAGGTAGGATTTAAACCTCCAGAGCACACAGTGTATAGCTAGAGATTTAACAGCCTCCTCTGCTGGTTTGGACAAGGGTATTAGTGTAAACTGTGTGTGTGTGGGGGGGGGGGTCCCTTGGTTACATGAACAGTCAGTTCTGGGCCAGCCGAGGGAGGAGGAGGTGGCGGCTTGGTGCGCAGTGGTTTGCTTTCTGCGCTTGTCTGTGATCTCTAGGGGAAGGGGAGAGCCAGTATCGTCTGCTCCCAGTGTACAATGGGTTGGGGGTGGGGATGGGCAGAGAAAGGTAAATATGGCATGCAGAGAGGTGGGCATTGGAAAGATAGAACAAGGGGGAAAAGAAAGATTACAGTGTCAATGGGATTTTTCAGAGGGGGGCAGAGAGAGTGCCACTATTGTGAGGAGGGATTGAGCTTGCAGGTGTGTTTATAGGAGGCTGCGGAAGAGATTCGATGATGCTGGGGAGAGAATGAGAAAGTATGGAAAGGAGCCTGGCAGGAGGAAGAATAAGAGGTTCCTGAGAGGGAGGAAGAATGAGGGTTTTGGCATTGCATGTATGAGAAGACTTTGAGGGCAGCATTAGGGGTCTTGCCGAGAGTTTGAGGGAGAGTGAACTGCAGTTGGAGTGAGAGATGGAACTAGGGAAGGCTGGAGCTTAAGGAGGGGAATGGAGGGAATGTCAGGCCTTAGGATGGGAGCATTCTGGGCAAAAATGGGGAATTGTGCAGAATTTTCAAAATTTTTGCACAAAATTCCCCCGGAGTAAAGAACTAAAATGGACTAGACACAAAAAATCAAAGTACTTGGTTTACAATAGTGTGTCTTAAACTGTGTTCCACGGTACAATGGTATGCCCCAAAGAGATTCCAGGTGTGCCATGAGAGATTCCAAAATTTTACTTTTATTTTAAAATTCCCTTCATAAATATACACTAGAATAGATGATATATACATTATGTACACAAGAGTCTGTCAATGTTATGAGCATCTGTCTGCGTAAGGATATAACCGCTTGGACAAGCATCATTGGTGATTGGTCCTTGAAAACTAATGGCATGTAATTTTAGTGTTATTTTTGATGCAGTAGTTATCCTAACTTGAGCAACAAATCAATCAAGGCTTTGTTACTGTTTGGCTCTTCTTATCTTTGCGAACTTGGATTTTCAGCTCTAACAGAAATTAAATTGAACAAGAGAGAACGGCTGCAGATGATGGATGATGAAATGCATGGTTGTCGACTATTGAGCCATGTTTTAGGTTAATTCTATCTACTTTAGTTTCACCGTTGTTATAATTGCCCAAAAATAGTTTAAAGAACTTTGAAGTAAACCTCAAATTTAATTTTTTGTTTTTGCAATTTTATAATTTCATTTATAATGTACCGTGAAAAACATTTGCTCTTGTTTAGTGTGCCAGAGCTAAAAAAGTTTGAGACACAATAGTTTACAACATGCTGATTGTAGAAAATGGGGGGGGGGGGGAGGAGTACCTGAAGAAAAAGCTGACAGGATAGGTAGTCGCTGGAGAAATGGAAAGGCAGTGGTGCAAGCTGAAAGCAGCCATTAATATGGTAACAGTTCTTTACGTAAGGAAAATAAGCAAAACAAGATAAAGGAAACTTATATGGGTCTCCAAAGAAGTGGCTGAAAAAATAAAGGCAAAAGAGGAATACAGACAAGATACCAGGCAAACCAAAGAGGGAAATGGCATGGAATGTTGTTTGGGTTTCTGGGCTTTATGGACAATTGGTCTGACCCACTAAGGCTGTTCTTATGCATTTTCTAAGATAAGAACCTTTTAATGCCTCCTCTCTTTCATTTTTTTTCAGTTAAAAGAGCTGCAGATGAAATACTAGCAGAAGCAAAGAAGCCAAGAATTGAGGTAATGCAAGTGACTGGCTTATATTTTGATAGAGGCTGAATTTTTTAAAAAAAATTTCTTTACATTGTTATAACTTAACCACAGCTGCTTAATTTAGAACAAATGGCAGCGGTGCAAACTTTAGTTGCTGATAAAAACTTATTTTCCTGTGGGTGGTCTTGCATGCCTTGGCCCACTCTGTTTCTTAGGAGTAATTGTATATTCATTTCTTTGTTCTTTCTTTTGTGAGGTGCCTCTTCTCCTCTTCCCTCTGTCCCTAGTAGCTCTATTTCTGTGTTGACGGAGGGGGTATGCACATGATATGAAAAGGTCTCTTCCCCCATTTCCCTTGTTGCATATATGCTTCACTGAATAGTATCTTCAGGAACCTAGATAACTTTCTTAAGTTTAAATTATTATTACTTAATTTATGCAGCCCATATCATCCATGTGAAAAATTGTCTCAACTGACTGACAAAATTTACTCGATTAGGTTCAGCAGACTGAACATAGCCAGGCTTGATTGCAGCCAGCCCTGTTGACTCTAAACCTCACCATGAGGGTGAAGTAGTCGCCACAAAGTCCTGTACAAGAACACTGCTATGATCAGAGGAAATTTCAGAAGAGATGAGGAGAAAAAATTATTAAAGTATATCCATTTAGAAAGGAATACGAAGTTCTGGGACATAGAACCAAATGGAGAAGACTTGGAGCAGTGGCTGGCTTGCCATAATGACTCCAAAGGTACAGCAATAACTCATCTGAAAATCACAAAACATCCTAGAAGAACATTCAAAGAACTCCAGGCCTCCCTAGCATCAGGTAAAACAGTGATCATGACTCCATCATAATAATAATAAAAAAGACAGAAACTGCTACCATCCAAGAGTAAGGCGATGATCCTCCTAAGCTTTTTGGACTAATGTTTTAAAGACGCAAGTCAAAATTTAAACTCTTTGGTCAACACAAGTTCATTATATCTGGCATAAAACAAATACGGCATTCTACAATAAGAACATCAAACATGCTGGTGATAATGTGATGGTGTGAGAATACTTTACTACAACAAGATCTGGAATACTTGTCATTATTGAAGAAACAGAAAATTCTTAAGGAGAATGTCTGGTCATCTCTATGAGCTGAAGCATAATTAGGTAATGCATCGAGACAATGATCTAAAGCAATTCTTAAACCTTGTCCTGGGGGACCCCTAGCCAGTCAGGTTTTCAAGATATCCCTCATGAATATGCACGACGCAGATTTGCATGCCTGCTACTTCCATTATATGCAAATCTGCCTCGTGCATATTCATGAGGGATATCTTGAAAAGCCAACTGTCTGGGGGTCCCGGGGTTAAGAACCACTGATCTAAAAATAACAAAAGTCTACTTCTGAATGGCTGAGGGGAATAAAATTTATTTTTGGATTGGTTCAGCCAAAGTTCTGGCTTGAACCCAAAAGAGATGCAATGACAGAACAGAAGAGAAACCTATAAATGTGTCTAAATTAAAGTGCGAGGGGACCATTTGTGTCTAAATTTAAAGCAGTTCCGCAAAGAAGAGAGGGCTAAGATTGCTTAACAGTGATGTGAAAGACTGATTACAAATTACAGGAAGTGATTGATTGCAATTATTGTAGCCAAACTTGGTACATTTGTTACTTTTTCACATGGACAATATGGGTGTTGGATATCTTTGCTCCTTAAATAAATGAAGCAATTTAAAGGTCAGAAATCATTTTATTGTAAGATATATCTGTATCTATATTTGCAATAATAGGGGAAATCCAGGAGGAAGAAACTCTCTCACATCACTGTATACAAAGTTTTATGTAAAATCCGTAGCGAACAGTTGACCAATAGATGTACATATCTCATACAACTGGTGTACTTTCCTTTAATGTTTTGATCACACCTCTGATTGGTCAAGTGATCCTTTTCTAGGATGAGTTCCTCTTAAATTTGGCCAGAATAGTAATGGGCTCTTCAACATTGAGCTCAAGCAACTTTGTGTTTTTAAGGATGTTTTAGAAGCCCTATAAACGCGGGATACAGAAGCTGCCATGCAGTAAAACTGAACACGCCAGGCTCCAGGTGTTCATGTTCTTGTTATGATTGGTAGTTGTTTTCAATTTACTTTGGGTTATGGGAAAAAAGTTTTTGGGAATTAATCTCCACCTATTGGTAGATGTGTGCTATCCCATTTGTTTCTGGATTCATCTGCTGCGTCTAAAGAAAATTAGCAGGTAAAATATAATTTTTCATTCTCTGCAGGAATGCAGAAGCTAGTTGAATGATAACAAATGCGTTGTCTTGCATGGGGACTATGTGGAAGAGTGATATGTTCAATTGCTCAGTTACTTCAATTAGAGCCGTTAAATGTATTATCCCAGGACAAGCAGGCAGCTATTCTTGACTGATGGGTGACGGCACCGACGGAGCCCCGGTACGGACAATTTTAGAGTGATCTCACTCTAAGAACTTTTAGAAAGTTCTAGCTCGGCCGCACCGCGCACGCGCGAGTGCCTTCCCGCCCGACAGAGGCGCGCGGTCCCTCAGTTTCTTAGTTTCCGCGGAGCTAAGAAGACGCGTTTTCAACGGCTGTTGAAATTTTTTTATAACTTGCCTTCCCGCTCGCGTAAACTTTTGACTTTATTACTTTCTTTTATTACTTTACTTTTATTTTGGTAAAAAAAAAAAAAAAAAAAAACTTCTTTTTTCTTCAATTTCGGTTTTTCCCCGGCGGGGCCTTCTGCCACCATCGAAGCCTCGGCCTTCGATTTGGCGGAAGCCGTTTTCCCTTTCATGCCCCCTCAACCGGGTTTTAAAAAGTGCCAGCGGTGTGCTAGGCCTATATCTCTCACGGACCCACACAACTGGTGCTTGCAGTGTTTGGGTCCTGAGCATCAGGCCTCTTCTTGCACCCGCTGTGCTACTTTAAAGAAAAGAACATTAAAAAATCGCTTAATTCAACAGCGTTTGTTATTCGGTGCCGAGATGTCCGACCCCGTTCCTTCGACTCCGGCTTCGGCACCGCTTCAGTCGGCACCCTCGTCTTCGACGCCGCGTGATTCCACACCGGCATCCCAACAGTCAGGTAAGCCGGCTAAGAAGCCTTCCCCGCTGGAACGTCTTCCGGCCTCGAGTGCAGTGAGCCCAGTCCTGCCGCCGGTTAGACGCCAGCGGAAGCGCTCCGCCCCTATTGAGGTGAGTCCCTCGACATCGGGCTCCTCATCTCCGGGGCGTAGAGCGGCACCGCAGGTACCGCAGAAGAAAAAAGCGGTACCGGTGCCATCCCTCGATGACCGCATTACGGCCATCCTTCATGTGCAGCTTAAGGAGCAATTAGAACGACTCCTTCCTGCTATAATGACACCGAACCTTCCGGTGCCAGTCCGCACCGAGCCATCGGTACCGGTTGTACATCAACCCGTGTCGGTACCGGTTGTCGAACCTGTCTTACCTGCTTCTACTGTCTCGGTACCGCTTCACCTAACTTCATCGGTATCGATGCCAGTCCTTGCACCGGAGCCGACAGCTCACCATCAATCGGTACAGACTTCGGCACCGGTGCGACCGATAACTTCGCCTGACTCGGTATCGATGAGGTCGGGTAAGTCGGTACGCAAAACCCGACACATGCAAACATCGACACCTGAGTCTCGGGACCATTCTTCCCATGTCAGAGACCCTGATCTGTGGGGGGACTCAGAGGAACCCTTTCTTTCTGAAGGAGAATGTTCCTCAGAGGAGGAGGATTCGGCTCTCCCTGACCCATCCTCCAAGCAGACCACTTCCTCTTTCTCCAATTTCTTGAAAGAGATGTGTGAGTCTTTGTCCATTCCTTTGGAGGCTGAATCCAAAAAGTCTAAAGCTTTTTTGGATGCCCTTGATTTTGATCAGCCTCCAAAGGAATTTTTGAAGCTTCCCCTTCATGACATCTTGAGGGAAACTTTCTATAAAAATTTAGAGACTCCTTTAACTGTTCCAGGGGCCCCACGTAAACTGGATTCTCTATACAAGGTAATTCCCATTCCTGGGTTCGACAAGCCTCAACTTCCACACGAATCCTTATTTGTCGAATCCACCCTTAAAAAGACTTCAGGAGCCAGTGTATATGCATCTGTCCCTCCTGGCAGAGAAGGAAGGGCCATGGATAAATTCGGTAAGAGGCTCTACCAAAACGCTATGTTAGCAAATAGAGCTAGTAATTATGCTTTTCATTTTTCTTTTTATTTAAAGCATCTCCTTACCACCATGGCTTCCTTCGAGAAGTATCTTCCTTCAAGAAAACATCCATCTTTTCACTCCTGCTTGTCGTCTCTATTCCAACTTCGTAAGTTTATGGTTAGGTCCATATATGACACCTTTGAACTTACATCCAGAGCGACAGCTATGTCGGTGGCTATGCGCCGTTTGGCCTGGCTTCGGGTATCCGAGCTTGATGTTAACCATCAAGATCGGTTAGCCAACGCCCCATGCCTAGGGGATGAGCTCTTTGGGGATTCCATGGACTCTACCACCCAAAAGCTCTCGGCTCATGAGACGCGCTGGGATACCCTGCTCAAGAATAAAAAGAAGCCTCCTCCACCGAGACCATACAGGCAGCAATCGGCTTATCAACGCCGTTTCACAGCCCGTCCATTGCCTACCACTGCTCAACAACCTCGACGTCAGAGGCAACAGCAACGTCAGCCTCCCCGACAGCAGCAACAGCAGCAACCTGCGAAACAACCTCCTCAGCAGAAGTCACAGCCCTTTTGACTTCATTCTCCGCAGTATAGCCAGTATCCCTGTTCCTGTTCTCCTGCCTCAACCAATAGGAGGTCGACTTTCTCTGTTCTTCAGCCGGTGGGAAGTAATCACTTCGGACCAATGGGTCCTCAACATCATCCGCCACGGCTACTCTCTCAACTTTCAGACTCTCCCACCTCAAAGCCTGCCAAAAGAGTCTGCTTTGAACAGTCCTCAATCAGCCCTCCTTATTCAGGAGGTCCAATCCCTCCTCCTTCTGAACGCTATAGAGGAAGTTCCTCTAGATCAAAAGGGGCAGGGATTCTACTCCCGTTACTTTCTAGTTCCCAAAAAGACAGGAGATCTCAGACCCATCCTGGACCTTCGCGATCTCAACATTCATCTAGTAAAAGAAAAATTCAAGATGCTTTCTTTAGCCATACTTTATCCCCTTCTAAATCAAAACGACTGGCTATGCTCCCTCGATCTCAAAGAGGCTTACACTCACATACCGATCAATGTAACCTCAAGACCATATCTCCGATTCATGATCAATCATTGTCATTACCAGTACAAGGTGCTGCCCTTCGGTCTTGCCTCATCTCCAAGGGTATTCACCAAATGTCTCATTGTGGTGGCGGCTTTTCTGCGCTCTCACCACCTGCAGGTATTTCCTTACCTGGACGATTGGTTGATCAAAGACACTTCTGCCCAAGCGGTCCTTCTGGCCACCAACCAAACCATCCAGTTTCTGCAACTTCTGGGATTCGAGATCAATCTACCCAAATCTCATATCATTCCCACTCAGAGACTTCAATTCATTGGAGCGATCCTGGACACACTCCTCATGAGAGCTTTCCTGCCATCCAATCGGCTTCAGACCCTTCAGTCTCTATGTCACCAGGTACTTCCTCTGCCGTCCATCTCAGCAAGACAAATGATGGTGCTCTTGGGACACATGGCATCCACAGTTCATGTCACACCTCATGCCCGTCTTCACCTGCGCACTCCTCAATGGACCCTTGCGACCCAGTGGTCCCAAGCGTCGGACTCTTGCTCACGACACATATCTGTGACATCATCTCTTCGTCAGTCTCTGCAATGGTGGTTGGTATCCTCAAATCTATCCAGAGGTCTTCTGTTCCATCAGCCTCCTCATCAACTAGTCATCACCACCGACGCCTCTCTGTACGCATGGGGAGCTCACTTGAACGAGTTCCAGACTCAGGGTCTTTGGTCAGCCCAGGAAAAGAAGCATCAAATCAATTTCCTGGAACTCAGAGCGATGTTTTACGCCCTCAAGGCCTTTCAACACCTTCTCTTTCCTCAGGTCCTTCTGTTGTGCACAGACAATCAGGTTGCGATGTACTACATCAACAAACAGGGTGGGACAGGCTCTCGCCTGTTATGCCAGGAAGCCCAGAAGATCTGGAATTGGGCCATAGATCATCATCTCTTCCTGAAAGCTATTTACATTCAGGGGAAACAGAATTCATTAGCGGACAAACTCAGCAGAATTCTCCAGCCTCACGAGTGGACACTCGACCCTGTAACTCTACAGTCTATCTTCACTCAATGGGGCACTCCTCAGATAGACCTCTTTGCAGCTCCTCACAATCACCAGCTGCCCCGTTTCTGCTCAAGACTTTACTCTCCACACCGTCTCACAGCAGATGCTTTTCTCCTCGACTGGACGAATCTGTTCCTGTACGCCTTCCCTCCTCTACCTCTCATGTTGAGAACCTTGTTCAAGCTCAAGAGGGAACGAGCCACCATGATTCTGATTGCTCCGAGGTGGCCCAGGCAACATTGGTTCTCCCTTCTACTTCAACTCAGTTCCAGGGAACCTTTTCTTCTTCCTCTGTTTCCTTCTCTGCTTACGCAACAGCAGGGAACCCTTCTGCATCCCAACCTCCAGTCTCTACACCTGATGGCTTGGTATCTCTCGGGCTGAACTCGACTGATACTCTTTTGTCTCAGCCCGTTCGTTCCATTCTGGATGCCTCCAGGAAACCAGCCACTCTACAATGTTACCATCAAAAGTGGACGAGGTTTTCTTCCTGGTGTCTTCTTCATCATCTTGATCCCACTTCCCTAGCGGTGGAGACGTTGTTGGATTATCTTCTTTCTTTGTCTGATTCTGGCCTGAAGTCCTCTTCCATCAGGGTCCACCTCAGTGCCATTGCAGCTTTTCATGAGCCAGTCCATGGAAAACTTCTTTCAGCTCATCCCCTGGTATCCAGGTTCATGCGTGGGCTTTTCAATGTGAAACCACCTCTTAAAGCCCCTCCGGTTATCTGGGATCTCAATGTGGTTCTTTCCGCTTTAATGAAACCTCCTTTTGAACCTTTAGCTACCTCTCCTTTCAAATTTCTCACTTGGAAGGTACTTTTTCTTATTGCCATTACCTCTGCCAGGAGGGTCAGTGAGCTTCATGCACTGGTTGCAGATCCACCTTTTACGGTTTTTCACCATGACAAGGTGGTTCTGCGTACACATCCAAAGTTTCTCCCCAAGGTTGTTTCTGAATTTCATCTCAACCAATCCATTGTTTTACCTGTTTTCTTTCCAAAACCTCATTCTCATTCTGGGGAACAAGCTCTGCATACTTTGGATTGTAAAAGGGCTCTTGCTTACTATCTGGAGCGTACGAAACCCCACAGATCAGTTCCCCAACTCTTTCTGTCCTTTGATCCGAATAAATTGGGACGTCCTGTTTCTAAACGTACGTTGTCTAATTGGCTTGCAGCGTGCATTTCATTCTGTTATGCTCAGACCGGACTGACACTGGAAGGTTCTGTCACAGCCCATAAAGTCAGAGCAATGGCAGCATCTGTAGCTTTCCTCCGTTCCACTCCTATTGAGGAAATCTGCAAGGCTGCTACTTGGTCCTCAGTTCACACTTTTACATCTCATTATTGTCTGGATACATTCTCCAGAAGGGATGGTCACTTCGGCCAATCTGTTTTGCAAAATTTGTTTTCCTAATGGCCAACCTTCCCTCCATCCCTCTTTTTGTTAGCTTGGAGGTCACCCATCAGTCAAGAATAGCTGCCTGCTTGTCCTGGGATAAAGCACAGTTACTTACCGTAACAGGTGTTATCCAGGGACAGCAGGCAGATATTCTTGCGTCCCACCCACCTCCCCGGGTTGGCTTCTTAGCTGGCTTATACTAACTGAGGGACCGCGCGCCTCTGTCGGGCGGGAAGGCACTCGCGCGTGCGCGGTGCGGCCGAGCTAGAACTTTCTAAAAGTTCTTAGAGTGAGATCACTCTAAAATTGTCCGTACCGGGGCTCCGTCGGTGCCGTCACCCATCAGTCAAGAATATCTGCCTGCTGTCCCTGGATAACACCTGTTACGGTAAGTAACTGTGCTTTTTGCCTTTACTTTTTGATTACTCTTGTACATTTCTGGTCTCTTGCATTGGTGTGTAGATGAGTGGGACACTGGTGACAAGTCCTAATTAACTGTAATGCACAATACCCTGCTACTGTATGTTAAAGCATAGAATGTACAGTCAAAATTATTCCACCAATATCTTGCGGTTCTAGGCGGATTACAAAAGGAAGAGATTCTGGTCATTTCCAGAAGATTACAGGGAAGCTATTGAATTAACTAATAGTTGAAGGAACCTTTGTAGAGCCAATAAACTAACATTGTATGAGGAATTGCCAAGCCTGATTTGTGTACATTTCCATTATTCTTTCAGGATGAAGAGTGTGTGCGGCGTGACAAGGAGCGCTTGGCTGCTCGACTGGAGAGCCATAAAGAGGGAATTGTACAGACGGAACAGATCAGGTAAATTTTAAAATTGTGCATATGCATTTTTAGGCTATTTTACTGGCAGTAAAAGGGGCCAAAATAGACTACGAGGAAAAAATAGCCAAGGAGGCAAAAAAATTCAAGCCGATCTTTCGATATATTAAGGGGAAACGACCCGCGAAGGAAGCGGTGGGGCCATTGGATGACCATGGAATAAAGGAGGACAAAGCCATCGCCGATAAACTGAACACATTTTTTGCATCTCTATTTACCGAAGAGGAATATACACAACATACCGGAAGTTGACAGGCTATACGCAGGAAACGAAGATGAGAAACTGACTGGGTTGATGGTCAGTCTAGAAGAGGTATTGATAGGCTTAAATATGATAAATCCCCTGGATTGGATGGCATCCATCTGAGGGTAATCAAGGAACTGAAAGAGGTTATAGCTGAACTGCTTCAACTAATAGCCAATCTGTCGATCAAATCAGGAAGGATACCTGGAAGACTGAAAAGTGGCGAATGCTACACTGATCTTCAAGAAAGGTTCAAGGGGAGATCCGGGAAACTACAGATCGGTGAGTCTGACCTCGGTACCAGGAAAGATGGTAGAGGCATTGATAAAAGACCACATCATCGACCACCTTGACGGACACAGTTTGATGAGGACCAGCCAGCACGGCTTCAGCAAAGGAAGATCTTGCTTGACGCACTTGCTGCAGTTCTTCGAGGGAGTTAACAGACAGATAGACAAGGGTGACCCGGTCGACATTGTTTATCTGGATTTTCAGAAGGTGTTAGACAAGGTCCTGCATGAACGACTACTTTGAAAAATTGCGAGCCATGGAATCGAGGGTGAAATACTCATGTAGATTAAAAACTGGTTGACGGATAGGAAACAGAGTGGGGGTAAATGGACAATACTCGGACTGGAAAAGCGTCGTGAGTGGAGTACCGCAGGGTTCGGTGCTTGGACCTGTGCTCTTCAACATTTATAAATGACCTGGAAATTGGGATGACAAGCGAGGTGATTAAATTTGCAGACAATACAAAGTTATTCAGAATAGTGAAGACACAGACCTGCAACATTGACATAAACACGCTCAAAAATTGGGCTGCGACATGGCAAATGAGGTTTAACGTGGATAAGTGTAAGAAGATGCATGTTGGTAACAAAAATCTTATACACGAATATAGGATGTCAGGTGCAGTACTTGAAGAGACCCCCCCAAGAAAGAGACTTGGGCATACTGGTCGACAAGTCGATGAAGCCTTCGGCACAATGCGCAGTAGGTGGCGAAAAGGGCGAACAGAATGCTAGGAATGATTAAGAAGGGAATCACGAACAGATTGGAGGAGGTTATCATGCTGCTGTACTGGGCCATGGTACGCTCCCCACCTGGAATACTGCATCCAGCACTGGTTAACATACTTGAAGAAGGACACAGTACTACTCGAAACGGTCCAGAGAAGAGCGACTAAATTGGTTTAGGGGCTGGAGGAGTTGCCGTACAGTGAGAAATTAGAGAATCTGGGCCTCTTCTCCCTTGAAAAGAGGAGACTGAGAGGGGACATGATCGAAACATTCAAGATAATGAAGAGAATAGATTAAGTAGATAAAGACAGGTTGTTCACTCTCTCCAAGGTAGAGAGAACAAGAGGACACTCTCTAAAGTTAAAAGGGGATAGATTCCGTACGAATGTAAGGAAGTTTTTCTTCACCCAGTGGTAGAAAATTGGAACGCTCTTCCTTAGGCTGTCGTAGGGGAAAACACCCTCCAGGGATTCAAGACAAAGTTAGACAAGTTCCTGCTGAACCGGAACGTACACAGGTAAGGCTAGTCTCAGTTAGGGCACTGGTCTTTGACCTAAGGGCCGCTGCGGGAGCGGACTGCTGGGCACGATGGACCACTGGTCTGACCCAGCAGCGGCATTCTTATGTTCTAAGCTTATACACTTTATATGTTAGAATCCTTTTTCTAAATGCCTGCAGAAGATGTAGACAACATTGAACCAAAGGACCTGGAGACTCTGAACTTGGTTCTTCTCAGTGTTTAAGCATGTTTTCCATTTGCTTAACTGACACCCTCTATTTCTAACAATTTATATTGTCAAGATCATATGAATTTTCAATAAATCTTAAAATAGATATAAAAACACACCTGTTTTGAAAAGCATTTTAAAAAAATATATGTGCTCGGATCCCGGTGCCTAAATATCGTGATATTGCACTGTGGTGGACTAGGATGACCGAAGAAACAGTTGGTCATTGCATCAAGAATAGATCAAGATAAGTTTGATAGTTTATTGGGACATTTGTATATAGTGTAGAACAGTATATTGCAAACTAAGGTGCAGCACATTAATCTTGTGGCTGGGGCTAGAGGGCGCCTGGAAAAGTGCAGATGTCCTGAGCCTTCTATTACCACCGGTGGAGGGTGCTGCAGAAGGTGAGGAGAGGCGTCGGCTGACTGAATATCAGGATGTAGCTTTCGCCCTGAGAGGCACGTCCTGTAAGCAGTCAGCTGGCGCCTCTCCTTGTCTGCATCTTGCGGCACACCTGGTGTAGAACAGCTGTGGACTGCATGTGCAGTGATGGGTTAGACGCTCACTTTTTTTTTTTTTTTTTTTGGTTTAGGCATCTTGATCTGAGCACATATTTTTAAAACAATTTTGTTTTTAAATATAATGTTTTCTATTTGAAGACTTATTGAAAATTCACGTGATCTGGGTGATATAAATTTGATGTATTTTGGGTAACATTATTTAGGGATAGTGGTTTAACTCTTTCTCCAAGGACAGGAAGGCAGCATATTCTCACACGTGGGAGACATAATCTACGGAACCAAGTGCATTGTCACCTTACATTTTTTAAGGCAGTCTTCATACTGCGTGTGTGCTGGTGCCTTCCCGCCTGAATTAGCTTGTGGGATCTTCAATTCTTTGTTTTCCGCTGAGCTGAGAAGCTGTGTCTTCAGTGCTTTCTCCTCAGCATTTCAAAACATTTTCAAGTTTTTGATGCCTTCCCATTATTTTTCTTCTTCATATATTGCTTCATTTTATCATGTTTCTTTTATCTTATCAACTTTGGTTTATTTTTGTTAACTTTTGTGTTTTTAACCCTTTTTTTCTCCCTCAGAGCATTGATCATTTTCGGTCTCTTTTTTACTTGAGCCCTGGACCATTGAGCCCTTTGAATTTGCATTGGCTGTTTTCCCCTCCATGTCAAAATTGGTATCAAGCAGCTTTTAAGAAATGCTCTTGATGCAATAGAACCATTTCAGGCTCCGATATGCATAACTGGTGTGTTCAGTGTCTAGGTCCTGAACATAGGGACGTTGACTATGTCATGTGCTTCCGCATGCAAAATTTCAGTTCTAGAATTTTTTTGTTACCGTGTTGGCATTGATGTTGAGCATGGCTGGGGACTCCAGCAGTGACTTTGGCACCAACTGCATTGACACGGCATTGGGAGCATCTAGTATCGGGATCCTTGTAGCATCATAACTCTACTTTATCATTGATGCTTTGGGCATTGAAAGTCATTGCATGTAGAGAATGACACGGGGACAAATTTTTCCCTGTCCCCACAGGAACTCATTTTCCTGTCCCTGCTAACTCTGTCCCCATCTGCAGAAGCCTCAAACACTTTAAAATCATAAGTGTTCGAGGCTTGGGCGGTTAAGGCAGAGCTTACAGGAATGGGACAACAACAAAACTCACAGGGATGGGGAAATTGAGTTCCTAGGGGGACAAATTTGTCCCCGTGTCATTCTCTAGTCGCATGTAAGAAAGCAAGGAATCACAAACTTTTCCCTTCCAGGCACCATGGTGTCCTCACAAACATATACACATAGTAAGCATCAATGCCTGGAAGATCATTATCCATCCATCTAGAAGATCTCTCTGTAGAGGTGTACCTCAGCATTGAGGAGTCCCATGCCACACCAACCAGTAAAGAAGACTGCTTCAGTGATGCTGTCTTCCAGTACTGGCACTGACTCTAGGAGGATATATGGGCTATGCTCAGACAGGAGTTTTCCAGGCTACTGCAGGCAGTTTCATAGATTTTAAAGGCTTCCATGCCAACCTCACCCAGCCCAAGGATGCATTGAAGCGTTGATTGAGGACAGGATTGTGTACTCGTTCTCTGTGTTGAGCATCAGAACCAACAAGGATCCACTCGATGCATCCATCATCCTCGAAGGAGGAATTATCCCTTTGTTTCACTTTGATGCATTCTCTTCTTGACACACACCCTGGATGTACCTAGAAAACGATATTTTGAACAATCTGACTCTGACATTCCTATCTACTCAAGTGAACATTTGCCAGACTATTCAGTGGAAGAGTCCTATGGTATATCCTCTGAAACCTTTCTTCCCCTTCAACTCCACATCTCCACCTGAGACTGATGAGGCAGGAGGAACCTTGTTTTGAACTCCTTGACTTTGAAACATCACCAAAAGAGTGCATTAAATTACCTTTATACAAAGTCATAAAGGACACTCTTTATTTAGCTCCTTGGAAAATACACAATGTACAGAATTCAGATATGTCTAGGATATGATAAGAGCTCAGCTTCAACACCATTCTCTAGTCGTGGAATCTGCCCTCAAGTTTTCACGCAGCTCACATTCATGTTCTTCTGCTTTCCCAGACAGAGGGGGCCAGAACATTGGACTCTTGTGTCAAGTGCATATTCCAGTCCTCAGTGCTTCTCACAAGACTATCAGTTTTACCTGTCCATCTATTTCAAATCTTTACCAACTGTCAGGCTTTGATCAATACCTTCCTCTAAATCAAATTTCAGCAGTTATAAGAACTTGTTCACTACTAGAAAGGTCATGGCTTAAAACAGATTTTGATGATTCTTCCAGAATATCTACAGTAGACATTATAATGCGTAGCCTAGCCCAATTTTAAGTTCAGACCTGGAAACTTCAGTTCAAAAATGTCTTTCCAATGTTCCCTGCAAGGGATATGTTTTTTGGGGGTTTTTTGCCCCCCCCCCCCTTCAAATTAAAGAGGCTGCAGATAAAATAAAAAAACCATACACATACTATGGCATTTTTATCCAAGGTTCAAACCTCTCAACCTTCAACATCCTTTAGGAGATATTCCACTTCTTCTAAATATTCATAAGAACATAAGAATAGCCTTACTGGGTAAGACTAATGGTCCATCAAGCCCAGTAGCCCGTTCTCATGGTGGCCAATTTAGGTCCCTAGTACTTGGCCAAAAACAAAATGTCTCTAGAATCAACTTTCTTCCTACTCTTCTAGGCCTTGTGTTCAACAGTCCTGCTTAAGACAATAAAAAACTTTAGTTTGATTTGGGAACATTTCTGGATGGATCTTACTCCGCACGCTCGGCGTAGACTCTTGAATTTGTGATCTAGATTGTATTTTTTTATTTCTCACATATGAGTACCATGCTTGGAGATAAGGGGGGGAGGGAGGGATGGGGTGGGGTGGGGTTTCTAATGTGCGTATACCACAGAAAATTGTTATATTTTGTGTGCTTTGTTTGCTTGCAATTTGATGTTCAATAAATATATTTCAACATAAGACAATTTAAAAAAACACAGAAATCTGTCCATGCAGCAGTCATCCATTTGACTTGCTTCTGGAGTGCATAGGCAACATTCATCTCGCTCTTCCTCCAAATCTTCCCATAAGTGGCATTTATTAATATTAGACTAATTAAATCAGACCAGTGGGCATGTCAAGTATTAGCTCGTTTATGCCCTATGCTTGTTAAAAACCTCCAAACCACCCACCAAAAGTTTCTCTTCAACTCCCTCTAGAAGACTCTCCTTCATCAAGAGCTCTTAGCCCTCTGACTAAATGCAATAGAACATATTCCTCTGCGGGAGAGAAAGAGAGAATGGTTCCTGCGGATGGGCAGACTAGATGGGCCATTTGGTCTTTATCTTCATCGTGTTTCTTTGTATCTATTCTATTTACCTTTATAGCAGCCGCTGCACATTGAGCTGAGGGTTTCAACTTATCCTGAACAATGATACCTAGATCCTTTTCCTGGGCAGTGACTCCTAACACAGAACCCAGCATCACATAGCTATAGTTCGGGTTCCTTTTACCCACATGCATCACTTTGCAGTAGCTCACATTAAACATCATCTGCCATTTTGATGCCCAGTCTTCCAGTCTCACAAGGTCCTCTTGCAATTTTTCCACGATTTTTCCTGCGATTTAACAACTTTGTGTCATCAGCAAATTTAATTATCTCACTATTTATTCCCATCTCTAGATCATTGATAAATGTTAAAAAGCAGTGGTCCCAGCACAGACTCCTGGGGAACCCCACTATTTACTCCTCCCCATTGAGAATATTAACCATATAAACCCACTCTTAGCACTCAAATGGCAGTTTGAGACATTGGTATTAGGTCTTAAAGCGTCAGCTGCGGCTTCCTTTGTGGTGTGGGCCTGCCATAAGCTGCCATGCAAGAATCCGGCCGCAGAGGGAGCAGGGACTTGTGTGGTACTGTCTGTGGTGGACTATGTGGCGGATGCTATTTATGACATGCTCGGGGTCATAAGTAATTTTTCAGCGTATTCAATCTCCACCCGCGGAATGCTCTGGATCAGGCAGTGGGTGGGAGATTCAGCTTCTAAAGCCATTTTGAGCAAGCTCCATTTTAAGGGGTAGATGTTTTTTGGGAAAGGACTGGACAACTTGATGACCAGCGTGATGGATTGTCATTGGACAGTAAGCCACAAGGAACCAGGAGTTCAGTTGTGGTTACTTTTGTGGCTACAGAAAACCACCTTATGGGTCTGCGGGAATTCTCAGGCAGCCGGTTCCTACGTGGAATCTCAACATTGTGTAACTGTCCCTTGCTGAAGTTCCTTATGAGCCTCTGTCAGGGGCATGTATCGTAGATCTAGCCATGAAGACAGTTTACTTAGTTGCGATCGCTTTGGTGAGGAGGGTGTTGGAACTGCAAGCATTATCTTGCAGAGAGCCTTTCTTCAGATTCATACACCGTGCTTTCCTTTCTACTGAAGGTAGTTTCAACATTTCATGTCAGCCAAGAAGTGTAGCTTCCTGCTTTTCAGCCCACAGGTGAGAAGAAACAGGACAAAATATTGAAGTGCCGGATGTCGGGAGAGTTATTCTGTGTTAGCATGAGGTAACAAATGAGTTCCACCTGTTGGATTACATATTTGTCTTGACCAATGCTAGCTGTCAAGGCAGATCATCCTCTAAAGCTGCTGTTTCCCGATGGATCCGCATGACTATTTCCTTAGCCTACATTGGCTGTGGACAGTAGCCATTATTTGCCGTGAAAGCTCACTCTCTAGCAGAAATGTGGTGTCTTCCTGATCAGAGTCCAAGGCAGTGTCGTCTGATGAAATTTGTAGGGCAGCCACATGGTCTACTCTTCATATCTTTTCATACCGTTGCAAAATTTTTCAAGTGAACATGGTGAGATAAATGGACAGGGCCTTTGGGTCTTCTCTGCTGGTTACACATCTGTCCTGCCCTAGACTCAAGGGATGGCTCTGGCATGTCCCATCCATAAAGAATCGTATTCTGCACAGAAAGGCAGGATGGATTAGGTTCTTACCTCAATTCTCTTTCCTGTAAAACAGAATACAATTCCTTATGCCTTGTCTATTATGCTGCTTGAGGCTTGTAGTCTTGGAAGAGTATCCAGCTGCTTAGCTTGTGGCAGCTAAGGAAGAGCAGCAGAGCTTTTTGAAGAGGCTGCATATTAGTACCAAAATACATAAACACATTTTGCCTTGCTAAGAGTTGTACAAGTGTTGGTGGCAGTAGCACACAGGTAGGTGAGTTTTTGCACCACTGTTCTTTGTTTCCCTGTTGGGCGACTGTTTATTAACTCTTAGTTACTATTGCAGAACAGATAGAACTTAATCTGGATGGTGAGTTCCCTGAGCCACCCTTTGTTTTCATTTCAAAACTAAGAAATTGAGGGATCCTATTACCAAAGCTTAGTGAGCGCTAATGGACGACATCACACACTAAATGCTGTATGTACTATTATATACTTATGGGCCACAAAGCACATAGTGCCTGCTAAGCTTTAGTAAAAAGGACCTCTTTTTTACAAGAAATTTATGGGGCTATTTTACTAAAGCTTAGCGTGCACTAATAGAATTAGCATGCACTAAATGCTAAGAAGCTCATAAACATAAAATGAGCTTCTTAGCACTTAGCTTCAGTTTAAGGGCTCCTAAGTTACTATGTTTCTATCATAGAGTAGGTAGTAAAAACAAATAGCCATTTAAGCTGACATGCCACATCTTAAATGGATAAGAGCAAAAAATTTTCACAATAGTCTTTATTAAAAAAAAATAAAAAAAAATCATTTTAGGCTTGTGGTCTTAAGGAATCAGATTCTGTAAAATAGCTCATTGGTGTTGTGTAGGGTTGCTTTGTTTGTGAGGAGTGTTGCACATTGAAGAAATTATGTGTAAGGGAAGGTTTTTTTTGCTGAAAGCATGATTTTTAGCTTGCATGTAAAACCTTTGGAGGAACTAGGGATAGGTCAACTCTGTTTCACATTTCAGATCTTTGTCAGAAGCCATGTCTGTGGAAAAAATTGCTGCCATCAAAGCTAAAATCATGGCCAAGAAAAGATCCACTATTAAGACTGACCTGGACGATGACATCACGGCCCTAAAGCAAAGAAGCTTTGTGGATGCTGAAGTGGATGTGACCCGGGATATCGTCAGCCGGGAGCGAGTGTGGAGGACGAGGACGACCATTCTGCAAAGCACAGGCAAAGTAAGAGCTTGTGGATTCCTGACGAGGGTCACTTTCGGGACAGTATTTAGTTGATGTTTGAATACGTCTGTCCACACTCGGTGATGTATATATCGAAAACAAGCCCTCAGTTAGGGATGCTTTTAATAATAATCATCATTAAAATAGTAACTTCTTTTACACAAAATAAAATTCCCCTTGCTAGCTGCTTGTTTATAGCAGACAAAGAAGTCTGCATGTCTCTGTTGTAAAAGGGGTGAGCTTTGGCTACGTAGGTCCTAAAGCGTGTTTAGTCTTAGCTCACCTATTTTTTATTTTTTTTTTCTTCAGTAGAAGTTGCATTAACTTGTGTCCCCAGAGGGTTTATCATTTAATTTTTGTGATGGGGCAATGGGGGGGTGAAGTAACTTGACCAAAATCACAAGAAGTATTCCTCACTTACTTACCTTCAAAATACATATGTGTAAAAAAAATAATTTTAAAAAACCCCTGCAAAAGTTGAAAAACATTGTACTTTGTGGTATGAAAGGGGGAGTCCATGGTCATTACACTCATCTGGTTATCCTCTGTGTTACCGTTGTCCTGGTCCTAAACTCCTTCCCTTACCCTTTTGAACTTGCATTGTCCACAAATATCTGGCCCATACATGTGCTAGCGTCCTCTGAGTTGCTCCTAAAACTAACTTTCCGTCTTGTACTGGGGTGTGTGGATTGCTGCTCTTTGTAATTGCTAGGGCTTTCACCAATTGTCGAGTGCTCTATTTCTCTTCCAGTTCCATAACAGCGGCACCTTGGCAGTGTAGCTCCTGAATGAGTGGCTCTTGACACAGAGGATGTCATAGAAGGACATAGATAATGAATTCCATACAGAGCATCTTTTGTTTGCTTTGTAAAGAGTATCTGTTTATTGGTTTTGATGATAGAAAATAAAATTTATGAAGTGTGCCATTCTGGTGAAAGCTCGACTCTTATCCATGTTAGATGCTTGTAAGAATGGCTGTTTTGACTTTACTTTTTTTGTTTGTTTGTTTTATATTTGGAATCCTGTTTGGATAATTTTTGGGTTGTGTTTGTACACTACTCTGGAAGGACTTATTACATGTCTTTAATGGTAAAAAGAAATAGGATAAGAGCATAAGACTTGCCGCTGCTGGGTCAGACCAGAGGTCCATCGTGCCCAGCAGTTTGCTCCCACAGCAGCCCTTAGGTCAAAGACCAGGGCCCTAACTGAGACTAGCCTTACCTGCGTACGTTCCGGTTCAGCAGGAAACATCTTTAACTTTGTGTTCTTCAATGTGATGATAGCAGGGTTCAGCTCTAAAATGATGTGAGGACATGTACACTAAAACTATTTCAGAGAGTTGCAGTAAGAAGCATAAAGAATCCATGACTTCTTCAGATTTTTTTGTTTACGTAGCTATCTTAATTTAGAGATCATTTCCCTTAACATATATAGTAGGAACATTAGTATTGCACTAAGCCAGAGGAGAGATCTATTGAGCCCAGCATCCTGTTTGTGATAGCGGCCAGTCTGATACCTGGTAAAATCTAGTAGATAGTAATTGAAAATCTGTTCTGTGGTGTCTGTTCCTGGGCATAAGTAGTACTTTAACTCTTTTTGGCAATTTTTTTTTATGGATCTGTTTCTAGAAAACTTGCTAGACCAGGGATGGACAGCCATAGTCCTTGGGGGCCACAACCCAGTTGGGTTTTCAAGATTTCTACAATGAATATGCACAAGATTTGCATACAGTGAAAGTCAATCTCGTGTCTATTCATTGTGGCCCTTGGGTGTTGGTTGCTGACCCCTGTGCTGGATTTTATTGACGCTTGGATTACATTACTTAAATATATTTTGTAAATACCTAAAGAGAGTTCATGGCAGATTACAATAAAATAATAAAGTACTGGTAACAGACCCAGTTAAACAAGAAATAGCAAATTACAAATGAGCTGTTACTAAAACATTTATGTAAAAAATAGCATAAACTACAGTAGTTATTATAGACTTCTTTAAAAAGATATAGTTTCAGTAGCTTCCTAAATTTCATATCATGTTCTACTCTTATTAATAGAGGAAAATCATTCTAAATAAAAGGCCTGATAAGAAAAAGTATTCCAATACTTTTAATAGACTTCGATGATAGCCAAATTTTTATCCGGTTTCTAAGGTAGAAATGCCCTAATCTTCCTCTCAACAAAGTGATAAGATCCATCATATATGAAGGAGCTAAACCATACAAAATTTTAAAAACTAAAACACCAAGTTTAAAATAAATTCTAACTATCGCTGGGAGCCAAAGCAAATGTACAATATAGGGAGTAATTTATTAAAATTGAAAATAGAGAACATCAATCTTAGATCGGTACAGTTCTTTATTGATGGGTTATATCTCACTGAGACTCAGACCAAAACTCTTGGTTGTAGTATATTAGCTGAGGCTCCCCCCTCCTAAACCAGTCTTTCTCAGTCTCCAAGCAGGTGAGAGAGAGAAATTAAGGCTCCCCCTTGTTAGGGCTGTTGGAATTTGTTTTAGGACTCCTGGTTCCCTTTGTGGTGCTGGATGGAGTTTGGATGGGTCCTGTTTGGAGATCCGTCCGACCTCGGGGGTGTCGAACCCGGCGGATATTGTGCTGGGTCCCTCCCCCCTTCCTCTATCTCCCCAAGTTTTGTAGAGGTTCCTCAGCTGGCAGCCTGGCCACCGATACCGGTCAGGCCTCCGGCTTTGAGAGCCAGTGGAGTCTGTTCTGAAACTTTCCTCAAAAAACAAATCCTGAGGCTGTGCCGATCTAAAGGGCTAGTTCCCTTTAAATTTGCTGTATTTTTCATCTCACTTTCTAGCTAGGCCATGTATTGCACAATGAGTACTTTGCAAGGGAAAAAGTGCTCATTGTGCTCCAGACGCGAGGTAAGCCTGTGCAAGCGCTGTACAGGCCGGAGCAGTTGGGGATCCTTGTCTGCATCAGGTGCCGACTGCCAGGGAAACCCACCTTAAGTGGGTAATTTTGGAGGGGCGGAGCCAGCTTTCAGAAAATCGCGAATAAGCAAATCTGCAGATACGGAGGGAGAAATCATGTCGCCTTGTTCTCCTATCCTCTCCGAAGAAATTGTTGCCCAGCTCATCATTGGTCCACTTAGAAGGGTATAAATGATGGTGTATCACTTGGTGTAAGTTGTAGGCTAGCCTGTACCCCTTCAAGTCTCATCCTCTCATTAATGTCTTAAGGCTCAGAATCTCTCGGTTCTGCAAAAGGTCTGCAGTGTGTGTGCTCTTCAAGTTTAGGGTTGCACAATTTTAAAATTTACCTGATCTGTTCCGTCTGCTCCTGGAGGACACGATATGGGGCTAGTAGTTTTGATTTCAGGCTGCAGATGGCAGAATTGCTCCATGTTCCAGAAGTGTCATTACAGCAAGGGAAGGAATCATGGCTTCTTTAGCTGAAAACAGGGTTTCTCTGCGGTTTACTCGTTTGAACTGAAGAAGGAAACAATTATTTTATTGGAGTTCTGTATCTTTATTTCCTGATTATCTTTATAAAAAGACTACAAGGTTTTTTTCTTTGGGATGATTTATATATCTCTTGTGAGAAGGATTTTCTACTGCTCAGGTGTTTGCTCAACCCCAACCCCCCCAGTATATAGATGGTCAGGCAAGATTTCTGTTGTGTGCAGCCATAGGAAGGTTCAGACACATTTCTGTATCATCATGTACAGGAAGCAGAATCTCCTCTCTTCTGGCTCAACAGTAAGGTCCTCTTTTACTAAACAGTGGTAGAGGTTTCTACCGCGGCCTGGGGTGCTAAATCCTCCAACGTCATAGAATTCCTCTGAGCATTTAGCGCTCCGGCCACGGTAGAAACCTCTGCTGCAGGTTAATAAGAGGGGGTAAGTGTGTTTTGTTTTTATGGCTCAAGGTGTTAATTGTATGTCATAAACTGTTCCAAGTAAAGTAAACTTTAGCTCTTAGTGATCATAACCTTTGAAAACAGATATATGGGTTATTTCAGCTGTAGTAATAATAAAAACAAAAACCATCTTCAGGGTAAATGTAAGCTTCCTGAAACAAGGGGAGTAGAAACACTTTTTTTTTTTTTAACACTTATCTGATTTTTAATCCTTCGCAGTGCCAGAGAGAGACCTTTTGAAGTACATGGGCTTTCTCACTAAGGTGTCCTTAAAACCACTGGTGGACCACCATGAATTTTCAATTTAAAATTTATTGTCGGAACTGTCAAACCATCTAAGTGGCGTACAAACTATAATTAATATAATAGCTGTCAGACTGGATTAGAGAGGGAAAGGGGAGGAAGTAAAATATTTTCTTCGAGGACATGAGCAGTCTCATCTAAGAGTTTGGTGCGGCTGCTATCTAGTGCTCTATAATTCTAAGAGGCTTTTGGCAGCAGCCTCACCACATGTGCAAGAGTGTCTTCATGCCCAGTGTGCCAGCAATGCCCAGCATGGAACCCTAGGTCTTTTTTTCCTTTAGAACTAGGAGTACTCTTTATTATGTTTTAACATCTTACAGAAAAATGCAACACACAAATATATTATAAAGATATGTAAACATACATTAGAAAAGTCTTAATGAAAAGCATGTCGTTATCTACCCATCCCTCCTTCCCATATGTCTGGCAGGTCAGTCACACACATTTCTTAACGAAACCCTCTAAAGGGCTCCAAACATCTTTAAATGATGCCATATTCACCGATCTTTCAGCTAAATTAGCTTCATATTTATAAAAGAGGCACACAGTTTCCCACCAAAAATGAAAATTTAACAACGTGAAATCCTTTCAGTTCTTAACTGTTGACTGTAGTGCCACTTCAGATAGTAGTATGAACAATTTATTTTTATTTACTGTCAAATAGGTTGTTGCTCCACATATTACCACTCCATATGAAAGAGGTATACGAACTTCCAATATATTTTGTATTCCACACCTCCTGCCAGAATCTTTGAACCAGTGGGCAGTAAAACAAAAGATGATCAAGTGTACCCACTTCTTTCTTGCAGCTCCAACATGCATTGGACTTGTTAGCATTTAATTTCTGTTTCTCCTCAGCACTTTTTCCCCTGCCTTTTTATATCTTACCTTTTTTATTTTTCTCATTTTTCTTCCTTCCTTTTTACTTTTTTTATGTGTGTGTTTTCAGCACTTTTTTCATGGCTGCTGAGGCCTTCTTAGACTGCAGCACTGAGCTCAGTTTGAGGTAAGCCCCTTTTTGGCATCATCACTGAGCATTTAATTTAGCAGCTGCTCTTTTTCACATACCACAGAAAACTTCCAGTGACTTTAAAAGATGTATGCATTGTAATCAGGTGATACCTAGCATTGACCTACACAATTGGTGTGTGGAGCACTTGGGGCCTGTCCATGGTCCATCTGTGTTCTCTGTTTTAAAATGCAGAAAAGAACACAGAAGGCACATTGGGTCTTCCCAGAGGGAACTTTCTGGATCCTCAAAGCCTAGTTCTTCATCATTGGAAGTTCGACTTTGATGGCTGTTAGGGCATCATCTGACACTGGGTGTGCACAGATGTGGAGGAGGTCTTCCCCCCCCAGCATTGGGCACTATCACTATTAGCAAGCCCTGGGACATTACTGGAATGGACCTGACATAGAGGACACAAATTGATTTTTTAAATTTTGTTTTTTTAATATATTTTATTATTTATAACCCTTTTTATCCAGGGTGGGGTGCAAGCAAGCATACATAGAAACATGAAGGCAGATAAAGGCTAAATGGCCCATCTATTCTGCCTATCCATAGTATCCACTATCATCTCCGCTCCCTAAGATATCCCACACACCTGTCCCATACTTTCTTGAACTTGGACACAGTCTATGTCTTCACCAGCTCTATTGGGAGACTATTCCATGCATCTAACACCCTTTTGGTAAAAAAAATATTTCCTTAGATTATTCCTGAGCTATCATCTAGCCCTCTCATTCCAAAGCTTCCTTTAAAATGAAAGATTTGCCTTATGCGCATTTCATGCCACGTATATCTTCCCTCTCCCGCCTTTCCTCCAAAGTGTACATATTGAGATGCTTAAGTCTGTCCCCATATGTCTTATGTTGAAGACCATTGACCATTTGGACCGACTCCATCCTCTTTCTATCTCTTTGAAGGTGCGGTCTCCAGAATTGTACACAATGCTTTAAATGAGGTCTTGCCAGAGTCTTATACAAGGGCATCAATACCTTCTTTTTCCAACTGGCCATATCTTTTCCTATGCACCCTGTATTCCAGGTGGAATTCTGCACTACTGTGCAGTGCAGGATTTGCACAGAATTCCCCAGGGATGCAGAATTACCCGAGGTCTGCACAGATGTTGGTGTCAGGTCAGCACAACATTTGTTAGTATATTTATTGGTATCATGAATCTTGTAAAATACTTGCTTTCTAAAATTTGCAATATGAAAACGTTTACACAAGGATCAGATTGTGTGTAGGAGGGAAAATACAGTCTCAGAAGCACCTTAAAAGCAAAATAACTCAAATTGGCTTGTGGAATGATTGCTAAAACACAAAACCAGTCTCCTTTAAATTAAGAGTGGGGAGTGGTCATATTTTATTAATCATATGTGTGTATTAGGTGGGATCTTGAGATATTAGCAGTCTTTCAAAGCTTTGCACAGGCAGTGGGGAAGCGAGTAGGTAATCACTGCACAGAGCGGCAGAACTAGCAAACCCAGTTCCCTCATCCTAGTCTTACCCCCTTGTCTACAAAGCCGTGCGGTAACGGCCCCGAAGCCCATAGAGATTTAAAGGGCTTAGGGGCTGTTGCCGCACGACAGCCGCGAGCACGGCTTTGTAGAAGAGAGGGTTAGTGCATGACTCTGGGCAAATTCCTTAATGAGTCTTTCAGCTTTGATGGCAAACTTTGTAGAAAGAAAACTTATTAAAAGAAAAAAAAAGTTAATGTATAAATTTTGGTACTTTTTATTAGCCTCTGAATATTTTTTCAACATTTTTTTTTTTTTTTCCTAGAATTTTTCCAAAAACATTTTCGCAATTCTTCAATCTGTGAAAGCCCGAGAAGAGGGGCGTGCGCCCGAGCAACGGCCAACACAAACTACAGCTCCAGCGGTAAGGACTCCCAAAAATATAGATCTGATCTCGATTTTGTCAGCAATTTTTAAATGGAAAATTTTGATTTAATAGTACAGTGCAACAAACTTTTGAATGGTGTTTGTGACTGCACAGCAGAGAAAGCAGTGGGAATGGACTATAAGCAATCCACAAGAGCCAGCGGTATGAGTCAAAGCCTTGTTTATTTTAATCCAGGACGTACAGTAACATGGACCCGGCACAGTATTGCGTTTCGGCAAACATAAGCGCCTGCATTAGGGGTCACTGATAGAAATACAAAAATAGAAACACGATCACATGGTCATAAAAATATAAATACATAAAGCAAATTACATTGAAAAGCAAAAAGTAAGGATGACAAATCACACCTGTAAATTGGAATTCACAAAGCAAAATGGCTTTAAACCAATGTAAGCGCCCGCATCAGGGGTCACTGGTATAAGTCACACCTGTAAATTGGAACTCACAAAGCAAAATGGCAATGTGGATTGCTCATTGTCCATTCCCACTGCTTTCTCTGCTGTTTGGTGTTTGTGGGACCTTGTCCTGTTGGACTCTTCTTGTGGGTTTTGACTGCACAACAGTGATCTTTTGCATAGCTGGGTGACTATTGGATAGATCAGGCCATCTGGTTTCAAGTTAAAATCATCCATTTATAGGAAGAACCACTGGCTGAAAATTCTTATTTTTTTTTTTACTTTCAAGGTAAGTTGTCAGGAGACCCTTATCATTTTTAGTTATGAATGTTGATGAGTTCTGTTAAGGCAGGGGTGTCTCCTGTCATCATCTTTCTTTATTTGGTAACGAAAATGTGAAAATTGATCTGTCTTGGGCCAAATATGTGCAGGTACATTTTCAGAATGCTTGATTTGGATAACGAAAATCAACCTGGCTTGTGTCCCTTGAAGACAGGAGGCATGTACGTTTTTGGAGAGCAAGTGCTCAGAAAAGTTGTGGATTTCTGCAACTTTCAGATTGCGGGTTGGGATTGAACATCTAGTATATGGAATTCTCCAGGGACTAACTAGAAAGAAGATTCTCAAAGGTATAAACCTAATCTTCCATTGCATCTCTTACTAGCACTCACTGGAAATCTATTTGGGGCAAAATCAATTTTGTTTTAGGGTCATATCATATGATATGATTCTATTTGGGACATCCATGAGGCCTAAAAGCATAATTGATGATAATAAAGATAGGCTTCTTCTTAGAATGACTGGAGTGACTAGAAATTGGAAAAATTGGGACCGTCGAAATTTCCCATTTTGGTGGGAAACACTTTGCGTATATTACCCGTATGAAAGAATGTTAGCAGAGCGATCAGGAGAAACTAAGAAATTTGAGGTCCATTGGATTCATTTGTCAAATACCTTAAGGTTTAATTAGTTAACTTACCAGATTCAATTTATCTTGACTACATCCAGGATGGGAGGGAGGGTTGGATAAATTGATGATTCATGATTAAACAAGTAAATAAGTGCTGTTTACTGAATATTGAAAGTTTAAATGTTGCACTTCTTATATGCTGTGTAAAATCAATAAAGAATTTAAAATAAATGTAGTTCTGACTTGAGTTTTGCATTGTCAGGGCTGAAGACATGAAAAACAAGACATGTTCTTCATATATTGTCAGACATACTAGACAGCTCAACCGTGTAAATCTGTTTCAGGATCCGGCTCTCCGAACGAAGCAGCCTATTCCAGCTGCCTACAATCGATATGATCAGGAAAGATTCAAAGCCACAGAAGGTAAGTGGAGTGATTTATTTTCTCTCCTGGAATACTTTGCAGTGAGAAAACTGTTAGTTTCTGTGTTAAAATTTAATTTTTAAGTTTTTGTCAGCAAAATAAAAAAAAGTTTTAACACCTTTCAAACAATCAGATTTTTATTATAAAATCTTTACATATTCAAATTAGAGGTATTTGTCTTCAATATAATGAATACTTTTGTGTCTTGAACTCCTTGACTTTTTCTCTTTTGATGAGTCTAAGCTACACAGAGTAGGGACTTACTTGCTTGTGCCTGGACAGTGCTTTGTTTTGTAGACTTCCATAAATGTTTAACAGTAGTAGTAGTAGTACTAATCTTGTATATTTGAGATGACCATTCTTAGAATACAGCTGTGCAATAAGTAAGTTATAATGCAGTGAGAGGAAGCTGTGCTGGTGGTTTTTGTTTTTGGTGTCCTTGCCTTGTTCCTCAAGTTTATTGAACATGTCCTTGAAAGGGCTGACAAGCATTCTAAATCGGGCTTTCTTAGCAAGGGCCACAAATGGGAATGTTGTTTATAGGATATTTGCTAAAAATATTCATTGGTGGGAGAGAGGGTTACTTGGAATACAAGCAAGAGAGATTCATCCCCATTTGCTGTACAGGCAGTCCCCGGGTTAAGATCGAGTTTAGTTTTCAAAATCGTTCTTAAATTGAATTTGTATTTAACTTGGGTCCTACTATTCTTCCTACCTTCTCCACCTCCTAGAGGCCCCACCTGCATCTCTTTCCATCCATCCTACTGTTCCTTCTTTACCACCATTTCCAACTCCTCTCCCACCATTGTGTCCAATAATTCTATCTCCCTCCCTGTGCCCAACAATTCTCCTTTCTTCTTTTCTCCATGTGCACAATCTCTCCTTCCCTTTTACTCAGACACCCAATTTTCCCTTTCTATTCCTTCCCCCACCCAGCATCTTTCCTTCACACTCTCCATTCTTCCATCCTATGGCCCAAGTTCATGCTTCACTCCATTCTGTGTCTCAAGTTCATGCTCCCTCCCTTCTTCCCTCCCAAATCTCCCTTCCTCTATTTTGTGTCTGATGGTCGTGCCTCCCTCCCACGGGTGTTTACCTTCTGGCTGGCTCCCTCCTTCCAGCCACAGTCACTTTCCAAAGCCTCGAGCAGCGGCTCCTACGCATGGCCTGCGGCTGACCTGGAAGCTTTCCTTCTGATGTCAGAGGAAACTTCAGAGGGAAGGCTTCTGGGCCATGAATAGGAGCTGCTGCCTACGGCTTTGTGAAGAGAAATGACTGTGGCTGAAGGAGGAGGAAGCCGTTCAGAAGAACGTGAACACCCACGGGAGGTAGGCACAATCTTCGGACACAGAATGGAGGGATGGGAGGGAGAGGGGCACTTTGGAACACTGAAGATAAACTAAACTAAACCTTAAGTTTATATACCGCATCCTCTCCATAAAGATAGAGCTTGGCACGGTTTACAGGAACTTTAATAATCCTCATTTAATTCATTAAAATATTTTGGAACAAATAAAACCCTGCTTTTGAAGCGAGCCCTACCCTAATGTATCTTCCCCCCTCCCTCTTACCTCCCTTTTATTTTTCTTGATGTATTTACTGACTTACCTTTTCTATCCTCCCCCTCATTTCATGTTCTTTCTCCCGTTTATTTATCTATTTTTAACATTAGATGTGATTTTTATTTATTTATTTTTATTGTAAACCGTTTAGATACCTGACTGATAAACGGTATATGAAAAATAGAGAAACTTGATGAAAGGAACTTGTCTACTTTGCAGTGCTCCTCCTGGACAGCCTGCACTTCATATCGGGGCTCAGTGACCAATGCAAAATGTTAGTGAATCAGTTGCTTGGCTATTTTGCATGGGGTTCTACAAATTTACATGTCCAAATTGGAAAATGGGCGATCGAGGGGAAAAACACCCGGTGGGCTGTTTTGTGAATCTGATCAGTTAGCATCGAGTGCGGGTTTAGCAACGATCGCTGACTTTAGTGAATCGGGGCCTTCGTGTGCCTTCTTTATGACAGAAGGTTTTCACCTATTTGAAATTCTCTGTGGAGTTTCCATTGACTATGTGGGTGACATATTTGGCTTGTGGCATATGCCTGGAATGCGCTTCCAGAGGAGGTTTCTAAAAGGGATTGGATGATTTCCTGAAGGAAAAGGGGATTGAAGGGTATAGTTAGATGGTTACTATACAGGATATTAAATGAATAGGGAATAAAATGTTTTAGGTAAAAGATCACTTACAGGTCATGGACCTGGGGGGCCGCCGCGGGTGCGGATTGCTAGGCGAGATGGACCCATGGTCTGACTCAGCAGAGGCGACTCTTATGTTCGTATGTTATTTGATTCCCAATCCTTTTCCTCTAAGGAACCCTAATGGTATTTTGCTTTATTATTTTAGCTCTGTCACAGTTGGATGTGATAAAGCAATGTAGCTACAGTATATTGAGACTGTTTATTTTTGAATTGCTGAACTGTTAACTTACAATCTTACAAAAGTTTCCAAACATGAACAAGAGAAAAAGTAAAGTGAATTTTTGTCAACAGCACAGTGCAGTGTTGCTTTGGGTAGGCAGATCAGATTATTTTCCCAGAGAGTGCTGCTACACAGGGTTCTTGTAGGATCGCTATCGGTGTAGAAAGTGCTAAGATGTCGATGCTTATCCAGCTCGGGGTTGTGCAAGGTTCTGGCTTCTGATTGCTGTCGCAAATGGCATTCGGGTCCCAAAGGGTAATGTATATAAATGATTGATGGTAGTACTGGAGGGGGTTGTTAATGAACCTTTCTGTAACAGTCCAGAAGTTTACATATCTAAATAAACTGACAGTAGATCACTCTTTTTATTTCCAGAAACGGAAGGCTTCAAAATTGATACTATGGGTACTTACCATGGGATGACTCTGAAGTCTGTGACAGTAAGTCCTGAAGATATTTCTCTGTGTGTGTTTTGCAGGAGATAGGATTTTATACATTTGATAGTATCGTAGCTTATTTCTCTACAATCGTTGAGTTCTTTGAAGAAATTGTGTATCTAGATGAGGAGAGAGTGATTGATAGGTGCTGTTCCAGGGAAATATGTCTGGATTGAAGCCAGAATTTTTTTTCTTCTCTGTATTTGCAACCAACATTTTTTTCTTTCATTGTATCATCACAGCAAATGATTGCTCAAATTTTAAGGGGGACTTGAAGTTGGTTGAATTTTAAGTGATTGGTGCAGGTTCTAAAATGACTCATCTGTTTTCTAGAATATACTTAAATCTATTTTGAGTTCTTTGGACATCCTTTAAAAACAGGTATGTGTGTTGTGTTGAGGGTTAGTTTCTCTTTGTCTGCTATCCATCCATGCACATGGACAGCTGACAAATACACAGAAGTAAACCAAAAGCTGCAACCTGAGAACAGAATGGAGAATTGGCTTTGTTGTTTGAATAAGAAGAAGACTAGCAGTAGCTCCCACCTCCACATGGGGGGCAGTAGCATGATATTAATATGTAAGGAACATTGGTGCATTTTCCTTTCTCAAGTTCTGCCCTTTTCTGGCTTTCATACCGTGGGGAGGGGGTGGTGGACCTAGGAGAGCAATGTGCACTGAAAGACACCTGCTTCTTAATACCATAGTGTTTCAGCTGCTTCAACCACTATTGGTTCCTGGACAGGCACAATTTTAGTGCTAGAGCCATATCCAAATTCAATTTCTGCAGAGGTCTTGACTTGCTCTGCTTCTTTTTCTTATTGTTTTGCTTAAAGTTCATCTTTTCAGTGGCTTCAGTACCTTGAGACCTCTTTCCGGTGGTCCCCTGTCTGAGGAAAGGATGCAGTCCCACAGAGCCAGACTGCTTCTTCACAGAGAAACTTTGGTGGATCTGTGGAGCCAGTTTGCTGTGTGCACCCTTCTTGGACTCTGGGAGTTACTTGACCACTGACCTTGTCACGGGTTTAAGTGCAATCTGTAAGCATCTGGATGAACAACACCCCTCCCGCCTCGGGTTTCAGGGCGCAGGCTGCATTTCTTGCCCCCAATCTCTTGGTGAGGATCTCCAGGAGCAGAGTCCAGCCAACTGGCAGACCAAAGATCTTCAAGTTGGTCCATTTGGAGCTATTCTGAGGCAGAACATCCCTTTTCTCCATGCAGCTGCTGTGTGAAAACGCTGACAGGTGAAGAGCCGCTACCAAGCTCCTCACTAATTGATTCCAAGAACCACGCAGACGTGCAATGTATTACCCAAAATCAGACAATATTTTATTTAAGCAGAATATGAAAATATAACAGCACAAAATGTATTTAGCAAACGATATTCTCTCAATTGGTATATATTGGAGGGATTGGTACAGGTAGATTCCAAGGCAAAAAAATATCTAGCTGTAAGTGATCATCCCTAGCTTACACAAAGGCATGCATCGATTTTTATAATCTTCTCTCATGGTTACACGTTGTACTTTTATGCCAATCAAAACTTGCTTTGTTATATTGCAAATTTGCTCCTATCTACCATATCCTATCATTTCCCGGTAACCATAGCTGCGCTTATCTATAAATGACCAATCTGTACACAATTCCACATTTTTTTTTGTTGTTTTGTCTCTTCCTTATTTGGTAAATTAAAATTGTTGTGTTTTGTGTTAGCTGGTGTCGGGTCCGGCCTAGGTAAAAAGTTCAGTTCATTCCTAAGACCTGACACCTATATCTTTACATACAGGCTTATTTTGCTGTGCTTCCAGGAAAGCGACTTGGGAGTACTGGTAAACAAGTCAATGAAGCTGTCTGTGCAATGTACAGCGGCGGCGAAAAGGGCAAACAGAATGCTAGGAATGATAAAGAAGGGGATCACGAACAGATTGGAGAAGGTTATCATGTCGCTGTACCGGGCCATGGTATGCCCCCACCTAGAATACTGCGTCCAGCACTGGTTGCCGTATGAGGAAGGACATTGTACTACTCAAAAGGGTCCAGAGAGAGCGACTAAAATGGTTCAGGAGCTGGAGGAGTTGCCGTACAGTGAGAGATTAGAGAAACTGGGCCTCTTCTCTCTTGAAAAGAGGAGACTGAGAGGGGACATGATCGAAACATTCAAGATAATGATGGGAATAGACTTAATAGATAAAAACAGGTTGTTCACCCTCTCCAAAATAGAGAGAACGAGAGGGCACTCTCTAAAGTTAAAAGGGGATAGATTCCATACAAACATAAGGAAGTTCTTCTTCACCCAGAGTGGTGGAAATCTGAATCGCTCTTCCGGAGGCTTTTATAGGGGAAAGCACTCTCCAGTGATTCAGGTCAAGGTTAGACAAGTTCCTGCTGAATCAAAATGTACGCAGGTAAGGCTAGTCTCAGTTAGGGCACTGGTCTTTGACTGCTGGGCACGATGGACCACTGGTCTGACCCAGCAGTGGCAATTCTTATGTTCTTATGTACAGAGATTATCGAAGGTAAAAACCTAATCTTCCATGAAAAATTATCCACATTATGTTTGCTTTTTATTTTTTTAATTGGTCAAATACTTTTGTTTTAAACCTAGTGGCCAATTGCATCTAATTCTGTGTGTGTGTTGTGGGGTGTTTTTTTTTTTTTTTAAATCCATGCAAATCATGTGGTACAAAATAGAATTGGGAGCAATGCCATTCTCTGGAGGAGGGGAGCATGGAAAGAAAAACTTGATAGTTTGCGGAAATAAGATTCTGACAATGCCTTAATTTTCAATTTGGCCATTTATCAAATTACACAGCTTGCCAACCCAGCTGTCAGCATAAATATCATGTATAGATTTTCTTAATTTTATTCTGAAGATGTGCATGGTTAACATTTTGATGAAGCATTAAAGTGGTTTTTTAGGTTGCAATATTTCTTTCTAAACTAGCAGAATAAATAATTTCAGCTTCTAAAGTTCCTATATAAAGATTTCCTACAAGACTAATTGGAGTATTTAGTTTCAGAGGCACACTTACAAGCAGTCTTACTCCCTCTTCTATCTGTTGCTTCTCTGAAGTTGCTCCTGAAGACCTAGGAGCAGTGTGACAAATAGCTGCTCATGCAGTGAGGGTTGCACAAGGGAGCAGTGGCATAGTAAGGGAGGGGAAGGGGGCGATCTGCCTCGGGCTCCATGTTGGTGGGGGCGCTGACACTCCTTCACCCCCTACTCCTTTTCCCATTCTTCCCTATAGGAATGTTACATAGTAAACACACACACTCAGTCTTAGCGTCGAGAGGAGGCGCTCCAAATGAATGGTCTCTCCCTCTTTTTATTGAGAATCATATCTCCATTAATTACTTAGTTAATGCTCTACAAGGTTATAATTTCCTAATGCATTTACAGTGAGGATTAAACCAAGGCAATACATTGTTTATCTATATCATGTGCGTCTCAAAGCTACTATCTCACGTGACATATGAATACATAATAACAGTTACAATAAAGTGATTCCCAAAGTGTACATTTCTGATATGTCTCAAATCTTACTATTTGAAAAAGGCTAAATGCTTCCTTAGAAATCTAAATCAATTAAACTGAAGTTATTTCTAAGGTGCTTTACTATTCTTCTTTCAAGTTAAATGACTGGTTGGACTGTTTGTTGATATGAGGTGGATGGCTGCGGTAGTGGGTAGACCCCTGACGAAACTCCAGTGAAACATGTCTGGTCTTACCGCATAGTCCGTATGAAAAGCAAGATTTCACCATTACTAAGTTAAGTGATAATAACACTATGTTAAGAAATGCATGACGTTTAAATTCTTAGAGACCGGTGAGGATTTCACTGCTTGTATCTCCCCGTGTTGACACCTTGGTGGGACGGAGGAGTGGTGGTTCTGAGGTCTCATGAAAAGACAAAAAAAGAAGTGTTTTCAAAATACTGTGAACATACAGTCCAACCAGTCATTGAACTTGAAAGAAGAATAGTAAAGCACCTTAGAAATAACTTCAGTTTAATCAAATCTTATTATGGCATGTGACAGTCCAAAGGTTATAATGCATGCTTCTTAAGCTCTCTTGATTAGCCTTGCTCAGGCAAAGTCTGATTGTTGCCCATATAAGGGATGCTTAAACAAGATAAGAGATAGGATAGGGATAAACCTGTGTCAGATTAATAAGTGGCAAGAGTTGGGGAGGGGGGAATGTCTCAGCCTTCTGCTCAAGGTGCAACCCTTGTCCTTGCTTAGAATGTATACGTGGAAGGAGGGAGAGGGAGAGGAAATGAGAAACAGGGCCTCAGAACCAAACCCAGGCCTAGATCCACACACAGGCTTAGATCCGACCTGGCCTGCGTTCAGAACCGCCTGTGTGCTAACCCTGCCTGTGTTCTGATGTCCTGGATCAGAACTTATCAGATCTCCATCCCTACACTTCCCACTCCTCCCCTCGTTATGTGTGAGACCCTCCCCCCCCCCCGTTTCCCTTCCCCATACCTCAAGTTTTTCACTGTTGCAAGCAACAACTGGAGGTACGGGGGGAAGAGTCCGTCACTTCCGGGTGCTGCGCATAGAGTCATGAGGAGCATGTTGAATTTGTTACTCGCTGCGGTGAACAACTAGAGGCACGGGGAAGGGAAGGTAGGGGTGGAGATGAGGGCAGTGGAGGGGCGCCTTCCTATCTGGCTACTCCACTGCAAGGGAGATGGGGGATGCACAATCCATACCTCATTCATGGTCTCCCCATTGGGGGAGTGGGTGACCTTGATTCTGGCTTGTCACTCTTGTTGCAACCAGTGGAGAGAATAGCATGAGATTTGCAGTGGATCCACTTTTGTAATTTCACAAGTTTGTATTGATTCGGTACTGCACAACAGAAAGCGAGTAGCCTTTTTAAAATGAGCTTTCTCAAGCTATTGATTTGTCTAGTTTAGGCTTAGATTTGTATTTTCTGCTTCACCCAGTGGCATAGCTGTGACTGAAAGGCCTTGGCAGGAAAATTACAGCGAGCCCATATAACACACTGTTCTGTTACATATACGTAGTAGCCCATACTTTAGCTGTTGATTCCCACTTCCCACAAAACTGCGTATTCATTGTAGATATGCTGAAAACCTGGCCTGCCAGTAGATCTCGAGGACCGGACTTGGGAAGCCCTGCCTTAGGGGCTCTGGATCCTGGAGAAGACCCGACTGGTGTGTGCTTGTGTAAAGTTGCAGCACTCCCTGACTTGAGGAATTGGAAGACAAGCTCCCTCCTTCCACTTCTTCTCCATGACTCTGCAGTACGCACACCCAATCTGCCATTTTTCCCTGGCATCAGGATTTGAGTTTTTTAGTCATAGAACAGTTTGACTATCCAGAAGGTCCCTTGCGGAATGCTCGGTTCATATCTCGTTTGTATCCTCTGGCACTGGAGTGTCAGCAGCTGCTGGGACAACCCAAGGTGGATTCCTTGGTGGCCCAGGTGATCCAGTGCACTTCGCTACCTAGTGACGAGGACGTTGGGTTAAAAAATATGCAGGATCGCCGGGTGAATGTGATCCTCGGGAAAATTTTTGAGACATCAAATTTAAGTGTCAAAGCTGCTGTGGCTATGTCATTTGTGGCCCGCGCCTGTTTGGCTCGGCTGCATATGCTCGAGACTGAGACCAGTAGATCCTCCTCAGCTTCTTATTACTGGGATGGACTTCTTGGCGGATGGCTTATGACCTTATGAGGGTAATGGCAAAGGTGTTGGCCTATTCAATATTGGCCTGACGAATGCTCTGGATTTGGCTGTGGGCTAGAGATTCCACCTCCAAGGCAACCCTGGCTCATTTTCCGTTTACCTGCCCAAATCTCGCAGACAAAAGCTGTTTGTGCAGATCAGCAAAGGGTTTGAGTTTGTGACCACTGGTCTAGAACAGGGGTCTCAAAGTCCCTCCTCGAGGGCCGCAATCCAGTTGGGTTTTAAGGATTTCCCCAAAGAATATGCATGAGATCTATGTGCATGCACTGCTTTCAATGCATATTCATTTGGGAAATCCTGAAAACCCGACTGGATTGCGGCCCTCGAGGAGGGACTTTGAGATCCCTGGTCTAGAATGTCTCACTTATTGCACTGGAAAAGGAGATTATATACTTACTCTGGTAAGATCTTTTCCAGTAGATAGGCGAGACATTCTAGACTCCCCGCCCTGTCCTTGTTGTGCCTGCTTTCAGATTTCAGAGTTCATTGTCACATTTCAGTCTCCTTCGCTGTTACCATCTTGTTTTGTGGAGACTGGTCAGCCCTTAGGGGCTGGGAGGTAGTTGAGCAATAAGTTCACCCTTTTCTGGGAGTAGTTCCTGAGCTCCTTTGAAGCGTATGTTGGTGGTTACAGGTGCAGTTTAGTTGTTTTGAGGAGAACAATGTTTAGCCTGTTACAGGTGCCTCTACTTCATGGATGCGAGTGTCCTTTCATGTTTGGGTACTGACTGACGGGAGGAGCTAAGCTAGCCTGTGAAGTACTCTAGAGGAGAAGTGGAAAACCTGGAATGGTTCTCTTCTACAGTCCATGTGGGTAAAGGGAAATAACCCTATGGTCTAGAGCAGGGGTGTCAAAGTCCCTCCTCGAAGGCCGCAATCAAGTCAGGTTTTCAGGATTTCCCCAATGAATATGCATGAGATCTATTAGTATATAATGAAAGCAGTGCATGCAAATAGATCTCATGCATATTCATTGGGGAAATCCTGAAAACCCGACTGGATTGCTGCCCTCGAGGAGGGACTTTGACACACACCTCTGGTCTAGAATGTCTCACCTAGCTACTGGAAAAGATCTTACTAGGGTAAGTACATAATCTCCTTACAAGCAATCAGTCTGTAATCAATTATTTGACCCATTCTCAAAGAATCTAATCCTAATGTTAGTAAAATCAGTGATTGATACTTAACTGCACATAGAACAGCACTAGCTTCCTTCTAGCACAACAGCATTGAACCTGCTGTAGTTCTTTGCCTACTCAGCTCAGTCTTGTTTCTCTGTTACTATTATTTCATTATTTATTTCCAATGTTGCTGCATGTTATCCTTTCAGCTATTGTCTTAGTCTCTTTGGGCTGACTTTGACCCTAGCTTGCTGTCACTATTCTTTTGGAACGGTGCCTTGGAAATAAGTTTTTCTCACCTCTGGTTGTATTGCTGATCCAACTGATTACACAGTGAAGTCACATTATTATGACCACCTGCTAATATCCAGAATAACCGCCTTTGGCAACCTGGTTAGCAGCCAGACACCGTGGGAATGACTTAATAAGATACAGGGTGGTTGCTAGAAGTATCTGGAGCTATACAGACTGCAGTGCGTCTGACAGTTGCTGATGAGTTCATAGTAGTGGATCCAGTCGTTGAACATGTTGATTGAGGTGGTCTCAAATGTGCTCAATTGACTTAAGGCCTGGTGAATTTGGAGGCCAGGGAAATAGATGGAAGTCTTGATCGTGGTCTGCCAACTACTCGCAAAAAGATCCCATTGGCCATAAGGAAAATCATCAACATGTACAGGTGTACTTGATTAGCAAAGATGGAGAGAGATCAATATCACTTGAGTGCTTTCCAGAGGTATCAAGGGACTCAGACTATACCAAGAAAACATTCCCCAGACCATAACACTGCTGCCACCAGCTTGTGTACGTCCAACAATGGTTGCTGGATGTTTGTTCTCTGCGGTTTCACAATTGACATGCCAACATCCATCCATTCAATGGAACTCAAAACATGACTCATTGGAGAAAGCAACCCTCTGGTTTAAGTCCAATGTCATTACTCCTGTGCAAATTGCAGCCATTTTTTTGTGATGAACCCTTTTGAGCTTGGGTGCAGTCATCAACTGTCTGCTTTGGAGCCCCATTTGCAACAGGGTTCGCTGCATAGTCATTTTGGACACACATCTGGAAGCCCCCTGGTTCATTTGGATGGTTAGTTTCTCTACGGTAGTATGCTGATCAACCTGCACAGCTGATGTTTATTTCTCGCATCAATGGCTCATGCTGCCCCACAGTTACCATGTCGGGTTATCGAAAAGGTTCTATTCGTCCACTCACGGTACGCTTTAACCACAGCAGCTCTTGGCCCGTCAGCCTATGATCATGCCTTTTTCAGTGTCTGATAAACTGCGCTTTTTACACCCATGACAGTCACGGTTGCTACATTGGCAACTTGCTGACGTTCCACCTTATATACCAACAAAGTCTGTGCGTGACATGTGCATTCATTTGTTGGCTGTTCGTCCTTGATGTCAAGAGGTAGGTGGTGGTCATAATTACATTATATTACATTAGGGACTTCTATTCCGCCTATACCTTGCAGTTCAAGGCGGATTACAAAAGAGCTAACTGGACTTGACTGTTTATAATGGAAGGCTGTCATTGGGGCCACTGAGATGGTGGATGTTGAGATACTTTGGTAATTTTAGAAGAATGGAAGTACAGTAAAACCTTGGATTGCAAGTAACTTGGTTTGCAAGTGTTTTGCAAGACAAGCAAAACATTTTATTAAATTTTAACTTGATATACAAGCACATACAGTATACACACATCACAACTGAGCCAATGGTTCTTTTCTAACACTGCAAGAGTGTTGTGACTTTTCTAAACGAGCAAAGTCTTGCAATACAAGTACATACAATATACACGCGTCACATCACAACTGAGCCGATGGTTCTCTCTCTGGCGCTGCAAGAGTGTAGTGACTGTTTTAAATGAGCGAGGTCTTGCAATACAAGTACGTATAGTATTTTGTATTAAAGTTTTTGGGTTGTGGAACAAATCATCTGAGTTTCCATTATTTCCTATGGGGAAGTTCGCTTTGATATACGAGTGCTTTGGATTACAAGCATGCTTCTGGAATGAATTATGCTCGCAAACCAAGGTTTGACTGTATCTGAAAAGCAAAGATCAAATGAATGCAGTCTTCAAATCCTCAATAACACAAACATGTAAGGCTTGCGGGGTTTTTTTTTTGTGTGTTTTAAATTATTTATAACAGGGTGCTTTTGTGGAATGTTGAAGATACATATTTTAAACCAATTTTATAAAAGCAACATAACTACCTATCTGCCATTTATAAAATTATACCCAGAACAAGCCCTATAGTGTACAAATTTAAACCAGCATCAAAGAAGGTATTATTTCTATGTTCTTTATGTATGTATACTTCGTTTTATAAAATTTGTACATTGCAATTATATCCCAGGAACACCTACACACAATCTGTGTAAAAGTGTATGCAGTCTTCACCAATTGCTTTCCTGTGCTGAAGTAATTTTCTAAGAGCCCTTTTCTTTGCTATAAAAGTCAAGTTTTTTCTGTTAGTTTATTTCCAATTTTGCTGCCGTAGTTTATCCTTTCAGCCTTTATCTTAGTCTCTTTGGGCCGTCTTTGACAGTGTTTTCTGTTTTTGTTAAGGCTGAATAGACTTCAAATAACCAAGGGATATACCAATAAAAATATAACTCAAATACAAAATAATTGGTAAATTGTTTTCTTCGTTGAACCACCACCAGAAAGAAGTTGCACTTCAGGTACAATCAATAAGTACACTCAAAAATTAAGTAAGGGGTTTCAGTACGGGCTCAATCATCCCCACGAGTAACCAAAAGCCCCAGGCAGGTATTCATAAGTGACTAGCACTTAGACGAAGGGCTAAATAAATCCTGCCCCGTACATCATAATACCCTCAATTTTGTAGACTTAACCTTGATGAATAAATATAAAGTGCAAACGTGCATCCGATGTGGGAACAAAGAAGAATGTAAGGGTGTTTAAACCCCCCCCCCAAAAAAAAAACACCAAACAAACAATGAAAATAAGAAAAACAAAATATCAAAAACATCCCCACATTCAAAACCACATACGTTCAAAAGTCCCAAAAAATCATATGAAAATGCAACGGACTGTTTCAACAATTCATATTAAAGTCCATCTCAAAATTCCATGATGTGTTTCCAGTTTAGTGAGTAAATAAGTTAATGAATAAATAAATGATTGAAGTAAATAGTTTGTCCAGCTGGGTTGGCTAGATTTATCAGTTCATGTATTGCAGTTCAAGTCAGTATTAAATTTCTGTTCGTAATCAAAAATAAATGGAAAACGAACGAAACGGAACACAGACAAAGATTACACTGTATCTCCGTTCAATGAAATCAAATAAATAACTTAGCTCAAGCAGCTGGAATCTCCGTGTCCTATGCACAATTCATATGAACGCTGTGTCTCCACTCGACAGGCCCTGTTTCGATATTCTTCGTCAGGAGGGAGAATTGAAAACAGCAGTAAATACTCTGGTCCAGGGGCAAAAAACGCGATATCGTTATACAGTAAAGCTCAATCACGCTGAAACTCACAACCCAACAGCGTGCTGGGAGGATTCTTTTAAAACAACCAATGACCTCACCCATAGCAACGCACAAAAACGTGATGACGTCACCCACAGCAACGCACCTAGACGTGATGATGTGTATCCCATAAGGTAATTGGAAAAATGAAAAAAAGCAAAATTACACAATTTAATATGATTGCGTTATGTAAAGCACTTACCCACACTTTCATTTAGACCCCGGGGAGAAAATGCTTTTAGATGGAAAATCCAAAAGTTTTCTCTTTGTAACAGGTAAGCGCTTCTGTCCCCACTAGAAGTACTGGGAAGTTGTTCCAGAACACCCCACTTCAAATGAGCAAAAGAATGATGATTTGTTAAGACTGTACATCGATTAAAATTTTTAATCACAAATTAATCATGATTAAAAATATTGACCCTGCGACTAATCACAAAATGTCCCTTCACATTTCCTCCTGTATAATGCAATATATACATAGCAGATGTAAATTCTCTAAACTGACATTTCAATTCAGTTGTCCCATATAATGGTGGTATATCAAATCTCATTACCTCACTTACTAAACTAAAAATAAAATAAATTATCTTACCTTTGTTGTCTGGTGATATTTACCTTTCTAATCATCTTCTACATATCTGGTTCTGCTTCCCTGTGCTCTGACTATTCATGTTTTCTTTTTTTTCTCCTCTTTACTCCCTGGCCTAAGTCCATTTTTCTGATCAAAGTTTTTTAGCTTACCTTTGTCTGGTGATATTTACCTTTCTAATCATCGGAATGGTGGAAGATAACTTCGGACCAGTGGGTTCTCAGGGAGGGCCTTCATCTGCAGTTTTTCAGTCTTCTGCCGGACTTCTTCCTGTCTTCACCGGTGGGAAACCCAGACAGAGCCAAGGTGCGAGACACGGTGCGCAGGTTGCTATATCTGGCGACCATAGAACCCATTCCAAGCAGAGACTTGACCTCTGGGAGATACTCAATATACTTCATTGTACCAACGAAAGACTCCGAAAATTGCAGGCCTATTCTGGACCTGAAGGCAGTGAACGCGTTCCTGCGGGTTCTGCGTTTCCGGATGGAAATGGTACATTATGTTGTGGCAGCGGAGGCACCAGGGGAGTTTTTGGGCTTCCTTGGATTTCATGGAAGGGTACCTCCACATCCCGATTTTTTTGTGGACCACAGGAGGTTCCTGAGATTTCTCATTCTAGAGAAGCACTTCCAGTTTGCGGTGCTGCCCTTCGCCTGGTATTGGCGCCCAGATCCTTCACTAAAGTCATGGTGTGGTATGTGCCCATCCGCGCTTCCTGGGGGTGCTAGTTCATCCTAGATGATTGGCTGATTAGAGTTCCCTTGCTGGAGGAATGCTGCAAGGCAGTTCTCCAGGTGGTGCAATTACTGAAAAGTCCTGGCTGGGTGATCAATCTCAAGAAGTCATCTTGAGCCGATGCAGGACTTGGAATACCTGGGAGTCCGGTTCCACATGGTCAGGAATCGGGCGTTCCTGCTGGAACCCAGGAAGCTCAAGCTCCCGAGTACCATTTGGGTCATGTTAGCGGTTTCAGCCCTGACGGTGTGGCAGTACTGCAAGTCTTGGGTCTCATGGTGGCGACCATAGATGTGATTCCATGGGCAAGAGCTCGCCTCCGTCCTCTCCAATTGTTCCTTCTGACTCTGTGGAATCCTCTACGGGATGCACTGGGAGTGAAGTTGCTTTGGGTGATGGTAGCGCGTAGCAGTATGCTGTGGTGGTTGAACCCGGTTACTCTGAACAGAAGCCTCCCTCTGCGAGTCTTGGACTGGGTGACCCTGATAACGGACATGAATCTCTGGTTGGGGAGCAGCTTGCATGTGTGTGCCGGTCCAGGGCTGGTGGATTGCGCTGGAGAGCAAATGATAGATCAATCGACGAACTATGAGTGATCCGTCTGGCGCTGCTGAGATTTGGAGGGTGTCTCCACTGAAAGGCCATTCGTGTGTTCTCAGCCAATGCGACGTCTTGTTGTCTGTCAACCGTAGGGGTTGGAGGCAGCTCTTTCCTGCTCTCCTGCAGCGTATGCCCCACACATTGCCGACCCTGAAGTCTTCCCTGACGTCAGAGGAAAGGCTTCGCGTCAGCCACGTGCAGGGCCCACTGCCCTGCGAAGAAGTGCAGCTCTGACATCGGGAGAGGCAGACTGTTTCGTGTTGTGTATTCAGATTCACATATCTGGTAAGGAATCATTGAAATGCATTTTTATTGGGCTATCCTTTAGACTTTGTCCTTTCAAGTTTATGGCACTTTCTCTGGATTTTTGCTTTCTTAGCCCGGATTCGTCTTCCAAACTTTCTCTTTTTTATGGAGAAATCTCCATCAGAGATCGGGTGGTCTCTGCTCCTATTTTATTTCTAGCCTAGCTGCTCTTATTCTAGCCGTTTTAAAATGATTTTTAACACTTACTATTTAATAACTACTTAGATATCACAATATACTAAATTTATATAATCATTTATATCAAATATTTTCTTTTTTTCTTTAAATAGTGCTCAGATCCACAACCTTAAGCGTTCAAGTGTATATAACAAAACACAGGCTGCCATCAGACCATCTTAGCACCTTATGTCTGTACCACCTTTTATCATTATAAATAAGCATATAAATAAAGACTTAAAGAACTTATCTTCTCTGGTAATTTTGCATTCGAAGGTCACGTGACAGGCAGCTCAGCGTTATAAAGTGCTCATGCATAATTTTAAGTCTTCCCTGGTCTGATGGCAGCCTGTGTTTTGTTATATACACTCGAACGCTTAAGGTTGTGGGTCTGAGCACTATTTAAAGAAAAAAAGGAAATATTTGATATAAATGATTATATAAATTTAGTATATTGTGATATCTAAGTAGTTATTTAGTATATTATCACAATTATAGGATTGCAATGTTCCCTATTTATTATTACCTTTTGGTTTTTAGCTTTGCAGTTACGGTTTTGTAATGTCCCTCCCTAGTCTTGGCAGCCGGCCATTGTCCCTCAGAGACGAGCCTCATTAATTAGCTCTTCCTGCTCATATTTAGGTCTTTGTTCTAGGCTGGCCTTAGTTTTATTGGACCCAATTCGATGGTAATACATACTGGCATAGTTGTTGTTTGATTTTCTGTTTGATTTTCCTTTTCATTCCATTTGGTATATAATAGGTACATATCCAGCAAATTTTTTTTTTTTAATCGCATGCGTGTAACAAAAACGTGAAAACTAGCAGAGACAAGGGTATTTTGTGTGTGTGTTTATTGACTTCGAACCATATGTATATCATAGTGTACTGTTATCTAGTTTTGAGGGGAAATCAGCATTCAAGGATTCTTTTTTTTTGTTGTTGTTGTGTGTAACGAAGTGCAGAATAGAAATGAGTTAACTGATGGGTCTGAAGTAATAGACAGTTAAATAAATACAATCTTTTATCTATCCTCTTATCCATTTCCTTGCCATCCTCTCCTCCCCCTTGGGGTTCTACCATTCTCAGCATCTTCCTTCCTCCACCCTTATAGCCAGACATCTCCCTATCTCTTCCTTGCTGCACTCTCCACTCTCTTCCCTCACTCCCATTTCCAGGCATCTCTCCATTACTCCATTCTGCTCCTGGATCCGTCTCGCTCCTTCCCTTCCACCTCCTGTGTGTATATCTCTCTCTTCTTTGTGCCTGTGTCAAATCTCTCTATCCTTCATGCACCATCTCTTCCTCCTCCATCATGTGCAATTTCATCCTCTCCATCACCATACATATATCCCTTCCCTCTCCCTGTGCCATCTTTCCTGCCTCTCACCCTCCCCTCCTCCTGTGCCACAAATTTTTCTTCCTCTTACCTTTTCACTCCCAGTGTGTCACCAGATTTTCTTCCTGAAGTTCCTTTCACCCCTTCCCTCCCCCTGTGCCACCAACTTTCTTTCTCTTCTTCCCTGTATTCTAGGTTTGCTTCTTTGGGTCACGGTATCAATTGTGATTCTCACATGCTGCCTGCCGTTAACCCAGAAGTCTTCCCTCTGTCATGGAGAGACTTCTGGGTCAGCGGCAGGCAGAGTGTGGGAATCACTGCCGATACCACTACATGGTTAAGATCAGGTTGTTCCTGGCCTGCCCGCTAGGGCTTCCCTCTGCTGCATCATCAGTGATGCAGAGGGAAGGCCCCAGCGAGCAGGCCAGGAGCAGCCTACTCACCGCTGCTTTTAGGAGGCCCAAAAATTGAGATCTCACAGAGGGATAGGAGGGGGTGGGGGTTCAATCGGCGGGTCGTGGCCCGCCACACACCCACCCTTCATTGCTGCCTCTGCTGCCCTCTAACGTTGAAACCCGGACAAATGAGGGTAAAATAGGAAAGCTGCCTAGATGCCTCGATAGTCTTTCTTTCTTTCTTTCTTTCTCTCTCTCTTTCTCTTTCTCTCTCTCTTTCTCTTTCTCTTTCTCTCTCTCTTTCTGTCTTTCTCTCTCTCTTTCTCTCTTCTTTTTCTTTTTCTTTCTTTTTCTCTCTCTCTTTCTCTCTCTCTCTCGGAGGGGACAGTTGTAGCAAAGGCAGAGAGACGGCTCTAAGCCAATGTTCTTTCAACGTCATCTTCTGCCTGACTTCACTTCTGATGGAGCGCACCGGAAGTGATATGCCAAGAATGTGAAGGAAGGTAGGCCTGACTGCGTTATTCCTGTTAAATTATTTTTTTAACATCATTAAACAATTAAATTAATTGTTCAGCCCTATTTAGAATAAATTTGTATGGCATGGTGCAACGATTATGTGCCTTTTCCTTTTTAAAATTGCACAGTATTGAAAATACATTTTTACTGCAGATCTATCACATAATATACCTATTTTTTAAGATTCTGTGCTGGAGAAAAATCACTTGCAATTTGCTCTATCAGCCAGTGAAACAACCCTATTTTTTGTAAGATTCTAGCTCTCTTTGACTGTGGGTGGGTGGTTAGTCAGCCATATGTTAGATCTCTTTCTGTAGCTTTCAGCAAGAAGTGGGTATGAAGTATTAGGAAAATTATCAGTGTGTAGGATGAGAATGTTATCTTGTATAGTACTGCCTGTAATTGCCTAATTCTTAGAAGGTTAAAATGCTTATTTCTTGTGCCCTCTACATTCAGAATCCCTACAAAATAACTTGAAACATAAGTTATTTTGAACTCAAATTTTGTATTGTTCTACAGATGAAAATCATTCTGTATTTTGAAGTGTTCAGGGATGCAATGTGTGTGATATTTATAAGCTACTCCTTATAAGATTTTTTTTCCCGGATAGAGGAGCTTAAAACAAGAAATTTGTGTCCTGTGGTTTACAGGATTTTATTTTATTCAGCACTAACCCCTGATGCATCCATGTGAAATGTATTTTTATGTGACCCACTCCCTGTCTATGCCCTAATGACCCAATTTCCTTATTTTGACCCTCGTAGGGATCCCACATGGGTATCCCATTTATTCTTAAAGTCTGGCATGCTGAGTCACGTTGAGTCAAAAGCACTCTCAAAGAGATGGGCTTTTAACTGGGCCTTGAACACTGCCAGAGACAAAACCCGCCGTACGGATTCGGGCAGCTTGTTCCAAGCATACAGTGCAGAAAGGACGGAGTCTGGAATTGGCAGCTGAAGAGAAGGGCACATATTCAGATTGGTTTATATTCAAGTATATACAGGAAATGCTAAAAATGCATACAGTGAGGAAAATTGAAACTGTAACTTCAATTTGTTTTATTGTAACCCATTTTTCTGGCTTTTTGAAGAAACAGTATATAATAATAAAATAATCTGCTCTGCCTTAGTAGCTTGATATCGGTCTAAATTAGAGAATGACATGGTGATTCGTTCCATGGTAAATTGCTGTAAAGCAACGGGAATGGGTAAAATTTTGAGCTGTTTACCATGGGTGTGGGCGTAAAGCTTTATACCGCTTCGCTCTATAAAAAGCTTTGCTCCTGTGGGGGGGAAAACTTTTGAGTATCACGACTTGCCACAAGAGCTTAACTCCCATGGCTTGGAACCATCTGCAGGTGCTGGGGTTGATAATGGTGACTATAGAGATTGTTCCATAGGCGAGAGCTCATCTACGTCCTTTCCATGATGCTCTATTGTCCCACTGGTCCCCACAAGCAGGTACTTTGCAGAGACTGCTGCCCTGGATTTCAGAAGCCTGTTAGTTTGTGTTGGAGTCACTGGAAAAAGGCTTGCCACTCCTCATATCCCCTTCGGATATGAGGAGCTTGGGCAGGGGTATTCGGTTGATATTTGTTACACTTAGGAGGTACTTGAAGTTGAGAAACACTGGCCTAGACTGCCTGATGGGAGCAACTGTTCAATACAAGAGCACCAGTGGCAGCTTATTAAAGGCCCACTGCTTCTGTTCTCATCTGATGTACACAGCATTTTTGTGCCCCTGCTTTTGCCTGAATTTTTCTTTCTAAAACTATAGAAATTCTATTCTTTGAGGAAAAGATGTGCAAGTTTTGACTATAAGGATAAGAACATAAGAATAGCCTTCCTGGGTCAGACCAATGGTCCATCAAGCCCAGTAGTCTGTTCTCACAGTGGCCAATCCAGGTCACTAGTACCTGGCCAAAACCCAAGGAGTAGCAACATTCCATACTACCAATCCAGGGCAAGCAATGGCTTCCCCCATGTCTTTTTCAATAACAGACTATAGACTTTTCCTCCAGGAACTTGTCCAAACATTTCTTCAAACCACTACTCTATCCGCTCTTACCACAACCTCTGCCAATGCATTCCAGAGCTTAACTATTCTCTGATTAAAAAATATTTCCTCCCTATTCCTTCAAGTATTTCCCTGTACCTTCGAATGTCCCCTAGTCTTTGTAATTTTTGACGGAGTAAAAAATTGATCAACTCAGGATTTTGTAGAGTTGAGTCATATCTCCCCTCAGCCATCTCTTTTCCAAGCTGAAGAGCCCTAATCTTTTTAGTCTTTCCTCATACAAGAGGAGTTCCATCCCCTTTATTGTCTTGGTCATTCTTCTTTGAACCTTTTCTAGTGCCACTATATCTTTCTTGAGATAAGAACACCAGAATTAAATACGATACTCCAGATAAGGTCGCACCATGCAGTGATACAGGTGCATTATAACATTCTTAGTCTTGTTAACCATCCCTTTTAAAAATAATTCCTAGCATCCTGTTTGCATTTTTGGCCATCATTACACATTGGGTGGAAGGTTTCATCGTATTGTCTAGTGACACCCAGGTCCTTTTATTGGGCGCTAACCCCCAAGGTTGACCCTAGCATCCGGTAACTTCCCAATGTGCATCCGGTATTCTTCCCAATGTGCATCACTTTGCATTTGTCCATATTAAATGTCATCTGTCATCTTCCAATTTCCTAAGGTCTGCCTGCAATTATTCACAGTCCGCATGAGTTTAAAAAATTTTAAATTTGCAGATGACACAAAACTATTCAATCACCTTACTCGTTCCAATTTCCAGATCATTTATAAATAAGTTAAATAGCACCGGTCCCAGTACAGAACCCTGCAGCACTCCAGTGTTTACCCTCCTCCATTGAGAAAAATGACCGTTTAGCCCTACGCTCTGTTTTCTATCCGATAACCAATTCCTAGCCCATAACTGAACTTTGCCACCTATCCCATAACTCTTTAATTTTCTCAGGAGCCTCTCATGAGGAACTTTGTCAAATGTTTTCTGAAAATCTAGATACACTATAGTAACATAGCATATAACATAATTTTATTTTTCTATACCGCCACAATCATACGACTTCTAGGCAGTTTACACCGAAGAGAACTGGACAATCAGCGATTTACAAAATCCAAATAGCAAAAGTACAACATATTTCTCAAGGATAGTCAGTATAAAATTATTAAATTTAATATGACTTCTATTTAGGAAATAAATCTATCAAACAATGCAGTCTTAATTTCTTTCCGCAAAGCGCCATAGGTCAACCTAGCTCCATTGATGTAGTTGCCTAACCAAGACTGCTGTTTACTTGCTTAAAACACTACATCAACCGGTTCACCTTTATCCACATGTTTATTCACACTTTTAAAGAAGTCAAGCAAATTGGTGAGGCAAGATCTCCATTGGCTGAACCCATGCTGACTCGGTCTCATTAAATCATGTTTGTCTACATGTTCCACAATTTTATTTTTTATAATATGTTTCCACCATTTTGCCTGGTACTGAAGTCTAGTTTACCAGTCTGTAATTTCCCGGATTTCCCCTGGAACCCTTTTTAAAAATTGGCGTAACATTAGCAACCCTCATCTTCAGGTACTACAGGTTATAGATCACTAACAGCAGGTCTTTAAAGGGATGTATACAGTCTTGTCCAGCTGATTTATCACTTTTTAACTTGTCGATTTGGCTTAGTACATCTTCCAGATTCATCGAGATTTCTTTCAGTTCCTCTGCATCATCACCCTTAAACAATTTCCGATTCAGGTAGTTCTTACATTTTCTACATCTTCCATAAAGACCGAAGCAAAGAATTCATTCAGTCTCTCTACTATGGTCTTATCCTTTCTGAGTGACCCTTTTACTCCTTGATCATCGGTCCTATGGATTCCTTTACAGGTTTTCTGCTTTTGATGTACCTAAAAAAATTGTTATGAGTTTTTCCTCTCTTACAAGTTTCTCTTCATATTCTTTCTTTATCAGTATTTATTACTTTTGCATGTTAACTGAAACACATATTCTGACCCTTAAAATGCAGTGCTGAAAGGTCTTGCTGCTTCCTCCTGTGCTTCTGAAAATATTGGGTACCAGAGCCTTGAGCCTCTGTATTGAAAAAGTCCTTAATGTTGTGCTACTTTCCTCCTTGCTGGTGTTCAGAGAATATTGGATGGTGAAGGCTGTGCAGCAGTGATTCCTACAAGATTTTTATAGCTGTAAACTAAAAGTGTGAAATCAGTTTTATAGGGTAGAACAAATTCTTCTTTCCATCTGGGTTTTTTGTTGTTGCCTTTTATGCATTCGTTCCCTTAGCAATCCTGTCTTATTTTAGGCTTTTCTTTCTTCTTCCTTTCCCTAGGTCAGCTGACTCCTTACCTCACCTTCCTTCATTTCTTTCCTCCCTCTCCTCCCAGTCTTTGTATCCTTTCCTTTCTCTTCCAGCTTTCATTGTCTCACTTCTCTTCATCTTTTTACCTCTCCTGCATACAAGAAAAGGAATGTTAGTCATAACCTCTGATATGGTTTTAATTTTATGTATTTAATTATGAATTTGGATTTAGTTGCACCTTTTTCAATAACAGCTCAAAGTGAGAGAGAACTCAGTTAACCAGGTATTTCCCTGATCCCAGAGGACTTAGGGTTAAGTGTCAATCACAAGGATCACCTGTGGGATATAAACAAGACTTCTCTGGTGGTCTACCCAGGGTTCTAACTAGGCAGCTGCTATTCTATTTGCAGGGAGTGCTTTTTGGTGGTGTGTTTGTTTGTGTGGTGTTTTTTTTTTTTTTTGAGGGGTTGGTGCAATAGATGTGGAAGAATAGTTTTGAAGTGGGGGCACATTGGGAGGTAATGGGATGGATCAGATGTAGGGAGTGGTAGAGCAAGTTTATGTTCAAGTATATGCGGTAAATGCTAAAAATGCATACAGTGAGGAAAACTGAAACTGTAGTTTTAGCAGATGGCAGTGGGGTGAGGCAGTTTGAAAGAAGCAATTTCCTAACAAAACGTGTTTCAACCCACGAGGGAAAAAGCAATATTAGATCTGGTCCTCACAAATGGGGAGAGTATCTCTAATGTTCGAGTGGGTGCCCACCTGGGAAATAGCGATCGTCAAATGGTTTAGTTTGATATAACAGCTAAAGTGGAGGGCGGCCACACAAAACTCAGTCCTAGATTTCAAACGTTCAGCCTTTAGTACAATGCATTCTGAGATTTTAAGTGTGCCGAGGCTCCGGCGCCTGTGTCAGCTGACTTCTCCTACCATCACGTATGCTGAGACTGACTTTTACGGTGCGTATCTGCCGGGACTCCTGCCTTCTTCTCTCCGCATCCCTGGACCAGCAGCGGCAGCTGTGTGTGCTTTTAACTTTGCCACACAGCTGCTGCTAGCAGTAGTTTAGCCACAGTTTTATCAGGCAGCCTTAAGGCCTTTGCTGGGTCGGCCCGCATCGCTTCATCGAAGCAGGCCGGCCTAGCAAAGGCCCTGAGGTTGCCTGATGAAACCACTGCTAACTATTACTAGCGGCAGCTGTGTGGCAAAGTTAAAAGCACACAATGAGCTGCCGCTAGGCTAGAGGAGAGGTATTGCTGGGGAGATAAGGGAAAAGGTGGTACTGCTGGACAGGGGGGGGGAGCAGGGAAGAGAGAAGTGGTACTGCTGGACAGAGGGGATGGGAGCAGGGAAGGGAGAAGTGGTACTGCTGGACAGGGGGGTAGGAGCAGGGAAAGGAGAAGTGGTACTGGTGGATGGGGAGCAAGGAAGGGAGAAGTAATACTGGACAGGGGAGGAGGGAAGGGAAAAAGGGGTTCTGCTGGACATGAGCAGGGAAGTGAGAAGAGATAATGCTGGACGAGGGAGGAGGGAAGGGAGAAGGAGGTACTGATGGACAGGGGGAGGAGTAAAGGGGTACTGCTGGACAGGAGGAGTTAATTGGAAGAGAGAATAGGTGCTGCTGGACCTGGCAGAAAGGAAAGGTGCCACATATTGGAGGGGAGGGTGAGATGGTGCATGGGGAGAGAGCATGTTGGGTTGAGGGGTGGGAAGGAGGGATGCCACTCGAGGGAAGAGGCAAGGACAGAGATAAAGTGTGCAGAAGCAGAAAGTGTTGGACTCATGGAGAGGGCGAGATGGATGGGGAGGACAGAAAGGAGGGAAGGAGAAATGTTACATTGGGGAAGGGGGAGAGGGCAGAGAGTGAAAAATTAGACTCATGGAAGGAGGGAGGGAGAGAGAGAGAGATGTCGGTTGGGGATGGGAAGAAGAACCAGAGGAGAAGCATGCGTGAGGAAGAGAGAAGGAAATATTGGACTGGTGATAAGGAGGGAGAAATGTTGGACTGGGAGGGGGCAAGGAAAGGAAGGGAGATGGACTGAAGGGGGCAGAAAGGAGGAAGGGAAAGAGAAATGTTACACTGGGGGGAAGGGAGATGAATAAAGGAAGGGAGAGATATCAGACCAGGGCAGGGAAGAAGGGGAACTTGGTAGCACTATAGAAATAGTAGTAGTAGTAGTAGAGAGAGATGCCAGATTATGGGAAGGAGAGGAGAGAGATGCCAGAAGTTACGAGAATGGAGTAGAAATGTGCCGTGCACAGAAGAAAGTTTTTATGAACAACTTGAAAAATTGAAGGTGGACAAAGCAATGGGACCGGTGGAATTCATCCCAGGATACTGAGGGAGCTTAGAGAGGTTCTGGCGGGTCCTATTAAAGATTGTTCAACAAATCTTTGGAGACAGGAATGATTCCTGGGGATTAGAGAGGAGCGAATGTGGTCCCTATTAGAGAATTACACCGGGACTGTTTACCCAATCAAAGGTATGCAAAGCAAAAAAATATGATGGTCTACTAGCCACCAGAGCAGCAAATCTGCTGATCACGACGCCCGACTAATTTGATAAATGATCCAACCAAACCATATTGACTATTCCCAGATCCCGATGCATACTATAGCTATCAATCTTGTAATCTCCCTGGGAATGCTCAGGCTAATTTCATGTTGTAAATTGCCTAGAATTGGGAGGTATTGGCGGGATAGAAGACATCAATGTAATGTAATATAAAGTGGAGCGGCTTATCTACCAGTTTTTAAACTTGTATAGGCATTTTTTGCGGTCTATACATGGGGGCGGCCTATATGTTTGGAAATATGGTAATGTGGAACAAAATCTATTCCAGAGTAAGGAAAACTGTAAAACCAGAGAGCATAATTTGAAGTTGAGAGGGTTGTAGACTCAAGAGTAATGTTAGGAAATACTTCTTTACGGAGAGGGTGGTTAATGCGTGGAATGCGCTCCCGAGGGAGGTAGTGGAGAAGAAACAGAGTTCAAACAAGCATGGGATCTCTAATCAGAAAATAATGGCATATATTGAAGTAACTAAAGCCAGTACTGGGCAGACTTGCACAGTCTGTGTCCCGGATATGGACATTCAGTTGAGGTTGGGCTGGGTAGGGCTTCAGTGACTGGAATGGTTAAGATGGGCTGGAGTGAGCTTTGACGGAGACTCCAGTAGATATAACCTAAACACACTACTGGGCAGGGCTCTGGGATTCTGGCCCAGAAATATCTAAAAAAAAGGACCATTTAAATTAATGATTAATTGATGGAGGGCAGATTGGATTGGCCATTTGGGTCTTTAGCTGCCGTCATTTACTATGTTACTATGCTATAGAAAGCAGACATGCTTCTACCATTTCTGAGAGGGGAGCTTTTCTCTGTGACTCCTTTTAATTCTACTGCTGTTTCATTTCTGCAGTGAACCTTGAATACATATGAGTGTTAATTAAATGTATTTTCTTAATCCAAATATATTATATGTTTTGTAAGTAACATTTTAATGTTGCCTGCCTTTTTTAATTTAAAGTACAGTAAAATCTTGGATTGCAAGTAACTTGGTCTGTAAGCGTTTTGCAAGACAAGCAAAACATTTGATTAAATTTTAACTTGATATACACACATCACAACCGAGCCGATGGTTCTTCTCTCTCTGATGCTGCGGGAGTATAGTGACTGTTCGAAATGAGCAATACAAGTACGTATAGTATTTTGTATTAAAGTTTTTGGGTTGTGGAACAAATCGTCTGAGTTTCCATTATTTCCTATGGGGAAATTCGCTTTGATAGAAGAGTTTTGGATTACAAGCAAGTTTTCAGAATGAATTATGCTTGCAAACCAAGGTTTCACAAGCGGGGGAGGGAGATAGTTGTGGGATAAAGGAATATTTATGCTTCTACAAGGCAGCTTGTGCTGTCTGCCTGCAAATGAAAAAGCATTGAGCAGTGTTAAATAAGAAATTCTCAAAGTATGACTAGGTCTAGTGGGGTGGGGAGAGTAATAGGTAAGATGTAATCTAAATGGAAATGAAAAGTTTGTATTTTGCAATTGCATTAATACATTTTTTTATAGGAAAAGAAATGGAGATGTCTTGGGTGCATAACTGTTTGCTTGATTTGTAGATCTAGCAAGAAGTTAGGAATTGGAGAGGTAGACACCTTTTTTTTTTTTTTTTTTCACAGTTCAGCCAAACTGACAGGATATTTGTTCTGTCTGTCACTTTTGCTTTGCTAGATTTAATGTACAGCTTCAAGGGGACTAAACAAAAAAGCAGTAATTCCACAACCAAATATCAAATACACAAAAAAGTGGAACGAAACAAAAATTAACTTTGTCAATTCAATTGCACTGATAGATCATAAATGGAAGAAGGCAAAACCTCATAACCACTTTCTTAAAATACCCTTGTTTATAATTTGGGGATAAAGTGTAACTTTTAATGAATAGGGTAGATGATGCTTTGCACTGCTGGTTTTGTGATCTGTACATATTCCTTATTTAAGAAATAACTTCTGAGGTACTTGCTAGCCACTCTGGTTTTCAGGATGTCTACAGACTTATTTCATATTTGATAAAATCGCTTTTTTCAAGGATTGCAAAGTGATGTACAATAAATAATTTTCAAATGAGGGAAACATATAGTGTAGGGATAGACAAACATACATTTCAGAGGGAAATCAGGGAAGAACTACAATTTGATATAGTAAAGAGAACAAATAAGGATAGAACAATAGGGGGTTATAATATATTAGATCAGTGCTTGCCTACTTCGATTGGGAATGTCAACTTAGTTTAAGGGACTCACTAATCAGTTAAAGAAAACTTTTTAGTTTTGATTTACATTTCTCAAGGTTCTTTTCTTCTCTTATCTGAGCAGGTAATAAGTTCCACGTTTGGGGGGCGGTGACAGAGAAGAGTTTAGTACGTTTCGTATTTATGGTTTGTAAGGATGGAACAGTAAATAGGTATTTATCCTCGGATCGTAAGGAGCGGAAAGGAGAATGATAACTTGATCTAGGAATAGCGGTGTGTTAACTTTTAGAACTTTAAATAAAATGAGCGCTTGTTTATAGGTTGTTTGGTGGTTGATAGGAAGCCAATGTGCGTTTTTTTTAATAATGGTATTACATGGTCAAATTTTCTTTTACCTGGTAATGATTTTTATTGCAGTATTTTGTATCAGTTGTTAATCGTCTTGTTTCTTTTTGTGTACTTCCTTTATACAGTGAATTACAATAATCCAGTTTTGAAATGATCAATGAATGAATTAAAATGTTTAGGGAGGGAGCATCCAAAAAGTTAGCTAAGGAGAGAGGTGTGAGAGTGCAAGAAATAGACATGAGAGAGATTAAAGGGTAGAACTACAAATTATGATGGAGGGGGCAAACACATTAGGGCTGCTGTGGTTTATCATCCACCCCCCCTTCGGGTGAGATCATGAATGAAAGAGGGACCATATGTTTTGAACCAGTCTAAAGTGGGAAGTAATCTTATTAAGGAGGGAAGAGTTCAAAGTTATGGGCCATGAACAGAAAATGTGCTCATATACTGTCATGCAGTATGATGGTGTAACTAGTTAATTAAGGTTGGCATATCTGAGTGCCCTAGCGGGAGAGTAGGGAATGAGGTATCAGGTGAGATGTAGCGGACAGAATTTTGAAAATTCAAGTATGTATATTTTATAGGTAATACGTTTCAGAATTTATTGATTTGATTTCTATCCCGTCCTCCCAGGAGCTCAGAATGGGTTACAAGCCAACATTCACAGAAGTTACTTTGGACAGTACATTTGGCAATACAATACTATACAATACAGTCACAAAAGGGCAAGGCTGAGTAGTACAGTAACTTGACATTCCTAGAGAATTTATGGAGGGGCATTACAGAAGATTGTACCAGGAAGTCGCCAGCTGGTAGTTGGCAGTGGAGAGAAATCAGAAGGAATTGTTTGCAGTTGGACCTTTAGTTGAAGAGAGAGGCCTTCACTGCTCTTCGGAAGATCATCAATGAGTTCTGTGATCTGATATGAGGTTAGAGTTGATTCCAAAGCTGTGAGATGAAGTGGCTGTAGGAGTGTTTGCGGGCAGTTTCCATAAGGAGAGATCTTCCTGGGAGGATGCACAGTTGTGTCTCTGCTTTAGAGCGGAGGGGGGGGTAGGAGCATATAGATGTAGCTTGAAGCTTATATAGGCTGGAGTGGTGGCATGGAACTTTTTATGTGCTATTAACAGTGCCTTGAATATTCAGCGTTTGTTGATCCAGTGTTCTGTGCGGAGTGCTGAGGAGATGGGGTCATGATAGTTGAGGTTGTATAGGAGGCGGATCACTGCGTTTTGGACTTGCTGGAGGCGCTTTAATTACTTTTTGGCTACTCCGTTAAGTATGGAGTTGCAGTAATTCATCCTGGAGAGAACATGGGCGTAGAGGAGTTGAGTTAGGTCCGTTTGGGAGATATAGGGTTTGATCCTTCTCAATTTGCGCAGGTAGTAGAAGGAAGTGGAAACCACCTGGGAGATATGGGTGGATAGGGACATACCTGGTCTGCTGCTGTTATGGAGGTGGATTCCCATGATGGTGTTGGGCGAGCATATTTGGCGTTTTTCATTCTGATCCATAAGAGTTCGGTCTTGGCAGCATTCAGCTGTAGTTTGTTGTTTGTCATCCAGTTTTTCATGTCGGAAAGGCAAAGTTGGAGGTTAGCAATTTGGACTGATCAGTTTGCACCTAGTAGGATGAGTAGTTGAATATCGTCTGCATAGGAATGGATTTTAAAGTTGTATTTTCGGGCTATATCGATGACTGGCCTGATGTACAGGTTAAATAGGAGGGGGGACAGCAGGTTACCTTGGGAACACTGTATTTGATAGGTTTAGGTTAAGACTTGTGCGGTCCTAGTAAGACTGTTTGAGTTCTCTGATGCAGGAAAGAGGTGAACCATTGGAGGGCAGTGTCCCTGATTCAAGGTCAGAAAGTCTGTGTAGTAGGAGCTGTCAAAGTCTAGTATGGTGTCAAAGGCAGCTCTTAGGTCTAGTAGCTGTCGTCAATTATGTCAAGGAGTACTGACTCCATGCTTTGGCCCGCACAGAAGCTGGATTTAGAAGGGGATAGGGCAGCTTATTTTTCTATGAAAGGTTGCAGAGGGTGAAGCATTATTCATTCTAGGAGTTTGGAGACAAATGGGAGGTTGGAGACCAGCTGGTAATTGCTTGGGTTGTTAGGGTCGAGGGTGGGTTTAACGCTTGCTAATTTCCAGCTGAGTGGCACTTCTCCGGTGGAGAGGGAGGAGTTTATGATGGGGAGAATGGATTCAGGCATGGTGTCTTCAGTGGATGGTAGGAGGCTAGATGGGCAAAGGTCAAGGATGGTGCTGGAGGGTCTGAGTTATCTTAGCATTTCAAGGACTTTTGCATGTGTGGCCGTGTGGAGTTGGGATAGTGTTAGTGGCTAATCGAATAGCAGTGGACAGTCTTTATTTAAGTGTAGGTTAAAACTGAAAGCTTTTTTAGAAATAAGGGTGTTTTTCTGCCTCTATTGCTTGTTTCTGCTGCACTTGTATAACATGTAGGCAATAATAAATCACTTGAGTCATTTGACTGTAATAGGAAAAAGTGAGGCAATGACTTAAAGAAGAAATAATGAAAATGTGCTGGTGGTCCCAGCTACTGTGTGCAAAACAAACATGACAGCATGTTTTCTCCCACTGCCAATTTAAAAACTGCCACTTTTATTTAGACTTTCATTTCCTTATCTTTATTTTGGCTACTGTCTTTAATGAAAGTCGGACATAATATGTTTGTTTTCAACATCTGTCACTACAATTAAGCCCTAACTGAAAGGGAGAGGGCATCTAGAAACTTCTTAGATGCAGGAAAAATTGACTTTGAGAGAAAAGGTGATGGATGTTTTTCAATTCAGGAGCACTTTGACTGGAATTCTGAAGGAAAACTGCTATTTAATTTCATCTGCATCTGGTGGTTGGGGATGGGGAGATATGATAAAACGGTTAAAGGATTCACTTGGTTGAAATGCTCTCATGTGTGAACCCCAATCAAGTGATCCTAAATCAATCAAAACTCCCCAAAAAGAATGGTACAGTTATTTTTTCTTCTTGGACCTTCAGATGGTATTAACCAGATTTGAAGCAATCAACAATTTACTGGGTCAAAGTCGCACCGTCATTGGTCATAGAAACATAGAAATTGATGGCAGATAAGGGCCACGGCCCATCCAGTCTGCTCACCCTAATGACCCTCCCCTGCCTTTACTTTGTGAATAGATCCCACGTGTCGATCCCATTTGGCCTTAAAATCAGGCACGCTGCTGGCCTCAATCACCTGAAGTGGAAGACCATTCCAGCGATCTACCACCCTTTCGGTGAAAAAGAATTTCCTGGTGTCACCGTGCAGTTTCCCGCATCTTATATCAACACAATAAGTCCCCATTCACATAATGTGTCAGTTCAATAAGTTCAAAATAATTAATTGAAAATATAACTTCACTTATCTGAATCTTATCTTCAATCATTCATTGATGAAGCGCATTTAGATCCACTTTCAGTCACTCATTGATAAATAAAATAAAATTCAGAGCCGCTTCCAAATGTTCAGAGATGCTTCCGACATTACATTATGTTTCACCAATAGAAGCTGTATTAGGGAAGCTCTTTCTGAAATGAAAATTATTCTAAACCATCTCCATCGTCCAGAAGCCTATAGACAACCTTCTGTTTTCATTCAGCAAACTCCTGCTACAGCTTGCTGTGATCAAACATTGCTCTGGTGTTTGACGTCATATTTAACCTCCTCCTCCACCAAGCTAATGCACTCAAAGCAAATTTACATACTTGAGTTTTTCACAAGAATTTGATAGGTGCAAACGTCTGAGGAACTGATTTCGTTTAGCCCTTTCCACTGGACTGCCAGGCGTGATCCATTGGAGCAGTGAGTGGCATGGTACTCACCATATTTCATCCAATTAAAGATCATAAAATCTGATGCAGCTAATATGGACTTAGGGCTAGTTTCACTAAGCAAACCGATCGTGTACCGATCAGTTTGCGATCCCTTTGTGACTCGATTTCCCTCTGACCCAATTCACTAACCTGTGTAGCAATCCCATCCCGATCCGTGCATGCAAATGAGGGGAATCGGCATGCAAAGCAGGAAGGACGCGATTCATTACACTTTTTTTCCTACACACCAACTGGCTGGCCGATCAAGAACAAACGACTGGTGAGGACCAGTTGCTTATGTAAAAAAATGCTTTGCCCTGACTCTTCTTTCTGATTCCCCTGCTCTCTTTGCCTACACCAACTCTCTCTAGCTCCCCCGACTCTTCCTGCTCTCTGTCTGCCCTGACTATATTGGCTCCCCCGACTCTCCTGCTCTCTGCCGCCCTTCCCCGCAGTGGGAATCTGTGGTTTTAAAATGCGGCTGCACTGTGGGGAAGGGCGGCAGAGAGCAGGAGAGTCAAAAATTTGCCTGCCCCCGCGGCCCGACTTCCCCCCCATACGTAAAAGTTGGGAGCAGGAAGGGTGCTCAGTCCCTCCTGCTCCATAGGCCTTGACTTCCCCCCCTGACTGGTCCACCGCACCCCCTCCCCATACCTTTAAAAATGTTGGGAGCAGGAGGGGTGCCCAGTCCCTCCTGCTCTTTAGGCCTCCAGTTATCTTCGGTAGCAGGAGTAAGGGCAAAGTCCTCCTGCTTCTGCCGGTCTGTGACGCAATACCAGCCTAAGGCCATGCTCCGGTGTATCATGTGATGCACAGGAAGGGGCCCAAGGCCCCGATTAGCTGAGGGGCCTGGGGTGCCTCAGCCAATCGGGGACTTCCTTAGGGAGGAGTCTAAGGAAGTCCTTGATTGGCTGAGGCACCCCTCCTGCTCCCAACATTTTTAAAGGTGAGGGGAGTGGGTCTGGCTGGACCGGGCCGACCACGGGTGGGCCAGTCAGGGGTTCGTTGAGCCAGTCGGGAGTGGGACATCACGTCGGGTCAATTTTTTTTTTTATTTTTTTTTTTAGTTCGGAGAGGGAGGGGGTTTTTTTTTTTAAAAGCCGGCATCAAAATTCCTTCTAACTGGTCCTAATGAAAAAATTACTGAAACAACTTTACTTTTAGACGGTCAATCTTATTCGATATCTCCTATGCTGATAATTTTAGGGGCTATTTTAGATCGGTCCTTATCCTTTAAGGCAGATTCTCTGGTTAAGATGTGTTTTATTGTCGTCTGGAAGCTGTGTATTGGGAAATATTTTGATTTTACATCATTTTACAATCCTGGTTCAATCTTCAATCCTTTCAATATTGGATTATTGTAATGTTATTTTTCAGGGATCGTATAAAATAACTACCACTAGCCGACTAAAAGTCATACAAAATACAGCTATTTGTTTGATTTTTAAACTGAAAAAACATGATCATATCAGTGTATATTATCAAAAGCTTCACTGGCTACCGTTTGAGGCTAGAGTGTTTGGATGCATTTGTTTTAAAGTTTTATTTGGCTTAGCACTGGCTTACCTTTGTTTCTCATTTTAGTTTGTTTTATTTTCTTTCAGCAAATGCATGTTGTTACAAAAAATTTTTGGATAGGAACTTAGCATTCCAAGCAGGATTAATAAATTCATGTTTGAATCTTCTTGTTTCTCCATTTCTTACTTACTATCAATTTTGAAAAGATCTTAAAACCCACTTATTTAAACAATGTAATATACATGATTGATTTTCATATTATCATGTAGTTATAATGTACTTTTTATCCATACTTATTTTAGTTTAGATTGTATTTTCCTTATTCATTAGTTTTAATGCTTGTATTGGTCACTTAGAATTATTATGTATGATGTTGTTATTATATTGTATGCCGAGTACCTACTGAGTAAACCGCTATGAACTTCTGGTTAGGCAGTATATAAAAATAAATTATTATTTATTATTATTATTATTATTAGAAGCCCTGACAGCAGTGACAGGAGACTCTAGCGATCCATGCATTCGGTTGGAGGCGTGCCTCCAATTGCACATGGATCGGAGGGTTAGTGAGTCTAGCCCTTAGTGGGTTTTGGAAATAAAACCCTCCAATTATTTCTGAAATATGCCTTCTAGCTTTGAAGCCCAGGTGCAAAATTTTCAATTAGCTAAAATAAAAGGGAGTGATAAGTAGGAGAGATTCAGCTCCTATCAGCACTTCCACCTAAAACATTTGCCCATAAGAAATCTGTATACTTCTGTCTCGCTGAGATTATGGACCCAGCAATTGTCATACAGTATCTAAAATGGTTTTAATAAAGAATACAGAGCCTCAACTGTTCTGTTCTTCATCTTTAATCTAAATATTTCTTTTCTAATTGCATGTTTGACATCCTCTTGAGACTCATTTTGAATTTTCTTGCTGCTTAGGGTGCAGGTATACCCATTTCCATAGCCTGCAGTCAGAAATGCAGTAATGCAGAAAGTACATTTGAGTTACTGTCCTCTGTTTCTCTAAATTATCTTCCCATAATGGATGCTATTTTTCCCCTCAAACAAGCTATAAGAACAGCAATACATTAAATTAATCAAAGATGATACTGTGGGAAATTGGTTTTGCCACTGATTCACAGGGTTAGATAATTGAGCTGAATTTTTGACTATAAAAATCAATGGCTGGCTGAACTATAGAGGCATGTCTCTAAAAAGCTTAGTGTTTGCTTTTAAGTGGTGGTACTAACTTATGACCTAAATTTTTGAGAGACTTTTAGGTGTCATTTTGTGCTTTTTGTTTTTCTGTTTTGCAGCACAACCACTAAAACTGAACTAGATTTTACTAAAATGAAATCCATTGTACTGGGGAGTGTGTGGTGCAGTGATTAGAGCTAAAGCCTCAGCACCCTGAGGTGGTGGGTTAAAATCCCCTGCTGCTCCTTGTGACCCTGGGCAAGTCACTTAATGCCCCATTGTACCAGGTACATTAGATAAAGTGTGAGTCTACCAGGACAGATAGGGGAAAAAGCTCAAGTACCTGCATGTAAACCACTTAGGCTATAAGTAGATGAAACCTGCTTCTCAAAATAATTCAGAAATTTTAACAGAGCTTAAATACATAAAAGTTGCCCTGTTGATTCAGATCAAGGATCCTTCTAGCTCAGTATGTATGATGTTTCCAACAGTGACCAGTTAGGTTTACAAGTACCTGGCAGAGTCCCAAAAATTGGCAACATTCAATGCTACTTAATCCCATGGATAGTTAGTGACTTCCCTAGGTCTACCTTAAAAACTGTTTATAGACTTGTTCTCTAGAAAGCTTCATACCTTTTAAATCCAGCTACATTAACTGCTTTTAGCCCTTGCTCCAGCAAAGAGTTCCATAACTTAACTATACATCACATGGAAAAAAAAAATATCCTATTTGTTGCAAAACCGTTATCTGTCCACTTTTGGTCTTGTCTTCCCTGAATACTCGTTTAAGTCCTCGATCTAATGGTCTCACAGACTTTGTTTCTAATGTATCTTAAGATTTTCTATGTGTTAGCTCTAAAGCAAGTTTCTTTCCAAATTCTCTTTTAGCCTTCTTTATCAGTGCCTTGTATTTGACATGCCACCAATGGAGAAAGTGTCACCGAGGTCTCGGTAGGCGATACGCTAGCCTCCAGTGACCACAACATGATACGGTTCAACCTCAGGAAAGGTTTCACAAAGTCAAGCTCATCTACCAAGGTCCTTAACTTTAAGGGCACTAACTTCAAAAGCATGGGAGATTTCGTCCAGAGGACGCTGCAAAACCAAGCTGAAACAGATAATGTAGAGGTGATGTGGTCAACTCTCAAATTAACCATACGAGAAGCAACCAACCGCTACGTCAAATCAGTAGGTAAATGGCGAAGAAACAATAGACCACAGAAAAGGGCGTTCATCTTCCACAAACAATCAGGGAAACAGGAATCCAAGGAAGACTATCTGGCCAAGTCTAAAGCGGTCAAAATGGCAGTCAGGGAGGCCAAACTCCGAATGGAGGAAGACCTTGCGAAAAACATCAAGAAGGGCAATAAATCCTTCTTCAGGTACATTAGTGACAGAAAAAGAAACACAGATGGGATAGTACGCCTTAGGAAACCTGACGGGAACTTTGTGGAGTCGGATTCTGAAAAAGCCAAACTGTTAAATGAATACTTCTGCTCGGTATTCACTTGCGAGGCGCCAGGATCCGGCCCTCAGCTGCCGACAAGGGAAAGCTCGGAAGACCCATTTCAAAATTTTGAGTTTACGCCCAGCAGTGTCTATGATGAGCTATCTAGACTCAAGGTGAACAAAGCCATGGGACCGGACAAGCTACACCTCAGGGTAATCAGGGAACTGAGTGACGTCCTGGCGGAACCGTTATCCGCGCTCTTCAATCTTTCCCTAAGTACAGGAAGAGTTCCGTTGGATTGGAAGACGGCTAACGTCATTCCGCTCCACAAAAAGGGAAGCAGGACAGAGGCTGAGAATTACAGACCGGTGAGTCTCACATTGATAGTAAGTAAATTTATGGAAACGCTAATCAAACGCCAATTGGATACTATCCTGAACGAGGAGAAACTATGGGATCTCCATCAACATGGTTTTACGAAGGGAAGGTCCTGCCAATCATATCTGATCAGCTTCTTTGACTGGGTAACAAGGAAGTTGGATACAGGGGAATCCCTGGACGTCGTGTACTTGGACTTCAGCAAAGCGTTTGATAGCGTCCCACACCGCAGGTTACTGAGCAAGATGGGTTCAATGGGACTAGGTGTAACATTAATCGCATGGGTTAGGGACTGGCTTAGGGATAGACGTCAGAGGGTAGTGGTTAACGGTACCCTCTCCGATACGACGGAGGTGATCAGCGGAGTGCCTCAGGGCTCGGTCTTGGCCCTATCCTATTTAACATCTTCGTAAGTGACTTGACTGAGGGGCTGCGACGTAAAATTACATTTTTCGCCGATGACGCCAAACTATGCAACATAGTAGGCACAAGCTCATCGGACGAAGGCACAGTGCCCGACAAAAGCTCAATGCCTGACAGTATGGCGCAGGACCTACTCCTGCTGGAGCATTGGTCAAAGACTTGGCAACTAAGTTTCAGTGCCAAAAAATGCAAGGTCATGCACCTTGGTGGCAAAAATCCATGCAGGACTTACACCCTAAATGGCGAGATCCTAGCAAGGACTGTAGGAGAACGCGACTTGGGCGTGATCATTAGCGAAGACATGAAGACTGCCAATCAGTTGGAGAAAGCTTCCTCCAGGGCTAGGCAAATCATGGGTTGTATCCGCAGAAGTTTCGTCAGCCATAAGCTCCAGGTTATTATGCCATTGTACAGATCCATGGTGAGACCCCATCTGGAATACTGTGTGCAGTTCTGGAGGCCACATTATCAAAAGGATGTGAGGAGAGTTGAGTCAGTTCAGCGAATAGCCACCAGAATGGTTTCAGGACTCAAGGATCTCCCGTATGAAGAACGGCTGGATAAGTTGCAGCTATACTCACTCGAAGAATGCAGAGAGAGGGGAGACATGATCGAGACGTTCAAATATGTCACGGGCCGTATCGAGGGGGAAGAAGATCTCTTTTTTTCTTAAAGGACCCACGGCGACAAGGGGGCATCCGTGGAAAATCAAGGGTGGGAAATTTCATGGCGATACCAGAAAATATTTCTTCACCGAAAGAGTGGTTGACCGTTGGAATAATCTTCCACAGCAGGTAATTGAGGCCAGCAGCGTGCCAGATTTTAAGAAAAGATGGGATTGGCATGTCGGATCTCTTCAAGGAGGTAGATAGGGGGTGGGTCTTTGGTGTGGGCAGACTGGATGGGCCGTGGCCCTTTTCTGCCATCATTTTTCTATGTTTCTATGTTCTTAAGCTTTTTTTCTGATACCTTCATTTGGAACTTTTTTCTATTTTTCTCAAATATATTATTTTAGCGCTAATATACTCTTCATCTTTTTTTTTATTTTTTTTTTTACATACTAGCTGCCATCTGGCCCTATTTTTGGTAAGGGGGGAGGGGGGCAATATTCAGACCATGGGAGGCTACCTCATATGGTTGGTGGCGATCCCAGATATTCAATGCTAGGGCTGTTTTTGGCCATCTGCATTGAATTTCTGGGACAAAGTTCACCACTATGTACTTAGCCAGCCAAGCCGAGATTTAGTAGCTGGCCTGCTAATGGCTAGTGGCCATTCAGGTGGGTCTATCTAACTATGGCATGTATCATAGCCAGTCACCAGGCTATCCACTGGCTCAAATATTCAACTATCTCCCACTGAATATCAGCAGTAAGTTGGCTATATGCTATTTGGCCAGCCAGGAGCCGTTCCTGGCTGGCCAATAGTACTGCATAACAGCTGAATGAAATATATGTGTTCTGGGTTTCCAAGATGGCATTTTTAAACCATTTTGCAGCTGCTTTTCTCAGGCGATTATTGTAATTGCCCTTGCAAAAGTTAAATTCTGTTGCAGTAGATTTTATTGTCATTGCTTCAGTTGTTCTCTTAAATATAATTGTGTTATGTTCGCCAAGTGGTCTTCAAGGATTGCTGCTGCAGCTCTGAAGCTATTTTTGCAAGTACTGATACATAGGAAGTATAGTAGTGCTGCCCAATTCGCCGATTTCGCATCGATTCACTTTTGTGAATCAATTCGTTGTCTAAGAAAATCTGACTCACTGACTTAGCGACCAATTTGCGGGAGCCAGTAATGATGCCTCTCAGTACCGAGCAACAGCACCAAATCGCGCTCTTGCTCGTGCCGCTCAGCAGCCGAAGAAACTTGCAGCAGATGGTTAGCAGCAGGGCAGGAACGTGGAAAGTTTGCTCATGCCCGCTGCGCCTCCACCGGGGATCAACAAGATGAGGTATGAAGCTGGGGCATGGAGTGGCCAGAGCCTGGGAGGAAGGGAGGGTGCAGAGTCTGAAGGGGGATGGGTGTAGAGTCTGACGAGAGGGAAGGAAGGAAGGGGACTGGTGCAATGCCTGAGAGGGAAGGGTGCTGGGTGCAGTGCCTGATGGGAGGGAGGGGGGCTGGTTGCAGAGCTTGGCAGGGAGGGGGCTGGGTGCAGAGCCTAAACATAAGTCTGACTACCCCATTCATCCTAGATAACATTCATCTAAACTTAGTAAAATCTTTGAAAATATTGGGCATCACTATTGATGTAAGGCTTTCTTACCATGAACATGTAAGCAACACCTTTAAATCTTGCTTTTAAAGGCTACGAATGATTCGCTCAATTTCTAAGTTTCTTGAACCAAAATCACTCAACACCATGGAGCAGGATCTGCTTTTGTTGGAACAATGGTCTAGTACTTGGCAACTAAACTTTAATGCCAAAAAATGTAAAGTGATGCATCTTGGGAGCGGAAACCCATGCAGAACATACACCTTAAATGGTGTGAACTTAGCGAGAACCTCTGCAGAAAGGGACTTGGGAGTTCTCATCCGGGAAGATATGAAAGCTGCCAATCAAGTGGAGAAAGCTTCAGCAAAGGCAAGACAAATGCTGGGTTGCATCAAAAGAAGCTTTATCAGCCGAAAGCCTGGAGTCATTCTACCGTTGTACAGATCCATGGTGAGACCTCACCTGGAGTACTTTGTCCAGTTTTGGAGGCCACATTATCAAAAGGATGTGAAGAGAATGGCCACTAGGATGGTCTCAGGACTTAGACATCCCATATGAGGAACGTCTGACCAAACTACGCTTATATTCGCTTGAGGAGCGTAGAGAAAGGGAGGACATGATAGAAACATTCAAATACATCACGGGTCGAATTGAGGTGGAGGAAGAAATATTTTTTCTTACAGGTCCCACGGTGACAAGAGGGCATCCGCTAAAACTGAAGGGGGGGAGATTCCATAGTGACACCAGGAAATACTTCTTCACTGAACGGGTGATTGATCGATGGAATAAACTTCCACGCCAGGTGGTCGAGGCCTTTAGTGTAGCTGACTTCAAAAGTCGATGGGACAAACAGGTGGGAGTGCTGCAGGATTATGCATGACAGAGGAGTACAGCAGGGAGGGAGGGTTCTTGAGTGGGCAGACTTGTTGGGCCGCCGGCCCTCTTCTGCCGTTATACTCTGTTTCTATGTTCACTCCTTGATAAAGATGGTGAAACTTTCAACCCCCCCCCTAAAAAAAGGCCCCAAAATGGGGGTTTCTGTTTATATTTGAGCCTCCTTTGGATGATGCTTTTTTCCTCCCCTCCCCACCTGATGACCAACAATGCTACTTTCTACCCCTCCAGATGCCCGGCACGGCTATCCTCCAACACCCCTTCTCATGACCGGCACTGCTATCTCTCCTCCCCTCCCGATGACCAGCACTGCTATCCCAACTGATGATCATTGCTATATCTCTCCCCCCCCCCACAGAATGACCGGCACACCTATCTCCCTCCCCCCGTTTCTCATTGACTGGCACGTCTATCCTCCACTACCTGCTCCCCCCTGTCCCAGACTGATATCGCACTTACAGTCCTAATGCTCCGGAAGCCAACGTCGACGCTCTGTGTTGGGTTGAAGGGTCTTGAGCGTCTGTGCATGCTCAAGATCTGTTGTCTCCCACCCTCTCCGGGATTCTTGAAGGGTGTCCAGCAATCCTTGAGCATACGCACACGCTCAAGGCCCTTCAGCCTGGCACAGAGCATCAGGACTGTAAGTCCAATATCTATCTGAGGCAGGGGGGGGGCAGGGCAAATCTTATGTTCTAAGATGGTGCCCTCCTCTGTACTCTCTTGCCATGGTCTACCCACATCTGAAGCAACTTCCTGTTTCCGTTTGGGTGGAAAGCAGCAAAGGTACGGTACAGGGGAGGCTACAGGCAGCAAGAGGAAGGAGATGTGGCACATGGATGGCAGGAAGGGGAAGAGAGGTTTGAGACGGAGGCAGAAAAATGGAAGAAAACTGAATATGAAAATCAGTGCCAAAGAAGGATGTAATAGAAAAAGTAAAGGAGAGGGAAAAACAGCAAATGGCATTAAGAAAGCCTTGGAAACATAGTTAAGACTAAAGATGGAACAAGATGACCAGAAAAATAAAATCTCCAGATAACAAAGGTAGGAAAATGTTTATTTTCAATTTAGTGATTGAAATACAGTATGTCAACTTTGAAAATCTACATCTGTTTTTATATTTTGGACTGTTCAGGAAGAAATGCAATTTCTTTCTATTTCTCTTGTGGTGTACTGTGTGCAGAGTCTGGCATATTATGGTTTGTATTTGCAAAATTTTATTTTATTTTTTCTGTTTTCTGCATGTGTGGCATACCCAAATTTCTAACCTCCTGGTTATATTTGAATCAACCTTTTTTCCTCCTTATTTGGGGGAAAAAGGTTACCTCGTTTTCTATTTGAATATATATGGTATGTATGTGTTATTTTTTTGATCAGGAGAGTTGGAAAGCTCAAATAGTTTGTTGCAGAGATAGAGGGGATTTTGAATTCAGTATCTTTGCTTTATCCCTTCCACTCTAATGTATAACTAGTGTAAGAATAAATCGCATGTAATTAAGATAGCAAGGTATTTTGTAGGGGCTTTTTGCTTGTGAGGTTCTGGAATTATTTATGGATTTCTCTGTTGACAAGCAGGATGAATTGGCTATTCAAATGGGGCGACATCACCCCACTTGTGTTTCTGATTTATCCTGTTGTCTGCAGAGAATCCCATTACTTTTAAGCAGTTATGCTTTCTCTACCTGTTCCTGCATAAGTAGGTATTTTTAGAAATGTGAGTCAGTGGTTGGAAAGAATTTGATTAATCCACTGCATTGTACTAGACTCTAGAATCTGACCCAGTAATAGAAGTTAGAAATCCCCTTTTGATCTATGTTCATTCTAAAATCAGTGCCAGGAAAACGCATTTTAGCAAGAGTAATTCTGATTTGAACAAAAGGATTCTGTTTAAGATTCTGATGGGGAACGAAAGCAGTTCTTGCATGGTTTGTATTGTGGTGTGGACATTTGTAAACAAGAGGGAAAGTGGGCACAGTTAAGAGGTTTTGTATATGAGGTGGTATTGATTTTCAGATAGCAGTAGAAGCTTTTGGCTTGTGTTTAATGCCACTGGGCCTTTTTCAATTGCAGCCAAGTGACTTGAGAATTTGAGAATGCACAAGTTGCATTTATCAGTAATGGTGTGATGGTGGTCTACATAACCTCTCGTTTGTTAGACTTAGATGGTACATCTTTTGTGAATGTGCATGCTTAGGCTTTTGCCAAAATTTGTTATGTTATGACTGATGAACAGAATCGTTCATTCTGGTCTGTTTCTCCTTTTACTACTTATTTCTGTTGCGCTACCACATGTACACAGCACTGTACATTAAACACGCAAGAGATGGTCCCTGCTTGAAAGAGCTTACAATCTAATTAGATGTGTAGCTACTTAGTATTTAAGAACAAGAACATTTTGTCTTTAGTTTTTCTTTGCATTCCTGAGCCAACAGATTTATTTTTCCCCCCCAAATTTAAAGTACTAGAACTTGCAAAGCTATTTTCTTAGGTAATAGCAGTTAAAGTAAAAAAGTTAGAATCTTTTTTTTCCAATCCAATTTGCATTTGGTTACTGCCAAGATCAATATATACAATTTTTGATTCTTTCCTTAGCTACATCCACTGGGTACAAATCTGTATAAATCAATATGCTTCTCTACCCGCTGTTGTTGGAGCCACATGTGATGCTTGAATACAGTGTGTATGATATGATTATAGTGTGATACCAAGGAAGATGACTTTTTAAAAGAAGGTTGGTATAGTCTTAAGATGTGGTCTTTGTATTCTTAGCATGCCTAGAGTTAATGAAATGGTACAAAATAATGTTATGAATAAATATAGTCATAAGCTGCTTTAATATTGTACTAGACTACTCATGATGGATGCAAAAGCTACCATTGAAGGAACTTTTGCATGTATATGAAATCCAAAAGTCCTGAGAGCACTAAAGGAACATGATAAAAGAAAAATTGTTTCTTACCATCATCTTTAAGAAAATTAATTTTCATAAGATAAAAGTGCTGTAAAATTCTAGTTTACTTGGGAATGTTAAATAGTTTGTTCCATGCTTAAAACACAATCAAAATGCATGTCCCATATTTGTTAGCTAAACTGGACTGTTGTAAGTGCTTAAGAGGCGATGCCTTAAAAGCTACCTGGCTAATGTCAGAATGCAGACCTCAAGCAGAAGACGGTCTCTACAATGACCACGTGGCTTGAGAAGGAATGTAGATTAGCAGAAAACAAAATTCCTAGGTATTGGGAAAGAAGGTTCACAGGGCCAGATTCCAGCCCTAAAGGAGTTCAAGAAAACTTTTCGCCTTAAAAAAAATCATGCTTCATATTTGATCAAATTTTGTGCTTTGGTCTCCTGTAATTGAGATGCAGAACAATCGTTAAGGCTGAATGGTGTTAAAATTGCAGACTTGTAGACATAGTGCGCTGGCAGTAGAAGCCGTGCCAGGGGATGATTTAGTGCCAGTATTCTTACCTGCTGTCAAGAGGAAAAGCACATCATGTGCTGTATATTTGCAGTTCTCTTTTCTCTACTTGTAATCTTTTGAGCCATCATTTGTGTTCCTCACTCTCACTGTGTCTGGCTCCGACGCCTCATTAGTGAAATTCTAAAAAGCATTACACCAGTGAGGCGCTGCTTGGGAGGATACTGGTTTGGGGTAACTATTTAGGTAAACGAGCGTGGATAGTAGATTTGAGGAGCCAGTTCCCATCAAGTTTCAGAAAGGAGACTATGATTTTGGCCTCATCTAAAGTAACCATGCCGTAGTGTTCTTAGAAAAGGTGAAATGTCATAACCTTTAATTTATCAGGGACTGTGTTCGGATAATAGCAATACAACCTTCGTAGGCATAGCTGAGGCCCCTGAAACTTTTTTCTACGACGTGTATGAGGTGTTCTGTCGGCTCCAAAATGAATGACAGTACTGTACAGATTTACATTCTTGTGTGCTGCGCAATTGTCTTCCAGTTCCGAGTGAAAGTACAATTACGTATTCACCAGTCATTTTAGTATCTGTGACCAAGTGATAGGAATGCTGAGAGACTCAAGTTCTGCATACAAAATCCTTCTTGGTGAAAAATACCTCATTTTAATACCTTTTTTTACTGTGTTGTGGTGGACAGTATAGGAAAAATTCCTGTTTGTGAATTTTCCTTATCTGGTCCTTGTAATTATTAATGGGGGAACACATTTTTGGGTTGTGACCCCAAATTATACAGCTGCATAAGGTATCTCAAATAACACAAGTAATCTGGGGATCAGATCATTTCTCTGATTCAAAAGAATAAGAGCATATGTACTCTGTATTTCAATTAACTTTTCTATTTTGTGCTGGGCTGTTGCTTTCTGTTCCTTTTTTGGTTACTATTCCACCAAAACAGGCCCTTACTAAAGCTACAGTGCTTTGTCTTAATTTTAGCCATCTGTGGGCTTCACCCCATATTTATCCTCTTCCTGTATAATCTAGATGACGCAGTGATCGTCTTCTGACTAAGAGCTAGAAATGGCATCTTCTGAAGTTATTGCCCCAGAAAGCTGCCACCACTGCAAAATCCGTCTTGGCTTGGCTGGCTCTTCTAGTTTAGGTCTCTGTGTAGAAATGTATCTAGAATTGTCCAAATGCATCATGAGAATACTTTATTTTTTTTTTAATTTAGTCACCAGCAGTTACATTAGAGAATTCTGTGAAATAATTTTTAATCATATTTAAGGAAACCTGATTAGTGAGATTGAAATGACTCAAGATCATGCAAAGCAAGTAGAAATGCCTTCATTATTGTAAAAACTTAGTTGTTTGTGACTAGTGACCTTAATTGAGCCGTTATAAAAATACATTTTGTTTGAAATGGGGGAAAAATATCCTCAGGAATATTTTATTGGCACATAAATAGCAGGTGTATCACCAAGGTGTGCATGCTGCTTACTGCACATCGTAACACACAATCTCTTTGTATACAGTTCACACCTTCTGAAATTATTCAACCTGCAGTAAATTTCTTTTTTACTGTACATGCTTTTTGGCGATATTTATACAAATTGTACATAATTTGAAAGTAAAATGGAAAATAGGACCATCTGGTGCGCTGCTTTTTTTTTCCTCAGTGCAGTTTACGATGGCGATACTTTCCAGCTTTTTCTTTTGCTGCATTGGCACAGGCATTGTGCTTATTTTGTTGTAAATGGTTCCAATATTTAATGAGCTCACTGGGTTGGAACTGATGGGAAGTAATTAGGTGACTGTATTTACAGCTGGAATATGAAACGCGCCAGTGATTAAAGACAAACTCATTGGGTGGGGGCACGGGGTCAATTCGCAGTTTGGCAAGACAGATGCCCACATATACATCCTCCAAGTGCAAGTGACGGATGCTAAGAGAGACTTTAAAGATCTTTTCCGCAAGATCCCCAGAAAACACGTAACCGGTCCCAGAGCAAAACACAGGGTAGCGCTCACTTGGATACAAATCTGGTGGCATGTACCACTTGCTATCCTTGTTTCGATTTGGTGCGTACCCTCTCATCAAGTACCCTGTGAAATAGTTGTGCCTGGGTGGTAAGTCTGGCTTCAGCAGCTTGTGTATCAAATACTCAGTATTAACAAACATGTCACTGTCTGTTTTCATGACATATGAGATGTGCGGACAGTAGGTAGTGACCCAGTTTATACCCATTAAAGTTTTAATAGTCAAATTGTAATAAGTGTCTAAATATTCTTGTTGAATAATATCATGATGTTGTCTGCTTTCGTCCAGAATGGCGCTCTGTAAATATTCATTTGACTTAACGTTTAAACCCAGCATAAAAACGCGAACAATTTGGATGCCAGATGCCAAGCTTTCATTTCCCCAAGTTTGACGAATAGCTTGTCTGGCTTCTGTTTGGCCTGGTTCTGCAGCTATGAGCAATATTAGAAAGGGATTTTTTTCCTTGCATTTCTCAGGTTCATTTATGATGTATTTAAAGTAAGAGCTTGGATGCCCAGTGCCCTTTTCATTGTAAATACTCCCATTGGCCCCGAGAGTGTTCCCTAATCCAGTGACCCCCTGTGGTGACAGCTCCGTGTTGTTGGTGTTAGTTGCTGCCTGAGGCCTAGGAGTTTGAGGGACTGCCTCCTTCCATATATTCCTCAGGGAGCTGTTGGTCTCACTTCTTGTTGACTTAAATCCTCGTATAGTGTAAGCCACAGGGTTTTCTTTGAATCCAGCTCGCACTGGCAGCCAGTCATGATGGTTACAGAACAAAAACATGGCAAAAAGAAATGCCAGCGACAGAAGCCCAATGAGGTGGATGCGAAACAGGGATCTCTTATTATTCCAAGCCATCTTAGCAAAGCAGTAGTGTCGTCTCCTCCACTGAAGCATGTTGTAGAGATTCAGAAATAATGTAAGACAATAGTGGTGCGGAGGGACCTTCCTGTTTTCCTCCTCTAATGGCTGCTATTTTTCAGTGACCATCATCTCCTCGTTTTCCCAGTTGTTAAAGCGGTGCTCGGCCAGTGCTTTCAAGAGAAAGGTGAAAGATGTTAATAAACGTGATTTTAATTCTTATTTGTAAATCAATTGAGAAATGAGTAATTTTTTCATGTTTATACAAAGGGCTCCTTTTAGTAAGGTACACTAGCGATTTTTTACCGTGCGCTGAAGATTAGCGCGTGCAAACCCTGCGCTAAATGAAAAATACTAACGCAAGCTCTATGGAGGCGTTAGCGTCTAGCACATGCGGCATTGTATCGCGTGCTAAAACTGCCACCGCACCTTAGTAAAAGGAGCCCAAAGTTTTCAAACCAGTTTGAAATTGGTATTTTTCTTTAACAAAAATGCATAAAAAACATGAACACACTTGTACTGATAGGAACTAAAGTGTTCTTCTATTTGAAATCCTAATTACCTGACCTCAAGAGATGGGAGTAAAAATTGATTTAGCAAAACCTCTTTTACAGTGAGGAAATGGTAAAAAAATTTTTTTGTAAAATCTCCCTAGGCTGCTAGTGATAGGTTCATATCTTATACATTTGTATACAAAACCAAAATGGCTTCTTCCTCTAGGTATGTTAGGAAGCATTTCTCTCTTTCCTTGTACCAGAGGGGGAAATTGCAATGCAGTGAGGAATATGACAGAGTTAAAGGTCTTTCTTGAACAGTGGGGCAGACTGTCCAAGGCTGCTTATAGGAAACTTCTATTATTCATGGGCCACAGGGTCATGATTGTCATTGGCTTCTTCCTGTGTTCAGAAGGTCAATGAGAAGAAGCACCTATCAAAATTAATTTTCTTGTTCCAATAAACTCACTGTAGAGGCATTCAGTAATAACAAATGAAGACTGCTACCGCCTTTACCGCTCCTGTCAAACGAGGGCAGTTTGCTAAGAGACTCAGGCATTTTTTTTGTAAGTGTGATTCTTTAACAGACTTTGCACACAAGCAAAATCTTGTGGTATACCAGGCTTAACTTTACTTCTTCTGCCTCATGTACTTTCTAGCGTCATGAGAATTCAGAAACTCAGTATGGGTACAGGCTTGTTTCTGAATTACTGGATATGTGGGACTTCTTTCAGTCTGTTGCATCTCTTTTGGGATGTGGCAGTTCTCCCTGTAAGGACTGACCGGGTGCTTGCAAATTTTTTGTGTGTGTGAGAGGCAACTATTTTTGAATGACTTTGCTAAGAGGGAACATAGGATGTTGCTGGTATATCATGTTTCATGAAGAGATTGGATGACCTTTCTACTAAGCAGTTTCTGAATCTTTAAGTTTCATTGAACTTCTCATGTAGACTGCATCCTATTTAAAGCAAAAAAAAAGCTTCCTGAACCAAGATGCTGTACAAGGAATTTCATGCAGGTTTGAGTTCGTATTCCATCTACTTGAAGTGATAAATAAAGGAGCCTTAGTGGGAACAACAGGATTTAAACCCTGGAAATGGAGGAGTGGCCTGGTTAGAACTAGGGAAACGGGGTGAAAATCCTGTGAGCTTAGCATGCTACTTCACCCGATATTAATAACTTAGGTTGTAAGCACTCTGGAAGGGTGAGAGACTTATTATATTGGAACTGGCACGCTACATGAGCATGAGAGTGGGAAGGAACGCAAGTTAAAAATTCAGATGCATAAATTGTTCTACCAAATGGACTATCTGTGAGATAATTCAACTATTGTCCTAGTTGTTAACTGAGGAAAAAAGTTAGAAATATGTAGCTAATTACCAGAATGAACCTGTAAAGATTTTTGGGGAAAGTGCTTGGAAGGGAAAAAGGATAATTAAAGCAGAGAGATGTGTGTGTTTATATAGAAAACAGAGCCACTCTGCCGCTTTGACACAGAAGCGAAGTAAAGTTGATGAAACGAAGGCCGAGGGAAGATGAGCAGGGAAAAAACATGTATGTGTGTGATTAGCCGCAAGACTCTTTTCGATTGACAGACACATCTTTGCCTAGAAAAGGGGTTTAAAGACAAAGTCGTTCTGTTAGAGCTTCCACTAGAAGGAGCAAGAAGTGAAGATTTGGCCTTTTTTTCTCTGGGATCCAGAGTTTCCTATTAAAAGCTAGTATTTTATGCATTGTCTTGCTTTTAAAAGGCTGTTATGAATGACCCATTTCTTATTGTTTGTTCTGTGGGTTGGGGATGGGGAAGCCAGGGTTAGTGTGGTGTGCTGAAGAAAGTATGTGGTTCTGGTTGATTTATCTTATTCTCTGTCAGTCTGCCAGTTTTCACTTTGAGGGTCCGGAAACATAAACAGTAAATCTACCTGCTGATGGTCCCTCATTCTTTCTTAGCTCGCAATAACTACACTGATTCAGTGTGCAAGGAAGCTTCTAGCAATGAGGCGTGTCAGTGAAAAATTTGCAGCTTCTTTTGCTTTTGCACTAGCCTTTCTCTAAAGTTTAAGGAGAACGACCAGAGTGGGTCAAGACCTCGGGTCCATGTAGTCTGGCGTTCTATTTCCTAACGAAAGCATGAATAGTAGGCTGGTCCCTCCCATTATACCCTTTCTTTAGCTGTTTTATTATAGACTCTTGAGAGAGAAATGTACTAGTGTGTGTATCGAATCAGGTTTGTTTCTTGTTCACTGATTCTTATATATATATATATACACTGCTTTCCTTGGCTTGTTTTCTGTGATGAATGAGCAATGCAAGCGTTCTCTCTGTGCACCGTTCTTCAATACGGCTCTTCCATCTGCCAGTTGTCTCACTGTAGACTTGAAGCTTGCAGTGGGATTGGAAAGGGCCCTAAAATAGGGCAACATCCTGTCAGATCCAGTCATGAGCTTTGGCAATATCTTGAGGCCTAAAAGGAGTCGGAGCTATAGCACCCTATCCAGTGTGATGTGTGTGACTCAGTATTTGTGGATTAATCGCTCATTGTTGGGTTGTGCTGGTGATGGGAGTTCGTGCCAGCTGCCCAACTCCAAATTAAGACTGAAGGGGGATGTTTGTGTATGGAGCATCTTTTCCTAGAAGAGAAAGGGAGAACTAATGGCCATGATTAAGAGGTCTGAAGCCCTAGGTTTCCCCACACCATGTAGCCAAAGAGTTTAAGGAGAAATCTCAGAATAAATAGCTCAGTTTGGCTTCCCTGGGATTTGAATATTGCTAACCAGGAAAGTGAAGTGAATCATGCTCCAGTGGGTCCTTTTTAATGATGAATGTTGTAATTTAGCAGGTTGAAAATTATTTCTTTTGTTCATATATAGAAGCAGTTTTTGCAAAATTTACTTAAGTGGAAAAAATTTTATTTGAAACATGCAAGGTATCAAAAAAGGTGGCAATGTATTCAGTTTGCTTATTAACAGTTGCGACCTGCAGGTTACTCCGGAGAGAATAAGAATAAGTGAACACTTTTCTTCTTCCTCTTCAAGAGGAGTGATAAACTGTCCTTCACTAGAGATTTAATTTTCCATATCCAATTGAAAGTAATTTTTTATATTACACAAAAAATAGAAAGGGACTTGTATGCATTTGGGAGGATAAGGGTTAGTGGGAAGGCAGTTGGTAGAGATTCAGATATTCATCATTTTTACTGAAGACTTTAATGGCCCTAATTTTTTTTCGCCCAGCTTTCAAACCTCTGGTAGCTTCTAGGGTTAGAGTAATATTCTCCTATTAAAGTGACTTATATTGGCAGGTGGGAGCGTTTCAGCTTTGGTAGGTGCATCAAGGCTTGATTTTTATACTATAGAATAGGGACATTTAAAGAAGGAATCCTCATTTGGATTGTATGTATCCCGAGTGAGCCCTTCTTGCTTATTTCTGCAGGAATCTCGTTAGGGCCTAACATCTCATCAAAGTGCTGACCTGCTTTAATAAGAAGCACATAATGGATCAGCCCTGTTAGCTTGGTATGTGGAATGTGGACTTCATAACATGTGGGAGTGAATGCTTTCCTCTTTCTAGAGGACGATAGACTAGGTTTAACTACAAATGCGCAAATCATTTACAGTGACCTGAAGATTGGTGATTAGAAAGCATCCTAGCGATGACCTTGTTACACATTTCAGTAAACCTGTACATCCTTCATCATTGTGCTGTCAAAGTTTTTATTGCAGGGCAGAGCTAAGGCATTAGATTTTCAGCTAAGCACTTTCACTCTTTGAGGCAGTTAAATTTCCTATATTGCTCACGAGTTTTCGTTCCCTGTCTAGTTTAACTGTAACGTTTTAAGAAAATTAGGTTACTGGACTGATTCTGCTCGAAAGGTGTACAGGGGTTATAGATCAGTATGATCTTGGGGAAAAAGTTTAAATTAAAGACGTTCCTGTATTAATCAGATAAGCAACCTCTAGTTGATCAAATGAGCACCATCTTGAGTGAAATTAAGCTACAAGGCTGCCTTTGTTGGGAGGTTTGTGCAGTCCAGCGCTGCTTGTGAAAGATGACGGGTTTGCAAATCTTTTGTTTTATTTGCTTTAAATTAAGAATGTTAGGAGAATCCCCCCTTAAGGCGCTATTTAAGTAATACAACTTGTCTGTCGGAGGCTTCTGGATCCTAGTTTAAAGGAAGGTTGCAGCCCATTTCTGCTGTTAATGAAATCTTTTCCATATTTCATACTTCAGTAGCTGCAAATCCTTTCCACCGGCCACACACTCCTCCCCCCTCCTTTTATGGGTTCAAGGAAAAGGCATCGGAAGCTTCCTAGTTGTATAGTGTAACAATAGCGGTAAAATAAAATGCTTGCTTCACTGGATATTGGGGGAAAATTCTCTGGTAATTGGGTGGTGCTGTTTTCTGCAGTGCTGGCTGTAAAAAAGGGAACCCCTCCTCTCTTCCAACTAAAATTCCTCCCCCCCCCCCCCCCCCCCCCACCATTAGGACACACAAGATTTTGACATACCTTCATCAGTCAGACCATTCATGGTGACAAGATTATGCCGGCTGAAAATAGTTTGAACCCGCCATCACTTCAGCACAGAGATGCTATCGAACATGCGCACATACCCTGGCAATCTGAACGCCCTGGAAAACATTTGCAGGGATCCGTCTGTCCATCTGTCTGCTTGTCGTTATTCTGCTTCCACCGCTCATGTGGGCACTGGCTTTCTCTCTTGCTATTATTTTTTTCCTCCCCAAAGACAAGCAGCACAGTTTCGACTTCCCATTCATAGAATGAGGCGTTTGTCTCTTGCTAACAATTGATGCATTGAAGCCTTTTTTATTTTTTTTTTCCTCCACTCTCTCTACGTCTGGTCTTTTCCTTGTTGGATAATGCACTGCTGTACCCTCTCCTCCATAGCTATGACTGAGATTCCACTGGCCAGGAATGGAAAGCGGCGGTCCAGCTGTGTTCCCTGTGAGACGGGGGATTTACCTCTCCTCCTTTGTTGCTAGGCAGTTGCTGTAAGGCTGTTTGTCGCTCTTGTTGGCAAGGGGGGGTTTTGGTCTACGAAACGCAGCCCCTCTTCAGCCGCAGCACAGGCAAGAAGCAGCTTAAATGTGGACTTTGACGGATGCTGCCTTCTGACAGAGCAGAATTTAACGTCACTGCTTGGCTGAATCCCACGTGATTGTTTGCATTCATTTCCACTAAATCGGAAGGCAACAGCAGAGTTTTATAGGGCTTGCTTCTAGCTGAAGCTGGTGTGGTAATGGGAGCACAAAATGAAAGTGGGATTTTTTATTCCCTGTAGTTTGTGCAAGTCTGCATGCTCCTTTTTTGTGTTTTTCTTTTAATTCTGCAGATCTGTTTGATAAACGTGTCAGTGATTCATATGGATGGCATAATAAACATGTTTTAGATTTATTTCATTAGTAATGTGTCAGATGTCTTCTTTTGTTGCATGAAGGGTGGAGGGTATCGTGCAGTTTTTGGCAGTTTTTTCTTTTATGCTTTGTGTTCTGTTTGGGGGGGGGGGAGGTGTACAGGGAATAAAGGAGGATGTGCCTGGTCATTTTGTCTACTTCTTAAGCTTCAGGTTCTCGGGGGAAGATTATCAAAACTAAAATGTGCCTTTAACATGCTCACTAAACCGGTGCATGTATTTTAGTGGCGGATTATCAAAATGGCTTACTGTGTTTTTTTCTGAGTTTTCTAGCAGTCTCTGATACTGCCTTGCAAATGTAGTACAATGAGGACTCCGAGCAGTTCTCTATAATTGCCAAGTGATTCCCTAACCTCGTGCCACATTTGCTGTCGGGTCTGAACTGTCATAGCCTCACTTTCTGATCAGTGCCTGATTGGCTCAAGCACTGACAGGAAAGTAAGGTCTGACAGCTCAGACCCCTCCACGCAAATTTAAAAAAAACAAACCCCCAAATTGAAGATCAGCAGGAGAGATGCCTACTCTCTCCCTCCGTGCTCACACAACCTCCGGACACCCATCCCTAGCAGCGGGAGAGATGACTACTTCCTTCTGCCATTCTCCACCCTCTTTCCCGTGCTCCCTTCCTACCTTATTCAGGAAGCTCAGCCGGAGGGACACCTACCCCACTCCAGCTAGCAGGTCCGCCTCTTACAAAATGGCAGACCTTCCCCTTCCTGGTACATCCTGGCATGTGCTGGTGAGGGACCTAAGGTTCTTATTGGCCCTGTTTGCTTAAGGCCCCTCCCCTGGGGGAGGATTGTGTAAGCGCGGTAGGAGAGAATGGGCATCTCTCCTGCTGCCATGGGCGGACATCCGGAGGTTGTGTGAGTGCAGTGGGAAAGAGTGGGCATCTCCTACTGTGATCTTCGATTTATTTTTTCTGGGTTTTTTTAATATACAGATGTATTCTGTGCAGTGCTGATACCACCAGTGACCCATCTCAAGTAAATTTAGTGAGCTTAAGTGAACATCTGCAAACTTCGTTTGCATTCGGGGTCTCTTGAGTGACTTCCCTTTTTAAAATTGTTACAATAGCGACCTCGGTAGCAGCTCGTCGGATTTTACCGTGAAGTTTTGAGAATCTTCCTCTCGGTGGTCTCCTCTATCATGATCTCATATGCAGCTCCTAATGGTACCACCCTTTTTTTTTCTTCTTCTTCTTCTTCCCTTTCAAGTGATCATGGTGATCTTTGACGGGCCTGTAGACATAGGCTCTCAATATGGCAGTAAAAAAGTACTACTAATGACCTACTGGACTGTTCCTCTGCCTTGCTTTGTTAAATCTTTGTAGCTTGTAAGAGATTCAGAATAACTGAAAATGCTTTTTTGCACCACTTTTGGAATGAAAATTAAGCATTTTGATCATAGACAGCAAGAAGAGTTATAGAATTTGATTTTCTTTTTTTGTGTGTGTGTTTGAATTGTTAGATTAGATTCCTGTATTGTTTTCTCTTCCTTTACCTTGTATTTTACTCTTTAAATCAATCGTTTCTGGTTCATACTATCAATATGGCATGATTGCTCTTTTATGATAGTCTCTCAGATGGAGAAAGGATATTATTATTCTTATTTGGCCTTTTTTGTATTTGCTAAACTGTGCCTACTTTGAGTCTCTGTTCTTTCTAAATTGATCCTTTTAGCCAGCATATTAAAAAAAAGAAAGAAATAGCAACATAGCAATGGCCACTGGTGTCAGTGTTGCCTTCTGAAATTTCCCTCCCAGGTGTCCTGCAAACCCAAAGCTTCCAAATTTAGCTACACTATTGCTTTGTTAGCATAAAGTAAGCTGTGTGATTGCTTTGCATGCTGAGTTGTGGTTGTATGTCATTCCGTATGCCTTGTAAATATATGGACCCTCATGAAGCACAGAAGCGTTGATCTAGATAGCATCTGACATCTGCATAAATCTTTGATCAGAGGTGTGTAAGTGCAGTAGTGATTTTACTTGTTCAGTGTTTCTCCACATTGCTAACAGTTGAGTGAGTAGGTTCCTGTTTTATCTCTTATGCCAATCTACGTCTTTGCAAACCAACTACTTACAGTAGACCACCTCTTGTACTAAATGTTTACAGGTAACTTGACCACAGGTCTGCTGGTGTTATCAGATAACTTATAAAAACGAGAGAAATCAGTTTATCCTATATTACCAAGTTCTATGCAGCCAGTTAGAGGTATAAAAGATGGAGATGCTGATGCCAGTGGACATCAAGCTTGTAAGTGTGCATCTTAAGGAGCTTGCCCCTTTATCGAGCAACATCGGAGGGGGAGAGGGGGTGATGATATTCAGAACAATTTAATTGGACTAGAGAGGCTCTGGTTCACTTAAATGCTGATTGGCATCTTAAAGGAGGGTTACTCCCTATGTTTCCTAAACAACCCTCCAGATAACCCACCAAAAGAGTCCTCTTTTGCATTTCAGCAGATCTCCCCCTCCTTCAAGAAATAAGGGTTCTTATGGAACTCAACACACTAGAACTTGTACCCCCATCTGAAAGAAATTAGGGGTTCTATTCCAGATATTTCCTTATTCTGAAGAAGATAGGAGGTCTCCAGCCAATTCTCGACCTCTGAGCTCTCAACAAATATTTAGTAAAGATGTTTTGAATGCTGTCCCTGGGAACCTTATACCCACTTCTTGACGATAGGTTGATCAAGGATTGCTCGCCTCAATGTGTCCACTTGGCTCTAACAGCTTTAGTAACCCTGGTGGAACTTCTAGGATTCAAAATCAATTATCCAAAGTCACATCTTAACTGACTGAAGTACTGGAATTCAGAAGAGCAATACTCGACACTCTTCATATGCAACCATTCCTACCTCTGCAGAGATGAGCAACACTACTTCATCTCTGTGCAAAAGTGTCTACTCTTCATGAAATCTTAGCACAACAGATGACGGCTTCTTTTAGGCCGATGGTGTTTACAGTACATGTAGTTCCCATTGCTCGACTTCACCTTGGGCCTGCTCAATAGAATCTAGTGTCCCAGTGGTCTCAGGCATCGGACCCACTTTCTCATTGGATCAGTGTCTCCTCACCTCTTCATCAGTCGTTCCAGTGGTGGTTACAACTATCACATCTTTCCAAAAAACTGCTAATCTGTGTACCTCCGCACCAGAAAGTGCTCACAACAGACGCATCCATGTATGCATGGATAGTGCAACTGGATGGTCTAAAGACTTGAGCTTGGTCTACTCAAGAACGGTCTCTTCACATCAATCTTCTCGAGCTTCGAGCCATTTGCAATGCCCTGACAACTTTTCAAGACCGGCTATCCAATCAAGCTTGACAGGCTTGTTAGAACGGACAATCAAGTAGCAATGTACTATATCAACAAGGGGGTACAGGATCTCTTTCCCTCTGTCAGGAAGCTCTTCTCATTTGGGACTGGGCCATCTCAAAGAACATATTCCTCCAAAGCATTCTATGTACAAAGCAAGCAAAATGTTCTAGCAGATAAGCTCAGCAGATTCCTAAAATCACTCTCAACTCAAAAGTTCTGTGTCGCTTTTTCTCACTTTGGGGGACTCCACAGATAAATCTATTTTGTGACTGCCAGCAACCACAAATTACCACAGTTTTGCTCCAGACAATTTTCCCCACATCGTCTGGAGGCAGATGCATTTCTTCTGAACTGGTCACACAACTTCCTGTATGTTTTCTACCACTTCCTCTGATTCTCAAAACCTTATTTAAACTCAAGAGAGAACCAGCCACCATTATCCTCATAGTTCCTTAGTGGCCCAGACAACCATGGTTTTCTCTCTTACTTCAGCTGTCAGTCAAGGATGCCATTCAATTAGAGATTCTGACCCAGAGTCATGGCTCCCAGCTGCATCCCAGTCTACTATTATTGCATATCACAGCTTGGTTCCTATCAACTTTGGATTAGAAGGCAACACTTTTTCTGCTCCAGTTCAAAACATTTTGGTGGTTTCTAGGAAGCCTTCTATGCAGCAGTGCTGTCATTTAAAATGGACTCGTTTTTCTTCATAGTATACTGTTCATCGTCTGGATCCTACAACCTCCCCGATTTCAGCAGTACTAGACTATCTTTTACATCTCTCAGATTCTGGCCTCAAAACCTCTTCTGAGTTCATCTCAATGCTATTGGTACTTTCAGGCTTTCCTAAATAGGAAACCTATGACTGCACATCCTATCATTTTCAGATTCATGAAAGGACTTTTAAATTCCAAACTTCCATTCGGACCATCTCCAGTTGTTTGGGATTTGAATGTGGTTCTCACTGCTATTATGAAGCCTACATTTGAACCTCTCTCATCTTGTACTTTCAAATATCTTACCTGGAAAACAGGTTTTTTTTTTTGTTTTTTTTTGGGTCTTTATTACTTTAACTCGATGAATTAGTGAACTCCAAACTTTAGTTATGGTTTTTCACCATGACAAAGTTGTTCTATGGACTCATCCAAAGTTCCTTCCAAAGGTAGTCATGAAATTTCATCTCAGTCAATTCATTGTGCTTCCTCTATTTTTTCCAAAGCCGCATTCTCACCCTGGAGAAACTGCTCTTCACACTCTGGACTGTAAACATGCTTTGGCTTACTATTTGCAGAGAACAAAGCAACACAGGTTGTCACATCAACTGTTCGTCTCTTTTGATCCTAACAGATTAGGTGTTCCTGTTACCAAACACACTATTTCCTCTTAGTTGGCAGCCTGTATCTCTTTTTGCTATGCTCAGACTGGGTTGCCGCTCAAGGACCATGTGACAGCACATAAAGTTCATTCCATGCCAGCCTCAGTGGCCTTCCTTAGATCCACTCCCATTATGGACATCTGCAAAGCTGCTACATGGTTCTCAATCCTTACCTTCACATCTCACTATTGTCTGGACACTCTTTCCAGACGAGGTGATAAACTCAGGTGGTGCTACAACATTTATTTTCTTCTTAAAGAAGCTCTCCCTCCATCCCTTTCAGATAAGCTAGGGAGTCCCACATGTGAGAATATGCTGCCTGCTTGTCCTAGGTAAAGCATAGTTACTTACTGTTATCTGGGGACAGCAGGCAGATATTCACATACCTGCCCACCTCCCCTGGTTGGCTAAGTAGCTTTTTTATGGAACTGAGGTACCTTGAGTTGATGTCGGGCGGGAAGACACTCGCGCATGTGTGGTGCGGACAATCCAGAAGCTTTGTTAAAGCTTTAAATATCCTACACTTTCAGCGTCCTTATCTTGCTCTGTGAATGACGTTGCCCACATGTGAGAATATCTGTCTTCTGTTCCTGGATAACACCTGTTTTGGTAAGTAACTGTGCTTTAGATTGTGCTGCAAACCATTCGTTCGCAGCTAATGTGGCATTCTCAGCGCTTGAAAACTTTCTTCCCTTGAGGTGTTTCTTGAATTTAGGAAAGAGGTAGTAGTTTGAAGGGGCCAAATTGGGTGAGTAGGCCAGATGTTTCAGAACGTTAAAGTGAAGATCGGCCATTTCTGCTTCATAATGGCCACCTTGTGAGGAGCAACATTGTCTTGAAGAAATAGACGGTTCAAAAATCCCACAGGATCACACCAAAATGGATTGCAAGTCAACAATTCGATCACACTTCTGGTCAGCATTGAGAAATTTGGGAACCTATTTGGCTGAGAACTTTCTCATGTTTAAAATCTTGTGAACAATATAGTTTATTGTTTATTGTTTAATTAGTTTCTTGATTAAACGCTTTATCGATTCTGCAAAGCGTTGTACAAAGCACTAGATAAAATAACATTGCAACAAACAGAATTACCATTAAAACAAACTTTTAAAAAATGAAAATACAAAACTGTTAGACGAACTACAACACGTACTAGGTTAAATAAGGACGCACTACTCATTCTTGGGATAGCTCCAGGTCTCTTATCTTTCTAGTGGATATTCTTTGATAGTCCAGAATCATGGAATAACTGGCATCCATGTTTTCTGGAATTACCATTTGAGTTGGTTGCCCAGACCATTCTTCGTCTTTCATGCTCCAATATCTTGTTTTAAACTCAACAACCCAGTTCTTGACTAAGGAGTAGGAAGGACACTTATGCCCTAATGTAACTGACATATCATTGTAAATTTGTTTGGCTAAATTCCCTTTTAGGAAAAGATATTTTATCACTGCTCGGCACTCTGTTGTGAAATATCCATTGTTTTGCACCATTTTCACTTAAGATATACAAAAAACAGTCAAACATAGTCGTCTCATTATCTATGCTGTTATCTATGCTGTTATTATCTTTTGGCTTGGCTGCATCTTTTGGCTTGGCTGCTGATTGTACTTCTCGTGACTGGTTCATTCAATAAAAATATTTTAAAAAAAAAAAAAAAGATATACAAAAAACAAAACCTGACCGGTAAGCCTCACTTCGGTGCCGGGCAAAATGGTAGAAACGATTATTTAAAATAAAATTGTGGAACATGTAGACAAACATGATTTAATGAGACGGAGTCAGCATGGGTTCAGCCACAGGAGATCTTGCCTCACAAATTTGCTTGACTTCTTTGAAGGTGTGAATAAACATGTAGATAAAGGTGAGCCGGTTGATATAGTGTATCTAGATTTTCAGAAAGCTTTTGATAAAATTCCTCATGAGAGGCTCCTGAGAAAATTGAAGTGTCATGGGATAGGTAGCAAAATTCAGTTGTGGATTAGGAATTGGTTATTGAATAGAAAACAGAGGGTAGGGTTAAATGGTAATCTTTCTCAATGGAGGAGAGTAAACAGTGGAGTGCCACAGGGGTCTGTACTGGGACTGGTGCTATTTAACTTATTTCTTAATGATCTAGAAATTGGAATGACGAATTAGGTGATTAAATTTGCAGATAACACTAATCTGTTCAAAGTTGTTGAAACGCATGCGGATTGTGAAAAATTGCAGGTGGACCTTAGGAAATTGGAAGACTGGGCATCCAAATGAGAGATGAAATTTAATGTGGACAAATGAAAAGTGATGCACATTGGGAAGAATAACCTGAATCACAGTTACCGGATGCTAGAGTCCAATTGGGGGCTAGCGCCCAAGAAAAAGATTTGGGTATCATTGTAGACAATACAATGAAACCTTCCTCCCAATGTGCGGCAGCAGCCAAAAAATAAACAGGATGCTGGAAATTATTAAAAAAGGGATGGTTAACAAGACTAAGAATGTCATAATGCCCTTGTATCGCTCCATGGTGTGACCTTACCTGGAGTATTGCATTCAATTCTGGTCTCCTTATCACAAGAAAGATATAGTGGTGCTAGAAAAGGTCCAAAGAAGAGCAACCAAGACGATAAAGGGGATGGAACTCCTCTCATATGAGGAAAGACTAAAAATATTAGGGCTCTTCAGCTTGGAAAAGAGACGGCTGAGGGGAGATATGATTGAAGTCTACAAACTCCTGAGTGGAGTAGAACTGGTCTGACCAGCAGCGGCAATTCTTATATTCTTAACCCGAATTCCAAGATATCGGAAGCTTTCTACTAATGGAATTTTCTTTCCAAAAATTTCAACTTCCAAATTGGGCTGTAAGTAATGTCCTGTGATCCAATAAGACACACATTTCTCAATACTGAGAACTAATCTATTGTCAGATAATCATTGAGCAATTGCTACAAGTCATTTCTTCACAGGATTCAAATCTAGGTGAATTGGATCAATTTTAGAAACTAACAAGATGTCATCAGTATAGCAATATGCTCAAAAATCCATCTCCTGCATCAGAGAAATTAATGATTGTAGGAAGATGTTAAATAATATAGGAGATAGAGCAGATTCTTTGGAAACTTCACAAGATAATTGATACTTTTTTGAGATAGATGTCTTCCCTTTTACTGAATGTTTTATTACGCAAAAATTATTCAAACCAGCTCAAGACATTAGATGATAACCCTATAGATTCTACCCTCCTCACCATTAGATCATGATCCACAAGATCAAAAGCAGTGGCTAAATCCAGTGCAACTGCAAAAGAGTAATATCCAACATCTGTTTCAATAAGAAACCAACAGAGCAATGTTTCAGAACTGTGCCCTGCACAAAATCATGTTTGTCTCGGATGAAGCACATTAGTTGAGTCAGAACAAATTGTTAGATTATTTTACCAGTAAGGCATAAGTTCTGATTTTATTGGTTTAATCACTGGCATACTAGCTGATCACCCGACATTGCCCGGATATCCCAATCTCAGCAGCAGGAGGCTGAACTTGGATTTAAACAGCATCGGGAGTGTCTCAGCGAGCCCAAAAACAATGGATTAGATACTTATCTTTCATATCCTGTAATCGCTGTTGTACTGTCTCTGAAGCTCTAGATATAGTAGCAGCTCTCTTTCATAGCATTGATTGCACTTGGCCAATTATATTACGTATCCTTAGAGGCATTGTTACACCATTGTTACAGCATTGTTACACCATCCCGTTGCGGAACCTGGGCTCCCTTCAATTATTCCGCAAACAACTGAAAACTTGGCTTTTCATCAAATTGTAACTCTATCTATCCTCCCCCCCTTTTTCTCCTCCCTTCTACACATAAGTTCATGTAAACCTTTTTCTTCTTCTCTACCTATTATTTAAGTTCTTGTAAACCATGTCAAGCTCCATACTCATGGAGATGATGCGGTATATAAACTTAAGGTTTAGATTAGATTAGCAATGACAGTATGGCACAGTGTGACATCATTCTCCAAGCTTCACACAATTGGTTAAAGCAATATCTATCTTTTTATGATTCTTTACATGTCACCCCCTTCCCACAGTATTTTTCACCAGATAGTAATTGATATGTATACCAAGTTTGGTTGAAATCTGTCCTTGTGTTTCAGAGTTATGCTGGAACATCCATACATACATATGATTTTTTTTTATATATATAGATAGATAAATAGAGTGGAACCTTGGTTTACGAGCATAACTCTAAACTTATTTCATAGGTTAAAAAGACATGTATATACTTCATGACCCAATACTACTCTCATGGGTAAAAATGGATAGACATGGGCTCTTACCACTCTTACTGATTATAATTAATCAAAGTTTAGATGCAGGGATCTATCCTGAGAGCTGGAGTATGCTCGTAAACCAAATTGCTCGTATATGAAAGCGAGTTTCCCAATAGGAAATAAGGGAAACTCACTTTGATTCGTTCAACCTCCTCCTTCCCCCCCTCCCACTGAGGCTACCGGCGCTGCTCCATTCCCCCCACGATCCGGCATCGCCCCTGCAAACTGGCATCCTCCCCCCGCTTGCGTCGCCCCCCCCCCCCCGAGCGCCGAAACGACATCCCTTACCCCGATTGGACACCAGCACCAATGCACAGGACATGCCGGTGCTGGTGCCCAAAGATCCTCCCTCTTCTGGGCTGGGTGGTGCGTCTGAGATCCTCCCTCTTGCCTGTGCTGGGCTGGACTGGGCCTTGAGCATTTGCGCATGCTCAAGGCCTTCAGGTCTTGCTCTCTCCGAGATTCTGAATCTGAGAATCTCGGATAGAGCGAGACCAGAAAGCTTTGAGCATGCACAAATGCTCAAAGCCCAGTCCAGCCCAGCACAGGCAAGAGGGAGGATCTCCGACACACTGCTCAGCCCAGCACAGAAGAGGGAGGATCTTTGGGCACCGGCATGTCCTGTGCACTGGTGCTGGTGCCGATGCCCAATCGGGGTAAGGGATGTCGTTTCGGTGCTCGGGGGGATGCTGGATCGCAGGGGGTGGCGCTCGTAAATCGAGTCAAACTCGGTTTCCAAGGCGCCGATTTTGCGAATGTTTTGCTTGTCTTGCAAAACACTCGCAAATCGGTGCACTCATAAACCGAGGTTTGACTGTAGATTGATTTCCAGCTCTCAGGATAGATCCCTGCATCTAAACTTTGATTAATTATAATCAGTAAGAGTGGTAAGAGCCCATGTCTATCCATTTTTACCCATGAGAGTAGTATTGGGTCATGAAGTATGTACATGTCTTTTTAACCTATGAAATAAGTTTAGATCATGAAGGGCATAGAGAGAGTAGAGAGGGACAGATTCTTCAAACTTTCAAAAAATAAAAGAACAAGAGGGCATTCAGAAAAGTTGAAAGGGGACAGATTCAGAACGAATGCTAGGAAGTTCTTCTTTACCCAGCGTGTGGTGGACACCTGGAATGCGCTTCCAGAGGGCGTGATAGGGCAGAGTACGGTACTGGGGTTCAAGAGGGAATTGGACAACTTTCTGCTGGAAAAGGGAATAGAGGGGTATAGATAGAGGATTACTGCACAGGTCCTGGACCTGTTGGGCCACCGCGTGAGCGGACTGCTGGGCACGATGGACCTCAGGTCTGACCCAGTAGAGGCATTTCTTATGTTCTTAGAAATAGTTGTTAATGTACAACTATTAAACTACCCAAATATAGGGTTATCAAATGTATAAAATTTGTATATATAGGTTTTTTGCTGTTTTAAAGTTATTAGCAATTTTTATTAACCAAAGGATTATCAATGTCAAAATTTTTCTTCTCTAAAATTATCATTCTTTTAATAGGAAGGTGCATCTGCTAGAAAGACTCAGACACCAGCAGCACAACCTGTTCCAAGGCCAGGTAAATCTTTTCAAACTATTATCAGAATTGTGGGAGGAGGAACAAACACATTGAGCTTTTGTTGGACACAGTACAATTTTATTTCTGTCAACCTTTTTATTTTTGTAGCAACAGATGAGCTGCTGTTTTATTTTTATTGTAAGCTGTTTTGGTATTTTATATGAAAAATTAGTCTAAGTCCGTTACATTAACGAGTGCTAGAATATATGTCTGTCTTTCTTTCTTTCTTTCTTTTTCTGTCTCTCTCCCTACCCCTGTCTCTTTCTTTCTGTCTTTCTCCCTCCCACTGTCTTTCTTTCTTTCTGTCTCTCTCCCTCGCCCCCTTTGTCTCTTTCTGTCTCCCTGTCCCTGTGTCTTTCTTCCTTTCTTTCTCCCTCCCTCCCGCTCTCTGTCTTTCTATCTGTCTCTCTCCCTGCCCCCTATACCGCAGCAGCATTCCCTCCCCCTCCATTTCCCTGTGCAGCAGCATTTCCCTCCCCCACCCCACTTCCCTGTGCAGCAGCAGCAGCATTTCCCCCTGCCCCCTTCCCTTCCCGCAGTCTGGCCGGCTCTCTTAGTCCCTTGCCGGAGTTATTTTTAATTTTAAAGGTGCCGCAGCATCTCCTCTCACGATCCTCGCCTGCATCAGAAGCCTTCTCCAACGCAGGTGCGGCTCATGAGAGGAGCCGCCGCAGCGGCTTTGAACTTAAAAATAAACTTCGGGCGTGGAGTGTAAGAGAGCCGGCCAGACCGCACAGTATTACCTTGGGGTCTGCAAGTGTGGGGCTGTTGCAAGCGCGCATGCGCACTCCTGCCGGCCACAGACCTATGGATCACGCAGGTAGGAGTGCGCGTGCGCTCTTAGCGTTTTATTATTATTATTATAGATGAGGTTTCAAGCATTTAATAAATGGAATGAAGTAAATTCCATTTAATTAGCTGTCATAGCAAAATGGAGGCAGATAAAGATCATTTGGCATATTGAGTCTGTCCATTCATGCCACCTACCATCCCTTCCTCTCCCTTAGGGGACAGCCTATTTTTGTGGGTCAGTTAGTATGGTTTTTCCCTTATATGTGGAGTGAAGGAGTGACTTAGTGGTAAGAGTTGCTGCCTCAACATGCTGAGGTTGCAGGTTCAATCCCAGTGCCATTCCTTCTAACCCTTGGTAAGTTACTTATCCTCTGTTTCCCCAGGTACCATAGCTAGATTGTGAGCCTGCCAGCACAGACAGGGAAAATAGTTAGAGTACCTGGATACTATTCAATGTAAACCACTTAGGATATAAGTGGTGCAGAAAAGATATACACCCAAACAGGAGATTCTACCTCCTCAAGGGTAGAACAAAAGAAAACAAAAGAGGACACCTGTGGTGCTCAATCTTTTTATTCACTCAAGATCATGGTCTCAAACTCAAACCTTTTGCAGGGCCACATTTTGGATTTGTAGGTACTTGGAGGGCCTCAGAAAAAAGTTAATGTCTTATTAAAGAAATGACAATTTGCATGAGGTAAAACTCTATAGTTTATAAATCTTTCCTAACATAGTAGATGACGACAGATAAAGACCCGAATGGTCCATCCAGTCTGCCCAACCTGATTCAATTTAAATTTTTTAATTTTTCCTTCTTAGCTATTTCTGGGCAAGAATCCAAAGCTCTACTCGGTACTGTGCTTGGGTTCCTACTGCCGAAATCTCTGATAAACCTACTCTAGCCCATCTATACCCTCCCAGCCATTGAAACCCTCCCCAGACCATCCTCCACCAAATGGCCATATACCGACACAGACCGTGCAAGTCTGCCCAGTACTGGCCTTAGTTTAATTTTTAATATTATTATGGATTGAAATTAAGATCACAGATCAAAATACAAATAGACCAATATGGAAGTTTGATAATACATTGCTTGCTGATCCAATATTTCGTGAAAATTTTCAAATAAAAATGAAAGATTTTTTTCAAATGAATGATAAAGATGAGATCTCTAGAGAAACATTATGGGATGCATTTAAAGCATCAATAAGGGGACAAATCATTTCTTATTCGGCTTATCTTAACAAACAAAATAGAAAACAATATGCTAATTTAGAAAAAGAAATTAAAAATTTAGAATTAAAACTAATAGAAAAATGGGAATATTCTATACAACAAGAACTATTAAAACTCAAAGGTAAATACAATGAAATATCATCAAAAATGATAAGGAAAGATTTATTTGCACAGCAGGCATTGTATTATGGAAACTCAAATAAGTCGGGAAGAATATTGGCAAATTATCTAAAAGTGAAAAAAAAGAAAACAAAAATAATTGCTATAAAAGATGAAAATGGTGAAACACTTACACAAATTGAACCAATCTTAAAACAATTTCTAAAATTCTATAAAACTCTTTATTCTTCCGAGACTTATTTAAATAAAGAAAAAGAATGTTTAGAATTCTTGAAATTATTAAAGGGTCCAAAAGTTCCTGAACATATAAAACGAAGTATGGAAGAACCAATATCACTAAAAGAATTAGAAACAGCTTTGAAATCCCTTAGAGTTGGATCCGCTCCAGGTGGGGATGGTTATACAGTTGAATTTTATAAAACATTTCAAAACTTTTTATTACCCTATTTATTAAATCTTTTTCAATATCAACTTAATAAAGGTTGTACAAATGGCACTATGGCTGAATCATTAACAATAGTTTTGCCAAAGCCAAATAAAGATCCCACTTTGATGTCGAACTATATACCAATTTCTTTAATAAATGTAGATGGAAAATTATTAGCAAAAATCCTTGCGTTAAGATTGGCTAAAGCTCTCCCACATATTATAAGTATGTCTCAAACAGGATTTGTTGCTCAAAGACATTCATCTCATAACACTAGACTAGCATTCCATATATTATACTTAACAAAGAAAATGAACGAGCCTACTTTTGCTGCTTCTTTAGATGCAGAAAAGGCTTTTGATAGAATAGAATGGACATTTATGTATCAAGCAATGGAATGGTTTGGTATAGGTCCTGGATTCACACAAATGATACAAACATTATATAGCTCCCCTTCTGCTAGATTATACATTAATAATATGTTTTCAGAAAAATTTAATCTACAAAGAGGAGTTAGACAAGGTTGTCCTTTGTCTCCTTTACTGTTTGATATAGTTTTAGAACCCTTAATATTAGCAATCCAACAAGTAAAGGAGATACAAGGTATAAATCATTCAGATAAAGAATATAAAATATCAGCTTATGCTGATGATTTACTATTATATTTGAAGAATCCAGAAACTACCATTCCATATCTACTTGAACTAATAGAAAAATTCGGAAAATTTTCAGGATATAAAATAAACTGGAATAAATCAGAAATACTTCCATTAAATATACATTGTACAAAAAGTTTATTTAATTCATTTTCTTTTGTTTGGAAGGAAGATGCTATTAAATACCTTGGAATTTGGATTACAAAAAATTTGGAAGATACAATGAAAATTAATGAAAAAAATTTATTACAAAAAGTGACAGAGATGTGTGAGCAATGGAACCCCTTACACTTATCATGGTGGGGAAGAATACAAACTGTTAAAATGATGATATTGCCTGTAGTTTGTTACCAAATGGGAATGATACCAGTTTTCTTCCAAAATTCTTTTTATAAAAAATTAAATAAGATATTAACAAAATTTATTTGGCTTGGGAAAAACCCCAGAATTGCATTAGTGTCATTGCAAAGACCAATTGCGGAGGGAGGGGTAAATTTTCCCAACTTTTATAGGTATCATCAAGCCTATATTTTACGTCAAGGTATGTATTGGATCCTCCCAGAACCCACTGTAAATATCCCAGATTGGTTTTGGCTAGAATGGAGACTTATGTTTCCATTACGTCTTAGTCATGTAGTTAGTGTCAAAATGCCAAGGCTATACAAAGAACATAAAATATTCATGGATACATGGAAAACTTTAAGATATATAAGTAATCTAACTCCTATTCCAATTAATAAATCAACAACTCAAACAATTTGGTTAAACCCCAAGATCAAAATAGGCGGTTTCAAAATAATCTGGAAAAACTGGATAATAGCAGGTATTCGTATTCTAGACGACATAATAAAAAATGGTAAAATGCTGGAGTTTTCACAATTGCAACATAAATTTGATCTTAATAAAACACAATATTTTAGATGGTTGCAATTGAAGCAATCCATTCAGGAAGGGTTCCCTGAATGGAAAAATCTTACTAATTATCACAGCTTGGAATTCTTGTGTTTCCAGATAAATTCAATAGGACATGAAGCTGCACAGTGGTATAAATTAATATCCGGATATATAAATAAAAAACCAAAAAATGGTCTTAGAGACATTTGGAGCATTGAGATAAAGCACCAAATTAGTGCATCTCAATGGCCACGACTTTGGTCTTGGAGGTTAAAATGTACGGTGTCAGCATCTATGAGACAAACTTGGTTTTTTCTTTTACATAGAGCTTTATGGACCCCTACACGTTTACATAGAATTGATAGCTCTAAATCTAATAGATGCTGGCACTGTCATGTTGAAATTGGGACATTAGACCATCTTCTATTCTTTTGTCCATTCATCTTAACATTCTGGAAATCAATTTGGCCTCAAATTAATAGGATGTTAGAAAACCCAGTAGCCTTGACATATGATACTATATTATTTGGAACAACAATGAGAACAAAAAGTCAAATAACATCAAATAATAACAAACTTTTATTTATTTTAACTGGAATAGCAATACAACAAATCACATTGAATTGGAAAAATCATGACAAATTGAATTACACTTTCTGGTGGAATTCTGTTTGTCATATATATAAAATGGAGCTTACCATAGCAACACAAAAAGGATATATTAATAAATTTCAAAAGATATGGAGACCATTAACAGAATTTTGTAATGAATGATTAAATTTTCCCAAGTTAAAATTGATTAGAAGGGAATGAAATGGGATTTTATTTTTGATTTTTACACACTATATCAATGTTGAATGAATTTACAATAAAGTTGTTTTTAAATATTATTGATTGATTGGGAGGGAGGGAGGGGGAATTCTACATTCAAAAGAAATTATATAAATTTAGATTTACTGCATAATATTATAAAAATTGTATAACATTAATTTTCTAAAAAAACTTAAACTTGATGATGATAAGTATGTATATCAAGTGTATGTATTTAAGTTATTTAATAAGTTTATATGAAACACTTGTTGTAACAAAAGAAAATGAATAAAGATTATATAAAAAAAAAAAAAAAAAAAAATTTTTAATATTATTTTCTGATTCTAGATCCTCTGGGTTCATCCCACACTTCTTTAAACTCAGTCACAGTTTTACTCTCCACCACCTCTCTCGGGAGCGCATTCCAGGCATCCACTACCCTCTCTGTAAAGTAGAATTTCCTAACATTGCTCTTGAATCTACCACCCCTCAACCTCAAATTATGTCCTCTGGTTTTACCATTTTTCTTTCTCTGGAAAAGATTATGTTCTACGTTAATACCCTTCAAGTATTTGAACGTCTGAATCATATCTCCCCTGTCTCTCCTTTCCTCTAGGGTATACATATTCAGGGCTTCTAGTCTCTCCTCATACGTCTTCTGGTGCAAGCCTCCTATCATTTTCGTCACCCTCCTCTGGACCGCTTCAAGTCTTCTTATGTCCTTCGCCAGATACGGTCTCCAAAACTGAACACAATACTCCAAGTGGGGCCTTACCAATGACCTGTACAGGGGCATCAACACCTTCTTCCTTCTACTGGCTACGCCTCTCTTTATACAGCCCATCATCCTTCTGGCAGCCTTATCACACTGTTTTTACACCTTTAGATCTTCGGACACTATCACCCCAAGGTCCCTCTTCCCGTCCGTGCATATCAGCTTCTCTCCTCCTAGCATATATGGTTCCTTCCGATTATTAATCCCCAAATGCATTACTCTGCATTTCTTTGCATTTAATTTTAGTTGCCAGGCATTAGACCATTCCTCTAACTTTTGCAGATCCTTTTTCATATTTTCCACTCCCTCTTTGGTGTCTACTCTGTTACAAATCTTGGTATCATCTGCAAAAAGGCACACTTTTCCTTCTAACCCTTCAGCAATGTCACTCACAAACATATTGAACAGAACTGGCCCCAGCACCGAACTCTGAGGGACTCCACTACTCACCTTTCCTTCCTCCGAGCAACTTCCATTAACCACCACCCTCTGGCGATTGTCCGACAGCCAGTTTCTAACCCAGTTCACCACTTTGGGTCCTAACTTCAGCCCTTCAAGTTTGGGAAATGCGTTAATGAAGTCATTGGGTTCAATCTAGCCATTTATTTCTGCATGAATTTAAACAACTAAAAAAAAAAAGATAACTATAGCTCATCCAGTCATACAAGAAACAGCTCTATAGCACCTCTAATAATGTTTTGATCACTAGGTTCCTCCTGAAGTCTCACTGAGGATATGAAATAGATGCGATCCCCACTTCCGCATAATTTATGGAGAGATGTTACTGAGCCTTAAAGGAGACCCGTGTGATTGCACTACAGCAAAATAATAAAGTAGCAGATAAAGATCAAAGTGAGAGCTAGGGCAAAGCAGTTTAGGTAAAGATGCAGTTAATAATTAGCAATATATTAAAAATATTTTATTTTTATTTGCTTATAATGTCATTTGAAAGCTGCTAGATGTTAATACAACTTTAATTTAATTCTTTATAGTGATTGTGGTGGTAGTGGGGAGGGACAACGCCTACGTCAACAGTAAAGTAAGGGTCATTAAATCCCTAGTATATATGACAGCCAGTGCCAATCATTTTTTTTAACAACCCCCTCCTCTATATAAAAATGATATTTTTAGTAATAATCCATGAGTCACACAACAAGGGTGCACCTAGGAAAAGGCAGCATCTTAAACACTGCAGTTAGCACTAGAACACCAACACACGCATTGTAAAACTAAAGCCAGATACTGCACAGTCAATTGATCCTGTACAGTCATTGCTAACAGAAAGCCATGTCCTTTTTATACACACAGAACACAGTTACACCCTCGCCCAATATGGAATAATCACAAACTAAAAATAGAAATACGTAGACAAAAGTTAAACTGAACCAAGAAACCAGACTGCATACAATGCAACACCACAGAAACAGTGACACATGTCCCCTATTACCGTATTTTCACGCATATAATGCGCGCGTTATACACGATTTTACAAACCGAGTATAACCATGCGCGTTATATTCGTGAGCGCGTTATCCCTTTTTTTTTTTTTTACATGGTTCTCCCCCTCCCCCACCGTGACGTCCGATTCACCCCGCAGGACCGCTCGCACCCCCACAGCCTCCCCCCCATCATGTAGAAGCTGCCTACCGTCGTCCTGCTGCTTCCTCTGCCGGCGGTCCTGCCCCTTCTCTTAGCCCTGCGTCTACGCTGCTTCCTCTTCCGGCGGTCCCGCCCTTTCTCTGACATCAGAGAGAGGGCGGGACCTCTGGAAGAGGAAGCAGCGTAGACGCAGGGCTAAGAGAAAGGGCAGGACCGCCGGCAGAGGAAGCAGCAGGACGACGGTAGGCAGCTTCTACATGATGGGGGGGTGGGGAGGCTGTGGGGGCGCGAGCGGTCCTTCGGGATGGGGGTGCGGGCGTGAGCGGTCCTTCGGGGTGGGGGTGCAAGCGGTCCTGCGGGGGGGGGGGTGAATCAGACGTCGGGGGGGGCATCAGGCTTTCAGGATGGGGACAGGACTTCAAGGGGGGAGAGGAGAGTCGGGTGGGCGAAAGGAGAGTCGGGCAGCGACGGGAGAGTCGGGGCAGCATGCGCGGTATAGGGGTGTGCGTGGTATATAAAAATTTATTTACATAAATTACAGTTTCCCGCGCGCTATACCCGTGTGCGCGTTTTACACGGGTGCGCGGTATATGAATGAAAATACGGTACTGTGCAAAATATAAAGACAGTAGATGTAAATTTGAAAAAACTGATATATAACAATCACCACTTTACAAATTAACAAACAGAAATAAAACAAATAATGAGAAATAAGAAAATACCATTTTATTGGACTAATCCATTTTTCAATTAGCTTTCAGAGGCCAAAACTTTCTTCAAGGCTGTACAGTATACAGCTGTTATGGTATCCTGTCCTACCTTTTGTCATTTCTGCTTTAATCATCTTCTCTTCACTCTCTTCTTTCTATTCAGCGTTTGTCCTCACTCCCTTCCATGCAACATCTATCAACTCTCTTTGCCCCTTCCACCCAGCCTCTGCCCCCTCGCTCTCAACCCCTTCCATCTACTGTCCACCCTCTCTGCCCTTCCTTTCCTACGACAGCCCATCCCTGGTGTTTCCATCTAGGGCAAGAACATGTACAGGAAAAAGATCCTTAAGGAACAACTTTGTTTGATACCAAAAAGAGACCCAAGAAAAGTATAATTAGTCACTCGTGTCCCCCAAAACACCACCAAAAAAATATATATTTTGTGCATGACATGCATAGTGACAACACACAAACCTAGAGGACTGGGTAAAACGAGGATCTTGCAGCCCCATGAACCTCGCGGATCTCTACCTCACATCCTTAAAAATTTGCTTACCTCAAGGGTGAGCGGGAACCATGAGGTCTGTGGGATCCTTATTTTACCCAGTCCCCAAACTTAGGAAAGTCTATGCATTGAGAGCAATTTTTTAAGCTATTTACCCAGATGCTGTTTCCAGAAAAGGAAGGTTTAAATCTATGGGAATACTTATTTTCTTGGATGACTTTTTCAAAGAGAAAGTGCTCAGTGCTCTTAGTTTCATGATGGATGTGGTGACCAGTTCTCAAAGAGAAAGCACCCACAAACTTTTTTCATTGGCCTGAAGTTTTGAAAAGAGCCCAGAGAAAACTCGATTTCTGTCATGGAACTACAACTCTACCTTCTTTCAGGACTTGGAAACAACAGCTGTGCACATAGCCCAGTTTGCACAATCATTAACTCATACCAACATCTGTGCACAATGCACAGCATGAAAATCCCTGCACTTCAAAATCATACCATCGTAGGAGCTTCAAGTAGCAGCTCTCATCTGATGATTTGCAAAGATTTTTCCCTGTATTGTAAGGGATAGGATTTTTTTTTTTACACACAAAAAAACACCTCTCTTCTGAGCTGCACACCTTAAGCACTGCAGTTCAAATAGCAAACAGCACTGGAACCCAGTGAGAAAACTCTCTTTGCTACCCATAGATGCATACAACTGATTAATAATGACTTGCCGTCCTGCCTCCTTTGGGGGTCGATGGGCATTTGCTGTGACTTAGGAAAGATCAGAGCAACTGACCCCCTTCCTTTGCCAGGAAATTCAAGTGGCAGAGGCACAACTCGGATTCTGCTCCCTCTCAAGAAAAAAATGAGGTTACAAACCGAGTAACAATCCAGGTGTGCGTGCCGGCTTCCCTCCCCCCCCCCCCCCTCGGGACGTAATTTCCGATTTCGGAGGGAAGAGAAGGGAAGCCGGCACGCACACCTTAGAGCTCCGAAGCATGAGTTCGCTACGGGCTAAGGCAGCTGCCTGTGAAATAAATACAAATCACTGCTGCGTCTCCAATAAATACAAATCACTGAGTTCGCGTCTCCAAGCCAGTGAGAGGTGTTTTGTTTGGTTTTTTTTATGTTGAGCGGCGGCGGCAGCAGCAGGATTTGCGATAGATGACAGCCAGGCGGTCATCTAAATTAGCCGGGCATAGCGCCTGGCTGAAAGGCCCTGGGGAGAATACTGAGGATATACACAACATACTGGAGGCAGACAGGCTATACGCAGGAAATGAAGATGGGAAACTGACAGGGTTGACGGTCAGTCTAGAAGAGGTATGCAGGCAGATTGATAGGCTTAAAAATGGTAAATCCCTGGGACCGGATGGCATCCATCCAAGGGTAATCAAGGAACTGAAAGGGGCTATAGCTGAACTGCTTCAACTAATAGCCAATCTGTCGATCAAATCGGGAAGGATTCCGGAAGACTGGAAGGTGGCTAATGTTATGCCGATCTTGAAGAAAGGTTCGAGGGGAGATACGGGAAACTACAGACCGGTGAGTCTGACCTCGGTACCGGCAAAGATGGTAGAGGACCGAGATTCTCAGAGAGAGCGAGACCAAAAGGCCTGGGAGAGGGTTGGGAAGGACAAATATGGGGGCTTGGGGGTGGAGTAGGAAAGGAGGAAAATAGAGATGCTGTACAGGTGGATTAGTGAGAACATAGTAACATAGTAGATGACAGCAGATAAAGACCCGAATGGTCCATCCAGTCTGCCCAACCTGATTCAATTTAAATTTTTACATTTTTTTTCTTAGCTATTTCTGGGCAAGAATCCAAAGCTCTGTACTGTGCTTGGGTTCCAACTTCCGAAATCTCCGTTAAAACCTACTCCAGCCCATCTACACCCTCCAAACGGCCATACAAAGAAAGAAATGCTGCCCAGTGGGGGAGGGAGAAAGAACGGAGAATTGTTGGACATAGGTGTTTGGCGTGAGATTGAAAGAGAGATGATGTATATGGGAAGAGGAAGAATTGTTGGACATGATAGTAGTGGAGAGGAGGGAGGGAGAAATGTTACACTGGGAGGGAGGAGAGATGACCCAAAGAAGGGAGAGAAGTCAGACCATTGGAATGGGAAGGAGAGAGATGCCAGGCCACAGAATGGAAGGGAAGGAGGGGAGAGAGAGATGCCAGACCACAGAAAGGAGAGGAGAGAGTTCTTTACCTGCCCTTCGCTGCAAGCTCTGTCTTCACCTGCACGTGCTTCAAACACTTTAAAATTATAAGTATCCGAGGCTTGTGCACTTAAGGCAGAGCTTACAGGAACGAGGAAGAGACAGCAACAAAAATTGCAGGTCCGGGGTGGAGAAATCGAGTTCCTGCAAGGAAAACTTTGTCCCCGTGCCATTCTCTAAGCCACTTCTGTTTTGCTCTCTAGAATCTTTCAGAAAGAGAGAGAACTTGGCTCCTTCCCATCTCGATTCTTTATTGTTTAAAAATGCCCTCCAAACTAAACAAATATGAAAGATAAACAAAAGTGTGTTGTCCATGTTATATTTTTAAACTTGTTTTGTTGGAATGGCAAGTTGCACGGCTGTTTTACTGCTTGTTCTAAAAGAAAGCAGTAGCCCGTATTCTCCAAGGGCAGCAAGAGAAGTAGTCGGGCAAAAACCTCTTCCCTTGGACTTGACTTTTTGAAGCTGAGGAATTTCCATGCATGCCTGTACAAGTTTTATAAGCTTTTAGCAGAGCTTTCCAGAACATTATGATGTTGGCACCAGAACCCAGTTCTATAATTACCAGAGAACATGTATTACGGGTAAGTAGCTTTCTTTATTTGGAATAGTAACATTAGTATATTGATAAATCATCTTGGGGTCAAGTAGTTCAATGTAGCTAACTTTTATGCTAACTCCCCGCTTTAAACAACCAATTTTCTGTGCGTTCTAAACACATTTCAAAGATCAAGATATGTCATGACTGTCAGCGCGCGAGTGTTATAATGGCGTTTTCAGATGTTTAAAAATGGTCAACATTCGGTGCATTTGTTGGCAGATGTGGCGGCAGAATGAGGAACTGAGAGAGACTGGAGTCTGGATTATAATCTTATGCCATTGCTTTTGTATCTGTTTAATTGGTTAAATGAAGTAGCCCATTTCATAAACATTAAATAAAAAGTGTACAAGTAGTTCATTAAAGAGCATTCAGCACTTTTAATGCCTTTAGCGATAATTTTTTTTATAGGTTTCAATATGGTCTTCAGACTTCACCCATTATTAATAAATGATATACAGTTGTAAAGTATTGAAATGCCAGAAGTTAACACACTTTTGACATTGTCAAATAGAGATAATTAGTGAGAGTTTCCTCTCCTCCTTATAACAGTAAGTTGGATGGTGAATATTTATGATATGGCTGCAGCCGTTTTCTGTGTAGCCATAAATAAACATGAAGCTGAATGTATCAGAAATCAATTAAGGAAACCTTTCATGCATGGAACCCGTGAACAGCCAGAAGTTGGGAAAACATTAGTGTACATCATCCAGGCTTCTCAAATTTGGTTTTTGGCAAGCTGTGTAAGGTGGAAATAATCTTGACCTGAGCATATTTCAAATTGCGTGCTTCAGAAATTTATACCTAAAGGCATGATTGATTGATGTGATTTTTGGACTGTGAAGATTTGCATAATTTAGCAGTCTGTTTACACAAGTACATTTTAGATTCCTATTATTTAAACTAGAAATCTGTGTATGCTCAAAGAGCCTGCTGTTATCTTATCTGATAAGTCAACTTGTTGATTTCCAACCATGTGGCTTGCTAAGGTCTGCTAGAATTAACTAAATCATGGAGAGAGAATATAAACATAAATAGGTTGTTTGCAATTGACTCTATGCAAATATCAAAATCCGAGTAGGGTCAGGGTATATTTATGATGTTAGATCTGGTTATTCTAGATGCTGAATTTTTACTTGGATTAAGAAAGATTTGGAATTAGACTGCTTGAGTAGGCCAGTTTGGTTAGTGTAGCTCAGTGGTTGCAAGAGTGGTTCCTGAAGTCCACCATTGCAGCCTTCAAACAGTTGGCTGAATTGTTCTTCAAAGCCTTTAAATGCACTTTGTTATAGTAACTGCAAACGATTTCTTAAGTATAATACTAGGTGTTTCATTTATGGAATTTGCTACCATTGACAATCCATGTGTTGTGGATGTAAGCGTCATACCAATTCATGAAGTCATTTCATGAGTCTCTTGAAGTAATGCTAGACTTAGTCATTATGGATTCTTTAGTGAAATGGCTAGAAAGTACAGTTTAAAAGTACATTTTTGTGTGTGTGTTCACTGCGTATGTATTTCCTGTTTTAATTCTATTAAGACTTCATTTCTAATGCAATGTATCTAATGTTCCTGAATGCTAGGGTCTTGTATCTGAATTAGCAAGTTACTTGCAGAAAACTGTTAATCATGTTTTCTACTCCATCTCCTTCCCAGGGAGCTGCTCCTGCCCTCTTAGTTTTTCTGCCAGCAAGTTGCTCAGAAGTGTTTTTGATCTGCTCTGCACTTCTATTATTTTCAGGTCTTTATTCTCGGTGTATGTTGGAGGCTTGGTGCCCAGAAGTTTCCATTTAGTGGGACCTCTGCCTGGAAGAAGATGCAGACTCGCACAGCAGAAGTCTGCTGCTAGCAATATCAGCCCTTAGGGACACCTAGCTAACCAGCCAGCCTGCTTTTATATTTTTTTGAGCTTGGAGGCCATCCCCTACGTAGCTGCTCCCACCCTTGATTTGGTCAGGAGCTTGAACGCAGGCTGTTTGACTCCTTTCCAGCTCGGCTGGGACTAACAGTGGGCTGGCTGTGTGGTCCTTCCCTACCCCCCCCCCCCCCACCCGCTTCTTTTGTGGCATGGTTTTCAGGGGGTTGAGGTTCAGTCTGATTGGCAACCAAAAGACTGGGTTCGTTCATCAACTCTGTGAGGCAGATTTCTCTTTCCTTGATCCAGTTAATATCTTATGCTCAAGCAGGCAGCCTATGGAGAAAATCGGTGGGAGGGAAAGTCCCTAAAAGTTAAATTTTTAGGGTTTCTGACCCCAGAGCTCAGGTCCCTCACCTCTAAAACACCTTTCCCTTCGATTGCTTTCCCTTTAAGGATGTTTCCTTGGGCTGTTTTTGGCAATATTTCTCTAGCTGCAGCCATCTTGGATTTTAAACACTTTTTTTTTCTTTTGCCTCCCATCTGCCTTAAACCTTGCTCTAAATCAACTGGGATGGACTCCTCAGGTATTTTTACCCCTATATCATGCCAGGTTTGCACTGGATGGCCGGCCACGTCCATATCTTGCGTATGATGGAGTGCTTGGGGGAGGGGGCAGGAGCCACAGGCTCAGCCTCCTTAGAGTCCTTCAAGGCTGGGGATCTGCAGGATTTGCATTCCCAGGGAAGAGACCCTCCCCAGGACAAGTGCAGTCATGGGGCCGCAGAGCCCAGGAGAACCAGCAAGGGTTCCCTGCAGGGGTTGGTGAGATCTCCAATATAAGGCTTCACCCTAGATTTTGTGTGAATGCTTATTTGAATTGTCGAGGGTCCTCTGTCTGTTAGCAGTACACCAATGGCAGCAGTTCAGGAGGTCTCCCCTCAGCAGGCACCCCACCAGACAAGGACACAGACCTGGACCAGGAAGGAGGTTGTCTGTCACTGACTGGGAGGATGGAAAGTCTGATTCCGTGCCATTTTTATCCCAAAATGAAATCTCTCTGGCAGAGTCTGCTTCCTTGCAGGGGGACAATGGTCAAGTGCTGGTAGCGACCATGGATCAGGGAGAAGACCCCAAAGTACTCTGGCTGTTCAAGGCCTCTGCGCTTTTGAAAGTTATTTCCATCTCACTGCAAGAGTTAAAGCTGGAAGTTCCTCCAGCTGCATATTCTCAATGCTCAGTTATGAGCAGTTCTGTGACTATGACTGCATTTTTCGATTGCATCTGGATGAAGCTGGTCACTGACCACTGGGATTCACCAGAGGGATCCCTTTGAGTGGCTAACACAATGGCCAAGCTGTATCCGATGGCGCCAGATTTACAACAGCTGTTGGTTTTTGCCATAGGTGGTTTCGCTAATGGTGCAGATCACTAAACAAACCTCTCTGTCTAGTGAAAGAGAGGTGATGTTAAAGGATACTCAGGACCGTAAAGTGAACTTGCTCCTCAAGTGGCAATTTGAAGCTTTGGCCCTAGGGATTAAGGCAGCAGCTACATCTTCCTTTGTGGTATGTGCTTGTCACACCCTCCTATCTCAGTCCTTAGACCTGAAGGCTGAGGAAGATCCCCCAAATTCTCCTTTCTGAGGTGAATTATATTTGTTCGTATTGGCGTTATGAGCAAGGTCTCGGCCTATGCTATTTTCGCCTGACAGATACAATAGCCTGGGTGTCCAGACAGACAATTTTTTTTTTGGCGGGGGAGGGAAATTTTAGACATATTTTTCAAGAATGGACATTTTCCCACTTCCGACTTTGGGTGTCTAGCGCTATACATCCCAATCGGACTTAGATGTATGTTTTGATTATGCCCCTCTGTGTTCACATCCCTCCCCCTGTGACCTTGCCTCTCCTGTCCAGCTTTTCCCCTTCTGTTCCCTTTCCCCTCCTGTACACCTCATCCCAGGGCAAGCATCTCTTTTTTTTTTCTCTCTCTGTTCATTTGTGGATTTAGGATCTTTCCCATTCTTCTCTCCTTATTTCTGCTCTTCCAGCTCCCCTCATTTTTCTCTTTTCCTCCCTCCTTGACTTCAGCCTCTCCAACTCTAGCTAATCTCTCATCTTCAGGCCATCTCCTTCCCTACCTGCCCTGTAGTAAGGCCCCCACCCCCGGAGATTTGGTACCTTCCATCCATGCTCCCCCCTATTCCCTTCCCCCTCTCTCTTTGTCACACACACCGTCGACAACATAGCCTTCACAACATGCTGCACCTGTCAGTGTCGGACCTTCCTCTCTGCTGGGTCCCACCTACTTTCTGTTTTCACAAAAGCAGGTCCTGGCAGAGAGGAAGGCCCGACACCAGCAAGAGCAGCTTGTTTTGAAGGCTGCCATTGTGGAGAAGTTTCTGGACCATGATGATGCTGGGCCTGCACTGAATCGGTGAGACTGGAATTCCCCCCCCCCCCTCCCCCGATCAAATTAATTTGAATTAATTCAACTGAAGTGATTTGGTGAATCAATTTGAATTAGGCAGATCTACTATATACGAGCTCTATACATGGTTAGTGCTGATTGCACAAGTTGGATGGTATATTATTAATTACTATGTTTGTTTCAGAGTAGAACAGTATTGTGATATTGGGTATTTTCCCCTTCTTTCAGTTATGTCTCTTATTACAGTTCTACTTGATTGCTTGTGTACAAAATGAGGGGGCAGGAGCAGCTCCATGGGAAGGAGGTGGAGTTGAAAACTTGATTGACAGCTTTCTGCAAGCAACTTGCTAGTTCAGATACAAGACCCTAGTGTTCAGGACCACTAGACACATCTACAAGAAAGATTACCGAGGTAAGAACCTAATCTTTCTTTTTATCTAACACTGAGGAAACGTTTTCCAATATTAGTTCCTGAAGCTTCTCTTTTTATCCCTCAGTTTCTCAAGCAAGACCTCCTCCCAACCAAAAGAAAGGTGAGTCATTTACAGGAACTTAAACATATTTTTCTCGTAATACTGGGAAATAAATTTTTCCTAATGTGGCATTTGATCAAGATTTCATTATTATAAAGGTGAGCTGTGCTCCTGGTTGCAGTGTTTTAGGAGACTATTCATTCTTCGTTCATATAAATGCTATATTTTTCATAATTTTATTCCTACAGGATCACGAACACCCATAATTATCATTCCTGCAGCTACCACCTCTTTAATAACTATGCTTAATTCAAAAGACCTTCTGCAAGATCTAAAGTAAGTAGTTGATTGATATATTCTTTTTTTTTTTTTTTAAACTGTCTTCAGATACGAAGGTGTAGTGAAAGCCTAGTAATTACCAACATTGCTGAAACCTACATTATTATCAAGTAACAACAATTAAAGTTTAATTTTGAGGACTGAATTTAAAGATTGTTGTAAGGAACAGTATTTTAGAATAAATGAAAGCATATATGTAGATTTCATAAAGAAAGGGGCTCTTTTGTGGCCTTCAGAAAGGTGAATGTTAAGAACAAAAACAACAGAATAAAATGTGAAGAATTTGAGGAGATTCTGAAAAGTTCTCACCCCAACCAAAAAGGGAATGATGTGGAGCCGTGAAACCTACAAGTTATTCCTCACCCTAAGTTCAACACACTTTACACATCATATTTGAAGTTTCTGTAACCCTTCCAAAAAATGTTTGGTCACTGAAATACTGTTCCACTGCTGCAGCCGCCTCCGAATCACTCAAAAATTGTTGCCCTTTCAAACTCTTTTTAAGGTTTGGAAACATAAAATAGTCAGATGGAGCAAGATCTGGTGTTTAGGGTGGATGGTCTATGCCACATGTGTCGAACAGAAGGCCCGCAGGCCAAATCTAGCCCACCTGGTAATTTTATGTGGCCCACGGCAGTGCTCCTTGCCTTGGAGTCATGGTCCCGGGAACTTCCCCTTCTCAGGGCCCGGCCCCAAAGCTCTGGGTGGTTCCAGTGGCCCAGCATGTCTTCCCTCTTCTTTCTGCGCCAGTCCGGTGTCGCCCTACCTTCTGTCGTGCTGAAAAATCTGCCGGCCTTGGCAGTGATTCAGCACCACTGCCTGCAACTCCCCTTCCTACTTTCCGTCTACCGTGGTCCACCTGTTCGGTGACAGGAAGTTCTGTCATTGGAAACAGACCATGGCAGACGGAAAGCAGGAAGGAGAGCCACAGGAAATATTGCTGAATCACTGCTGAGGCCGGCAGATTTTTCAGCATGACAGAAGATGAGGGCAGCATCAGACCAACGTGGAGAGAAGAGGTAGGACATGCTGAGCTGAAGAAGCCTCCTGGACTAACTGTTTTTTCTTTTGTTTTTTTCTTTTACAAAGGGGGGAGGGTATTAAAAGCAGAGAAGTTGGATCTGGGGATGGAAGGGAGGGAGAAATGTTAGGCCTGGGGGTGGAAGGGAGAGAGAGGTGCATTATCTTTCTTTCCTTCCGTCTCATTGTTCAGCATCAAGGAGGTAGGGAATAAGAACAGAAAAGAGGGAGCAAAATGTTGGACAATGAGAGAGGAGGAGATATGGTAATGGGAAGTAGATAGAAGGAAATAGGAGGCTGGAAAAGGAGTGAGATGGGAAATGGGAGAGCTAGGGATTGAGAGAAGATGGAGAATTGAGAGGTAGCTGAAAATTTAAAAAGAATGGTGAGAAAGAGGGCAAGATTTGAGTGGACAGAGACGAAAAAGTTAAGAAAGCTGAATAGGAAAAATCAATATGTTGGAGACGGTCAAAAGGAGGGAATGGAACAAGAGAGAAGAGGAGAAAAATGGACAACAGCCACTGGAAAGAGAATTAGTAAAAGATAGACAAAAAGCAGAAAGAGAAACTGGGACCAAGATGATGGAAAAACAAAATGACCAGACAACAAAAGGTAGAAAAAATAATTCTATTTTCCATTTTGTGATTACAATATGTCAGATTTGAAATGTGTATCCTGTCAGAGCTGGTGTTAGACAACAAGCGTGAACTAGGACCTAAAAGGAAAAGTCTCTTTTAAAAAAAAAATAAATTTATTTTGTTTATACTACAGAGCTGGTGTGGGGCTACAGAGGTTGTAACCCTATTCTTCTACTAAGACTTTGTGCTATATTCACAAAGCAAACCGATCGTGTACTGATCGGTTTGCGACCCCTTTGTGACCTGATTTTACTCGGGTCCGATTCACTTACCTCTCTGCTGACCACCATCCAATCTGCGCATGCAAATGAGGGGAACGGCATGCAGAGTAGGCAGGGACGTGATTCACTAACCAAAACCCTGCAACAACGACTGGGCTGGCTGATCACAAACGAGCGACTGCTGAGGACCAGTCGCTCAAGCCCTTTCTGACTGCCCTGCTTCTCTGCTATAAGCCCCAATGTCCTGCCTGCCCCGAATGAATCTCCTGCTCTCAGCCCGCCCTGCTCAGCCCCAATTCTCCTGCCTTTCTGTAGTCCTGCTCTTGCCACCCTGGTTGTTGCTGGCTCTTAAAAAGCCTCGGCTCTCTCACACGCTTCTCAGGGCATGTTCTCCTCCCGAGCTGAAACTTTTTTGTGAGCTCGTTTTATTCTCCCATGTCCCAGGCTAGCCTGCACTTCTCTGCAGTGCAGCCGCACTTTAAACCCATGGGTAAAAACCATGGGCTCGCACTCCGGGGAAGGGCAGGCTAGCCTGGGACACGGGAGAGTAAACGGGCTCTAGAAAAAAAATCTTCCCTCCTCTGCTTGCAGGCACCCAACCCCATTGCATGCTGGAGTGAGGAAACAGCAGTCCCCCTTGTCTTCTTGTAACCCACAGGAAGCTATTGTGTGTGCCTGAAGGTTATCCCAGTGTTTCCTATGTGCAAGTGGGGGGTGAACCTCGGCTACTAGATTGCAGCAAACCTGTTCGTGTTCAGAATCCCATGGAGAGCATGCGCAGACCATCTACAGGCAAACAAGATGTGTCAGGATCGCTCTTCTGCGATTCTTGGGGTCAGTAAGGGGCATTCGTCCGATTGGGCTAATTTGCATGGAGACTAATGGTGAATCAATCGGCCGGCCAGTGATCGCATAGGAACAGATACAGATCGGAAAGGTAAGGTGGGCTTAGTGAATCTAGCCCTAAGTATCTTTAAAAAAAAAAAAAAATTTGGCCTGCGACTTAGCCTGTTTTTTTAAATTTCGGCCCCTTATGTGATTAAGTTTGACACCCCTGGTCTATGCACTGAAACCCCAAATGCGTCAACATCCATCATTTTGCCAGCCTTGTGAGCAGGTGCATTTAGCTGGTTAAAAAAAAAAAAAAAAAGATTTGGACAAGTTCTGAAGGAAAAGTCCATAGTCTGCTATTAAGAACATAAGCATTGCCTCTGCCGGGTCAGACCATGGGTCCATCATGCCCAGCAGTCCGCTCCTGCGGCGGCCCCCCAGGTCCATGACCTGTAAGTGATCTTTTACTTAAAACATGTTGTTCCCTAACCATTAAATATCCTGTATAGTAACCCTCTAACTATACCCTTCAATCCCCTTTTCCTTCAGGAAATCATCCAATCCCATTTTGAAACCCACAGTCGTACTCTGCTCTACCACCTCCTCTGGAAGTGCATTCCAGGTGTCCACCACCCTCTGAGTGAAGAAGAACTTCCTAGCATTTGTTCTGAATCTGTCTCCTTTCAATTTTTTTGAATACCCTCTTGTTTTTTGTTGCCCCCGCTAGTCTGAAGAATCTGTCCCTCTCTACTTTCTCTATACCCTTCATGATCTTATAAGTTTCTATCATGTCCCCTCTAAGTCTCCGCTTTTCCAGGGAAAAGAGCCCCAGCTTCTCTAGCCTTTCAGCATATGAAAGGTTTTCCATGCCTATTATCATCCTTGTTGCTCTTCTCTGAACCCTCTCGAGTATCGCCATATCCTTCTTAAGGTACGGCGACCAGTATTGAACGCAGTATTCCAGATGCGGGCACACCATCACTCGATACAGTGGCAGGATAACCTCCTTCATTCTGGTAGTGATACCTTTTTGTTCGCCTTCTTTGAGGCCGCTCTGCATTATGCCGCCGGCTTCATTGTTTTATCCATCAGAACCCCCAAGTCCTTTTCTAGTTTGCCTTCCCCCAGTACCATCCCCCCATCGTGTAGTTATACATTGGGTTTCCTTTCCCTATGTGCAAGACTTTAAATTTCTCTACATTGAAGCTCATCTGCCATTTATTTGCCCACTCTCTCAGTTTGTTCAGGTCCCTTTGTAGTTCTTTGCATTCCTCCACAGTTCTAACCCTACTGGAGAGTTTTGTGTCGTCCGCGAATTTTATAACTTCGCACTTCGTCCCTGATTCCAGGTCATTAATGAATATATTGAACAGCAGCGGTCCCAGCACTGTCCCCTGCGGGACACCACTCGTGACCCCTTTCCAATCAGAGTAGTGTCCCTTAACTCCTACCCTTTGTTTCCTGTCTGCCAGCCAATTTCTGATCCATCTGTGCACGTCTCCCTCTACTCCGTGGTTTCACAGTTTCCTTAGTAGGCGCTCATGGTACCTTGTCGAAGGCTTTTTGAAGTCCAGATATACGATATCTATGGGGTCACCTTTGTCCAATTGTTCGCTTATCCCCTCAAAGAAGTGCAGTAGGTTCGTTTGGCATGATCTTCCTTTACATGTTCTTCTCGTCGGTCCTCACAAAAGAGGACACATCCAACGTGCCAGAACTGGAAAAAATCTTCAAGGGGGAAAAAGAGGAAAAATTATCATGCACGCAGGTAAACCTCGAAGACGTACTCAAACAGATAGATAGATTAAAAACTGACAAAGACGGAATCCACCCGAGAATACTGAAAGAGCTCAGAGACAAAACAGTGGAGTTACTGCAGCAGATCTGCAACCTATCCTTGAAAACAGGGATAATCCCAGAGGACTTTTTCCCCCTTGAAGATTTTTTCCAGTTCTGGCACGTTGGATGTGTCCTCTTTTGTGAAGACCGACGAGAAGAACATGTTTAGTCTTTCTGCCACCTCTTTTTCCTCCTTCACCACTCCCTTCCTATCTTCATCATCCAGAGGTCCCACCTCCTCCCTCGCCGGCTGTTTTCCTTTCACATATTGGAAGAATGGTTTAAAATTCTGTGTCTCCCTGGCAAGTCTCTCTTCATACTCTTTTATTGCTTTCCTGACCACGCGGTGACATTCTTTTTGATGCCTCCTGTGCTCTTTCCAATTTTCCTCGGTTTTATCCTTTTTCCACTTCAGGAATGATTTCTTCTTGTCTCCTATCACATTCTTAACGTCATTGGTTATCCATGCTGGGTCTTTTCTTTGAGACTTTTTTTACCCTTTTCTAAATCTGGGTATATACAGGTTTTGCGCTTCATTTACCGTGTCTTTGAATAAGGACCAGGCTTGCTCTACCGTCTGTGCTTTCCTGGAACTGTTCCTGAGTTTCTTCTTCACCATTTGTCTCATGGCATCATAGTTCCCTTTCTTGAAGTTAAACGTTGTTGCAATGGTTCTCTTCCCCATTGGCATTCCTATTTCCACTTTGAACTGGATCATGTTATGATCACTGTTTCCTAATGGTCCCACTACTTCCACTTCCTTGGCAGGTCCTTTCAGCCCGTTGAGGATTAAGTCCAGAACAGCTAGTTCCAAGAAGCAGTCCCGTACAGCCTCCAGGAACTCCGTTCCTTTGTACATTTTGAAACTCCAAGACTCCAGTCTATCCCGGAATAGTTGAAATCTCCCATAACTATGGTGTTTGCGTTTTTGCATTCCCGCCTCAATTTGGCTCCCAGTTCTGTATCCTTTGCTTCAGTTTGCCAGTGGGTGGTAGTACAGTCCCATCTTTATCTCGGCTCCCTTTCTTCCCGGTATTTTAACCCATAGTGACTCCAGTTGGTCATTTGACGCTGCTGCATCCACTCTGGTCGAGTGAATGGTGTCCTTTACTCCTCCACCCTTCTGATGTGTCCTTTCTCTTCAGTAGAGCTTGTACACTGGCAGTACTATGTCCCATTTGTTTTCCTCGTTCCACCATGTTTCCGTGATCGCTATGATGTCTAGGTTCTCATCTTTGGCCATGACTTCCAGTTCCCCCATTTTGTTCTTTAGGCTTCTTGCATTAGTGTACATGCAGTTCAAGTCTCGGTATTTTTTCCTCCTTGTTATTTTCCCTTGTGCTTCATTTTTCTTTCCGTCTCCTTCCTGTTCTGCAGCCTCCTGGTTATTGTCTCTCTTGTCATCCCCTTGTGGTACATTCTTATTGTCCTCCTTTTGTTCCTTCCCTTCATCTTGCTCCATTTTGTCTTCCCCTTGTAGTACACTCCTCCTATCCTCCTCTTGTTTGTTCTGGCTCCCTTGATTTTTCAGCTTCTGTTTTGTGCCATTTGTGTCTTCCCAGCACTTTCCCCACTCAGTATCTTCTCGGGATTCTGGCTTCCGAATCATTGACACCTGGTTGACTGTCGTCTTTCCCCTTCTTCCTAGTTTAAAGCTTGCTCTATTCCTCTCCTGATGTTGTTTGCTAGTAGTCTCGTTCCCGCCGTGCTCAGGTGTAGTCCATCTCTCCTGAAGAGCTTGTTCTTGCCCCAGAACGTTGTCCAGTTCCTCACAAAGTGAAATCCCTCTTCCTCACACCATCTCCTCATCCACGCATTTATTGATTGCAGCTCCGTCTGTCTCTTCACATCCGCCCTCGGTACTGGCAGGATCTCCGAGAACGCTATCTCTGAGTCCTCATCTTCAGCTTGAAACAGACATGGGGGAAGCCACTGCTTGCCCTGGATCAAGTTGCATGAAATGTTTATATAATTTGGTAGAGAAATAAGGGGGAGACTTTAACTCCTAGGGTTTTGCAAAATGGGCAATTTCCCTGTTTGTGTGTGTTTCCTCATTTAATACATGTTGACACTTGCCTTTCCTTATTATTGAATGTTGATCAATAATATACAGTCCATTATTTCTCATCCATCTTCACTTTTGATAACTGAGCCCTCATTTCAGGATATATATCCATTGTTGTGACTTTCATGCATGATGTATTTAACCCCGAACCAAAAGTGCTATTAAGCATTTCCAAACTTGGTGAGCTTTTTTGTATCATTATTATAGTTTATGGGTAATGTAAACGATGTGGTATTTGTTTAATATTCGTTTGTTCAACTGAGTATGAACGTTTTATTGAAGGTTTTAGGCGGATAATATTTTAAATAAATTTCCTCAGTAAAATAGTGGTTTTGTATCTAATCTATACATTAGGTGACGGGACAAAAGCGCGCCGACAATTCAGCGCAAGACTTCAGCGTGCCGCAGGAAAACCTTCTTTTAAAGGGCTCCGACGGAGGGCGGGGGTGGGGAACCTCCCTCCACTCTACTTAATAGGGATCGCGCTGCCGTGTTGGGGAGGGTGTAACACCCCCCCCCCCCCAATTATACTGAAAACTTAACTTTTTCCCTAAAAAATAGGGAAAAAGTTAAGCTTCCAGTATAATGTGGGGTTACAACCCCCAAGCCCCCCCCACCAGCGTGATCCCTTTTAAGTAAAGTGGGGGGTTCCCCACCAACACCCCCCGTCGGAGCCCTTTAAAAGAAGGTTTTCCTGCGGCGTGCTGAATTGTCGTCGCAAGTTTGTCTCGCACGCTTAAGACTGTGAACCTCACATTAGAATAATTATCTAAGACAGCTAAGCTTTATATGTGTAAAGGGTGACAAAAGTGATGGTAGTAAACTACCTGCTCTTTCTATTTTATTGGGAAGGGATCTAAGGGTTCCAGGTTCTTCAAGTAACTTCTCTATAATCTATGGAGAAGTGAGTTTTCATTTCTGCTTAAAATGGAACAAGATTATAGTTTGAATTTTCCTGCTGGATCCTATTGGTAGCTCATCTTTTGCACAGGCTATCACTAAACCTCCTACTGGATTCTCAGAGCCATTTTTACAAAGCATAAATTCCTACCCAGAAGCCAATCTGAATCACTACCCTGCCAAGAATGTTGAATGTGGATGCATTTTAGAACCTTACTATTCTGAAAGAAAACAGTATTCTTCTCTTGAACATTTAGAGCTTATGTAGAGCTGCCCAACCAGTGCTGTGTTCCAAGAATAGACCTGCAGCTGTGCACAACTTCTGTTTTTGACATTTGCATTTTTCTTTTTATACTACATCTAGGGTAGTTTCCACTGTCATAAATACCAATACTACTATGCACCTGGGTCATTTTCACAGGGGACTAAAATGTATTTATAGTACTTGTTTGCAAAACTAAGTAGAATATAGGCATACCATTCAAAAGGAGTGGGGGTTTGAGCTGAAGAGGACAGCCACAGAGTAGCTGCATAATGTGGGTGGAAAGGGTTTCCTTGCCTCTTTTGACGTCCTTTCTTTCTTGCCAGTAAGTAGAGCACAATCAGGCAAACAACTGACTGACATTTTTACAGGGAGCTAGTGTAAAATTTGTAGCACAAGTTGGCCTTCCTAATGCATCAAGTCGCAGTCACTCAGTTTTGTTTTATTCTCACTGCCAAAAATCTCCCCCCTATTTGTTTTCCAGTGTTGTCATTTCTTCAATACTAGTGGTGAAAAAACTGGAAGCATTTTTTTTGGTTTGACCTGTTATTTGATTCAAGCCTCATTTTGAGCCAGCAGTGAGATCATTTTTAGGGGCTGCCCTCCCTATACCATATTCTTGTACAATCCCATTCTATTTCTGAACAAGTGGGTAGTAAATCCCATCTCACAAGATCTCTTGTAGGAAACTTCATTTATATATTTTAATCCTCCCCTCTTACCTCAGGACTGCCTTCTGACTTCTAGTTGCCTTCCTCCTACAAGCAAGACAGTAGGAGCAACAAATTGCAGCTCTACACTCTTGAGGAACGTAGGGAGAGGGGAGACATGATCGAAACATTTAAGTACCTCACGGGACGTGTCGAAGTGGAAGATGATATTTTCTTTCTCAAGGGACCCTCGGCCACAAGAGGGCACCCGCTCAAACTCAGGGGCGGAAAATTTCATGGCGACACCAGAAAGTATTTCTTCACAGAGAGAGTGGTTGATCATTGGAACAAGCTTCCAGTGCAGGTGATCGAGGCAGACAGCGTGCCAGACTTTAAGAATAAATGGGATACCCATGTGGGATCCCTACGAGGGTCAAGATAAGGAAATTGGGTCATTAGGGCATAGACAGGGGGTGGGTAAGCAGAGTGGGCAGACTTGATGGGCTGTAGCCCTTTTCTGCCGTCATCTTCTATGTTTCTATGTTTCTAAAGGAGCTAATCTTTTCTGCCCATGGTTATATTTTTCTTTAACTTCATTATTTTTGCATATTCGTGTTTTCATTCTGCAGAGGTTCCCTGCAGGGACAGCTCTGGCTGCGGGAAATTTCAGACTTTACTGGCAAAATCTGTTTCCAGGGGGTTGGCTGCTTTGCAGTGCACCAACCTGAACAGCCTGCATTCACAGATCGAGGCTCAGGGACCATTCCCTTGGAAGCATTGCTCACCCCAGGATTGTCTGCTAGTGGGTTTGAGCAACCAATGCAGAAGTCGGTAGGAAGGAGTTACATGATCTAACTTCTTCAACCCAAAAATCAGCCTGACCGCCGTATTTTGCACCAGTTGTAATCGTTACATATTCTTCTGGGAAATTGCCAGATACGCGATATTACAGTAATCAAGTTGGCTCAGTATAAGGGATTGTACCAAAATTCTAAATGATGAAGCACTAAAATATGCTCTAATGGACCGAAGCTTCCAAAGAGTAAAAAATCCCTTTCTAACCAGAGTCCACCTGGTCTTTCATGGTTAGGCCCTGTTCCTGTAAGCTGTTTCAACTTCCATCTAGCAGCTTCCAGCACACAGCATGGCACAGTGAGTAACAGGCTGATAGCCTGTGAGATCAAAATTTTTTATTTTTTTTTTTGGCGGGGGTTAACCAGATTTGGATTTTAAGTGGTTTAGGATTTAGCCCTAGGTTCCCCCAACTCCAAAAATCCTAAAATCACTTTTATTGATTGATCTGAATTTCCAGAGCTGTTTTATTGTCAAAATGGCTTCTGCGGCGGCTCTCTTGTATTTTCCTGATTTGAATTAAAAGCTTTTATCTGCCTCAAAACACTGTTTTTGGAAGTAAACAGGTCAGATGGACTCCTCATTGCAGGATACCTCAGATTCATACCCCATTTATGACGGATGGCTGTTAGGCGAACATCTGTGTTCCATGTGTTGCGCAGCACGTGAGAGAGAGGGGAGGTGGCATCTGCTTTTGCTCCCCCTGCCCCTTAGCGGGGTTTTAACACTCAATCCATCCAAGGATTATCCAAAAAGTACAAAATTATGCCAGGGAGCAGCGCGAGTGTCCCCGGTGAAACGCAGCCATGATTCAGCACCTAAAGCCCACAAGAGCTCCAAGAAGGGTTCAGAGGAAGCGGCTGCCCCTCAAAGTCGAGCTTTTCCCCTGGAATTTATTAATATAATTTTCAAGCTTAGCTAGCCAATATAAATTTGCCAAATCCGCCTACCATGGTATTTCTGTTGTCTTCGGGATCCCATCTTCCATAGACATGTCTTCCATGGACATGGATCCCCAGCAGCAAGGCCATGTGCAGTTGGAGGACAATCTACAGATGGATGACTCAGGTGATCCAGATAATGATCTTTTGCCTTTGCTTTCTCAGACAGGCACTTCCACAATGGGGAATTTGACTGCAGTCACACATCTCCAAGATGCAGATCTGGGAGATTCTCCGGATCTTGTGGAGACTATTCAAACCTTCCACATTGATAGGGATTATTTCGGAAACCCTTCAGAAATTGAAATTGGATGCTAGCCAGTCATAAGAACTTACTAGGTTAGACCAATGGTCCATCTAGCCCAGTATCCTGTCTTTGCAGAGGCCAATCCAAGCCATAAGTACCTGGCAAAAACCCAAATAATAGCAGCATTCCATGCTACTGTCCCATGTCTCTCAACAGCAGACTATGGACTTTTCCTCCAGGAATTTGTCCAAACCTTTTTTAAAACCAGCTACTTTAATTGCTCTTACCACATCCTCTAGCAACATGTTCCAGAGCTTACCTATTCTCTGAGTGAAATTTTTTTTTTCCTTCTATTGGTTTTAAAAAGTATTACTCTGTAACTTTTGAGTGTCCCCTAGTCTTTGTAAATCTTGATGCAGTAAAAAAAATCGATCCACTTGTACCCATCCTACACTACTTAGGATTTTGTAGACAAGATTTGGGAAACAAGATTCTGGATCCTAAATGCTGTGATTGAAGAAGAGGAGTTGGATATAGTGGTGATCATAGAGATATGGTTCACAGAGAACCATGACTAGGATGTAGTTATCCCGGGTTATAATCTGTTCAGGAAAGACAGGGTAGGAAGAAAAGGAGGAGTAGTGTTATATGTTAAAGATCATATTAAAGCCACACAATTGCAGGACCTGCAGGGCAAGGAAGAGGCACTGTGGATGAATTTGGAAAGAGGGAATGGTGAATATATTTACATTGGTGTGATATACAGGCCTCCTTCACAGACGGAAGAAGTAGATGGAGATTTAATAGTAGACATTCAGAATATATCTAAAAAAGGGGAAGTCTTGCTAATAGGTGATTTTAACATGTTTAAAGGCTGTCTTTGTTGCTGACTCAAAATCTGTTATGAGAGTTTCAGGCACAAGCTCTTTTTCTAAGGTTTTGAAGAATTGAAAATAACCACCAATGTATAAACTGGCATTTATCAGACAAGGTGGCATAAACACATGGGTAAAAATCTGTGTTACAAACAATATGGATAGTAAAAAGCTGGCAGAATATTGTGAGAAATGTTTTAAATCCAACATCCAGATTTTGGCAGAACTTAAAAGATCAACATAGAATCGCTAGTATATATTAAGATGGGTTTTAAATTAGGATCATATGCATTATGAACAAATATTTTCAGTATGAAGAAAACAAGCAGTGCAAAGCGGTTTGCTATTTCACAGGAATCTGCAAGCCAACAGAGATCAGTTCAGCGCCTTTTTGAGCATCCAGGCTTCTATGTGCTGTTGACAATATCAACAGTGCAGATGCAAGTGCTGCTTCACTAAATGATGCCAATGCAGTACCGATTATGTTCCCAGGGTTACTATGACTTACCCAACCATCACTCCTTGATAGCATGATCTGATGGATGGTTATGGTCTCTCAGGCATATTTTCGAATCTGTCTTCTGAACCTTTCAGCCATCCTCGTCAATACTGAATAATATTCAAAAATCAAAAAGAAAAACACACTATCACAGTGGTGGTAACAAAGACAGAATAGTTCCAATATGACATATATGGGATGTCAGATTGACCATTAGAGTTATCTAACTCATCAGGTCTGCCAATTCTTCATTCATCCATCTTATCTTATTTTGCATAATATAATTTAAATGCTTAAAATAACTTAGTTTTTTTATATATATGAGTGATGTTATTTCATGTTTCCATTATATTTCTCCAGCGTTCAGATAACTCTCCCCTTTGCCAACGCGTTTCGCCACTCTTTATCAAGGCTGGGGATACTAGAGAAAACACAAAACGTATCAAGTTAGGATTTATGTCTACAACTAATCTAACATCAATATTTAAAAGGCAACATACCTGAATAAATTTACATTGCTGTCTATTGTGCCGTTGGCATCCAAAAGATGGCCGCGGCGTCCTTACACTCACTGAAATATCCTCCACCCCTGACATCATATCCGAAGAGTAAAATATCAGCTGAGCGGATCTACAAAGCAGACCCACTCAGAATTAAACTACGGGGAAAATTTTTATATATGTGTAATTGCTAATTAAGATCAACCTGGGCTAGCCAGTCTGATGTTTCATTAAGCCCCTCCGGAGCCATGGAGTTCAACATAAACATCCATCGGAGTTCTTTTAAATTAAGATTTCTTTCAACATTACCTCCCTCCCACCCTACAGTGATTGCATCTAATACTCTCCATTTAAGATCACATAAAGTGTGACCACAAAGCTTCCAGTGATGTACCAACGGGGAAGCTTCGTTATGGGTATGTACTCGGGACTTATGTTCAGTCAAACGTGTTTTATTGATCTCAAGGTACGTCCTACGTACAGTTTCGGACATGGACATTGAATAAGATATATTACCTGACTAGAGTTACAATTAGTCAATGCTCTAGAGCGATAGGCAACTCCTGTTACAGGGTGAATCCATATTTCACCAAACATGGTGAAGGGGCACCACTGACAGCGCCCACAGGGTAAATGACAGCCTTCAGCTCTAGGAGTAAAGTCCCTAAGGATACTATGGTTAACATATTCCCCTATATTTTTCTTTCTTTTATAAGAGAAAATCGGACGATTTTCAAGGGTAGGATTGGCTAACCTTGCTATATGCCAGTGTTTTACAATAATCTGAGTAATCTTATGAGCTAAGGTTGAGTAATGCTGAATGAAAGCAAATCCCTCATCGGAATTAGAGATCTTATTCTTCTCCTGTAGCAGCCATTCGCAGTGGGCATACTTTGCCCGGGTATATGCTCTTTTCACCACATCATGAGGATAGCCACGTTGGTAAAATCGCATCTTCATGATTTTGGCTTGAATTTGAAATTCATCTAAAGAGTGACAAATCCACCGCAAACGCAAAAATTGGCTAATAGGGAGACTTTGTCTAAGACCAATCGGATGAAAATGAAGCAGACTATTTCTGTCTGTATTTTTCCGATGTATAGTTGTCAATAGCCTCCCATGATCCTTGATAATTCTGATATCCAGAAAAGCAAGTTCTTGATGACCAATAGTAGCTGTAAATTGAATATCTTCTCAACAACATCATCAGGATTCATCAATAGTATGCGTCTTGCCTTATTTCAAACATGATGTTGTTGAGAAGATAGGAGCGTTGTACGAGAGATATTAGAAGCCCTTTAATGTGTTTTCTTAATTACTGGACCAGTAATTAAGAAAGCACATAAAAGGGCTTCTAATGTCTCTCGTACAACGCTCCTATCTTCTCAACAACATCATCAGGATTCATCAATAGTATGCGTCTTGCCTTATTCCAAACATGCTTTTCATATTAAACGTATCATCAAACACCATTGGAGTGTAATGCAGTATCACCCTGAATTTCAAGATCTTCCAAGATTCGCCTTTTCTAAGGGACCTAATTTGAGTCAGCAACTGGTACACTCCCAATACATACCTCCAGGAGTCTCCTTTGCAAATTATGGTCATCAATCATGTGGTCATTGTAAGTTCTGCCAGTACAGCATTCCCCTTTCAGAGCTTGCTCTCCCCAGTTGGGTGAAAAAGAGAGCCAATTTTCTGACATCTAACTGTGACACCCGGGAAGTAATATATATTATCCAGTGTCCCTGCTTGTTACTCTATATTGGACAGACTTCTCGCATCATTAAGTTGAGGATTGATGAACATCTTAGCAAAATTAGCACCAAAAAACTGGAAGCCCCCCTGGTTCAGCATTGGCTAGATAAACAGCACATCGTTGAAGATCTACGCTTCTCCGTTGTAGAAGCGCCCCACCTCCCGCAGGGTGATGACCTCTCCCGGGTCTTATGGGCTAAGGAACAACGGTTAATCCTCAAATTACACACATTACACCCTGATGGACTTAACAGTGAAATCAAATGGCAAGCCTTTCTTTAATATCTTTTCTTCATTTTTTCCTTTTTCATTTAGTCAGTCTTGTTTTCCTTTTTCGTTTTATTTTTATTTTTCCTTTCATTTTTAGCCTTATTTTTATTCTTTTTCCACTTTTTACTTTTTTCCTTTTTTTTGCGTCTTTTTTTCATTTTCCATTTTTCATCTCCCCTTCCTTTTTATTTTTATTTTTCACCTATTTGCATTTTTGCCCCCTTTTTTTCACTGCTCACTCCCCGTACTCTCATTATGTCAACCAATTTATTTGCACTCACCTTGTTGAGTTCTCGTTTAGTTCTTCTGTACCTAGTTTCCCCTGGTGGATTTTCCTCGGTATGGCTTCTTAATACACTTTCAGCCGGCAAGCTACATTCACAACGACGTATCAGTGCAGCACAGCTGATCTGAACGTAGTTCCGTTCCCCACGGCACTACGTCATTCTTTGTCCTTGATATTTAAACCCGGCGTTTGTTTGCCGCCATACTTTTGAATGATTAGAAGCGACTTTCTCAACTTATGGCAAGTACCCTTTCCTGTGTTGCTTTTTAAAGTTTGCTTATAGACATGTTGTTACATAAGTACATTGTACACATTTTTTAAAAACCTTGTTATTTATCTTTTATCACTACAGTACAATTCTCTCGTCTGTATCACTCAGCATTTTTTCTCTGGCATTTGAAGTTACTAACATCTCCTCTGGGTTCCTTGAAAAAGACCCTCGAAACATGGTCCATGTCAGGGACCTACTAACACACCTTTGAGTTAAGTAGGAATTGTTTTTCCTTTTATTGCCACTGAAAAACACATTTAATATTTAAAAAGTACTCCAATTTCACCTTTTGCATTATAGCCATACACAGTGATGGGACGGTGGGTTCGGTTATAGGAGCCACAGCTCCTGGTCGGATTACACATATCTGAGTGTATGTAAAAGTGCATAAATTTCATTATATTTGAAATTTGTTTGACTTTTATTTTTGACTTTCATTCTGAGAAGTCTTGTTTCCAATGTTATATTTTTTCCTGATTTTGACCTCTCAGCCCTGAATTCTTTAGAGCATTTTCCTCACCACTTATCATTTTTGACTGTTGCTTAAGTGACACACATTTAAGCTGTTGCACATAGGGAGGACAAACAGGGCAGCTTCCCTGTGCCCTTCTGCTCCAGGAGGCCCTCTCTTTCCCTTTTCCCCACCCAGTCTAAAGCCTCCCTCAACTTTTAAAATGTATTTTTGGATTCAAAGGGAGTTCGGCATGGCAGCAATTCTCTGGCACTGCCCATGGCTGCCTTGGCACTGTTCCTCTGCTGCTGTCCACCCCCTCTGATGCAACTTCCTGTTTCAATTTGAATGGATCATGGCAGAGGAATTGTGCTGAGGAGGCTGTGAACAGCATTGGAGAATTGCTGTTGTGCCGACAACCCTCTTCTGAATCCAAAAATACATTTTAAAAGGTGAGGAGGGGCTTTGGACTGAGGTTTGGAGAATGGATAGACATCCTGGCCCACAGGGTCCCCATGGAGCAGCTGATTTTAAAAATAAGGGAGAGAGTGCATCCAGCAGATGGAAGGACATTTTGTAGACCCGGGGATAGGAGGGTGGAGGAAGAGAGATGCTGAATGGGAGGGCCGTTGGGGCAACAAAAGGAGAGATTTTTGTTTATTTTACACTTACAGTACCGCCTTTTCTATTTCAAAACAGGTCAAGGCAGTTTGTACTAGACGAAAGGTGGGGAAATCAGGAAGTGGGCAAGGAGGAGAATTGTGAGCATGGGCCCTCCTTAATTTTTGTCTTGGACTTCAGGCATGACTAACACCAGTCCTGATTGCACATTAAACTGCATACCCTAAAGTGACCGTAAGTGGTCAAATTCCATACAGAACTTGCCTGTAATTTCTCTCTCACTGACAGAAGGCTTATCGCAGAAACACCACCATCAGAAATTCCTGAACATATATTTCAGGTAGGTACTCTTAATGTAGTACTGCCATAGATGTCAGCTTGTAGATCAGGGGTCCTCAAACCACGGGCCGAATATGGCCCTCCAAGGTCATCTACCTGGCTCCCGCTGCAGCTGTGTCCAGCATCATTACCGTCGGCTGGGGGGACACGGTTATTTGTGCTAGGGCCAAGGACATACTGAGCCACCATCACTATGCTGAGGCAGGCAGGTAGTAGCCAGGCCCAGAGCAGGCCCCCTACTCTCCCTCAATTACTAGCTGCCTACACAACAGCAGGCCAGCAATGCCGCCAATAAGCTCAGGCCAGCAGGCCAAAATCAGTCAGTTGCCCACACCCTGGGCCTGACCGAAGCCCCACTGCACCAACAAAAAGTGTACCCAGAAGCACAGGCCAGCAGCAGATGTGATAGCTATGCATGCCCATCCCAAGGAAACAATTATGTCAAGGAAAAGAAAAACTGACTCAGTGCAGGATATTCAAAGAACAGTAGACTAACAATTGCTTTTCATGTAGTACAAGAAGAGAGCTGTTTGTCTGGCATGCCAGGATTCAGTGGCTGTGTTCAAGGCATGCAATTTGCGTCGAAACTACGAAACACGACAAAGACAAATATGATTGTTTGGTCGGACAAGTGAGAAAAGACAAAATATTAAAACTGAAAAATGGATTGACAACTCAGCAAAATGCTTTTGTGAAGCAGAAGAAGCTAAATATTTCATCACTGTGAGCAAGTTTTCAAGTTGCCAAGCTAATAGTGTGCACTGACAGACCATTCGCAGAGGGAGAATTTGTTAAAGAATGTCTTTCTGTTGCCAAAGAGATGTGTCCAGAGAAGTCTGATTTATTTCATACAGTGAGTCTTTCAGAACCTACAATTACACAAAGGATTGAAGAAATAGGGAACAATTTGCATTAGCATTTGCAAAACTCCTTAAAAAAAACTTTGCAATTTTTTTGTTGGCACTCAACAAAACAATGATGATGATCGTGATTTTGCACAACTTCTAACTTTCATGTGTTGGAAAAATGATAATTACAGAGGAACTTGCTGCCTGCAGAGCATCAAAGGAACAACAGGAGAGGATATCTATGAAAAGGTTTGCCAAACTGTGAATGATTTGGAGCTGGACTGAGCTAAACTAGCAGGTGTGACAACTGATGGCGCTCCTAGCATGATAGGGTCTATGAAAGGAGTGGTTGCATGCATTAACCAAGAGATGGAGAAACAACCATTCATGTCCAATACCAATACACTGCCTCATCCACCAACAAGCGCTGTTGTAAATCACTGAAGTGGGACTCTGAAGTTGTGGTGTCCTGTGTAATCTTTGTTAGGCCTCATGCACTAAACCACAGACAGTTTCAGGAATTTCTGTCTGAGCTGAATGTTGCCTATGAAGATATTCTGTACCACACAGAAGTCCATTGGCTGAGTTGAGGGAGAGTTTCAAAACGTTTTATGACTGACTTCCACAAGTTTCTGCTTTCAAACAACAAAGTACCAGAGCTTAAAGATGCCTTCTGACAGATGTAACAGAGCTACTCAACGGTTTCAATGTGCAACTTCAAGGAAAGGGGAAGCATTTGAAGTAAAATTGGACCTACTCATTAAACAAGTGAAGGGGGAAAACTTCTGCCATCTCCCCGCAACTCAAAAGCTGTTGGCTGAGAAACCAACAGTTGCATTCCCAAACAAAAAAAATCTGTGTGGATTCACTGGAAATATTGCAAAGGGAGCATCAAATAAGATTTAAAGAACTTTATCTCCATGAACAGGACATACAGTTTTTCCGGAACCCATTTTCTGTTGACATTGAAATTGTTGATCCGATTTACCAAATGGAGCTTGAAAAGCCGGCTATTATGGCCTCCACTCATAGACCACTCAACTCTCTTCATGCTGGTTCAGATAATATGAATTTAATAATTAAACAGCAATAGCTTACACGAACAAATCATACAGCATACAGAGTAATAGAGCATACACCAGGCTGGCTAGACTGATGGAGAACTTCGGATCAGTTCTGAAACCATGGTCCAAGGAGCTTTCTTTTATATGATTCTGACAGCTCTGGCCCACATTGGTGCATGTTACATTTCACATTTTCATTGGTTAATCATATTCATTATCTCACTTATTAATCTATTGATTGGTTAACATTTCTGAGTGATACTGTGTGTCACGCCTTTCCTCTAAGTCTATTCTAAGGGTTCAGTGCTGGGGCCAATCCTCTTCAATATGTTTGTGAGTGACATTGCTGAAGGGTTAGAAGGAAAAGTGTGCCTTTTTGCAGATGATACCAAGATTTGTAACAGAGTAGACACCGAAGAGGGAGTGGAAAATATGAAAAAGGATCTGCAAAAGTTAGAGAAATGGTCTAATGCCTGGCAACTAAAATTCAATGCAAAGAAATGCAGAGTAATGCATTTGGGGATTAATAAATCGGAAGGAACCGTATATGCTGGGAGGTGAGAAACTGATATGCACGGATGGGGAGAGGGACCTTGGGGTGATAGTGTCCGAAGATCTAAAGGCGAAAAAACAGTGTGACAAGGCAGTGGCTGCTGCCAGAAGTATGCTGGGCTGTATAAAGAGAGGCGTAGCCAGTAGAAGGAAGAAGGTGTTGATGCCCCTGTACAGGTCATTGGTAAGGCCCCACTTGGAGTATTGTGTTCAGTTTTGGAGACCGTATCTGGTGAAGGACATAAGAAGACTTGAAGCGGTCCAGAGGAGGGCGATGAAAATGATAGGAGGCTTGCACCAGAAGATGTATGAGGAGAGACTGGAAGCCCTGAATATGTATACCCTAGAGGAAAGGAGGGACAGGGGAGATATGATTCAGACATTCAAATACTTGAAGGGTATTAACGTAGAACAAAATCTTTTCCAGAGAAAGGAAAATGGTAAAACCAGAGGACATAATTTGAGGTTGAGGGATGGTAGATTCAAAGGCAATGTTAGGAAATTCTACTTTATGGAGAGGGTAGTGGATGCCTGGGATGCGCTCCCGAGAGAGGTGGTGGAGAGTAAAACTGTGACTGAGTTCAAAGAAGCATGGGATGAACACAGAGGATCTAGAATCAGGAAATAATATTAAATATTGAACTAGGCCAGTTACTGGGCAGACTTGCACGGTCTGTGTCTGTATATGGCCATTTGGTGGAGGATGGTCTGGGGAGGGCTTCAATGGCTGGGAGGGTATAGATGGGCTGGAGTAGGTTTTAATGGAGATTTTGGCAGTAGGAACCCAAGCACAGTACCGGGTAGAGCTTTGGATTCTTGCCCAGAAATAGCTAAAAAGAAAACATTTAAATTGAATCAGGTTGGGCAGACTGGATGGACCATTCTGGTCTTTATCTGCTATCATCTACTATGTTACTATTTCCCCATAAATTTCCTGTTAATATACCAAGTTCCTCTTTTGAACACATAGGCCTAACAGCTTTCAACTCTGTGGTTAACTCTCTTAAGTTTTTACATCCTTATTCTTGTGAAACATCCCGTCAACATCTTAGTGAAGCTTTCCATCGGCATCCTTATTCTTATGAAACTTCTGGTAGCTGCTGGCCCTGCTAACTGAGGGGCAGGATCCCTTTTTCACTAGAATTGTTTTTCTTTCCAGCTGTGCCTTCTGTTTGACCTTGCTCTTCTCATGAAAGCAGAAGTGTGTCTTTCAGAGCTGACAGTTTTTAGCCATTTTACTTTTCCAGCAACCATTTTAGGTTTTAGCTGTATTGGCCTGTTTCTGCTATATTGGGGAATTCTTAGGGGTCTTCACCTGGGCTTTTCCTATACAGGACTTCTCTTCCGTTCCTCAAGCTGGCCAAGCTACAGAATTGTGACTCTGAATGACGCATTCAAGTTGAGTAGCCTTACTAATTTCTATGCATCTCTCCCCTTTGAGACGCATCTTAATCTCATGAACCATGCACTCAAAAGGGCAACCATCTTTGGCAGCATCTATGTATGTGAACAGACTTTTTTCCGAATGAAACATCTGAAATCGCCAACCAGATCTGATACACACTTGCATCACTTGTTATGACTGGCAGTGACAAACATTGGACCAGACATTGACTATCTCATCAGCCAAAAGCAGACCCATGTTTCCCATTGAAATACAGTGGTACCTCGGTTTACGAGTGCACCGGTTTGCGAGTGTTTTGCAAGATGAGCAAAGCATTTGCAAAATCGGCACCTCGGAAACCGAGTGTGCCTCGATTTACGAGCGGCGCCCCCCTCGCGATCCGGCACCCCCTCCCCCTTGTGATCCGGCACTCCTCCGCCACGATCTGAAGTCCCCCAGACCCACCTGAACAGGCTTCTTACTTCCGCTTCGGCACCGGCATGTCCTGTGCGTTGGTGCCGGTGCCCGAAGATCGGTCTCTTCTTTGCTGGGCTTTGAGCATCTGTGCATGCTCAAGGCTTGCGAGTTCACGCTCTCTCCGAGTATCCGAGAATCTCAGAAAGAGCGTGAACTCCCAGGCCTTGAGCATGCGCAGATGCTCAAGGCCCAGCAAAGAAGAGGAGGCCGATCTTCAGGCACCGGCACCAACGCACAGGACGTGCCGGTGCCGAGGCCGAGATGGAAGTTAGAAGCCTGTTCGGGTGGGTCTGGGAGACTTCAGATCGGGGGGGGGGTGCCGAATTGCGACGGGGGGTGGGTGCCGGATCGCGGGGGGGGGGGGGGAGGATGCCGGATCACGTGGGGGGGACCTTTGGGGGGAGTGGTGCTGGATCACGCGGGGGAGGGGTGGATAGAGCAGCGCCGCTGGCCTCAGGGGATGGGGTGGGTGGGACCGAATCAAGCGAGTTTCCCTTAGTTTCTATGGGGAAACTCACTTTGATATACGAGTATTTTGGTTTATGAGCATGCTTCTGGAACGAATTATGCTCGTAAACCAAGGTACCACTGTACTGGTAAGTTTATGTTGGTTAAAATTGTTCTTCATTTTAAATATTGTATTATTGTTCCTTTTTTTTTTGCACTACAAATATGTGCAGTTTGCATGGGAATTGTTCATGGTTTTTTTTGAGGGTTGTGGTTTTTTTTCCAAACTATATTCCAGACCCCAACAGTCTGAGGGAATGTGAACCAGCCCCCTGCTTAAAAAGTTTGAGGACCCCTGCTTTAGATCATGTCTTAGCATGTAGTGATAGCTTTGGAGCAGTGTAAGAATTATCCATGTGTTGCATGATCATTGAAGATCATTTAAGCCTATTATTTTATGCTAAAGGGATCCAGTGTGTTAGAATTTACTGGTGTAATAAAATACTGCAACTAACAATACATATTTTACCAGTTGAATATGTGCATGCTCTACTTTATAAACAGATGTTTCTAAGCAAAGAAACTTTGTGACAGTTTTAGAAGAGAATAGTGTCCCTAGTGCAATAGTGAAAGTACCCACAGATTTGTCCCAGTACATGCATTTGGTCTTCAAAAGCTGTCCTGCTCAGGACTGTGTCAGAAATGATCTCTTGCAGAACATAAATAAATGGATTTTCCATTGCTGATAACAAACAAGTTTGAAGAAATATTTTCTCTAGTTTGTTTTAAATCTACTACTTAGTAGTTTCATCGCATGTTCCCTAGTCCTAGTATTTTTGGAAAGAGTGAACAAGTGATTCACATCTACCCTTTCCACTCCACTCATTATTTTATAGACCTCTATCTTATCACCCCTGAGCCGTCTCTTCTCCAAGCGAAAGAGCCCTAGCCGCTTTTGCCTCTCCTCATAGGAAAGTTGTCCCATCCCTTTTATCATTTTTGTCACCCGCCACCAGTATTCGAGGAGTGGCCGTATTATAGAACAATACAAGGGCATTATAACATTTTCATCTTTATTTTCCATTCCTTTCCTTTCCTGAGGGTTTCAACATATCTTCAACAATGACACCTAGATCCTTTTCCTGGGCAGTGACTCCTAACACAGAACCCAGCATCACACAGCTATAGTTCTGGTTCCTGCACCTGCTCACATTAAATGTCATCTGCCACTTTGACACCCAGTCTTCCAGTCTCATAAGGTCCTCTTGCAATTTTTCACAATCCTCTTGAGATTTAACAACTTTAAATAATGTTGTGTCATCAAGTTTAATTATCCCACTAGTTATTCCCCATCTCTAGATCATTGATAAATATTTTATAAAGCATTGGTCACAGCACAGACCCCTAATAAACCCCACTATTTACCCTTCTTCATTGAGACTATTGATCATTTAAGCCTTCAACCAGTTCTCAGTCCATAAAATGGCATTACCTCCTATCCCATGACTTTCTAATTTCCTCAGAAGTCTTTCATGAGGTACTTTTGTCAAAAGTCTTTTGAAAATCCAAATACACAGTATCAACCGGTTCACCTTTATCCACATGTTCATTCACCCCTTCAAAGAAATGCAGTAGATTGGTGAGGCAAGATTTCCCTTGACTAAAAAACCATTTTGGCTTTCTCTCATTAATCTATGCTTACATATGTGCTGTCATTTTGTTGTTTATAATAGTCTTTACCATTTTGCCCAGTACCGGCATCAGACTCACCGGTCTATAATTTCCTGCATCACCTCTGGAACCCTTTTTAAAAATCGGCATCACGTTAGCCACCCTCCAATCTTCTGGTACTATGCTGTTTTTTAAAGAAAAATTACTAATAATTGCTCTGCAAGTTCATTTTTCAATTCTATCAGCACTCTGGGATGTCAAATTGACCCATTACATCATCCAGTGTTAGAGATTTGTATGTGTTTCTCTGATTCATCAGAATTGAATACAATTTCTGGCACCGGTATCTCCCTCATATCTTGCTCAGTGAAGACCAAAGCAAGAATTCGTTTAGTTTCTCCACTATTTCCTTGTCTTCCCTTAGAGCCCCTTTTATCCCTCGGTCATCTAGCGGTCCAGCCGATTATCTTCCCAGCTTCTTGCTTTTAGTATACCTAACAAAGTTTTTACTATGTGTTTTTGCTTCCAGCACATTCTTCTTTTTGAGGTCTTTCTGCACCTTCCTTATCAGTGCCTTGCATTTCACTTGACATTCCTTGTGTTTTACAACCATTTTCAATCAGATCCTTCTTCCCCTTTCTGAAGGATTCTCCTTTAGCTCTAATAGCTTCCTTCACCTCACTCGTTAACCATGCCGGCTCCCATTTGGTCTTCCTTCCTCCTTTTTTAATACATGGAATATATCTATTCTGGGCTTCCAGGATGGAATTTTTAAATAACATCCACACCTGATGCATATTTTTAATCTTTGCAGCTGCATCTTTAAGTTTCTTTTTTACCGTTCTCTACATGTTATAAGTCTCCTTTTTTTAAAGTTGAGTGCTGTTTAGCTCCATCATATAATTTTGAGGATGCTTCCTCAGTCAGTTTGTGCTTCTTTCCTTCCTAGGGCATGAGCAGCAGTTTAAGGGCAAATTAATTTACTTTCAGCATGAGTTGTGGAAATTAACAGCAGCAATAAGATGAGGTGAGACCTAGGGAAAGACTTGGGCAAGAAGAACCTTGAAAACTAATGGGAACTGGCTGGGCTGGAAAAAGAGAGGGAAATTGATGGGGAATAGGCTGAGGGGAGAGACATTGGTGGAGCTTTTGATCCCCTAAACCTTTTGTATGTTTGTATGCACTCAAAAAGATTGGGAAACCCCTATGCTAGTAGTTTATCTGAGCAGTCTTTCCATCTTTTTTTTTTTCTAGCTACCCTATACCTTTGTCTATCACCTCACAATATCTGGTCCATGTACCAGTCACATTACACTGTTGCCCCCAAACCTGTCAGCTCATGGCACCAGGATCCCACATCAGTTATACTTGTTTTAAAAGCAGATGAATAAGAAAAGAAGCAAGGTTAAAAAAGAAAAGACATGAACCAAATACAGTTTAATCAATCCACCAGAACTGAAAACTCCTGGACCAGTTGATTGAACACACAGACACTGAAGTCCATTAAACTCCTTATGGAGTTAAATTTAACAAACTAAAATTTTATTTCCTCAAAAGTCTCTTATCCATGTGGGTCATTTGCTAGTATTTATGAATGTAAAATTTCCTGTCTTATTTTAGGTTTGTGCCATCGGATGAAAAGAAAAAGCAAGGCTGCCAACGAGAGAATGAAACATTAATCCAGAGAAGAAAGGACCAGATACAGCCTGGAGGCACGACAGTCAGTGTTACAGTCCCTTACCGTGTAGTAGACCAGCCTTTGAAGCTTCTTCCTCCAGATTGGTATGATCTAGTCTCTCAATTTGGAACCTGGTTTATGTGGCTCAGTCATCACTGTGGTCAGTCATCACCCGGACAGTTCCCACCCACCAATTCCCACCTGGACAATTTACCATCTAAGTCGATTCCCACCAGAACATTCCTTCCCCCCACCCCCAAACAGTTCCCTTCCAGTATTACCAGTACTGCTATGGATATGACATCACTGTGTGCATCCCCCGTGTGTTAGTTTTAGGGGAGACTCCAAATATGTGCAGCCTCCAAGGGTTAGGGGGAGACCTAGACTGTTAGAGTAAGGTGTTTTGGGTTTTTTTGTGGAATGGGTGTGGTTTTGTTTATTATTGGGTATATGTCTGGTCATGGAGGGGGACCTGTCCAGTGGGAATTACCTAGGAGGTAAATTTTCCAGGTGACTGGTAGATGGAACTTGTCCAGGTGGTTACTAACCTAGAGCCGTGTATACAGATATAACTAGTTCTATTCCTAATCAGTTTGGGGATGTGTTTATTTTTTTGACATGATCAAACATCACACTTGATAAAATAAGGCTTAAATTAAAGCTGAAATATAGACTTGATTTTAGCCCTATATAGACTGTTCTGAATATAAAGCTTATGTTGGAAATTAAAATAGCAAATCTTACTTCAGTGATTCTATACTAGACTTGGCAGTCCAATATTTTAGGAGGATGTGGTTAATGGTAGCCACCTATGAGAAATTGCTCTATGGTTCATTATGTAACGATTGGATTCTTTTGATGGAGCTTGGTTCTGAATATCGGTTTGCATGTTTTCTTCTTTGCGGAAGGAAGATGTTCCTGAAGTCTCACATTGTTAAACAAAACAAAAACTGATTCTTTGATTTTGTGGTAAATAGTGTGGTATTACACTGAGCATCAAGCTTAGCATTCTGGATATTTTACCTGCTTTGCTCATTACATAATTCATTATGGAAACGTAATAGAAAAATACATTGTGAGATCTATTTTCTCTATTGAAAACAGTCAGAATAAAAATTGTTAATTTTGTGATAGTGAGTATAATTGTTTGCAACATTTTGTCACTCTTGGTCAATGGTACATTTTCATGAATCCTTACCTAAGTCCATGAGGTCCACAACCCAGCCTGGTTTGTTCAGGATTTTCACATGCTGACAGGCATCTATAAGGGGCTCAGCGGTGTCCTTTAGGGTGCCAGCTGCATTTCATCTCTCTCTTTCATGTCCACGGGGGTTGGAGGCTCTGATGCTTGTCATATAGGCAGAGAAGGAAGATTCAGCGCTGGAGAAACGGGCCATTTAAGGCAGTGATTTCTTCTCCCAGATCCAGCTACTTTTGGAGTTGAGGTAGGCTGCAGCACATTTTTAGCACAGGTAACAGTGAGTAAGGCTATTACAGCCTATGAGGAAAGTCAAGGGGAGTTTTTAAAACCTTTTTTTTTGTTTGTTTGTTTGTTTTTTAAGGTTTCTGCCATTTCCCTTAGGTATCTCTACCTCCAAAACTCTAAAATCGCTGTTTTGTTTTTTGGGGGTGGTTTGTTTGGGGGGGGGGGGCGGGTGTTTTGGTTTTTTTAAAATTTTTGTTAGAGCATATAGAGCCTTTTTTTTTTTTTTTTCCACCAAAATGCCGCTATGGTGGCCATCTTGGATTTCCTGCTTTTTAAAAAGTTCTCCAGAAACGTCAAATCATCTCGTTTTGCCTCAAAATTGGTAGGAATTGAGTTCTCGGGCTTCTTTACCCCTAATTTATGCCAGGTTTGCATTGGATGGGTGTCCAAAAAACACCCTTGCGCCACGTGTCGCACAGTACATGAAGGTGGGGGGAACGATTGGCTTAGCCTTCCCTTTGCTCTAGGGTTGAGAAATGATTGCCGGGGTCTGTTGGTTGGGAGTAAACCCCTTCCAGAGCCCCAGATAGGCGGTCATTCTAAACACAGGGTGCGGAGGCCATGGAGCCCAAGAGACAGAAGCTGGAGTCATCTAAAGGAGACTTTGCACTGCCTAACCCATTTTCTCTGGGATTTGTCAATCTAATGTGGAGAGCCTTTCTGGATGGCCAAAATCCCCAAGGGCACCTGGCAACGCACAAAGTGTCCGAGGGACTTAGAGGATGAGGGGTCTATTTATATGCTCTTACTGTTGCAGAGCTAGCCCTACCTTTCGGGAGATGCAGGGTCACATACATGTGCACTAGATACAGTGAAGGCCCTAAGTCAAGGAGATGACTGTTCAGACCCTCAGCTCTGTTAGAGCTTATCACTGACTCTGTGGGAGTTGAACTTGGACTCCCTGCAGGTCCCCTCTGCTCCCTGCTCTATATTGAGCAGAGTGTGAGCCCCTGATTTCCTGACATTATAGAGCACTGGGATGCTCCTGAAGGGTCCCTTGAAGTAGCCAAGACAATAGCTCGGCTGCCTTTGATGACACAGGAATATCAGTAGCAGATATGCAGTCCTAGGAACTCGAAGGTAGAGTTAAACATCCTCTTCCGACTTACTCCTTGACCGCTATGTGGTCTTGAATTAAGGAAGATGTGTGAAGTTCTTTCTCTGTAGCACTGTAGTAGAGGGAGTTGCAGTAGTTGGGGTAGTAAGACAGCTTGTGACACTTTCCGAAAGCTGCTTTAGGACAGGGTTGTTTCTGATTGATCTTAGTTACCTCAATCGGAAGAAAAACTTTTTTTTTTTGCCAGAGAAGCAATCTGGTTTTTGAAGGTTAAGGAGGAATCTAGTGTAACTCCTAGCACCTTTTTGGAGTTAGTTATCGAGAGAGCCTCGCCTGTAGGTATTACTAGTTCCTTACAAGATAGCAGACTCTGGTCGCCGAACCAGAGCACCCTGTTTTTTTGTTTGTTTATTTTGGCACTCAGGCTCTCAATGACAGCTTTTATGAAGTGCAGTGTGTTTTCCAGTGATTCTTTAGCTGCGCAAAGCATGAAAATGTCATCTGCGTAGAAGATGTGTGAGGAAATGGGAAGCTATTGCCCACTGCTCTTAGGTAGATGTTGAACAGGGAGGGTGAGAGCGGGGAGCCTTGTGGGACCCCACAGGAGGACATCCTGCTTTGGGATCTTTGGCCACCTTTCCAGACCTCATAAGACCTGTTTTGCAAGAACTGTGAGAACCAGCTGAGGACTGTTCCCTGTATACCCAGTTCATTTAGACTGAATGGTCCACTGTATCAAAGGCGGCTGAGATGTCAAACTACCTCAGGACTGACCGTTTGCTTTTGCTCAGGTAACCATGCCATGAATGGATTGTATCTCCAAATGAAGAACAAAACACCCAATCTTTCTCAAACTTGCTCTTGTAAAGACATGCTGTGGATGGTGCAAATGTCGCACCCATGGCTACATCAGAAAGTTGAATATACAAATTCTCTGAAAAATAACAAAAATTATTTTGATCCTCAATCTAGGATTCAATCTGTTCATTTCAGGGAAGTTGTACTGGACACTTTTTCTAGTAAATCATACTATGCTGACACTTATGTGTTGTTGTTTTGTCTGGTCATAATAACTATTCAGCATGAACAAAACCTTTGCCATATGCTTGATACTGGGCTTGTGTGTCCTTCGGTCAGACCGAAGGACCATCAAGCCCAGTATCAAGCATATGGCAAAGGTTTTATTGATGCTGAATAAAGTTATTATGACCAGAAAAAAACAACACATAAGTTTCAGCATACTAGGACTTAATCTGTGTGACCATATTTTCTTCGCCAGGATCCAAGCCCAAATCTTAGCCTGCTTATATGATAACATTGCCTGGATGTTCCATTGCCATCTGAAACCAAAAATGACAAGACAGAGCTGCTTTGGTTTCACTTTTTTTTAATTAAATTTTAACATTAAATGAAAAAGAACAAACAAATTGGGCAATACAAAGTCAAATAGCCACATAATATAATCAAGCATTGACAAATAATTCAGTGTGGGTCGATGAGATCTAGCCCATCAGCCTGCATTCAAACATTTTGTGTGTGTATCCTCAAGGAGATAGGCATTTCCAAATATATTTTCTTCATCTTGAAAAGTGCCTTGTTCTTCAAGCATGAAGCTCTTCCTCCCATGCACTTCCCTCTTCTATCATGAGCTTCGGGCAAGAGGCAAAGATCATCAGAAAAAAAGTGAGGGCCACCCCAGTTTGGTGTGATGACAAATGGAGCTTAAAATTGGCAGGTGATTTGTGAAGGGACAGAGAAGTCTAGAAAGATGAAAAATATGGTAGTAACCATGTATTGTTGAAAAGGCTTCTGTTAGCGCAGTAATAAGAGGCACCAGAAGTACAGAAGTCATTAATGTGCTGTAGAGGTGACATTAAAAAGAGAAATTATACTAATGCACAAGGTTAGACTCTCAGGAGTGTTGACAGCAGATTCTGTAGCGTGAATAGTTATGAGGCTTGTCTTCCTAGAAGATTTACAGCTATTTTATGCTCATGATCTATAGCTTGTCTTTTTCCTTTTACAGGGATCGTGTGGTAGCAGTATTCGTGCAAGGCCCTGCCTGGCAGTTCAAGGGTTGGCCATGGCTGTTGCCCGATGGATCACCAGTTGATATCTTTGCAAAAAGTAAGTTTTATGGACAGCTATGGTGTGGGCATTATTTTTGTTCTGTAAAGGGTGGAACAGTTGAAGATGTTGATATTTTGAATTCTTGCAGGAAATTATTTTGTATCTGCTTTTAATGCTATTTCTCTTGACAAAAAGCACATGAATCCTGACAAATGGTTCCTTTTCCAAACCTGCAAGGAAATGCAGAAGGCATCATCTATTTTTTCAGCTCCACCTTCTTGTGTCACTGGACAATGCCCCATTTCCCCAGTTTTTCCCTTTTGCAAGTGAATTAAGAAGGTGTCTTTTCATATGCTGTATGTATTTTCACCATGGCTCATTTCAAGAATAGCAACCCATCGAGGGCTAGTAATCTTTGTAGTTCTGGTTTGGTCACATTGGCCCTGATACGCAGATCTAGTGCTGCTTCAATGACGAGTCTCAAACTCTCGCTCAATCCAACGCTGCTTTTGCAGGGGCCAAGACCTCTTTTTCAACCACCTTATTATATTGCCGGTAACTTTCACGGCTGCTTCTTTTGAAGTCTGACTCAAATACAAATAATTGTAAACGATGACAAGAAGGATCAGCTCACAGAGCAGGTGACGTTTACTGATGGAAGCTTTGCAAAGTTAATTAAGTCCAGTGGTGAAAAGAAAAATCTAAGATTAAAATTTTAATCGCAGTTAAGAGTATATTTGGTTTTGTTCCCACTACAGTTCTTTGTGACTCTGGGCAAATCAGTAAACCTGTCATTTCCCAGAGTCAGAAGGAGCTGCAGTGGGAATAAAAATAAATATCACACCTTTAATTTCTTGATTAATCACAATTACAAATTTTAATCAAAATGCTTCCCTAAGTAAATGTTAATGAAAGGATAAGAAATACAAATCAACAAATTAAAGAACCTAAAACAGAATGAAGCAGTCTTAAAGTTTTCATAGTTTCCATAGACTTGTGAAGGGAGCCTTACATCTTCTCCCTCCAGTGTGTGACAGCCTTTTCTGTCTGGGAACTTTAATCTGGTCCTTGTGAAGGCCCCATGTGAGCCTTTGGAGGAGGCATCCCTGATATGACGGTTGAGAGAGTTTTCTTAATGGCTGTGACATCAGTGAGAAGCCCTTTCCTCGCATCTCAGGCTAGCGTCTCTTTTCGAACGGTTCTTTCTTCCGGTCTTGTCCCGTTTTCATTTGAACCAGGAGGTTCGACTCCCAGCCTTCACATCTACAGGAATGAAGAAAACAGAGTGTTGAAAGTTCTAGCTTTGCAACAAATTTTGACTTGTTACTTGGAGGTGACCAATGAGTTCTGTCTATCTGATCACCTCATCATACTTACAAAGCAGCATATAGGGGGAGACCAGCATCTAAAGTGACCATATCCAGGTGAATCAGGATGGCCATATCCTCCACCTATATTAGAAGTGGAAAGCAGTCTCCAGTGGCACTCTACTTGCAGTGTTGCGTCAATTTGGGCAGGGTCTAGAGCAGACTCACCTGCAGGGATTTGCAGAGCATCCACTTGGTCTAATCTCCACATGTTCACTAAATTTTACAATGGGAATGTGGCAGCCGTGCTACTTTGGGTCCTCAGTACTTGGCAGCAGACTCATCTGTCCCACTGTAGGAACTGGGGACTGTCCTGATACGTTCCACTGGTAAAGACTACCAGTCCTATTGCACAAGAAGGAAAGATTAGGTTCTTATTTTGCAAATCTTCTTTTTTGTAAACAGGAATGGTAGTCTTGACATCCACCCTGTCTGATGTATACTAGCCTGCTTACTTAAATATCTTGTTTCACTCACCTTCCCAGTAGGATCAGGTATGAAGAAGAATTCACTTATAATTGCAATAGAAATATTGGTGCAGATGGCACATAAGTAGATGGTTCCTTTTATTGCCACATTGTTTAGTTCAGTTGTGGTTTATCAGCATTGTTTAATGTTTGCATTTAGAGCAGAACAGACTTATGTAGTTTCAGGGAGTTTCTTTGCACCCCTCTCTTATGTTTTAATTCTAAGACTTGCTAGAAGCTTTGGTACCAACTGAGGGAGTGGAGCTCATCCCAGAGTGATGGAAAGTGGAACATGAAAACAAACAGTGGGGTCTCTACAACCCTTGCAACTGATGAGGGTTTAACCCACTGGTCAAGACTACCATTCCTGTTTACAAGAAAGAAGTTTAGGAAGGTAAAAGCCTGATGTTTCCTTAAACCCAGCTGTGTTAACTGCTTTCATCACATTCCCTGACAAAAAAAGTTCCACAGATTTAAACAAGACTCACCAACTCAGTAAGGCCATTCCAGGCTTATCTAAAATGTTATAAACATAGAAGCATGATGGCAGATAAAGGCCAAATGACGCATCCTGTCATCCTCCTCTCCATAAGAGATCCCACATACCTGTCCCACACTTTCTTGAATTCAGACAGTTATGTCTCCACCACTAAACTAAACTAAACTAAGCCTTAAGTTTATATACCGCATCATCTCCACGCAAGCGGAGCTCGACACGGTTTACACCACCTCAACCGAGAGCCTATTCCTTGCATCTACTATCCTTTCTGTAAAAAAAGGTATTTTCTTAGATTACTCCAGAGCCTATCACCTTTTAACTTCATCCTATGCCCTCATTCCGGAGCTTCCTTTCCAAACGAAAGAGTCTCATGCGCATTTATGCCATGTAGGTATTTAAATGCCTCTATCATATCTCCCCTCTCCTGCCTTTCCTCCAAAATAAACATATTGAGATCTTTAAGTCTGTCCCCATACGCCTTATGACGAAGACCACTGACCATTTTAGTAGCCTTCCTCTGTACTGACTCGATCTCCAGAATTGTATAGAGTATTCTTAATGAGGTCTCACCAGAGTCTTATACAGGGGTATCAATACTTCCTTTTTCCTACTGGCCATACCTTTCCCTATTTACCCTGCACAGAGAGTGTGGAGCCTTGGAGCTAGCACTTGATGGTGAAAAGAGTTGTAGAGAACAATAAGAAGAAAGGTAGCATTGTACTGGAAAGGGACTGCTTCAAATGCATTTAATAAGGTAGCCACCATAGAGCTCAGTTGTACTACGAATGAAGTCTATCATGTTCCTGTAGATGAGTTATTGCTCTACATTAGTAAGTAGCTTTTCATTCACATTACTTCCTAATAGCCTGAAACTACTTTCACAATTTAATACTTGGGTTCATTTGCTTATCTAGATTAATTTTTAACAGATTAATTCCCTACCATTTTTAGATTTAATTAAAGTATTTCTAAGGTGGTGGTTCTGTCATAACTTTTAAGTGCATGTGGATTTTAGGAAGAATATATTGAACATGAAATTTCTTTCAGTAAAAAGTATATTTAAAACTCCTATATTTTAGGAAAGGCAAAAACAAGCTTGTTTATGTTGGTAATGATCTTATCTGGTAGCACTAAGGTTCTTTTATATTGTATCTTATGCCAGTATTATATTTTGAGCCAGTGAGGTAACATGAATTATGAGCAATTTGTGTTCATGTTATGATTCTTAATGTTTGAATAAGAGTAAGGAGTCTTTTTCTTTAAGATGCTATGGATATAACCTTGTTAAATAGGATAAAATCTTTTGTGGTTTCATATTAAGTAACCTGACCTTCTTTCATTTCTTTGGTTAATACTGTATGTAGTTTTCTCAGTTGTTTTGAATGCTCTGATGATAGACATCAGAGGCTACCCAATATGTGCTTATAGCATAGTTATAAAGATTTGACCTAGAAATTAGCTTTGAGACCTGTAATTATAGGTCCTGATTTTGGGATCCTTACTTGAGATTATTATTATTATTATATACTTGTATACCGCCATACCCAAGGAGTTCTAGGCGGTTCACATCAATTAATTAGTTTTCCTTCTTCATTCCTCGGCCCCTCCCCAAACATTTAATGCTGTTCTATATGCAGTGTTTCTTAAAATAAGAAGGTACTGTGAAAGAATTTTAAAGTGATTTCTCATCTTTGCACTTATTTAATAGCTCTTTGGGACCTAACACAGTGCACCTTACAACAAAACGAGAGTAGCAACTTTTTCAATCTTTTAAATTTTTCTTTAGATCTTCCATAAACAGTTTGTGACTTAAATGTTTATTAGTGCATTAGGTGTGTCATTCTTGACAGACAAGTATTCTCCCCATGCTCATGTGCCATGCAGAAGAAATCCACTTCAGATTTTCAACACCACTTCCATCACCAGAGGACTCTGCTACCCCCCTTCAGTTTTTCCTTTCGCATGCGAGCTGGAAGGAGTTTTTCTGATTTGCTCTATTTCTTTCTTGTTTTGTGTAGACTTTGTTTTTTTTTTTCAAAGTTTTTGGCGGCGTTTGGTGCTCAGAGCTCCCCAGAAACAGACTGAGATATGCAGTTGACAGGCAAATCCTTCTTATACCTGTTGGCCAGCCTGCAGAAACTTTTGTGGAGCTTGGGACCATGCTGAATCGTTCTCTCCACCTTTCACTTTTGGTGCCTCTCCTCCTCTCTGCCGCAGTGGCATAGGAAGGGGGACCAGAGGTATGAATTACCCTCCTCCCCCCGGGTGCCATCTTGCAGGGGGGTGTCTCTCCCCCCCCCCCACCCACCCACCCCCACATCTCTTGAAAAGTTATTCTTGTGACACCAGATTGGCCATGAAGACCTTGGTATGCAGATCTAGTGTCTTCAGAGGGGTGCAAGTCTCAGACTGCTGGTACAGCCGGTCCTCCTTTTTTCGGGGGGGGAGGGGGGGTCAGTGGTCATAAAAGATCCAAATTCCTTTGCTCTTAAGGCATGTCTCTTCAGCACGTGCTATTAGTGTACAAAAGATACTCAAAGCCAAAAAGCCTACGATCTCTGTTCTAAGGCATGAGAAACATTTCATCACTTATGAGTTAAGGAGAAGGTGGAGCCATTCTCTGCTCTGATCTCAGGGCTGTTAGCTTTCCTCCAAGCTGGCCTTGACGAGAGTTTTACAGTGACATCTCTCAGAGTCCAAGTGGCGGGACTGTCTTATCTCAGGGCTTGAGAACATAAAGGTTCCTTGGCGTGTCATCTGGACATAGCTAGATTGCTAAAGGGGGCGCTACGGGTCAAACCACTGGTAAAAACACCCGTTTCCATCATGGAACCTTAATGTGGTTTTGCAAGGCCTCAGTCAGACTCCCTAAGAGCTGCTTAAGGAAGTGACCTTGATGGATTTTATAATGAATTCCGACACTGACCATCTTTTGGTGTTCACTAGTCAGACTTGGTGCGGCATAGCTGCATCAGGCCACAATTTCCAAATGGATCCTCGGGGCCATTTCATCAGCATATATTGCCTTTGGAAAACAGTCACCAGTCTCTATGAGGAGATTTGTAGGGGAGCACCCTGGTCCACTCTATATATGTTTTCTAAGTTTTACAGAGAGGGCGTGGCAGCAAGGAAGGTTTCAGCTTTTGGGTTCTCAGTGTTACAAGTCAGTGCAGAGGTCCCGCCCTAAATTTCTGGAACTACTTTTGTACTTCTCGTTCGCCCAGAATTACATCTATTGCACTAGAAAGAGAGATTAGATTCTTACCTTGCTAATATCTTTTCTAATAGGTAGGTGGGTCATTCTGGAGTCCCGCTCTGTTTTCTCCTGTGCCTTTCTACTGTCTCAATCAGAAAGTTTGACTTCAAACTGAAATAGAGTTATAGTTTAGGGAGTTTCCCCGTACCCCTCCTTTGCATGTCTTTCTACTGTATATAGGGCTATTGCCTGCTTAAGGGGGCAGCAGAGCCCTCTGGTGAGGGAAGTGGTGTTGAAAAGCTGGTGTGGATTCCTTCTGCATGGCTTGCCAGCATGGGGAGAATACCCATCCGTCCAGAATGACACACCTATCTACTAGAAAAGATATTAGCAAGGTAAGAACCTAATCTCTCTTTAATTGCCCAGACTCTTGTCCTCTCAAAATTAGTATAAAAATGAATTTGGTTTCCGTCTTGCCCTTAAGTAGCTAATTCTTTACTCCACTAGAGCCCTTGATGATAAGAGTAAACAAAACTCAGGATTCCTGTCTTGTCAAAGCTGTATGGAAGACATACCTGTAGTTTCTGTTGCTGGTCATTACACAAACTGCTGAAATGAATTCTTTGTTAAATATAAGCATCAAACCATTCAGAGTGAGAGGTTGTTTGGCCTAGCATTCCTCCTTTTTAACATATATGTTTGTAATATTACATACATTTTTTTTTTGCAGTCAAAGCTTTTCACCTCAAGTACGATGAAGTGCGTCTGGATCCAAATGTACAGAAATGGGATGTAACGTTGTTGGAGCTAAGCTACCATAAACGGCACTTAGATAGACCAGTCTTTTTACGTTTCTGGGAAACCCTGGACAGGTAACATTTCAACTGAACAAGCCATATTAACCTCTCGCTACCTATTGGGGTTATTGGCGTTATTCTTTGTATGCTGAGTAGAGTGGAATGGAGTGGAGTAAGCTAATGTTTAATGTAGTGGCCTGAGAACCAGGGGAACTGCAGCTCCTTGTAACTCTAAACAAGTTATTAAACCCTCTCTTGCCCTAGGTACAAAATAAGTGCCAATATGTAAACCACTTTGATTTGTAATTAGAGAAAGGCAGTCCATCAAATCTTATCCCCCTTTGGAGGAAATTATTCTTCACCATAAACAACTCTCTGGTCTGCTTGAAAGGATTAGAAAAATTGAGCCTCAAAAGAAAGAAATGTGGGAACAGCAGCTCTTTTGTGCTAGATTGTTTCCTACATTTTGGTAAATGGCTTCAGATTCATGGTATAGAGCCATGGCAAAGCATAGATGATTGTTGAGCTGTTTGTGCTGAAAGGCAGTTTTAAATGACGCTAGCATGGAGAATATTGAAAATAGGTGTCTTGTCAGTTTAGGATGATCATTTTAATAGAAATATTCTGAAATAAATTATAGAGCATCTAGGTTTTTGGAAGCTGTTAGGGACTGAGAAGTGCTTTCTATGCTGACTTGTTGCTGTGGCTAATGTGTGGCGCTCAATTGACTCGGTGCTTCTCACCTTTATAAGCTGCGCCACTCCTATAGTTTTCATATAGAGACTCCTGATAGGGCTGAAACACGTACATGCCGAGCCTTAAAGCAACAGCACCTATTGGTCATCTTCACTGTGTTTGTGCGAGGGATATTAAATAAGCCAAATTAGCAGTTCTGCTTACGTAGTAAGAGCAGCTGCCAGAGTGTACCAAACTAAACTAAACTAAGCCTTAGGTTTATATACCGCATCTTCTCCACTGAAGTGGAGCTCGACACAGTTTACAGAGTTTAAAAAATATGGGAGGAGAGAAGAGAAAGAGTTTACAAAGCATAAAAAGAGGGGATGTAATCAGGAGAAGAGATTATTATATGCTAGAGAAAAGCCAGGTTTTCAGTTGTTTTCGGAATAGTTGGAGGGAGTCCAGGTTCCGCAGCGGGACAGTGAGGTCGTTCCAGAGGCCGGTGATTTTGGAGAGGAGAGATCCTACCCAGTGTACCTGCGTGGAGGATGCCGTGTAGAGAGGGGAAGGATAGTTTATGTCTGTGGGCAGATCTGGTGGTAGTTGGTGTTGGGGCGAGGAAGGATAGAGGGATTAGGGGCGGAAGCATGCCGTGAATGATCTTGAAAGCCAGGCAGGAGCATTTGAAATGAATTCTGGAAAGTACTGGGAGCCAGTGAAGATTGATAAGTAGAGGGGAGACGTGGTCATATTTGCGTTTAGCAAAAATCAGCTTAGCCGCAGTGTTCTGGATAAGCTGGAGTCTGCGAAGACTTTTTTTCGTTAGGCCTAAGTAGATGGCGTTACAATAATCGAGTTTGGATAGGATGATGGATTGTACAAGGACGGTGAAATGCTTTTGGTGAAAATAGGATCTAACTTTCCTCAGCATGTGGAGGCTGAAAAAACAAGATTTTGCCAGGGAATTCAGGTGATCGTTGAGGGAAAGGGAGGAGTCGATAGTGATGCCGAGGACCTTGCTTGAGAACTCAAGGTGTAGAGCAGGGCCTGTGGGTAGGGTGAAGAGGGCGGGCAGGTGAGCTAATTTTGGGCCGAGCCAGAGTAATTTTGTTTTTGATTCATTTAATTTCATCCGTACTGAGAGGGACCAGGCGTGAAGTCTCATTATGCATGATGTGATGTTCTCTTGGAGCTAGCTGATAACTTTCGGATCCAGTTGTCTGCCTTGTCACAGGCGTTATTGCTGTTCTGTTTCAGTGACACAAATTTGGTTATCTGTTTATTCCAGAGCAATATGGCATGTTCATGAAATTATTATTTTAAAATGTGGCTGTGAAATTTTTAGCCGTAAAAAAAATCAGGGAAAATAAGCATTTTATAACTTGTCCCAACATGTGAAAATACGGTGCAGTTTAATAAATCTGCAAACAAGATTATGTATAGTCTCAAAAGGCCGTATGTTACACCATATTTTTATTGGTCCTTTTTAAAATGTACCACGGAGTGTTAACTTTTATTGAAGTCATGTTTTGATGCCACTGTAAACATCTGGGTGTTAACTAGTTTTGATTTATATTGTAAAAATTGGAAGTGAGATATTTATATTGGACTAACCTAGTATATTTGTGACTGGATTTTAGAGCCCTACTTCCTTCATCAAATAAGTAGAAATGAATCACAAGATAGTGTTGCCCAAATATACAAGTGAATTGTGGCTAGCATTATCACACTGGACTAATGGTGGTAGTCTTCAAATCTGTAAAGTATTATAACTTAGAGAGGGGGGGGAGAGATCAACAGAATTTAGAGCTACAGAGGACTGTCCAATATGGGTGAGGAAATCAGGTCTCATACATTTCTGATTCCATGCTGACTTAATGTTGGGATAGAAATCTCATACAAACAAATAAATATATGCCTCAGTTGTGTCTTTGATAATATCATATACCAGGATTGTCTAAATTATTTTCATATTAAGGCCTCATATTCCATAATATAGTAGCCATTCAAACATCCCCATATTTTTTTTTTTTTTGTAACATCGTTGAATCGGCTCCAATAATCGTTTCCCTCGACCCTGAAGAAAGTTTCCTTGTGTGAAACATGCATGTCGGGAGAGGTGAAGACCGGACGGGATCACTATAAGCTAAAACTAAGTGACAGTCTGATGGCTTTTAAAAAAATGTAGTAAAAAATTTAGTCAAAAGAATTGGATAAAAAACTAATAAAAATAATAAAGGCTGGACCGACGAAGAGTATTATAGTCAGAGGTCTATACCCTGATGATGGTCTGAAGGTCCATACATAAAAACATACAAAAAAAATAATGTGGGGATGTTTGAATGTCTACTATATTATGGAATGTGAGGCCTTAATATGAAAATAATTTAGACAATCCTGGTATATGAGATGGGATAGAAATCTCAACATTCATTAAAAAGAAATCTATCTACAGAAGGGGACTAACATGGCCATCGTCTATTGACACTGATTATCATTTTTTGCTTACTTTTTCTGTTTCTGGCCCAGGTACATGATAAAGCACAAATCCCACTTGAGATTCTGAATCCCTATTTTCCGTTGCTGCTGCTGCTTGCTTCCCAGGAGCTTGGACTATGCAGTGGAGAAAGCTGCTCTACAACCCTTGCAAAACTTGGAGTTGCCAGGGACTGTATATGTTGAACTTTCCAAATGAAGAATGGACGTGTGTGAAGCCTTTTCCTGGGTTCTTCCAGAATCTACTCCTCGCAATGAGATGGATACTTTAATATTATTGACAAGCAATGGGAGGGGGTTGCTTACTATTTTTTTTAATAAGTTTAGCTAATAGTCTACAATTCAAATTGTATATTTTGATAGCAGTTTTCCCTTTCCCAAGATGTTTACTTTGTTATAGTTTTAAACTGTGTTTGCGTCCTCATTAGGAGGCAGTTCTTCAGTGCAAATTACATAAGTAGACATAGATGTTACAGAGCAGACGTTACCGAGCTGTCCAAATCACATGCATCTAACTAACTATAGTCCTGCTTTTTCTTTATTTTGGTGCTGGAAGGTAATGGCTGAGAATGGTGTTACATATTAAGTGAGTCTGATAAGTAACCTTGTAGAGTAAAAATCAAGAGCCAGTGTTTAGTTGCCTAGTTCCAGCCGATCTAGCAATTTTGCTAGAACTCCGTAGAGGGCAAGCCAACTTTAACCATGCCAATTTTGAGTTAATCTCAAATCCAAAGAGTGTATGTAGATATGTACAATACTACATATCTAGATGACTTTTTTTGAACATTCTATACGTTATTATGTAGATAAAATAATGGAACAGAGTTCTCCCTCCGGTTTTTCTCTGGTACACAGAGATGGGGCTCTTTCCTTTTCTCAAGACTAAAGGGTTTTTTAAATGTTTTTTGTTTTTTTTGTTTGTGTGTATGTGCTTTTTTCAGTTAAGCTGTATTATGGGCTCTTTCTTGACCTTTTTATAACTTCATCACTGTTCTGGCCTAATTAATTTTAAATTTGTCCGTAGAGGAAGTATTCATACAACCCGTATGTCTGTCTTGGGTGTCAGTTCCCAGATTCCAGCAGTTAGTCCCAGTGTAGTTAGTCAAGGAGAAAACACAACTGCTAATGCCAGAAGACAACACACAGAAAGCAAGAGAAATAGTGCTATGATCTGTGGGAAGCACATTTTATGTTTTTGTTTTTTTTTACTGTAAATTATATGCTAGAGAAATGAGCATGAAATAGGAAGGGAAATCTTTCAGGCCAGGGGAAAATCCTTGACAATATTTCTGCTTTTGGAGCATCTATATTTTGTTCTCTATAATTTACATTGGAGGTCATTGATAAGTAAAAAAGAAAAAAAAAATTCCCTCTGTGGTTTGCTTTAAGTTCCTTTTAAAGATTTTTCTGATAAAGTTGAGTTGGAATGTGCAATTTGCTTAAAACGTTTTCTGTACTGTTACCACTGTATTTTTCTCATTCAAATTAGGAATACATATATGAAAACAGCGTTTTGCGGATCAAGAAATAGGAATGTTCAAATTGCAGTGAGCACAAAGTTTCTCAAATTAGTGTTTCCTTACCCTATGATTGAAATTAAAAAAAATATTTTAATTAGAAAATGTACATCATTTGGAAATGGCCTGCCAAACAAGCCAGCGTTGACAAAGCAGCAACACAGTACTCCGGGTTTATGTGATGATTCAAATTTTTAGATAATCTAAATTAATCTCAATAATCTGCCAATGCCTCTGGGCCCCTTTTACTAAGGTGCGTTAGGGCCTTAATACGCGGAATAGCTCGTGCAAAATTGACACGCGTGCTAGACCTTCAACACCAGCATTGAGCTGGCGTTATTCTAGAAGTGTACCGCGCGGTTTAGCGTGTGGTAATTTTGTGTGTGCGCTAAAAACGCTAATGCATCTTAGTAAAAGGAGCCCTCTGTTCAGTAAATAAATAGAAAGAGGACAGAATCAGCTAAGTCTGAGGGAATATAATTAAATTAGAAATCTGTTCTCTTCATTGGTGTCAGAATATGGTTAACACTTATAAAGCATAGAACCAGGGAATGTGGAGTTGACGCCATGTCTCTGAAAATACTACCTTTGTTAGCCTTAAAAAATAGCTATTGTGGTGCTTATGTTGTTTTCTGATGTAAAATAGTTTGTAGTTTGTTGTTTATATTCTGCTTTTATTCAAATTAAGGTGGAACTGATATATTTCTAAGTATGAACAACCTACTCGGTTACTTTTCAGAAACTTCAAATAATTTTTGTTTTCTTTAAAAAAAGAAAGAGAAAGCAGAAAGAAGCATGGTTTTAATTGAAGATTAAATTATTAGAAAAAAGAGCGCAAAGTGTTCTCAGCTCTGAGAAGCTAGAGGGGTAGACACTGCTTCAGGGATATGGGAGTGACCCCTGTGTGGCTTAGAAAGTACAGGTAAGTAACTTAGCTCATCCTGACTTCTTTGTGACTCTGTACAGTGCTGCATAAGTCTGGTAGCACTGTAGAGATAATTAATAATAGTAGTATTCTGCAGGTAGCACCTGCCTTACTCTGCCAATGTCTCCCCAGAGATGGATCACTTATCTGTCTGATGTGATCACGTTACATAGGATTTTGTAGTGCACTCGTGAGTTTCAGCTGTTGTGCTGCATATGGTACCAGTAGCATAGGATGGTGAAGAAAGGAGGTTCTGTAGACCAAACTTTAAACTTCTAAATGCAGAGGATTGACGTATGGAACCTCTAAATTGGAATTCTTAGAAATGGTTTCTAGTTCCTTCATGTACAGGATTCCAGGAACAGGCTGAGCTCCCACTTTTCAGTTTGTAGATGAGATAATAGTGCTAAATGGAAGACTTTTTATTTGGAACCAGACATCTTAATGGGGGAAGAGTGCAGCTTTACCATAGGGATGGGCAACACCTTTTCTAGAATGAAATCTGCCTTTTTGTTTTTAGTACTTTCTTAAAGTAGATCCTAGGGAAATGGTGATTGTCACCGAGAAGTGTGTGGTTTTGAATGATGTCTCTAAAATATAGTGTGAAAGCAGGAAAGAGAGCATCCTGATGAGCAGAATATGGAAAAATCTTAGGGAGGTGAAGTCAATTTAAACACCAAGCAGGCAAATATGAATTGACTCTTATTGTACTGAAACATATAAAAATAAGCCAAAAATATATTTGCACAGAAAGTAAGGTAAATACAGGGCTGGATTTTTGGCTAGGTCGTACCCTGCCTCCAAGGAAATAGGAAGCTGCATAGAAGAGGCGGGGTGCGTCCTAGTAAAAGTCAAGAGTCTGTATATAGGAATAGCTGGGCTTCCACTATCTGCAGCGATCCAGGATGGTGAGAGAACTGAATGGGAGCGATGGTGCCAGCTTGGGGACAGAAGGAGTGAGGGTCGGTTGGGGATAAAAAAGGATGCTCCTGCTCCTAAAGATAGAAGAGGGATTGATGCTGGTCTTGATGATTGGGGGAATGAGACAGAAGGGTGTTTCTGAATTGGGAGAGATGCTGTGCTGCTGGTCCTGGGGACAGGAGAGGTAAGGGTACTGTTGACTCTGTGAGCAGGATGAGAGGGAGAGGTACTGTTGATCTTGGGGACAGGAGAGGGAAGGATGATGGCCGGATTTGGGGGGGGGGGCGCAAGAGGGAGGGAGTGCTACTAGAACTGGAGAGAAGAGTGGGGTGCTGCTGGACCTGGAGAGCAGAATGAGAGGTACTGTTGAAGAAGAAGAGGGAAAGGTGCTGCTGGATCTGGGTGGAGGGAACTGAGACAGAGAGGTGCTGCTGGGTTGAGGGAGGGAGAGGGAGATGTGCTGCTAGATCTATGGGGAGGGGAGAAGGGGGAAGAGGTGCTGGGGGCTGGAGAAGGGCTATTGGGGTTGTAGACGGGTATAGTGGGTTTTGGGAGGGCTTATCATTACCTATAAGGGAGTTGAGATGTTTATCCAGCATCCTTTTTGTGAGGTTCACAGCAGTGCCCTGTAAGGTGCCCCACTGCTCTGTTGACATGTCAGGATGGCCAGTCCATTACAAGTTTGGCTCCTCCCATGTCTAAATGGTCTTGTTCTGGGCATTTGGGACTTGAAAAAAATTTTGGACAAAAATGTGGTATAAACCGCACCGCCCATCCTGTATTCCTGTATAAGATTTTTGTTACCAACATGCATCACCTTACACTTCTCCACGTTAAACCTCATTTGCCATGTCAGGGCTCATTTCTTGAGCATGTTTGTCAGGTTGCAGGTCTTCTCAATCCTCCTGCGTCTTCACTATTCTGAATAATTTCGTATCATCTGCAAATTTAATTACTTCACTCGTTGTACCAATTTCCAGGTTGTTTATAAATATGTTGAAGAGCACGGGTTCAAGCACCGAACCCTGCAGCGCTCCACTCGTGTCGCTTTTCCAGTCCGAGTATTGTCCATTTATCCCCACTCTCTGTTTCCTATCCGCCAGCCAGTTTTTAATCCACGTGAGTATTTCACCCTCACTTCCATAGCTCGCAATTTTTCGAAGTAGTCGTTCATGCGGATCCTTGTCAAACAAATCCAGATATACAATGTCACCGGGTCACCCTTGTCTATCTTCCTGTTTACTCCCTCGAAGTGCAGCAAATGTGTGTGTATATAAGTGTGCAGTTTGTGTATATGCTGATATTAATGCACACAGTGGATGCATAAATGTTATTACCCAGTTTATAGAATTACCCTTTTCATAACAAAGAAATGTTCCCTATCAAGCACACATCTTTGCTTTATAGTGATTATGAGACAAACTATCCCAGCTAAATAGGCATACCTAATCTTTGCACGTTTCTCTTTTTATGTAGAAAATCCCTTAACATTTTGGGTCTGAAAAATAACATGAGCTATCAGAGGGGGGAAAACCCTTGCTTTTGATCATAGTTATGAATGATTCTAATTTAACTGGGTCATCTGCTGAAACATAAGCATTTGTAAGTAAGAACAAAAATACATTTTGTGTACAACAGAAGAATTTAGATTGGAGAGGGTTATTGCTTGGCTATAAATTATAATAGATATCGTTGAAACTAGTGGAATGTGGTTAACCAAACAATGTGATGCAAGCCTATGAAAGATACCAAAATGACATATCTGATTGGTGGCGGGTGGGGATATATCACTGTAAGTTAAGGATGGAAAAGTAAAATAGAATTCTAGTGCCATGTGTCTAGTGCAGTGGTTCCCAACCCTGTCCTGGAGGAACACCAGGCCAATTGGGTTTTCAGGCTAGCCCTAATGAATATGCATGAAGCAAATTTGCATGCCTATCACTTCCATCATATGCAAATCTCTCTCATGCATATTCATTAGGGCTAGCCTGAAAACCCGATTGGCCTGGTGTTCCTCCAGGACAGGGTTGGGAATCACTGGTCTAGTGGTCCTGAACACTAGGGCTTTGTATCTGAACTAGCAAATTGCTTGCAGAAGTGTCAATCATGTTTTCACTCCACCTCCTTCCTAGGGAGCTGCTCCTGCCCCTTTAGTTTGTTTTCTGTAAGCAAGTTTCTCAGTATTTTTGATCTGCTCTAAGGTTTTATTATTTTGGGGTATATTTTCTCAATGTTCTTTGGAGGCTCGGTACCCGGGGTTCCCACTTGGTGAGACCTCTGCCTGGAAGAAGACACAGATTCGCACGGTGGAAGTCTGCTCCTAGCAGGACCAGCCCTTGGGGACACCTAGCCAGCCAGCCTGATTTTATATTTTTTTGAGCTCAGGGGCTGTCTCCTGTGTAGCTGTTTGCATCCCTGATCTAGCCAGGAGCTTGAGCACAGGCTGTTTTGATTCCTTCCCGGCCTGGCCAGGATTAACATTAGGCCAGCTGCATTATATTCACCCCTTTTGTGGAGCAGTTTTCCAGGGTTGAGATTATCTGACCTCAGTCCGACTAGCAGCCCCAAGACAAGGTATGACCTGCGCATCTGAGAGGCAGAGCTCTTATTCCTTGATTCCAGCTGAAATTCTATGCTGAAACAGGCATGCATTACATGGCACAGTGAGTAAGACTATTGAAGTCTATGGGGAAAATCGGGAAAGTTGCTTGATTGTTTCTACCCCCAGAACCCAGGTCTCCCACTTCCAAAACCCCTTTGTGATTTTTATTTTCATTCAGGTTGGTCTTCACGGGTCATTAGTGGCACGATTTTTCTGGCGGCGGCCATCTTGGATTAAAAAAATCTCTTTTTCTTTTGCCTCAATCCTGCTTCTTAACGCCTCAATTTTACTCAAAATTGGCTGGGATGAACTCTTTACCCCTATATCATGCCAGGCTTGCGTACAATGCAGTGCGTAGTGGAGAGGGGCAAGAGCCTCGGGCTCAGCCTCCTAGGAGTCTTCCAGGGTTGGGGATCTGCAGGAGGCACAGCCCAAGGGGAAGAGACCCTTCCCAGGATCTTCTGAATCAGTAGTGGCCAAGCACAGTTGCTTTGGGGGCTGCAGAGCCTAGGAGGACCAGCAGGAGGGTCCCTGCTGGAGTCAGCAGGGCCCCCAGTAAAAGGCTTCTTCCCAGATTTTGTGAGCCTTATGTGGAAATGCTTATTCAAACTGCCAAGGGTCCTCAGCATCTGTTAGCAGTGCACCTATTGTAACGGTGCAGAGTTCTTCTCCTCGACAGGTGCACCGACCAGACGAGGATGCAGACCTGGACCAGAAGATTGTCTGTCACAGACTGGAAGGATGGCAAGTCTGCTTCCGTGCAGGAAGACAGCAGTCAAGATGTGGTGACCCTGGATCAGGGGAAAGACCCCACAGTATGACGCCTGTTCAGGGCCTCAACACGTTCAAGCGCTATTTCCACCTCACTGCAAGGGTTAAAGCTGGAAGTCTCACCAGCTTCTTCTCATTGCTCAGTTATGAGCAGTTCTGTGGCTCTGATTGTGGGTTTTTTTTCTCTCATCTGGCCATCACTAAGCTGGTCACTGACCACTGGGAGTAGCCAGAGGGTCCCCTTCAAGTGGCTAAAGCTATGGCTAAGCTGTATCCGATGGCACCAGATTCCAGCAGCTGTTCAGCTGCAAGTGGATTCACTGGTGGTGCGATTTACTAATCAAACCTCCCTGTCTAGTGAAGGAGGGATGACGATAAAGGATCCTCAGGACCACAAAGTGGACTTGCTCCTCAAATATCAATTTGAAGTTTTGGCCCTAGGGATTAAGGTGGCAGCCATGTCTTCCTCTATCATGATCTTATCACATTTGCCTGTCTCAGGCCTCAGACCCAAGAGATGAGGAAGTTCCCCAAATGTTCCTCTCTGGGGTGATTTATATTGTGGATGTTCTGTATGATCTTAGAGTTATGAGCAAGGTCTCGACCTAGGCTATCTCCACCCAACGGATCAGACAGTGGGCAGGAGAGGCTACTTCTAAAGCTATGCTAAGCAGGCTTCCCTTTCCGGGGCAGATGCTCTTTGGCAAGGGCCTAAATGGCCTGATGGCCCCAAGTCCTTACTGGGCAGCAGACTGTATGGCCCAGAGTTTGAATTGGGCCAATTTTTGAGACTCCCGAAGATTTCATTCGTATTTAGGAGGCCAAATGACGCAGAGACCCTTTCAGGTATTGCGGAAAGAGATTCAATGGAGACAGGAGATAGCAAGCCTTGAGCTTTCATCCCTCACCAGCAACTAAGAAAACACAGTGATGCCAGGCCTGAAGCCAAGCTTCCCCTGATAGGGGGCAGATTCTCTGCCTTTTGCAGACAACTGGGTGCTAGATGTTTTCCAAAAGGTAGAAATTAGAGTTCCGTGTCCCCCAGCCAGAGAGCCCTCAAAGTTCGGACTACAATGAAGAGGCTGCCTTTGGGCCATAGAGTCAGTCCCGGATGCATTCTTGGGCTCGGGCAGAGGCCAAAGAGAGGCTCAGATGACTGCAGACCAATTCTAGACCTCGTCAGTCAGTGCGGCTCTTAAGATACCACACTTCCGCATGGAAGCTAGTCATAGCGACCGTGGCGCCAAGGAAATTTCTCACCTCCCTCGATCTGACTGAGGCCTGTATTCACATTCCCATTTTCCCAGCCCACAGGAGCTAGAAGGATGCTTAGGTGCATAGGGAGAGGAATTGACAGTAGGAAAAAAGAGGTATTGATGCCCCTGTATAAGATTCTGCTGAGACCTCATTTAGAATATTCTGTGCAATTTAGGAGACTGCACTTTCAAAAAATTTTATAAACAGGGTGGAGTTGGTCCAAAGGAAAGTTACTAAAATGGTCAGTAGTCTACATCGTAAGGCATACAGGGACAGACTCAAAAGATCTCAAAATGTATACTTTGGAGGAAAGGTGGGAGAGGGGAGATATGATAGAGACTTTAAATACCTATGTAGCATAAATACGCCTGAGGTGAGTCTTTCAATTGAAAGGAAACTCAAGAGTGAATGCACATGGGATGAAGCTGAGGTGATAAGCCCAGGAGGAATCTAAGGAAATACATTTTTTTACAGAAACGGTAGAAGAGTCTCCCAGTAGAGGTGGTGGAAACAGAGACTGTGTCTGAATTCAAGAGGGCCTGGGATAGGCACGTAGGATCTGTCAGAGAGAAAAAGAGATGATGGGCAGACTAGATGGGCCATTTGGCTTTTATCTGCCGTCATGTTTCTATGTTTCCTTGTAAAATGATTTTTTTGAATTCATTTTATAATTGGAAAAAGTAGAAAGTTCTCTAATTCTGATCAACAATAAAGAGTATGGATTTTTAAGGTTCAGTGATTAAAACAAAAACTCAGCATCTCCCCTGCATATACTAGCACAGTACATCCTCTTCTTGTATCAAAATCTCAGCATCACCTAAGACCTGATTTCATAGTTTTAAAACACAAAAGGGATTCTTGCTTACCGGTAGGTCCTTATTAGAAAGTGAAATTGTCTGCTTTGTTAACACAAATGCAGTGTAGGTCTGGGGGTTGGGAACACAAAACTCATACCATTTCTATAAACTTGTTTCCGAGCAACTGAGCCGAGGAAGACAGAACTAGTAGGAACTGATAAAAAAAAATGTTAAAACACAACACATGTTAAAAGAAACCAGCCCAGCTGTCATCAAATCTAGTCCAATAGTCCAGGAGCAGTTGTAATGAAATCACTAGCCCAATGTCTTTCAGCATGACCAGATGCATCAGGGGCTTCAAGGCAATTTACATAGGACTGGACAGCTGGGTCAAATGATATAAATGAGAGCCTAGGAGCAAAGAATACAATGATAAATCAAGTGCCAGACCAAACAAAAAGAGAAAAGGGAAAACAAATAGAACAGCGGAAGGCCAAGTTCCATCCTCAAGCTCTCTAATTGTAAAGATAACAAGAAAGAAATAAACCACAAATAAATGAATATAATCGATACACATCATGCAGTTCCACTTTTTGAAAATATAGCAAAAGAAAAGGTACATTAGGTAGACTGTGAGTCCACTGTGACAGACGGGGAAAAATGCTTCAGTACCTGAATAAATTAATGTAAACCATTCTGAGGTCCCTTGGGAGATGCTTCTAAGGAGTACTTTTTCCCTCTTGTCTTGATAAATTGGTCACATATATACTCATGTGGATTAAAAACTGGTTGGCGGAGAGCGGGGGTAAATGGACAATACTCGGACTGGAAAAGCGGGGTTCAACATATTTATAAATGACCTGGAAATTGGGATGACGAGTGAGGTGATTAAATTTGCAGACGATACGAAGTTATTCAGAGTAGTGAAGACACAGAAGGATTGCAAAGAACTGCAACGTGACATAAACACGCTCGAGGAATGGGCCGCGACATGGCAAATGAGGTTTAATATGGATAAGTGTAAGCTGATGCATGTTGGTAACAAAAATCTTATACACAAATAAAGGATGTCCGGTGCAGTACTCGGAGAGACCCCCCAGGAAAGAGACTTGGGAGTACTGGTAGACAAGTCAATGAAGCCATCTGCGCAATGTGTGGCGGCGGTGAAAAGGGTGAACAGAATGCTAGGAATGATTAAGAAGGGGATCTCAAACAGATCGGAGAAGGTTATCATGCCACTGTACCGGGCCATGATACGCCCACACCTGGAATACTGCGTCCAGCACTGGTCGCCATACATGAACAAGGACATGGTACTATTTGAAAGGGTCCAGAGAAGAGAGACTAAAATGGTTAAGGGGCTGGAGGAGTTGCCGTACAGTGAGAGATTAGAGAAACTGGGCCTCTTCTCCCTTGAAAAGAGGAGACTGAGACGGGACATGTTCAAAACATTCCAGATAATGAAAGGAATAGACTTAGTAGATAAAGGCAGGTTGTTCACCCTCTTCAAGGTAGCGAGAACGAGAGGGCACTCTCTAAAGTTAAAAGGGGATAGATTCCGTACAAACATAAGGAAGTTCTTCTTCACCCAGAGAGTGGTAGAAAACTGGAACGCTCTTCCGGAGGTTGTTATAGGGGAAAACACCCTCCAGGGATTCAAGACAAAGTTAGACAAGTTCCTGCTGAACCAGAATGTACGCAGGTAAGGCTAGTCTAAGGGCCGCCATGTGAACGGACTGTTGGACACGATGGACCACTGGTCTGACCCAGCAGTGGCAATTCTTATGTTTTTAAAGTTGGGGAGCTAAAGATAAAGGGGACTGTGCTCTGGAAGGAAAGCAGGAATGAAGGTAGAGGAGGAGTAGAGAGCAGGGGCTCTCAGATTGATGAGCAGGGAACAAAAAAGTAGAGCTCCCAGTCTGTGTAGGGAGAATGAGGACATCCAGATTGGGTAGAGTATGGTTGTGAAGCAGGCCCTCAAGAGTGAATTTTTTTCATAAGAATAGCCTTACTGTGTCAGGGGGGACAAGCCCAGGACAAATACCAGGAAGTTCTGTTTCACGCAGCCAGTGGTGGACATCTGGAACGCTCTCCCGGTGGAGGTTGCTGTGGAATCCATCGTTCTAGGATTTAAGGGCAAGTTAGATGCACATCTCCTTGAAAGATGCATAGAAGGATACGGGTGACTAAGTTTTCACCAGGTTACACCTGGCTGGGCCTCCACGTGAGTGGATCGCCGGACTTGATGGACCTAAGGTCTGATCCGGAGATGGCAGTTCTCATGTTCTTATGTTATGTTCTTATGGTCCATCAAGTCTAGTAGCCCATTCTCATGGTGGCCAATCCAGGTCACTAGTACCTGGCCAAAACCCAAGGAGTAGCAATATTCCATGCTACCAATACAGGGTAAGCAGTGGCTTCCCAGTGTCTTAATAACAGACTATGGATTTTTCCTCCAGGAACTTGTCCAAACCTTTCTTAAAACTCTTACCACATCCTCTGGCAACGTGTTTCAGAGCTTAACTATTCTCTGAGTGAAAAAAAAATTCCTCCTATTGGTTTTAAAAGTATTTCCCTGTAACTTCATTGAGTGTCCCCTAGTCTTTGTAATTTTGGATGGAGTGAAAAATCGATCCACTTGTACCCGTTCTACTCCACTCTGGATTTTGTAGACTTCAATCCTAACTCCCCTCAGCCGTTTCTTTTCCAAGCTGAAGAGCCCTATCCGTTTTAGTCTTTTAGTTTTAATTACTTGCTTTTTCCAAATTGGAGCTCAAGGAAAGTCAGATAGACAAGTTATTTTTTTCTGTCAAACTGGGTTTATAATCTAAATTTTATCAAGTTAGGTGAGATACCAGAAGACTCGGAACTTGAGCAAGGTTATGACTAAACTGAGGATTTTTGCATTTTTTTTACAGTATGCCTGGCAGTGGAAGGAGTTTGTGTTACAATTACTGAAATGAGACCAGGTGTTACTATCGATTTCTACTATGTTTGTTTATTAATTTATATTCTTCCTTTATTCAAGGCAGATAACAAAAAATTTACATGCATAATAAAAAACATTCAAAAACATTATATACAAACCAGCAAAATATAAAGAAATCCAAGTGGTGAAACTTCAATTAGGGGTCATTTTAACCGTTTCTTAAATACACACAAGTTCGTCTGGTTACAGGGAGTCTGTTTATTATCCACTATTACTGAATACTGGTCATAGCGGCTTAGAATAGAAAGAAAATAGAACTAGAAAATTGAACTCCAATGAAAAGACAAAAGAGCAATCATGCAGCAGAATTGAAGAGTCCTCACCCCAGCGGTTGGGATAATGCAGCTTCACTGGCGCCATTGCAAAGATGTGGTCTTTTAAATTTAGGGAAAGATTGTTTGGATCTAAGGTGGAGTGGCAGATTATTCCAGAGGTAAGGAGATTAAAAAAACAAAAGATCAGGTAGATTCTAGAGAATGATACGGTGACAAAATTCATCACCATTCCCGTCCCGCGGATAACCGCGGGAAACCATCTTCATGTCATTCTTTAAAGAGAGAGGGAAGAATCAGAGTATAATTGGGCACAACCACTGACCCAGTAGCTTTGCTTTGAAGAATGCTGGTGTAGAAGGACCGAGGTTGAAATAGACACTAGAAAATGACATGGGATTATTTCTCGCGGTTATCCGCGGGGACGGGAACGGTGATGAATTTTGTCACCGTGTCATTCTCTAGTAGATTCATAAGGGACTTTTTTAGGAAAAAGAACTAAATGGTGTGAATCTATGAACGTAATGAATGGGAACAGTGAGAGCCATATTTTTCTGACTGAACAAAAAAAAGTGGAAAATCACTGGACTAAGGGCCTCTTCTACTAAACCGCGCTAACGGTTTTAGCGCGGGGATCTGCGCTGAATGACCTGCGCTGCTCCCGATGCTTATAAGAACTCTATGAGCGTCGGGAGCAGCATGGGCCACTCAGCGCGGCTCCCCACGCTAAAACCGCTAGCGCAGTTTAGTAGAAGAGGGGGTAAATGTATAGCCCTCAATGGACACTGCCCCGACTTTGTTGGTTGGACTGAGAACTTTTCAGCAGCCCCTCTTATGATGGGGAATCAGCATGAAGAACCTTATGTATAAGCTATAAGACTTTAAACCAGTGTATCCAAATGAGTAATGGTGTAATATGATCAGATTGTTTTGACTTACAAAGAGTACAACTGCCCAGACAAGCATCATTCTTTGATGTGATTGGTCCTTGAAAACTAATGGCAAGTAACTTTATTTTTATTTTTTTATGCAGTCATTATCCTAATTTGAGCAACAAAGCAATCAAGGCTTTGTTACCGTTTGGATCTTCTTATCTTTGTGAACTTGGATTTTCAGCTCTGACAGAATGATGAAATGTGTATTTGCTTGTCAACTATCGAGCCCCATTGTGAGTTAATTTGCACTCAAAAATAAGCATATCCATCACATCGATTAGCAATTCTATTCTATCTACTTAACCCTTCCCCCCCCCTTTTTTTTTTTTTTTTACAAAACCGTGAAAGCGGTTTTTAGTGCAGGCCAGCACGTGGAATGCTCTGCGCTATTCCCGACATGTTTATAATTTCTTTTATGATTTGGTTTTAATTCTCAATTAGGCATTTCTTAATACAGCAACTAAATGACTTTTTTTTCGTGTTTCTATCCTTGTATCATGATTATTTGGCGTTCTTTTCCCTTTTTAATTGATGTACACCGCACTGATGTTATAATGAAGAGCGGTATATAAATACAAAATAAACACAAAAACATTAACACTCAGAGTTCCTTGGAGCGTCTGGAGTAGCGCACCGACCGCTAAAAACCGCTTCTGCGGTTCTGTCAAAGGGGGGGAGGGGTTAGTTTCACCCTTGTTACAATTACCCATATATAGCTTAAAGAACTTTAAATAACTCAAATTTAATTTTTTGTTGGTTTTCCAATTTTATAATTTCAATTATAATGTGCTGCAAAAAACATTTGCTCTGTTTAGTGTGCCAGAGCTGCATAACGTTTGAGAGGCACTGCCTTACCTGTTGCAGGAGTTGGTTGCTATTCCCAGCAGCTGGAACTTGGGCTTTTTGCTCCTGTCACTCTGCATGCGTGTGTTTGAGGTCCGTCCCTTACATTGTGAAAACACCATAGTGTAGTTTAGACTGTTTTGTTCTGTCCGTGTGTTTCATGCTATTGTGAAAGCAAAGGACCTGTTAAGACTTACTCCAGCCCATCTACACCCTCCCAGCCATTGAAGCCCTCCCCAGCCCATCCTCCACCAAACGGCCATACACAGACACAGACCGTGCAAGTCTGCCCAGTAACTGGCCTAGTTCAATATTTAATATTATTTTCTGATTCTATTAAATATTGAACTAGGCCAGTACTGGGTAGACTTGCACGGTCTGTGTCTGTGTATGGCCGTTTGGTGGAGGATGGGCTGGGGAGGGCTTCAATGGCTGGGAGGGTGTAGATGGGCTGGAGTAAGTCTTAACAGAGATTTCGGCAGTTGGAACCCAAACACAGTACCGGGTAAAGCTTTGGATTCTTGCCCAGAAATAGCTAAGAAGAAAAAAAAAAAAAATATTTAAATTGAATCAGACTGGATGGACCATTTGGGTCTTTATCTGCCGTCATCTACTATGTTACTATGTTAAATGCATGAGTGTTCCCTGACAATACAGAATAGAAACAGTCATTCTGAAAGCAAGGCTTTGAAACTAAATTTATAGGATATATCAGGTCTGGAGACTTGAAAGTGCTTTTTAGATCAAGAAAACAGAAGTGTTGAAAAAATGACCTTTATCTAGTACTGAGCTGAAACCATCTGTGAATTCAAGAGGAGCCGAGCTACAGTAGCAGAACACAAAAAAAGGAGGTAGTGGGGCAGAGGAAGGATAAGGATCAATTAGCTGGTTGCCCTTTAGGTGTTTGTAGACTTGACATTTTCTTAAAATTATTTTCAGTGTACTTTGGAGGGCTGGGGCTTGCATGGTCGATAGTGTTTCTAGACTTGAAAAGATCTAACGATTTTAACTCTTCCTAATTCTCACAGCATCCTAGGAGACCTATAGTAATAAAGACACATGAGGGATAGCTAGGATGGATTTAGGGAAAAGATTGCTTATTGTGTGCCATGTCTAAACTCAATCTTTCTTTCCTGGCATTGTCCCCTTTAGGGTCTGGGATGATCATGTCATAGATTGTGCCCCTTCATCTCTGGTAGTGATCTCATTGCTCACTATGGCACTAATAGTGCCTGATAGCCTTTAGTGATATCACTATAGATGAGAGGCTTAAGAGATGGAAAGGCATTTTCAAAAATCAGCAAAAGCTGACAATCATTTTTTGTGTGCATTTCCAAGGGTTAATTTTTAAAAAAAATATTTATTTATTATTTTAGTATTTATATCTAGGGTTACCATATGGCTCCAGAAAAAGGAGGACGGATAGAGATGTCAGGGTTTTACTTCTGCTGAAAGCAATGGAAGTAAAACCCAGATGTCTCAATCCATCTTCCTTTTTCTGGAGCCATATGGTAACTCTATATATACCACTTAAAGCAGGGGTGTCCAATGTCGGTCCTCGAGGGCCGCAATCCAGTCGGGTTTTCAGGATTTCCCCAATGAATATGCATTGAAAGCAGTGCATGCACATAGATCTCATGCATATTCATTGGGGAAATCCTGAAAACCCGACTGGATTGCGGCCCTCGAGGACCGACATTGGACACCCCTGACTTAAAGCAATACTTTACCAATGGCTCTTGATCCTTTGAACAATCTGATAATATCTTCAAAGACTTTGCTCAGCTATTCCATGCATGTTTTTTTCTGTATCCAAAATCAGCTCAAAAAACAAAACCCTGCGGTCTATTGTAGCCAATATTGTCCAAACAAATCTAAATAGAAGTTTGCTAGCGGTCTTCGTCCCTTGAGGGGAATGTGAGGGATAGAATCCAATCCATCAGTATGAGCCCTTCGAAAGTAAACGAGGGATTATGGACTCGGGCAGTAGCTCATAGGTGACCAGTACCAGACATAAGTCTAAATAAGAATTGGCCCATACATCACTTAGTCCTTTTCAGTATAACCACTATAACTAGTGTAATATAAATATTGAATAAATACCTTTTTAATATTACCATCAAGGGAGAAGGCAAAATGAAAAATAATAAAGAAAAAAATAGAAAAAAAATCATCAATAAACTCCCCAAATCGTTAGTGTATGAGGTCCTTAAAGTGCAAGTGCTCTAAAAAAAATTCATGCCGAAAATCTTCAGTGTTATATAAAATTCCTGCTAAAGTTTGTTAATGTCTCTTAATAAGCTGAAAGCATAACTAAATGCACAAAAAGAGTGAAAGTTCATGCTGAAGAAGATGAAGAAAAAATTAGAATTAGAAAAGCTCTTAAATACTATAAAAGTTTGCAATCAATAAAATTATAATTCATAGGTTCAATTGAGAATAGTGTCCTAAATTGACAGTTCATAGCACCACTCTGTATTGTGAAAAATTCAGCAAAAACTATTAAGCACCAAAAGCTGAATCTTATGGAGAACATAGGCTGCCCTGGAGAAATTAGCATCGCCACTCGACAAAGCATCATTTCGCCACCTTCGTCGGGAGGGGAGATTATCAGAGAGCAAGCTTTCAAAAATAAGGCGATATAGTTGCTTTACATCTGTCATCGCCGTCCCTCAAAGTGTAATGGAATCCAAAAATCGCTTCTCTCGGTGTCCTGTGGCTGATGTGTACCTCAGTGGTAGGCACAAGTTCCCTTATCTCTGCAGTTGAATTGGCCTCTTGTGAATTTTCTACCCCCAAAAGTAGTGTGCATGTTTTATGGGACTATATCAGCAGCACTGATTAAAAATAACACTACTAACAAAATGTTATTTTATTTTTTGTTCCTGGATAATAAACTTTGCTTTTGTGACCAGGACATTGATATTTTGAGATTTATCTTTTTTTGCAGAACATTCCAGATTGATTCCAAGCTGAGTAAACTTAGGGACCCTTTTACTAATGTGCGGTAGGTTATTGCCACAGGCATACAATACTGCAGGTGTGCTACACTTGCTGTTGCGATAACAGATTTACCTGCGGCAATTCAGGCGGTAAGGTTTTCTGCAGCTGTGGGCAGAGATGGGCAGAGGAAGGATGTGTATTGGGCGTGTATACCCACAATGTACTGGCAGTAAGGGCTTTTCAGATGTACTGTTACTGCAGCGTGTGGGCAAAAATCTGCCTCAGCAGACATGCCTATGAACCATGGTAATTTCTGAATTGCTGTAGGCCAAAATTGGTGGTAGGTGCCTGCTGCGTTAATTTTGGCCATAGACATTAATAAAACAGCCCCTTAGAGCAGTGTTTTTCAACCTTTTTACACCCGTGGACTGGCAGAAATAAAAGAATTATTTTGTGGACCGGCAAACTACTAGAACTAAAATTTAAAAACCCTATTTCCACCCCATCTCCATGAGCTCGGTCACCTCAGTAACTATAGAAAATAGACAAATGTAGTGCAAAATATAGACAGCAGATATAAATTCTCAAAACTGACACGTTTTGATCACTAAATTGAAAATAAAATCATTTTTCCTACCTTTGCTGTCTGGTGATTTCATGAGTCTCAGGTTGCGTTTCCTTCTGTCTGTTTATCCTTTCTCTCATTTCTTTCTTTCTGCACTCAGGCCCAAGAATTGTCCCTTTCTATTCCCTCCCTCTTTCCTTCCTATGTCCTTAGTGCCCCCAGTGCCTTCTTTCTATGTCCCTCTCACTGCCTTCCACACTTTGTCCCATCCCCACCCCCGAAGCCAGTCTGTCTACCTCTCTCCCTCCCTGGCCAAAGCCAGCCTGCTTGCCTGCCTACCTCCTTCCCTCCCTGTCGCGCGAAAAAAAAAAAAGCCTCCCTCCTTCTTTTCCCCTGCTTTTACCGCCCTGCTGCTGCTGCTGCTAAAGCCAACAGGAAGTCTTCTTTCTGACATCGGAGAGGACATTTTGGGCCAGCCAGGCAGCGATTGTCTGGCCCAGAACGTCCTCTCCGATGTCAGAAAGAAAACTTCCTGTTGGCTTTAGCAGCAGCAGGGCAGTAAAAGCAGGGGAAAAGAAGTAGGGAGGCTTTATTTTTTTCTTGCGCGACAGGTAGGGACAGGAAATGATCACCTGTCCCGTTGTCCCCGAGCACAGCTTCGGAACAACGGGACAGGAGGTCTGAAAACGGGACCTATGGTCACCTTAATCTTGCCGGCCCTGCGTGAACCGGCAGAAATTTCTTGCAGACCGGCACCAGTCTGCGGACCAGCAGTTGAAGAACAGTGCCTTAGAGTAACCTTAGAAAGAGAACAGCTGTCTTCAGAAGAGAGCAGCAAGTCAGAAAGTGAGGGAGACATAGATCTAGTTTACAACATCAGTGGTGCAGTTGATGAAAGAAACCCAAACTATCCAAACCAAAAAGAGCTCAATGATTAGATTAGAGATCTTGGTATCACCAAGTCCAGTGCCAAGCTTTTGATGTCTAGGATCAAGTAGTAGAACTTGTTAGATAAAAGTGTGGAAGTCACAGATCAGAGGAAACATCACCAAGCTTTCCAAAAATACTAGGACTAGGGGTCATGTGATGAAGCTACTAAGTAGTAAATTTAAAACAAACCGGAGAAAATATTTGTTCACACAACGTGTAATTAAACTCTGGAATTCGTTGCCAGAGAATGTGGTGAAATCAATTAGCTTAGTGGGGGTTTAAAAAAAGTTTGGATAATTTCCTAAAAGAGAAGTCCAGAGGCCATTATTGAGATGGTTTGGGGAAATTCACTGCTTATTCCTAGGATAAGCAGCATGAAATCTGTTTTGCTCCTTGGGATCTAGCATATTTGGGACATGGATTGGCCACCGTTGGAAACAGGATACTGGGCTTGATGGACCTTCGACCGGTCCCAGTATGGCAATTCTTATGTAATTATGAAAATTCTATGTTTTCACGTTTTAAATAGGTAAACTGCAAAATTTGACTATCCTGGTCACAAAAGCAAAGTTTTATGGAAATTACAGACATTTTCTATGCTTTTTAGGCATGAGCAATTAGGAATACCAATCGGGTTATATAGTACTAGTCTTTAAGCCCGTTACATTAACGGGTGCTAGAATAGATGTGTCTGTCTGTGTTTCTTTATCTCTCTCTCCTTGGCCGCTGTCTGTATCCTTCTGTCTCCCCCCCCCCCCCCCCCGAGCAAAGCTGTCTGCCCCAGGACACACCTCCCCCCCAAAGCAGCCCCCTTTCCCTCTCCCTAACTGTCTCTCCATGGCCCTCTTCTGTCTTCTCCCCCCCCCCCCGCTGAGCAAAGCTGTCTGTCCCCAGCACACCTCCCCCCCAAAGTAGTCCCCTTTCCCTCTCCCTATCTCTCCATGGCCCCTTCTGTCTCCTCCCAGAGCAAAGCTGTCCCCAGCACACCTCCCCCCCAAAGCAGCCCCCTTTCCCTCTCCCTAACTGTCTCTCCATGGCCCTCTTCTGTCTTCTCCCCCCCTCGCTGAGCAAAGCTGTCTGTCCCCAGCACACCTCCCCCCCAAAGTAGTCCCCTTTCCCTCTCCCTATCTCTCCATGACCCCTTCTGTCTCCTCCCAGAGCAAAGCTGTCCCCAGCACACCTCCCCCCCCAAAGCAGCCCCCTTTCCCTCTCCCTATCCATGGCCCCTTCTGTCTCCCCCCAGCACACCCCTCCCCCCAAAGCAGCCCCCTTTCCCTCTCCCCCTGGCTCCTGGTATTGATCCCCTTCTTACCCTCCCCTCCATCCCGGCGTCTTCTGGCCTGCTCCTCTTCAAAGCAGCCTGTGATCGTGGTGGCCGGCTTTAGCGAACCTCGCAGGCTGCTCTCCAACTCGGTAGCACTTTCCTCTGACGCGATCCTGTGCATCAGAGGGAGGGTGCTACTGAGGTTGGAGAGTGGCCTGCAAGGTTCTTTAAAGCCAGCCATGATTGCAGGCTGCTCTGAAGAGGATCAGCGGCGGCGGCGAGTGAGGTGACACGGCGAGGACGCGGGCAGGCAGCGAGTGAGAGGCAGCGGTGAGTGAGGGTGGGCGGTGACGCACTGAGGCAGGGAGAGAGCACAGTCGCACGCCTTCAGCCCCCGCATGCGCCATGAGGTTAGAATGTTGCCACAAGCACACCTCACGGCGCCACACCGCACAAATTTTCGAGAGCGCATGCGCGCTCTAGCATTTTATTATATATGATAATGGGTACTGTGGATGAAAGCACAACAATGTATCAATGGATGGCTTGGGTGACTTGGTTAGCAAGCACAATAACTGGAATACCTCAGAACTAAACCACAACTAGACTAAGAGAAACAAGGTAGAGAACGTTTGAGTCAAACAGCGAAATACACCTAGGTGTGCAATGCATATAAGCGGAATTGACTGCTGTTGCCAGGGAGCTAAGGTAATGGAATAGACTTGAATGAGCAATAATGAAATGATAATTTATTACTTCTGCAGACAATTTAATAAAAGTATAGCTTTAAAAACAAATCATTTTAAAGCTGTGAAAAGAGGAGATGCTCATAGAGCTGACAATTTGGGAGATTGCTCTGTGGATGAGATGTCTGAAGAATGTGGCCTGGAAGTCTCATCTCTGGATAATGCTTACATTGTTAAAATAAAAGCTCTCATCTTTATTCAGTCAAGAAGCCCTGCTGCCACAAAAGAACAAATCCTACATCCCGCACCGATGCTTGGCTGCAGAGTTTGAGGTAGATTGGTACTTGATTTGTTCATCCAAAGATAATTTAATAAATGTGCAGGAGGTGTGCAGTATGGCTGGCCAGTCCTTTGCTTAATGAAACATGGGAAATTAATTTAGAGTGAATGACTCCCAAGCCATGATTATATATTTTTTTTACTTGCTATATATTTTGCTCAGCCAGCTGTGTGAGCATAAGTTTTTAAAATTTCTTTTCCTTATGAAAATGTGTTTTTTGTAGCTGTGTATAAGGCAAGCCGAAGGGTATGCTAGTGATGCTCTATGTGTGTTTTGGTGGCATAGGTTGTGGTAGGTGGAATTTATGCTGATATAGAGTCAGATATGAATGGCAAGGGATGGAGAGGGCCTTTCATTTGCATTTTATACGTGTGGTGATACGTATTTTGGATTGCAGTCCAAAAGGCAGTTTTCAGTCTGGATTATTGGAGAACAGACCTCATTGGATTCTAAATTACAGCCACACTAAAGGAGAAAATGATAATCAAAATGCTTGGATAGGGACCCATGACTTTATATCACAATTCTAAGATTGTTGCAGTAATATTGGTTCACTTGGTGTGCTTCCAGGGACAGAGTTATCTGAGGATGCAGCAGGCCACAGACTCCATTACAAGAGCTCATATTCTGTTATCTAAAAAATATGGCTCAGTGCATTAAAATAGGAGTTGTTTCACTAAACTGCATTAAGCACTATAATGTATGCTTAATATGGGGGTGGGGGGGGGGAAGGCTTACTGCAAAATGTGTTAAAGCATTTGGGGGTGATTTTCCTGTCAGCACACATTCATTGTGCACTGTTTATTCTTTAAAATTTTTCAGGAGGTGGTGTGTTGTGGCAGGGAACGGGAATAGGCATGGAAGCATTAACCCGCTAGCGTGTTTGCCTTAGGGTGTACTAATGGATAACACAGACAATGCAGGAGAATTTTGGGCCTTCTAAATTAGAGGCAACAAGGGGGGGGGGGGACTCTGTAAATGTTGTCTATATAGATATTCGTCTATCTCTTGTCATTCACACTTAGGCGCCTATTACAGAATTGCAGCTAACTTAAAACTTAGCTGCCTGTAATATGGACCAGGGTTTTATAGGCCTACGTTATAGGCACCTGCCCTTTAGAGAATCACACCTTTGCCCCTAACCACACCTACTTCCACCCCATACTTCCAGATACTCCACTGGTTGCCGGTGGAATCCAGAATACTCTTCAAGTTCGCCTGCATCAGCTACAAAGCTGTCTTTGGGATGCTACCAACTTACCTCGCCTCTCAATTCATCCTCAACAGCTCTAATAAGAACTCTCGCAGAATAAATCTCTTTAATTACCTATCCCTGAAATCATGTCATTACAAGAAGTTCCTTGACAGAATGTTTTCATTCCAGGCAGCCAAACTGAACACATGGCTCGAGGCCACTTCATACGCTGACTTCAGAAAATCTCTAATCCCAATTCATGCCCAATCCCCCTCAGCTATCCTCTTCCCAATCCCCAAATCTCTAGACCTTAGACTAACTCATGTTTTTCCCATTTTGTAATGATATTCCAACCCAAATTGTTTTCCCCTTGTATCTTAATCTTTGACTATATACATCCTTTAGATTCAAACCAACTTGGTTCTCTTCCATTTGTCATTGTATGCCAGTTCGACTTGTTTTTTCCTTACATCTCATTCTCCGACTGTATGTATCTTGTTGTAAACCGCTTTGAACTTATGGTATAGCGGTATATAAGAAATAAAATTATTATTATTAAGTGTCATACGCACTATTTAGGCATACTGTCACTGGATGATCTCTCTAGTCACTTTGAGGTAATCTCTTACCATATGCTGGACACTCGTGAAAAGGCTTACTAGGTAGCATTCATTCATTCTCCTCTCCTCTTTTTCCCCCAGTCAGGAACAGTTCCGGTTAAATAAGGTCTGGCTGGCTGACTGCTAATATTCAATGGGAGATAATTGGCTATCTCCACTAAGTATTCGTGGTGAGCAACTACAACTTAGTCAACTATATTGCGTGATAACCACCAATATTGAGCTTTGTCCAGCCAAGTTTAGCAGCCAAATTGGGCTGTGCAAATAGCAGGCCTATCTTTGGTCACTATTAACTGGCCAGCACGGAATACACTGACTTAGCCAGATAACACTAGCCTACCCCCCTCCCCCCTACCACCTGGATATTCAATGCTGGCCACTAGAAATGGTCCAGTCTTGAATACTGTAGCGTGGCCATCCCTTGGGGTGCAACAGGGTTCGGCCTTCAGCCACAATATAGGCCCGGCGTGCTTCCCCAAATAGGAGGAAGTCCCTGTACAGGTGGGCTTACCACAAGCAGTAAAAGTCAAAATGGTAATAAGGTGTACACAAGTAAGCTTTCATTAAGTTAATTTATTTTCCAAACAGGAAAGTTCAGAAAATCAAATAAGAACATAAGAATTGCCGCTGCTGGGTCAGACCAGAGGTCCATCGTGCCCTGCAGTCCGCTCCCGCGGCAGCCCTTAGGTCAAAGACCAGTGCCCTAACTGAGACTAGCCCTACCTGCATACGTTCCGGTTCAGCAGGAACTTGTCTAACTTTGTCTTGAATCTCTGAAGCCTCCGGAAGAGCGTTCCAGTTTTCTACCACTCTCCTTACGTTTGTACAGAATCTATCCCCTTTCAACTTTAGAGAGTGCCCTCTCGTTCTCCCTACCTTGGAGAGGGTGAACAACCTGCCTTTATCTGCTAAGTCTATTCCCTTCAGTATTTTGAATGTTTCGATCATGTCCCCTCTCAATCTCCTCTGTTTGAGGGAGAAAAGGCCCAGTTTCTCTAATCTCTCACTGTATGGCAACTCCTCCAGCTGAGCAGGCCAATCATAGAGTCCTTACCCCAAAGTCCTGGTAAGTTCAAATTGCTTTCCAAAAAAAAGCAATCCCAAACAGAAAAAAAACCGAGAGACTCTCAGTCCAGTTTCTACAGTCCATAATCCAATCACCACAAAAATTAACAGGTTAGCTTCTAGTTACCACAAAGCCCCTCTCCTCTGACTAGGTTAGGAGAGTGAGATTGGTGAGTCTGCCAAAATTGACATCTTGAAAAGCACTTTCAAAATGCCTTCCACAAGACCCACTCCACAGATGGGCAAACTCAAGCCCCAATCTCTATAGGTCCTGCCTCCCACGGTCTGAATATTGGCCCCCATGTTTTTGATGTAAGTACACTTAGCTCTGCAATTTTTACAAAAGCTCTTTTCCACACATAAGACCTGTTTTATATGCAGAAAAGCCTTTACAAATTTACCCTTGAATGTTTCTGAACAAAGGCTTGCAGTGTGAACTTATTTTATTTGTAAATGAAATCTAGTCAAAAAAGTATAGTTGCAGTGCGGAGATAAATGATTATATGGTTGGACCCAGAGAATAAGTGGGTTGATATATAAATGCCACAATTGTAGTTCATTGTATGATGGTATCATATTCATGTAAGAGTTTTGTGTTTAAAGGTATACAGCTCTTACCGATTAGCAGAGTTTCTATTATTTGATTTATTTGAATTACCTCCTTTTTGAACTTGAATAAATTGTGTTATCTAGTTTTGCAACATTTTCATCTTATCCTTAAATTGGCATTCACCATTTTAATTATTGCCAGATCTTTTCCCTGTAAATATCTCTCCCATTCCACCTGAAAGCATAGTGACTGACCTAAGTCTCATTCCTGGAACAAAATGTAGGTCTGAGCTCCCAGTCCTCCTATTCTTGGGCCTACCATGTCATTTCTGACAAAATGTCCTTATAATAGAAATAGTCTCATCACCCACTTCCTGACCTGCTCAATGTGAAACTTGTTATCAAAGTAGCCTAGGAAAGAGGGAGCACTGAAAAATTGTGAAATCCAAACTATTAACAGGAAGTTCAGATTTCTGATCTCTTCCCCCTTCCTGCCAGCTGAATTCAAATATAATATGCACAAAATATGAAGCATAAGGCATTCCTGGGTGCCTGAAGAATCTCTAATAAATACTGCTTCACTATAGCAATGGTAGATGTCAAGGGCAACTTGCAAATGTTCACACATTTAAAAATTCAGTTGCCTAATCTGATTTTCCACTGTCAGTCTTGTAGTGTGCACATCTTTATTCTGAACGAGTGCCACATTCTTTGATCTCGATAGCTACTCAAAATAGTAACTTTTTATGGCATCCCATCTCCTTATCAGGCAACCCCGTTTGGGTCTGAAGTTAAGCAAAAGACTCATTAATACTGTCCATCCGCTCTGACAAAGATTTCTCTGTTTTGCCAATTGCTTCCTCCAACTCTAGATTTGATAAAGCTGAAGTTCCACCTACTGTACCCTCTAAACTGAGTGGAATCCTTCGGCTGCATTGCTGCCAGTAGGAAGTGACGCTTCAATATTGTGTTTTAAATCACTAGAGATACTAAGGCCTGGATTCTCAAAAAGCCACCGAAGGTTAGTTGCCGAGAGGCGACTAACTTAAGGGTTTTAATTGATTCTAAAAGGCGCGATAATTGGTTAAAACCCATTCAACCTAATTAGGCTATGCTAGGTGGCCTCCTGGACCAGAGCATAGGTCCATGGCACCTAGCATCACCTAGTGATGTCAAAGCCCGGAAACGGGCAAGTGTAGGGGCAGTGTAGGCGATGCTAGCTGTGCTTCAGGAAGGATCCTAGATGCCGGAAATGTAGGCCTGAAAACCCTGGTGCCTAGGGTCCTTGGGAGCCGTGATTCTGCATGTGCGGTGGGCGCCCATTTTGTAGGTGCCTGCCGCGGCCGATGCCGTTTACAGACTCCAGGCCTAGGTTCCACGAAGTCCTGCAGAGCTTGCCTGTCCCTCACTATTGAAAATTTGGTGGTGAAACAGCACCCCCATCCACCTCTCCTCCCACTGGCAGAGCTGTAAGACTCCTGCTCAGCTTAGAGCAGGGGTGTCAAAGTCCGTCCTCGAGGGCCGCAATCCAGTCGGGTTTTCAGGATTTCCCCAATGAATATGCTTGAGTTCTATTAGCATACAATGAAATCAGTGCATGCAAATAGATCTCATGCACATTAAATGGAGAAATCCTGAAAACCCGACTGGATTGCGGCCCTCGAGGAGGGACTTTGACACCCCTTGCTTAGAGGAACAGTGGGTCCACCTAAGGCGGCAGCAGATATTCCTGCTGTTCTCCTACCTGCAGGGCTGAATCTCTGCACTAGCCTATTGAATGTAGGCCCAGGGGCCCAAAGGTCTAAATAGGACCTTTATCATTAGTAAGGTGGATTTTGCACAGGACCTACTTGTACAATTGGTGGTTGTGTAATGTGATAGATCTACTTATAAGCCCTGATATTTACCATTTATTAATGCTCAGGTCAATACCTTATAATGCTAACTTAATGTTATATGAGTATTTGGATACGATAGTAACATAGTAGATGATGGCGGATAAAGACCGGTATGGTCCACCTTACAAGATAAACTCATAAGGTATGATGTAATACTACATAAGCATACTTGATTTGTCCTTGTCGTTTTCAGGGCACAGACCGAAGAAGTCTGCCTTGCACTGACTTTGCTTCTCAATTTAGTCACTACTAAGCTTGTTTAATTCCATGCCTAACACAAGGAACACAATATATATTGTGTGATGAATAGTAAAACTATGTTCTTGACAGTTGTGGCCGGGGGACCCACAAACTTGTGATCCATCCCTGCCTAGCAGTCAAGGTTTGCGGTGCTGGGCTTACTCATGAGCCAGGAGAAGGGAGACAATTGGCTCAACATTAAAGACTCCCTTACCTCTTTCCTTTTAGTTTTATGCAATGTATCCTCCTCATCTACCCTTACATAGCATGTTATGTCTATTGTTTATGTAAGTCTAATATTTATTTATTTGACTATAACAGTATATAATACATAGAGTATTCTAAAGCAAATAAGCTCTTATATTTTTAATTTTTTTCTTATAATTTCTGTATAACTGTAAACCGTTTTGTATTTTAAAGTGGTATATCAAAACCAAATAAACTTGAGATACCGGAACTGTCCGAGAATGGAGATCTGCAGCTGCTGTGGTCCTGCTGCCAGCGCTTGGACCTGAAATGCGTTCTGTCTCGGTCTGAGTAGCACACGTCTCAGCTGGTGTCTTAATTCTGGGTCTCTGCAGAGTCTCGCATTGTGAGAGTCTAAACCAGGGATTTCAAAGTTCCTCCTTGAGGGCCGCAATCCAGTTGGGTTTTCAGGATTTCCCCAATGAATATGCATTGAAAGCAGTGCATGCACATAGATCTCATGCAGATTCATTAGGAAAATCCTGAAAACCCGACTGGATTGCGGCCCTCAAGGAGGGACTTTGATATCCCCAACGAAGACCTGAGCATTGTCAAGTGACACAGGCTCTCCACTATCGCATGCTTCTACTGCAAAACTCTCCCCCAGCTGTAGGAATCACAGGAGCTCAGTCTGCTGTCCACAAGAAGAAGGAATCTCAGTTGTAATAGGCAAGGTTCAATTCTTGCCTATGCACTTTCCTATCAGGTAATGCACCTCCACAGCAGGCTTCCTAAGCTCACCACTCCGTGTCAGCTCCTGAAACTGTCTTGCTCCTCCCCGTCTAATGTTCTTTTGTATTAAATAACAGCAAATTCTGAGTGGGAGAGGCCACTGTTGTATGCCCTGTAAGTTTAACTCTGTTCTGCTTTGTGAAGCAGGAAATGTGGGATCTGAATGCATGATGATAGCAGTCACTTAATATCCCATTGCTAACATGAAAGGTTCTTTGCCACTGACACCGCTGTGGGAGACGGCTAGGCACTGGCATTTTACATGGAAGGTGATTTGTAGTTGATTACGGAGGGCAGAGTAGGCCTGTGTCTGAATGTTAATGAAGGCAGTTTGTACCTGCAAAGGCCAGAGTTGCTTTTCATAACTGATGGCTGAGCTAAATGGTCATTGGTAGTCATAGTTTATGCTGTGGCTGATTATAGCTAAGAATAAACACAGGTTCCCTGCAAGGATTGCGTCTTTCCAGCGTCATCCGGCTATTGCATGGGAGGAGGGAGACGAGAGAGCAGCTCAGTCTTTCCTCTGAGATTTGAAGGCAAACTATTAATCTGCTCCACTGCATTTAAAATGAATCTTTTATGCTCTGAAATAAATGAGGGTTAATGTCTTCTGAACCAGTTCAAATTCAAGTCCTGTTTTGCAAACATTTCCTGCTGATTTAATGGGCCACTCAGCTTTGAGCTGGTTCAAATCAGAATTTTTAAAATCTACTTTTATTTTATCCCATTAATGGGAGTGTTCAGAGTGAAGTAGGGACAATTATGATCTACTATAGAAAATTCTGGATAGTCTATTCAAGGTGTAAGTGGGCCGGATTTATCCATGTTGCACTGAGTCACGTCCTCAATTGTTTGGATTTCTCAGGACAGCCATTGGCTTCTTCTCTGCCTGATTCTGATCAGCCCAAGATGCCTTTAATTTTTCAAATGCAATCATGTATTTTTTAATGAGTAGAACTTATGGGCAGGTCTTTATCTGCCGTCATTTACTATGGGATCCTTTTACTAAGGCGTGCTACCCATTGTCGTGCACGCTAAATATTAGTACAGACTAAAACGCTAACGCGTCCATAGACTATAATGGACGTGTTAGCGTTTAGCGTGCCTATGTTACTACTATGTTAAATATTTTAACTTATAGACCATTTTTACGGATAAAACCACCTTAAAGCAGTGTACAGCGCGCACAATAATTAAAAGTAAAATCACAAATGTAACAACTAAAATAATATGCAATTGTCTTACTATAATTTGAGTATTTAAATGTTATCTGCTTTGTACCCAGTAGAGAACAGCAGGCTCTCAAGTGTGTGTTAGAAATGGGTCTCCTCTCTAGTTTAATGATGCCATATCTCATGCTCTCAACCTCTGCTTCTCTCTTCCCTTCTCGTTTGCCCATTTCCCTTATCTACTCTGTAGTCCCTCCGAAGAGATGGGAGGGAGGGCGGAGTGAGGAAGGTAAGAGGTGAGAAGCAGGGGCTAGATTGGTGAAATCTGAATCGATCTCAATCAATATAAAGATATCGTCTGCATAGGTGAACAGGATTTCCCAAGCTGACAACTTATAAAGGTTCAATGTAGTCATATAGAAATTGAACAGGGTTGGGAGAGCAGAGAACCCTGAGGGACCCCGCAAGGGGGCCGCCAGGATTTTGAGATGTCACTTTTAATGTTAACTGAATAGGAATGAGACAATAAGAATTTGGAAAACCAGTTGAGAACAGCCTGGTCTGAGTGGAGGCTTACTCTAATGGTTAGTGCAATGGGCTGAGAACCTGGGGAAGTGGATTCACTTCCCACTGCAGCTCCTTATGACCCTAGGCAAGTCACTCGACTCTCCACTACCCCAGAAACAAACTCAACAGCCAACAGAGATTGTGAGTCCACTTGAGACAGAAAAAGTACCTACATATAATAAAGCACATGTAAACTGCTTTGGTTGCGTTCACAGAAAAGTGGTATATTGTGAGAAACCAAGCCCTCGTGCTGGTTTTGCACCTAGAGCTGCCAAGAAGATCCTGTGCAGAAGAGCTGACCAACTTGAGACTGACCTCACTTGTCCTTATTCAAGTTTAAAGTTTTATTTTAGTTTGATGAATCGCTTATTTAGTTTTACTAAGCAAGATACAACATTAATAAAAATATAAGCATATATTTAGACATACCATTTAAAATTTAAAATAGTTGGTTTAGACAAATAGACTTACAGACCAATCAATACACAAGGAACAGTGGTAATCTGGATCAGGTTGGTTATGAAACGCAGCATTTGCACCCTGTTAGTTCACCAGATAGGGCTGCTAAAGCCAAGGTGGCTGTGCATGTAAGATTAAGGCAAAGCAGATGGGGGAAGTCTGCAGTGAAACCAAAGCCCATCCCCCTCTGCAGGCTGAAGGGGAGTGGCTTTGGGCTGCAGGAGGAGGTGGCAGGATGAAGTCGGGCAGGAGCCTTGGAGAAAGCAGACAGACTCTGAGATGCTAGATTGGCCCATGCAGAGTAGAAGCAAGTTGCCCTACTTCCAACTTTCATGCTCCAGAAGATTTTATGGAGATGGAAATCCAGGAAGCCTGCTTTACTTCAGAGGACCAAGCAGAGTTTATGGAACTTAACTGAGTGAGTAGCTGTGAGACAGCTGGTGGTTTTTGGTTTTGTTTTTTTCTTTCCTTTCAAAGTTTGCTTTGTGTGTTGGTGGCTATTCTTTCTGGCTAAGCAGTAATTACCTGGTTTCTTTTGCAAGCTGCTAACTGTATGCTTAGCTTGAGCCAAAAGGCATTGAAACTCACTGTGTTTGCTGTGGGGGAGAAGCAATCGCAGAATCGCGTTCAGCTGTGCTGCCTATGCTACAGTGGCCAGAGAGTGAGGCAGAGCTTCCCTGCTGTTTGGTGCCTCAGAGAAAGTGCAAACTGTCTGCTGCTGGGGATTAGAATATTCTGATATGCTCTGAATGCTTGTTTTCTGACAAGCAAGTGCAGGTGTTTGTTTTTTCTCTTTCAAACTACGTTTGCTTCTAACTCCCTGCAATCAGGACTGAGGTCTATGCCTTCATGCAAGGAGTTTGAATCATTATTGTAGTGCTGGACTTGAGCTGCGTTTGAACTTGAAGCTCCTAGCATTCTTGGTACTGTGTGCCCGGAGCCTATGTTTTCCTTTTGACTTTATTTTGAAAACTGATTTCTTCTGTGAAAAGCTAAAGACCATTCTTGACTTTGAGAGATTCTGCTTGAGTGTTGTATTTGGATGATTGAAGCCAATTCTTACCTTTGCTCCCAGGCCTAGGTGGTTACCTAGGGCCAAGTAGAAGACCTGAAGATACTCCTGGTGGTAGGGGAAAGACCAGATCATAGTTTTTGTCACTTTGCAACTCCGCTCTGAGGAGTGTTGGTGACAATATCAAATTAATGACGGTCCCCTTGCATGTTCAGATGTCTGATTGAATCTCTTGGACCCCACTCCCCCTTTTTAATATAAAACAGTAGTGTGGTTTTTAGTGCTGGCCACAGCGGTAACAGCTCCAACACTCATAAAATTCAATGAGCATCAGAGCTCTCACCGCTGCAATCGGTGCTAAAAATGCTGGGGTGGTTTATAAAATGGGGTGGGGGGGGGGATTTTTGCTCCCTGCAGCTGGATGGGTCTGGGCAGTGAGGACATTTACACCTCCTTTTACAAAACTGTAGCACAGTTTTTCAACATAGAAACATGACGCCAGATAAAGGCCAAATGGCCCATCTAGTCTGCCCATCCACAGTAAGCATTATCTCTTTCTCTCTCTGAGAGATCCCACGTGCCTATCCCAGGCCCTCTTGAATTCAAACACAGTCTCTGTTTCCGCCATCTCTTCTGGGAGACCGTTTCACGCATCAACCACCCTTTCTGGGGAAAAAAGTATTTCCTCAGATTACTCCGGAGACTATCACAACTTAACTTCATCCTAAGCCCTCTCAATGCAGAGTTTCCTTTCAAATGAAAGAGACTCGACTCATGCACATTTATATTAGGTAGGTATTTAAACGCTTCTATCATATCTCCTCTCTCCCGCCTTTCCTCCAAAATATACAGATTGTCTGTCCCCATACGCCTTATCACGAAGACCACGTACCATTTTAGTAGCCTTCCTCTGGACCGACTCAATCCTTTTTACATCTTTTTGAAGGTGCGGCCTCCAGAATTGTACACAATATTCTAAATGAGGTCTCACCAAAGTCTTATGCAGGCTTTGGCAGTAATAACTCTGACGTTCATAGAATTTATATGATTTTATTAAAGAGGGGGGGTGTTAGTATGTGTGCCATGAGGACAGAACAAATTCAAAAGTATGAGGGGAAACACATTATTTACTAAGATCAGGCAGTTTTTACAACCTTTCCTAGTCTGATTTTGGCCACAGTAATGCTGTTTTGGCTTGACTCAGAGGCATAGTAAGGGGAGGAGCGGTCAGCCCCAGGCACCCCTTCTCCTCTCTTCCCCCTGCCTCTTCCCATTCCTCCCCCCTCGCCACATGTGCCACCATGAGGAACCACTTCAACCTGTTCCTTGTGACTGTGTCAGTTCTCCTGCAGATGTCACTTCTGGGTGCTTTGCATAGGAAGTGATGTCAGAGGGAGAGCCAATGGGGTCGCATGAAGCGTGTTGACATTGCAGTGGTGAAGAACTAGAGGTAAGGGGCTTGGGGAAGGAGCAGGGGGCGGAGAAGAGGGTAGCACCTATCACCCTTGCTATGCCACTGTTTTACCTGGCGTCAGGGTTTGCTGTCACAGTGTCTTTTAACACAAGCTATGAATAGTTAAACAAAAGGGCTGTGGTTCTGCTGGTGAATAAGTGACCTGCAGCTTCACCTCACTCGTTTGACCCTAAAACATCATTGTGGATCAATCTACTATGAAGGTTCTGGGTATAATATTGGACCAGGGCTTGACTATGAAGGACCAGGTGGACTCTTTGGTTAGAAAGGGTTTCTTTTTTTTAAAATCAGGTTTTCTATAACATTATCAAGTATCCACTTGTACAGAAAAGTTGAGTTGAGTAAATAAACAAATATACATTATAATAATATGAGACAAACATAATAAAGAAATTAAAGCTTAACTTCAACTCAAGTCCTCAATACAGAGATCCAAGAAATAGATTCAACGAGTTATTATGAAAAAAGAAACGTGAAACAGTCAACTGAAGGAAATATCCAAATGAAACAACGAGCATTCATACTGTCTTAGCTCTCAGGCGAAGGTTGTCAATTGGGAAGGATCATAAAAGACATATCACATGGGTGACGAAGAAAAAAAGTTGCCCCTAAAGAAGTAACACCCGGTTTTAAAGTCAGAAATTCCTGTTGATGTTTTTGTGCGTCTCATGCCAGGTCTGGAAACATTTGCATTTTATATCCAAGAAATTCTTTTAATTAACTTTCCCAGAGTCGCAACAACAACTCCTAGAGATATGTTAAAACGTTATTTGACAGAGGTCTTAGAAATTTCAGAAGAATTGTCGCCACCATTTACCCAGGTTTACTATTTATCTATACGGAGAGAAGAACAACAAGAAGGGGAAAAATTACAAGATCAACAGCCCTCCAATATTACGTTCAGACAGGGACATGGCAGTGCCAGCAATGCTTCTCCTTACAGTAGCATTAGCACCATATAAAAACTGGTTGCTTAGACTTTTCTTTACTCTTTGGAAGCTTCAGTCCATTAGAGCGTATTTTGATTTTGGTACAATCTCGTATTAAGCCAACTTGATTACTGCAATATTGCCGCTTTGGCAATTTTCCCAGAGGAATATACAATTGGGAATAGTGCAAAATGCGGCGGTCAGGCTAATTTTTAGGTTGAAGAAATATGATCACGTAACACCTTCCTATCGAGTGCTGCACTGATTACCGATGGAGGCACGTTTTTGTCTTAAAGTTTTATTTGGTTTAGCTCTTAAATACGGCTTGAAGAAATATGATCATGCCACAGCCTTTTATTGTGAACTGCACTGGAAGCTCAGATGTTGTTTAAGCTGGGCTTTACCATTAAAGAGCCCAGCTTAAACAACATCTACTTGCTTAATAGATTCTCTTCAGCTTCCTACAGACACAGTAGAGAAACCCACCCCCTGTGTAGCTTTCCTTCTGTCCAGGGCTGCAAAAGTAAGAAATTCCTCAATCATACATTAGCGTCTCAAGCAGCTCTCCATGACAAAGAATTTCAAACATTACTGCTCACAGCTTATTCTTACAAACATTTTAGAACAGTGTTTTTCAACCTGTTTACACCTATGGACCGGCAGAAATAAAAGAATTATTCTGTGGACCGGCATCGGTCCGTGGACAGGCGGTTGAAGAACACTGGGCTAAGTCGTACGCCAGACCCCGCCCATCTCTACCCAATCTCTACCCCATACCCCGCCCCCATAATAGTACTAATTGCACCTTGCACGTCCCTTGCCTCATCTGGGAGCCTTCCCTCTGACGTTGCAACATCAGAGAGAAGGCTTCCGGTTCAGGCGCAGGATGCACGTAGGAGCCACTGCCCGTGGCTTTGTGCACTGAATCAGTTAGGAAGAGGGCGCTGGCTCGAAGATAACACCGCATCGATCGCACCGTGGACTGGCGGTTGAAGAACACTGTTTTGGGCCTGATGCACGTGCTGGCCCTGTGGACCGGCAGGAAATTTCTGTGGACCGGCACTGGTCCATGGACCGGTGGTTGAAGAACACTGTTTTAGAATACAATTGAAGACCTATCTTTTTGTCTAACCATTTGACTAACTCATTCTATTCCATGCATTATGTTAATTATTAGTAATCTTTTGTAAACCGCGTTGAACTTGTGGTTATGCGGTTAACAAGCACTATGTTATGTTATATAACTGAGCTTTTCTCTTTTGCAACCAACAAACATAAGAGAAGCTCACACCTAAACTTAAACATCATCAGTATCTTTTTTTCATATCAGGCAGCATTATGGGGCAAAGATCTAGAACAATTGTTTCTGCTTACTGATACTTATGGAGAATTTAGGAGACATCTAAAAACATATCTGTTTCTGAAGTACTTAGGTAGCTGATTTGTAAAAATTTTTATGTAATACTCAGATCTTTTTAGGGTTTTTGGTTATTGGCTTCTAACTTTTTAGTTTTACTCAATTTTATTGAATTTGTAATTATTGTAAACCGCATAGAACTTTACGGTTTTGCCGTTTCAAGTTTATGTCTCAAATGCTTCCTTATACAAGAAACTTTTTAAAGAGCTTTTGAACTTTTCTAATGAGTAAGTTTATTCCACAGCTGGGGTGCTATAACTAAAAAAATAGTAAATCTTCTGGTACCTATTACTTTTAAGGAAGGGATAGTCAGTAAATGCTGTTCTGTTGATCTAAGGGTCCTAAATGGAGAATATGGTATCAGAAGACAATCCAGAAATATTGGTGCGACAGTTTGTCAGATTTTAAAGGTTATCAGTGCGATTTTATAAGTTATTCTATGCGAGATTGGTAACCAGTGTGCTTTTTGTAGAAGAGGTGTGACATGATCATATTTTTTTTGAATTAGTAAGAATTTTTATTGCTGTATTTTGTATATATACTCTTATTTCTTTCTGGGTTATACCATAATACAATAATCAAGCCTAGAAATGATTAAAGAATGAATAAACTGTTTATTATTATATGACCTCTTCATTGGTATATCTGTCCCATGTTATATAACTTCTTTTTCACTGAGTCACTTTTTCAGCATAGATTCTTTCGGTGTGAGAACAAATGAAACCTGAAATGTTCTGATAACGTAGAGTACTTCCACTAGAATCCGTCCTTGGTTGCCCAACAATGCACTTTCTCCAGGGTAATAATATTCTTCATGAGAGATGAATTCAAATATGGCCAAACATTCAGAGCAAGAACAGCAGTTCTGGTCCTTGATTTTTTTTTTTTTGCTTTCGTTAGTTGGTTAAGTGCCAAGTCCTTAGAAAAAGATAAAGCGATGCTTATTTTACCTCTTGACAAAAATGTTCCTTTTTGGCACTTTGAGCTTCTGCTTTGTTCACCTGCTAGACCTACCACTTTGATTTTTTTTTTCAGTACAATCTTCTGTTTAATATCTGAATCGATAAGATTACAGCTTGTGAACATCACGTGAGACAGAGGGAACAGAGTACTGAACTGATATGTCCTAAAACATTTGTCCCCTTGAAACAAGCTCATTGTAAGGCTTGAAATAAGGCAACCTGAGGGATGTTTAATGGATCACAAGAATCTTGAGGCCATTGTCTTCAATCATGTTTAATTTTTTTGTAACTATATTACTAGCAGTAATCCATTTTTGTTAAAAAATATCCTGTTTCTGTGGTCAGCCTGTACCTCCCAGTAGAAACCTAAGGTCTATGAACTTGTGTAATAGGTTAAAATGAAACTTGTCAAAAGAAGCAACATAGAAACAGGATGGCAGATAAAAGCCAAATGGCCCATCCAGTCTGTCCACCACAGATCCCCTGTGCCTATCCCATGCTTTCTTGAATTCAGACAGTCTCTGTCTCTACCACTTCTTCCGGAAGACTGTTCCACGCATCTACCACCCTTTTTGTAAAAAAACTATTTCCTTAGATTACTCCTGAGCCTATCACCTCTTAACCTCATCCTATGCCCTCTCATTCTAGAGCAGGGGTGTCAAAGTCCCTCCTCGAGGGCCACAATCCAGTCAGGTTTTCCCCAATGAATACGCACGAGATCTATTTGTATGCACTGCTTTCATTGTATGCTAATAGATCTCATGCATATTCAATGGGGAAATCCTGAAAACCCGACTGGATTACGGCTCTCGAGGAGGGACTTTGACACCCCTGTTCTAGAGTTTCCTTTCAAATGAAAGAGACTCAAGTCATGCGCATTTACGCCACATAGGTATTAAAACATCTCTATCGTGTCATCTTAAAAGATTCCTCGAACGAACCTTCTCTTTTCAAGCGGCCAAACTAAATTCATGGCTCGCCCAAATTATACTTGACGCCTCTACATACCTCCACTTTAGAAAAAAGCTCAAAACTCTACTTTTCAATGGACCAAATCCTTAATGCTCCCCACTTCCGCCTTAACGTTCCCCTTCTCCACATTAGAAAACAGATCAAAATCTCTTCTTTGCAACAGATCAAATCCTTAACCCTCCCCTCCCCCTCCTCAACGCTTCCTACCTCTTCCTTACTTTTTCCCCACCCTTCCAAGATTTTGCTCCCCCCTCTCATCTAATATGCTTTGTTCCCCCTTCTCATAAATCCAATTGTATTCTCTTACAGTACATACTGTATATGCTCTGTATTAGCCCTTCCCTCACCTAAATTGTCAATGTAAACCAGTTTTGACCTTTCGATTGCCTTGCTATGTTCTTCTTTTCTCAATCGCACTGTATGTAATTCATCTATTTATTGTGAACCACCTAGAACTCCCTGGGTATGGTGGTATACAAAAAAATAAATTATTATTATTATCATATCTCCCCTCTCCCACCTTTCCTCTGTTGATCCAAGTGCTGATTTAGGATACTTTTTGGACATCTCTTTTTTTGATTATGGGTCCCCAAGTCACTATAGCATTTCAAGAGGTTGTAATGATTAGTGCTGTGCTGTTTCCTGCAGTTACTGAAGGAAAAGCAGGTTGTGTTTGCTTGTTAACAAAACTGCAAGCATCTGGAGAGTACTGTATATAGAGGTGTATTTATTTATCAGTTACAGCATAGGGACCGTAGTGCTGCATAGAAGGAAAGCTCTGTTATACTATAGAAGCTGGCTCTTGGTACAGTGACTACAGTTACATGCAATTAATTACTTTCCAGAGCATCTAAATTGCTTGATTACTTGGGGAGTCTGCAGATAATTGGATTGAACAGTTGATTACCTATGCTAAAAATATTTACTCTTGTCGACGTAGACATAAGCAGTTTTTCAACCTCTCTTTCTGCAAACATCAAATTGGTTACAAAGAATGGCATATAACATTTTTATTTATTAAAATTTGATTGCCTGCAATTCCATTTTACGACCGAAGATGCTTACAATACATAAAAAATGTCTGCTAATGTAGTCCTCTCATTATATCTCTGCCTCATTAATGCTTTTGTTATGCCACTTTTGTACCACTAACTATCACGTTGGAGATGCTATTTGGATTACTACATGCAGGGCCCCTGGTTCTTCCATTTAATAACTGTCCCTAGAATTGCAAGTTCTATAGCCTCTCTCTTGGGTAAACAGGCAGGAGGCTACCCTCGCTGAGCCTCCAAAAGGTGAAGGCCCTGCTGGGAAAAATAACGATCAGAAGGGCAAAGCTCCCAAAATTCTCAATAAGGCCACACTCCAGCCACTGTTCATTTGGTACTTAAGCCAATGTTCAAACATGTACCAACAGAAAACTAGCATTAGGCCAGAAATCAAAGTTTACCTATTCTGGTAAGTAGCCCGGCAGTCCCTCTGACTGCCCTGCCAGGTCAGTACATGGCTGGCAATACCCTTGCTTCAAGGTAAGTCCAGGAATTTAACTTGCTGGTTTTTTCAATGAAGAAACGCCCCCATCAAAATAGAAAACACAGTTCGTTGAGTCTGGAAAACTTTTCACTATCAAACTCACTCTGCCTGCCTAAATGTAGTCAGGCTCCCCTACCCACTCTAATAAGTTGGGGGATGGAGAATTGCTGAATTCACTTTAAAGAAGTAGCCTTTTAGGCCCCGCACTCCCAACCCTTTGGATCTCATGTGGATTCTACCTCACAATCCTTGTAAGTTTCAAAACAGGGGGGGGGGGGGGAGTCCTACAGACAGCACAGACAAGTGCTCTCAAAGTCCAGCAGTGGTAACAGCCTTTGTGTTTTCTTGGAAAAACAACAGAGTCTTTTTCAGGCAGGGCTGCTTCCCTGACAATTGTCCTTGCAAACTTTCAAAATAGCTAGGAACAAAACCCGCCAGCAAAACACAGTTCTTTCCACAACACAAACACAAAGCAGTGTCAGCTTCTTTACTCCAGCCAAAAGTTAAATTACGATCCAACGTAATCCCCAGGATTTTCAGATCTGACACTATCCCAAAGCTTTGGCCCTTCAGTTGGATGTTAGTTTCTTGAATTTTTTCATTAGGACTTGCCAGAAAAAAACCTTTGTTTTTTCAGGATTAAGCTTCAGCCTGACCTCTAGCATCCATAGTTCTACCTTTTCCAAAATGTTAGAAATTTGGGTAATATAGAGATGTCATCTGCATAAATATAAAACATCACTTGTACACTTTGAAGTAGAAGTGCCAAGGACACTAAATAAACGTTAAAACAACGTAGGAGATAAAGGGGAACCCTGTGGTACTCCACATGAATTCATCCATGAGGAAGAATATTTATCTTCAGAAAACATTTTATATGTTCTTTGTTCTAGGAACCCTCTAAATGGCGGGCCCTCCCCTCCCCAGTGTATCCTGAGGCTCTGATTGGCCCAGGTTGTTTAAGGCCCCTACTATGGTAGATGCTTTAAGTGTCTGGGCCAGGATTCTGCAAGCTCCGTTATCTTGTAGCAAAACCCCAAAGCCTCTAGAAGTCTCATGAGATCTAGAGACAGGGAATGCTGAATGAGGCTGAGTGAGATGTTGCTGTCTGGCAGGGAAAGCAATATGCTTTCCCGTACCATACCCTGCAATGGATATAGCTTAGGCATAGGCTGCAAGGTCTTTTATACAAATCCATTTATCAGGCTGTGCAATAAGAGACAAGCCTATTTTAAACTCAGCTGTACTACTAGTCTTGACCATATACTCTGTGTGCAAAAAGAAAAAAAAATATTTGTGAACTTATTTTAGGTCTGTTAGCATTACTGTACTTTTATGGAGTTTCTCTAGTCAGTATTCACCAGTACTGATCCAGAAAAGAGCAGATCATACTTGGATAAATGCCCCTCAAAGGAGCCAGTTCTGGATTTTCAGTGGCATTAGCTGGAAAATGTCACTCTGAATTACCACTGATCACCCAAGTTTCCAAGTTTATTTGATATACCGTCTATCATAAGAACAGTCTTACTGGATCAGACCAATGGTCCGTCAAGCCCTGTAGCCCGTTCTCACGGTGGCCAATCCAGGTTCCTAATACCTGGTTAAAACCCAAGGAGTAGCAACATTCCATGTTACTGATCCAAGGCAAGCAGTGGCTTCTCCCATGTCTTTCTCAATAACATTCTATGGACTTTTCCTCCAGGAATTTATCCAAACCTTTCTTAAAACCTGCTACTCTATCCGCCTTTACCACAACCTCTGACAATGCGTTCCAGAGCTTAGCTATTCTCTGAGTGAAAAAAATATTTCCTCCTATTGGTTTTAAAAGTATTTCCCTGTAACTTCATTGAGTGTCCCCTAAAAACGATGACGGTTAAAATTAAGTATAAGGAGGGAATTACAAGACAGGAGGGTTAAGGACCCAAGGGAATAAAAAATACATCGAGATAACAATAAATATAAAAGGGAATAAGATGGAAGGGAAAGTACAGGAGGGAAGGGGGTTGCTTCTAAGGAAGCGTTTTGTTGTTCTTTGATGAAAGGTGCTCTTGATTGGAAGGAGAGGAGAACTCAGGTGTTGAAGGCATCTTTAAAGAGGAAAGTTTTGATTTTAGATCAGAATTTTTCCAGAGAGGATTCTAGTTTGATGTGAAGGGGAAGGGCGTTCCAAAGTGTAGGTGCTGTGACTGAAAAGATGGACTTTCGGGTGGAATCGTAAAAGATTTCGCAAGTGGAAGGGATTATTAATAAATTCTGCTTGTTGGAGCATAGCGCTTTGGTAGACGAGTAAGGGATTAAATGTGTACAGTATCGATTAAAGCTGGAATAGTAGAATGTTTTTTGTTTTGTAAGTGAGAAGAAGAATTTTGAAGGTGATGCAGTGCAACACAGGAAGCCAATGGGTGTCGTGAAGGAGGGGAGTAACATGGTCATTTCTGTAGGGAGCTCAAGATAATGTATGTGTATGTAATTTGTAAACCACATAGCCAATATGCGGTATATAAATTTTTAAATAAATAAATACTTTTTTGCATTGTATATTAATTTAACTGATGTGTTTTGTAGGATTTGCAATTGTTAAATTTCTTTCTATTATGCCTTGGTATATTGAGTTGCAGTAGTCGATATGAGACATTAGTAAAGAATGGATGAAGATGCTTATAGAGAGTGTGTGTGTGGGGGGGGAGGGTGTCAAGTGCTATTTGTTGAATGCCATGGTGGTCTGAGGTGGAACCAGGAGTTACCCATTTAGGCACATATTCTATAAACGGTGCCTTAACTTAGGCACTGGTCGGCACCCTAGTTGCACCTAAGTTAAGAGGAAAACACTGTTTAAAAGTGCTTTTAAAAGACATTTCAAGGCACCTAAAAAAACTGGTGCTGGAATCGTATCTCCAGATGCCAAATGTCACTGTAGGCGTGGATAACACTGGACGTGGTGTTAGGCACAATTCACGTCAAAGGTAGGCGCTGGGAATGTAGGCCTTGAAAAACCTGGCCTACATTTCTGGTGCCTCCCTTTCCTAAAAGCACGATTCTCTAAACAGCGCCATCATATGATTGACATGTGATTGGTTGCCACTGAAAACTGCGCCGTTTAGAGAATCCGGTTAGTTTGCTAACCTTTCAATTATCTGTATAAAGTTAGGACAGAAAGAAGGTTGTCCTAACTTTATCTGGAAAGTTTTCCGGGTACTGATCTGAATCTTTTCAGAACTTGGATGAACACAGGCAGCCATTTTCTCCTGGATTCTATATTTGGCACCCAGATCTGCTTGCTTTTAACTATCAATAATTATTATTGAAGTTAATTGGCACTCGTAAGTTGTGCGCTATTCTATAACGCATAGTACATAACTCAAAAGGGGACATGTCGGGGGTATTCTAAAAAGTTGCATGTGTAGTCATAGAATATGACCTTGGTGCACCTAAGTTGGGCGCCAGCATTTTTACCGGATTTCAACAGGCATTAATCTGGCATCTAACCCCCCTCCCCCCCTTACAAAACCACAATAGTGTTTTTTTTTAGTGCAAGCCGGCATACTGAATGCTCTGCGCTGCTCCCGATGCTCATAGGATCTCTGAGTGTCGGGAACAGCGCACAGCATTCAGCATGCTGGCCTGCGCTACAAACCGGTATCGTGGTTTTGTAAAAGGTGGTGGGAAGGGAGGTAAGTTAGATGTGGGAATTTTTTCTAGTACCACAACTTGATTATCATGTATAAAATTTTCTCCTTTATAACCAGATTTTCAAAACTATTGTCCAGGTACGGCAGAGCTCTGAATATTCAGGCATAAAACTCCCACCGCAGCTGACTTTTAAAAATTAACAACCTTGGGCAGGTTCCTATTAACTTGATTCTTACTAACTATTCCCGCTATCATCTCTTCTCCAAACTGAAGTGCCATAATCGGTTGAGCCGGTCTTCAAAGGGGAGCTGCGTTATTCCATTTATCATTTTTGCTGCCATTCTCTCTCTGTAATTCTGCTTTCTCTCTCTTATTTTTTTTGAGATAGTATTGCATAAGGTACTCAGTGGGTTACAGCATGGATCAATACAGAGGCATTTAAGATATCCTTCAGTTAATTCTCCGCACTGCCTAACCTTCTGTTGCTTTTCTGGCCACTGCCATACGCTGAGCTGAGGATTTAAATATATTTTCCACGACTCCAAGACCCTTTTCCTGGGTCATAACTCACAAAGCCTGGCATTTTTGTACCTATAGTTAAAGATGATCGAATTGTGCTCTATCCCTATTATAACAGGGATGATTAACGATGTCTTGATATGTCTGTTATACGTGACAATCGGAGGGAAACAAGATTCTATATATGTCATTTGGAAACCGCAGCATATTAATTTTTTAATAAATAAATGTTTTTTCCTTTTATGCATTACATTTTTATTTGTCCACATCAATATTCATCTATTATTCATTCTGGTTAATATTCCAATGCCACATCTGGCATAAAAAAAATGCTGACCATTACATTTAAATATTTCCCATATGTTTAGCATCTCTGCTTGGACAGTGAGTAGCATCTGGAGAATGATGATAGCTAAAGGCTCTGAGAACAGCAGTGATGTTCAGCTTTTATTCATATAGTTGTGTGGTTTAAATTAGGACTGGCTTTTTGCTGTCTCAGATTAATCCACACAGCTATACGGAAAGTGGCTAAATACTGCCCACTATTTGTACAGTTAGGCAAAACATCTAGGCTTCACCTTCACTACACACCAGCATTATCTGGATAGTGCTCATGCAAGCTCAGAATTTTCAGCAGCACTAGCCCTTTTCTGTGCTTTCTTTTGGCAACTCGGTGGGGTGTCAGGTCAAAAGCGCGCCCAGACAATTGAGCGCAGCGCGGAGGCGCGCGCCGCTCAAAATTACTGTTTTTAGGGCTCCGACGGGGAGGCTTGGGGGGGGGACCCCCCCCACTTTACTTAATAGACATCGCGCCGCGTTGTGGGGGCATTGTGGGGGGTGTGGGGGGTTGTAACCCCCCACATTTTACTGAAAACTTAACTTTTTCCCTGTTTTTAGGGGAAAAGTTAAGTTTACAGTAAAATGTGGAGGGTTACAACCCCCCAAACCCCCATAACGCCGGTGCGATGTCTATTAAATAAAGTGGGGGGGGGGGGTTCCCCAACAAAACCCCCCGTCGGAGCCCCTAAAAACTGTAATTTTCTTCGGCGCGCGCCTCCGTCTTGCGCTCAGTTGTCGGCGCGTGCCTTTGTCTTTCACGCCATTGTCTATGAACCCTTGGTGGCATCCAGTGCCCTTTGTTCTTCCCTGAAATACATAAAAAAAAGACACATTCTTCACAGAATTCACCAGTTCCCACTCAATACCTGGGCTAAGTGCCTTAGGGTGTCTGTGCCATGGACGCTCTTTCTCACAAATCCAGAAAGATACAGGGGATCATTTTCAAAAAAAAGAAAAATGTCCAAAAGGTAGCATATGTTTCCCAAACTGTGTACTTCTCCCTCTATATTCATGGTTTCAGCATTCGCGGTTTCAATTATTCACGGTTTTTAGCTTGCTGGCTCCTCCCCTCCCCCCCAAATTACATCAGCTTGCATAAAGAAATTGCTGATTCCCAGCACTTTCTTCACCGTGTTTTGCCTCTCCTTCAGGAACAGGCCAGGTCTCCCACCACGTTATTCGTGGTTTCAAAATATTCACAATGGTTTTTCATAGAAAACAGCGAATAACATAGGAAAAAGTTATTCGCGGTTTCTCTGTATTTGCGGTTCTGTTAATCCCCTATTACAGCGAATACGGAGAGAGAAGTGTATATTTATGCTTGTACTGAAATAACTACCGTTGTGATGTTCATGTTGCATTGATTGGTGTAACCCACCTTGAACTCTGGTTTGGAGATTTTAGCGGGATATAAGACCAGAAATAACATGGTATAACCTATGAACGTGTTTCTTGCCAAAGCCTTCCAATTTGCTATTTTTGAAATGGATTTTGTAGATGGATTTCTATGGTGCTTGTCTGCAGTGCATCTAAATCCCAAGGGGACATGGTGAGACTAGGGCGGGTTTACGATTTCGTCATTTTTCTGCTATAATCAAACATTTTAGAAACTGTTCAGGGCACAGTTTGGACATCTAGGACCAGAGCTGTTTAACAATGAATACATGCCAAAAAGGTGCCTACTGGAAGGATGAAGATATGATTCCTCCACACTACCCCAATAGTCACTGACCCCTTTTAACCCACCTCCTCCCCTCCCCCCCACCAGATGAGAATGAAAAAGTACATCCCTGCCTGTATAATAGCTTCAGATGTTATGGCCAGTCCTAGTAGGTTCCTGGAGTAGCCTAGTAGACAAAATGCACCCAAATCCCACTGTACCTACATCTAGGTGATACCTATAGGAATATGGGCTATTGGTGTAGTGTACAGTTGAGTCCAGTAGGTTTTGTGTGGGCTTTGAAGGGCTCACTATCAATGTTCCCTCTAAGCTGCAATGTAATACTCAGGTTATTAGTGGTAAAAACACAAACACTTAGACCTCAAAAATATGCTCAGAGACACGAAGGCAAAAGGCAAGGGGGCCAAAACCCCAAGAAAAATTGCCTCACCACCCAATCATTGCATATTGTGAAGTTCAGTGAATAACACGACTTATAGCAAAACACTTAGCTTAATCAAAGGTTCCGACGGGGCCCGTTTCGATCCTGCATCAGGGAACCAATTTGAATATAATTAAGGGGTCCTTTTACTAAGGCATGCTAAGCAATTTAGTGCCCGCTAAAGATTAGCGCACGCTAAATGCTAAGGCGCCCAGAGAATATAATGGGCGCCGTAGCATTTATCGCACTTAAATTGATTAGCACGCGCTAAATTGGACCCCTAAGTTGGCAAATTCTCTTGTAATGACTTATCTATGTTGTAGGAAGCCTCAATTAAATTTGCTGAACAGGACATAAGAATAAATAAGGTGGAGAAGAATTTTGGGAACATAGAATCTCAAATTCAATCTAGTCAATCAGCACAGGCGTCATCTATGAAGAATAATTTGATGATTCATTTTCAATTGGAAGCACTTGAGCATGCTTCAAGGGCAATTAACTTGAGATTATTAGATTTTCCCGTGACTCATTTTCTCTCCTAGGGAATTCTTTAAAATATATGCATAAGATGTGCTACAGTTGATTTTTGATGATAAAGATATTATTAATGTTTATTATATTTCACGTGGCACTAGAGAAGTTTGTTCAGGAGGGTGGGATACACAATATAAATATTCCAGATAGTCGTGATCTTATAAAATTCTTAGAGACATCTCAAGACCCTATAACTAAAAGATCAACTTTGTTGGTTTTGTTGTCCTCGGCGGAGAAAAAAATGATAATTATGAAGTCATATTTTCAAAAGAGGTCTGTGCCATTTTATGGATAAACAATTTCAATGTTCCTAGGTGTATCCAGCAAACTCAAATTCGATAAAAAGCCTTTCTCCTGCTTAGACCTCGAGTTAGTTTTTTTTTTTAAAGTTTCCTTGTAAATGTCTGGTTACTTGGGGAACTGAATCCTAACCCCCTCTTCTACGAAACCACACTAGCAGTTTCTACCATGGGGAGCCACGCTGAATGGCCCGCACTGCCCCCGACACGCATAGGAACTCGATGAGCGTCAGGAGCAGCGCAGGACATTCTGCACTAAAAACCACTAGTGCGGTTTCATAGAAGATGGGGGGTATGTATTTTTGTGTCCTCATTTGGAAACATTTCTTTTAAATAAGGCTGAGAATGTTGTGATATAATATGTTTCTTAAACAGGTTTACTAGGGTTATAGTGTATTTTGTCTGCTTAAGTAGGTATTCAATATCCTTGTTTTCTTCTTTTTCTTTTTTCTCCTTTGTTTCCCTTGAAAGAAAGTTTTGTATTATTTCTATGGTATTTTCCTGTGTTGCCTTTTTTTCCCACTTTGCTATTTGTAACATTTGTAAAATTTCAATGAAAAACCCACCTCATTTTGCCTCAAAATTGGATTCCTATATCATGCCTTATTTGCGCTGGATTAGCAGTTGAAGAATGCCCTTGCACAATGTGCCATGTGGCAATGGATGGATGGGTGGGAACTTTGGACTTAGCCTTCCATAGGCTTCAAGGGCTGGAGAAAAGCAGACGGTCCCATCAGGGGGAATGAAACACCTTCTAGAACTCTGGGACAGTGGCTCTGTGCGTAGATGCTTCGAAGCTCAAGAAAAGGCGTTTGCTCCACCTTAAGTTTCAAGTTTATTTAGAATTTGATTTGAACGCTCGTTGTCATTTCTAAAGCGTTGTACATTAATAAAATGGAGACTTGCCCTCTTAGGCCTTTACGCCAGAGTTCATTCATCTTCTCTGGCAGGCTTATGCACTAGGCAGAAATCCACCAGTCAGGTACAGTGAGTATTTTTCAGCTCCTGGAGGGATCACATTTACTAAAACAAGAGCTATAGTGGGATTTGAACTTGCAATTTATAGGGCCCCTTTTACAAAGTTGCTTTGTAAAAGGGGTCCTTAGTTTGTAATCTATTTATAGTCATTATCTGAATAGGAGGAGTCAAAGGGCTTAAAACTTAAATGAAGTCTAATACTCTCCACTCAGACTCATTGAAAAAGTCAATCGGTGAAGTCTGACTTTCTTCCTATCTTGAATTATTGACAGCATTGGGATATCAAGGATTCTTAATACCTTGCTGAAGCTTCCTTCCCCATTGCATTGGAAAGAGAAACCAGTATAGTTGACCTCAACTATGAGCCTCCAGTCTCAATGTTGAGTCATCTATTTCAGGCAGGGCATAGGTCTTAAACATTGGTTGAATCACCCCTGCCCTTGATATGGTTGTGTTGAAGTTGCAGAATCGCATCAGTTGAAAAAGGATGCCATTCATTCCTTGAAGTTCTATATGAGCTTTGGCAAAAGTGAGGACACCACAGCAGGAGTGGCCGCATCTTTTAAAAATAATTCTGAGCCTTCCAAAAACAGAAAAATACCTACTCTACCTAAATATATAAAAACACCTGCAAGCCTGAAAACTATTTAAGAGGTGTGCATTCATGTACAGAGGGTATTCTTCAGGTCCCAGAGAGATAACATTTACAAAAACAAGATAAATCATAATCATGGAGGCCATCGCACTCTCTGATGACACAAAGGATGAGTGGTCCTCATGTGGAGAGTGCTTTGAGAATACTGGTGACTTTGGTGCCTCTGTATTCTTGGCACAATGGGGAATGATGTCTGGATATCCTGCATCATGGTCCTTTAATACTAATGAAGATAAGGCCAAATCCTTCCTCTTCCATGGGTGGAAATGAGATGATGACTGCAGAGTCTGAGTCATTCTCAATGTTAATGCTTCCCTAGTGTCTGATGTATCTCCTGGATCCATGGAGAACAATGCTCCTGATGCCAATATTCCTGGACAGATATTCTTGCCAAAATGCCTCTCTCTTTGGTTTTGTCTAAAATGAATCCTTTCTTTGGTATCTGTGAATATAGAATACAATGAGAGGGATCATGGTTAAGTTCCAAGCACTGAAGCAGCCTGAATGACTATCTATAATGAATTATGGTCCTATTGCATCAGGAATACCTTTAGAAGTTTCTGTGGGTTTTTGTTTCAGGCATATCATCCAGAAAATTATCCACAGAAAAATCAAACAGTTCGATGATATTAAAAAATACTCCAGTTGGGAGATCGAGGCTTAAATATGGCCGAAAGCTAACAAGAAAAAATAAAGGAAGCTAAAAAAAACCCCAAAACAAATGAAAACCTGATCAAAAAGCTTCTGGGTACTTCTAAAAAAACTCCACATGGCAGTGGCAGGACTTAGAAAGCAAATATGACCAGAAAGATTGAAGCTAAGATACTGACATGACCACATTGAAAAAGAGGTCACTGCAGAACAGAGTATATTGAGAGGGTCCAATGCAATAGTGACTGGTGGGATCTGGTGTGCATGAATGGTGAGCCTACTGAACAGTTTCTGGACACTAGTGTTCATTGGTTATGTCATCCATATGTGAGGATTCACAGTCCTCCATCCAAATGCTGTGTTAAAAACAGAAACGGCAATGCTGTGTCAGAATATAATAATATTTCTTATATAAAGCCCAACCAGAAGATCCGGGCGGGTCACAGCAAGAGAACTGAGGCATATCAGTGAAGATGCAAGATACAGTAGGAATCGGTAGGATTCAATGCTATACAATACAATAAAATACAACATGATACAATGTATTGTGAAGGAAAGCGAAGTCATCGCATAAATTTACCAAACAGATAGGTTTTCAGTGATTTTCTAAACTCAAAGTAAGATTGGGAGCGGGTAATCGGAGAACACATCCAAGAGTTCATTCTCCCTGCTTGAAAGGCTAGAGTTTTGTCTAAAAAAACTTTTATAATGGCAGGCTTTCGGAGATATATAACATCAAATCCATATAGTATATTGTCATATCACATTGCTCCATTATTGCACTGACTGGATTTGCCCCAGTGATATATTATGATGCATATATGACAGCATAACAATATGCTTTCCAGCACCTATATTAAGCCCCTCTTTTACAAAACCGTGGAAGCATTTTAAGTGTAGGCCTGCACGCTGAATGCTCTGCGCTGCTCCCGATGCTCATAGAATAGAGAATGACACGTGGACAAAATTTTCCCGGCCCATCCCAGCAAGTTCTTTTTCTGCCCCAGTCCTTCTTGCTCTGTCCTCATCTGCACAAACCTCAAGCACCTTAAAATCATAAGCGTTCGAGGATTGTGCAGTTAAGGCAGAGCTTAAAGGAATGGTGCAGGGACAGTGACAAAACTCGCGGGGACGGGAGGCGTAAATTGAGTTCCTGCGGGGGACGGGGAAAAATTTGTCCCCATGTCATTCTCTATCCTAGAACTCTATGAGCATCGGGAGCAGTGCAGAGCATTCAGCGCACCAGCTGGTGCTAAAAACCGCTTTTGCGGTTTTGTAAAAAAAAAAAAAAGGGGGGGTAAATGACAACACTTACCCCCTCTTTTACAAAGGTGCGCTAATCAAATTAGCGCACGCTAAACGCTAACGCGTCCATAGACTAACATGCACGCGTTAGCGTTTAGCACGCGCTAATTGGTTAGCGCACCTTAGTAAATTTTCTTCACACTTCTACCTCTAACCCTCTGTTGTAGTTCCTTCCTATTTCTCCTACTGTAAACCGCCATCGAGCTCTACGAACGTGGAGATGATGCGGTATACAAACCTAAGGATTAGATTAGATTAGATTAGATAGCGGATGGGCAGACTGGATAGGCCATTTGTCCTTTATCTGCCATCATGTTTCTCTTTTTCTCTAACCATAAAGCTCTATGACATCACAATGCAGGTGGAAAGAGCCTTAGCCTATAAGAAGAGGAGATGCAAATGTTAAGAGCCTTAGCCAATAGGGAGAGGAGGAGATAGCACTTCTACCTCTAACCCTCTGTTGTAGTTCCTTCCTATTTCTCCTACTGTAAACCGCGTCGAGCTCTACGAACGTGGAGATGATGCGGTATACAAACCTAAGGATTAGATTAGATTAGTAAAAGAGGGCCCCAAATTCCATGGAGATAGATGATTGAAAATCCGCATTGTTTTGTTTCCGGTCAGTTGTGTGTTTCAACTCCATCAGATTCTTCAACCTTTGTATAGACTTGCCTTTCCTAGTGACCTTTCACATTGCCTGTCTCGTGTGCTTGCAGTTTCTGCTCTGCTTTTATAAATACTTTCTTCTTTTGTGAACTATAAAAAGCGTTATTGTCAAAGAGCTAGATTGCAGCTATCGGTACATGGATGAAATAAACAATAATGAGTGACGTGAAAAGGAACCAACACGTTCTGTGTTTTGGCATCTAGGGCCTGATTCTGCCCTACTGCTGCCTAACTTAATTGTTTTACACTTCTCCCCTCCGTATCCGTGGTTTCAGCAAGCGTGGTTTCGATTATTCATGGTTTTTAGCTTTCTGGCTCCTCCCCCCCCCCCCCCATGTACGTCAGCTTGCATAGAGAAATCGCTGATTCCCGGCACTTTCTTCCCCGTGTTTTGCCTCTCCTTCAGGAACAGGCCTGGTCTCCCGCCATGTTACTCGTGGTTTCACCAGATTCACGATGGTTTTTAATAGAAAACAGCGAATAACATCTCCCCCACAATCTGGAAGAGTTTACCCATGTTTGTGGGCTCAAGCAACAACACACATCTTCCTCTTCCAGTTTGCTACAGTGACAGCCTGAATTTAAATTTCTAACAGGAAAACAACACAATGACCAACCAACTCCTCATGGGGGAAACTTGGGAGCCCTCGCCCAACACTTGGTCATGGTCTCAAGTGGCATCAAACATTCCTCTCCTCTCCTTTATTTTTGCTTTTTAAATTTTTCATTGCTCTCTTTATTTGCAGCTTGCCTTTAAACTTCCTGCCCCCCCCCCCCATTTCTGTTATCCACTATTGTTGACATGAAATTTATTTTGTGTTATAAATTTGTGATTTTTAAATTTTATTGTTCAATTCTATTCCAACGATAAAATATAAAACTGTTTTATCCCCCCTTCCCACCCTAACCCCCCCCCAACCTGGATATGTATAATGCTCATTCATGAAACAAAGTGAAATAATAGTAATAATAATGATAATAGTTCATATTCATATCTTACAATATTTTCTTAACAGGCCCCAAATTTCCTTAAATTTACTATGATGTCCCAACTGTAAAAAATTAATATTTTCAAACTTATAAATCTGGCCTAGGGATTCCCACCAGAAACTATAATTTAAGTTATCCCAACTTTTCCAGTTTTTCATTATCAATTGTCATGATGAGGAGCAATTTGTTTTGATTTGCATTAATTGTTTTTTTGGGTAATAAAATCATTCCAAATAATACCATATCACATGATAATGCTAAATTTAAATGCTATGATAAATTTTAAAAACTTTTCTAGTGTTTTTTTTTTTAACACTTGAAGTTTTTGTTGTGGCTTTTATAATTTAAGCTTCTCTCCGAGCCCATTATAATCTGAGAATAATGTGTGGCTAGTATATACTTTATTTTTAACAATATTTCAAATGTTGTCATAAGACCAATACATTCTAAAGGGTAACACACTTTCTTTAGAAGAAATAGATTCTCTGTAGGTTATGACACCATTTATTACCGCAACAAAAAAGTAATCCATATATTATATTATAAATGGGCTTTGGAGAGCTCATAGGCCCTTTCTTTAGATGTCACATCATTGTGATCCCGACACCTGCTGTACCACATCTCATAATTGTTCTTACGATGCTTCTATCCAAACCTACAGAGAATCTTGCTTTTCTCCAAGAACAACAAGGCTGCCAGAGTTTGCTTGTTTAAGAAAATGCTGATGCATCTGTATCTCAGCAACCATTTATAATATTCTTGCCAATTTTGACAGGCTTCAAAGGCAGATGACTCAAAATTTTTGTTGACAATTACCTTGAAGAAAAAAAAAATTGCATTTTCTTCTGCAGTTAGATAAAGGCTGTTGCAATGGAGGATGAGCCCAATGGCAGGAGTGGTTTCATGTCAATTTCTCTGTCTATACACATCCTTTTCTGGCATTCTTGCTTTTGATTATTTCCCCTTTTAATTGCCTTTTCCAGCCCCTTATTGCCTTGCCGCACTGGAGTTTAGGAAATGCTTTAGAGAACTTACAAAATATATTTAGCAAATAGATTAGTTGATAATTGGAGGCACATTTTTTCATATGCTTTGTTCTAAAGCAGGGGTCTCAAAGTCCCTCCTCGAGAGCCGCAATCCAGTCGGGTTTTCAGGATTTCCCCAATGAATCTGCATGAGATCTATTTGCATGCACTGCTTTCAATGCATATTCATTGGGGAAATCCTGAAACCCCAACTGGATTGCGGCTCTCGAGGAGGGACTTTGAGATCCCTGCTCTAAAGTATTTGTTGTTCATGCCTGGTTGCTGCCGACCAGCTCCTAGCCCTTGCTGCCTGAATATTCATCTGTTAAAAGTGCTGTTGCTTTTGAGTCCACATGGCAAAACTGATTAGATAAAGTTTGGCCTGTCCTTCATAACTAGCAGCTGCTTCTGCTCTGATTTACATGGCAGTGCAGGATTCGTTCTCGCTCTCTCTGTCCATGGTACTGACTCATAGGAAAGGAAAGTGATTTTTGGAGTGTAATTAGTTCTGTAAACCGTAAGGTATGCTTTAGGCACTCTGCTTTTCAATCTTTTGCTGATTGGATACAGAGGCTAAATTTTTTTTGTCTAATATTGGGGTCCTTTTACTAAGGCGCGCTAACAGAATTAGCGCACGCTAATCGGTTTATCATGCACTAAATGCTAAGGTGCCTATTATGTTCTATGGGTGCCTTAGCATTTAGTGCGCGCTAATCATTAGCGGGTGCCAAATTGATTAGCGCGCCTTAGTAAAAGGACCCCAATATTTGCTGCTGTTTACCTGCATAAAACTATTCAGTGCTGTTATGATCTACTTCTTTTGAAGCCTTTTCTTTTCTCCAAATTCCTTTGCATGTCATTAATATTGTATTTTCCCCAAAGAATAATCTACACTTCCCCCCTCCCCATTCACGGTTTCGGCACTCGCAATTTCACATAATTGCGATTTTTTTTTGGGGGGGAGGGGGGAAAACCTCCCCATAATTTTGCCTTCCCGCCGGCATCCCAGCTTTACCTGGTGGTCTAGCGGGCTTTCGGGGCAGGATCTTCCTACGCTCCTGCCCCATGTAGATCACCAATGGAAAATGGCTGCCGTGAGCTCCCTTCGTAGTCTCTGGTGGAAATTTAAATGTAAACTTAGCATGCCACACCTGAGTATGCCCAAAAAGGCGAACAGAATGCTAGGAATGATAAAGAAGGGGATCACAAACAGATCAGAGAAGGTTATCATGCCGCTGTACCGGGCCATGGTGCGCCCTCACCTGGAGTACTGCGTCCAGCACTGGTCACCGTACATGAAGAAGGACACGGTACTACTCAAAAAGGTCCAGAGAAGAGCGACTAAGATGGTTAAGGGGCTAGAGAAGTTGCCATACAATGAGAGATTAGAGAAACTGGGCCTCTTCTCCCTCGAACAGAGGAGATTGAGAGGGGACATGATACAAACATTCTAGATAATGAAGGGAATAGACTTAGTAGATAAGGACAGGTTGTTCACCCTCTCCAAGGTAGGGAGAACAAGAGGGCACTCTCTAAAGTTGAAAGGGGATAGATTCCATATGAATGTAAGGAAGTTCTTCTTCACCCAGAGAGTGGTGGAAAACTGGAACACTCTTACGGAGTCTGTCATAGGGGAAAACACCCTCCAGGGATTCAAGACGTACGTAGGTAGGGCTAGTCTCAGGGCGCTGGTCTTTGACCAGAGGGCTGTCGCGTGAGCAGACTGCTGGGCACGATGGACCGCTAGTCTTACCCAGCAGCGTCAATTCTAATGTTCTTATGTTCACACATTGCCTATCATATGTCCGGTGGTTAGTCTGGAACAGTTTATGGTATGGCATAATAATAATAATAACAGTTTATATACCACAGGACCGTGAAGTTCTATGCGGTTTACAATGATTAGAAATGTTACAGATTGAATGAATAAACAAAGTACAGATTTAGCGACAGGTGATTCTTGCACTCGGTTGTTAAGGACTAAGATTGAATAGGTTGGTTTCTTAAGTATTTCATAGTATGGGGTATAGCATTAGTTAGGTCTATTTTTAATAGTAACTCTCAAGCAACCAGAAACTACATTTTTTTTTTTCCCCCTGCATCTATCGATCCCCATGGGTGCCGGTTAACTGAGAGTTTACTATTGCTACATTTGAACCCCTCTAAGTACAATATATCCACCAATCACAGAATCCACTCCCACACTATTCCCAGTTTTTCTTTTGCCTGAGGAAAGAGGGTATATCAGGATTACTCTTAGCATCTGGTGGCCATTTCCCATACCTTTTATGGCTTGGCATCTTCCGGTCATGGGACCTCCCCTTCCAAACATTCTTGGACCTGTCGTCTTTGCTACTGTGATGGCTGCAGAAAAGGGAAAACCATCTGGGAGAGAGCAAGAGAAAGTGGCCTCTACAGTGGTAATTAATGCCTGGAATAAATCCCGCTAAGCCCCTTCCGTTCCCTGGTTTAAAAGCAGACTGAAAGCCCACTTTTTTGATAAGGCCTTCAACCCATAACCCTACTCCCCACCGCCTACCAACCCAGCCAGCAGATTAACCGTTCCCCTTAACTGTATCCATGACATCCTATTTGTCTGTCTTGTAAGCTCTTTTGAGCAGGGACTGTCTCATTTGTGACTTTGTACAGCACTTCGTACATCTGGTAGCGCTATAAAAATAGCAAATAGTTCTAGCAGTTAATGATTTCCCAAGTCCTGAACGTGCTCAGGGTTGTTTTACTGTATAATGCAGTATATATATTTTTTTTCTTTTAAAACTTGGCAACATCCTTTTTTGAAGTAAGTCTGCTGTAGTTGCTATATGTGAAGTAAACACTGCTCGTATTGTGATTCCTGTCAGATTGTTGCATATCTGTGAATTCTGCTGCACACCTTGTCACTGATTTGTGACAAGAACAGAAGAAGGAGGAGGAGGAGGAGAAATAGAAGAGATGGTTGACATCCATTCTGATCCCAAGTGCCATTTTCTGACTCTCTGAAGTTTATTTGTAGAAAGAGAGGATTCCAGGCTGCAGGCAATTTTCTCTAACAAAATCTCAGGGGGGGGGGGGTAAAAAGTGATAATGAAGAACCGGTACATGTTGTGAGAAAACCCTGTGGGATGTTATTCAAAGGAAACTCAAGGGATATTAGAATTACTTTCCTTGAGGTATATTATTGCGAGGATTTCGCCACAGGATCAGAGGGACAGACAGTATGACGCTCAACTTTGCCCGATTCTTCTGGGTGCCTGAAAGGGAGAGATTGCATTTGATAGGTGGCTGACAAGGTAGAGGGCTCAGGATTAGCGAAAAGTCTGCTGACAGTGACTTTCCAGTGCAACAGAAGCGGAATTTCACAACCAGCTTCCACCGAAAGTCTTCCCAGCCCTGATTAGGAGGGAAATTTAATTTGATGCTCTGAAAATCTGGGCTAAACAACCACAAATTCGCTTCCAAGGAAGAAAGTGTTCTTAAAAAGGGATAGAACAAATTAGATTCTTTACCCTGGATTAATGGTTGTCCCTTCTGTTGTCAAGTCACTTTCTTTGTCTCCTTGTCAGCAGGATTTTCAGCCAAACCTACAATACAGCAGTTTTATGAAGAAGGGAGAGATCTATCTTTCAGTACAGATATATAGGTACTGTATTTGTGAATACACTGATGAGAGAAATTAATTGCTTTATGGGATATTGTATAGCAAAATAAATCATACAGTATATCCTTGGAGACACTAGTGATAAAGTGCTTCAGACCCAGGGTAAAGAAATTAAAACTTCTGTGCTTTTTGCTTGTTAGTAAACTTTAATGAGTATCAGTAATATCCTTGTACTCAATGTACTTGCTGAAGTGCCAAGTATTTCTGATTTATTTGTGATGTTTCACTTCTTTAAAGCTACTCCCACACTCATCTGCTTTATTTTAATGTGCTTATGAGCTCCTTTCATCTCTTATGCAAAATGTTTCTGGCCACTACGATATTTTTCCGCTCATCTCCATCAGTTTGAGTTGAAGGTTGTCAAAAGAATTCAGCCTAATTCTAAATCAGAATTCAAGGACAGAGTTAGGACATAAGCCTGCTTAACATTTGAAACCTCTGGTACTCCAGTAGAATAGCCCGAGGCCAAGAAATAAGAAAATGAATAAGGTTTGATGCCTCAGGCTCGCTAAAATAGATATTTTGTTGCTGGCATTCATTGTATTATAATTTATTGAATTTCTAATTTGCAAACCCTGAGATTGGAAGCTGGCTTCAGATTTTAAAGACCGACGAGGCTGAACCTGAGGCTTTAAAATTCTAGATCCTTATGTTGACCTTCAGGATATCTTGTATGTGACTCTTTTACACCCTAGGAATCCTAAAACAATAAGAACAGAATCCCATTGGAGCATACATTCTTATAAAAGAAAAGAAAAGATCTTCCGAATATATACTACTACTATTAATTATTAAAGGTGACTAGTGGAGTCCCTCAGGGTTCGGTGCTGGGGCCAATCCTGTTCAATATGTATGTAAGTGACATTGCTGAAGGGTTAGAAGGAAAAGTGTGCCTTTTTGCAGATGATACCAAGATTTGTAACAGAGTAGACACCGTAGAGGGAGTGGAAAATATGAAAAAGGATCTGCAAAAGTTAGAGGAATGGTCTAATGCCTGGCAACTAAAATTCAATGCAAAGAAATGCAGAGTAATGCATTTGGGGATTAATAATAGGAAGGAACCGTATATGCTGGGAGGAGAGAAGCTGATATGCACGGACGGGGAGAGGGACCTTGGGGTGATAGTGTCCGAAGATCTAAAGGCGAAAAAACAGTGTGACAAGGCAGTGGCTGCTGCCAGAAGGATTCTGGGCTGTATAAAGAGAGGCGTAGTCAGTAGAAGGAAGAAGGTGTTGATGCTCCTGTACAGGTCATTGGTGAGGCCCCACTTGGAGTATTGTGTTCAGTTTTGGAGACCGTATCTGGTGAAAGACGTAAGAAGACTTGAGGCGGTCCAGAGGAGGGTGACGAAAATGATAGGAGGCTTGCGCCAGAAGACGTATGAGGAGAGACTGGAAGCCCTGAATATGTATACCCTAGTGGAAAGGAGAGACAGGGGAGATATGATTCAGACGTTCAAATACTTAAAGGGTATTAAAGTAGAACAAAATCTTTTCCTGAGAAAGGAAAATGGTAAAACCAGAGGACATAATTTGAGGTTGAGGGGTGGTAGATTCAAAGGCAATGTTAGGAAATTCTACTTTACGGAGAGGGTGGTGGATGCCTGGAATGCGCTCCCGAGAGAGGTGGTGGAGAGTAAAACTGTGACTGAGTTCAAAGAAGCGTGGGATGAACACAGAAGATTTAGAATCAGAAAATAATATTAAATATTGAACTAAGGCCAGTTACTGGGCAGACTTGCACGGTCTGTGTCTGTGTATGGCCGTTTGGTGGAGGATGGGCAGGGGAGGGCTTCAATGGCTGGGGGGGCTTCAATGGCTGGGAGGGTGTAGATGAGCAGAGATTTCGGCAGTTGGAACCCAAGCATAGTACCGGGTAAAGCTTTGGATTCTTGCCCAGAAATAGCTAAGAAGAAAAAAAAAAAAAAAAAAAATTTAAATTGAATCAGGTTGGGCAGACTGGATGGACCATTCGGGTCTTTATCTGCCGTCATCTACTATGTTACTATGTTACCAGACGCACGCAATGCTGTATAGAGTCACAAAGAGTAAGGAAACAATCCCTGCTCGAAAGAGCTTACAATCTAAACAGGCAAGACAGACAAACAGGTAGCCATGGATACAGTTAAGGGGAACGGTTAATCAGCTGGTTGGGTTGGAGGGCAGAAGAGTAGGGTTAAGGATTGAACACTATCAACAAGGAGGGTTTTCAGTCTGCTTTTAAACAAGAAAAGGGCTTGATGGACAAGCTCATGTAATTTATTCCAGGCATAGGGGGCAGCTAGATGAAAGGAACGAAGTTTGGAATTGGCAGAGGAGAAGGGTAATATTAAGAGTGACTTATCTGAGGAATGGAATTCTCTGTGAGGTGTTTAAGGAGAGAGAAGCGAGGAGAGATATTGAGGGACAGCAGAATGAACACATTTGTAGGTCAGCAATAAGATCTTGACCTGTATGTGATGGCAGATAGGGAGCCAGTGAAGTGACTTAAGGAGAGGGGTGACATGAGCGTAGCGAGGTTGGTAGAAGATGAGTCATGCAGCAGAGTTTTGCACAGATTGCAAGGGGAAGAGGCGACCAGTTAGGAGTAGATTGCAGCAATCTAAGCGTCAGGTTACAAGCGCTCGAACAAGGGTCTGGGTAGTGTGCTCAGAGAGGAAGGGGCGAATTTTGGTGATATTGAAGAAATAGAAGTGACAGGTCTTAGCACCTTGTTGGATATGCGTAGAAATATTAGTGTGCGTTAGTAAAAGACCCTCTTGTCTTAAAATTGCATTTAATAACATTTTAACAGTAGCCCATATTGATAACTGAGCTCTTAAACTGAGTCTTCCTTTGTTTAGCAAAGTTATTCTTGTTTTTCCTGTAGCTTTTGGCAAAAATTGTTTATACTTTTGTTTGCTTATGTTGGTGCAATTTTGATATCCCATACTTATTTAGCCTAATGTTGCCCCTTGTTTGGACATGTGGCCAGCCAATGGAGGGGAGCCTCCAAAGAAATGAAATATGCAACATTCCTCAGAACCAAAACAAAGGTTATCTTATAACAGGGGGCCTAGGTTAATTGGTCAGGATAGTACCTATTTTTCACATACAAGGGGCTGTTGGAAAGTTCTCAGCCCAACCAAGAAGAGAATGATGTGGAACTTGTAAGTTGCATGGCTCCACATCATTCTCTTCTTAGTTGGGCTGAGAACTTTTCAGTGGCCTCTCATATGTTATAACAGCACATAGATGTCTACAGATATATGCAATCCTGCCTGCATTGAAGGTGAAGACATAGCCTTGAGACAAACAATCATTTTTGGACATATAAGTGCATTAACAATTTGATAAATGCTTATTTAAAAGGACACATTTTTATGCATGATTGAATAGAAAAAAGGGAACCCCTTCCCCCCCATTTAAAAAGGACCAATGATGAATACAGGCGTTGGTGTTGAGAGTGAACTGTTAATCCAAAGCAAGCCACTTTCTGAAGGTCCATATCTATTAAAGCTTTTTTTAAATGGCAGCGATCTGTTTGATAGTGACTTTATCAGATATATGCATAAATCGTGATTCTGCTCCTTCCTTGAGCATGCCTAGTCTACAGAAGGGAAGAAAAGTCTTCAGCAGCAGATTGACTAACTCAGGGGTAGGCAATTCCGGTCCTCAAGAGCCGGAACCAGGTCAGGTTTTCAGGATCTCCACCATGAGGATTTGCATGCACTGCCTCCTTGAGATGCAAATCTATTGTGGATATCCTGAAAACCTGACCTGGCTCCGGCTCCCGAGGACCGGGATTGCCTGGACTAACCTACTGAGGAGGGCTTTAAAGTAGAATCATTGGGGCTGGGTGATTAAAGCCCCCAGGTAACTATAAGTCCCCAGGCAAGTGAATCTTTAAATACCTCTACAGATATGAGACAAAGGGGCAATATCTCGAAAGCAGTAAATACTAATGCGCATAGCATAGGAAATTAGGTTCTGGATCTGTAGGCTGTGATAGAACAGGCTGATTTGGATGTAGTGGCAATCATGGAGATGTGGTTCAAAGAGAACCATGACTAGGATATAGTTATACCAGGCTATAATCTGTTTAGGAAAGACAGGGAGGAAGAAAAGGAGGTGGAGTGGAGTTATATGTTAAAGATCATATTGAAGCTACACAATTGAAGGATCTACAGGTTAAGGAAGAAGCCTTATGGGTCAATCTGGAAAGAGGGAGAATGGAAAATGTATTTGCATTAATGTGATACACAGACCTCCGTCACAGACAGAAAAGTGGACAGATATTTTATTGAAGACATTCAAAATATAGCTGCAAAACAGAAAGTACTCCTAATAAGTGATCTCAATATGCCAGATGTTGACTGGGGCATCCCTTTTGTGGGATCTCCTAGAAGTCGGGAGATCCTGCATTCTTTACAAAGAGAACTATTCCAGCAGTTGGTAACGGAACCCAAGCAGGATGGAGTCATACTGGACTTAGTGCTTACAAATGGGGAGCATATTTCTGTTATAGTGGGTGATCATCTGGCATCCAGTGATCACCACATGGTATGGTTTAATGTTTAAAAAAGGTGTGAAAGTGAGGGCTCTAGAATAGTGACATGGGAACCACTACTGCGGCAATACTGAGGTTATCACAGAAATGGGAACATTTTTAAGAAATCCCCTGGGAATGCCATGGGAACGGTGGATCATTTGTGTGAACAAGAACTGTTCTTATGGCATTCCTGTAGCAAAGTGGAGGCTGGATCCCCACATTATCCTGAGCAGGAGAGGTCCTTTCATTAGGCCAACTGAGGTGGAGGCCTCAGGAGGTACCTTTTATGGATTGGCTTCATGCTAGCTTCTGCACTCGCTTTAAACCCCCCCTCCCCCCCAAGCCAACATCTCACCTTCCATCTTGCATTCTCTCTCTGTCCTGGCTGTTCTTTGTCCCCTCTGCCCAATCTACCTTCATTTGCGGCCCAAAGGTCTACGTTGGCAGCAACTAATCACATATGCTGCCCTGCTGCTGGCTCTGGTGTCTTCTTTTTCCTTACAGGACCTACGGCAACAAGAGGGCGTCCGTTAAAAATCAAGGGTGGGAGATTTCATGGTGACATTAGGAAGCATTTCTTTACCGAAAGGGTGGTTGATCGTTGGCATAATCTTCCACTTCAGTGGTTATCTGGTTACTTTGGATACCTTCTGGGCACTTAGACCTGTTTTTAGATCGCCTAAGTCACAACATATAAGTTCCATCTAGGCAATCTCGTCAAACTTTGAATTTCTTGCTTCAGGATGACTAAGTTTGGTAACCTAAGACTTCAGCAGACAGAACAGAAAAATATGGGAAAAAGCTGAAATGGTATTATTACACACAACACAAAAGTAAGATTTTTGTTTTCTCTAATTTAATAACAGGTCTGTCCCAAATGCAGAATGATTAGAAATAAACAGAGCTAGAAACTGGCAGCTTGTGATCCTGCACGGAAAACATTTCTCTTTTGTGCGTGCTTTCAGCAAGTACAGTCACTCTCCCTCGGGGGAAGCACAAAACAAAACCATATTCCTCTCTAATTAAAGCTGAAGGTCATAGATGGTGGGATGCACCTTCTCCTCTTGTGGTAAGGAATGGGGTAGAAGCTGTACAAAACAGTAAGTTATATTGCTATTTTATTTATTTATTGCTTGCATCCCTTAATCCAAATTTACATGTATGAAATACATTTATTCATCATAAAAATCTTCTTCACCATGCTTTCTACAACCCACATTCTTAAGTTTGCCCAATTGGCCCAACGGTCATATGCTGGTTTTGAAGGGTGCAATACAAAGTACTATTGATAATCCAGTGAGCACTATATGATAAAGAAATGTTAAGAATTGTCTCGTCCAAGAAAGGTGTTAAGATCAGAAAATGCCATGAGATTATCTACTGAGACAGGGAGGGGCTGGAAGAGTTGCCGTACAGCGAGAGATTAGAGAAACTGGGCCTCTTCTCCCTTGAAAAAAGGAGACTGAGAGGGGACATGATCGAGACATTCTAGATAATGAAGGGAATAGATTTAGTAGATAAAGACAGGTTGTTCACCCTCTCCAAGGTAGAGAGAACGAGAGGGCACTCTCTAAAGTTAAAAGGGGATAGATTCCGTACGAATGTAAGGAAGTTCATAGAAACATAGAAAGATGACGGCAGATAAGGGCTATAGCCCATCAAGTCTGCCCACACTATTTACCCACCCTCTTAAGTCTACTGACCCCCTAAAGTTTAATTGTAATTATACTGTCACTCTACTGACCCGCTCATTCAAGTCCTAGTGACCCTATCCCTTAGCATGACCTCGTAGGGATCCCACATAGGTATCCCATTTGTTCTTGAAGTCTAGGATGCTGCGTGCCTCGACCACCTGCACTGGAAGCTTGTTCCAATGCTCAATCACTCTCTCCGTGAAGAAGTACTTCCTGGCGTCTCCACGAAACTTCCCTCCCTTGAATTTGAGCGGATGTCCTCTTGTGGTCGAGGGTCCCTTGAGAAGAAAGATATCATCTTCCACCTCGATCTGTCCCGTGATGTACTTAAATGTCTCAATCATGTCTCCCCTCTCCCTACGCTCTTCGAGAGTGTAGAGCTGCAATTTGCTCAGTCTTTCTTCGTACGGGAGACCCTTTAGCCCCGAGACCATCCTGGTGGGCATCCGCTGAACCGATTCAATTCTGAGCACATCCTTACGGTAATGTGGCCTCCAGAATTGCACACAGTATTCCAGATGAGGTCTCACCATGGCTCTGTACAATGGCATCATGAGTTCAGGTTTCCTGTTGACGAAGCTTCTCTTGATACAACCTATCATCTGCCATGCTTTAGATGAAGCCTTCTCCACTTGAGTGGCTGCTTTCATGTCAGCACTGATGATTACTCCTAAGTCTCGTTCTGCCGTAGTCCTGGTTAAAGTTTCTCCATTCAGGGTGTAAGTTCTGCAAGGATTTCCGTTACCGAGATGCATGACCTTACATTTCTTGGCGTTGAAGCCCAGCTGCCAGTTCAAGGACCAACTTTCTAAAGTATGCAGGTCTTGCTCCATAGCATCCTGGTTATAATCTACAGGATGCTATGGAGCAAGACCTGCATATTTTAGAAAGTTGGTCCTTGAACTGGCAGCTGGGCTTCAACGCCAAGAAATGTAAGGTCATGCATGTCGGTAACGGAAATCCTTCTTCACCCAGAGAGTGGTAGAAATCTGGAACGCTCTTCCGGAGGCTGTTATAGGGGAAAACACCCTCCAGGGATTCAAGACAAAGTTAGACAAGTTCCTGCTGAACCAGAACGTAAGCAGGTAAGGTTAATCTCAGTTATGGCACTGGTCTTTGACCTAAGGGCCGTTGTGTGAGCAGACTGCTGGGCACAAAGGACCACTGGTTTGACCCAGCAGCAGCAATTCTTATGTTCATATGAATATAGTGCGTGCAAGAGTTAGAAATTCTATGTTTTCAGTTGCTGGTGTGAAACTTTAGAACACAATGCCAGGTCAGTTGCATTTGTGCAGTTCTAGAGATACTTTATAAAGGTTTTTAGATTGCAAACAATTTTTATTGACAGGCAGAACCATAGAAAAACTACAGTATAGAAAAGACAGTGAACAAAGGCGGGAGATCGGCTTAGCAAAGCATAACAGTAGAAAGTCATGTGTCATTTTCATCTACCCAGAAACCCAGAACTTCTTGCCATCCCCCCTTCCCACCCCCTACCCTCCAAATATGGAGGGGAATGCAAAGACATCTCCAGGGCGCATGGGAGTCCGAGGACCCCCCTGAGCCCGAAAAGCCCAAGAAAGGACCAAGTAAGCCAATCCTAGGTGGAAAAGGAAAAAAGAAACACCAACAAAGTTCCCCCAGGGTCTGGACTCTGATGACCTCAGGGAACTCAGCAGAGCAGGGCATCCCCTCCAAAAACAGACCCCCTCCCCCCCCCCCCCAGAGCAGAGAGATGCGATGATCCAGAACAGACTAAGGTACACTCAACAGTTAAGCTAGGGTATTGAGTATAAGGCTGCGCCCCCCCTAGGAGACAAGGAGCTCAAATATGGGTCCCAAAGGAGCAAAAAGCATCGGCGACATTTAAGAGAGCCCCCCCCCCACCTCACATGCCTCCCAAAGAACTAACGCATGAAGAGGGGCTCTCCATTGCCAAAAACACGGGGGTGGGGGGGGGAGGGGGAGGGGGTTGGAGAGGTCCAGTGGTGCATTATACACTGCAAGCCAGGAGACACACCTTACGACACAGCCAACAATCTCCCTTGGGCAAGGTGATACTTTATAAAGGTTTTTAAAGACGCTGCTTTATGTTGACTTCCCCCTGTCTTTCCCTAAGTCTATCTTTTTAATAATGGTTTATGAAATTTTCCTTATGGAACTTGTTCATTTAAAAAGGATTTAAGCAATTATAAAGTTGGTTTGGTAGAATTAACGTATATATCTAATGTTATGCAGAGAAAATAAGAACATAAAAAAAGCCTTACTTGGTGAGGCCATTGGTCCATCAAGCCCGGTAACCTGTTCTCACAGTGGCCAATTAGGTCACTAGTACCTGGCGAAAACCAATACAGGACAAGCAGAGGCTTCCCCCATGTCTTAATAACAGACTATGTACTTTTCCTCCAGGAATTTGTCCAAACCTTTCTTAAAACCAGCTATGCTTGTAAAGATTGATTATTAGATTTAGCCCTTTGATTATATGCATCCAGGATGGGTGGGTGGGAGTATGTAATTAATTTATTATTGGATTGCAAGGTTGTTTATCTTGTTCATTTGCATTATATTAAATGTTTTTACACTTTTAGGAAGGATGGGTGGGGATGGGGAGGGACTGATGTATTGTACCATTAGAAGGAATTGAGTGCTATTGAGTTAATTGATTGATAATATGTTGCACTTTAAGAGAACATAAGAAGTGCCATCTCTGGAACAGACCCTAGGTCCATTAAGTCCGACGATCCGCACATGCGGAGGCCCCGCCAGGTGTACCCTGGCATTGTATTAGTCCCCATATCACTCTAAGCTTCTCATAAGAGATGTGCATCTAGCTTAACCTTACCTATGTCACCTTAAGCCACTCATAAGGAGATGTACATCTAACTTACCCTTAAACCCTGGAATTCCGCAATTATCTCCTCTGGGAGAGCATTCCAGGTGTCTACCATTCGTTGCGTGAAGCAGAACTTCCTGATATCTGTCCTGAACTTGTCCCCCCTTAGCTTCAGTCCCTGTCCTCTTGTCCGTGTCACTTTGGACATTGTAAATAATTTTTTATCGTGCTCTATTTGGTCGATTCCTTTCAGTATTTTGAAAGTCTCGATCATATCCCCTCGCAGTCTCCTCTTCTCAAGGGAAAACAATCCCAGTCTCTTAAGTCGTTCCTCGTATTCCAAGTTCTCCATGCCCTTTATTAGCTTCGTTGCTCCTCTCTGCACCCTCTCAAGCATTTTTATATCCTTCTTTAGGTATGGAGACCAATGTTGGACGCAGTATTCCAAGTGTGGTCTGACCATCGCTCTATAAAGCGGCATTACTTTCTCCGATCTACTTGTGATTCCCTTCTTTATCATGCCTAACATTCTATTCGCGTTCTTCACTGCCGCCACGCATGGCGCTGACGGCTTCAGGGTCCTATCGATTAATACGCCCAGGTCCCTTTCCTGTTCAGTTTTTCCCAGAGTTGCACCTGACATACTATACTTGTGTTCCTTATTTTTTCTGCCTAAGTGCATCACTTTGAATTGTGTCAATATTGAGAATTTACATCTGCTGCATATATTTTGCACTGTTCAGGAAGAAATGCATTTGTTTCTATTCAAGCAGAGTCTTGAATCTTAGGGTTTCGTTTGTATATATTAGTACTTTTAGTTTTTGGTCCCGTATTTGCATAGGGGTTATCTGTGTTCTGGTAGGAATGAATGCTGAGAAGTATACAGTGTGCTTTGTGTAGTTTAATTTTGTGGTTAACCATTATGTGTTGTTAATAAGTTTACACTGTGTGTGTATATATGAAAAATGAATGGAAAAAATGGTGTTACAATTAGTACTATTATGGGGGTGGGGTCTGGCCTGCGACTTAGTCTGTGTTTTGGATTTCGGCTCCTTAATGTGTTTGACTTTGACACCCCTGCTCTAACAAGTGACATTGTTGGCGGCCACCTTAAAAGCGGCTGTTGATTGCATGTCAATCGCACAACAGAATTGTGTCTCCAGCAAAGGTAGGTGCCAGAAGTGTAGCCCAGGGATTTCCAGGCCTACATTACCTTTGAAGTGAATCACGCCTCCATAGGCATTTTACACCTCCTAATGCCACTTCCGGTGTTAGCCATACCCACAGTAGTGTTAGGTGGCCTATAGCGCCTACTTTGGCATGATTCCAGCACCAATTTGATAGGAACTGATAGGCGCCTTGAAACTCAGTTAAAAAAGTCATTTAAATGGTGTTATTTACGGAGCTTGGGCCTAAAAATACGGCGCCTCTTAGAGAACCTGGGCCTAAGGTATCAGCTGACAATGGGATCTGCTTAAAAAATGTGGGGCCACAATTAGCAACAGTTTGAAAATGCTAGGTTTTGTCACTACCTTGTTCAATTCTGATGATTTAGTTTGTTTGAGCCAGTTCTCAATTCAGTCCTCGAGACATACCAGACCAGTCAGGTTTTTAGGATACCCACAATGAATATGCATAAGATAAATTTGCATGCTGTGCCTTAAGTGTATGCAAATCTATCTCATGCGTATTCATTATGGATATTATGAAAACCAGGCTGGCTTGGTGTGTCCCAAGGACTGAGTTGGGACCTCTGGTTTGAACTGGTGATGGGAGATGCAGCAAATGCTTAAATTAATGTAATGTGCACCGATGTTGGTTATGCCAGTATTCTCTAATTGAATCTGGGTACCTAGATGTCATTATAGAATAGACGCTCACTGCACAGCATCAGAGCACCTAAATGGTGGTATCCACTTATAGAATTGCTTCCTATATTCTTAGAGGCCAATATTCAGACTGGCAGACTCCCATGGTCAGTGGTGAACTTGGAAATTCAATGCTGGGTCATATCCAATGACCAGCACTGAATTTCCCATTTTTGGGGGGGCCGCTAAAAACATAGCCAGTTAAACCAATCTTCGTCAGCTGGCCAGCTAATTAATAGTGGCCAAAGATAGACCTGCTGTTGATATGGGTCTATCTGGCTGCTCAACTGGTCAACCAATGAATACTGGCGCTAGTCGTCTATGAGTCGCTGCTGCTGTGGTAATCGCTCCAGTGCCTATAGGGATTTAATGGGGGGTGGAGTGTGTGCCATGTGTAAGCCACTATCATGGCTTCGTAAAAGGGTGGTATGTTGTGTGACACAGCAGTCATCTCGCATTGAATATTGGCACTTAGCCAGCTAAGGGCTTTTTATATCGTGCGTTATACAAAGCGGGTTCCAAAAACGCATACATGCAAGCAATTCCTGGCCAGTCACATAGCTCTGAATATTGGTTGGGTGGTTCCTATTTATTTTCAAGTCTGAGATTGCTGTCGTAGCCTATGAGTTCTTTTCACCACTTGAATTATTGTAATCATTTCTCTCCATTGGTAATTTCTATTCACAAAAATTGCTCAACAATTTTATATTCTTTATTTGTAAATGACTGAAGTTTTTGCCGTCTTCTCTTCAGATTAATTGTGCTGTCCGTTCCCAGTATTTCATTAAAGTTAATGATAACCCAGGGTCAAATGAAGCCTCTCAAAACCACTTGACTAATTTATGTACATTGTCTTCTAAATTGCTAAATTTTGCATTTTTTCCAAAGCTATGAAATATGCAACATCTACAAATTAAAATTAGGCTGCTGAAATAATAAACGGTTTTGTTAGAAATAAAATATATTTTTATGGATTGCTGTTCGGTATTTTTACATGCATCCCTGCAAAACATTAACCCTATTCTGCCAATTAACACAAAAAGAAAGTGACCAGGAAGGAGATCCACAAAAGATAAAAGGAGCAACGACACAAAAAACAGAAGAAAGTTTGGGCGAATACTGCTACTACGGTACTACTTATCACTTATAGAGTGCTGAGAGGCGTACGCAGTGCTGTACATTTTGACATTTATAGATAGATGGTCCCTGCTCGGAAGAGCTTACAATCTAACTTGGACGCACAGACATGCCAGAGACTTCCTGGGTTTCCATATTCAAATTTTTCCTGATGTCTCTAGGGAGACTCAAAAGAGAAGAAGGGAATTTCTATTATTGAAACCGGGTGTGACTCAAATTGGTGGTTTATTTTTCCTCAGATATCCTTGTAAATGTGTAGTGAGGTATCGTACTTTAAAATATGTGTTTTTTGAACCGGCTCAGTTGACGGCTTTCCTCTCCAATAAGCGCCTTGAAATGGAATAATATCTAAGTCTGAGTAATTATTTAGCTCTGTTTCAGCATCAGATAGTGAGCTTTCTTGTTAATTATTAGATGGTTCAATCACTCCTATTTCCTAATCATGGATCCTAATAAATTGAGGACTAGTGTGTGATTAAGTAGAGAAATAATTTCCTATTATAATTTGAATTATTTTTTGGATGGTAATTTCAATACTATGTTATCTTAATTACACTTTCTGTACAAGATGATATGCTTGTTAATTAATGTGAAAACTTATAAATAAAAAATTATAAAAAAAAAAAAGTAGTGGAGATAGGATAGAACCTTGAGGTATACCAAAATCATTGGACAACCTATCAGAAGAAGAGCCATTGAACGAAACTGTTGATGTCTAAATTGTGTCCTGGAAGTTTTCTAAAATGTTCGATTATTGCAGAAAAATGTCCAAATCATAAGCCCAAACCAAACCCATGTCTCTGTCACCTCCCCCCCCCCCCCATTGAGATTTTGAAACACTACAGACAAGCACCATAGAAATCCTTCCACATGGCAAGAAAAACATCCATCTGCCCCTTTTTGCTACTTTTTGGACATTTTTCTTTTTTGAAAATGAGCCCCTTTATAAACTATTCCCCTTTCTGTTAATCTAGTTCTCTGTTTTTGCTAATTACAATGGTCTAACTTTTGGCATGGAAAATGTCACAGAAGGGCCTGCCTGATCAGGAACAGAAAATAAACAGATGTGGCCTGGAGGTCGGAGAAGACGGACGAGACTTTGTGAGGGTGGGCTGGGGGCATAACAGGGCGGAGCTGAAGGCGGAACAATGCGGGGCTGGGGAGAGACAGGGCGGGGCCATGTGTCTGTGTTTCTCCATCAGAAAATCTGGTAACCCTACCCATGGCAGGGTATAGAGGCTGTATGTAGGAGTGACAGGATTCAGACAGAAGCAGGAACCGGAGAAACAGAGGCTTAGACACTGGAACAGAGATTCCGGGCTTTCTGAATGATTGAAGCAGTAAACCTTCATGTAGGAATTAAATTGATTAGCCAAGCCGGGTTAGCCTTTGGGGAGCTGTTAAGAAACTGTTAAGTTCTCCTATTGTGCAGAATGATCAGAGAGAGTGAAGGTATTCAGAATCCCCTACCAATGAAGATAACAGCTCCCTGATCAAAAATTCAGTGCTGAGATCTCTGTGCTGTTGATTCAAATCCAAATGCCTCTGTTGAAAGAGCCAGATGTAACAATATGGGCATATTTGAGAAAGGATGGAATAGAGAATGACACGGGGACAAATTTGAGTTTTGTCGCTGTGGGCTTCAATGGCTGGGAGGGTATAGATGGGCTGGAGTAGGTTTTAATGGAGATTTTGGCAGTAGGAACCCAAGCACAGTACCGGGTAGAGCTTTGGATTCTTGCCCAGAAATAGCTAAAAAGAAAAAATTTAAATTGAATCAGGTTGGGCAGACTGGATGGACCATTTGGGTCTTTATCTGCCATCATCTACTATGTTACGTTACTATGTCTTTGCCCCATTCCTGTAAGCTCTGCCTTAACTGCACAATCCTCGAACACTTATGATTTTAAAGTGTTTGAGGCTTGTGCAGATGAGGACGGAGCATGCTTGAATGGGGCAGGGACGGGAAAAGAACTCACGGGGACGGGATAGGAAAATGAGTTCCCACGGGGATGGGGGGAAAATTTGTCCCCGTGTCATTCTCTAGGGTGGAAGCCCTGACAATTGGCATGTGATCATGAGGTTTAACCACTGCCTTTCATGGATACCGGTCAATGCCCCTTTCTTTACTAGAGATTCGATTGTGGAAGTCCAGATCCTTTGATTTGTTCAGCCCCCACTGAAATCAGATCCTTTAATTTCCTCTCTCTGTGTATTAGTGGGGGGCGATTTTCTGAACATAAAGCCGTTTTATAATAACCCACAAATACACGCAGTGATAAGAAGGCGCACATATTTATTACAAAATGTTATAGTCCGCTACATCCACAGTTCTGAGCGGGTTATATACCAACATTCTTAATAACTAATATCAAACAAATATTCAACATACAATTAAAACATATACTAAAATGTACATTTTTTTTCTTGTATTTACCATATATACAGAAACTTAAGAAAAATCAATTCCTTTATATTCGCCCCTTAGTAAAAGAACCCCATAGTTTTATACGTTTTCTAAGTTGCATCACATCTGAAGACGGCTTAATTTCAATTTATGTGACGTGGGTAGGAATGCTTAATGGGTGTAACATGTTACACACATTAATCTATTATTATTGTTATTATGTACAATTCTGTTATTCAATTTAATAGTATACCGTGTGTGGCAGTTGAGTTGAGTCAACCTATGTTCGGTTCTTATACAAAATTCCTTTTTCTAATTGGATCCTCCCTTACTCTTCTTTTCCCGTACTTCTTCCCATTCTTCTTTTTAGATTTTCCTTGTATGTTTCTTCTCTGAACTTTGAAATACTAAATTGTAGTTCTGTCCCCTCTTCCCTTTTGTTTTAGTTGGTCTGTATGTCTGCCCGTCCATTTCCGAATACAGCTTCAACTCCTCTTGCTAACCTACAAGTGCATTCGCTCTGAAGTCCCCCACCCCCGATATCTCTCCTCACTCATCTCCCCCCTATGCTCCTCGCTCATCGGGCAAGCACCTCTTATCTGTACCCTTCTCTTCCACTGCCAACTCCAGACTCCGTCCCTTCTTTCTTGCGGCGCTGTGCCTGCAACAGGTTGCCTGAATCAATACGTCATGCTCCGTCCCTGGCAGTGTTCAAATTCAAGGTTAAGGCCCACTTTTTTGAAACTGTTTTCAACTCTTAACTCCTCCTCAGATACCTAGACTCACTATAATCACCCCAACCCTGAAATGTCCTGTCTGAATTAGATTGTAAGCTCTTCTGAGCAGAGACGGTCTAAAAAACAAGTCGAACTGGGATACAATGACAAATGGAAGAGAACCAAGTTGGTTTGAATCTAAAGGATGTATATAATCAAAGATTAAGATACAAGGGGAAAACAATTTGGGTAATGATATTCCAACCCAAATTGTTTTCCCCTTGTATCTTAATCTTTGACTGTATACATCCTTTAGATTCAAACCAACTTGGTTCTCTTCCATTTGTCATTGTATCCCAGTTCGACTTGTTTTTTCCTTACATCTCATTCTCCGACTGTATGTATCTTGTTGTAAACCGCTTTGAACTTATGGTATACAGGTATATAAGAAATAAAATTATTATTATTATTATTATTGTATGTAAAAATGTACAGGGCTGCGTACGCCTTTCAGCGCTATAGAAATAACAGTAATAGTCTAGTTGTCTACCCTATTTTTTGAGCTAAATTTTAAACGGTAAATATACATGTCTATGTTAATTTTTTAACTTTTGTATTTCGCACAGTAAAACTTAATAAAAACTTGGAATTTACCATTTGGGTTGTTAGTACATGTACTCCTTAGTTTGTTTAGTCGGAATGTTTGTTGACATAATTTGGGTAGAGTGTAGACGGATTGAAGAAGTTCGCACGTGAGATTATAAAATAGATATTTACATGCTTATGTTGGCTTTGCTTATTTCCACAGCTGCATTTTAGCTGCAATTGCAGCAGGCCTTGTGAAGTAAGACCCCAAAGCACCCCTGTGTCTTCATAAAATAGTCTCACAACAGGTGCCTAGTTGGCCTCCCAACCTGCTAACCTGTTTTATTACTCCCTACATGTAGTTTCTAACTTTAGGGCCCATGTGGCTCAGTCTTTCAGTGGGTCAACGGACAGAAGACACAAGCATGGATTTGTTCAGCCTGGAATTGTTTTTCCAGTAAAAGCTTTTTGGTCCTCTTTCCGTCAACTCTTTTAATGGATAGATAAAAATAGATAGCTCCTGTCTCAGACTATTTTAGTCAATAAACATACATTTTCCATTTCTCCTCCCTATCTTATGATGTGGTACAATTAGACCTGCTTTAAAAGCGAATAAGGTGAGCAACAAATTGTCTTTTGACCTACTAGTGATTTGGTTGTGTTGGAGGGTGGAGAGCCAGAAGCCAGCGTTTGAGCTGCTGAGTGCTGTATTGTCTGTCTGTCTGTGTCCCTGTCTGAACCCTCACCTAACCAGCCCTGCTCCTCAACCTGCCACGTCTCTCATCCCAAACCCAGCCACCTCCTACCTTCTTCATGCCTCTCACCCACCATTCCACTCCCAGTCACTCCACTCTGTGCTAGGAGTGGACAGTAAGTACCGATTGTGTCTAGAACGTGTGAGGGGGTGGGCTGTCTGAATGAGTACTGCTGTTGCTGTGTTTGTGTCTGAGAACCATGTACCAGAGCTGGGAGCATGAGTGCCTGGGTGTCATCTGTCTGAGGAGGGGAGCACTATGTGTGGTATGTATAGATGCAAACAGTGGTATTTGTGGAAATAGTGGGGCACATCTGTGGTGGTGGGTAATGGATGCACTCAATGCACTGGTAGCAGAGGAAGCTATGCTGCAGGCAGAAGAAAATGGTCAGGGAGGGTCCTGCAGGAGATTCCCCAGGATGGGTGTCTTCAGGCTTCCAGCCTGCTTCCTGGAGCTCACAGATCAGGAAAGCATAGACTTTGACAGGGCAGCCGTACAGGATCTCTGTGAGAAGCACAAACTAGAGAATGACAAGGGGACAAATTTTCCCCCGTCCTCGTGGGAACATATTTTCCCATCTCGGCGAGTTATTTTCCTGTCCCTGCCCCATTCCTGCAAGCTCTGTCCTCATCTGTGCAAGCCTCAAAAACATAGGTGTTCGAGGCTTGAGCGGTTAAGGCAGAGCTTAAAAGGAATGGTAACAAAACCTGCAGGGATGGGACAGAGAAATTGAGCTCCTGCAGGGACGGAGAGAGATTTGTCCCCATGTCATTCTCTAGCACAGACCCCTCTTCCAGGCCCACACCCACAGGAACAATCCCATACCTGTCCTCTTCAAGGTTACCACTTCCATCCTATTCCTGGGCACTGGGAGCTTCCAGCCGGTCCTAGCAACCAGCAATGCCATCTCCACCTGCCTCATCTAGTTCCTCCGAACCTTCCTCATCCACTCTCCGGACTACATTACCTTCCCCAGCACCTTTCTGGCTCCACAGAACCCCATAGCCCCCTCGGTCATAGATATCATCGTCTGCACACACATTACATTTAGACCTCCCTGGGTGGACAAGGCCACTTACCATAATAGGAAAGCATTCTACTCTATGAATATGAAGGTTGTATATGAAGCCCAGGGGTAGATAGTGGATGTGCTCTGCTCATGATACCTACATCTTCAAGTACTTCTCCTGCCTCTATATCTACCTCTCTCTCCTTTCTAGTTCCTCACTACCTCTCCTCCTCTCTATAACTCCTAACTCCCATAAAGAAACATTTCTCCGTGTGTAGTACTATATATTCACATTCAACATGCGATAGGAATGTTGTTTTGCCACCGTGGTATCATATTGATGTCATTGCGGACATTTCCCATACCCACTAATATAGCAGACGTTTTTGTGGAGTATTTTTGATGTCTGGCGACGTTTATTGGTGATTTCCCAGATGTTTATCGCTGTGATTTTCAAAACACGCCATACATTTTAGGCATTTATTTGATTATCGCTGTTAGATTTTGGATGTCTTCTAAGTGATGCCTAACTTTGGATTTAGACGTTATATTGAAAAATGCCCTCCACATCTGTAGAACATGTCGGCATTTGCTCATTCATTAGATGAAGATAAAGGCTCCACTCATTTCCAGAACTGATTGATACGTGGTATCAAAATTGCAGAAATGCCAAAGTAATAAAAACAAAATTAAACATTAATTTCAGACATGCTGTAAGAGCTGAGTAGATGCCAGTCAGTTTCCAAATAGAAAACAAGGCATAATAGTTGCTGTATGGAGCATTCAGAGGGGAATCTTTGAAATGCTTAATATTCTTCATACTGTCTTGCCTCTTCCCCATGACAACAGTACAAATGCTTATCAACTGCAAGATCTCATTTGTACTGAGGAATTAGAATAAGTTCCCCAGTGTATTAGCCAATGAGAACAGTCTCATTGCTGCTTTTCTAGTCAGTAGTGTACGAGACTGATTCTCTGCGCTACCTACATGTTGGTGAAGTGCTGCAAAAGGTTGCTGAGGCCATGTTTTAAAACTCCATGACCACTACATAACCTGCAGGCTACTTTGAAAGACTCCTGGAGCGAGGACGCAAATCATTCAGCACTCGGAAGGACATTTCCTAGCTTTCTTTAGATCCACCCCGTGGACTTTCCCCCGCCCATCCCCCCTCTCTCTGTCTGCCTTTTTTCTGGCTAGTTGCTAGACTTGACATCTCTGCCATAGGGGTCCTTTTACTAAGGTGTGCTAATGGATGTAGCGCATGCTAAATGCCACACTGCCCATTGTATACCTATGGATTGCATAGCACTTAACACAGACTAATTTGTTAGCGTATGCTAAATCCGTTAGTGCACCTTAATAAAGTTAGATGCCATCAACTCATGCTTGAGTCCTAGTGACTTGATGAATTAGAGATCTAAAAAGAGATTGGGTTTGTGCAAGTTCATTAAGGTCCTCCAGCCCAGCGTCATTCCCATGGTTGTTTTCAATCTGTCTAGCTATCTTATGGCAGGTCATCCTCTTTGCCTGGTTCCTTCGATCTTCCCAAACATAATGTCCTCCTCCAATGATCTTTCTCTTCTGATAGTGTGACCAGAATAAGACAGTCGTAACTTCATCATTTGGGCTTCAAATGACTGAGCCGGTTTGATCTCTTCCAGAATCGATTTGTTAGTTCTTCTGGCGGTCCACGGCACACATAAAATCCTTCTTCAGCACCAAAGCTCAAAAGTCAATCTTCTTTCTGTCTTCTTTCTGTCATTCACCTTCAAGCTCAAAATCTCCATCATTTTTTTGTCTTCATGATTTTTGTCTTGTTTATGCTCAGTTCTAATCCCATGTTATGACTTTCGGCTTTGACTTTTTTCAGTATAAGGATGTCATAATTTATCGTAAGGCTTTCTGGAAATGGGCACACCCAAGGTCCCATCTAAACTATGAGTTCAAGAAGTACAAAATGCCTACAAACTCTTTCTGCTGGCACATTTTCAGAAGACTACTTAATCCAAGAACTTTATTTCCTGCAGTTTCTGAAAGTAGAAAATTTCCGAAGAAAACAAAAGTCATACTGGCAAAACTGAGGCAGAAAGCAACATGCAAAGTTGCTAAATTGAGCACTTGTCAACAAAAGTGTGGCCAAACCTTTTGCAGCTGCTTTGGCTTGCATGAGATTTGTGTTAGCCAAGATAAGATTGAGTGATTATGGACTAACACAATGAAATTTTCTGGGCTTATGTTATTCTTCCTAGCACTCCTGTTTGGGAAAATTACATTTCAGAAGCGTTAAATTATTAGCTAGGTGAAACTGCATATGATCACGGATCCCTATTTACAAAGCATAGTCTGTGCACAAAAGGAGAGCTATACAATTAAATGTTTCCAATTGGTGTCTGACAAAAGCAGAGCAGCAGAGAGAGAAGAAACGGACACATTAAAAATAAAATGTTAGAGAAAGCACCATTTTATTTTAAGCTAGGCACTTGGGTCTGGATTCTCAAAACAGCACCTATCAATCAATCAAAGAATTTCTTACAAAATCACATTAATAATGTTTAAAATGATTCATTCCAAATTACCCCAATTTATTGATAAATATCTTATTCCATATGAGCCATCCCGCATCCTTAGATCGTCTGATCGTAAATTGCGTACGGTCCCTTCCCTTCGAATAATTGGAACAAAAAGGCACAACATTTTCTCAGTTGTAGCCCCACAACTTTGGAATACCCTACCAGCTCCCATAAGGGAGACCAACCTTGAGCATTTCAAAGGCCTACTCAACAATTAATTCAATTCTTCATAGTATCTTTCTAATTCCTTCAACGAAACAAAGAGCAATGTTCTCTTTCCTTTTTTTTCCCTCCTTATTTGGCTTTCGTTCCTATCCAATTTGTAGTTCCAGCCATTTCACCATCTACCAATTAAAGGGTTAAGAGATTATGCCACAGAGGTGGACAATGTTTAACACAACATTGTTTTCTGGATTATAGAATTATGGAAAAAGGATGAGACTATTTTTCTGTCTGTCTTTCTGGGGGCAAAATAATTCTCCATAAATTTAATGAAACAGGATAGAACTTGGCATATAGAAACAAACTGGACAAAAAGCATATTGAGTTTGAAAATGGGGGTTTTGGATAAATAACCCCACCCCTCCAAATAGCCCAGTTCATATCTGTGGGATGAATTCCAGCTTCTGTAGTACTGAAACCCCCCTGCAATTCCCTCACCAAGATGCAAACTGCTTCTTTCATAAAACTACCCCTTGAAACTGCTGCCAAAAATACTCCTTCAACTGCCTCTGCCCATAAAAACTGCCCCAGAACTACCCTCCCACCCCATAATTTTCCCCTCTCCTAAAAACTTCTCCAAAAGTTCCCTCCCCAAATAATACCCCACACAACTGCCCCACCTCCCTGCAAATGAAAAGAATTCAATGACCCATGCTCTTGATGCTTTCCCCACTTATTTCTATTATAAAAGATTTTATCAATGGTATTAGCTTATTTGATACGCAATTTTTGGAAGTAGGTATGGGGACATATTAACACCATATTGGATTCATCGATTCCATTAACCTATGATGTAGTTATCTGTGGGACACTTTTGCATATTAAACCCCCATTGGATAGGTATAAATGCTGGCTTTTCCTAATCATGACCGGGATAGCCATCCAAATGGTAACTCGCAATTGGAAAAATTGGGATCGCCTTAGTTTTACCTTTTGGCGGGCAAATGTATGTTTATGCTACAAGTATGAAAAAATGAACGCTGACATGTTGGGCCATAATAAGAATTTATTCGGATTAGTTTGGGGTCCATTGACGTCTTTTGTTACTTCCTTATAATTGTCTCTTACCTTAATTTCCTCTAGATTATACACACATCCAGGGAGGGGGGGGGGGGGTTATCTCCTTTGTTTTAGTATTTTATTGAATGTACTGGATGGGAGGGGGGGTAATTCATTTTGTATTGTTACTGATGGATTGTAAGTGCTGATTCTGATTATTAATGTATGTACAATTGTATGCACCTTATAATAGCCTTGAAAACTTAATAAAGATTTTTAAAAAAGTATTAGCCCAGTGGGGTGAAAGACAACAGTCTGAAAATTTATCATGCTTTAATTCTAGAAGAATGGCAGGCCCCTTGAAATGAGATATGGTCTTAAAGAGGAAGGAAGTGATGAGAGAAAGCAACAGTTACTGGAATGAATCGTGTCATTTGATGCAGTTGACTTAAGTAAGTAAGTATTTATTTATATACTGCTTATATCCTAAATGGTTTTACATTCAGGTACTTTATCATATTTCCCTGTCTGTCCCAGTGGGCTCAAACTCTTATCTGGTGTACCTGGGGCAAAGTAGCTTTGTCAAATGTATTTTTGTGGTGGAGAAAAGTGATATTGAATTTTGCACTAATTTGTATGGTGAAATGGGCCTGACATGAGCTAACCTTCGTTAATACGTGATATTGCATCAGTTTAGTTCACTGGGGTTTTTTCAATATATGCAATATTGCCACAGTGGGATTTTCAACCCGAGAAGATAAGGGATTTTTCTGTCAGTGCCATCTTCCTGAGAAGGTATTTCTCATGCAGGCAAACTTGGGTCATCCCTCCCCTTTAGAATCACTGAGATCTGGAATAACCTTACCTCCCCGCTCCGATCCTCAAGCTCCCTCCAACTTTTCTGTAAACACCTAAAAACCTGGCTATTCTCAAAACTGTAACATTTCCCCCCTCTTAGGCCTCTCCCACCTTCCCCACCCTTCTACATCTAACTCTTAAACTCTCCAGTGGAGTTCTCTCTCATCCTAATTCCTGTAAACCGTGCCGAGCTCTGCATTTACTGAGATGGTGCGGTATATAAACCCAAGGTTTAGTTTAGTTTAGAGTGAGGTAGCATCTGACAGTTCAAAGAAATATCAATCTACAGTTAATTGTGTACGAAAGGTAAGTCACTGACTTGGTCTCAGTGGAGATTCTGTGCAGGGAACTATTGGTGGATCCCAGCTGTGCCAGTCTACACACTGCAAAAACCTGTCAATTCCCGCAGGCCTCGATAGACGAAGGCAGCACCCTTTAAAGGAACGGTTTCTCTGGGCTCTCACAGTTGACTGCAGATCATGCATGGAAATTAGTTGTCTAATGACCTGCATTTTCCACATTGACAACCCTACTAATTTACATATTGAGGATACATGAAGTTAGACTGCTGTTTCAGTAGTATGTCTGAGTTAACTGCAAGTGTGAATTTGTGACTATTTTTGCCCAGGAAGTCAAAATGTCATACCTCCAATCAGCTAATGTTGTTATGATGAAGGCCATGCCACCGAAAACTCTGTAAATAAGTGATATAGAAAATAAAAAATAGCTTTATGCCCATTATAGATGAACAGGAAATGAGTGTACAGTCACTGTAGCATACTGACATGCTATCAATTCACAAATTTCATTAAACCAATCTGGATAAAATAGTTATCTTGCAATTATTAACATGAATAGGTATAATAGGGTAACCAGATTGCTCTAGATATTAGAGGAAATAATTAGTCAGTCCTGGTTGTATTAGGGAGAAATCGAAACTGCAAAACGCTGTTTAGGAAATCCCTGAAAACTCTTCTTTTTCAGCAGGCCTTGGATGAGCAATAATTAATCTAAATTAGTATTAGGAGTACCAATAAACTTGGACTCCTTTTCTGTCCTGTTGTTCCTCGCTTTATAACAATAATATAAACCGAGTTGAACCCCAGTAACTGGGGATGATTCGGTATATAAATGTAAGGATTGGATTGGAGGTACTGGGGAAAGCCAGGAAACTGTCAGCATGCCTTATATCAGGGGTGTCCAACCTGCAGAACCGAGGGCTGCATGCAGCCCAGTGAAGTATTTTGTGCGGCCCTGGTCGAGGGTGATGAAGTGTTTTCCTCTGCTGCCCCCGGGTGTTTACCGCCTTGCCGGCTCCCTCCTCTGTCTTGCTGCAGCATTTGTGCGTTTGTGCGGCTCCAGAAACATTTTTTTCGGCCATTGCGGCCCAGGGAAGCCAAAAGTTGGACACCCCTTCCTTATATAATCCAAATGCATAGAGAGGGTGATTTTAAGCTCTTTGCCTAAGTGTGTACAGACACATTCATTTTCAAAAGCTGAACCACTAGGCATCTAAAAATAGAGAATGACGCGGTGACAAAATTCATCACCGTTCCCATCCCCGCGGATAACCGCAGGAAACCATCTTCATGTCATTCTATAAGGAGAGAGGGAAGAATCAGAGTATGAATGGCCACAACCACTGACCTACAAGCTGTGCTTTGAAGAATGCTGGTGTAGAAGGACCGAGGTTGAAATAGACACTAGAAAATGACATGGGATTATTTCCCGCGGTTATCCGCGGGGGCGGGGACGGTGATTAATTTTGTCACCGTGTCATTCTTTATCTAAAAATGTATATATTTTTATGAAAATCACCTAGTTGGACGTCTCGGCTGACAGGATGTTCAACCCTTAGGATGCCCAATTGTATAACCCATTTTTGACCACAGAAATGTCCCAAGTTGTAAACATTCAAATCCAGACCATTTGGACATGGGAGTGGCCATCACTGTTATGGACTGGACACACAGACATGCTAACAGAGCAGTGGGACGCCTTAGAGGGCACTGCTGTGAACTTCACATAAAGGGTACCAGAAGTACATTTCACCACAATCCCCTTATAATTTATGGTGAGCCCCCCTCAACCTACTATACTTATCTGTTTACCACCTCAATAGCCCTTATGGCTGCAGGTGGCACCCATATGGTAGTAGAGTAGGGTTTTGGTGGCCTCACACTTCCCACCATAAATGTAGTTGGTAGAGTGGCTTATGGGTTTGGCTCCTCCTTTATATGGTTCACTAACCCACCCACCAGGTTACTTAAGACACCTGTGTGATGCTTACCTAGGCTTTCCCATATCAAGTGCTACTATTCTAGGTGCAGGTATGTACTGTTTCATTCAGATCTTTGTGGGTGGGAGGGGGTTAGTGATCAGTCACTGAGGGGCTGTGGTAGGTCATTATTTAATCCCTCTAGTGGTCATTTTTGGCATTTAAACACTTCTAAAACAGGTCTAGCCCAAAACATCTCAGTTCCATCTAGGACATCCTGGGAAAGGTTTGATTATTGCCGTAAGACGTCTAAGTCTAACCTACCCATAATGCACAGCAGGCACAACACCTTGCTAGTTGTCCAGAAAGTCTGCTTCAAAAATCGGCACTTGGGACGTCCTGGCAATTAGGGTGTCTAAGTGCCGACTTATGACTGTTTTTAGACGTCTTTATTTTTTGATTATGAATCCCATTAGTCCATGAGTTATCACATTCCTCTTGTGCTAGCAACATGAATGCCATAGAAAGCCTGAGGGAGGCTGCAGAGCACTTTATCACTCACAATAAACACATTCATTATATACAGTAGTTCCCAGAATTTACATCACAGTTCCTGTAATTTAGGGAGTCACTTGTATGCCTAAGTACAGAATATGAATGAGTAACTCAGAATACCACTGGAATATTTTTTTTATTTATTTATAGTGCTCATATACGACTTATAGTCTAAGTACCCAAGAATTTTCCCGCTCTTTCCTGGCAGGCTCACACTCTATCTAATGTACCTGGGGCAATGGGGGAATGAGGCCTCAAACCTCTACTTCTGATCCCCGGTGGAGGTGCAGCGGGCAGGAGCAAACTTTCTGAGTTCCTGCCCCGCGGCTAACCGGCTGCCACGAGTTTCTTCGGCCACTGAACAGCGCAATTTGGCACTGCTGCTCGCTGCTGAATGGCTTCCTTACTGGCTCCCCCAAAATACAGCAGTTAAGCTTATATTCGGGAAGCGAAAGTATGATCATGTTTCTCCTTTGAGAAAGCGTCACTGGCTTCCAGTCCGCCTCAGGATTCAATTTAAACGTGCATGTATGATCTTTAAGTTTCTCCATGGAATATTTGATCCTTTCGTTCGTTTGTTTATTTATTTAGATTTTCATCCCGTCCTCCCAGTAGCTCAGAACGGCCTACAAGCAAACATTAACAGTGGAGTACATTTGGACAATACAAGACTATACAGTAGTTTAAGTAGAAGTTTAGAATGGAGAAGAGAGGGGAGAGGGGGGAGAGGGTTTAAGGGGGGTGAGGCATAGACTGTGGTTAAATTTTAGTTGAAGAGGAGAGTCTTTACCGCTTTCCGGAAGGTCATCAATGAGTTCTGTAGTCTGACTTGTGGGGGGAGTTGGTTCCAGAGTTGGGGGATGAGGTGGCTGTAGGAGCGTTTGCGGGCGGTTTCTGACAGGAGAGACCTTCCTGGGAGGATGCATAGGCGTTTCTCCATTTCTGAGAGGAGGGGGCAGGTAGAGATGTACAGGGTTCGCTTGGATTTTATGTAGGTAGGGGTGGTGGCGTAAATTCTTTTATGCGCTATTACCAGGGCCTTGAATGTGCAGTGTTGGTTAATTGGAAGCCAGTGTTCAGCGCGGAGGGCTAGGGAGATGGGGAGTTCCCTTATATTGGAACCCCTTCAGATCTTGCCATTTGAGGAATACACAGAGATATAAACTGTCTTTCCCTTCTTTTAAGGGTATTAAATCTATAGGAAAGTTTAGTCAATCTTTGCCTTCAAGCTGGTAGAGATGTGGAATGGACTTCCTGACTCCATTAGACTGATAGAAGAGCTACAACAATTTTGTAAAGCCCTGAAAATTCTGCTGTTTACACAAAACGTAAATGGCTTAACTATAGTATCAAAGAATTGACGATAATCCAACTTTTTTTCTTTTATGCTCTCTTTCTTATGTACTCTAGTCTTAATTACATGTGAACCGAGTCGAGCTCCGTTGGGAGATGAACCGAAATATAAATTGAAGACTAGATTAGATTAGATTAGGATTTGCGGATGCCAGTAAGGAAGCCGCTCAGCACCAAGAAGCAGCATCAAATTGCACGCCTGCTTATGCTGCTCAGCGGCCGAAGAAACTCACGGCAGCCGGTTAGCAGTGGGGTAGGAACTCGGAAAGTTCGCTTTTGCTCACTGCACCTCCATCCGGGATCGGCAGTAGAGGTATGAGGCTAGGGCAGGGAGGGGAGCAGAGTGCACAGCCTGGGAGGGAGGGGAAGAGAGTGCAGAGTCTGATGGGGAGGGATGGTAGGGGCTGGGTGCAGTGCCTGACAGGGGAGGGAGGTAAGGGGACTCAATGCAGGGCACTTGAATATTAAGCCGCCTGACATATTAGTCAACCATTTTTCCTCCTTTTTGAGTGGAAAAAGGGGGTCTTAACTTATACTTATATTCGAGTATATATGGTAACTAACATTCCACTTCTTACTAACCTTCCTCCTTTTACGAAGCCATATTAGGCTTTTTTATCGCTGGCCGCAGCTTCGTAAATGAGGGGGTGGGTGTAAATTAGTTGAGTTTGTAGTTAGCTCACAATTTTCAGACTACATAGATGATTCTGATGTACTTCATTCTTCACAGTATGGGTTCAGGTGGGTGTTATTGTTGATAGAATTAAAATCTGAAGTAAAGAAAGTACTCAGCAGGGGAGGCCAGATGGTGCTTTTTCAGTTTGACATCTCACTAGCCTTTCATATGGTTGATCTTGATATTTTGATGTATGAACTGGCTGAACTGGGAATCATTAACAATGTATGTCAATGATTTAATGGTTTTTTGAGAAAAAGGTGTTATCGAGTAATTAAGAATGATGAGTTATCTTCCTGATGGCAGCCGCCTTGTGGAGTTCCTCAGGGCTCTCCTATCTCAACTCTTTTATTTAACTTTTATATGAATTCTTTAGGCTTGTTAGCTCTTGGGGAAGGAAAATTTTTGTCTTCATATGCAGATAATATTTTTTATCTTGTTACCAATTTCTCAAGATCTGCATTATTCATATCTTAGGATAAAAATATGTATTAATAAGATCAGAGCTTAGTCTTCATCTTGTGTTCAAAGCTTTTACAGATAAGGCTTAAATCCTTTGCTTGAGTGTTGATTTAAATCCTTTTCCAAATCCTATTCCATTAGCTAAGAATTCTTCCCTTTAAAACCTCGAACATAAGAAGTTGCCTCTGCTGGGTCAGACCAGAGTTCCATAGCGCACAGCAGTCCGCACCCGCGGCGGCCCATGACCTGTACGGTGATCTTTGTCTGAACCCGTAAATCCCCCTTGGTCTCTATCTATACTCTTTCTATATCCCATCTCTACCTCTATCTGTATCCCTCAATCCCCCTATCTTTCAGGAATTTATCCAAGTCTTAGGAGTGATATTATATAGGAACATATCAGTTATGTCCACTATTATAGAATATGCGAGATTAGGTGCAGGTTTTTAGGCCTGGTTTTCATTGGCCTAAATAGATGCACCTAAATATTAGGGCTCCTTTTACTACGGCGCGCTAGCGTTTTTAGCGCGTGCTACGCGCCAAGAACTAACGCCAGCTTAGTAAAAGGAGTGATTCTATACACTGCGCCTACCTTTGAAGGTATTTTACAGAATCGCGCTAAGTGCCGTCCTTCTTGGCGGTCCTTTCTATGCAATTTGCAATCATAAATGCTATTATTCAAACCAATTTTATTAAAATGGACAATGTTCAGATAATTGATGTGATACAAACTCTTGGTGGACCAAGTGATCAGATGAATAACTCTCCATTATTGACGTCATCTTTAGAACACTTTGGACTCCTTTTACTAAGCTGTGATAGCGTTTTTAGCGTCCGCTGAATTGCCGCCTGCGCAAAAACCCATGCGCCGCATCTAGAACTAATGCCAGTTCAATGCTGGCGTTGGCGTCTAGCGCAGTGTTTTTCAACCTTTTTACACCTATGGACTGGCAGAAATAAAAGAATTATTCTGTGGACCAGCATCGGTCTGTGGACTTGCGGTTGAAGAACACTGGGCTGTCGTGAGCCAGACCCTGCCCATTTCCACCACAGACCCCGCCCCCATAATGTGCACCTTGCACATCCTGTGCCTCATCTGGGAGTCTTCCCTCTGATGTTGCAACGTCAGAGAGAAGGCTTCCGGTTCAGGCGCAGGATGCCCGTAGGAGCCACTGCCTGTGGCTTTGTGCACTGAATTAGTTAGGAAGAGGGAGCTGGCTCGAAGATAACGCCGCATCGATCGCACCGTGGGCCGGCGGTTGAAGAACACTGTTTTGGGCCTGATGCACGTGCTGGCCCTGTGGACTGGCAGGAAATTTCTGTGGACCGTGGACTGGTGGTTGAAGAACACAGGTCTAGCGCATGTGACAATTCAGCGCACACTAAAACCGCTATCACAGCTTAGTAAAAGGAGCCCTTTGCGAAGATCAAAAGTTTAAAATTTGGAGAACACTGTTCAGTTTTCAAACCTCCACTTACATCAGCAAGGGATATGTTTATTCGTTATTTAAAGTCATTTTTTTTTGTTGTTGCCAGAAGAATTTGTTCCCCTGAGTACTCGCGGATATTATTTGTCTGTTGCTAAAAAATGATCCTTACAAGCTCAAACTGCTGCAGATCTAAATTATGAGGTTGATATTCTGAATGGTTCTGATATCATGGAGACCTCGGAGACACAGGTGGTGGTCAAACAATTATGCTGGTCTCTTTAACATTGCCATCTTACCAAGAAATGGTTTCTACATGTTAGTTTAAAAAAACAAAGGTGCCTTTTTGGGTTTTCAGGTCAGGATGATTTCTGACCTGACCCAGAAAAGAAGTTTTCTCTAAATTGCAAATAAAAATGATTATTTTAAAACATCCCCACTTTCACTGCCTTAGTTTCATTTACTTCTTTTATTTAAATTGCTATACTGACACTGCCTGGGGTTGCCACTTGGGCAAATGGGTTTGTTGGGATCTGTTGACTTTTTGTGAGGGTCCAGGTGGGATTTACTGTATGCTGTAAAAATATATTTCCATAAGCCTGGGGCAAAGCACTCGTGTAGAAATCTGTAGAGGGCTTTGTAGCAAATCACACATGCCTTTGTTTCTAGTGATACTATCCTTGAAATTACCTGTTTCTGCACCTTTCTTTCGAATGTTAATTGTTTTTTCTTTGAGTCATTAACTGAGAAACCAGTACTTAATTGCCCCTATTAAACAGTACCTCCTCTGGTATTATTGTTGCCTAATTACTTGCCATCTGCCCTCCATGGGCTCACGTTCTTTTTTTAACTTTTGTTGTGTCCCAGGCTCTGTTTTCTACTTCTAGAGACATGTAATGTAATTTTAATTCAATTCCTCATTTATAGCCTGCTTAACCACAAAGTTCCAAGCGGTTTACAAGTTAATACATATACTTATAAGAAAGTATGCCATCAACAGGTAGTATACATTTACTGTATCATTAGCATCAATTTTAATCGATCAAAATACTTCTGAAATAACCAGATCTTTATTGCCTTTCTAAATAACCCAGTGTTGGATAGATTTCAGTTTCATTGGGTAAAACATTCCATAGCTCTGCCTAGAAACATTTTCTTTCTAGAGAAGAATAATCTACAATCTTAAATGTATGGTATCGCTGATCACAATTCTCCTGAGGAATGTAAATCTCTTGTTGATTTGCATGCAATTATCAAACCTGTCAAATAACTAGGACATAAGCCATACAAAATCTTAAAAATCTTAAAAATGCACATGGTGCAGCTTTGTATGTGCAACACACATCAACTTGAAAATTAAAATCATTTAGTTGAGACAGCAATAGATTCTTGGAATTGCCTAACAGGAGAGGTGAAAATAACCAAGCAGACAAAATTCAAGCATACTTAAGTTCGACGAAAAGAGCAAAGATGACAAGCTAAATCTGGTTTTGTATTAGGAACATAAGAACATAAGCAGTGCCTCCGCTGGGTCAGACCATAGGTCCATCCTGCCCAGCAGTCCGCTCCCGCAGCGGCCCAAACAGGTCACGACCTGTCTGAATCACCAGAAGGGGCCCCCTTGCCACCTTGGTTTCCCATTGATTTAGAAGATGGGAGAAAATGGGCAGACTGAAAGGAGAAGTGATCAACATGGGCCACCATTAAGATGTGTTATTAGTAATTAAAACCTTCTTCTATCAAACTGCGCTAGTTCCTATGAGCATTGGGAGCAGCGCAGGCCATTCTGGTGGCTCTCTGCATTAAAAACTGCTAGCGCATTTTAATAGAAGGGGTCTCATTGCCATAATGGTAGCCCACATTAAGTGCTTCAAGTAGATCTTATCTTTTGAAAATAAATATGTAGAGGTGGGTGCTTCGGAGAATAGGACATGAGTTTGTCTTTTTGACCTGTAACCAGTTCTCTAGTATCAACTACTTGGATGGCTGAGGGGCTCATTGGGAAGAATAATCCAAATTACAGGTACCGGATGCTAAGGTCCACCTTGGGAGTTAGTGCCGTTGTAGACAATACGATGAAACCTTTCGCCCAATGCGTGGAGGCGGCCAACAAAGCAAACAGGATGCTAGGAATTATTACAAAAGGGATAGTTAACAAGACGATCATAACACAGCACATATTTATAATATTATAGTGCTTGTGATACCTGATTTATAGTGTCTTTCATTGATCCTCAGAAAAACTCCCATTGAAAATTGCATGATAAATAATACTTGAATAATGCTTTGTAGTTCAATGCATAAAGAAAGTGTAGTTAGCTTGTGATGCCCTTTGCCCAACGGGACCTGTTTCACCAGAATAATCCGGCTTCTTCAGGGGTCAAAACTGATAATTGAGGGCAACTTGTCATTTTATCTCCCTGAAGAAGCCGGATTATTTCGGTGAAACGGGTCCCGTTGGGCAAAGGGCACTGCAAGTTCAGTCCAGTTTCTTTATAAGAATGATGCATTAAAGTACAAAACATTCTCGTATTATTTATGATACAATTTCCAATGGAAGTTCTTTTGAAGATCAATGAAAGACACTATTAACCAGGTATCACAGGCACTATAATATTATGTGTGCTGTGTTATGGTTTCCTGAGATCTTTTTTCTTCCATTTCTGTGTTAAGTGTTCACAGTATCATTTAAAGATTTCTTGTTGAGGACAGACTGTTAATTGTGACCTTTCAATATCCTTTAATTTTAGTAGTTCTAATAGCAGAGAACACAGAAGTGCTGCAGTGTAGATAAGAGAGGCTTCCTGTCTTTAATAATAATAATAATAATAATAATAATAACTTTATTCTTGTATACCGCCATACCCAGTGAGTTCTAGGCAGTTCACATTAATTAGACATGGTTACATGTGGTACAGTATTAACTGAACAGATTTACATTAATTAAACATAGTTATGTGTATAGTTACATGTGGTATAGTATTAACTGAACAGATTTACATTATTTAAACATAGTTACATGCAATTAAGTATTAATTAAACAGTTTTACGTAGAGTTAAGTGTTCAATTAAATAAGGATGCGGGCGATGAATTAGATAAAATTGGGGAGAGGATAGAGTGGGGGGTGGGGGGTGAGATAAAAAAGGGGGGTGGGGTGGGGTTCTTTGAGGAGGGGGCAATTAAGTGTCGTGACGTTGGAAGAGGTGAGTTTTGAGTAGTTTTCTAAAGCTGAGGTAGGTTGGAGCCTCGAGAATTGATTGGGCTATCCATGGGTTTAGTTTGGCAGCCTGAAAGGCGAGGGTTTTGCCGAAGAATTTATTGGAATAGCAGAGTTTTAGAGAGGGGAAAGCGATCTTTAGTCTACCATAGAGAGTGGGAGAAGTGGTGAGGGGGCAATGGGAAAGGAAGGAAAAAGAAGACACAAGCATTGAGAGCTGGAATTACAAAGACTAGGTGACACTTGATGAAGTTACAAGGAAATACTCTTAAAACCAATAGGAGGAAATTGTTTTTCACTCAAAGAATAGTTAAGCTCTGGAACGCGTTGCCAGAGGTTGTGGCAAGAGCGAATTTTATGAAAGATTTGAACAAGTTCCCAGAGGCAAAGTCCATAGTCTGTTATTGAGAAAGACACGGGGGAAGCCCTATATCAGTACCATGGATTATTGCTACACCTTGGGTTTGGGTCATTTACTAGTGGTCTGGATTGGCCACCGTGAGAATGGGCTACTTGGCTTGATGAACCATTGGTCTGACCCAGTAAGGCTATTCTTATGTGAGGGGAAGAGATATGGAATGTAAAAGGGAGAACAAAGCTGAAGTGAATGCAAGCTGAAAGGGGGGGGGGGAGTGCAAGGCTGTGATACAAAGATAAGTGGATGATAATGGGTAGGTTTAAGAAAGAAATAGGGAGGGGCTAATAGGGGAGGAAAGGGTTCTGAGAAGAGAGGATTATGTTGGAGGGAAGAAGCACTAAGGGATTAGGACAAGGATTGAAGTGGGCGAGACTAGGAAGAAAAAAAAATCAGAAACAAGCAAAGAAAATATAAGCCCAAGAATCACTGGGTAGGAATATATTATATTGCTATTTGAGCTGACTGGGATTTGGTTATCTGCTCTTTTCTTCCAATCTTGCAGTCACAGGGATTAATAAGGTATTTTATTAGAAGGATGGAGACAGGGAACTAGGTTGTGAAATTCTCCCTTTTGAAACTTACTTTGTCTTGGCACTTCTTCTGGTATTGAGAGGGGCTATGGTCAGAGACTGAGCAGCACTGTTCCATCTCCTCCCCCAAATTAAAAATATTATTCTCCATTATATCCCACAAGAGGCAGACATGGGCACTGGCTTATGCGAGTCTAACAAACATTCCTCAAGTCTAATTGCTAAATCCCTTTTCCCCTTTTGGCTCTTGGTAAAACTCTGCAGCCATCTCTCAGATCTCAACTCAACTCGCTGAGCTGGATGCTTTTTCCTTGGCTGCAGAAGCAATATCACGTAGGCAGCCCAAATATGAGCATAGGAGCCAAATGATTGGGGGGGGGGGGGCTCAACTCATAACTCAAAGCAAATTTCCCCTCTGATGTCTGCGAAGTGCCCTAGCGCCCTCAAAACTGGCACCTATGGGCATGACTTGCAGCTGGAAGAGGAGATGCCTGGGACCTTGTGTCCAATTGTTGGTTGTTTGTCTATTGAACCAGTTTACCATGTATACCCCAACACAGAACTCTATAGTTATTCTTTCTTTTCAGATTATGCTTTGAAATTCATATTCTTATGAACCTTAGAGCTATTGTGAGCTATCTGCTATGTGACCCTGGTCCTATTTTCAACATAGCCGGATCCTTTGGCAAGACACCTGTTCTAATGGTAGTTACAATTCTATAGCCATAGCCTTGATCTGTATTTAAGTCTTTGATCACTTCATTACTTAGCTGAGGAAGATCAGGGCCATCAGAGATCTTAGTCAAATCCAGCATTTTACCAATGGGATCTGCCCATTTGTTGTTGTTGAATATCTTGCCATCTAAAGCAGTGACCAAGTGCATGAATGGTAGTTTACCTGTGTGCAGGTTATAGCCAACCTACACCAGCTTCCTTTGTAGCTTCTCCTCAACATAATGCATCACTCCTCTTTCTATTAGCTATGCAACCAAATCATCGGCAATTATTTCTGCATGAGTCTAGTTGCTTTTGGAGGAACAAAATGCCATAGATATCTGCCTCCTGGCTCCATACAAACTGTATACGGTTCCTCTTTCACCATACCTAAATACATGTTGCCATTCTCCTCTGCCTTTAACATGACTTTGGTATCATCATGATGATATCAAAGAAACTGCAATTGATGCCATTCTGCTGCAGTTCCTCCTCAAACTGTACATCTGATATTTTTGTGATTTTCACCTGAGCCCTCTTCATCTCGTTGTGATCAATCGCCAGAGCTGTGCCCAAGTGAGTGATGACTCTGGCATCAATCCAGGCAATCCAGTTTGTTCATAACAGAATAGGATGTGGAATACTAGCCAACTTGCTAGAGTTTTGGTGGGTTTTTTTTTTGGGGGGGGAATGGAATGCTAATTCTATTGAGGTCAAAGGGGAAAAAGCTGCTAAACTTTGTGATGGATTCAGTTTAAGTAAGGAAGTGTATTCAAAATCCAGAGAATGAGTACTTTCTCACTTGTATACTGGGAAAGGAGTTACCACCAAGTAAAAACTTGGGATGAGCTTATAGAATCATATGATGAAACTGGGTGTATGGTTTATGTCACTAAGGCTTGAAGTTCATGGAGTCTTCTGGCTATGTAGGGTAATTTCCAGGTAACCTATATTTGCTCCATAAATGGTGGTTTCATAAGTGAAGTTAGGAATGATTTTGAGGTCCCCTGGCACAGGATGCTTCTTCAGTGGTGATAGGGCATTGGGAAGCTCTTTCATGAACTGAGATTTGATAGGACACTGAGAAGCTAAAACTGGAGTGTGATAGGCCAAGCGGTGCAGTTACCTATACCTCAAGACGTGTAACTAACTATGGGGCTCATTTTCAAAATAGAAAAATGTTCAAAATGTGACTCAAAGGGGCAGATGGATGTTTTTGTCTCCAAAACATTCAAATCACTATTTTCAAAACCCTTTTTGTAGCCGGTTTTCTATGCTTCTAAATCTCAAGGGTGCATGCTTTGGGGGGTGGGGGACTAGAGCAGGCTTAAGATTTGGGCACAAATTGGACGTTTGAGGTTAGACCTGCTTCAATAAAGAATAAGTGCCCCCAAAAATGCCCAAACTGACCAGATGACTACTGGAGAGATTAAGGCATGACCCCTCTTACTCTCCCAGTGGTCACTGATCCCCTCCTACCCCCCTCAAAGATGCAAAAGGAACAGTACATGCCAGATGGTATGACAGCTTCAATCCTATTAAAGCAAGCATGTTCCTGAAGTTGCCTAGTGATCAGTGCGATGGGGACCCAGGGACATATCCCACTCTAACTAGTACACTTGTGGTGGAGAAGGCAAGTACTCCAAAACCCATTATACATGCATATAGGTGACATTTGAAGACATAATGGCTATTGTTTTGGTGTACAATTGGGTACAGTAGGTTTTGGGTGGGTTTTGGAGGGCTCACCACACAATATAAGGGGGTTATGTTTATTGCAGTGGCCCCTAGGGTGCCCCACTGCTCTGCTGGGCTAGCTACAAGCTAGTCTGCTAAAATGCTGGCCCCTTCCTACATCCCAGTGATTGGTTTGTGCATTTTTTTCTTTTGGATTTTGTTGTTTTTGGGGTTTTTTTTAAAAAAAATGGTTCAAAAAGATAGGTACACTGGGCACAAACACATCTAAGAAATGGCCATTTTTGAAACAAAAAGATAGATGTTTTCCTGGTTTGAAAATGGTCATGTTCACTGGATTTTTGGACATGTTCCACAAAACGTTCAAAATGCGAATTTAGATATCAAAACAAAAATGCCCCGCCACATGTTGTGTTGTTAATGAATGGTAGCAAATTCATCTCTGCATTAATATGTGCTCATATTCAGGCAATTTTAAAAAAGGTTATTTATGCTTGTAAGTTGCCTCTTAAAATTACCCTTAGGGGTTCATTCTGAAGTGTGTACTGGATCCACTTCAACCAGGGATTACATCTGCGCAACACGGTGATAAGGTTGTTTCAGTCCTCGATTTTAACGCAGGTCTCCAGCTATGAAGTGATTTGCCTCACCGTCAACTGAAATATAGACTGTGCTTTCAAATTCACTTAGGGGTGGTAGAGAGGAGGAATTAAATAAGGAATGTAATGCACCTCTCATATTATATTATAGAAACAGTTGGGCCTGCTGTCAGCATGTCTTTTATGTTCCCCAGGCCGAGAAGTCAAAACTTCATTAAGTCTGACTGAATAGCTAACCGAAGAGTTCTATGTTCTCACTGGGCGGATTTTAGGATTACTGAAGACAAATATCGAATGCTATCCTTACAGACTAATTTAGATCAATTAATGCAATCTGAATTACAAGCATGAGTCTGATTTACCTAGAAGAGTTAAGGTGGGCAGGTTTAAACAAGAACCTTGAAATGATAGGATTTATATAATCACGTCTGACGAGGCAGCCAGGCTTACCTAGCATTTTGTGAAATTAATACACCATATCTTCGGGAGGTGGACGATAAAAGGAAAAAACAGAAGAAATTTATTCATATTAATGCTACCCTAATGGAAAACCACTTATTGTAAATAACTGTGATTTGCACTTGCATTTCTACTATTACGTGACTTAAAAAAGTAACATTATTATTTCTCTAAGCTCTAATTTTCTTAAGAAAACAAATTCTAACTTAAAAACGTTCTCGTGTATCAGAAAAACTGAAGGGAAACTATTTATTTAAAAAAAATTATCAAAATCTCACATTTTGAGCTACCACTTAGCAAAAATTATTTTGATGAATATAATTTTGGAGCAAAGCACTGGGATACTGTGAGGCCTGCTATAATTTAATTTGGATAAGTGGTTTATATATTGTGACCAACCAGGCTCCGTGCCTGACTGTGGTCCCTGTAATTTTTTTTGTGTCCACCGGGGGAGCCCATGAGCGCCACAAGCCAGAACAAGCTCAGGAAGGTTAGGGAGTGGCTCCATTCCTGAAAAGCCAGTAGATTTCTAGGCTGTTACAGAGGTTAGGGAAGAGGAACAAGCCTCTCTCCCCCGAAGAGGGTTCCGGTTCCAAGCAGGGTAATGGCACAGTCCCTATGGAGATAGAGGAGGCTGGCTCCTCTATGGACTTGGTAGCAACTTCACCAGAGGAACAAATGGAAGTGGAGGAAGGGCTGATTCCTGCAAGTTTGTTCCAGGAGCCTGAATTAATGGATGTGGGGTTAGCTGAATGCAGCACTGTGAGTTTGGGGATTGCTGTGTTTTGGGACACTTGAGTGACTATTTTGCTGCTGCTTATTTTGGGAATATGTTTTTTTTTCTCTTTTCATCTTGTGCCTGGACTGTATTATATGTAGGGGCAGAATCAAGGACATAGTACTTGAAAACCCCAATCATTTGTTTTTGGATTCTGTATGGGAGTGGGGCACAGCCTTGAAAAGAACTGTTTTTGTTGGGGGGGGTTTGTTTGTTTGTTTGTTTCTGTGCATTGCAGTTGCTTGGCTGTAAGGATTTGTTTTTTCATTGTTTTCAGCCAGAGTCTTTAGAAGCTGAGTTTTGTCTCAAGAGGGAGAGGTTTGCCACTATCCGGGTGGGCATTTTTGGAGCTGATTCTTGAGCTTTATTTAAGGAAACCTAAGGCAATTCTCCCGGCCCCAGCAGTGCTTGTGGCAGCTGGAGGCTTCCATTTTTTCTTTTGAATTTTAAAAGCTTGAGACTGATACAGCTCAGGAGCTGGACTTATCTGTTTCCTGCCTTGAGCAGGCTGGGGAAGAGAACTTTGAAAACCAGTAAAAAAAAAACTGTCTATGATAAAAGTGAAGTTTTAATTTTGAAAGTGAAAATCCTGAAAGCTGTGCAGGAATTTTCCCTATTGTTTGATTTTGAAGAACTGGAGTTTATTGCAGTGCTTTGGCACATTCTGACTATTAAACCATATTAAGAACTTTCTTGTCACCAGAATTTTGTATTTGATTTTTACCTTATTTCAGTCCCTGCAGGGCTGACTCCTTACTGAGTAGCACGCCTAGATCACTTTTTGCTGTGACCACTAGGGGCGCTGTTGTTCCCTGCTGCGAGTCCTTGGTGGTGGCTACAATATTGGTATGATAACATTTGTTTTAATATTTTTTGTGATTGTTTGGGCTTCAGAGTTAGGAAATAACTAACCCCCCCCCCCCTCTCTTATGAAGCTGCATAATGCTGCTTTTTTTTATTATTACCAGCTGTGGCGGTATTATCTCCGATGCTTATAGAATTCCTATGAGTGTCAGAGCTAATACCACTGTGGCCAGTGATTTAAAAAAAGCCTAACGTGGCTTCGTAAAAAGGGTATATAAATGCTTAACCATCAGATTTAAAGAGTGGCCAAAAACCCTGAGCTGCTATTTGTGCATCTCTTAGAGCTCCTTTTACTAAGCCGTAGTAACAATTTCCCCACAGCAAATGCACCAAAGCCCCTTCAATTCCTATGAGTTTTGGTATATTTGCCATGGGAGAATCGCTACCATGGCTCTGTAGAAGAGGCCCTTAGTGGGAGTGATTAGTTTTGTCATGGTCAAAACTTGTATCATACTGCAATCCTACAGGCAAAACCATTGGTATCCTTTTTGTGGCTTTTTCCACTTTGATATGAAATTGCATCGTGCTAGAAATTAGTAATTACATTTTTTCCAAGCCTTTTAATATTTGTTAGATGTGCCCAATAGTCACCATTTTGCTAGCTGTATTCTCTGCTTTTATTATTAAGTCTGTAAATCTAGCTTAAAGGTTTTTTCTTGTGCTTTTTTTTTTTTATCGTAATGGATTTTAACAAGTCAGATAAGATTGATATAAGTAGGGGAAGCAGGCGGAGCATATCTCATGAAATTCTTTCCAATTCTTTGGTTTGTGCATGTGTGTTTATCTATTATGTGTATCTTTGACCTGGAAGGAAGAGGGGATGCTGCCCAAATATTCTGTTGATTGGCAAATAATAAAGTCAAACCAAATGTGATAATATATCAAACCACTAGCCGTCACTATCAAAAGTTTCAAAGGATAGATTTTTATAGGTTAAAGCCATTCTTGTGTGGCAATACGCAGAACAACCATTATGAAAGCCGTACAATGGGATTCATAAGGCATCAGTAGAAGAAAACAGATGCGATTCTGGATGTGACCCCTACTGGTGATTTACATGCGGTAGGTGCCATGTCCAGAATCGGGCCCTTTGTGCTCACAATTTATAGAAGACCGACAAATGGCAGTTGTGTGCTAATTTTTAATGGCGCACAAAGATGCCATTAATAGAATTGAGTCCAATATAAAATTGTGTTCACAAGTTTCTAGAATTAGTGCGCATGACTCTACAAATGTATTATTATACATGAATATGTGAGAAAAATAGATGATCAATTCTGTTAGAAAACAAACATACAATACATGAAGAGTATTCAGAATTGATTTTGAATACTACAGTTCCAGTTCTTGTCCAATTTTGGTGTAAGTTTACTTCTGTTTTTGAGTGCCGCATGACTACCCTTCTAGCCAATGAGTGTTGAGTTATTGTGTGAAATGAGGACTGGAGAAAATACCTCAGATTTTATTGCACATTCGGTATATGAAAAATCCTTCTTATTCTATTCAACAGAAGGAACTGTTCTCCCTCAGCTTGATCTGTTTCACACTTGCTGCCTTTTAATAACATTTTGTTATTTTAGCTGAACATTTTTCCAGTTCTCCTTGTCTCTCTTCTGAGCTAGATATGCTTACGTGCTCTTTCCCTATGGCTGTTTTCTGTACATACTAATATAGTCAAAGTAGACGAAGCTCTGCAGTATAATTTTCCCTTGGAACTCACCATTGTCTCATCCAATACAAAAGTGTAGCAAAACATGTCTCAGACAACATGTCTACCAACCAACCAGTTGCAGTATTAATTTATGCCTTTAATTTTGAAGAGGGAAAGCAGCTTTCTAAAACAATTTTGCATCTAATAGGTTGAGGTAAGAGTGCTATTGCAGTGATGGAACCTTGTTGGTTTGTTAATGACCAACTGATCAGCTTGTCCTAGAAGGGTCCAGAGAAGAGCGACTAAAATGGTTAAGGGACTGGAGGAATTGCCATACAGTGAGAGATTAGAGAAACTGGGCATCTTCTCTCTTGAAATGAGGAGACTGAGAGGGGACATGATTGAAACATTCAAGATAATGAAGGGAATAGACTTAGTAGATAAAGACAGGTTGTTCACCCTCTCCAAGGTAGAGAGAACGAGAGGGCACTCTCTAAAGTTAAAAGAAGATTGTGTCAAAGGGGGTAGTATACAACAGTCCTTGAACATTGCACATGTGCTCAAAATATCCACACTGTGCTCACTCTTTTAGCTGTGGCTTTGAGTCTAGTCAAAGTTGGGTTATTGGTGAAAGTGGCAGCAGGCCTGGCACAGTGACGGAAAGAGGGAGCAGATGCTCGATATTTGGGAAGGGGTGATGCTAGACCCCTGGCCTCTCTTTCGGTAGAACTTCTCTGACACTTTCTTTAGGTAGTCGTAATAACACCGAGGGTTTTTCCAGTGAGAATTCCCCTTAAGAGAAGACTAGGATAAGATCAAGATGTACTTCACCCAAATAATTGCTTATGATGGTGAATTAAAATTAAAGTCAGACCTCTATCAGGTGAGTGTCAACAATTAACACAATTTTATTTGCACTGAAATATATAAGACAAATTTTAATTTCTTTTTCTAATAAAATGGTTTCTCAATTTTTGTTTTTACAAAGACAATGAAGCCTATGAAAATTAACCAATTAACTATGGCTTTTGTTCTTCTTAACAGAAATATTTCACTATCTTAGTTCAGTCAATTATATTATCTCATCTTGATTACCGTAACGCTATCTACCTCGGCATTACAAAAATTTGTCTTCATAGATTACAATTAATTCAGAATACTGCTGCGAAGCTGATCTTTGGAAAACGTAAATTTGACTATGTGACCCCTTTGCTTCAGAGTCTTCATTGGCTCCCTGTTTATTTTAGAATTCAATTTAAATGCGCTTGTATTTCTTTTAAAATTTACATATTATCTTTAATCCTCTTATTCCTTTATTTTGGAATGTTTACTGATTCTCCTTTGCAAGAGGTATCCAACAATTTAAATTCTCTCTTCCTTCTAAAAAAGGAGTTAAAGGAGTCAAAATCTTCAGTCAATCTTTGGGCTTTAAACTCTCTCAACTCTGGAATGATCTCCCCTTTTTTTTAAGGAGTTCCAGTTCGTTTCAATTTTTCCGTAAATCTTTAAAAACTACTCTGTATGCCAAACATTTTGAAAATTTGGTTAATTTTTAAAATTTTTTTTTGCTATTATCTTCTATTTATCAATTGCAAATCATTCCCTGTTTATTTAATTGCCTTAAACCGAGTCGAGCGTTCTCAGAATGATGACTCGGTATACAAAGTTAAGCTTTAGTTTAGTTTATCCCAGCAAACTTCCTAGAGGACTTATCAGATAAGTATTTTCCTCTCCTTCATTAATTAATGAGTGTTGTGTTATTAAAATAAGAATAAATTGCTTTGTGAAGGAATTACTGCAGCTTCAACAATGTAGATGTCTAGAAGTGCCTACAAAACCACCACCTAGATTGTGCTAATGCTGAAAATGACAGGTGTCCTTAGGTGCTTCCATAAATGCGATTCATGTCACACATAGGCGCTTGAAATGTAAGCCTTAAAAACGCTGGCCTACATTTCCAGAGCCTATGTTTGCGGTAGCCGTAATCCTACAAATGGCTGCTGTGTGACTGACATACATTCAACGGCCATTTTTTAAGCGGCCCCCAATACTGGCGCTGTTTGTAGAATCCGGCTCTTAGTGCCTATAATTGTTTGTTGGTGGCCAATTTTTGGTGCTTATTGGCTTGTTATACAATTAAACTGTACACGTGACCAAATTTGAATGTGTAACTTTGGTAGCCATATATAGGATCTAGGGAATAATGTGCGATAAAGAACTTTTCATTGTGGTTAGTGCATGGGAAGATACTGGAAACAACCCTAACATTCAGCACAGAGGCTTTACAGTTATTGCATGCTCATTTTTAAATCTGATTTGTGGTTAGTACCAAACTTTACCACAATTTAAGAAAACAGCCCCTTAATACTGTATAATAATAATCCTGGTGAAAATGAATCCTACGTCTTAAAATCTCATACTCTGGCCATGATCTCATTTTCTGGCCTTGACCTTTCCTGTGTTTGAGGTTCAGTGACGCTCTGCTTCAGCCATCTCTATAAGCCATTATGAAAGGTTCAATTGTTATCCATGCTAATTGCCTTGTGATTAAATAACATTGGCCATCACAATAAATGAAATACCAATTACATGAACTAGAATTTGGAAGATGCCAACTAAATTAATGAACTATTGATTGACAACTGTGTTAAAATGGACTAGTGTGGTGGGAAATGTGAGAAGAATCTGTTTGGACTAAAGTGGAAACAGGTTTGCAATATATTGGAACATGGGTGAATACTACACCACTTCTTATTAGCTGAATAAGCACAATTTTCTTGTATTTCAGTATAACTAATCTCTATAGATCAAGCATATGAAGCTTTATGATTATTTGCTAAATGCATGCTTCAGCAGGCAGGTATTATGTTCCACCTTACCAGGTTGCCTCATAAGTTAATCAGGCTAAGGGTTACAATCGAGGGTTTTAATCAAGCAATGAAGACAACCCTAAAGCAGTTCCAGTCTCTCCTAGGGCTACTGGCATTCGCTTCAAGGGTGATACCTATGGCCCGGATCTTTTCCCACAGATTGACCACAGCCACGGTAGGAGTTAAAGAAGGGACTAGCTGTATAAAAAGAGATTTCCAGGTTTGGAGCAATTTTCTCAGGGATTTTAATGGATTGGCATTTTGGCAAAGCGCCCCGCTAGGCAGTGAAGAGTTACACTTTTACACTGATGCTTTGGGGATGTGTGAATTTTGGCATATACTTCCAGGGGCTATGGTGTGCAGAGTAATGGCCTATTTCATGGGGAAGGAGGGCATTGTGAGCCGCTGACTGCCTTCTCCTCTGCGTGTGCATGTGTGTGAGAAAAGACATCTTTGATTTCATAATGACTGTAATTCTAGTTTATTATTATTAACTTTCAAGTTAATTACAATTTATTCTACACCTATTGGTGAGCCATCTGAGCAGTTTGCAATTCTAATATAAAAGGTTACTAATCATCATCAACAGAAAAAGAATCTGGTAGTATTCATGGGGCTGATATTCAGCTGGCACAAGTGCTGTGGTTGGCGCTGATCCCGAATATTCAATGCCCAGACATCTCCAGTGATTGGCATTGATTGGTACTATTTAACTAGCTAAGGGGGTCTTTTACTAAGGCGCTCTAGCCAATTTAGCGCACACTAAGTGTTAATACACTCATTATATTCTATGAATGCGTTAGCATTTAGCGTGTGCTAAATCGGCTAGCGTGCCTTAGTAAAAGACCCCCCCTAAGTGACTATTCAGCACAGGCCAATTAAGCAATGGAAGTAAAACCCGGATGTCTCAATCTCTCCTCCTTTTTCTGGAGCCACATGGTAACCCGAATGGAATTGTCCAGATCAGAATGATGTGCACTAAAAAAGTGTCCTCCAATTCATCTTTATTCCTCCGATATCACAATGATACATTCAACGACTCAATGACTCGACATGCACATGTTTCGGCCAACAGGCTCTGCCTCAGGAGTCTTGAGAGTCACGAATGATGATATTCGAAGTATGCTGGTACTCAAATAGATTTAACCAAAACTCAATCAAAAAGGAGTGTCATTTTTTCTGGAACCAGCACCTCTTTTTGGAAACTGATTTTCTTTTCGCACAACAGGGAGTTTATTCTGAAACCTTATTGTCTAACCTCCAAACTCTGCCACTGAACTTGCTGGCTATGGTCAAGAAGTTGTAAAAAGAATGCGCTCTGAGGGTTGGGTTTTTTTTTTTGGCGGGGGAATCCCTCCCACTTTACTTAGAAGTGTTGCTGCTGCCGTTGGGGGGGGGAGGGAGGTTAGCACCCCCCATTACAGAGGAAAGTGTAATTTTTCCATCTTTTAGGGAAAAATTACATTTTCCTCTCTAAGTGGGGGGGGGGGGGGGTTGCACTATGACGGTGATGAGTCAAAAGCGCGGGGGCAACCGTGCGCCGACAAAGCCCCTTGGACAAATGCACGCTGGATTAAAATTTAACTATAAAGTGCTCTGAGGGAGGGTGTGGGGCAACCCCACACTTTACTTAGAAGTGTTACTGCTGCCAGGGGGGGGGGGGTTGCCCCACGCGCTTTTGACTCATCACCGTCATAGTGCAACTGAATAAAAATGTGTAATGTTAAGCACTGGTGCTAGTGTTTAAATTTAAATGCTTCTTGTTCTCACTGAATATCAGGCCTAGAAATTTCAGAGACAGGAGAGCAGGCGTAACATTACTCACCTCTGTGCCAGAGACTTGAGATACTAGAGTTTAATTATTTGATCCATCACTTAGGCAGTGGTGACTCATTGGAACAAGCAAAGCCTTATCCTGTCAATCAGTCCTCAGTTCCCAGATCCCTTAACATTTGCTATCTTTTGTTCTACAGTAAGAAAACTGCTTTCGCTTTTTTGATGCACTTATATGTTGGCAGTTTGATTTATTGGGTCAAGTGGGAGCTATTTGAAATAATGGCTAATAAAAAAGAATATAAGGTGACATCTTTTTATTGTGCTAACTTTAAACCTTTTTGACTAGCTTTCTGGAATTGAAACTGCCTTTCTTAGTGTAAATGTGGATGGCCCTATACTGGTCAATGTATAATCAAAGGTTTCCCCTAAAGCTTATCCAGTAAAGGAGACAACATCCAAAGAAAAGGGGAAAGTTGATTTAAACAGTGACTTATAAAAGTAACCAACACTCCTAATGTTAATATTTTTTTTAAGATATAATATTTTGATTATACTAAATAAAGTAAACAAAGATTTAATAAGATTAACAATTTTATTTAAAATGATTTAATAAGATTTGTTTAAAAATTGTGAGCTCAGAAACGAACAAGTGTTAAAATTCAATAAATTATTCTCAACATTGCACATTCCCAAAATGATTTTCTATTTCAGGTAAGTATGTTAATAGTCAATGGGCTAGATTCACTATGCCCACCAATCAAGTCCCAACCACTTAGCGACCCCTATGCGACTTGATTTTCCTCCGATCCGATTCACTAACCTCTGTCTTGATCATCCTCCGATCTATGCATGCAAATCAAGAGGAATGGCATTCAAATGTAGGCAGGCAGCGATTCACTAAAAAAAAAAAAGAGGGACACCGACTGGGCTGACCGATCAAAAAATAAGCAACTGCTGAGGACCAGTCGCTCAGGTCCTTTCCGACTGCCCTGCCTTCTGCCACCCTGCTTCTCTGCTCTCTGCCCTGATCTCCTGCTTCTCTGCTCTCTGTCCCGCTCCTGCTTCTTTGCCCTGATCTCCTGCTTCTCTGCTCTCTGTCCCGCTCCTGCTTCTTTGCCCCGATCTCCTGCTTCTCTGCTCTCTGTCCCGCTCCTGCTTCTTTGCCCCGATCTCCTGCTTCTCTGCTCTCTGTCCCGCTCCTGCTTCTTTGCCCCGATCTCCTGCTTCTCTGCTCTCTGTCCCGCTCCTGCTTCTTTGCCCCGATCTCCTGCTTCTCTGCTCTCTGTCCCGCTCCTGCTTCTTTGCCCCGATCTCCTGCTTCTCTGCTCTCTGTCCCGCTCCTGCTTCTTTGCCCCGATCTCCTGCTTCTCTGCTCTCTGTCCCGCTCCTGCTTCTTTGCCCCGATCTCCTGCTTCTCTGCTCTCTGTCCCGCTCCTGCTTCTTTGCCCCGATCTCCTGCTTCTCTGCTCTCTGTCCCGCTCCTGCTTCTTTGCCCCGATCTCCTGCTTCTCTGCTCTCTGTCCCGCTCCTGCTTCTTTGCCCCGATCTCCTGCTTCTCTGCTCTCTGTCCCGCTCCTGCTTCTTTGCCCCGATCTCCTGCTTCTCTGCTCTCTGTCCCGCTCCTGCTTCTTTGCCCCGATCTCCTGCTTCTCTGCTCTCTGTCCCGCTCCTGCTTCTTTGCCCCGATCTCCTGCTTCTCTGCTCTCTGTCCCGCTCCTGCTTCTTTGCCCCGATCTCCTGCTTCTCTGCTCTCTGTCCCGCTCCTGCTTCTTTGCCCCGATCTCCTGCTTCTCTGCTCTCTGTCCCGCTCCTGCTTCTTTGCCCCGATCTCCTGCTTCTCTGCTCTCTGTCCCGCTCCTGCTTCTTTGCCCCGATCTCCTGCTTCTCTGCTCTCTGTCCCGCTCCTGCTTCTTTGCCCCGATCTCCTGCTTCTCTGCTCTCTGTCCCGCTCCTGCTTCTTTGCCCCGATCTCCTGCTTCTCTGCTCTCTGTCCCGCTCCTGCTTCTTTGCCCCGATCTCCTGCTTCTCTGCTCTCTGTCCCGCTCCTGCTTCTTTGCCCCGATCTCCTGCTTCTCTGCTCTCTGTCCCGCTCCTGCTTCTTTGCCCCGATCTCCTGCTTCTCTGCTCTCTGTCCCGCTCCTGCTTCTTTGCCCCGATCTCCTGCTTCTCTGCTCTCTGTCCCGCTCCTGCTTCTTTGCCCCGATCTCCTGCTTCTCTGCTCTCTGTCCCGCTCCTGCTTCTTTGCCCCGATCTCCTGCTTCTCTGCTCTCTGTCCCGCTCCTGCTTCTTTGCCCCGATCTCCTGCTTCTCTGCTCTCTGTCCCGCTCCTGCTTCTTTGCCCCGATCTCCTGCTTCTCTGCTCTCTGTCCCGCTCCTGCTTCTTTGCCCCGATCTCCTGCTTCTCTGCTCTCTGTCCCGCTCCTGCTTCTTTGCCCCGATCTCCTGCTTCTCTGCTCTCTGTCCCGCTCCTGCTTCTTTGCCCCGATCTCCTGCTTCTCTGCTCTCTGTCCCGCTCCTGCTTCTTTGCCCTGATCTCCTGCTTCTCTGCTCTCTGTCCCGCTCCTGCTTCTTTGCCCCGATCTCCTGCTTCTCTGCTCTCTGTCCCGCTCCTGCTTCTTTGCCCCGATCTCCTGCTTCTCTGCTCTCTGTCCCGCTCCTGCTTCTTTGCCCCGATCTCCTGCTTCTCTGCTCTCTGTCCCGCTCCTGCTTCTTTGCCCTGATCTCCTGCTTCTCTGCTCTCTGTCCCGCTCCTGCTTCTTTGCCCCGATCTCCTGCTTCTCTGCTCTCTGTCCCGCTCCTGCTTCTCTGCCCCGATCTCCTGCTTCTCTGCTCTCTGTCCCGATCCTGCTTCTCTGCCCTGATCCTGCTTCTCTGCCCTGCTCTCTGCCCCGACTCTCCTGCCATTCCCTGCAGTGTAAGCTCATGTTTTTAACCTGTGGGTTTAAAGCGGGTTAAAACCAAGGGCTCGCAAAGTAAAAGAAAGCAGTAAAGTTCCTCCTGACTCAAAAAAAAAAAAAGTTTCAGGTGTGGTGAGCATGCGCAGACTATCTACAGGCAAAGTAGATGGTCTGCACATTCATTGGGATCGCTGGAGAGTGATCCGGGTGGTCGGTTGGGGGGCGTGATTCCAAATGCTCTCATTTGCATGAGGGCGCTTTGTGAACCAGCCCCCGGCCATGGATCGGATCCGATCCATGGCCTTTGTGTTACATCTGTACTTCAGCTGTTTTATCTTGTTATAAGTGCATTTTACTTGTTGCATGTAATTATCTGTTCTGGCAGCTTGCTTCTGGTGTGTTGGGGCCTTTATTCTATCCCTCGATGATTCTGGCTTCCAAGATTCTTTTCTTCTTTTGAATACCTGTTGTTAGCTCCTATGTACCTCTCTAATTTTTCTTGTTTGTATTAAACCCATCAGAGAATGTGATTCCAAATTGTTCACGTTTCACCCTTGCAGGCACTCCCAGCCATGCAACACTATTAAACAAACAAATCCTAAAGAAGGAATTTTCCCTTTACAAACAGGAACACACAGACATTCACCCTCTCTGAAGATCTTCTAGCAGGTCTCTAAAACTGAAAACCAAGCTAATAACCAATCAGCGTAGGTCAGGGGTTTCAAAGTCCCTCCTTGAGGGCCACAATCCACTCGGGTTTTCAGGATTTCCCCAATGAATATGCATGAGATCTATTAGCATACAATGAAAGCAGTGCATGCAAATAGATCTCATGCATATTCATTGGGGAAATCTTGAAAATCCAACTTGAGCAGTGTGTGTGTAGATTTCTTTCTTGAGCAGAAAAGTATTGCTCATGCTTGGCCTCTGTCTTCCATTTACTGTATATATAGTGGGAGCTTACTCATGCACATGGCTGTCCTGGACATTACCGAACAAGTGCACAGATCTAGATGTTTACCCTGTACCTGGAGGCTATATGAATAGCACTGCATATTTTGTGATAGCGTTCGTATAGGGCTGCATGTTTAGTGCTGCCGCCAGATCTCTGGAACACGTTTTTCCCTGCAGGCACTACATCCAAAGCTAGGGGGCCTCATGATGTGTATGGCTTGTATGTGCTTACTCTGGGTGATGGGGAAAGATGAGGGAGCATTCAGCTTCCTGGGTTATCCCGCTGCGCATTGATCAGTATAGCAAGAACTAGCAGCTGTAGGAGGGATTTCATCACAGGGAATGCTAAACAATTCACAGATGGAGATTCATTGGAGGCTTTCACTGCAACTCTGTTTGCTTGGATCATTTGTAGATTGCTCAATACAAGCCCCAGGTAGATGAAAGGGATTTAGATGAAAAGGAAAGTCCATCAAATGCATCTCTGCTAAAGATGCAGATGAAGTCTCTGCTACTAACAAGTAGGATTAACTGAAAAGCTAAGAGGATAGGAAATGAGTGCTTTTCAGCTTTATTATGACATTTTACGATAAGAACTCCATATGTGAGCCCTGCAATTACTCAATATTTATACTGTGCTGCATTTAATGTTCTCCTTAATGCATTTCAAGCAAGCTATGGATCATTTTTAAAAATTTTATTTTTATCCATATTCTCTTATGTATTCCTTCCATGCCTCAGTAACACATCTTTTCAGCAGGAGGGGTTGAGATAGACTTCTCTGAGACTTATATTCAGGGCTTCTCCTGTTGCCAGCAGGGGTCACTGCATCATCATTTTCTCCCCACCCCACCCCCTCTTTTTCCTCCATGCTTCAGTGGTGCAGCAGACTTGAAAATTTGTCTTCTCAGCTGTGGTGCACAGCACTGAGTCCTATCCAGTATTCCCAGTAGTCAGATACCCAGTATACAAGTACTCTGCAACTTCACCTCTGAGCTGCCAGATTGTGTGTATATCTCTTTCATTAAATTATTTTTTTTTTATTGGAATTTATTAACCACCTTTATGGAGAGATTCACTCAAGGCAGTGTTGAGCAAGTGCCGTCCAGCATAAACTCATAATTTTGTTAACATCGTAATAATAGTAAAATAACCAAATATAAACATAAATACAATGAATGAGGTAAACTCAAAATCAGCAAATTAAAACTTAATAATGGGACTAACACGAAACAGTATTAAAAATATTCACATGTAACAGCACGGAAATGTAAATAACCGAGATACAGTATAATACAATGTCAGCATAATATTTCTGAAACACCTAATAAGCACGCATTATGGGGCTGATTTCTGGACGCAGCAGTCGCCTGCCGCCTGTCAATCACCTACAGGCACTACTTCTAGAATTATAAAACATAAAATTGTGGAACACGTAGACAAACATGATTTAGTGAGACAGAGTCAGCCTGGGTTCAGCCGAGGGAGATCTGGCCTCACCAATTTGCTTGACTTCTTTGAAGGGGTGAATAAACATGTGGATAAAGGTGAGCCGGTTGATGTCCAACTCAAACCCTTTGCAGGGCCACATTTTGGATTTGTAGGTACTTGGAGGGCTGCAGAAAAAAAATAGTTAATATCTTATTAGAGAAATGAGAATTTTGCAAGAGGTAAAACTCTTTCTAGTTTATAAATCTTTCCTTTAACTGTTAAAGTATATGATTTTCTTCTTTATTGATGTTTGAGATGTTAGAATGAATACCTTATTGGCTTATCTTTATCTTTCTGTACAAGTAAATACTTGATTTGTAATTTGAAAATGATAAAAAAATAATAAAAATAAACTATAGAGTTTTACCTCATGCAAAATTGTCATTTCTCTAATAAGATATTAACTATTTTTTTCTGTGGCCCTCACAGTTAAAGTTTAACATCTTTGCTTTCTCAGAACTAACACATTTCAATCACTATATGGAAAATAAAATCATTTTCCCTACCTTTGTTGTCTGGTGACTTTATTTTTCTGTGCTTTTAACTGTTTCCAGGGCCTTCTTGTCCATTGACTGTTTTTCTCTCTGTACTCATTTTCTGCCTTGCATCCATCTTTGGCATTAACTTAACCAGTAGCATACCAAGGGGGGGGTGGCAGGGGGCGGTCTGCCCCGGGTGCACGCTTCAAGGGGGTGCACAGCTGGCCAGGTCTAGAACCTCCCGCGCTGCTCTAAATGACACCTCAATGCGGCTGCCGTACTTATTCCAGAGCAGAGTCGGCAGCCGCGCTGAAGTGCAGGAAGCTCCCGCAATAAGTGCATTTATCGCCTCTGCTCTGGAAGAGGTAAGTGACATCAGAGGGGGATGGACCAGCAGCCGCAGTCATTGCGGGACCTTGCCGCAACTCCCTGTGTCTGCCAGCCCTCCCCCTCCGACATCACTTACCTCTTCCGGAGCAGAGGCAGCAGAAGTAGTCATCGCAGGACCTTGCTGATTTGGATGGAGAGAGAGAAAGGAGCATAGCAAGGTGGTGGAAGGAGAAAAAGGGGGTCAGGATGGTATTGAAGGGTGGTTAAGGGATAGAAAGGGGGTCAGGGTGGTATGGCAGCATGGTGAAGGGTGAGAAAGTGGGACAGGGCGGTATGGAAGGGTGTGGAGGGTGAAAAATGGGGTCAGGGTGGTATGGAAGGGTATGGAGGGTGAGAAAGGGGGTCAGGGTGGTATGGAAGCATGGTTGAGGGAGAGAAAGGGGCAGATGCTGATGGAATTGGTGTGCAGGGAAAGGGGAAAGAGACATAAGGGGGAAGGATATTGCATGGAATTGGGTTGGAGGGAAAGAAAGGGGGCAGATGCTGATGGAAGTGGGGGGAAGGGAGAAGAGAGAGTGAAATGCCAGACCATGGGGTTGTGGGAGATGGAAGGAAAGGAAAGAAATGCAAGACTATTGGAGAAGAGAAGGGAAGAAGATGGATGCCAGACCAATGGGGGTGAAGGGAGAGATGGAAGGGGGAGGCATAAAGTTTCTGGAAGGGGAATAGAAGGAGAGAAGATGCCATATAGAAGGGGAAGAGAGAGGGTATACAGTGGATGAAAGGAAGAGAGTGACAAGATGATGAGGAAAGCCGAAACTAGAGAAGACAAAGGTAGAAAAATTCTATTTATTTATTTATTTATTTTTTTGCTTTAGGAGAGATGCATCGCTGTTTCTGTGATGTTGCATTGAATGCAGAGTCCAGCTTCTTGGTGCTTCAGTTTTACCTTTGTCTACGTATTTTTATTTTACAAAACTGTAGTGTTTTTTAGCGTTGGCATCTGAGCTGTTACCACCATGGCTAAAAATCACACTACAGTTTTGTAAAAGGGGGAGGGGTTAGTTTGTGATTACATATTCCATACAAGGTGAAGGTGTGTTCTGTGTGTTCGAAAGACATGGTTTTCTGTTAGGATTGACTGTGTAGGATTGATCTGTACTAGTCTGGCTTGTTTAGTTTTACAATGGGTGTATTGATGTACTGCTCACTGCAGTAAGATGCTGCCTTTTCCTAGGTACACTCTTGTGTGACGTGTGGATTGCTACTAAAAATCATGTTTTCCATACAAATGGGGGGGGGGGGCGTGTAAAAAAATGATGGGCCCCGTGTGTCACATATGCTAGGTACGCCACTGAACTTAACATTCAATTTTTCCATTTTTCTGCTTTCTTCTCCTTTCTTCTCAAAATCTACATTTCCATGTCTTCCCTTCCCTTCCTATTTCTCTCTCCTTCCCTCCTCCCCCCCAGTGTAACATTTCTCTTTCCCTTCCTCCTTTCTGACCCCCCCCCCCTCCCAGTCCAACATTTTTTTTCTCTCTTTCTCCTGCATGCATCTCCTCTGGTTCTCCTTCCCTCAACCAAACATCCCTCCATGAGTCCAACTTTTCACTCTCTGCCTTCTCCCCCTTCCCCAGTGTAACATTTCTCCTTTCCTCGCCCTCTCAATGAGTCCAACACTTTCTGCCTCCTGCACACTTTCTCTCTCTATCTTTGCCTCTTCCCTCAGTGGCATCCCAACTTCCCACCCCCCCAAACCAACATGATCTCTCCCCATATCACCATATCACCATATCACCCTCCCCTCTGATGTGTAGCACCTTTCCTTCCCCTCCCTTTCCACTAGGTCTAGCAGCACCTTTTCTCCCTTCTTTATACTTCCCCCTTGTCCAGCAGAACCCCCTTCTCCCTTCCTTCCTCCCTCCTCTCCTCCCATGTCCAGCAATACCAGAATTTTGAAGCCGCAGTCTTGTACCCAATCTAGCACACTGGGCAGGAAGAGAGGCTCTGGCGTCAGCTGACTTGCAACTTCCTGCAGCTGTCGTGTATGCCGGGCCTCCTGCCGTCACGTATTTGCTGAATAGGTGAAGGCAGGAGTCCCGGCATATGTGACGGCTACAGGAAGTTGCAAGTCAGCTGACGCCAGCGCCTCTCTTCCTGCCCAGAGTGTGAGATCAGGTACAAGATCGCGAGCTGCAAAATAGCACCCGTGGTCGCGAGGTTGAGACCGCTAATGTAGTGTATCCAGATTTTCAGAAAGCTTTTGACAAAGTTCCTCATGAGAGGCTCCTGAGGATAGGGTTAAATGGTCATTTTTCTTTATGAAGCAGAGTAAAAGTGGAGTGCCACAGGGATCTGTACTAGGACCGATGCTATTTAATTTATTTATAAATTATCTGGAAATTGGAACGACAAGTGAGGTGATTAAATTTGCAGATGATATTAAGCTGTTCGAAGTTGTTAAAATGTATGCAGATTGTGAAAAATTGCAGGCACACCTTAGGAAATTGGAAGACTGGGCGTCCAAGTGGCAGATGAAATTTGATGTGGACGTATGCAAAGTGGTGTACATTGGGAAGAATAACCTAAATCACAGTTACCAGATGCTAGTGTCCACCTTGGGGATTAGCACCCAAGAAAGGGACCTTCTGAAAAGCTGCCGTGTATTTACAGTACACAAATCTGTGGATGGGGGTGGGGGGGTTAAGATGAAAACAGACAATAAACAATTCTACTCCTACTAATAATAGACTTACTCTAGCGGAGCTTGTGCTTTTTTTACGGAGTCCTGGTGACATTTGAAGGATGCATGGTCTATTCTGGGAAGAGTTGCTGAACTGATTATATTTTAACAATGAACAGGGAACCGATGAAAACCACTTATCTGTTTGGGAGGAAATATTTTTTCACCTAGAGATTTAAAATGAAGTAATCCGTTTCAGTAAAATGAACCAAAACTGAAAGATTTTGAAAGGAGATGGTGGCAATTTCAGGTGTATGATTTTTGGTCCCACAAAAGTAGAGAAATATTGTTAAAACAGTCTATAAATAAAAATTCGTACAGAGTTCGATAATATTATTTCAGCTTGAGCTGAGAATTCAGAAGCAACTTTGTACCTGAACAAGATTACAAAAATTAAACCAGGTTTGGTTTTAAAGCTGTAATATGAATCTCTGTACTGTGATAGGGGAAAATAACCAGTCTCAATCACTTGGACTGGGCTATGACAGCTTCAGGAAAAATACTGGGTCAGACCAATGGTCCATCTAGCCCGGCAGAAACCCAGATGATAGCAACATTCCCATGCTACCGATCTCAGGGGCAGACAGTGGCTTCCCCTATGGCTAAGAAAAACATTTATATTGAACAAAATAAAGCATTTGTGTGCTTGTTTTGACTCTCTGATTTCTTATATGCTTATTTTTCTGAACTAATAGAAGGTGATAGTGTTTGCAGACTTTTAGACATCTCTCTTGAAGGTCGAGATTTCTAGGACTATAGTCCGACAGGTGGGGGCTTCTGTGTTTTCAAAGAAATGAATTCCAGGAGCTTCCCTTTCCCTAAAGCCAGGGCTACATTCGGGATGAATTGGTAATTCCTCTGTGTTGTACACGCTTATCCTCACATCTGGCTAAATGTATAATTTGGAGTTAAATTTTCAAGCAATAAAAGCAGAAACACACAGTAAAATCTGAGACGTGTTAAATAGAGTTTGCAGCACATCTAATAATTCCTTTTGATGTAAGACTAGTTCCAAAAGGTTGGTCTTCTCTATTAATCCTATTTTCTGGAAGAAAACGTAGCTACAGGTAGCAGGCAGAAGAACACAGAGCCATCTGTTCTATGCCTGGAAGAGCCATGAGGTGAAGCTCAGTGCACAGCTGGGCTCCCATGATAGGCATAAAAAGGATTAGAGACAATACTACTCCTACTACTAATAGACTTACTTTGGTGCTGATGCTTTCTGCTCGTGCTCGTGCTTATCCCGGGAGGGAGGAGGACTCTGTCTTCCTGCTCTACCATTATGCAGGCTGTCCTCCCGCTCTAGCCTGCACATGACACTTCCCAACGAATCAGCAGCAACAGCCTCTGTCACGTGGGCAGTGAGCTCAGCACTAATTCTCTGTGTGTCTACGTGCTGAGCTCACTGCCTACGTGACAGAGACTGTTGCTGCTGATTTGTTAGGAGCTCAGTGCAACGCCGGACCTGGACCGGATATTAGGTAAGCTTCAGGATAGAAACTCCGGATCTATCCCTGTGGGCCTGGGAGGGGTCCCCATGGGAGTCGGGCTTGGGAGAGGTCCCCATGGGAGTCCCGTTGACCTCAGGGGGGGAGGGGAATCCCCATGGGATTCCCATGATCCTTGTTCCTGTGCAGAACTCTACTATCGAGCTGTGTTTTGAGTTAATTTGCACTCAAAAACAAGCACACCCATCGCATTAATTGGCAATTCTAGTCTATCTACTTTATTTTCACCTTTGTTAGAATTACCCATACATATCTCAAATAACTTAAAATAAATAACTCTCAAATTTAATTTTTTGTTGGTTTTGCAAATTGCAAAAATTAATAATTTCAATTATAATGTGACGCGAGAAACAGTTGCTCCATTTAGAGCGCTGGAGCTAAAAAGGTTTGACAGACACTGCTGTAAAGGAATATGGGCCCCTACTTTTCTTTATAGACCCCCCTCCTTTACGAAGCCACGTTGGTGCTTTTAGCGCTGGCCACAGTGGTAAGAACTCCGAGGCTCATAGGAATTCTATGCGCGTCAAGAGTTCTTACTGTCATGGCCGGTGCTAAAAACGCTAGTGTGGTTTTGTAAAGGAGGGGGAGAATAAAGTCCAGACAGGCATCTCCTAGGCAAATATAGGAACCCCTTTATAGAACTTCTATCCACATATCTTCATATCCCCTGTTTTACAAAACTATGACGCAGTTTTTAGCACCGGCCACGATGGTATTAGCTCTGATGCTCATGAGCATCAGAGTTCTTACCACCGCGGCCAGCGCTAAAAGCTGTGCTATGGTTTTGTAAAAAAAGGGGGGGAAGGGGGGTCTATGAGCAGATAACAGAATTAGATATAAAGAGAAATAGAACCAAATAGAGGCAGACAGATTAAAATGATAGCATGATAGATTAAACAAATCTAGAATAAGTCGATGAGCTCCACGGCATTTGATTGGCTTTTTTACCTTTAACAGTAGACCTGAGAGTTTCATATTTTGCCCATTTTAAAATTTTTATGAGGCCAGTTGCAGCCAGATGCTTTCATGTTATTTGATTAAATTCATTTACTCTGCATGTTGGTCCAAAAGCCCCTAAGGTACGCCAACATCTCTGCTTATTATCTTTCTCTATTTGCATGTCTGGAGCTTGAACAAAAAATCAGACCGTGCAGCCCACGAGCAGTTTTGTCTGGCACTCTAAAGAGACGGATCTTGAGCGTGAGTGCTGCCTCTGTGGTTTCCTAATTGCAAGGAAGTGTGGAAAGGGTATCCTTTCATGTCGGAGACTATCTAAGCAGACAGGCTTTATGAATGACAAGCGATGCTTTGCTTTTCTGCCAGACCCGTTCCCCGGCAACAGCCTCAACACTTAATAAGCTCTGCTATGTTTAAAGCCCCTCAGCATTCATCTGTTCTAATGGACGGGAGGGATGAGCTGAAAAGACAGTGCAAAGCTGATAATGGCTTCTCGGGTCTGAAACGATTTCATTTAGTTGGAGTGCTCGATTCACTAAGGCTGCACCCTTCAGCCCAAATGCATTTCTAATTCTATGTTGTAGAAAAGAACAGCAGAGTCTGCTGACCCTCTCATCATACGTGTCATTCAGGGAAGCCTTCCTGAAATCTGCAGCCACTGAAGGGTGATGGGCATGAGGACTTTCTGTTGATGTAGACGCCTTTGCATATTCATTTAGTCCTTTGTTTACACCTCTCCATCCAGTAATTGGGAGAGCAAAGAACAGAGATTACTAATGATTCACTGGTTTTGGCACCTTAATTATATGCAATCTTCTCTTCTTTTAAAAATCTGTTATCAGAGGAATGTTTAAGTGGTTAGTGCTGGATCAGAAATTATTTTGGCTACTTTTGATTCCTTACTTTGTGCAAACATTATGCAGTAGCATAACTTGTAGATTAATCAATTGATTTACCAGATGCGTGAAATGCAGTTCAGGTCATTGGTACCTATATAGGAAAACGCACTGAAGAGGGAGAGGGATATAAATATGAAACAATGGAAAGTGTGGAGCAAGGTGTGGGAGAGGAGAGATAATGGCCGTACCATTCAGTTAACTGACAGATGAGGCGTCCAAGTGGCAGATGAAATTTAATGTGGACAAATGCAAAGTGGTGCATAATGGGAAGAATAACTCAAATCAGTTACCAGTCCACCTTGGGGGTAAGCGCCCAAGAAAGGGAGCCGGGTGTCATTGTAGACAATATGATGAAACCTTCCGTCCAATGTGTGGTGGTGGTGTCCAAAAAAGCAAACAAGATGCTAGGAATTATTTTAAAAATGGGATGGTTAACAAGACTAAGAATGTCATAATGCCTATGTATCGCTCCATGGTGCAACCTCATCTGGAGTATTGAATTCAATTCTGGTCTCTTTATCTCAAGAAAGATATAGCGGCGCTAGAAAAGGTTCAAAGAAGAGCGGCCAAGATGGTAAAGGGGATAGAACTCCTCTCGTATGAGGAAAGACTAAAATGGTTAGGGCTCTTCAGCTTGGAAAAGAGACAACTGAGGGGAGATATGATTCAAGTCTACAAAATCCTGAGTGGAGTAGAACGGGTACAAGTGGATCGATTTTTCACTCCATCAAAAATTGCAAAGACTAGGGGACACTCGATGAAGTTACAGGGAAATACTTTTAAAACCAATAGAAGGAAATATATTTTTACTCAGAATAGTTAAGCTCTGGAACGCATTGCCAGAGGTTGTGGTAAGAGCGGATAACATAGCTGGGGGGGGGGGGGAGGTTTATATTCGAATATATATGGTAGCATGTGCTAAATGTAAAGCCAATTTTATTCCTATGGGCTTCTTAGCATGTGCTAAAACATTACTGCCCTTTGACAAATTCCCCCTTAATTCATCAGCACACCTTAATAAAGCAATCCTATAATTTTTTGTAAATATCACATTCCTTAGGCTTATCATTCCATTTAAATTCCTCCTCACAAATAAATCATTGGAATTCACCCTGAAGCACATATTTTATTTTATTAAAAAGTTGAGTTCCTTAAGAAATTATATTCATTTAATCAGCAACATGCTGCATACAGTGGCAAGAAAGGCAAATTTTCATCCTCGCTCAACAATTTAAGTCATTCTATACAAATAATGAAAAAGTACTTATCTTTGCTACTGTATTTCAAGTACACCCTCTAAAAACTTGTTCTATCAAAACTCTTTGGATAAAAAATACATAGTTTCATCAGAGTGACTTCCACTCTTCAGACAACTTATCACTGTCCATTATCCATCTGACCCCATCTTCCCCTTATAAAATTCCAAAAACTAAAAATAGTAAGAACTTAATATTCATTTTATTCTCTTACAACACTCACAGGAAGCCAGACGCCCCCCATATGTACATTTTATTTCTCCCATGTTAATTACAAGGTAACGGAACAGTAATAGTGTTCTATTCAATTATCGAAAAATGCATGCCGGATATAGTCTTGATCCAAAGCAAATACCGGAAATAAGAAAGACTTGCAAAGCAGAAACTCCCCTAGAAAAATAAGAAAGTATCACTGGGAGATGGTACTCTAACAATAATGAATAACTGAAGTTTCACACTGAATGGAAAAATATTTTTGTGAAAATGAGGAGGTTTCAGTGATTGGACGTGTGCACACAAGGCACTAACTGTGAGATAATAATGAGCCACAAAGGACTCCAGTGCCACAAACAATTCACATCATTTTGCTCCTCTCAATATAAGTATAAATGCCTGGTTGTATATAATATGTCTCTCAAAATGAAGCTTCATGAAACTTGTGTTGGGTAAAGGAGAATGAAATCCCCAGTGAAACAATCAATAATGAAAACAGATGCTGAAGTCCACTGACAAAAGTCACTTATCTTAACTGAAGCTTTGGATCAATGTCCTAACTCCATATAATAGTGTGTACTTTTTTTAAAAAAATCTTTATTTATACAGATGAGGAAAGAAAGGATAGTGTATTTCCTTGAATCTAATGGGTTACAGGATCCGAGGCAACATGGCTTTACAAAAGGTAAATCGGGCCAAACGAACCTGATTGAATTTTTTGATTGGGTAACCAGAGAGCTGGATCGAGGACATATGCTAGATGTAATTTACTTGGATTTCAGCAAAGCCTTTGATACAGTTCCTCATAGGAGGCTGTTGAACAAACTTGAAGGGCTGAAGTTAGGACCCAAAGTGGTGAACTGGGTCAGAATCTAGCTGTCGGACAGACGCCAGAGGGTGGTGGTTAATGGAAGTCGCTCGGAGGAAGGAAAGGTGACTAGTGGAGTCCCTCAGGGTTCGGTGCTGGGGCTAATCCTGTTCAATATGTTTGTGAGTGACATTGCTGAAGGGTTAGAAGGAAAATTGTGCCTTTTTGCAGATGATACCAAGATTTGTAACAGAGTAGACACCGAAGAGGGAGTGGAAAATATGAAAAAGGATCTGCAAAAGTTAGAGGAATGATCTCAATGCTGGCGTTAAGGTCTAGCGTGTGGTAATGTAGCACGCGCTATTCCACTCGTTAAAGCCTTAGCGCACCTTAGTAAAAGGAGCCCTATACGGCTGGAATGTTGTTTTACCATGAAAGTCAAATACTAATAGAAAATGGCCATTTTTTTCCACCAACCATTTAAGTAGATCTTGTTGATAGTTACCCCTTAGATACGTCGGATGTTGATGATGTCATTTCAAACACTGAAGTCATCCTAAGAAGGCGACTTTAAATGGAAGACTACTTTCTGCTATGGGATGCTATTTTTTTTTATAATTGTTTGCTTTGGAAAAATTTTTGTGGTTTAGTCTATTTATTTTAGTTTTTCCGGTTGATATTTTTTGGTAGTTTTTGATTTTTTTATTTATGAAGAATTGGTTGCGACGTTGATTAATCATTGCAGCGGAAGTGAGGCGGAGCGTTGAAGAAAGAGAGCGGGACACATTTCAGATTTAAAGGCTACTTCCTGAAACCATTTTTCCACGGTACCGTTGAGTCTGTACTTCAGTTGCTGGTTTTCACTTTATTTCTGAGAGGAGGAGGCCAGAGCCCTTGAGGCCATAGCTCTCTGCAAAACAGGGCCGCTGTCAGGTCTAAACCAGGGATCTCAAAGTCCCTCTTTGAGGGCTGCAATCCAGTCAGGTTTTCAATATTTCCCCAATGAATATGCATGAGATGGATTTGCATGCACTGCCTCCTTAAGATGCAAATCTATCTCATGCATATTTATTGTGGAGATCCTGAAAACCTGACCTGGCTCCGGCTCTCGCAGACTGGAATTGCCTACCCTTGCACTAGACCAGGGGTCTCAAAGTCCCTCCTTGATGGCCTCAATCCAGTCGTGTTTTCAGGATTTCCCCAATGAATATGCAGGAGATCTATGTGCATGCACTGCTTTCGATGCATATTCATTGGGGAAATCCTGAAAACACGACTGGATTGCGGCCCTCAAGGAGGGACTTTGAGATCCCTGATCTAAACTGTCTCCTGATGTGATAATCAGCAGTGGAACCGTCCCAGGCAACTATGAGGAGAAGTACCTTACTGCATAATAATGAATAATTGGATATGATATATTTATACGGAAGAAGCTTTTTGCTGGAGTTTCTTTTTTGCAACTTCCTATAGGTGGACCACAGGAGAGAAAAGTTCCACCAGCCAGAGAGGCAGCCTTTAGCACTGTCTCTGATGCTGTAGCTGTGAAGGACCCTGCAAAAAGGTAAGTAGCTGAGCATGGGGGGGGAGGGGGAAGTACTGGACCTGGGGGATGCTGACCCCAGGGGCCAATCTCCTGCCCAGGGCCCACTGAGGTTCAAAGTTCCTGCAACCTGGTAGAAAAATACCAAGTTGGGACCAATTTACTTATGCTGAGCTATGCTCAGCACAAATAGCATGCAAATTTATTGGGAGAGGATGGCGTTGACCAGCCCAGCTGTCAATCAGCCTGACATAGAAACATAGAAACATAGAAATAGACGGCAGATAAGGGCCCACGGCCCATCTAGTCTGCCCACCTTAATGTCCCTTCCCTTTGCCCTGTGAATAGATCCCATGCAAGGAATCAATAATCTATCTCTGCTAGAAAACTGACTTAGATGGCCGTCCCCCACACAGCTACAAGTTTCTAGAGCAGCCCTGTAAAGCAAGTGGCCCCTCTTGGACTAGGTTGCTAAGGAGAAAGCAGCGTGTGCCTATTTCTGAACCCTGTCAAAATCCACAGGGCATTGAGAATAGGCCCCCTTCCCGGACAGGAGTCTAGGCAAGACTTCCAGCCGCTCTAGGCCAGGCTTTCCCTCTGACCTTTTATGAAGCCAACTGCTACCTAGAAGCCGAAGCCTGCACTGTTTGTGCTTTTGTTTTGCTCTTTTTCGGACAGAGGACGAGCAGAAATGAATTGGAGTATCAAAATCTTGCAACGCGAAAAGGAAGAAAAACAAGAAGACCTTCCCTCCACACAATTTGACAGATTTTCAGTGTGAAAGGCAGAATGAAGTTACAGCTCATAAAATTAAGGATCGGACATGGCAAATGCTTCAAAACAAACAGAGAGGAAGGAGATGGGGGTGTTAAAACTTGTTGGGGCATCTAGGGGGTGAACTTAGCTGTTGGCGCAAAACAGCTACCGGCAGTTCTAGAGCTGCCAGAAAATAATGATGTCGGGGATGGTGGTGTAGAATAATAATGAGCTCCTTGTAATGCATTTGCATAGGGGTCTCAGTGGCTGCTTTGAGGATCGGTAGCAGCCATGGAGAACTCTTTTGTGCATCAGGAGGAGAGCTTTAGACTGCTTTAACCAGTCTTATTGCCACGGAAAGCTGTTGAGCATTGGGGCTTGAGTCTTAGCTATGCAACTCATAGGGGGATATGAGACACTCGGATAGCTTAAGAAATAGGCCACATAATAAATAAATATATAGACCTGTAGATAGTATTCAAGAGCTACAACTACTGTTTACTATTTCTACACAGCTACCAGCGGCATGCAACGCAGGAGTTCCAAAGCTACAGGAAGATAGAAATAGGGGCTACATCTAACATATTTCTTATTATTTTATTTGATACTTATGCAATGTTAAAATGACAATTACAAGACTAGCTTACGTTAAGAAATAGAAATTATGGCTCACTCCTCCCCCCCTCCCCCCAAATGACAAAGTAAGAAAAATAAAAATAAAATAACAGACCTATTTCTACACTGTTGCGAAGTCTTTATAACGGCTCCCATCAAACGTGTTATTCAGCCACAGAGGACAATGTGACTTATGAATTTGAGTGCTTGACAAAGAGCACATGTCAAGGTATTACAGATGTATTTTTTTTTAAAGACCTGGATTTGGAAAATACTCTTTTTTTTTAAATTAAAATATTAAACCTAGGTCAGGGCTTTCATTTACTTTTACATAGCTTTAATCTTCCCAATTGGGATTTCAATTATTGGATAATTAAATGGAGGATTTATTAGGAAATGACATTTTCTGTACAAACAGACAGCGATATTTTTACAAGACTAGGTTTGCTTATCAAGGAACCATTTCTGTCTGCACTAGATGTAAAGGTTGCAGCAAGTTTCTCCTCTGAAGATGTTTTGCAAAGTTGTAGAATTAGATTCTTGAAAAGATCAGTTTACCGGTTTCTTCATTCTGGTGCAGTCTTGTCATTTTGGCTTTCTTTCAACCCCCTCCCCCCCAACTATTTCATTTTCACATGTTTTGAAATTAATCATATCTCTCTTATTCAATACCCCTCAGATTCTATATATAATGCTTTGAGTTGGATGCACAGATTTGGGTTCATGCCCAATTTGTACATGATCAGACCTGATGACATGAGAGGTATACTGTCTGTCTGGTACCAAAATCTAAGATGTTATGGAAAGCACAGAGACTCATCAAGCCTGATGACTATTATCTTATGCTGCTCATCCATGTTGGCACTAACGATATTGCCAGGTACCCCTGCGAACGTATCAAAAGCAACTTTGTGGCTCTGGGAGAGAAGGTGAAGCAGACAGGTGCATAGGTGGTATTCTTGTCCAACCTCCCTGTCGAGGGTAAAGGCCAGAGCAGAGAAGCTCGCATCCTGGAGATGAATATGTGGCTATGTGGATGGTGTAGTTGAGAGTGTTTTGGCTACCTGGACCTTGGGATGATTTTCCAAGGACTGCTGAGTAGGGATGGTGTTCATCTATCAAAGAAGGGAAGAAGTGTCTTCGGCAGCAGGCTGGCTAATTTATTGAAGAGGGCTTTAAACTAGAAGTGATGGGGTAGGGTGATCAAAGCTCCCGGGTGAATATAAGCCCTCAAGTAAGTAAATCACTGAATACCTCTACACGGATGGGAAAAGGGGGCAATGTCTGGAAAGCAGTATATGCTAATGCTCGAAGTATGGGAAACAAGTTTCTGGATCTAGAAGCTGTGATGGAAGAAGATGAGTTGGATGTAGTGGTGATCACGGAGATGGAAAAGCGGAGACTTAGAGGGGACATGATAGTGACTTATAAAATCATGAAAGGCATAGAGAAGGTGGAGAAGGACAGATTCTTCAGACTAACCGGGCCAACAAAAACAAGAGGGCATTCAGAAAAATTGAAAGGAGACAGATTAAAAACGAATGCTAGGAAGTTCTTCTTCACTCAGAGGATGGTGGACACCTGGAATGCGCTCGCAGTGGAGGTGATAGGGCAGAGTACAATATTGGGCTTCAAAAAGGGATTGGATGATTTCCTGAAGGAGAAGGGGATTGAAGGGTACAGATAGAGGGTAACTATACAGGTACTAAATGAATAGGGAATAAAGAATTTAGGTTAATGACCACTTACAGGTCACAGACCTGGGGGGCCGCCGCAGGAGCAGACTGCTGGGCACGATGGACCCCTGGTCTGACCCGGCAGAGACAATGCTTATGTTCTTATGTGATTCACGGAGAACCATGACTTGGATGTAGTTATACCGGGTTATAATCTATTCAGGAAAGACAGGGGAGGAAGAAAAAGATGGGGAGTAGTGTTATATGTTAAAGATCATATTAAAGCTACACAATTGCAGGATCTTCAGGGCAATGAAGAGGCATTGTGGATCAATTTGGAAAGAGGGAATGGTGAACATATTTACATTGGTGTGATATACAGGCCTTCTTCACAGACAGAAGAAGTACATGGAGATTTAATAGTAGACATTCAGAATATATCCAAAAAAGGGGAAGTCTTGATAATAGGTGATTTTAACATGCCGGATGTTGATTGGGATATCCCTATTGCAGGGTCTTCTAGAAGTAGAGAGATCCTAGATTCTCTACAAGGAGAACTGTTCCAGCAGTTGGTAATGGAAACCACACAGGATGGGGTCATACTGGACTTAGTGTTTACAAACGGGGAAAGTGTTTCTGATATTACAGTGAGTGATCATCTGGCCTTCAGTGATCACTGCATGGTACAGTTTAATATTTAGATGGGTATAGAAAGGGCTCATTCAAAAGCGCAGTTTTGAAAAGGGGGGGGGATATTTATTTATATTTACTTGAAAAAGAAAATACAGAAATAATTAGATTAGCTTTACTTATTTACTTAGCTTGGGTCATGCTCAGCCATCCGTGCTGAGCCAACCAAATAGGAAAACAAATATTGTGGTGGTGGAAGGCTGCGGCTATATTTACAAGTTTGTACTCAACAATAATATTAATACCAGAACCAATCAATTGTTAGTCCTTTCCAGCCTAATGCAATATCTCTCTTCATAATCCCATTTAGACAGTAACATCCTAGTCATACTGTAAATCTCACATTAGAACTTAGGCCAACCTAAGCTTCTTCAGTGATGCCAGGTAGTTCATGTCCAGGACCCTCTTTGAACTAGATAACTGGATCTAGGCCATCCATCTTCTACATTCCAAAATTCATTCTCTCTTGACTGGAACTCTGTTGTGACCACATTTCCCCTTACAATATTGTGTCAAATAACTTCTTACCTACCCACTAACCTGAAACATCCTTAAGGAAAGGATGAGTAGGCAAACTGCCCTCCCAACTGCCCAAGAAGCCCAACTACCATTGGACACTAATAGCCAATCACTACTTCACTTCAAACACATCCTAACCGACAGCATGGTTGTTCCTTTTTGTCCTGCAGACCTACATTAGTCAATTCTAAATGAATCTGGTGCTTCATTCTTATATATTTAGATCACGCTATTTTAATTGTAGCTCAAAATGAGTTGCATTCAGGTTTATTAGGTATTTCTCTCTCCCCCAAAGGGCTTATAATGAGACAGTAAAATCTTCAGCCATATAAACTTAATTAACCCACAGCACACAGTGAAGTAACATCCAGAAGAAAACAGTGTAAGTCCTAAATAAAGAAATGATGAAGGAAAATGAAAATTAGAAGAGGAGAGAGCATCTTCTTAATGCTGCTGAACCACGTCACTGGCTAAAATGGATCTAATGTTTCTGTGATAGAGGCATTAGTTGAGGTCCCTAGCTTTCCAGAACTTAGGCAGAAGCTCAGTTTCAAGGGTCAATTTTGAAACGAACTTACTTCAAAGGCAGTCTATTGAATTGAAAAAGGCATTGTTTTCCATCACTTTCTTGTTTTCGTATGAACTGGAGAATGCCGAATGTGAGAGGAGGCAATCGTGCAAATTAATTAATAAGGAAAGAACAGTGATGTTTATGTTTATGAAAATTTCATATACTGCCAATTCTTAACCTAGCTTTCAGTGGTTTACGTCAGTAAAATTTCAAAAATCAATATAAAAGGAACGCCATAAAAGATAGGATAGCACACAGAAAACATAACACACAACATCATATACAAATAATAATTACACCATGCATTTAAGGGGTGCCTGAGGAATTCTCAATAAATATGATCCACTGGCAGAGAATCTGCTCCAAATGCCAACTGGAAAAAAATAGGTTTTAAGCAATGTCTCAAAATAATATGTCTTTGGAAGGCCATTCCAAAGGTTAGGCACTTCATTTTTTTAAAAAGCTTTATTATGGGTGGATTCCCTCCTTGTTCTATTTACAGCCTGAAGTACCAATCCATTATCCTGTATTGACCTTAATGAACGCGCTGGAGAATAAGGAATTAATAATGAATTCAAATAATCAGCAACCGTAGTATAGAATGCTTTATGGGTAAGCACTAATATTTTGAGCTGAGTTCTAGAAACAATTGGTAACCAATGATAATGCTTATAAAGAGGGGTTACTTGATCATATTTACTTTTGTGTCTGTCATAGGGGAAAACACCCTCAGGGATTCAAGACAAAGTTAGACAAGTTCCTGCTGAACCGGAACGTACGCAGGTAGGGCTAGTCTCAGGGCGCTGCTCTTTGACCTGAGGGCCTCCGCATGAGCGGAATGCTGGGCACGGTGGACCAGGGGTCTGACCCAGCAGCGGCAATTCTTATCTTCTTAGTAACTTTATAGGGGTGTTCTGCAAGGTCTGAATCACCTGATGTTAAATTTACCACCGCTTTTACTAAGGTGTGCTGTGCTTTTTAGCGCAATAAATATTAGTGCTTGCTAAACGCTAACGTGGACACGTTAGCGCTTAGCGCATACGTTGATTAGCATGCGTTAAATCCGCGCTAAAACGCTTAGTGCACCATTGTAAAAGAGGGCCTTAGTAAGATCTGCATAAGCCATATTGCAATAATCAAGTCTTACTATCAAAAAGCATGGCTCAAAGTGTGAAGACAAATATCTCGGATCGTAAGGATCTTAGGGCAAAAAACCTTTTTTTTTCAACTTTTGCTACCTGTGCAGAAAATGTAAGTGATGGGTTTGTAGATTGGAGAGGTTAGAATTGCAAGTGATGAATGGAGAGATGTCTTATAACTACAGCATATTAGGATTTCCAGCTAATAGTAGACGAATGAAGATTTGTTTCTGAATTCCCTAGTAAAAATGAATGCAATGATATTTTTTTAGAAACTGTTTTTTGCAAGCATTGCTCAACAGATGCAAGTTTATGTCTGAGTAACTCTGGGACTTTATGAGTAATCTTTCAACTCTGCACAACACCATACATTGAAATGATGGCATATATGTTTAAAAATGTTGGAGAATGGTCCCCGATGTACAGAGTGTGAAAAGCTGACAAGGTTGGATGGACTTGTATATGAGTAATTGGTTGTTAAGAACGCATTTTCTGCTAATATTGTTCAGAAGAAAGCAATGGTGTTTGTGGAATTTGAAAGCTGACAAAAGAGACTTAAATGAGTGTTGTGTATTTCCCATTTCGAAGTAACTGTATAAATAAAATAAAAATTTGATAAAGATTTATGCTTTTGACTTTGAGAGTTATATTCTTTAATTGGCCTCTTTGAAAATTTACTAGGACCTAAATTTATATTCAAAATTTTACTGATCTTAAATTTAGGAGCATAAAAATTGGGGACAGATTTAAAGCAGGCAAAAAAGCTTACGAGCTTAGCACAAGAATCATAAATCTATGCAAATGAATGGTAGGCCTAAATGTCTAAGGATAGAACAACATTTCAGAAAGGATGCACAAATCAGAATGAGTTTATTTGAAACCAGAAAATATTGTGTATAGTGTATTTAAAGAACAAATCAGAATTATGGCATCCAGTTTTGCTAGTAATTTAGAACAGGATCTGCTGCTGATCTGAAATATTTGGGGAATTGGATGTTTATGTGCCTGAAGCCAGTGGCATAGTGAGGGAGGTTAATGCCTAGGCCAATGGCGCCCTGCATTGCCATGCTGTGCACCCCACCATTCTTCCCCACTGCTTGAGCGTCCCCCCCCCCCACTCCCATGTACCTCTTGAAATGTTCGTCGTTGCGAGCAGCCATCTTCCATATGCTGTTTACGCTGGCCACGGCTCTCTTCTGATGTCACATCCTGGTCCCATGACCAGGACATGATGTCAAAAGGGAGCCAGTGAATGCTTAAGGAGGTAAGCAGGGGGGACAGAGGTGCTGGTGCCCCGGGGCGGTCTGCACTCTTGCCTCCCCCTTACTATGCCACTGGCTGAAGCATGTTAGAAAATTATAACTCAATATACTGTCACAGATCTGAATATTTTAAATAACTTAGTTAATTAACTGACTAAATTATTCAATCAATGAATATTTAATTATGTAAAGTGCTCAGACCCTACAACCAACGTTGTTCAGTGTAAACACTCAACTATGGTTGCCAGCGGGACCATCATCGCCATTACAGTCCCGTGCCTCCTTATCAAGGTCGCTACTCAAAATTAGAATGAAAACACCACTATCTTCTGGTAACTTATCTGGAATAATGGTTCGGAGGCCTCTTGATAGATGTAGCGGCAACCATAGACAGAAGACTTTGAAAAGCGCTGGTGGTGGAAAGTGCTAAATGCCATGGAGTGAAACCGAGCCCCTCGACTCAAGTTTCGTGTCCTTCATCAGGAGGGGTCTCTAGTGATTAAAATATAATATAATAAAATTATTTTAGTAAAATTGAGCTACAAATCCTGTATTGTATAATACTATAACTGTGCTCCATAAAATAATAATATATACTGAATCTGAGTTTATATCCTCATTCTAACTCTTTGCTAATTAATTTAAATTCTAGACGTTACAATACGTTATTCATAACATATCATCCCATGGCTGATGCTGACCCAGAGGGCTAATAAACCTAGGCTCAGATAGAACACTGGAGCTAAACCGCCAACTTTTAAACCTCCCCAAAATGGAACCCACAATAACGCAAAATGCGTCATAACCCTAACTGACCAATATGACCCCAACCTCAATCTATTGCAGTTGAACCCAATCAATTTCCGCATTTAATCCATTTGGAGCTAAAAATAGAATAAAAGTAGAAAATTATAACTGTCTAAAATATCAGTAAACCAAAATGGGAATATAAAGTGGAGCTTTAAAAAAAGGTCTGTGTTTTTGTTCCATCCTTTTCCCTGCTATAGAGTCAATCATTTCTTAGTTATTGCAATGTTATCTACATTGACTGTCCAATTGTCTCACCAAATACCTTCAGACTTATTTCACTAGTCCTCCAGCTACAAAGACTCCCTTCTTATTGTCTGCTATTGATTTTGCGCTTGGGTTTCATGTCAAGATTGCCCAGCTTCAGTAATCTTTGCCTGTACATCCAGCTACTCCTACTATCTCCTCTCCTAGTTCTACCCCCTTCCTCTGCTGTTCCCACCACCTCTGTAATTTCCCAACTGAAGATCTCTTTCAAAAAACTATTTCCTCTCTCTGAGTTTCTTCTCCATTCAATGATCCAATTGCCTTTCTCCTTCAGAAATTTCTTCAAGAACTCCTTTTGCTCCTTCTTTGCTCTAGTCTCTCTTCTTCCTTTGTCATGGAAACAGGCTATTGTTACTCCCCTGCTCAAAGACCCAAAACTGATAGATAATTGAGAAGAGGAGATGCACACCTGATGGCTTACCTAAGGTGTCTAATGCCATTGCTCTGACCATATTCATTAGACACTTGCCTAACTTCTTCAAACATTGTTAGATAATTTCTTGATTATATCGGTAGTTATTGCATAAGGGTCAACTCTACCAATGAGCAACTGTATTGTAAGGCATGGCCCCCTTTTGAGTCCTTACTGACTTGTGCAAATACAGTATGGCCTGCAAAGAGTTTCTGCACATGGATCTTCATCCCTTTGCATTATCCAGTCTGCCCATATTTTGCAAAATAAATATGTTAAAGCTGTCAAAACTGTATATAAAGTTCCTTCAAAGCTTGCTATCCATCTAGATTTGTATTAAAGTTGCAATTTATCCACGTATTTGAATAAATTTATTCTAAGATGCGAGTCATCTTATATGTTTAATTTCATTTTTATTTCTAGGTAGATATCAAACTTTTTCCACTGGACAAAGAAAAGAAACATTTTCCATAGCAAAAGGTCATGAAAAAATGCATTTTTTCAAGTGGTATCTGGACAGGAAATGGAAAACAGAATGCCAGCAGATTAAGTAAAGGTTATGGTAATTACTACAGCCTATCTGACTGACAACTGCTGTGTCTTTTTCGACTGCCTGTGGTTAACACAAGCAGGTCAGTCAGAGAAAAAGCATTAACACAAAACCTATTCTCAGAAACCATAAGCCTTTCAGAAAGAAGTGTGCCAGCTTTTATCTGTATGGTTGTCAACTTCAGTTTATAGAGATCAGGAAATCTGTTTTATGAACTGTGACAGGAGATTTTTATCATGTAAATCTTCTATAAAGTTTTATTTAAAGCTAATAAATTCTTATTTGACCAGGAAAGGAGCTATTAAGAATTACTTTAGTATCAATTGTAGAATGATAGCAAGTGACTAAGGAAGGATACAGAGCAGCTCTTGACATTAGAAAAAGCTGATGTTAAAGGGACTTTATCAGCAAATTGTGGAGAAGAAATAAACGGTGTCAGGTCAAAAGCGCACCGGGACAAAGGCGCGCACCGCAGAAAATTACTGTTTTTACGGCTCCGACGGGGGGGCGTGGGGGGAATCCCCCCCCACTTTACTTAATAGAGATCGCGCCGCATTGTGGGGGCATTGTGGGGGGTGTGGGGGGTTGTAACCCCCCACATTTTACTGAAAACTTCACTTTTTCCCTGCTTTTAGGGAAAAAGTTAAGTTTACAGTAAAATGTGGAGGGTTACAAGCCCCCCACAATGCCGGCGCGATATCTATTAAGTAAACTGAGGGGGCTGCCCAACAAAACCCCCCCGTCGGAGCCCCTAAAAACTGTAATTTTCTTCAGCGCACGCCTCCGTCTTGCACTCAGTTGTTGGCGTGCGCCTTTGTCTTTCGCCGAGTTGTCTATGAACCGAAATAAACAGTGACATGACCTGAGAAAGATTAGAAGATATGAGACTTAAATTTTTGAGATAGTTAGATGGATGGATCACTAATTAGGCCTCACCGACACTACGTTTGAATATATGATTTGAATATATGAGAGTTCTTCAAAATGTTTGCGCACTTTCATGTTTACACGGGAAATGGTTGAGGTGGGAGAAGTGGTAAGAGGGCACGTCATAGAATGTTATGGAAAGCAAGGTGATTATGTGGAAAAGTAATGCAATTTGCATTTGAGAAATTTAATAAGTGTTTAAAAAAATAAAAGTGTGGAAACTTTTTGAAGATTCCTCGTATTTCTATCAGGGACTGTCTGAAAGCATATCTCAAATTTTCTGACCAAAATGCCATTGTTTTGGAGAGAATGAGTGACCAAAAGCTAGATTTCTTATGTCTGCTCTTTTTGCTTGCAAGACAAAGGTTAGAAATGTTGAGGGAAGGATTAGGGCTGCAATGCTCAAAACAGCCCTTACTGCTAACCCTTAGACAGGCTGGTTTCTATGTCTCCATTTCTCTTTATGACTGTTTCCATTGTTGAAGTGCTCAGAGTCTCCCTGGAGACCTTCTGGTGGTCCTCACCATCACAACAGGATCATGGACCTCATTGTTAGCATTATGGAGTGGATGCAGGCTGAGATACATGCCTTTTGAAGGTGTCCATTACATGCACTTAGACATCTATTTCAGCTCCAAGTTTCCAGGTTTATTAGAGCTTGGTATACTACCCCTTGAGCATGCTTTCAGAGTGGTTTTTAATTCAGATATTAGAAGGAAGAATCTGAGTATGGAAAAGAGGTTCTGTGAGGCAGATCTGGATACTGCACCCTCCAGCATTTCCACTAGCAAAACCAGTGGACCAAGGGAGAGCTAATCACCACAAACTTCAGTTAAAAGGAAAGAGTTTAGCCCAATTTAAATTTTTTTTGTAAGAACTTTCCAAATAAAGACATTGGAGGTGGGAATTCTAAAAGGAAAGAGTCATTATAATGAAAGCGAAAATATGGTGGAAGAACAGAACCACAAGGAAACTAGATTGAGAAGATTTAAGTGTTTGAGAAGGTTAATAAGAAATGAACAGATGTGAGAGATATACAGGGGAACCGGAATGATGAATTTTGTGAATTGCAGACAAGATTTTAAATGAGATTCTCTGAGTCTCGAGCTGCTGATGCTTTTGTCTTAGGAGGAGTGCAATGTGATCATATTTACTAGGTCCTGTGAGATGTTTGAAGGCCATGTTTTGGATTTATTGGAGATGAAGTTGGTAGTGTTTACACCTTGAAGTAGATTATTACAGTAGTCTAAGTTAGCGATGACTAGTGAGTGTATGAAGATATGGAAGGGTGATTTGGAAGAATCAGTGGACAGAAAAGATCATTTTAAGCATGACAAAAGCATCTTTGAATAATCTCAGAAATATATGGTTGGAAGCTAAGGGTCTGATCAAGTATCACTCCCAAGATCTTAATCAATGATGCAAATGAAATGGGAGTATTAGTCATAGTGATTAGAGAGGTTAATAAGTCACCATTATTTTTTCTGGGCTGAGTTTTACACTCAGTTCGCTATTTCCATACAATTGTCATTTAAAGTAGAGATCTCATGAGAACAGTTGTTAAGTCCAGTAAATATCTGAATGTCATCAGTGGCAGTTAACCCTAAGGATTGAATAATAGTGAGAAGAGGAGCCATAAAGATGTTGAATAGAATGGGAGCTAAGTATATAAAAACTAGAGGCAAAAATCTACCATAATGGTAACAACATCCACCGAGAAGCAGATTAGTCCAAGTAGAAGATGTATGATTTATTAACAATGAAGACCGTGAGGGAAACTAATACAGAACCTTGTGGGACTATGCGTCAGGAACTACATGTTCAAAAGATCAAGACATTTCAGCGACATGAGAAAGATTATAAAGAAGGATATGTTTACCCATGGATGAGATCTGACAATGATGATCGAGCACTAATTATGTGAGATAATCAGGATATCCTCTGATAATTCCTCTAGTAGTGAACATAAGAACAGCCATTCAATTCTGATGAATCCTTATTTTTATACTCTTGTCTGGCTGTGTGAAGGTTTACGCTTAACCCTGACTACACTATTACAGATGGAATAATGTTTATTACCATGCACAACCTGTTTTAAATGTAAATGTCTAGACAAATCAATGTTTATTTATGAATATCTCTGAAACATTGATTATGAAACTGATGCACAGACAGTTCATAATAATCCATAAAGTCAGACCTTCGATTCATGGCCTTTCACTTGTGATTGAATGTCAAGAGTGCTATTAGTTCAATAACGCTGAATAAATGAATATGAAAAAATGTATCCAGAAAATAATACTTATACCTTGCTATGATTTAGAAAAAGGAGATATAGATGAGGCCCATGGATACATATTAGGCAGAGTGAGAAGGTTGCCTTGACATTTGCCAGGTTCCCTCCTTTTATTAACTTCCAGTACTGTGCTGAAGTTTGATAAATGTATTAATAATCAGTGTGTCTGTAATCACTATAAAAATAATAGAATGGATGGCTTCTTCTAACTGATCAATGATTATATTCTATATATCTTCTTTCAAACATCATTCTTATGTAATGAATTTTCTGCTGAAGAATTTTTTTTGTTAGATATGCAAAGGATGTGAATTCATATTCTATCATATTTTCTCTTGGTATCTCACTAACATGCAAATATTGTGCAATATATTCCAGGTGACATAAATTTTTCAAAGTTGTGAAAACATATACAGACTGTGAAACATGACAGGAAGACCTTAGGAAATTGGAAGACTGGGCATCCAAATGGCAGATAAATTCTAATGGGGAGAAATGCAGAGTGAGGCGCATTGGTAAAAAATTAAACCAAATTATAGTTTCCTGATGCTAGGATCCACTGGGGGGGTCAGTACCCAGGAAAAAGCAATAGAAGTAAAACATAGATGTCTCAATCCGTCCTCCTTTCTGGAGCCATATGGTAACCCTAGGCAAAGTGCCTTCTGGTTCTGCTTTATGTTCCACTCAAAGTGACTCTGGGTTGTCTAACCCAGTGGTTCCCAACCCTGTCCTGGAGGAACACCAGGCCAATTGGGTTTTCAGGCTAGCCCTAATGAATATGCATGAAGCAAATTTGCATGCCTATCACTTCCATCATATGCAAATCTCTCTCATGCATATTCATTAGGGCTAGCCTGAAAACCCGATTGGCCTGGTGTTCCTCCAGGACAGGGTTGGGAATCACTGGTCTAACCCACTCCCTCCCCCATGGGAATGGTTTTAGCTGAACAAGAATGAAACAAATACGGATTCAATTCAAATTGGCTTTTTCCATTCGGTTAATATAAAGCCATATGAATGGAAAATGCACTCATTTTTCTCAATTTAACATTTGTCTTAACAACAAATGAACATCCGTTCCTGCATTTATCTTCTGCAGCTGATCAGGCGACTGATGCAAAGGGTTATGTGTTGGGGTTTGTCCAGGTTAGATCGATCAGAAAAGAATCTCGAACCCTTCTGAAGCTTAACAAACTTGCCGAAGTCTGGAAACTGAGCTGTTTTCCCAAGTCAGTTGGAGACGTGAAGGAAATATGGGCAGGTTACAAGGAAAAAAAGGTTTTGAATGCCTAAATTTCCAGTACAAGTACTCCATGTTAGGATTACAGTAGTCATAGGTAGAACATTGAAAGACAAATCAGACATAAAGGAGAGCTCTCGCAGAAAGTTTTCCATTTTAAATCCTTTGATTAGCATTTAAATTGAAGCTCTTTGTTTTTCCTGACAGCTGTATTTTCCTAAATTATGTTCATTTTCATTTCAGATACAGTCCCTCAAGAATATAGATAATAAGTTCTTTTGCTGAACTCATTTGGGTCAATAATTGGAACGCATGTGTACATTCAGCAATGGTACAAAACGTACAACTGATTTCATAATTTTCTAGCACATAGACAACAGTATTTTAGTCATATAGGTGACTAAGTGGTCAATTATATTCATAAATGTCCTGTTATAAAATACGACCTAGAGTGAAATTTGCGTATAAATTTAATGGCGGGCACTTTCACTGTTGTCATGCAAAGGGATGGACTCCAGGCCTAGTTACATAGGTTAAAATTTCCTCAATTAACGTGGCAGGCCATTTCAATATGACGTACAAATCTGCATTTGGACATTTTGCAGAAGATGCTTAAAAACCTAGTTTCAAAACTGCAAAACATCTGGTCGCCATACATAAAGAAGGACACAGTACTACTCGAAAGGTCCAGAGAAGAGCGAGTTAAATAGTTAAGGGGCTGGAGGAGTTGTCGTACAGTGAGAGATTAGAGAAACTGGGCCCCTTCTCCCTTGAAAAGAGGAGACTGAGAGGTGACATGATCGAAACATTCAAGATAATGAAGGGAATAGACTTAGTAGATAAAGACAGGTTGTTCACCCTCTCCAAGGTAGAGAGAATGAGAGGGCATTCTCTAAAGTTAAAAGGGGATAGATTCCGTACAAACGTAAGGAAGTTCTTCTTCACCCAGAGAGTGGCTTCAGGACTGTTGCCGCACAGCAGCTGCTAGCATGGCTTTGTAAAACAGGCCCTTAGTCTTTTCCTGATTTAATTTTAACTTAAATTCTTGCATCCAAGACTCCATTGTGTTTAACACTGACTTGATAACTTGGGTGCTGTTGGATAGCGTATTATAACAGGGAATGATTATTATAATTTTGTCAGCGTAGCTAAAAATCTTTAGGCACAATTTGCTCATCCAGTAACCCAATGAAAGAAGATACACATTGAAGAGTGTAGGAGAGAATGGAGAGCCCTGTGGGACAAAACGGGGTTTTCCAAACTACTGACAGTAGATCCTTCAATTTAACCTTTAAACCATTAATGAAGAAATTCCACACTATATTGAATTGTAATAATCTATGCTAGATATTATAAATGCATGAACATACAGTATATTGTGCTTCAAAATCTAGAATAGAATTTATAGATCTAATTCTATGTAGCCAGTAATAACCTTTTTTTTTTAGTACCTTTGAAATATGAAAATCAAAGGAAAGTGTTGAATCAAAGCCTACTCTTAAGTAACAAAGTGAATTTACAGGCTGCAAATCAATTCCAAATAGATGAATAATAGTCTTAGGAGGAGATAATAGTCCAGTAATCCAACAAACAGTTGTTTTTGATGGATTAAGAATCATCCCATGAGCTTTGAGCCAAGTCGATATTGCATCAGTACAATATTGCAATGGTGAAAGATCAATATTAAATGGTGATATAGCAAAGGTCAGTAAAATGCCTTGATATGAAACTCTTGAATCAAAGTTGCAAGTGGACTTAAAAAAATATTAAATAGTAAAGGGACAGAATTGATCCTTGTGGCTCTCCACAATTCAAGTCAAATAGTAAAGATGAAGAAGAAGCAGATGAGAATTTTCTATCAATGAGATAAAACTGTACCATCGATTCCCAATGCAGTTACTGAGAGACTAATAAAGAATGATTAACCAAATCAAATTTGGCAGAAAGGTCAAGAGAGACTAATAACACAATTTTACCAGCATCCAAATGAGAATGTAATTCACTATTTAGAGCACCAGTAGTAGTTTCTGTTATTTTTTCCGTCCCTGCCCGTACCCATAAACTTCAGAAGTAGTTATTTCATTTAATTATGCTACTGAATTAAAGGCTGTGGTAGAGACCCATTTACAAATAAGCAAAGACACTTTATTAATTTGGAAATATTAATTAGGAAGAATGCCTACTTTGTAAATGGGTTTCTGCCAGGGCCTCTAATGTAAATATAAAATATAAAACTCCAGCTGCTGAGGATCCTCAAGCTATGTCCGCAGAGAACTTCCTCTGAAGGGGGCTGGGAGTCAATTTTGCCAAGCTTGGCAGGCAGCAGAAGCATCCCTGAGTCACAGATGCTGGTACCTCAGTGGCTCAGGGATGCTGCCAGTGACTGCTAAGCTTGGTGGAGGGAAGTTCTGGTCGTCTTTGGAGGAGGTCCTCAGCTGGCCACAGTAAGGGTCAACAAGTACTTCAGAACTGGAGAATGAAACCAGAAATACATTTCCTTTTCTTTTGCCAAACTTCACTCTTTAGGCTATATTTCTCAGCATCTGGATAATTAACACATTATTTTCACACAAGCTCCCAAATTAGTTTCAAACTCTCCAGAACATCAACGATACAACTCAAGGCTAGAATACTCTCATGGCCCTAGAACTTTACGTATCTAATTGTCACTGGTCCCCCTATTTAAACTTAATATTGTCATCATATATAGATCTTATTTTCTAAATATCTTCAACAGTTTTAAGTTTTATATATAGAAAATGTACTTAGCTTTTAAAGCCGTTATCTTGCTTGGTCAGGGATATTATTGCCTGACATGTTTCGCTAGTTGTTTTCTCAAGGACATACCCTATAAAAGAGACACAGAAAATTAAATTTATATTTTCTATGGCTCCCAATTAAAATAATTTTTAAATAGGGTTAAACTCACCATAAACCATTATTGCGAACACGCCTCACTCCAGCACTTCCCCGGACCAAGATGGCTTCAGCGTTTACTTCCTGGATTTTAAGATCCATTAAACTCTGCCCTCTTTTTCACCAATCATAACCTCTCCAGACTAAAAAATGGGTAGCTCTTTCAATCTCCATATTCAACCCTTCAGGAGTCACTGATTTTAAAGTATAAATCCACTTCTGTTCCCTCCAATTTAAGAACATAAGAATTGCCTCTGCCGGGTCAGACCAGGGGTCCATCGTGCCCAGGAGTCCGCTCTCGCAGCGGCCCCCCAGGTCCTTGACCTTTAAGTTCCTACCACCTACATTGTTTGTGCCCTAATCCTGAAGTACCCTGTATAGTTACCCTCTATCTATACCCTGTAATCCCTTTCTCCTTCAAGAAGTCATCTAAGCCCTTTTTGAAACCCAACATTGCACTCTGTCCTATCATCTCTCTTGGAAGCGCATTCCAGGTGTCCACTACCCTCTGAGTGAAGAAGAACTTCCTAGCATTCGTCTTGAATCTGTCTCCTTTCAGTTTTTCTGAATGTCCTCTTGTTTTTGATGTCCCCGCTAGCTTGAAGAATCAGTCCCTCTCCACCTTCTCCATGCCTTTCATGATTTTAAAAGTCTCTGTCATGTCCCCTCTAAGTCTCTGCATTTCCAGGGTAAAGAGTCCCAGCTTCTCTAGCCTTTCGGTATATGCAAGGTTTTCCATGCCCTTAATCATCTTTGTTGCTCTTCTCTGGACCCTCTCGAGCATCGCCACATTCTTCTTAAGGTGCGGCGACCAGTATTGGATGCAGTACTCCAGATGCGGGTGCACCATTGCTCAATACAGTGGTAGGATAACTTCTTTCGTTCTGGTAGTGATACCTTTTTTGATAATGCCCAACATTCTTCCAATCCTCCCTTCCTCCCCCCTGGTCCACCATTTCTCCCTTCAAGTATCTCTTTCCCTCTTCCTCTACACCACCCCAGGTCCATCTTCTTTCCTTTCAGACCATTGCCAACCATCTCTCTCTCATTGTCCTCTTTTTCTGGCTCCATGAGCTCTCCCCCCATGCCCAATCTGGCACTACTTTTAATACCCTCCCCCTTCATTCAAAAAACAAAACAAAACAAAAAAAACCCAATCTAGTTAGACCAGGAGGCTTTCTTGGCCCAGATGTCCTCCCCCTTCTCTCCGTGCTGGTTCGATGTTGCCCTCATCTTCTGTCACACTGAAAAATCTGCCGGCCATGGCAGTGATTCAACAACATTGCCTGCAGCTCCCCTTCCTGATTTCCATATGCCGTGGTCTGTCTCCAGTGATGCAATTTCCTGTTTCCACCCGGGTGGACCACGGCAGATGGAAAGCAGGAAGAGGGATCTGCGGGCAACGTTGCTGAATCACTGCCAAAGCCGCAGATTTTTCAGCGTGACAGAAGGTGAGGGTGATATTGGACCGGTGCGGAGAGAAGAGGGAAGACATGCAGGGCCACGGGGACCATCCAGATCCTTGAGGCCGGGCCGTGAAAAGGGGAAGTTCCTGGGCCATGACTCTAAGGCAAGGAGCACTGCCGTGGGCCACACAAAGCGGCCAGGTGGGCCTGTGGGCCTTATGTTTGACATACGTGCTCTACACTGTCTTGAATGAATTCCTTCAAAAATGTGGTAAATAAATACTGATAAATAAAATACCTTTTTTAAAGGTATAAATTAAGAACTGGTTTTAAATGATTAAGTATTTCCCCTAGATTCAGAATGGGATTAACCATTTTCCAAATAAATATCCAATTTATGAGTTGTTTGGATTTATAAGATGGAATAAGAATACAGATTGGTGTCAAGAAGAGATTGGCACATGCAACTGGAGTATGCGGCATTCCAACCCCCCTCATTGGAGTTGGGCCTGATGAAATCTCAACAGTTCATTTCCCCTCCTTTATTTCCATGCTGTCCTTCCTCCATCAGCTTAGTGCACTGCAGTCATTGCTTTTGTAGGCAAAACATCAGCAAACATTTGTTACCAATTGCAACAGTCAAGTCTGGAGAGCACTTTAATAATGCATTCCCTCCTAATGACTTTACCAACAAGGCAGGCACTGATGAATTTCAATCCTGGTCAGAATCAGCACAGTCTACAAGTAGGTGCTGAATTACATTGTACTGTCGGATGGCCTTGCTTATTAGAAATCTCAGAGAAGTGACTTGTTAGGTGAAGAATAATAGCTTTAACAGCAAGTTTAAAAGTGGATTGGAAATAACACTTCTCAAGTTGGATTTTCAGTGCTGGACGTGTGCCCATGCACTTCTGCAATTGATTTTTCACTGCTTTAGTGCTTTGCTGTAACTGGAATTATAGGCTGTTAACATTTGACAACATGAGTTTAAACCATATTTTAACTAAATATAAAAATGTATTAAGTGGATAGCATTTTTTTTGCCATGCTTAAGGGTGTATTTTATATACAATCAAATGTCATGTGGTTGAAATCACTGTGTCAGAACTTCAGTCCTCCTAGTCTATAAACAGTTCTGATTTTCAGAATATCCCTACTGAGCACAGAGTACACGAAAGATATTTGAAAATAGGTATCCTGGAGGACTCACTGGACAAGTTTCCTGAACCATCTTGCAGGCACCCCATTGTGCCAAGAATTCCACTGAAGCCCCCTTTTTCATCTACAAAGGTGTGCTCCTACTGCAGAGTGGTGAGGACTCACTGGGTAAGTTCTCTAAACTATCTTGCAGGCACCAGAGAAGATGCCCCATTGTGCCAAGAATTCCGCTGAAGCCCCCTTTTTCATCTACAAAGGTGTGCTCCTACTGCAGAGTGGTGAGGACTCGCTGGGCAAGTTCTCTGAACTATCTTGCAGGCACCAGAGAAGACGCCTCATTGTGCCAAGAATTCTGCTAAAGTCCCCTTTTTCATCTACAAAGGTGTGCTCCTACTGCAGAGTGGTGAGGACTCGCTGGGCAAGTTCTTTGAACCATCTTGCAGGGACCAGTGAAGACGCCTCATTGTCCCAGAACTTCTGCTGAAGCCCCTTTTTCCATCTATAAACTGACAGAGACCTTGCACAGCACAGAGGTGATTGTGAGTCATGTGTCAAATAAGCCCCTAGTCCCTCCACTGAGTGCAGGTCTATGTGCCCCAGAGGAGCAACTTCCTAAAACCCAGAGGTTTATTACTGTGCCTTTAAGAAGCATCAGTTTAGAGCCCAGGTTAAGGAAGGATGGCCCCTTTAAGAATCTGCTTGAGGCTGCTAAAAGGGTGGGGTGAGGTAATGCAGAACCCTTTATTCCAGGAAGCTCCCCAGGTGAAAGAGAGAGAGGAGTGGGAAGGAGCTCCAGAAAACCCAGCACCACTCCGGTGACTGGGAGATGATGGAGGAATTAAATCCAGAGGAAGAAACCCTGGAAGAAGGTTGCTGCCCAGACCTAGCCATGCAGTGGGCGAATTCTTCTTGTCTAGAACTGGAGGAGGAAGAGAACATGGACATGTGACCACAGTCAATGCAGGCTAGAGTGTTTGTGCAGCAGTGTTTGTTTTTCTGTTGCACAAAGGAGAGTTGTTTCTTTTTGTGTGCTTTTGACAGAGTTGCTGGGGTGGTAGAGGTGGTGGAGACAAAGACTGCGTCTGAATTCAAGAAAACGTGAGACAGGCAGGTGGGATCTCTTATGGAGAGGAAGAGATTGTGGATGCAGATGGGCAGACTGGAAGGGCCATTTGGCTTTTATCTGCCATCATGTTTCTATGTTTCTGTCTGCAGTGGCAGCTAGCGTGGTTGCTCTCATGTTATCTGCCACTGTACAGTGCCATGTGGTGTCTGCCCTGTATTTACCACACTTAAGGTACAGTAAGTGCACATAAATTTACTGCACTTTCGTAAGTGAACCCCTAGGTTTTTGTAAGTGTTTTATTCTGATTAGCTGGAAAAGAAATAAAGATAAGTAACCCTTGGGGCTCCTTTTACGAAGCCATGTTAACGGCTTTATCGCACGCTAACCCCTGCGCTAGCTGAAAAACTACCGCCTGCTCAAGAGGAGGCGGTAGCGGCTAGCGCGGCCAACAAATTAGCGGGCGCTATTATGCACGTTAAACCGCTAACGCGACTTCGTAAAAGGAGCCCTTGGTATATAAATCATATGTAAACCAGAGAACTCACTATGGAAAATTCTAGAATGAAACTTTGGATTCTTCCTCTTATAACCCCTTCAACTCAGTTCGCTTCAAAGCTTTCAATGTCCTGCAACACGTCAGAATCTTGTGTCTGATAAAAGGTTCATAAATATTTCATTTATTTATTTTTTTAGCAGTGGCCATTATTATCTTAGGTTGCAATTCAGCCTTGTACGCTGATGATTTAGAAATCAGCACCAGCAAATTTCTCTGTCAGATTGTAGCGTAGGAACTGGACTTTCTAAAAAGGCATTACCTCTCTGTTGTATGCTAATATGAATTAAAACAAGAAAAAAAACTGCAGACGAGCGTCCAATGATGCAGGCAAAGTTTATTACAACAATAGGTAAAACGCGGTTAAAAACATCCCATAAAAACGAACAATGGATGTGATATCCAAAAATAAGCAGTACTTATCCAAAACTGTCACACAAACGGAAAAACCGCGCCCTCCAGCCATCCTCTCTGCTCGTGTTCTGTTGGAGGCCAGGTTCCTGAAGAAGGGCTCCTCCCGAAACCAGCGCGGTTGAACCTTTCCTCCTGGCGCGGTTTTTCCGTTTGTGTGACAGTTTTGGATAAGTACTGCTTATTTTTGGATATGTTTTTCACTTTTTGGTATGGTTTTTGATTTTGTTTGTGATTTTGTGCGTGCTTTTTGAGGGGGTTTGGCTGGCAGGGTTTGTGTGGGGGTCGCTCAGGTTGCTTGTGTTGAGTTTCATTTACTCACTTTGATTGTTGATTGGTTTGATTCTTGCACAGTGCACACACAGGGCGCTCGATGATGGTGTGCGGGTGGAGGCTTATTGCCTTGACCCAGAAGTGAAGTGTCGGAGCTGCGCTCCTATCACTGAGGGTTCACACTGAGAGCGCCCTACAACATTATACAGTGTGACATGCTTTTTGACATGTTACACTGTATTTGGCTTGTAAGTTGTGAGCCAAGTTTGGCACTTTGAGCTTCCCCCACGCAGACCTTGATGTGACTTGGTTGCCTTCCTTGTTTTTTCTAGTTTAGGATTTGTTTGGCAAATCAGGAGTGTGTTGTTGTTGATCAAGTTAGTTGCTGACATGGGTGTGCTTACTTGACGTGGGCGTCTAACTTAATTGATGAATAGGTTAAATTAGCACCGATAATTGCCTCATAAGTGGTGTTAATTAAAGTTGATTGAATGTTAGGTGCACAACTTGGTAGGCCTTGTACAAAGCACTTATCTAAAACTGGGCATGGTTAGGGTGGCATGGTGGGCATTTTTTGAATTAAGAGCATGATTATCGGATATGGACCGATGTGTGCCTACCTTAAGTGCAGGCCTTTAGGCCCCAAAATACCTGGCATAAATATGGTGCATCTAGAGTTCGGATGCCTAATTCCGCTTCAGCAGTGCGCTTTGGCAGAACCGCGCGTCGTGCCGCTCTAGTTTGCGCTGACTTTTGTAGGCGGCCTATATAGAACCAGGCCCGATTTGTGCATGTACAAATGGTGCACGCTTGCACACCTTATCAGGAAGGCGCATGCCCTCTTTCAAAAGAGAGCGCACTATGAATGACACAGGTGTTGTTTCAGGCAAGACCCCCAAATGACATTAAATGGCTTGGGAAATGTCACCGATGTGCCATGGATAAGCAATGCTGTCACCCATGGAAAGGCTTTGAATATCACCATAGAATTAGCTATAAGATCCTTCTACTACCATTCAAAACCCGCCTAAGTAACCAGCCCAAATTCATCGACTGCCTTCTCATCCCTTATAGTCCATCTGAAGCTCTTCGTTGGATGCACACCTTCTTGCGAATCAGATTGAGGGATAGGGGTAAACAAGGTATTCATCAGGAACACCTAGCTTGGCCTCCGCGTGCGCGGGTTGCCGGTCTAGATGGACCTAAGGTCTGATCCAGTGAAGGCATTTCTTATGTTCTTATGACTCAGAACCTTCTTACTATTCCATCTTTAAAGAATATTAACACAAATATTTTTGCAGTGACCGCACCCTCCCTCTGGAATATCGAAGCGAAGAATCATCCCTAAATCATTTCAAAACAAAGCTAAAACCATTTCTATTCCATGATGCTTTTGAATCATAACTGCCTTTGTAAGGGCTAAATTACACCTATTGTTTGTCCCTTATTTGTTCTCTGTGCTCAGAATATTGCAAGTTCTTATCTTTCCCTTCTGTTTTTGTTTCTCCATGGTTTTAAGTCTTTCGTTGTACTAACAGTTCCCAATGACGCCATGTAATGTTAAGTTCTAACTTTGTTTTACAGTTGATGGATGTTGTATAAATTTTTATTATTTGATTAGGTGGTATGAGAAATTTTAAATAAACTTGAAACTTGATTTGATTTGGTCTTTTCTAAAGGAAGGAATGCAATATCAGAAAACAGATCTAATCTAAGTCTTCCTCAGATCCTGTGGCTGCCTTAATGACAATATACAAAGTGCCCAGAATCTGTCTTGGTAGATAATATATAACTGCACATTCATTTGAACCAAGCCCTCAAGAAATACATCATCGTCAAATCTGGACAAGCACTTATCTTATTAAGTATGGATATTTGCCCTAGGAACATAAAATGGAAAACTCACTGAAGGGAAAACTCACTTTTTGGCAGTGTAGACATAGAAGGAGTAATGGAAGAAGGAAACCACTGCTGTGAATTGCTACTAATACTGTACTTCCTGCATGAAAACCTGTCATAACAGATGTTAACATCTCCTTTAAAAAAAAACTAAATAAACTGACTCATTGGAGCCACTGTTTCAACCCAGGGTTTGGGTTAGACTAGTGAAGAGAGAGAGCGTGCAGCTAATTCCATGTCAAATGGACCAATTTCAAGGTGGGTTCACACTTGACATCTTCTGCGGATACAAACAAAGTGGCCCAAATAAAGGGGCCCCCTAACTCTGGACCTGATCGAGATCATACCCCAAAACTCTGGATATCTTTATTAGGGGGGGTCCCTGAAAAATTTCAGCAGTTTCTGAGATAGTCATGTGGGGAGTTCTGGACCCCTTGACATGGAATGACTCGGAGGTATTCCCAGAGTGCTATTCTAAGAGGGTTATTCTAGCCAGTGTTCAATGGAGATTCATCATTCCATCCAAGTCTACTAGACCACTTGCCTGATATTCCAGGGAGAAATTGTATAGAAATAGGAAGAAAGACCAACATCTGGAAAGCTGTTTATACTAATACTCATAATCGGAGCAAATTTATAACAAGGTGTCTGGTGGGTCCCTAATCTATAAAGGACTCTAGGTACCTAGTTTCCTTTGTAGAATACTAGCGTACCAGCTAAAACACACACTGATAATTTCAGTAAGAGCATTTATGCCAGCCATAGGGCAGTTGTTAAGTGTTTGTTTAAGTGCTGGAGATGCACACATAAGGCACTGCAAGATGGGCGCCATTAGTAGAATGGAAGAAGGCCAAGAGTCCCTCAAAAAGCATGGTTCAGCCCAAGGGATCTTTAAAAGATGTCACCATACTAGGGAAGATAGGGCAATCTGGTAGTAAGGTTGCAGTAGAGACAACAGTGAGAGCCAGATGCTCTAAACAGGATCAGTAAGACCACGTAGGTCTGCTCCGATCTGAATTTTGACCGGTTCTAAAAGAGCTATTGATGCACTAAATATTTTGCATGCAAATGATTCGTGCAGAGGTTTGTCGTAATCCCCATCTCTCCCGTCCGATTGATCACTGTGAGAGCGACTCTCACACATGTACAGAGCCGGCAGGGGAAGCCTGAACAGCTGAGAGGCAGAGGAAGCCCTAAAGCAGCCTCCTGCCACTCATCTGTCCTATTTAAAAAAAAAAGCACCCCCTCCTGCCGATGATGGCCCTCTCTGACAACACCCCGATGAACTGGACATGACCCCCCCACACACACCAGCAAAAATCGGCAGGAGAGATGCCCACTCACTCCTGCCTTGCTGAACCCCCGTGCCAGCAAGAATTGGCAGGATGGATGCCCACTCCCTCCTGCCTTGCCAACCCCTCTTATGAGAAAAAATTGACAGGAATGATATCCACTCCCTCCTGCCAGTGGAGGTCCCTCCCCTCACCAGGTGGCACCTCTACCCTCCCTCTTCCCCCCAAAAAAGACAGGGAGGGATGCCCACTTCCGCCTGCTACCGAATGCTCCCATGAACCTCCCCTGACCCCTCCCCTCCCAAGCCCCCCCCCCAGTACCTTTGAAGAGAACAGGAGGCAGACTCAGTCCCTCCAGCTCTGAGGCCTGCTGATCCTAAAATGGCAGGCTTTCCCCTCCTCGGTGCAACATGTGATACGTGGGGAGGGGCCTAAGGCTCTGATTGGCTCAGATGCCTTACGGCTCCTCCCTCTGTGCCCCTGTAATTCATAATTTAATTGTTCAGTTGGATGAATGTCTATAATTAAAGCCCAATGTGCATTTTTAAATTGAAACTTCTAAGATGCTTATGTTTTGCATTGCCTTCCTCAGACTTTCTTGTGATTGGGATTGTTGCATCTTGACTATTACAACACTATTTAGGTTTTCCTACTAGTGATCTTCGGCTGGTGCAGAATACTGCTCTGAGACTGTTAATTGATTGTAACATTCATCATTACATCACGTTAAGATGTTTGCTCCCAACATTGGTTTTCGACTGCATAAAGATCTGCTGGATGATTGATAGATCTCTGAGAGATCCCATTAGTTATCCAGTGGTGAGGTGGACATTGTGCTCTGGAACTTCCTTCATTACAGTTTGGAAAGCTTGCAATGACTCAGCCAATGGCATTTTCAATTGCTAGTCTTTTCATCTACACTGTCAACATGATTTCTTTAAATTTAGAAAATGACTGAAAGCCCTATTATTTGAGAGGCTTTTAATTAAGATATGATTATGTGTATTATTGCATTTATTTTTATTACATGTTTTTCCTTCTTTTAGCTTCCATGGGAACATACAGGTTAATTTTAAGTCTTTAACAGTGCAAAGCTATTTATAAAAATAATTTTGTGTGATATAAACTGCAAAAAATGGTTTTAATCAGTTTTACAATCTTTACATTCATTAAAACAAACAAATAATGTTTCAATGAGAGGTGAACAGTGTATATTACAGAAAATATAAGAATATAAGATTCTCAAACGTGTGTTCCAGCACTCAACAGTGTTCCATCATAATCACCAACATAACCACCACCACCAGAAGTATAACAACAAAGGTCCCTTGGCCACAAGAGGGCATCAGCTGAAAATCAGGGGTGGGAAATTTCATGGCGACACCAGGAAGTTCTTCTTCACCGAAAAGGTAGTTGATCATTGGAACGAACTTCCACTTCAGGTGTTTGAGGCCAGCAGCGTGCCAGATTTTAAAAGGAAATGGGATACACATGTGGGATCTCTAGGGGGGTAAAATCAAGGGGGGTGGGTCATTAGAGTGGGCAGACTTGATGGGCTATTGCCCTTTTCTGCCATCATCTTCTATGTTTCTATATTTCTATGAACAAAAAAGAAAGCAGCACACAATACATTTCCAACCAGTTGCCTACTGTTTTCAACTCCTCTGCAGGTCCAAGTGATTGTTTCAACAAGTTCTAGTCTGTCGTGGGAATATTTTGGCAAATTAAATGTAGTATAGAGCGGAGTTTATGAAGCACACAGTAAAGCAACTCCCTGCATAACTATAGGAGTCTCTTAAAACAAATGGGCTGTTGCCAACTCTAATACAATCCAACTGATACTCTTGAGGGAACATGATTTTGTCGTACAGGGAGCCATTAGAAGGTGCATGTGATAACTGTCCAGGAGCAAATACATTCCGATTTATACCTCTTTGCATTCTCTTCTATGATTAGCGATTTTATCTGTGTGTATTTTGCTTTGTTCTCACAAAAGATAACTATTTGCACACAAGGAAGAAAGGTGTTCACCTTATTGTAAAAGAGGCTATGTTATTATCATTATTATTTTAGACAAAACAGTAAAAAAACAAAGGGCTCCTTTTACTAAGCCCAGAACCCAGACAACCAGCAAAATAAAAAGCATGTGAGAAAAGATTAATTCTTTGAAGACTTCTTATTTTTTAGAACTTAGATATAGCATTTAATAAGTGGAATGAAATTTAGATTTAATGGACTTTCGCTAAAAAGGGATGAAAAAGAAAGGCTCAAAACCTTAACAAATCCATTTTTGGTGTGTGGAATATTAATGAATGGAAGGAGATTAGCAGGATGGAAGCAGTTGCCTCACTCTGATTATGTAATTATCTTACATGGGTGGTAAGTCACTGAACTAGAAGATACAATAGAAAGTCAGAGAAGGATTATAAGAATATAGGAAAAAGATTTATGGTGCCAGAAGGCTAAAAAAAAACAATCCCCTCCTAGTTTTCTTCCTCTTTAGCAGAAGCACTGAACTGAGATTGAACTCGATTAGAGAAATGTGTGCAAATATTTTGGACACCGGAAAGCTTATTCACAAAAAGGGGTAAAGATAGCTTGCGTATGTAACTTGTGAGCGCTCAGTAGCAACCAATGGATAAAGTCTTAGTTGTGGCAATTCATCCCCTTTGATTTATTTAGTAGAAAATGGAAGAATACGGATTATAGACTTCTCTTACTAAGATGTGCTAATGGATTTAAGGGGACTCCATTAGGCAGCCTTAGGCCCTTTGTGCGGGTGCTATGTTTGTTTTTTAAACACCAACACCCCTCCTTTTCCTAAGCCACGGTAGAGGTTACTACCATGGCCCGGAGTCCTAGGTATTTAAAAGTCTCTCTCATATCTCCCCTCTCCCGCCTTTCTTCTAAAGTATACAGATTGTCTGTCCCCATACGCCTTATCACGAAGACCACGTACCATTTTAGTAGCCTTCCTCTGGACCGACTCAATCCTTTTTATATCTTTTTTGAAGGTGCGGCCTCCAGAATTGTACACAATATTCTAAATGAGGTCTCAAAAGAGTCTTATACAGAGGCATCGATACCTCCTTTTTTCCTACTGGCCGTACCTCTCCCTATGCAACCTAGTATCCTTCTAGCTTTCACCGTCACCTTTTCAACCTGTTTGGCAACCTTAAAATCATCACACCCAAGTACTGCTCTTCCATCGTACACATAAGTTCTTCACCCCCTAAACTGTACCGTTCCCTCGGGTTTTTGCAGCCCAAATGCATGGCCTTCCATTTCTTAGCATTAAATTTTAGCTGCCAAATTTCAGACCATTCTTCAAGCTTCGCCAGGTCTCTCTTCATGTTATTCCCACCATCCGGCGTATCTACTCTATTGCAGATTTTGGTATCATTCACAAAGAGGCAAATCTTACCTGACAACCCTTCAGCAATATTGTTTATAAAAATGTTAAAAAGAACAGGCCCAAGAACAGAACCTTGAGGCACACCACTGGTAACATCCCTGTCCTCAGAGCGATCTCCATTGACCACTACCCACTGTCAACTTCCATTCATCCAGTTCCTGACTCAGCCTATTATTTTGGGACCATCCCAAGGGCACTCAGTTTATTTTATTAGGTGTCTGTGTAGAACACTGTCAAAGGTTTTGCTAAAATCTAAATACACCACATCCTCTATCCAATTCTCTGGTCACCCAAAGATATTGATCAGATTTGTCTGACAAGACCTACCTCTAGTGAATCCATGTTGCCTCCAGTCCTGTAATCCACCAGCCTCTGTTTTAAAAGTGTTTCCATTCATTTGCTCAACACAGAAGTCAGACTTACCGGCCTGTAATTCCCTACTTCTTCCTTATTTCCACTTTTGCGGAGAGGGACCACATCCGCCCTTCCCCAGTCTTCCGGTACCACTCCCGACTCTAGAGACTTGTTGAAAAGGTCAGTCATCCCGGGTAATGCTCTACTAGGCTTTTCCATACCAAGTGCTGGTGTTCTAGAGACAGGTATCTACTCTTTCATTCAGATTTTTCGAGGGAGCGAGGTAAATAGTGAGGAGTGGGAGGGTGTGGGGGGTCATACCTTAATGTATCCAATGGTCATCTGATCAGCTTGGGTAACTTTTTGGCATTTAGATGCTTTTAAAATAGATCTAGCTCTGAATGTCTAAGTTCCATCCAGAACATCGATTATATGTGCTGGATGTCCAAGTTAAGTCCTCTCAAAGCCTGCCCAAAATATACCCATAACAAGCCTCTTAACACACACCCTGGAACTCTGAATACACAGAGGGCAAAACATCCCATTAGACGTCCAAGAAAACAGTTTTGATTATAGGCATGTCTCAGCGATTAGGATGTCCAAGTGCCAACTTAGGCATTTTTTTTTTGGACATCTTCACTTTTGGATTATGAGCCCCATTGCATGTTAAGTGGCTAATGTGCTGTTAATTTCGTACCACTTTCCTCCACCTAAATGGAAATTGTTAAGTTCTCCCACATTAACTGTCCGATTGGCACCATAAAGAGGGACCTGCATATGAAAATGCTGGTTCTGCCCCCACTGGTTGCCATGTAAAAGTTACAGCTACCATGCAATAAAGCTCCTTGTTAAGCAACAATAACTACCGTTTTTACCACACTTCAGTAAAAGAGCTCCTTAGACTGCAAGGCTTCAAGTGACGGAGAAATACATGTAACTCACTACAATTGAAAAGGTGTAGGCTCAATCAAAATTCCCTATCCTTTCCTTCTAAATTTCCGAAATGGAATATGCCTTGAACTATTAATGAAAAGGTCTAAGCTAACTACAAATTCTTTTTTTCTCTCTTCCCTTTAGTGTTTTGCTGTCAGAGGATACTGTGCCTATCGGAGCATGATTGAGCCATTCTACCGCTAAAGTGGAATCGTCAATTTGGTAAGGCAGGAATTACTTCCATAAGCAGAAACACACAGGTACTAAAAACGAGTTCACAGAAATTAAATTTACAGTATTATAAGAGGATTGGTAGTACACTCAACCAAAAAAAAAAATAAAGAGCTGTCTTATCAAAACTGATACCATACGGCTCTGCTTTCAACTGTATCAAGTTATATGGATCGTGCAAGGCAAGGCAAGGCAAGGCAAGGCAAGCACATGGTAGCAGCGTGAGAGTGCTTGCAGGGAGTGAGAGCGGGCAGGCAGGCTGAACTAGAGAGAGAGGAAGGAGGCACTTAGCAGCGGGGAGAGAAGCAGAGTGCTTGCCAAGAGGCGGAGGAAGGGGCGGAGAGCACACGGAGAGGCGGAGGGGGAGGAGAAAGGGAGCGGAGAGCTTGCGGAGAGGCGGAGAAGGCAGAGAGAGGGGAGGAAAGGCGGCGGAGGTGCTTGCGGGAGACCGAGGAGGCTAAGCAGGGGAGAGGAGCGCTGAAATCGTCGGAGGAGGAGGCGGACGGGACGCGGTGGTAACTCCGCCCACCCCCCGACGTCACTGCAGATCCACCCCATATAAGGGCTCGAGCCAACGGCTCGCGGCCGTTCGGCGCGCGGCGAAGGCGCGAAGGGCCTCAAGAAGGGCATCAAGGAAGGGCTATCAATTTCAGCTGGTCTCTATAATCCTACAACTAGCTAAAGTACCAATCAACTTCAACCTTTCTTCAATCTTTCCCTCTTCCAGGTCTTACAACTTTCAACTCTCTATTCCTACCTAACCAACAAGCACACTTAATAGGCGGACCACACCAACCACACTATTCTAACAGGCAGACACACTATCATCTATCCTCTAATATTTAATAATATCTGAATCGGTCTGTCCTCTCTATCTCACAACAGGTAACCTTAACTGTCAATTAACATTCTACTATATCCCTCTGACCAAGAACAAACAACCTCAACACATTCTGACCAACTCCTAACAGTCCCCATTCTGACAAAAATCTAAAAAAAAAAAAAAAAAAATAAATTAATAAATAAATTTATAATAATAATAAAAATCCTTTATATATGGCAGGCAGAACTAGAGGCAGCAAGGCTTCAGTCAAGACAGGCAGCTCAGTCGCCGAAAGTACCCAGGGGATGGCTACGGTCTTCGTACAGACAGAGGGGGAACCTGGACAGAGGGCAGAGGTCTCTGTACAGACCGAGGCCATCCCCTCAAAGATGTCTTCAGTCTTCACTCAGACAGACCCAATTGAACAGCCAGATGAAAGCCTTCTGCTAGAGCTGAGGAGCCTGAGAGAGGAGATTCAACGCTTAAGGAGCATCCGTGATGACGAGACCTTCATCGACGGAATAATCCAGGAGCTGTCTCAGATCACCGAACGAGAGCCTGACAAGACCATCCTTGAGACTCCCAAAGCTTCCAGAACTTCAGGCTTGAATCCAACCGTCGGAATTCAGGAAGTCACTGGAGACGCTGATTCCTGGCAGCTGGTGACTTCCTCCACAGGAAAACGCAGAAAACCTTATTCTGTTTCTCTCTCTCACATACAGGGCAGCTCTACATCGACACCACACATCCCCCTTAAGAACAGATACCAGCTGCTACAGGAGGATCCTGACAACGAGGTACAAGAAGTGGTTGAGCAGACGGTTCCGGTTCCAGAGTCAACAGATCAGCCCGCCCCTAGAAAGCGCAGAGTTGTGGTCATCGGGGATTCGCTGCTAAGGGGCACCGAGGGACCAATTTGTAGACCCGATCTGCAATCAAGAGAGGTCTGCTGTTTGCCAGGGGCCAGGATCCGGGATGTAACCGATAACCTGGACAGACTCATCAAACCTCAGGATCACTTCCCTATGATCCTCATCCACGTCGGAACCAACGACACTGCCAGGTGCACCCCGGGGAGCATACCTGAGGACTTCAGAGCCCTGGGAGAGAAGCTGAGGAGGATGGATGCGCAGGTGGTCTTCTCCTCGATCCTCCCAGTGAGGGGCAAGGGCAGTGCCAGGGAGGATCGAGTCCGGAGGGCGAACGACTGGCTGCAGGGATGGTGCAAGGAGATGAACTTTGGGTTCCTACACCACGGAGAGGCACTGCAAGGACTTCTGGGACCAGACGGGTTACACCTGACCAGGAGGGGGAAGAACGTCCTTGGACACCGTCTAGCCCACCTACTACACAGGGCTTTAAACTAGGTAAGTTGGGGGAGGGTACGGGCACAAACAACCCACATGACGAGCTAAGCTACCAATACTCTTTTGAGACTGAGCTAAGTAAATACTATATTTCTGGGACACATTACAATTTTGGGTCTAGGGGGAGGATACATAGCGATTCTGGGTCTAGACGGGGTACACATTATAATTCTGGGTCCAGAGAGAGTGCACACGTTGCAAATCGCACTAAAGGAGCTCGAGTAGCCCAAACGGGAATAGCCCCACAGAGTACACACATTACCGAGTCTGAGATAGGAGCACACTATAGTCATGGGGAGTCCGAGACAGGTTCAAGCTTTAGCTCTGGGTCTATGAAGTGTAAGAGACAGGCAAATAATGTTAGGGAGTGTAAGAGACATGCGAATAATGCTAATGGGGTCCTAGTTGATAAAGAGGGATCGTCCCCACTGAGATACAACAAATACACAACGTGGAGGGCTATGTACGTCAACGCCCACAGTCTGGGAAATAAGATCCTAGACTTAGAAACAGAAATGAGGAATGCTGACCTGGATGTAGTGGCGATATCTGAGACCTGGCTCACAGACTCCCACGGGTGGGACATGGTCATACCAGGTTACAACTTGCTTCGCCGGGACAGGGAGGGTAAAATGGGAGGAGGTGTAGCATTATATACTAAAGATGACATTAAGGTCACCAGAATCACGGATGTACAGTACACTGGGGAATCCCTTTGGGTAAATTTGGCCAGAGGGAAGGACAAATGCCTGTATCTTGGCGTAGTATACAGACCCCCAAGACATCAAGATGACCTAGATAAGGAATTAATCGGAGATATAGAGAATATCACCTTACGAGGTGACACAGTATTGGTAGGTGACTTCAACATGCCTGATGTGGATTGGGTCACACTTTCCTCTTCTTCCGGCAACAGCAGAAAGCTATTAAACTCTTTGAATGGAGCAAGACTCAGGCAACTGGTATCTGAACCAACAAGGGATCAGGCAATACTGGACCTAGTACTTACCAATGGGGAAAGTATCACAGAGGTCTCGGTGGGTGAAACTTTGGCCTCCAGTGACCACAATATGATATGGTTCAATATCAGGAAAGGTTTCACGAAATCTACATCAATGACCAAGGTTCTCAAATTCAAAGACACAAAATTCCAAGACATGGGAGACTTCGTTCACCAGGCGCTACAAAGCCAAGCAGACACCGACAGCGTGGAAGAAATGTGGTCAACTCTGAAAGCCACCATACAGGAAGCAACAAACCGCTATGTTAAATCAGTAAGCAAACGGAGTAGGAACAACAAGCCACAGTGGTTCTCTACGGAGATCTCGGACATCATCAAAGAGAAGAAAAAAGCATTCATCTCCTACAAACAATCAGGGACACAGGACTCTAGAGTAAAATATCTGGCCAAGTCAAGGGCCGTCAAAGCAGCAGTTAGGGAGGCCAAATTCCGCATGGAGGAGTCTCTAGCAAAGAACATCCAGAAAGGAGATAAATCTTTCTTCAGGTATATCAGTGACAGAAATAAGAACTCGGGAGGGATAGTACGTCTAAGAAAACCAGACGGAGACTATGTAGAAACGGACTCGGAAAAAGCCCAACTGTTAAATACATACTTCTGCTCAGTCTTCACCCGCGAGGCGCCGGGAATCGGCCCTCAGCCACAGACAAGGGTTAAATCAGTTGACCCGTTTAGTAATTTCAAGTTTACACCCAGCAGCGTCTATTGCGAGCTGTCAAAAATCAAGGTCAACAAGGCCATGGGGCCTGACAACCTACACCCTAGGGTGCTCAGGGAGTTGGGTGATGTCCTAGCGGAACCGCTATCCGCGCTCTTCAATCTCTCCCTTAGTACAGGTAACGTCCCGATGGACTGGAAGACAGCTAACGTCATCCCACTCCACAAGAAAGGCTCCAAGATGGAGATGGCAAATTACAGACCAGTGAGTCTCACATCGATAGTGAGCAAACTAATGGAAACCCTAATCAAACACCAATTGGATAGAATCATGGACGAGGAGAAACTAAGGGATCCCCGCCAGCATGGATTTACTAAGGGGAGATCCTGCCAATCCAACCTGATCAGCTTCTTTGACTGGGTAACGAGGAAGCTGGATGCTGGTGAGTCCCTGGACATTGTCTACCTAGATTTCAGCAAAGCATTTGATAGCGTACCACACCGCAGGTTGCTAAGCAAGATGAGTTCTTTAGGTCTGGGCGACACATTGACAAATTGGGTTGGGAACTGGCTTGGAGGTAGGCTTCAGAGGGTAGTGGTGAATGGCACCCCCTCCGAAATGTCAGAGGTGATAAGTGGAGTGCCACAGGGCTCCGTCCTGGGCCCGATCTTGTTCAACATCTACATAGGAGACTTGACAGAAGGGCTCCGAGGAAGAATAACTTTATTCGCCGATGATGCCAAGCTAAGCAATGTAGTGAACAAGAGCACAACAGACAATAATTCAATGGCAGATGACATGATGCATGACCTACTTCTACTGGAGCACTGGTCTAGGACCTGGCAGCTCAGTTTCAATGCCAAAAAATGCAAAGTCATGCACCTGGGAAGCCGAAATCCACGCAAACTTTACACCCTAAATGGCGAGATCTTGACAAAAACTGAAGCAGAAAGAGACTTAGGAGTGATTGTCAGGGAAGACATGAAGTCTGCAAATCAAGTTGAGCAAGCTTCATCCAAAGCAAGGCAAATCATAGGTTGCATACGCAGGAGTTTCGTCAGCCGTAAACCGGAAGTCATTATGCCACTGTATAGATCCATGGTGAGACCGCACCTGGAGTACTGTGTACAATTTTGGAATCCACATTACCGCAAGGATGTACTGAGACTGGAATCGGTCCAGAGAATGGCCACCAGGATGGTCTCGGGACTCAAGGAGCTCCCGTACGAGGAGCGGTTAGGGAAGTTGCAGCTCTACTCACTCGAGGAACGTAGAGAGAGGGGAGATATGATCGAGACATTCAAGTACCTCACGGGTCGCATCGAAGTAGAAGAGGATATCTTCTTTTTCAAGGGTCCCGCGGCAACAAGGGGACATCAGTGGAAAATCAGGGGCGGGAAACTGCACGGTGACACTAGGAAGTTCTTCTTCACAGAAAGGGTGGTTGATCGCTGGAATAGTCTTCCACTTCAGGTTATTGAGGCCAGAAGCGTGCAAGATTTTAAGGCCAAATGGGACAAACATGTGGGATCTATCCGCAAAGATAGATAGGGAGGGTCATTGGAGTGGGCAGACTTGATGGGCCGTGGCCCTTATCTGCCGTCTATTTCTATGTTTCTATGAAGCATAGCAGAAGTTGATAAATTTCACAGGTTATTTCATGTATGACAGATCAAATTTTATGTTCTGTCAGATTAAGGGGACGCATATTAAATGTTTTAATGGTGCAATATATTCTGGTTTTAATGACTATCGAGAATCTTGTGTGTTCAGGGAAGAATGAACATTAATACCTTTGGTCTAAGGCTTCTGTCAAATCCACTCCATTAATGCAGTAAAACCATTCACTTACTAGCACTTATCTAATGCCAGAAAAATCTCAGATCTAGACGGATATTTTGCACAGCTCTGCTGGAGTTTGGATTCTAGCATAAATTGAGCTAAGAAAATGATGGACCAGAGAAATTATATCAGCTCATGTTTAGAAGAGACTGTTAAAGGCAAGGGAAGCCATTTTGGTAATACAAGTGAAGCACAGTAAATGAGTTGATAGGGTAAAATTTTCTGTTCCTTCTCTATTGTATTCATTATGATTTTCAGCACCCTCTCATAGAGACGTGTAGGGATGAGTTTTCGTTATGAAACCAAATGAAAAATGCAAGAAAACAGCTTTGTTTTGTTTCAAAACAGCCAAAAATAATCTCTCTGAAATTCCTTGCTTAATATTTAAATCCATGGTCAGTGTTTCTTTCCAACATCAGTGGTGGCAAATAAACACATTCCCAGATTCAATACTGACCATTATCCAGATAGCAGCTCCGTATAGCCAGGAATTCCACAAACTGCTGGAATGATCAAGAAAGTGGCCTTCAGCACCGCTATCCAGATAACTATCTTGCCAGTCTAGGATAATACTTTGGTCATCAAGTTTATCAAGTTTATTCATATTGTTTGATTAAACGCTTAACCAGAAGTACAAAGCGTTGTACAAATAGTAAAAATAACATTTTAAGAAATCAAATGTACATAATCCATCACAGGACGTACTTGGGTAACTGCTTTTTAAAGCCACAGGAAACAATAGGGAAGAGGGGGAGAAGTACAATTTTACAGAAAGAGTACATAGAAGGGAAGTACATAAGGGGGTTAAGAAGAAAAGGATTGCTGGCGAAGATAAGGTCGAATTAGAAAACTGCTAAAATTATTAGTTTTGGAGACAGCTAAAATTAATAAGTATTATATTTTAGTTGGGCATTGTGTTTTCAGTTAAATGCTTCTTTAAAAAGAAAGCTCTTTAAGCTGCTTTTAAATTTCTGCAAATCTCGTTCCAGTCTTAGATATAGGGGAAGAGAATTCCAAGTCATGTTCTTCGCTAGAGTTTCTTCCGTTCGAAGTTTGGCCTCCCTGACTGCTGTTTTGACCGCTGCAGACTTTGTCCTGTATTCAATGTTAGCTTCTTTTCCCCCGGTGCGTTTGTATGAGAGAAATGCTTTTTTCTTCTCCTTGACTAGGTACGAGACCTCATCTGTGAACCATTGGGGTTTCTTTTTTCTTTGTTGTTTGGTTACCGATTTTATGTAGCGGATAGTTGCCTCATGAAGGGTCGATTTCAAGGTTGACCACATAGCTTCCACATTATCAGTTACTTCTTGAACCTGCAGCGTCTGATAGACGAAATCTCCCATGCATGTGAAGTCAGTGCCCCGGAAATTGAGTACCCTTGTTTTTGTTTGTGATCTAGGGAAGCCTTTCTTAAGGTTAAACCATACCATGTTATGGTCACTGTTGGCTAGCGTTTCTCCCACTGAGTCCTCCGAGACGCTTTCCCCGTTCGTAAGTACCAGGTCCAGCATGGCCTGGGCTCTAGTACCAGTTGTTTGAGCCGTACTCCCTTCATGGACGTTAATATCCTCCTGCTATCACAAGTTGTCGCTGAGAGTGTGTTCCAGTCTACATCAGGCATGTTGAAGTCTCCTAACAGAACTACGTCCCCCCGTAAGGTGATATTCTCCATGTCTTCAATTAATTCTGTGTCCTTGTCCTCCGATTGTCTTGGAGGTCTGTATACCACACCAAGGTAGAGGCATTTTTATCCGCCTCTGGCCAGGTTTACCCAGATGGATTCCCCAGTATACTTGACATCCGTGATCCTGGTTGTCTTGATGTTCTCTTTGATGTAAAGTGCTACCCCACCTCCTAACTTACCCTCTCTGTCTCGTCGAAGCAGGTTGTATCCTGGTATAGTTATATCCCACCCATGAGAGTCTGTGAACCATGTTTCAGATACTGCTACTACGTCTAGATCTGCATTAACTATTTCTGTTTCTAGTTCTAAAAATTTATTCCCTAGGCTGCGTGCGTTGACATACATAGCTCTCCACTCTCTGTTTTTTTAAGCTCCTGTAGTGAGCCACCCATTGGAGTTAAAGTGTCTCCTAGCGATTCTGTTGCATTAAGGGTACTTACCTCAGACTTGGAAGCGGAGTTTTGGTTTGCCACCTCAGGATTGTTACTTACTAAGTCTAAACTAACATCATCCATTCCATTTCTAAATTTAGTCCTCCTGGATTTACTGTGTTCAGGGTATAAATCCAGCGCTGCTCTTTAAAATGGAATCTATTTTCATTATGCCCACCCTCCCACCCTTCTTGGACACAATCAATGATCCTCCATTTTAGATCATCTGTAGTATGAGCTTTGTCCATCCAGTGCTGGACTAAAGGTGCTTGAGCATTTTCTGTAACAATATGTGATTTATGCACTCCTCCCCACATAGATGAGCCTACTGTGTACCACATTCCGAGATTTGCATGTGGTTATTGCTCTTGATTTGATCTTTATGTCTCTATTTGGGGGGGGAGGTGTCCATATGTTACCTTCAATCGTTTTTGTGCACCACTGACAGCGACCGCATCAGGTGTGATTTCCGTCAACCTGGTTGCTTGCTACTTCTTCATATCTATATTTAGATAGGTGGCTCTCCTAAATTCTGTCCTCTTATTGAATGCGATCATAAGAAATTCCTCATCAAAGCTGGTTTTATTTGGAGGATATGCCAGTGTTGCCTCATGCTTTTAATCAACATATATGAAAGATCATAATAAGGAAGCACGCGTATTGTCTTCTCCTCTATCTCATGAGATCGATCTTGGAGAAGTAATTCTCGGTTAACATATTTCGCTCTGATGAAAGCTTTTTTTATGCATTTTCTGGGGTAGCCCCTAAGGGCTATCCTATTTTCTAATATTCTAGATTGTTTCAAGAATTCATCATGGTCTGTACATAATCGTCTCAGGTTGTCTTAGCATCACAACTACATATTTTGTTGCGTTTGTGCTGGTATTGTGTGATAACATAATACTCCAAATGTCATAAGAACATAAGAAATGCCTCTGCTGGGTCAGACCAGTGGTCCATCGTGCCCAGCAGTCCACTGATGCGGCAGCCCTTAGGTCAAAGACCAATGCCCTGAGACTAGCCTTACCTGCATATGTTCTGGTTCAGCAGGAACTTGTCTAACTAAGTCTTGAATCCCTGTAGGGTGTTTTCCCCTATAATAAGACTCCGGAAGAGCGTTCCGGTTTTCTACCACTCTCCTTACGTTTGTACGGAATCCATCCCCTTTTAACTTTAGAGAGTGCCCTCTTGTTCTCTCTACCTTGGAGAGGGTGAACAACCTGTCTTTATCTACTAAGTCTATTCCCTTAGGTTGAAATTAGATACATGTTTGGCCCTCCAACCTAGGTAACCTTGGCCCTGTGTCCCAATGTCCCATGCAAGTCTATAACAGTGTTTGTGGTGCAATGATATATTTACTATGCCATTATGTTTCTTAGATGTGCAAGAAATAATTTCACTGCTGTTTTGAGCCGAAATGTTGTAAAAAGGGGCCTAAATATTCTTCCTGCCCTCTCCTCTCCTCATCCCTGAGATCTTCTCTTCCTTTCGTAGCTGGAATCACTTGTCCATAAAACTCTTTAATGAACAAAATATATTAGAGACATCAGACAAGTTTGAATAACGATATTTTTAGTACACAATGTAAATTGCGTTCTCAATATGCAAAATTATTCAAATGTTTATAACTGTGCTGCATGATAGTTGCAAGATTTCAGAAAATTTTTCACCCAAATTATTTAATTCTTGTCACAGTATTTACCTCTGAGCTGCTAGAGGAAACTAGGGACGCTGACTTTTATCACCTCATTAAAAAAAACTGTCAGCTTTATCTGACAGGATCTTTCCTCTGTGAAGCCTGTTATCTACTTATGCTGCAATGTACTTATTTCAAAGCACTGCACTTTCCTGTTCTTTCCTTAGTATTGCTTTCTTAGGTTTGTTTGCTGCTGAAATTAGACTAATAGCTCTATAATTGCCCTATTTATAAGTCGTCAGCTGTATATTTAAAATGGATGAACCCCATTTCCTTAGTGCCAGTAAATGCAAGATAGGATGAAGATCCAGGCCAGCTGAATTTATTGCAGCAAACATTGAAAGAGTCACACTTCATTCTTCAAGCATAAATATAAGTACATAAAGGGTGCCATGCTAGGTTATCCCAAAGGTTTGTCAAGACTGGCAGCCTGTCTCTTGAGAATGATCATTTCAAGCTTTCTACCAAGCTAATAATTGATTTATAAGACAGCTGGAACTTATCTGATGACCTTTTAAATCCAGCAAGGTTAATTGCCATGATCATATCCTCTGATAAATTCCACAACTTGAGTGTTTGAGTGAAAAAATAACTTTCTCCAATGTGTTTTAAATCTGCTACCTGTTAGTTGTCATGGAACGTCTTCTAATCTTAGTTCTGTTTGAAAGAAGTATGGTTATCTCTTTCACTGTCCCATCTCACACATGATTTTATAACTATTCATTTATAGATTACAATGTAATGATTTCATTTAAAAAAAATATATATTTAGCTGTTTCTATTGTTTGTATAAGAATTTTATGTCTGTTTTTTTTGTAACGTGCCAATTGTGCTGGGCATCATTTAAATAAATAATCATATGAAACAATCTTGCTCCAGCAATATGAACAGTTTTTCCAAGTAATAAAAATCAAGAAAACGTAAAACCCCCCCCACAAAAACCTCCATAGAAAACAATAATAAAATATAGGAATTCACGCATTCCGATTAGTTCACAAAAAAGTTGCATTTTATAGACCTACTTTTCTCTCTTCTCTAAGCTAGAATCCGTGTGTACCATTTATCAAGGGAAATTCCATCCACCTTATAATTTTTGTTGCCTTTCTCTCTACCTTTCTAGTCCCGCAGCAAAGCTTGAAGAATGGTCTGAAATTTGGCAGCTAAAATTTAATGCTAAGAAATGCAAGGTCATGTTGGGCTGCAAAAAAACAGAAGGAACGGTACAGTTTAGGGGTGAAGAACTTATGTGCATGACGGAAGAAGGGGACTTGGATGTGATTGTATGTGATGATCTTAAGATGGCCAAACAGGTTGAAAAGGTGACGGCGAAAGCTAGAGGGATGCTAGGTTGCATAGGGAGAGGTACGGCCAGTAGGAAAAAAGGGGGTATTGATGCCTCTGTATAAGACTCTGATGAGACCTCATTTAGAATATTGTGTACAATTCTGGAGACCGAAACTTCAAAAAGCTATAACAAGGATGGAGTTGGTCCAGAGGAAGGCTACTAAAATGCTGTGTGGTCTTCGTCATAAGGCGTATGGGGACAGACTTAAAGATCTCAGTCTGTATACTTTGGAGGAAAGGTGGGAGAGGGAAGATATGATAGAGACGTTTAAATACCTACACAATGTAAATGTGCATAAGTCGAGTCTCTTTCATTTGAAAGGAAACTCTGCAATCAGAGGGCATAGGATGAAGTTAAGAGGTGAAAGGCTCCGGAGTAATCTAAGGAAATACTTTTTCCCCAGAAAGGGTGGTAGATGCGTGGAACGGTCTCCCGAAAGAGGTGGTGGAGACAGAGACTGTGTCTGAATTCAAGAGGGCCTGGGATAGTCACGTGGGATCTCTCGGAGAGAGAAAGAGATAATGGTTACTGCGGATGGGCAGACTAGATGGGCCATTTGGCCTTTATCTGCCGTCATGTTTCTTTGTTTCTATGTAATCTGAAACACATACAATACTCAAAGTGTAGTTGACCATGGTTTGATAAAGAAGCATTGTGAATTCTTCATTGTAGTCTCTATTACTTTCCAAATAATTCTTAATGTTCTATTTGCTTTTTTGATCACTGCTGCACAATGAATTGAGGAGTACAATCTGTTCACTACAGTGATTCCAATATCTTTTTCCTATCTTGTTCTAATATAGAACCCATTATTGTGTACCTATGGATGCATTATTTTTCCCCATGTGCATCAATTTTTTTCTTGTCCAAAATAAATTGCAGCTGCCAATTAGATTCCCAGTTTCCCTTTCTAGCTCATCTTGCGACTCTTTACAATCTGCTTATGATTAAACAGCTGTAAATAATTTGATGTAATCTGCATGTTTGATGAAGTTACTTATGGCTCTCTTCTTTAGATTATTTACAATCAAAACCGGTGGATTATTTATTTATTTGATTCAGTTTATATCCTGTCCTCCCCAAGGAGCCCAGAATGGCAATAAGACATATTACAATTAATAACAAGGAATAGAAGACTATGACAATAAGGTACCGTGAGATGCAGCTAGTTCAATTGGAGATACTTGGAGCCTGAAGCATGCACTGGGAGAGAGTCTGTTGAATATCTATTAAGATTACAGTGGTTTGGGAGTAAGAGTCTGAATGCTAGCTTGTCCTGAGGAGTCAGGTGAAGAGGTGGGTTTTTATTGCTCTTCTAAAGCTCAAAAGTCCATTAAGTGATTTGATGTTAGGAGGTAGTTGATTCCAGTACTGTGGTAGGAAGTGAGAGTGTGACCTTCATCTGGCTTTTTCTAGTTGGAGGCTCCAACCAGGAAGTATTTGAAGACACGCTTCCTCCTGGGAGCTGAGGGGTCTGTTTGGGACATAAGATGGGAGTTTGGCTGATATATAGCTGGATGCCATTTTTGTGTAAAGACTCCAATTTGCCTTTCTCCACTGACAATGTAGGGGGAAGTTATCAAGGTGAGGTAAAAAGGCAGGTATATAACTTAATCCTTATTCAGTGTCTACTCAGCCCTTCTTGGCTTATCTTTTGGAACAGTGACAATATTATTTACTAAGATGGAGGAAGGAAGAAGAGGAGGAACAGAGGGTTTAGGAGGAAAGAGGAACAAGACATCCATGCAGCAATGTCAGCCAAACAGGCAGAGACTTTTTCTTGGACTTTAGGTGAACTTTTGGGTATAGAGAGGTAGATCTGGGAGTCATCAGCATATAGGTGATACTGGAAGCCATGGGAGGAGATCAAGGCACCAAGGGAAGAGGTGTAGAGAGAAGAGGTCCTAAGACAAAACCCTGGGGTATGGCAACAATGTGTTGGGAGAGGTAGGAGGCAAATCAGGAGAGGACAGATTCACGGAATCCAAGTGAGGATAGGGTATCAAGGAGTAAGCTGTGATTAACAGTATCAAAGGCAGCAGACAGGTCGAGAAGGATGAGGATTGAGTAAAGCCCCGTAGATCTGGCCTGAATAAATTCATGTAAACCATTCTGAGCACCCTCAGGAGAAAAGTACAGAAAAATGAATAAATAACCATTCCTTGAATTACTGTTCTAAAATCAAAAGGTGTCAGCATCACCTTTAAACAGTGTAAAATACAGTATGAAAGTAGCTAAAACATGCCTGAATAGTATGATCAATTTGACACTTCATTGTTAAACCAGAGTCCGATTTTACCCCTAATACTGTCATTTCCTTTTTGACCAAAAAGTCTACACCCAATACATCCACAACCTCTGGCCACATCTCTTCACCACCCTGTCCCACAAGCATTACTTCAGTCTTACCCACATTAAAACTCAAATCATGGCCATTCATCCAATCCACAACTTTCAACATGCAGGATTCTAATTTATTTTTCAAATCTTTCCCCAATCTATCGATTGGAAAAAAAAATCATCAGCATATTGTCTATAATGGATGTTCATTGACTCAAAATCCTTTCCCGATGACGCCATATAACATTGAACAATAATGTTGACAATGCATAATGTATTATACTTTGCATCTTATGAATTATTAAATTGTTTTGTAAACCACTGTGAAATCTTTGGGAGATTTAACGGTATATAAGGCACCACATTAAATTAAATCTTATTAATTATAATTTATTTAATAGCATTATTTTGTTTTATTGTTCAATAAGTTTTTGAAACTAATTTTGGTTCATTTTGTATTTGACTGCACTTTACTAAAAAGGCCTATAACTTAGGTGCTCTGTTGAATGCACATGCCTAAGAACATAAGAATTGCCACTGCTGGGTCAGACCAGTGGTCCATCGTGTCCAGCAGTCAAAGACCAGTGCCCTAACTGAGACTAGCCTTATCTGCATACATTCCAGATTTCTACCACTCTCTGGGTGAAGAAGAACTTCCTTACGTTTGTACGGAATCTGTCCCCTTTTAACTTTAGAGAGTGCCCTCTCGTTCTCTCTACTTTGGAGAGGGTGAACAACCTGTCTTTATCTACTAAGTCTATTCCCTTCATTATCTTGAATGTTTCGATCATGTCCCCTCTCAGTCTCCTATTTTCAAGGGAGAAGAGACCCAGTTTCTCTAATCTCTCACTGTATGGCAACTCCTCTAGCCCCTTAACCATTTTAGTTGCTCTCTCTGGACCCTTTCAAATAGTACTGTGTCCTTCTTCATGTACGGCGACCAGTGCTGGATGCAATATTTTAGGTGGGGTCGTACCATGGCCCGGTACAGCGGCATGATAATTTTCTCCAATCTGTTTGTGATCCCCTTCTTAATCATTCCTAGCATTCTGTTCGCCCTTTTTGCCACCACCATCATTGATTTGTCAACCAATACTCCCAAGTCTCTTTCCTGGGGGGGTCTCTCCCAGTACCGCACCGGACATCCTATATTCATGTATAAGATTTTTCATACCGACATGCATCACCTTACACTTATCCACGTTAAACCTCATTTGCCATGTTGCAGCCCATTTCTCGAGCGTGTTTATGTCACATTGCAGGTCTTCGCAATCCTTCTGTGTCTTCACTATCTGAATGACTTTGTATCGTCCGCAAATTTTTATATGCACACAAGTATTTTATAGAGAGACGGGTGCTTGGAATGCTGCAGAGTACAGAATACCATTGTACCACTTTTCATTATACAAAAAAAATTCAGGAATTTGTTAAAAACAAAAACAAGTTTTCTGCAAAACAGTAGACCCCATGCCCATTTGCAGCTTAACCCATTCTGAACTCTTTGGGGATAACGGAATAGAAGAAAAAAAATAAAAAAAATAAATATTGAACCTGGATTAAGTGGCAAGAAATCTATTACTTGGCCACCAACCTTATTGCTATTTTCAAGTCACTAAAGAATCAAATATATAACATTCTTTTCCAATATTTATTTCTTATCTTTAGCATTCATCAATTTTCACAAATAATTGAAAATAATTGCTACTTTGTAACTCATCCCAAGGAAGTCTCTGCTAGCTGAGAGACTTAAAGCAACTTGATGAATTGCGTAAGTTTTCTGTGGATACCAAAACTATATTTACATTGTAACCTCTGAATTATGTTATTCTCTTCCTGAATTTTCATGGTCTTCTGGTCGGCCTTGCTCAGTTCATTGGTATGGAAATGATAAACTAGGAGAGAACGTCTCATAATGACATAGAACTAGCCTGGCAAGTCATAAAGCCAATTTCTAGCACTTATGTACTCTTCCTGAGTACTCTAATGATATGTGGGCATGTTGAAATGTGTGAAGCGGAAATTAAACCATCAAACTGCACCTAATTGCAATTTATTCAGTGTCCCTTATAAATACAAGGAGAAGCCCGCTTAAAATCTTACTAGATTTGCAGAAAATTTCATTTAGAAAAATAATTAGCGACCTGCTCTTTCTCAGAAATGTCTTATATATAAGGATACATTTCTAGTAATGTACCAGACAGTAGAGATAGGCGAATGCATTCAAGCACACACAAAATAGCCCAGTTTTGAAGCAAGGCATCTTCATAAATTGTGTTGGAATACAGCTTAAAAAAAAAAAAATGTTTAAACAATTACATTGATGACTACGTAGCAGCAAAAACACAGCCAACAATCAGAGAATTAGCAAAAATTCCAGGTCATCCCAATTTTTTCCATAATAACTGAAGAGAACCCCCCTCCCTCTCCTACAAGCTCCCTCCCTTGACTTACGGTGTGTCAAAACCCTCCATCCGGCGTATCATAGTTTCCCACTTAGGGCTCCTTTTATGAAGGTGCACCGGATTAGTGCGTGCTAGCCAAAAAACTACTACCTGCTCAAGAGGAGGCAGTAGCGGCCAGCGCGCGCTATTCTGTGCGTTAAGGCCCTAACGCACTTTCGTAAAAGGAGCCCTTAGTATGAACATTGTAATTGATGGTAGTAGAACCAATCGGAGAATTGCTCGCAGAAATCTGACCCTTGCATGCATGGGAACATTAGACTTCTGAAGAAGACACTTTATTGTCAACGTCTGATTGAGTCAGCGTATGTCAGCAATGTATTTGCCAATAGATCAGTATTTATTAGAGACTGGGTTCCGGTGTGGAAACCATCTTTCAATCCCTAATTCTGTTGAATAAGAACATAAGAAGTTGCCTCCGCTGGGTCAGACCAGGGGTTCATCGCTCCCAGCAGTCTGCTCCCGCAGTGGCCCATCAGGTCCATGACCTGTAAGTGATCCTTTGACTAAAACCTTTCAATCCTCATTATTCTTCTATCTATACCCTTTTATGAACCTATCTTTTTATGAATGGCCTGCTACATGCCATATCAGCATGTACTGAGACATGTCTTCCTCTACTCCCTGTTCTCTTCTCCTCTCTTGCTCTGGTATGGCCATGACATCAACACCAGCCACAACAGGGAGAGGTGAAGAGTAGAGAGTTGCATGGGGACAGAAATCCCACCCATCCCCGCCCGTCCCCGCCAGGATCCTCTCCGTCCCCACCCATCCCTGCAAGGAATTACCTCCATCCCCGCCCGTCCACATAAAAAGCAGCAATTATTTCTGACAGGATCATCAATTCCACAGTTTCTTTTGTGTTTGTGCTGCTGTTTTCCTTGTGGAATCTCTTTGGTGGAACCCTTTTTTTGTTTTCTGTTCAGGTAATTAACTTATAAACCCCCCTCTTTTACTAAGGCTGACGTGTCCATTATATTATATGGACGAACCCTGCTTCCAAAGCCTTCCATCCCCGTGGGAGTCCCGTTGGCTAGAGGGGGGTCTCCGTGGGAGTCCCGTGGGTTAGGGGGAATTCCCGCGGGACCCCCGGGATTCCTGTGATCCCCGTTCCCGTGCAGACCTCTAGTGAAGAGCCACACCAATCAAGGAGGTGATTACCACTGTGTGGTACCCAGTTACTTTTGGTGTCCATGTGGGCTCTCCGCCACTGTCCTCTAATCACATAATTTATTCAATGCAGGCTTTTAAATATTTGAAGTTTAGGGTTGTAGTTTTGTACATTATTAGAGTTCTGTATTATTTTAGCTTTAATGTACTGTATTTAAAGCATTTTTTAGCCCATTTACAAAAAAACTAAGTGGTTTATATCAATCTATAAATGCCAGCACCCAGGAAAAGGATCTGGGTGTCATCATAGACAATATGATGAAATCCTCCGTTCAATGTGCGGTGGTGGCCAAAAAAGCAAATAGGATGCTAGGAATGTTATAATGCCCCTGTATCGCTCCATGGTGTGACCTCATTTGGAGTATTGCGTTCAATTCTGGTCTCCTTATCTCAAGAAAGATATAATGGTGCTAGAAAAGGTTCAAAGAAGAGCGACCAAGATGGTAAAGGGGATGGAACTCCTCTCGTATGAGGAAAGACTAAAACAGTTAGGGCTCTTCAGCTTGGAAAAGAGATGGCTGAGGGGGAGATATGATAGAAGTCTACAAAATCTTGAGTGGAGCAGAACGGGTACAAGTGGATCGATTTTTCACTCCATTAAAAATTGCAAAGACTAGGGGACACTCAATGAAGTTACAGGGAAATATTTTTAAAACCAATTGGAGGAATTTTTTGTTCACTCAGAGAATAGTTAAGCTCTGGAACGCGTTGCTAGAGGATGTGGTAAGAGCTGGTAGCGTAGCTGGTTTTAAGAAAGGTTTGGACAATTTCCTGGAGGAAAAGTCCATAGTCTGTTATTAAGAAATACATGGGGGAAGCCACTGCTTGCCCTGTATTGGTAGCATGGAATATTGCTACTCCTTGGGTTTTGGCCAGGTACTAGTGGCCTGGATTGGCCACCATGAGAACGGGCTACTGGGCTTGATGGGCCATTGGTCTGACCCAGTGAGGGTATTCTTATGTTCTTATGATTGTGTTATAACACTATTGCATATTTCTAAAGTTGATAATATTTTTGTTACCCTTAGAGAGCAAGACATTCATATCAATGAACCCTATTCAAGACTTTACAAACATCTGTGAACCCCCCCCTCTAATCTAAATTACAGGGTGTAATCATTTCCACCTGCTTTTATCTGAACTGATTTGCAAAGCCAATTTTCTTCAGATTGTCAGATAACACTGCAATTGGAAGTGACAATTTTGTGCAGCTACAAACTTCCCTATAATTGAATTTAAGTCACCTTTGTGAGTCATTCAGAAGCAAAGGGGGTGGGGTGGAGGGGGGGGGGGCGACGACAGAATCATATAAGAAAGATGGTGAAGTCAAATTCACATCCGTTCATTTCTGGTGGGACCTCAGGAGTCTTGCAAGCATACTCCAGACTCCCCAAAGTGAACTTCTGTTTAAGTATCAAATCAATAGAACCATGGGCTAGATTCACAAAGCAAACCGATCGTGTACCACAAAATAGTTCAGAGCGGTTTACAATAAAAGAGACCGCATACAGACAGCGATATTACAGAGAGCAATTCAAAGGTACATCAACAAAGGAGAACAGATGGACGCTACATGTACGACTGGTAATACCAGCAAGATCAAAATGGTGTCAAAGATAAATTACAGCTGAACCTGTTTTAAAGCAAAGACAAGCAAACTTAAAAATAACCCTAGCTTCGACAAATAGCCAATGTAGTTTTTTTTTGTAATGGGGGCTTACATGATCCAGTTTTTTCAGACCAAAAAATGAGCTGGACTACTAATGCTATTTATTATTTCTATAGCGCTGAAATGCGTACGCTGTCTTGTACATTTTAACATACAATAGACCAGGGTTGCCCAAGTCGAGATCTACTGGCAGGCCAGGTTTTCAGGATATCCACAATGAATATGCATGAGAGAGATTTGCCTGCACTGCCTTCCAGGTATGCAAATCTCTCTCATGCATATTCATTATGGATATCCTGAAAACTTGGCCTGCCAGTAGATCTCGAGAACCGGACTTGGGCAGCCCTGCAATAGACAGTCCCAGATCACTAAACTCCTAAAATGCCTCTCGAAAATCAAACTGGATGTCCCATCGACAAATTATAAGTAAACGCCTCCAAAGCAGAACTCCTTTGGATTCACAAAGAGCACTGCAACCATGTCCATCTCTCATTATGCTGGAACTCAACTACCATAACTGTGAAGGACCAAGTACACAGCCTAGGAAACCTATCACTTTCCATCCATATCTGTCAGGTGGTATCTTCCTCATTTTACCACCTATTAAAACTCCCCAAAAATAAGGAACTACTTTTCTGAGTCTGATTTCAAGCGGCTACTCTATACCATGGTCTTCTCCCATATGGACTACTGCGTGTACAAAATGTAGCTATCAGACTTCTAAAAAACCTCCATTCTCATGAACCTGTCTCCCAGGCTCATGATCCTGTCACTGGCTGCCCATAGCCACACATTGTGTCTTCAAGGGCCTGATGCTAGTGTTCAAAACCGAACACAATATGACGCTGGGCTTAAGGAAAGCACTGAAAACTCACCTTTTTTTCATCAATGCATTGACCCTTTCCCATACAGTCTTCTGTATGATATCTTCCATTAAATTTCTTTCTAATATCTATGTCTCTGTGGCAATTCTAATATTGTGTAAGTCACAATGATTCCTAACTGACATTTGTGGGATACAAGAGTTGATATGTTTGATTTTGTGTTTCAATTTTTTTCTTCCAGTTTATGAATTACCCCTATTCTTTTTATTTTATTACCTATTCCTTTAATTCATTTAGATATCATTTACATCGATGGTGCTCCTAAGTTATTATTATTATTACCTGTAAAGTTAGGAATTTCTATGAAATATTCTACATGCTTCTCTCCTCTCCACTCCTTCCTGCACTCCATAGTCCTCCCTACCCTCTTCTAACCCCTTCCTCTGTAATGTCGCCTAGGTACGTACAATGCACAAATGGAAGAAATAAAATAAAATACATAAATATGGTGTGGTATATTGGTATTAGATCCTTAGAATGTGTTGAAAAACCTTGCTCGGTAACTATAGCAACCTTTAAACTCTAAACTTTGAGGGACATTTTCGATAGGACGTCTAAATCTGAAGTTGGCCATTTTGGGCAAGACATCCACAAACCCAGTAGAAAAAAAATGTCCATTTTCAAAGATGCCAGACATCTATCTTTTATTTTTGAAAATGACCTATGTAGATGTTTTGGCCCTTAGGACATCTACCTTTTTTGGCCATTTTCAAAAATAAACCCATCCATGTGATAAGCACACAAAAGCAAGTTTTATAGATGTACCCAAGTACCTTGTCTGATCGAGGCAGGGGAATCCCCATCAGCTGAGTCAGTTTTGGGGATTCCTGCCAGCTTAGCTGATGGAGATTCTCCCTGCCTCGATCAGCTGGAGCCCTACACCCTTACCCCCCAACATTCCCCCACATCCCCCAACATTCCTGAACCCTCCCACAACGCCCGATACCCCAACATCAGGCAACACCCCCACATCATCCAACACCACCTGACATGAGGCAATACTGCCCCCCACATCACCCGACACCCCTGTACCTTCCGATGCAAAATTGGCAGGAAGGAAGCCCACTCCCTCCTGGCTACAGGGCCATGTGCTGAGCATGATGGACCTTCCCTCTCCCAATGCATCTTGGGATGCATTGGGAGGGGGAAAGGCCAGTCATTCTCAGCATGCAGCCCTGTAGGCAAGAAGGAGTGCATCCTGTTTGGGTGGGTGACAACAGCAGGGGAAAGGAAAAGAGAGATGCTGAAAGGGGGAGATTTATACTCCCAGGGGAGGTGAGGAAATAAAGTAGATATGTGGTGAGGGAGGGGAAGAATGAGAAACTGAATTACTGGGAGAGAGCTAAGGAAAAGGAGATGCTGATCTAGGGGGTTGGGGAAGGACACAAAACTGAAATTTCTCCTAAGGCATCAGATACCCTTGGGCTATCCTTGATACAGAATTGAGCATTTGAGGTACTGAAATCCTAGGGAGTGGCAAACACAGTCCAAACAATAGCTGGAGATCCAGAAAACCTCTATATGAAAATGCCAAAGACGGGGCACAAAAATCATTGGTAGAGGTGCAAGGCAAATTTGCAACCAGGATATAAATAGATGAATAATCCAAACAAGAATTCAGGAGCCAAGTGCCTAAGAAATGGGCATAGTATGAATAGGAATTTGCTGTGTCTGCCTCAGAAGGGCTTAGGCGGCTGCTGGCTTTATACCTTGTCCTGGCCCAGAGTTGAATGGTTATTTATTATGTTTTTATTGCACTTCCGCCAGCTAAGTGGTGTACTGTTGCAGGACTCTGCTCTTCTTACTACTGAAGGATAATGCTCAAACGCAGTGCTTCCTTCAAACCATAGTGACAAAGTAAATACAATTAAGCATAACTTTAAAGACAAACAGTCTGGTTACTTTGCTATTATCCCATTGCTCAGCAGTACATGTTCCTGGCGCAGTGCCCAAGCTTTGAACAAAGTTAACTCTGAGTCGCTCTATACCGTTCCTCTTGCCTTGGTTAATTAAAACTCAAAACGGACTTGACTTTTACCTGCCAAAGCTCTGCTGTCGCCTCTTCTTAGTCCAGAACACAAGCTCAATACCTCTGTACTGACATTTTTCATGAAGCCTGGTGCTTTTCACTGACAGAGATTACCGTTTGCAGTCACTTGGAATGCATACAACCTGCAAGATTGACCCCTCTCCTCCTATAACCTTCTCATTTGGCTTTTAACTGATCTAGAGATTGTTTCCTGCTTTCAGGATCTTGGGATCACTGGTTAAAATCTAAAACAAAAATATGCAACAATAGTTAAAAAAAAAAAAAAAAAAGTCTGTAGTGCCCGAAGATTGGAGGGTGGCCAATGTTAGGCCCACTTTTACAAAAAGGGTTCCAGAGGAGATCTGGGGAATTACAGACCAATAAGCCCGACTTCAGTGCCAGACAAAATGGTGAAAACAATTATAAAAAATAAAATTGTGGAACGTGTAGACAAATATGATTTAATGAGACAGAGTGAGCATGGGTTGAGCCAAGGGAGGTCTTGCCTCACCAATTTACTTGGTTTTTATGAAGGTGTGGATAAAGGCGAGCCGGTTGATGTAATGTATCTAGATTTCCAGAAAGCTTTTGACAAAGTTCCTCATGAGAGGCTCCTGAGAAAATGAAGAGAGTCATGGGATAGGAAGCAATGTTCAATTTTGGATTAAGAATTGGTTATTGGACAGAAAACAAAGAGTAGGGCTATATGGCCATTTTTCTCAATGGAGGAGGGTAAATAGTGGAGTGCCGCATGGATCTATACTGGGACCCTTGCTATTTAATTTATTTATAAGTGATCTGGAAATTGGGAACTATGAGTGAGATGATTAAATCTGTAGATGACACTAAACTGTTCAAAGTTGTTAAAACGCATGTGGTGGGGAGAGAGGACCTTAGGAAATTGGAAGACTGAGCGTCCAAATGGTAGATAAAATTTAATGTGGACAAATGCAAAGTGATGCTCATTGGGAATAATAATCCAAATCATAGTTACCAAATGCTAGAGTCCACCTTGGGGGGTCTGCGCTCAAGAAAAAGATCTGGGTGTCATTGTGGACAATATGCTGAAACCTTCCGCCCAATGTGTGGCGGCGGGCAAGAAAGCAAACAAGATGCTAGGAATGTATTTTTCAATGGTGGGACCATTGTATGAGTGGTGTATTTCTTTTGTGCTCTTAATCTTTTGGAAATGAGGTTTAGTATGTAATATATATATATATATTTCATGTGCTTTGCTTAAGTAATGCATTATTAAACATCAAAAAATAGAAGCCCTGTTCATCTATATATGGACACCTCAAGCATGCCTAAGTGATGCCTATCTAGCGCCCAACTCATGCTCAGTAGTAGATCTACTTTTGCAAGTCGTCCTCTTTCTAAAAAAATAGAGAAGTTAGTGTGAAAAATATAAATATTTTAATTTTATTTTTTTCATGTATTTTGAGGAACATAGAGGCTAAAAGAGGAATTGGATAAGTGTTGAAAGGTATATGTTTGATATTTATCCTAGAGAAATGACTGCTTGTAAATCAAGAGGATAGAAGCTTGGCTTTGGTCTTGACATGCAACTTGCTATCTGAGTGTGTTTGGTGCAATGGTTAGAGCTACAGCCTTAGCACCCTGACGTTGTTGAATCCCACTCTGCTCCCTGCGACAGAAGCAAAAAAAGATAAATAAAATATAATAGTGCTGCCAGTATTTCACCACATACAATTTTAACGAAAAAACATAAAATTGCCATTCTAATGATGTCATAATAAATTGCCATTCTAATGATGTCATAATAAATTGCCATTCTAATGATGTCATAATAATGAGACGCGATAACGTTATAGACATTGTGAAGACATATATGTGACACCTAAAAGGTGATTCTGTAAAGGACGTCTAACTATTCAGACATGTCTAGACTCGCTGAGCGGCGCTAAGCGTGATTCTCTATAGTATGTCCACGCATTATAGAATCGTGCTTATTTAAAGCCCATTTAACATCAAGAAGCACATTCAGAGGTAATGACCTATCTAACGTGTGATTAACCTTTCACATAGTAATATGAGAGTCATGTGAAGAAGAGACTTATACCTCCTCCATCCCCCCCCCAAAAAAAAAGAAATATAGACCTTTAAAAAAATGCCTGCTAAGCCTACAGCCCAACCAACAAAGTTGGGGCAGTCTCCATTGAGGGCTATACACGTAGGGCTTCTTTTACTAAGGTGCGCAAATGTTTTTAGCGCACGCACAAAATTACCGTGCGGTACGCTTCTAGAATAACGCCAGCCCAATGCTGGCATTAGGTCTAGCACAGCTTTTTCTAGTTTCTAGTTTCTAGTTTCTAGTTTTATTAGGATTTTATATACCGCCTATCGAGGTTATCTAAGCGGTTTTTACAATCAGGTACTCAAGCATTTTCCCTCTCTGTCCCGGTGGGCTCACAATCTATCTAACGTACCTGGGGCTATGGAGGACTGAGTGACTTGCCCAGGGTCACAAGGAGCAGCGCGGGGTTTGAACCCACAACCCCAGGGTGCTGAGGCTGTAGATCCAACCACTGCGCCACACTCCTCCTCCTCCTCCTCCTCCTTTTCTGCGCATTAAGGCCCTAACACACCTTAGTAAAGGGAGCCCTTAGTCCAGTGTTGTTGGTTTTTTTACTTTTTTTTGTTCCAGTGGAAAATCGATGGACTGTGTGTACAGCCCTCGATGGAGACTGATCCAGCTTTGTTGGTTGGGCTGTAGGCTTACCAGGCATTTTTTTTTAAAGGGAGAGGTAGAAGTCTCTTCTTCACGTGACTCTCATATTACTATGTGAAAGGTTAATCACAAGTTAGATAGGTCATTACCTCTGAATGTGCTTAAGAACATAAGCAATGCCTCTGCTGGGTCAGACCTGAGGTCCATCGCGCCCAGCAGTCCGCTCACGCGGCGGCCCAACAGGTCCAGGACCTGTGCAGTGATCCTCTATTTATACCCTTCTATCCCCCTTTCCAGCAGGAAATTGTCCAATTCTTTCTTGAACCCCAGTACTGTACTCTGCCCTATTACGTCCTCTGGAAGCGCATTCCAGGTGTCCACCACACGTTGGGTAAAGAAGAACTTCCTAGCATTCGTTTTGAATCTATCCCCTTTCAAGTTTTCTGAATGCCCTCTTGTTCTTTTATTTTTTGAAAGTTTGAAGAATCTGTCCCTCTCTACTCTCTCTATGCCCTTCATGATCTTGTAAGTCTCTATCATATCCCCTCTAAGTCGCCTCTTCTCCAGGAAAAAGAGACCCAGTTTCTCCAATCTCTCAGCGTATGAAAGGTTTTCCATCTCCTTTATCAGACGCGTCGCTCTCCTCTGAACCCTCTCGAGTAATGCCATGTCCTTCTTAAGGTACAGCGACCAATATTGGACGCAGTACTCCAGATGCGGATGCACCATCGCCCGATACAATGGCAGGATAACTTATTTCATTCTGATTGTAATACCCTTCTTGATTATGCCTAGCATTCTGTTTGCCTTCTTAGTGGCCGCTGCGCACTGTGCCGTCGGCTTCATTGTCATGTCCACCTTTACCCCCAAGTCCCTTTCTTGGGTACTCTCATTTAATAACATCCCTCCCATCGTATAGTTGTACCTTGGGTTTCTGTTTCCCACATGTAATAGTTTACATTTTTCAGCGTTGAACTTCATCTGCCATCTCGTCGCCCATTCCCCTAGTTTGTTCAAGTCCCTTTGCAATTCTTCGCAGTCCTCTTTAGACCGAGCTCCTTGATTTTAAATAGTCTTTAAAAATTGAATGAGCCCAAGTGTATTCATCAGCCATACCTGAAGTGACTGGCATGTTAGTAAGAAACCAAACTGCTAGTTATTTAATGTATTCAGTGCCAAAATTAATACAACACCACTTGTCACATAATTTGAGCACTGAATTTATAGGCGTAATTTACATCCTGTACTGCAGGCAATTTTTATATACCAATTTGCATTTGACTGATTATGCTCAGCTGAGACAAAACATTAATGTTTTCTGATGAGAAAGATCAGGTTGATAGTATTCCATGAACATACAAATTGTAAAATTACTGAAAAAACCAAATGAAAACAAGCAAAAAAAATCCAAACCAAAACCATCCTTCTGCTTCTGTGTCTCTTCCTGCATGACATGGGGAATGAACTTCATTGAAGCATTTGCTTGGCCAAGTAAAAAAGATTTGAAAGCATTCAGTGACCAGCTAGCTTTAAGAAGCTACAGGCCACTGTTTGCTCTTGTAGCCTTATGCTTTTCCCCTTGATATTCCCTACTGGATTTGTTTTTGCTGGCCCCACTTCCCTCTCTTCCTCTGATTCTGCTAAATGTCTTCTGGGTCCCCTTGACTTTTCTCTCCCCATCATGTCACACATTTCTTCAACTTGTTCCTCTCTCCGATACCAGCTTGATAAAATTCATTCTTTTCTCACCTCTCATACCACAATCTCTCTACATGGTTCCTAAGCTCCTCAGACTGCTCATGTCTCTTACTCTATAACTGTCATTTCTCTCTTGTTTTTCACATTTGCGGCATCTCTCCAGACACTGGTGCTCAGTGTTTACGAGTAATCTAAGGAATGAAGAAATGGCCGTATATCTTTAAAAAGCAATTTGAAATCACAATGAAAGCTGTTGTATGGAGTAGTTGAGAATATAGACGTTTGAAGCGGCACGGCCCCTGAGGAAACTCCACAGTGAAACGGTTGGGTAACTGTCGGGCAGAAGTTACCGTAAAGGCTCTTTTTGTACACTTTATTACACTCAGTTGTTTATATCACAGCCTAAAAAGACCAATGATGAATGCACCACCCCAGTAAAGGCACAAAAGAAATCTAACCCCCTCTTCTACAAAACCGTGCTAGCGTTTTTTAGCGCAGAGAGCCGTGCTGAATGGCCCCCACTACTCCTGATGCTCATTCAGTTCCTGTGAGCGTCGGGAGCAGCTTGGGCCATTCAGCGCGGCTCCCCGCACTAGAAACTGCTAGTGCAGTTTCGTAGAATTGGGGTTAAGTAGTGCATTGGGTGTACGAGGTCTTGTGAAAAGATTTAGTTGTATTTTATAAGGTTTTCTTTGTAGATTTGTGTGGTTTTGTTTTTGTTTTTTTTTAGCAGACTTGAGTTTTCCTCTACTTGGTTTGGAATGACATTTAAATACCATACATGGCATAAATGTGCATGAGGCAAGGCTTTTTCATTTGAAAGGAAACTCCAGAATGAGAGGGCATAGGATGAAGTTAAGAGGTGATAGGAGTAATCTAAGGAAAGACTTTCTTACAGAAAGGTGTGGTAGATGGGTGGAATGCTTTCCTTGTAGAGGTGGTGGAGACAAAGACTGCGTGGGACAGGCACATGGGATCTCTTTGGGAGAGGAGGAGATAGTGGATGGGCCATTTGGCCTTTTTGACCCTTATTAACTAGGGATAATCTCTTGGATATAAGATGCTATTTCTATTTACGAGGTGCCGCGGAATGATGTGAAAGTTTCTTTCTATGTGCAAAACAGCGAATAGGGCAAATTTATGCATAAAGAAAAATCCATACTGCAAATAACTCTCTGAGCAACATCTATACATCGTTGTTACTTATTTTTCTACTGTAGTGAGGGGGACTTTTCAAAGCCAATAAAGCACTAGGAGTGAATTTGTGAATCGAAAGCGGGTAGTCTTTCTAACCGCAATACCCTTGCATTTTATCCATCTTATTGACCATAGGACAGAAACTGCTATTCGCCTCTGCACTGCTCGCTTTTCCTCCTGTTAAGAACATAAGCAATGCCTCTGCTGGGTCAGACCAGAGGTCCATTGTGCCCAACAGTCCACCCACGCGGCGGCCCATCAGATCCAGGACCTGTATAGTAATTCTCTATCTATACCCTTCAATCCCCTTTTCCTTCAGAAAATCATCTAATCCCTTCTTGAAACCCAATAGCGAACTCTGTTCTATCACTCCCTTTGGAAGAGCATTCCAGGTGTCCACCACCTTTTGGGTGAAGAACTTCCTAGCATTGGTTCTGAATCTGTCCCCTCTCTATTTTTCTGAATGCCCTCTCGTTCTTGTCGTTTTCGAAAGTTTGAAGAATCTGTCCCTCTCCACTTTCTCTATGTCCTTCATGATCTTGTAAGTCTCTATCATATCCCCTCTAAGTCTCCACTTTTCTAGGGAAAAAGAGCCCCAGTTTCTCTAATCTTTCAGCATATGAAAGGTTTTCCATACCCTTTATCAGTCGTGTCGCTCTTTTCTGAACCCTCTCGAGTATCGCCATATCCTTCTTGAGGTACGGCGACCAGTATTGGACGCAGTACTCCAGATGCGGGTGCACCATTGCTTTTGTTTTCTCTCTCTTTTCTTCTACCTCTCTTTTGCTTTGGTTTTTCTGCTCTCTATCTCTTTTCCATCTCCATCTCAAAAACTGAGACTGGTTCAAAATACGGCTGTTCGCCTCATTTTTGGTTTTTAAAAAAATGGGAGCACATTACTCCTTTTTATCAAAAACTCTACTGGTTGCCAGTAGATTCCAGAGTCCTGTTCAAGTTCTCTTGCATCTGTTATAAAGCAGTCTTCGGGATGTTACCAGACTATCTCGCTCCTCACTTTTCCTTGAGTCGCTCCAACAAGAGTACACTTAGGATTAACCTGTTTAATTATCCCTCTATAAAATCTTGTCATTATAAGAAGTTCTTTGAGAGAACTTTCCCATTCCAGGCCGCTAAATTGAATACGTGGCTAGGAAAAACTATGTTAGAGGCTTCTTCTTATTTTGATTTTAGAAAACTGTTAAAGACACACTGGTTCAATAGGCTGATATCTTATGCGTTCTGTTTCTAAACTATCTATGTTTTTAAATTGATGTATTCCAATTTTATCTGCTTGTTTTTACGTTTATCTTATTTTATCTACGCTGTATATATTAATTTTCTTTGTTGTGAACTGCTTCAAACCTTTTTGGTATAGTGGTATATAAAAATAAAAATGATTAAATAATGATTATTACTTGATCTCTACTTCGCTGCCTTTGTCATAGGCCTTTGCATACTGCACACCTCTATTACAATTTCTCCCAGAAACTCAATATATAGCAGATCTCATTACTCAGATACACATAATTTTTTAAAATCATGTTCATTGCTACAATAATAATATAATAGTTAGCATTTCTATAATATTATTAAGAACATAAGCATTGCCTCTGCCGAGTCAGACCATAGGTCCATCACGCCCAGCAGTCCGCTCCTGTGGCGGCCCTCCAGGTCAATGACCTGTAGTGATCTATTACTCATTATACCCCTGGATCCCCTTTTCCTTCAAGAACTCGTCCAATCCCTTTTTGAAACCCAAAATCGTACTCTGCTCAATCACCTCCTCTGGAAGCGCATTCCAAGTGTCCACCACCCTCTGGGTGAAGAAGAACTTCCTAGCATTTGTTCTAAATCTATCGCCCCTCAATTTTTTTGACATATGCAGCATTGTACAGACACAATAATTATTCAGGTACAATATATTTCTGCCCCAAAGAACTGACAAGTTGAGTGGGTATTTGAGGCACTTGCCAAAGATCACTAGAAGTGTGAGTGAGAGAAGTAGCATTTGAATGCTGGTTTCTCTAGTTCCTAGACCAACATTCTAATCACTAGGTTGTGTCTTCTCTCGGTATAGCAGATATAGAGGCTAAACCCGAGTTTGGACGTTTTACAGAATATGCACAAAAATCCAATATCAATCGTGCCCATTTTCAAAACTGCAAAAATGTCTATCTTGATTTTTTTTAAATAAAATGACCGTGTCTCAGATGTGATTGTCTTCAGTGCATCTATCTTTTTGAACCATTTTCGGGGAAACCCCCCCCCCCACACCAAAACCCACGTCCAAACGAAAAATGCACAAAACCAGCTATTGGGATGTAGGAGGGGCCAGCAGTTTTAGTAGACCAGGCCACACAGATATCCCAGCAGAGCAGTGGTACACCCTAGGGGGCACTGCAATGAACTCCACATAAAAGCTGCCAGGTACATATCTCACCATAGCCCCCTTATATTGTATAGTGAGCCCTCCAAAACCCACTGGTCCCAACCCTATACCATCCCAATTGCTCTTATGCCTGCAGGAGTCACCTACATATATGTATACATAGTTGGATTAGTGTGAGATTTAGAAACCTCACATAATCCACCATAAGTGTGGTAGTTAGAGTGGAGTAATGGACTGAGCCCCCATCTCTATGGTTGACTACACCACCCACCAGGCTACTGCAGGAACCTGCTTGCTGCTTTACTAGGATTGGCCATAATATCTGAAGCTATCATACAGGCATGTATGTACTGTTTCATTTACATCTTTGGGGGGGAGAACATGAGAATTGCCGCAGCTGGGTCAAACTAGTGGTTCACCATGCCCAGCAGTCTGCTCACGTGGCGGCCCCCAGGCTCCAAATGAGTCCAGCCTCACCTGCGTACGTACATTCTGGGTCAACAGGAACTTGCCTAATTTTGTCTTGAATCCCTGGAGGGTGTTTTCCCCTATAACAGCCTCCATAAGATCGTTCCAGTTTTCTACCACTCTCTGAGTGAAGAAGAACTTCCTTACGTTTGTACGGAATCTATTCCCTTTCAACTTTAGAGAGTGCCCTGTCGTTCTCTCTACCTTGGAGAGGGTGAACTACCTGTCTTTATCTGCTAAGTCTATTCCCTTTAGTATTTTGAATGTTTCGATCATGTCCCCTCTCAGTCTCCTCTTTTCAAGGGAGAAGAGGCCCCGTTCTCCAATCTCTCACTCTACGGCAACTTCTCCAGCCCCTTAACCATTTTAGTCGCTCTTCTCTGGACCCTTTCGAGTAGTACCGTGTCCTTCTTCATGTACGGCGACCAGTGCTGGAAGCAGTACTCCAGGTGAGGGTGCACCATGGCCCAGTACAGCAGCATGATAACCTTCTCTGATCTGTTCGTGATCCCCTTCTTAATCATTCCTAGCATTCTGTTCGCCCTTTTTGCCGCTGCTGTGCATTGCGTGGACGGCTTCAACGACTTGTCGATCAGAACTTCCAAGTCTCTTTCCAGGGAGGTCTCTCCAAGTACTGCCCTGGACATCCTGTATTCCTGCATGAGATTTTTGTTGCCGACATGCATCACTTTACATTTTTCCACATTGAACCTCATTTGCCATGTCGATGCCCATTTTTTGAGTTTGATTATGTGTGTGCAGGGGTCATGCCTTCATACCTCCAGTGCTCATCTGGTCAGTTTGGGCACCTTTTTTGGTACTTAGTTGTTCTCATAATACATCTAGCCTCAAACGTTTAAATTGTGTCCGAGGTGTTTCTAAAATGTATGATTATAAACCTGGCCTAGTCCCGCCCAAACCACACCTCTCACATACACCCTTGAGATTTAGATGCACTGTGGACAAGCGCCATAAAAATCTGTCTAGAAAATAGGTATCGAAAATAGTGAATTGGAAGGATTTGGCAAGAAAAATATCCATCTTCCCCTGTATGCCACATTTGGGATGTTTTTCTTTTTAGAAAAAGAGCCCTATAGTTGTCTTTTACTAAATTCAAAGTATTCAAATTTATGTATTTACTTAGTGGATAACAGGCATAACTTGCAAAATACATGGTGTTAACAGCTTAACAATAGTAAATTGACCAAATGTAAACATAAAATACAATGAGATATACGGAGAAACAAATTCAATCCTAGTAATAGCAATTACCCGGTACAGTATCAGAAATATTTTCATGGATCACTGAGGCAGGAGATAAACCACAGAAATAAATGAGAAAGGTTAGAGGACTAAAGACCATTAGGTGGACTGAAAATAAGAAGGAGATGATATATTGCTACCATTATACCACAAACCCTGCATTTGATTACAGATGGTACACAAAAGACTTCACCATAAAATAGAAGAAGAAAACTATCAAAGGAAAAACTGCAAAAAGGCAACTGATGAAAAAATAAGATCTTTGATTGAATGTATTAAAGCAGTGTTCTTCAACCGCTGTCCGCAAAAATTTCTTGCCGGTCCATGAAGGATTCGGGTCTTCTCCACAAACTGCACACTAGGCAGGAAGAGAGGCTGCGGTGCCGGCGTCAGCTGACTTGCAACTTCCTGTTGCCGTCGTGTATGCTGGGACTCCTACCTGCTGCCTTCGCCGGGTCTCCTGCCTTTATCTTGTCTCCGCACCCCCAGACCAGCAGCGGCTGCTCTGTGGGCTTTTAACTTCGGCACACAGCTGCCCCTAAGCAGTAGTTTAGCCGCAGTTTCATGAGGCAGCCTCGGGATCTTTGCTAGGTTGGCCCACTTCGATGATGCGATGTGGGTCGGCCTAGCAAAGGCACCAAGGCTGCTTCATGAAACCGTGGCTAAACTACTGCTTAGGGGCAGCTGTGTGCTGAAGTTAAAAGCACACAGAGCTGCCGCTAGGCTAAAGAGAGGAAACATTTGCTGGGGAGGGAAGGGAGAAGGGGTACTCCTGGACAGGGGAGGAGGGAGGGAGGGGAAAGGGTACTGCTGGACAGGGGAGGAAGGAAACAGCTGGCAGGGAGATTAGAGGAGGGGAGGGAGTAAGGATGGAATGGAGAGATCAGATGAGGGAAAGGGGAGAGACAGAGGAATGAGAAAGTAGAGAGAGATTGATGCTGGGAAGGGTGTCAGAGAGAGGGACAAAGATGCTAGGTCTGCTGTAGGAGAGATAACAATGAGAGCAGAATAAATCATGTAAAATGGAGAGGGGGGCACAGGCTGGATGGAAAGGGGAGAGGGGCATAGAAAGAAGGCAGATACCATTTGGAAGGGGGAGAGGTCAGACAGTGGATGGAAGGGGTAGATGCTGGATTGAAAAGACAGAGGGCAGGCGCTGGATGGAAGAGAGTGTAAAGACGATGAAAGCAGAAACCAGAGATGCAAAGGTAGAAAAAAATAATTTTATTTCTATCTTGTGATTAGAATATATCAGATTTGAGATATGTATCCTGCTAAAGATGATGTTTGACATAACTGTGGACTGCAAAGCCCAGGCAGTGCTTCTTTAGCTTCCAGCTGGCTTAGGGCTCTCTCTGACCAGGGGCAGTTGCCCTAGTTGCACTCCCCTAACACTATTCCTGTCATGTGTGACTGCGGTATTATGTTAGCATGATATTTCTATGTACCATTCCGTAATAATTTGGCTTATTCAGTTTTCTTGATAGTAGAGGGGATATATGTGAAGGGGAGGGGAGACAGGGGTTTTGTTGATCCTTGCTCTGTATTATTTGTATTTATAAAATGACAATTGTATAGAATATTGCTTCTTTTTATGCTTTAATAAAATACGTTCAATATAAAATCATAACTATTTGAGGCTTGTGCAGATGGTTTGTGGTACTGAGCTCGCAGGGATGGGGCGGAGATGGTTTTTTTTAAATTTCAGTCTTACTTTACTTAATACAGATCACGGCGGCGTTGTGGGGGGGGGGTTTAAGGGGTTGTAACCGCCCTCATTATACTGGAAACTTAACTGTTTCCCTGTTTTTTAGGGAAAAAGTGAAGTTTTCAGTAAAATGTGGGGGGTTACAACCCCCCAAACCCCCCACAATGCCCCCACAATGCGGCGCGATCTGTATAAAGTAAAGTGGGGGGTTCCCCCCCACACACCCCCGTCAGAGCCCTTTAAAACAGTCATTTTCTTTGGCGCACGCCTCCGTGTTGTGCTCAGTTGTTTGCACGCGCCTTTGTCCTGGCGCGCTTTTGACTTGACACCGCGTCCCCTGCTGCCAGGAGTATACTATTTGCTGGGGGAGGGAAACCCCCTTAATCTGTCACAGTCACCTGCAAGCCTGAAGACTATTAAGGAGGTATACAATCGGGTACAATACGTATTTAAAACCTGATAAGCGGATATGAACCTGGTACCATGGAACTAACCACTAGGCTCTGCTCTGCAGGGACTAACTAAACTAAACTAAACTAAACCTTAAGTTTATATACCGCATCCACAGAAGTGGAGCTCGACACGGTTTACAGGAATTAATAAAGAAAGGAACTCCAGTGGAAGGAAGAAGGGCTTGGTAAAGAGGAAGGAAAGAGGGGACTTAGTATAATGGAGAGGGAGGGAGTAGTTACATTTTGGAGAAAAGCCAAGTTTTCAAATGTTTTCTGAAGCGTTGGAGGGAGGTCGAACTCCGAAGATGGGCAGTAAAGCTGTTCCACAGCTCGGTGATCCTGAAGAGGAGGGATGTTCCAAGTTTTCCTGTATGGGACATCTGAGTGGCTATTTTTGTACAAATCCTGCCAGACATCTCTGCCCTTTGTTTTTTGGCATTCATAATATGGATGTTTCAGTTTGTAAAATGGCTATTTGCCTACGGTAAGAAGCTCTTCTGTGGTTTAGTAAAAGGAGCCCTATATGTTTAAATTCCGTCCAGAACGTCCTGCAAAATGTTTGATTATAGCTGCAAGATGTCACGTTTAAGCCAGCCCAAAGTAACATAGTAACATAGTAGATGACGGCAGATAAAGACCCGAATGGTCCATCCAGTCTGCCCAACCTGATTCAATTTAAATTTTTTTTTTTTTTTTTTCTTCTTAGCTATTTCTGGGCAAGAATCCAAAGCTTTACCCTGTACTGTGCTTGGGTTCCAACTGCCGAAATCTCTGTTAAGACTTACTCCAGCCCATCTACACCCTCCCAACCATTGAAGCCCTCCCCAGCCCATCCCCCACCAAACGGCCATATACAGACACAGACCGTGCAAGTCTGCCCAGTACTGGCCTAGTTCAATATTTAATATTATTTTCTGATTCTAAATCTTCTGTGTTCATCCCACGCTTCTTTGAACTCGGTCACCGTTTTCCTCTCCACCACCTCTCTCGGGAGCGCATTCCAGGCATCCACTACTCTCTCCGTAAAGTAGAATTTCCTAACATTGCCCCTGAATCTACCACCCCTCAACCTCAAATTATGTCCTCTGGTTTTACCATTTTCCTTTCTCTGGAAAAGATTTTGTTCTACGTTAATACCCTTTAAGTATTTGAACGTCTGAATCATATCTCCCCTGTCTCTCCTTTCCTCTAGGGTATACATATTCAGGGCTTCCAGTCTCTCCTCATACGTCTTCTGGCGCAAGCCTCCTATCATTTTCGTCGCCCTCCTCTGGACCGCCTCAAGTCTTCTTACGTCTTTCGCCAGATACGGTCTCCAAAACTGAACACAATACTCCAAGTGGGGCCTCACCAATGACCTGTACAGGGGCATCAACACCTTCTTCCTTCTACTGACTACGCCTCTCTTTATACAGCCCAGCATCCTTCTGGCAGCAGCCACTGCCTTGTCACACTGTTTTTTCTCCTTTAGATCTTCGGACACTATCACCCCAAGGTCCCTCTCCCCGTCCGTGCATATCAACTTCTCTCCTCCCAGCATATACGGTTCCTTCCTATTATTAATCCCCAAATGCATTACTCTGCATTTCTTTGCATTGAATTTTAGTTGCCAGGCATTAGACCATTCCTCTAACTTTTGCAGATCCTTTTTCATATTTTCCACTCCCTCTTCGGTGTCTACTCTGTTACAAATCTTGGTATCATCTGCAAAAAGGCACACTTTTCCTTCTAACCCTTCAGCAATGTCACTCAGCAAGTCTGCCCATAACACGCCTCCAAATGTGCCCCTTTGAACTCTGGACCCACGTCCTGCCAGATGTCCATAAAAATGGTTTTGAAAAACCGGCACTTGAACACCCCACCGATTAGGACATTCAAGTGCCGACATAAGCAGGTTTCTGGACGTTTTTCTTTTTCAAAAATGTCCCTAATTGTTTCACTGACTTGCCAACGTGGGGCTGATTTTCAATGCAATCTTGTCAACAAGAGGTTTCGCTAATAGACCCATGGGGGTGAAAATCTTTGCCGTCTAGGTGGTCCTGGAGCTATTTCTGGGGTTGGGAGGGTGGATTTCATCAGTTAAGACTGATTTTTAGTTTATCCAGTTAGATTTATTTGTATTCTAGTTTAAGTTAGCAAATAACCCCCTCTTTTACCTAACCCAGCAGCGTGGGCTGGTACAGTAAATGGTCCGACGCCCATAGGAACTGAATAGGCATCAGAGCATTTGCTGTGTGGCTTTATACAAGGGGGACTATATCAGGTTCTCAGTGGCTTTTGGAAAATGTACCTGTATGTGTACACTTACTGCATCACAGACACAAAGAATTCAGAGGCAAGAAATATCTATATTCTGGTAATGAACTTCAATGACTTTACAATCCTGGAGGACTCTCCAAAGTCTTGGCACCAGAGGAGAAGACCCTTGTTGATTTCCCACTTATATCTCCCATCCCATTAAAATTCAGCAGTATTATTCTTAATAAAATATTTCTGCAACTGTATTTCTCTGTAGCAGCGTTCAGCAAACATAGTTGGCTGTTGAAGCTGTACAGACTGCTTTGGCTACAATTTATTTTCAGCTTTCAATGGTAGTCCCTGGCTGCTGGTCTGCTGAAAACATATTGCAGAATTATGGACACGGGCAATTTCTCAAGTTATTTTCTTGAAATAACTTAAAAGGAAGTCTTACGAATTACTTATTAAATATACTATGTTAAAGCATAAAGCAAAACAATCTGCATTTGATGGTTGACTTGGGACTCCATTTTGAAGGAATCTTCACATAATGGAGTTGCTATCCAGCATTCTGAAGGGAAGGAAAGATTCAATGCAAAGCCAAGCTTCCTATCCAGCCTAAAAGCTATATTTGCTAAAGGCTGGTATTTCATTTATAACTCTCAGAAATAAATTTAGCTTCACCTTTGCTTCGTTTTTCTTGGCTTCATCTACAGCCAGAGCTATCGATGAAGTTAAGACACTACAATTCAGAATGACAGATATATCACCGCCTTAAAATCTATTTGGCATCTGGTCTGATCAGTGCCAATAATGATACCCATAAGTGGCATCCAGTTCCCCAGTTTTTAAATGCATAATATATTGCGAATGAAAATACAGGTGCTGAGAGTCAAAGGATTTATGATGCAGACTTTGAAAATGACATCTTTTAGTTGACAGCACAAAAGAAACCTTCACAGTCTGCCACTCGGCTTTTTCACTAAGGGGTGCTTTTACTAAGCTGAGGTATAAAGTGGGTTTTCCCACATGCTAAGGACAGGGATTCAAGAAAAGGTTAGATAAGTTCCTGCTGGACTAGAACCTACGCAGGTAAAGCTAGGGCACTGGGCTTTGACCTAAGGGCCGCCGCATGAGTGGACTGCTGGGCACGATGGACCATTGGTCTGACCCAGCAGCGGCCATTCTTATGTGCTTAGTTTCTTAACAGTAAAATGGCCAAGTTTCTATTTTTTTGTATTAATGGTTGAGGACTAATGTCACCATTAGGGCACAGTCATTAAAAACAATTACTATGTGAGCACTTACAAGTAGCCATTGACTCATTTAGCACATGGTAATGTAGATGCACTAATTACCATAGACATGTCCCCTCAACCAAAGTATAAAAATAATTTTTAGCACATAGGTAGCACTTGCCAATTTGTGCATTCCACCTCCCAAGATCAGTCCCAGTTGCAAAATGGCCACTAAAGACTGCCATGGAACCAGCAAGGGCAAGAACAACTGGGAATCGCTCTTGACGGGAAGAGGCCACAAGATCACCAGGCATGGGAATGGCCAGGGGGACATTCTGGAAGCCCCCGCTTGGAGGCACCATCATTGTTGGCAGAAACTGAATGGCACATTTTGGCTGCTGATTTGGTTCTGATTGAAACAGAGAACCCTGGCTATGGTTGCTCTATAATGGAATATTGTTACTTTTGGGGATTCTGCCAGCTATTGTGATCTGAATTAAAAACAGGATGCTGGGCTAGAGTCTTACTCACTATGGCAATTCTTATGTTTCTCTGTTCTTTTATATACAATATAAAACAATGTACCCTTTGCTTTATAACTTGAACACCTAATGTTAGACAATAATTGGCAGTTCCCTGTGCAAGTGGTAGGTGCTATACTATAAAGCAGTGGCCCCCCAATCCTATCCTGGAGGACCACCAGGCCAATCGGGTTTTCAGGCTAGCCCTAATGAATATGCATGGAGCAGATTTGCATGCCTGTCACTTCCATTATATGCAGATCTCTCTCATGCATATTCATTAGGGCTAGCCTGAAAACCCGATTGGCTTGGTGGTCCTCCAGGACAGGGTTGGGGACCATTGCTATAAAGTACGTGCAAAAGTTGCCAAGGGGCATTTCTTGGGCAAAACATGGGCAGGCCATTGGACGAAAATATCTCGGGAACAGGCATCAACAGAGCATATAAAGCCCAAAGTTGACAAACTGGTGATGGCCTGAGAGGTCTGTTGCCTGCCTGGTGCCAAGATCATGAACAGCTTGCTGAGACTCAACTGTAGTAATACCTAAGGAGCAATTAGTAAACAAAGTGGGTTACTAAAATAAGTTTCTTGCAGGGATTCAAATAAAGACTGACTAATTAAGCTCTGACGGAGATAGAAAATAAATCTGATTTATTGTAGATAAATAATGATCAGCCAAAATAATCTCTTTGGCAACAATCCCAAAATATAAATTTGAACTATTATACAGTATTTATAATGCACTAGTGGTTCCTGATTGGATTATAAGAAATATCTAATTCCTAAAAATACATAATTCTAAACAAAACTAGTGAAACTAGGCAGCTCGTACATGCCAATTAATATAACTTCCATTTTGCCTGTGAAAGCGAGATATCTTGTTATCTCAAAACCATAGGAGCGATTCTTGAGTACAAGCATTGCTCATGTCTCCAGGTCAGAGGAAATCAATTCTCTGCGGCTCCTGCTGGTATTAGAACTGCAAGCCAAGACTGCTATAGCAGGATGTTCAGGAATGCAATGCAACTTCTCCGGCGTATGGGGGGTCAGAGGTACAGCCATATATTTTATCATGTCTGCAGCTCGCACTTATAATCCATTCTGCAATGTCTTCTCAGTTACTGACAGACAGTCTCTATCCTGATGTTGTACAGAGTCCAGTAGTTGCAAAACCACTGATTCTGTGTCTGTACTGCTGGACAACTTGCTGTTTCCGCTGGTGGTAATTTTTGTTTCTTCTGCTAGGACTTTTTTGTGTCTAGGCCAATGGGACCCTGCTTCAGCTCTGCTTTCACTGACTCCATCCAATCGGCCCGATGGAGACGCAGGTATCTGGGCCTTTCTTCAGATTCTCAATCAGTCAGATGAACTAGATTGAGAAGATGGGGGCGTTGGATTCTGGGGAAGGCCCATGTTAGGAGTCACTGCCCAGGAAAAGGATCTAAGTGTCATCATTGAAACCCTCAGCTCAGTGTTCGGGAGCAGCTAAGAAAGCAAAGAGAATGTTAGGAATGGCAAACAAAGATGAAAATGCTATCGTGCCTTTGTATTCTAATCTAAGCTTCGGTTTATATACCGGGTCATCTCCCAACGGAGCTCAACTCGGATCACAAATAATTAAGACTAGAGTACATAGAAAGAGGAGCATGAGAGAAGTAAGAGCTATAGTATTATCATTTTGTTAATCCTGTAGTTAAACCATTTAAATATTGCGAGAACAGTAAAGTTTTCAGGGTTTACGAAATAGTTGTAGCTGGCCTATCAGTCTAATGGAGTCAGGGACACATTGCTTAGAAGCAGGAAGTTCACTTTTCAGTGGCAAGCTCGGTGATAATATTGCCCCTGCCGAGTTAGAGAATGACTCACAATCTATACAGAAATGCACAACGGCATATTGAATTAGGAACATGCCAGAAGATTATTTATCGAGCATTATTCCAGTTCCTCTGGTTTTTGACATCTAATCTACTCAAACATGCAGCTACGAGACACCAAAAGTGCATCAGATACTAATACCATTTAAAACATTGCATGCTATTATATAAACTATCTGGGTCTTTTACTAAGGTGCGGAAGCCGATTTAGCGTGTGCTAAACGCTAACGCATTCATAGACTATAATGGGCGTGTTAGCATTTAGCGCAGTTATTTCTAGAACTGACCATTTATTTTCCAATTAAGTAGTGAATCGCATTATCCGTGACCTGTTTTTTTCACTTTAACTAAAAGCAAGGTGCAAAACTGATATCAAAGGCAGTTCAACTTTCTGACATTTTTATTTTAATTTTTTTTTTTTTTGCTGACCCAATAGATTTTTCTGTGGGCCACATTATAAGGGATATATTTGGACATTTAATTCTAGCTTGTCCTTAAATTTCTGAGTTTGTTTGCTAAAGTTGCCATGTTAATTGCTTTTCTGCATAAGTCGATTAATATACTTCTCTGGCCAAAAAGTACATAGGAGCATTATCTGTCCTTCATATTCATGTAGGTAGCCTTCAAAAAGGCCATTTTAGATGTCAGTGAAGGCTCAGTATTTGGTGGGCCACCCTCTGTTCTTGATCGCCTGGCTGCATTGTGTCGGCTTTTGAGTGAACCAGGTGCAGAAGTGAGAAGGTAGGATGGACAATTGTCTAGAGCAGTGGTTCCCAACCCTGTCCTGGAGGACCACCAGGCCAATCGGGTTTTCAGGATAGCCCTAATGAATATACATGGAGCAGATTTGCATGCCTGTCACGTCCATTATATGCAAATCTCTCTCATGCATATTCATTAGGGCTAGCCTGAAAACCCGATTGGCCTGGTGGTCCTCCAGGACAGGGTTGGGAACCACTGGTCTAGAGAGCTGCTGTGGATGGATAGCTTTAGTAGTTTATTTGTCTCAGAGGTCAATAATGGGGCGAAGGAGGTCCATATATGGTCAGCATTGCAGAGCTCCTCTGGGTTCTCATATGTGAGGTGTGTTGGTCTCAAAGTGATGGTCATTTTGGCAACTTCTGTTTGGACCGTTTTGATCTTATTAAGAAAGAAGTCAGTAAGGTGCTGGGCTGTTGGCTGGTGCCCTGTTCAGGGGGTGCCGTTAAGCTCTCTAAAATATGAAATAGCTTCTTATTATCTAATGTTTTATTTTCTATTTTGCTGGCATAGTAGTTTTTCTTAACCTCTAAGATGTTGTATTTGTTTATCGCTGTCCTCCATAGTGTTTTGTGGTCAGGTGATTTGATCTTCTGCCATAATAATAATAATAATTTTATTCTTATATACCGCCATACCCAGCGAGTTCTAGGCGGTTTACATCACTTAGCAAATGACCTGCATTGACAAGCAGATTTACAATGAATTACAACAATTTACAACAGTCTGCAAAGAAGGGTAGATTTACAACGATTTATCAGAAATTGCAGCTTTGATTGAATTAGACAAAGGATGTAGAGAGTAGGAAAAAGGGAAGGTCTAGAGGAGGAGAGGAGCAGGGGTGGGCGAGGTGTTGTGTGGGGTGAGGGGATAATTAAGGGTCGTGTTTGCTGAATAGGTAGGTTTTGAGTAGTTTTCTGAAGGCAAGGTAAGTGGGGGCCTCGAGTATCATTTGGGCTAGCTTGGCTGCTTGGAAGGCGAAAGTTTTATCGAAGAATCTTTTGAGATGACAGTGTTTTAGCGAAGGGAAGGCGAACAGTTGAATTCTGCGTGATTTCTTGTTGTTGCAATAAAGGTTAAAGTGGGTGTTGATGTAGCTTGGAGAAGCACCGTTTACCGTTTACCGATAGTCTTTCTAGCCTTTGGCACATTTGTTTTCAGAGTCTCAGTAAACCAGGGGAGGTTTTAATTCATTTTATTTAGTGAGGGTGTTGTGGGGCAAGGGAGTCTAGATTATTCATAATGAAGGTGTTCCAGTCTGATAGCATCGTGTTTATGCAGTCCAAGAGGGTGGTCTGAGATTTAGTGATTTTGTTCAGTGATTTAGTTTTCTCTGTTGGAGGACTTGTTTGGACTTCCTGCCAGGAGATTCAGGTTGAAGGTAAGGAGGTAGTGGTCTGAAAAAGGGACAGGGGTCCATTTGATGTTGGAGGTGAGGCAGGAAGGTATGGATGTGACCTTTTTCATGCATTCGACTTGATGGCATGATGGTGATTTGGCTGTCGTCTAGTAGTTTTTTGAAGTTTTGAGCAGCATTGTTACTGGTAGACTCAAAAGCTAAGTTGACATCTCAAAGCTTGAACAGTCTGGTATATTGGCAGGCGAGGCTTGACATCATTTCTAGCATTTTCAAAGTTGTGCTTGATTGGGAGTTTGGGGGACTGTATACCAGTAGAATGTCGATGCTGTTCATGATGGAGTTGGGCTTGTCTTTAAGCTTGCATGCTATGAGGGGTGTAATCAAAATAATTTTCTAAGTCCAATATGGACATAGGGTGCTAGTCGCTCAAAGTCGGCAGAAGCAAAATGTCCATTCTTGAAAAGTATGTCTAATTTTTTTTTTTTTAATTATCTACCTGCACATCCAGGCATTTAATCAGCCAGACCGCCACTATGCCTATCTTTATACCATATTCGCGACCAAAAATTTGTACAAGTTCCAAACGCCCAGAACAAGACCTTTTAGACATGGGAATCCTTACCCCCCTCCCCCTCCCGAGAACACTACCGGCAGGAGGGATGCCCAGTCCCTCCTGCCAAAACTCCTGAAGTTGCCCCCCCTGAATGTTTGTGGCAGGAGGAATGCCAAATTCTTCCTGCTGCTACCTCGCCAAGACATCCACCCAACAGGAGGGATGCCTAGTCCCTCCTGCCAGAAACCCCCCCCCGAAAGGTGTGTCCCTGACATCCCCCAAGCCCACCCAGACCCCACTAATACAGGGGAGTGTGTGGCACAGCGGTTAAAGCTACAGCCTCAGCACCCTGGGGTTGTGGGTTCAAACCCACGCTGCTCCTTGTGACCCTGGGCAAGTCACTTAATCCCCTCATTGCCCCAGGTACATTAGGTAGATTGTGAGCCCGCCGGGACAGACAGGGAAAAATGCTTGAGTACCTGAATAAATTCATGTAAACCGTTCTGAACTCCCCTGGGAGAACGGTATAGAAAAATTGAATAAATTAAAAAATTAAATTAATACCTTTTTGAGTTGGCTGGCCAGAGGGATGCTTCCTCCCTCTGACCGGCAGGCCCGCCTTTATGGAATGGCAGGTCTTTCCCTTCCCGATGCATCATGGTATGTACCAGGGAGGAGCCTACAGCACTTGGAGTGGCTCAGATTGGTCAGATCCCTTAGGCCACCTCCCATGATTATGAGCCCATATGTATTCAAGATCGGGATGGGTGGTGGAGTCATTCAGGGTAGCATTGTAGGTGTTCTTGTATACTGTGGCTATGCCACCTCCTCTCCTGTCTCTTCTGGTATTTTAGATGATGATGTTGTATCCTGGTAGACAGAAGTGGGATAGTTCTGGGCTGTTTGGTTCTTGTAGCCATGTTTCGGAGAGAAAGACCAGCTTCAGGTCATTTGTTGAAATTGCCTCGTTTAGAAGGAATAATTTGTTTACCACAGATCTTGCATTGATGTACATGCAGGGGACTAGAGTGAAGGCTTTATCTTTCTTTGATTGATATGTGTTTGCTATATACTTTAGGTTAGTGTAACTGTTTGTTTTTTTTGTGGGTAGTGCATTTAAGCCTGAAGATGGGGTTCAGGTGAGGTCCATAGCTGTCCTCCAGTATGATGGGTAGGTTTTAGGGCCTGGAGTTTTGGTGGTTGGAGTGCCAAGAAGAGACAGTTCTGCTAGTGAGTGATGTGGTTTGAACTTCTATAAGGCCAATGAGGCAAAGAAGAGATAGGATTTGAATGGGTGATGAATTCATCATAGTTGATTAGTTTAGGAGGTTATTGGGGTTTGTCAGAGGTGGTGGGTTTGAGAGGCGATTTTGGCTCTGCATGAAGAGGTAGGGTGGGTTTTGAGTGATTACCTCTTTTATGGTTGTGGTGTTTCAGTGAGGTCTTCTTTATCTGATGTGGAGGGTCTTTTTTACCATCAGATCTGAGGGTTTGTGGAGATTCTAGTGAGGATCAGGAATGGTTTCCTGCTTGGTCCGTTTGAAGGACTGTTCAAAGGGCCCTTTGGCATGGCCCACTGGCGGGAGAGGCCCACCTGCTCAGCAGCCCTTTGAAGGACTGAAGAAGGGCTGATTATAGATTTTAATCATGCGATTAATTATGATTAAAACTGTTAATCTTCCTGCAGCCCTACTTTTAACATTTCCCCAAGAGAACAAAGTCCAGTGACCATACAATGATGTGCTTCCTCACTTACTACTTTCACCTGTGTTCCCTTTCTCCTACTCACAAAAGGCAGAGACAGGTTTATTTAAAAGAATACCCAGTTTATTTGCCTTCTAGGAGTCTGAATGAATTTTCTCCCTGTTGGTAAATGACCTTTGTTGATGAGATTAATTAAAATAATTGAAATATCTGCAATTTTGTCTGGGATTATTACTGAGTACATTCCCTGCCAACAAGCAGCGGATGGCTAAGCCTATTAAAGTAAGTATTTCTAGGAATAAGTGCCCTGAACAATAGCCAAATTTGCAGGAGTTAAATTGAATTTTGATTTTACTTTAAAATGCAAAGAATAATCCTTTAAACTACAAGAACTATAAGCATGAAGTAAGCTTTGAAGTTTATAGAAACTGCAGATATAGGCAAAGAAGTAAAATTTGAACTGTTTTCAAATCTTATTGTGAATATACGTTCACCAAACCCAATGAAAATTGCCAGTAATGTTTTAGGTTATCTGCCCTGCATATGAATAAAATAAATTTGCATATAGTGAACCTCCAATGTGTTCATATTGTTTATGGATATTCATTATAGATATGCTAAAAACTCAACTATCTGTGATAAAGGGGATGGAACTCCACTCGAATGAGGGGAACCTAAAAAGGTTGGGGCACTTCAGCTTGGAAAAGAGACGATTGAAATGGTATAGAAAAGGGTACAAGTGAATTGATTTTTTTTTTCTCCCATCAAAAATTACAAAGACTAGAGAAATACTTGTAAAACCATTAGGAAGAAATATATTTTTTAACAGTTGTGATACAAATATACAGTTCACGATGACTCATGAAGTTAAGAAGATCATATTTTCAGATCTAATTATCACACAAGAAATCGATCATTTTGAATTTAATGTCCACTTCAAATCCACAGATAGAAATACCTTTCTGGACTTCAAGAGCTGTCACCCTATTGGCTTAAGGAGAAATTTGCCATTTTCTCAGTTTCTTAGACTGAGGAGAAACTGCTCTTCCCTTAGAAATTTTAAAACACATGCCAAAAAATTAAAAACTAAATTAAGTGAACGTGGTTACCCAGAGATAGTCCTAAAACATGCTTACAAAAGAGCCAGATATTACAATAGAGAAGCACTTCTACAATGTTCCGACATTACAGATAAAAAACGACAGGAAGATGTACAAACCTGTGTAATGCGTTATTCAGCAAGAGGTAACGTCCCGGCAGCTATACTTAGGAACAATTGGAAAATAGTACAATCCCATCCTTTATTTCAAGATGATCAGTTAAGAATAGCTTTTTCCCGCGAAAGGAATCTAAAAGATCTACTCAGTCCAGCATTATCAACGCAATCATACCACTCTACTTTGAGTTTGCTACCCAAAGGGTTTTTCAGATGTGGCAAGTGCGCTTTTTCTGATGTTGCCATCTCCACTAAGCAATTTGTCAATCCTAAGAATGGCAAAAAATTCACCATAGGTCATTTTTTGACCTGTTCTTCAGACCACATTATCTATGTGATTATTTGTCCATGCAACGTGTGGTATATCGGCATGCCAACTAGACCTTTCAAACCGAGACTCTCTGAACATAAATCAAATTTGAAGCACGCAAAAGTATCTGCCCCTATAGTAGAACATTATATAGATAAAGGACATAAATTCAATGATTTGAAGTGTTTTTGTATTGATCACGTGGAGTCTACATTGAGAGGCGGAAATAGACAAAGGATTCTTCATCAAAGGGAATGTAAATGGATCTTCACTTTGAATACATTAAAACCTGTCGACTTGAACAGTTCCATAGACTGGTATGCATTCTTTTGAATTCAGCCATGTATTTCTTTAAATATGACCTCAGCACATAGGTGATTAAGTTGCGTGATGTCATTGAATTTTTCAAATAAAGCGCATGCGCACCATAGTAAGTTTGCCGACGCCATTTTTTGATCTGCAAAGGCAGGTCATGCTGTTCGCGGTGAGTACCGTTATGTATTTTTAAACTTGGTTCATATATTCCTTACAGCATTGTTCTTCACGATTATTCATATTGCTCATATCTTAATTATTGCAGCTCGAACATACTGACCCCTGAAGAAGCCGTATCTGGTGAAACGGGTCCCGTCGGGCCAATAGTTCTAGCTCAATCCACAAGCGACTCTTCAAAAAGATAAGTGTCGCTGAGTGTTTTTCTTGTTTGAGCATTAAATTGCACGAGTTTTAAAGCATTGATAAAATATTTAAAAAATAGGTATGAATGCCCAATGAAAGACAACGTGCCGACCTGTATTAAGCTGCTTTAATTACAGCATTCGCAGCACAGGTATCTGAGGGCTTCATTCCACAACCAAGTGTAATCAAGTCCGTTGTGTTTTGGTTGCTTCTCCATTTTCTGGAGCCATATGGTAGCCCTAGCCTAGGGGTGGGCAACTCCGGTTCTTGAAGGGCGTAGCCCAGGGGTGGGCAACTCTGGTTCTTGAAGGGCGTAGCCTAGGGGTGGGCAACTCCGGTTCTTGAAGGGCGTAGCCCAGGGGTGGGCAACTCTGGTTCTCGAGGGCTGGATTCCTGTCGGGTTTTCAGGATTTCCTCAATGAATATGCATGAGATCAATTTGCATGCACTGCTTTTAATGCATATTCATTGGGGAAATCCTGAAAACCCGACTGGAGTCTGGCCCTCGAGAACCGGAGTTGCCCACCCCTGGGCTAGCCCTATAATCATCATGGATACCAAAGTTCACACAAGAATAAATCCACATGACCCAATATCAGGCTTTTACTCAGATACAAAACTCCAAGTCAAACTTTTCAAGAAGGGAAAATTTTACCTAAAAAAAAAAAAAAAAATCAAAGTGAAACAATAGAGCCAATAGGTATTGCATCACTACACTCTACTAACCAGATGTCACAGGTAATTTCGCGCATTACAATTCAATTAACCTGTTGATGTAACATGTGCATTGAATACTTCAGCTGTAGTATTAGTGGCTGTGACTCTTTCTGAGACCTTCCTTCGTGATAGGTGACGTTGCTTCCAAGCCATTACCTACCCTGATAATATTTTCATTACACAGTTTGTTACGGGCCATGCACAGCATAATTGTGATGAGTCATCTCAGATAACTGACAACTTATTGTTTTATATCCAGCAATGTAACCACACTGAACAGAATTTGGCAGAGCATGGAAACCAACTTGCATTTGATAGATAAGGGGACTGAGTTAATGGTAGTGTCTTGATTTGCTTTAGTGAAAAAAAGCAGAGGTTTACAGCTACCGTATATACTCTACTATAAAACCAATCTGAATATAAACTGAGGTAACCTTTTCCCCCCCTCCCCCCAAAAAAGGAGGAACAAAGGTTGACTCGAATATAAACCAGGGGGAGAGTAATATTCAATTGCAGTGCCCTGCTAGGCTCTGCACACAACTCCCCTCCCTCCCTGCTAGGCTCTGCACCCTGTTTGCCCTCCCTCTCTGATCTGCCAGGCTCTGCATCCAGCTCCCATCCCTTCCTGCCTACCAAAGCTCTGCATGCATCCCCCTCCCTCCCTCGCTGGTCTCTGTACCCAACCCTCCTCCTTCCTGCCCTGCCAAGTTCTGTATCCTGTCCCCCCTCCTTCCCAATGTCTTTCAGGCCTCCACTGAGCCTACCATAAGTCCTGGTGATCCAGCAGTGGGTCAGGACAGGAGGGATCTCTCCTGTCTCCTGCCCCAGCCAATTTTAATAATTTTTATCTCCCTCCCTCCCACCAACCCCTACCCCTCTCCAACCCCCACACCCTACCCGCGTACCTTTTAAATCCCTGGTAGTCTGGGGTGGGCTGGGACAGGCCAACTTAAGCAACTTTTATCTCCCTCCCACCCCCTCTACATACCTGTTAAGTCCCTGATGGTCCAGCAGTGAACCACGGCAGGAGCAACCTTCCTTTGCTCCTGCCCATGCAGAGCTGCTAGCTAATTGGCTGTTGCGAGTTCTCTCGGGATGATAGTTGTTGGTTTGTTTGTTTTTTAATGTGCATTAATATTCCAGTGTGTAATTTTCAGATTGGTGAAAATCTATGTTTGTTTCTTGCCAATTTAGCTCCTTGGTTGACTGGTCTTTTCTGGTAAACTCTTTGGCAAAGGGCACTACTGAAAACCATAGAAATATCTCCAGATCTGTTATCCTCAATTTGTGTGAAGAGAAATATGAATTGATGTGGTTGTGCAGCCCCTTCTACAGCACTTTGAGCAGTCAATGGCTCCGATTCCTTCTTATTCTTTTCATTGATTCCTTCTATCATTGCAGTGTCATGTAAAAACTTTGGTTCCTCCACTTTTCTGGCCACTCAGAAGATATGAGGTTTGCCTTGATTTGTTTCTCTTTGGATCCAGGATCTCTCTTGCTTTTTCTGTTGGTGCCAACCAAGTCTCAGTGAGTGCTAGACTCACTTTTATACATTTGTGCAGAAAGAGAAATGCCTTGTCCTTCAAGAATGTGGTTCTTCCTAGTGATGTACCAAGGGTAAAGATCTTAGGGGGGTGCTTACTGCTTCATCTCACTATTCCAGCCACACAATGCCCACTGGTAAAATTAGACCTGTCTCCCTCTCTCTCTCCCCCTCCACATAAGTCCTACATCTGGCCCTCTCCCTTCCACCCACACCTCCTTCCCCATGGCCCTAATCTAATCTAATGCTAGGAGCTCTGAGCCCCAATGTAAACTAGAAGCATTGCATGGCTTCCTGCTTCCCTGAACACATGTAGAAGTTCTACGTGACTGTGTAATCCCTACTACTACCACCACCAACACACCCTTTCTCTTTAGAACAGTGGTCCTGGAGAGCCTTATAACTGTCGGGTTTTTAGGATTTCCCCAATGAATATGCATGAGATCTATTTGCATGCACTGCTTTCAATGCATATTCATTGGGGAAATCCTGAAAACCTGACTGGAATACGGCTCTCCAGGACCGGAGTTCCCTACCCCTGAAGTAGACAGTCAGCATGGGTTCAGCCGAGGGAGATCTTGCCTCACTAATTTGCTTGACTTCTTTGAAGATGTGAATAAACCTGTGGATAAAGATGAGCCAGTTGATGTAGTGCAGGGGTAGGCAATTCCAGTCCTTGAGAGCCAGAGCCAGGCCAGGTTTTCAGGATATCCACAATAAATATGCATGAGATAGATTTGCATCTCAAGGAGGCAGTGCATGCAAATCCATCTCATACATATTCATTGTGGATATCCTGAAAACCTGACCTGCCTATGGCTCTCGAGGACCGGAATTGCCTACCCCTGATGTAGATTTTCAGAAAGCTTTCAACAAAGTTTCTCATGAGACTTCTCAGACAATTAAAGAGTCATGGGATAGGTGACAGAGTTCCGTTGTGTACTGGGAGTGGCCTAAGAATCCAATTGGCCAGATTCCCTAGGCTCATCCCATGGGGCCTAGGGGATTTAGCAAATCAGAATCTTAGGCCACTCCCAGTGTATCCCAGAATGCACTGGGAGATGGGCCTAAGATTCTGGTTGGCCCCGGTGCCTAAGGCCCTCCTACAGGAGGAGCCAATCAGGCCCCTCCCCGGTGCATCCCATGATGCGGAGGCAGGCCTGCCGGCCGGACGAAAGGAGCCATTCATCCGTGCAACTACATCCCAGTCATGGTTCTCCGTGAACCATGTCTCTGTGATTGCCACTATATCCAACTCATCTTCTTCCATCACAGCTTCTAGACCCAGAATCTTGTTTCCCATACTTGAGCATTAGTATATACTGCTTTCCAGATATTGCCCCCTTTTCCCATCCCTGTAGTGGCTTTTAGTGATTTACTTACCTGAGGGTTTATACTCATCGAGGGGCTTTGATCACCCTGCAAGATACGGCCCAACATCCTTCTTGGTATGGCCACCACTTTGTCACATTGCTTCATAGCCTTGAGATCTTCAGACACTATCACATCAAGGTCCTCTTCCCAGTCTGTACATGTCAGCTTCTCACTCCCTAGCATATATGGCTTCTTTGGATGTTTACTCCCCTAGTGCATCACTCTGTACGTCTTTGCATTAAATTTTAACTGCCAAATGTCAGACCGGCGCCTACGTTAATTGTTTTAATTGGCCATTAACAGTGGAGTAATTGACTGTGCCATTAAAAAACAATTAAAACAAATTAAAAGAAAAAAAAAAAGGAGGTACCACGAGGGGCCTACAAAACACGGTGCCGGAATCGCATCTGCTTACTAAGGTACGGTAGCCGATTTGGTGCACGCTAAAAATGCTAATGGGTGCTAACGCATCCATAGGATATAATGGACGTGTTCACACATGTTAGCGTTTAGCTAATATTTAGCGTGCCTTAGTAAAAGGAGTTCGTAATGTCGAAGTGGGGGCGATGGGTGGTGCTGATGTTCGGCTCCGCTAAGTGTAATTCTACGTCAAAGGTATGTGCCTTTAAAACCTTCGCCTACATGTCCGGTGCCTACCTTATACACAGGCTGTGATTCAAAAATAGCGATTTGGACGTTATGGGGGAAAAACCCCATCCATCTGCCACTTTATGGACATTTTTCTGTTTTGAAAATGAGTCCCAATACATTCTTCAACCATTTTCTAAGGATTGACGTTTATGAGTTAAACAGAGGTTTCTTAATAGGTAGGTGTTGCCTGGAGGAGCTCTTCAAATACTGTCTCTGGTTCAGAGGCTGCTGCTTTATGACTGCAATTTTAGTGACAATTTATATTTTTTTTGCTTAGTAGAATTTTTCTTGTTTTGCAATTCATCAGTTGTTTGGAATCATTTTGAGCTTTTGGGAAGATGGATAGATCCAAACTAAATAAATGGCGGGTCTCTGCAGATCTTAAGAACAATTGTATCACTCAGATGACCCCCGACCCCATGATCTTGCTTGATGTGAGGAGAGGAGACAATATTTTTAATCACTGGGAGTAGGCTGGCAGTTTTGCATCTGTGCTGCTATCATCATGTATTCTACCAGCGCGTGTGAAATTGCTTAATGTGGTATCATTAAAAGTGTTATGTGTGTAGTGAGAACAATGCTGAAGTGCTCTGTACAAATTCATGCTAAGAATGTGCAATAAATAGACTCCATTGTCTGTTCCAATGCAGTCTAGTTATACTCTTCTTCCTTATCACTTACAGTGAATTATTTTTTTTAAGGACGCCTTTAAATGCTTACTTTTTTTTTTTTATATATCTTTATTAGATTTTCAAACCATAATTGTGCAACAAGTAATTCATATACATAAAATATCGCAAGACAAGCACAATAAACTTTCAGACACCCTCCCACCCAATACTCAAATAAAATAAAACCCACAACAAACTATCCATATACACCCTGAATCAAGTTCCAATGCAACTGCCTCCCCCCCCACAACCCACCCTGGATGTGTATGTTTACAAACCTATAAAATAAAATCAATTATTCTTCCTTACAAAATTTTGCCAATGGCTCCCAAACATCCATAAACTTTCTTTAACGCCCTTGCTGTGTAGCCATGAAACGATCCAATACATACCTTGACACATTATATAGGCTGGATGGTACCTATAAAAGTTTGGGAAATTTACCCCTCCCTCCACAATTGGTTAAAGATACTAAAGCAATTCTCGCAGCTTTCCCCAGCCAAATAAATTTAGTAAGAATATTATTTAATTTCTTGTAAAAAGACCCCTGAAAAAACACTGGTAACTTACCCATTTGGTAGCAAACCACAGGCTGTCACAACCCCAGCCTCAAGACTAGGGGTGTGCCAGGTCTATCTCCTCCAAATACAAGCCTTACCCTGAAAAGGGCTAACCAGGGTGATAGGCTAAGCTCAGACAAACAGATCAAACCACCAGGTTACAGAACCCTGGGGAGGGGAAGATGAGAGGGAGAACAGCCTGGAGCAGCAGGAGGTGCCTTACAAAAAAGAACAGCCTAAGAGGCGGGCTCACAGCTCAGCTAAGGCACAACTGCTGGGCCCAATTAAGGCTAATCAGAAAGCTCAGCAGAAGCAACAGGTTGTACCTCCCCCTTACAGGTTAGGGCGTGTCCAGCTCAGGGCTTTAGAGGCTGCACTGAAGAAAAACAATTCAGTCTACCCTGGGTCAGCCCAGGAAGGAGGCTCGAGGGACTGGGCTCCTGAATCCCCACAGAATCAGGACATTGAAATGGCAGATGTAACCACTGTCCCTGAGGCAAACCAGCCAGCCAGCCAAGACGCCATAGAACCTATGGATACTTCCCTGGAACCAGGGGAAATACACATGGATCAAAGCTAAGTTGGATTTCCTTGCTGTTTGTTTGCTTTTGGAATCTAGTTTTCTTTTGGGGCTGTCTGGAAGCACAAGGCAAGTGCAGACAGCGTGAGCAGTGCTGGGCTCACTGCTGCAGCTGTGCCTTATTTTGGGGACAGAGAAGAAAGTGTTTATTTTGAACATTTTGACTTTTGCCTTTTTCTGTTTTGGAGAGGACTTTGTGAATGACTGTGTGAAAGGGGTAGTAGCGTGGGGAGAATCCACGCAAGATCCTCAGGGCGGGATTGTGGGGCCAATTTTTTGGCAAGCTTTAATTAAGTGGATTCTGCTACTCCCCTCCCCCACCAGCTGTTGGTGAAGTTGGTTGGGGAAGGCCTGTTAAAGACCAGGCCTAGGCAGCATGTTCTGGACTGTTTAAAACCATCGGGAATAACCAGGGAAAAGGCTGGGTGTTCCGGTAGCCGTATTTTGCCTTCTTTGATTGTGAGACTGTTAGGGCAAGGCTACAATAGAACCAATTTTGAACTTATCTGCACGAAAGGTGGAGGCTGTATTTTTTTGTATGCCCAAATTTTCTGTTTATGATGGTTTTTGAATTCGTAGCCCAAATCGGGACAATTTGTTATTTGAGGGAAATAAAGTTGGACTCAGTATTGTTCCTGCCATGTTTTTTGCTTCACTCATAAGAACCAGCAGGACCTTCAACCTCTTTTGAAGGCACGGCAGAACTCGGTCTTTGCTGAGCCCTGGTCGGGAGCCGTTTGCAAATACCGGCACCGGCAGGCGCACAAGGCAAAATCATCTTAACCGTTGGAACTCTCCCCCACCGAGACAGATGTAAAGGGTTCCATTGCTCACACATTTAAATGCTTGCTGATATGTTCCTCTACTTCTCTTTGAAAATGCTGTCATCTTCTGAATGGGGATTTCAGTTTGCACTCACCTGTTTTGAAACACAAACATACATGCATTACAATTTTGTATTAACCTTGTAAAGAGCATATATATCTTTATGTTTGGAGGAACAATTATCATTGGAGGTTGAGCTTCAATGGGTAAAGCCCTCTTTCATAGCTCCCCATAAGAGCATAATAGCTGTTGGCAGGTCTTTCATTTTGATTTCCTTTTGTGTAGGGCTTATGCAGTCTTTGGACCATTGTTATAAAACTCTAGAATTTATGAATGGAGAATGGATGCAAAATTAAAATTGAGATCACTTTCCTGTGCTATTCTCCTCAAAATACCATGCCAACTGTAGCGAAACCAGGTAATATCTACAGTCTGTTCTTATTGTTCATGCATTCCCGATGTGCAATTTTGCATATCCGCGATTGCATCAATTGCTACCAATAATCCCCATTTGCGCCACTGTTTTCACATATTTATGGACCAGTTCTTTAAAACCCCAGCTTTCTTTGCTTTCACTTTCACCTCGTGGTCAGGCGTTTGCTTCCGGCTATTTCCCCTAAGCATCCAGAGTGTGAATTATAGGTACTCCAAGTGCTGTTCCATGCAGAAATGTAACCCTATATTCCCACTTTCTGCGGTTTTGAGGCACGTGTACTGCTGGAACCTAACCTACTGTTGTAGATTTTCTCAGACTCAGCGTTTTGTCATTCGTAATTTTAGCGGTTCACAAACATTTTTGAGAACTATATACGACCATGAATAACGAGAACAGACTGTATTCTATATGTCACCTATTGCATTTTTTTTGTTCTTAAAAATAGCATTTTTCCAATTCTTTTGCCAATATCACATCCCAAATTTCCCAATTATGAATCTTCAAAAGTGAGCTCACATAATGTAATCTTCGGAGTCATAAGTCATATAAAGGTACATCTCTGCGAATTACTCCAGGTACACTGGTGAGGAAATTATTCCATACATATTGGTACTTTCTGAAGATGATGAAAACTACCAAAAAATGTATGACCCTCAGCAAAGCATAAGATGACTTAAATACAGCATCAAAAGAAGCCATTACATTACACATGTAAGAAATTCACCTTATGCTATTTCTGTTCCCATCATAACCTCTCTCAAGAAAATAGGTTCATTTTCTGCTCTCATCACATTTTCATCAATTTCCCATTTATTAGGTGCAAGACAATATTGCATATTAGAAGTTCATTGCAAAACCGTCAGGAAAAAAAAATGACAAATCTTTCACATAAACACATTTTGCATCAACACCAGATACAATATGCCTGCAGGAAGGAATATTTCAAATAGGACAAAATGTGAATTGAAAATAAAAAAAGTAAATCTCTTTTGGCTATGGCTTACTATCTTAATATGGCATTAACATTGTGTCTCAAAGAAATATCCTAGAAATCACCGGAAACTGAAAGGCAATATCAATAATACAAGTTAGAGGGGATCTAAAAGTATGCAATAAAAAGATTTAAATCAGAGAGAGAAGAACATTCAGAGGTAATTCCAGCTGTATAAATATTCATGGTACATGTTGTTTTTATTTGGATTGTAAAGTGCCACAAATCAAATTTAGTAAATGAAATGAAATACATGAAAATAAAATGGATTTTTTTTCTGTAGAGCTCCATTGTATTTCCTGTTACCCACCTATGGTCACCAGGGCCTAGGAGCTCTGAGCCCCAATGTAAACTAGAAGCATTGCATGGCTTCCTGCTTCCCTGAACACATGTAGAAGTTCTACATGACTGTGCAATCCCTACCATTACCACCACCAACACACCCTTTCTCTTTAGAACAGTGGTCCCCAACCCTTCAGGTAGGTGGTGCACTGGGTCAAGGTGCTGATGGTGCCCTCCTGGAAAGAAAGGGATTGACTAGGGCATTTTCTAAAACAGTGGTCCCCAACCCTGTCCTGGAGGACCACCAGTCCAATCGGGTTGTCAGGCTAGCCCTAATGCATATGCCTGAGAGAGACTTGCATATAATGGAAGTGACAGGCATGCAAATCTGCTCCATGCATCTGCATTAGGGCTAGCCTGACAACCTGATTGGCCTGGTGGTCCTCCAGGACAGGGTTGGGGACCACTGCTTTAGAAGATGCCCTAGTCAATCCCCTTCTTTCCAGGAGGGCGCCATCAGCACCTTGACCCAGTATACCACCTACCTGAAATTCAGGATTATGACTTTACTTGGTTGTTCTTGAATGTTAAGAACATAAGAATGGCCATACTGGGACAGACCGAAGGTCCATCAAGCCCACTATCCTGTTTTCAACAGTGGCCAGCCCAGGTCCCAGGTACCTAGCTAGATCCCAAGTAGTAAAACAGATTTTATTCTGCTTATTCTAAAAATAAGCAGTGGATTTCCCGAAGCCATCTCAATAATGGCCTATGGACTTCTCTTTCAGGAAATTATCCAAGTCTTTTTTTAAACATCACTAAGCTAACTGATTTCACCACATTCTCTGGCAATGAGTTCCAGAGTTTAATTACACATTTTGTTTGTTTTAAATCTACTACTTGGTATTTTCATCGCATGTCCCCTAGTTCTAGTGAACAAATGATTCACATCTACCCTTTCTACTCTACTCAATGTTTTATAGACCTCGATCATATCACCCTTGAACCGTCTCATCTCCAAGCTGAAGAGCCCTAGCCACTTCAGCCTCTCCTCATAGGGAAGTCATCCCAAACCTTTTATCATTTTTGTCGCCCTTCTATGCATCTTTTCTAATTCCGCTATATCTTTTTTGAGATATGACGATCAGAACGGCACACGGTATTCAAGTTGCAGCCATACTATAGAGCAATACAAGGGCATTATAACATTTTCATCTTTGCTTTCCATTTCCTGAGAATTCCTAGCATTCTATTTGCTTTCTTATCTGCCGCTGCACATTGAGCTGAGAGTTTCAACGTATCCTCAACAATGACACTTAGATCCTTTTCCTGGGCATTGACTCCTAGCATAGAACCCAGCTTCATATAGCTATAGTTTGGGTTCCTCTTTCCCACATGAATCACTTTGCACTTGCTCACATTAACCCTTTCAGGACCAAGGGACATATTTGTCCCATAACTTTAAAATCCTATAAATTTTGATTGGGATAGTCTACAGTTCTAAATTTGATATGTACGGATTCCATATGATACTGCCTTTATGTAAACAAACTGGTTCCGACATTCATTCATTAGCGTCGTTGCCAGATTGACGAGAAGATTCACTTGCCACACTGTCCATAAGCCAGAAGTGTGATTTTTTTTAAAAAAAATAATGATATTTCACAAAAAAAATCAATTTTTTGGCATCTGCAAGCCTTTTTTACCATAAAAATGTCGTCAAAACCACAAAAATTGGCCTACGATCCTTATGGTCCTGAAAGGGTTAAACGTCATCTGCCTCACATGAATGTGGACTGGTTCGGAATTTTATTTATTTAAAAAAAAATTTCTATTCTGCTTAAAGCCTAAGCGGATTGTGAAGGTTAATCTTGGGGTAGTTTTGGGCCTATAGGCAATAGGAAAGTTAAATTAAACTTGGGTCTTGCTACATAGCTGTTCAGACCAGGTCTAAACTGTATGTTTTAAAGAGAATTAAATTGTCAGCATTATTGATCCAAGCTGGTATACTGAAAAAAAAAACCCCAAACCATTGCAACATGGAGTTGGATTGTTCATTCTAGATGTTTCATGTTTATTAAAATTTGATGCAAGTGCTTATAACATAATTTCAAAGCGAATTACAAATGTAATAAAATTGGGTAGCAAAATACATTTAGTTAAACATATAATAACAAATTACAGATGGACTTACTGAGAGGGAGGAACTACAATTTTTTTTAGAAAAGGCAACAATAGAACAGAAGAACCATGGAGAAAAGCCCTGACACCATATCCTCAACCGACCAAAAAAAAAAACAAAAAAACCTAATTCATCCTACCGATTCATATTACCTACCAACGCCTGGAAAAAGATTTGATGTAATGTAATATAACTGCTTTCATCCAATGTTACCAAGTCTATACTCATTCTGTTACTATGTCTTACCCTAAATATCACGTACCCTCCTGGAAATGTCCAGCTTCTTCTTGTGTAATCCGCTTTGAACCGCAAGGTACAAGCGGAATAGAAATCACTAATGTAATGATGATCTGGGACAATCCTACACACTGATGATGGTGGTCAGACTCCCCTTTAATAAGCCTACCAGAGAATGGGTTGTGTATGCTTAAGCTGACCTGGCCTTTGCATCATAGGACCCATTCCCATGACTTAATCCTCATCAAGCTGGACCAATCACGAACTGCCAAACTCCGTTACTTCTATGTTAGCCTGTCAACAGCCTATGACAGGACTTACCATTAATGGCTATGGAGACAAATCCTATATAACAATGGATTTCCTGGAGAGAAGAGGGAGAAGGAGGAGATAGAGAATGGAGAATGGGACTGTGAGAGAGAACTGGTGGCTTCCAAGGGACTGAAAAGATGTGCCATGGAGAGGAATGCCATGCAAGGAAGGGGGGACGATGACGACAATCTCTTCCTGGGCAGAGGTAAGAAATGCTGCTACAGTGAAATTCTGTTTTAAATCGGACTCTCTTTAGAGCAGTACTAGTCTGACAGCAGCTAGCAAAGTTCAAGCTCATTCACGTAAACAAGGGGTAGGCTAGAGTAAATGCATAGTATTAACTGTGGTAGATGCCTGGAATGCCCTCCCGAGGAAAATGGTGAAAGAAAGCGTGTGATAAAAATAGAGGATCTCTAATTAGAAAATGAAGAACGTAAAATAAAGAACTAAGGCCGGTATTGGACAGACCTGCACTGTCTATGTTCCATATATGGCAATTCGGTGTAGGATGGGCTGAGGTGGGCATCAATGGGAACTCCACTAATATGAAACAGGAGGATGTTACTGGCCAGACCTTACGGTAGATGTCCTGCAAACGGGATGGTTGGATAGGCTGGAGTGAGCTTGGACGGCAACTTCAGCATTTGGAACCCTTACAGTCTACGGCCCAGAAATATCAAAGAAGAGACAAGTTAATCTAATCATGTATTTTTATAATGAGTATAACTTATGGGCAGACTGGATGGACCGTTTAGGTCTTTATTTGCCGTCATTTACTATGTTACTATGTATTAAACATACCATCTTACTGAGACACAGAGATTGTAAGTTTATATCTATTTCTTGAATCTGAAAGGAGACCAGTAAGGGGCAAAGTATAAAACAGGAGAACCAAATCCACAAACTCAAAGACGTAAAACTAGGAGTGGCAATGTCCTAAAAAAACTGGTGAGCACAGTATGATTCTTAAACATGCTTTTTATTAATCCAAAGAACTCAAAAAACTCAATGACTTGACATGTACATGTTTTGGCCAAACTAGCCTGCCTCAGGAGTCTGATGAGTCTTTAAACACGAGGATATAGTGATCCAAGTGCTTGATGCATGAACACTGATGTACAATCTCAAATGATCAAGTGCAAACTTGCAGCTAAAAATGAACAAAGTAATTTATTGCGAAAGACGCTGGAGCCGAAACAATCCTAAGCCCGTGTCTTTCGCAATAAATTACTATGTTCATTTTTAGCTGCAAATTTTAAATTACTAAACTAAATCTAGGCTTTTGATATAAGAACATAAGAAGTTGCCTCCGCTGGGTCAGACCAGAGGTCCATTGCGCCCAGCAGTCCACTCCTGTGGCAGCCCATCAGGTCCATGACCTGTAAGGTGATCCTTGTCTAAATCATTTAATCCCCCTTGTCCTTCTATCTATACCCTATCATAACCTATCTCTACCTCTATCTATATCCCTCAATCCCCGTATCCTTCAGGAATTTATTCAATCCTTCTTTGAAACTCGGTAGTGTACTCTGTCCTATCACAACCTCCAGAAGCGCATTCCTCTGAGTGAAAAAGAATTTCCTAGCATTAGTTCTAAACCTGTCCCCTTTCAGTTTCTCTGAGTGCCCCCTTGTTCTAGTGGTTCCCACTAGGCTAAAGAATCTGTCCCTTTCTACCTTCTCTATGCCCTTCATGATATGGCTGAGCCTAACTGGTCAAGAAGAAATTCTCTCCTCATACCCATGGAGAAGGGGGGCAGAGATGGTGTACTAGATGCAAACTAATAAATTATTGTGAAAAGGGAAGTCCTCAGTCTCACAGCCCGTAATGGGAATTAAAACCTAGTGCACAGCTGCTACAAAATTACACCCAAACGGGTGTTACATGTGAAACATCCTTGGACGACCCTACTTTTTTGAAAATGCTACAGTGCACTAAACAAAAATACCACAGGTGAATAAAGTGCAAAGAAAGCAAACAGTCAATAATTATTCATCAATTTAAGCCGTCTCTGCCCCTCAACCCAAAGGTGCACAGCGACCAAAGTCTATCCAGGCCACATTCAAGATCAGAATGCTGGAAAAACAATGCTTTAAAATTCAGTGAAAATTAATGTCCAAAAGCTGCGTGCTCATAGGGTTCCTTTTACAAAGGTGCGCTAACGGGGTTAACATCACGCACTAACCCCCGCGCTGGCCAAAAAGTACCGCCTGCTCAAGAAGAGGTGGTAGCGGCTAGCGTGTCCGGCGGTTTAGCGCGCCTTTGTAAAAGGAGTCCTTAATGTCAAACGGGGCTCCATTTCAGAGGCTTACACGACCCCCTTCCTCAGGAACTAATACTGCTAACGCTGCTTCAAGGAGCGATCAAGGAGATGCAAGTTTGAAAAATGGTGCTAGCCCAAAGGAAATGCCTCTGAGTTAAACACCACAGACCTGGAGCACGCCAAAAAAACGTAATGACGTGCACCTCCAGCTGATTGGCTACAAAATTGAAACCACCAATAATGACAGAAAAAATATGATAAAGATCAAAATTAAAAAAAAGTAAAAAAATGTGTGTGTGTGTATATATATATATATATATATATATAAAAGTAGAAAATAATAAAAAAATGTATTGGCAGAACTAAAACAGATGACGATGTGCCAACGGATCAAAACTCAAATAGCACTCTTATCAGTCAATGAAATCATTCAACACACCGACTGTAACTCGAAAATCCAATATTGCTCCCTCCGTTGAAGGCGAGCAAACTTGTCCCCGTTATAATCTTCAAAAATCTGTTCAATGATGCTTCACCTCAAATCTGTAAATTTATTGACTGAATGATAAAACAATGGGCAACCATCAGGGAACTCAGAGATTTAGCATTGATCCTGCTTGTATGTTCGATCAATCTAGTTCGAATAGCTCTCTGGGTACGCCCCACATAAACCAAATGACATGGGCAGGTGATAACATAAATAACCCAAGTCGATTTACAGTGAGTAATGGATCTTAGAGAATAGACCCTCTGGGACTGAGGATGAGTCCACGTATTGCCAATGCTGGAAATAAGGCAAATGTCACAAACCTCACTGCAGACCATGTGGTACCCTCTCTGGCCAGTCTTAGGTTCAGATGAAAATCTAGAGCGAAGCACATGGTCAGCAACCTTCTTCGATACATGGTTGGTCCTGGAAAACTGTATGGAGTTGAAGAATGCGCCAATGGCGTCTAATACTCTTGGCTATGTTGGCAGATTGGTCTGAAAATGTCAAAACACACACAGTCTTACCTTCGGTGTTAGTGTTTCTTTTATGCAGTAACAGATCTCGATTGGCGTATAAGGCTCTCAAATAGGCTTGTTGGAGCACCCAATGAGGATAACCTTGATCTTTAAAACGGGCATGCATAATCCGAGCTTGAACCTTAAAATCCTCCACATCAGAACATAACCGCCTGACTAATGGGCAAAGATTGTTTCAATCGTGCTGGATGACAGCTGTCATAACTTAAAGAGTTGTTAACGTCCACTGGCTTCCTGTAAGCAGTAGTACCCAAAACGGGAGCTTTTGTCTGGAGCTTTTGAGCTGTTCATCATCGATGAACCTTAGCCAGATCTTAAAACGAGCGTGCCACTGAGCCTAACTGGTAGCAGATTGAAATTTACCTGGGAGAGCACCTCTAACAGAGCGAGAAGCTAAGAGCTGGACTACCAGTTTAAGATTTGCTTTAAAACCTTGGTTCTAGCCCTCAAGATGTTTTACTCTGCTGTATCACCTTATTTATGCTCTGCAACTGTTTCTCATTCTTCTGTTATTTTTGTCTGGTGATTTCAGCTGCATCATGAGCTCAGCTTGAGTTGAGCAGGCGTCCTGCTTTCTCTTTGAAGACTCTGCCATTTGGAAACTGATCCCTGCAGCTCTGCAGGCGGAACCGTCACATTCAAAGATTAGGGCTGCTCTGAAATATACCTCTTTACGTTTGCTTCCCCAGGGCTGAAGCCTAGTTAGACTATCTATTAAGTGGATTTTAGGGTTATATATTTAATTAGCCTTTACCACATGGTCTGTTCTTTTCTTCTATCCTGGCTTTCTGCTCTTTTTATTGTTTTGTTGTCCTATACCTTAATGGAGTTTTTTTTTTTTTTTTTCCTGCTTTTTCTTTCTTTAACAATACGTATTTTACTGTGTTCTATGATTTGCCCTGGCTACCATTTGTCTCTCGGCTAAGCATAAGGTTCGTTAGTTTTTAAACTGATGTAGGGGAACATCCCTTAACATCTTTCAAACCTATTTGATAAAAATTTATGTTCCACATGGCGTCTTTTTGCTTTAGTGAAGCAGCATTTATTTCTGTTCCCTCTGTGAAAGCGCAGTTTGCAAAAACAATGCCCCTTATGACCCTGGCCAAGTCACTTAATTCCCCATTGCCCTAGGTACATTAGAGTGTGAGCCTACCGGGACAAGTAGGGAAAAATACTTGAGTACCTGAATGTAAACCACTTAGACTAAGTGGTATATAAATGCTTAAATGAATAATATATAATGTACCAGTTTATACTGAATCTCCAGGGTTCTATATATTGTACCCAAATTTCCAAAGCCAACTTTATATCCATAAAACATATTAACAATGCTAATTGTCACGCATCTCATCGCAGGCTAGTCTATAAAGCATGGCACCCTAACTTCAATCATACTTATCTGAAAAGGGAGCACAGGGCACTCCAAAAATCATGCAGAAATTCACCTAAGTTTAGCATACATACTTATGTTATCCCAGTCTATTTTGCAAACTATGTGCCTTCTGAGATTTCAGGTGTGCTGTGGAGGAGAGGTGTTGGCGCCAGCTGACTGCCTACAGGGCGGGCCTCTCATGGCGACAGTCATTTGGTGCCAGCACCTCTCTTTCTCTCTGCTGGCACCCCCTTCTGGCATCTCAGGCCCCATCGGGAGGGCCTTTGCGCTGCGTGGACGTCGACATATATGAATGATATAAATGACTTGATTTAAAGTAATGTTATGTTTGTTGACACTTGATTGATTGCAAAATTATGGTAAAAACCAAGTCTAAGTGATGTACAAATGAGTAGAACTAGTCTTTAATATATGTAAGCCATGAAAAGAACTCTATTAATAGATGAAAAAATATAGAAATTCACACCAAAACCTACCTCTAACCCCCCCCCCCCTCCAAGCTCCCCCCAAAAAACAAACAACAACAATATATTAAGAAAACAGTTTGGAATAGTATACTTAGGGTATACCGGGTAAACAAATAACACAAAGGGCCACATTCTGTAAATGACGCCTAACCGCGCCTAACTTTTAGGCACCAGTCCACGCGGTTGTCAATCAACCGTTAGGCGTCCTTTATAGAATCATGCTTAGCAGGGCCTAAACAGAATTAGGCATCGCTAGGCATCCTAGATGTAGGTACTGGTATATTAGGCCAGATTTTACCTAAATCTGCCACATCTGTTCTCTGCCCCTAACCATACCTATTTTTCAGGTAGGCATCGGAAGGCACCGTGACTTAGGTGCTGCTAGGCACCGCATGGAATTCCATGCCCAACTTTAAAATGATTTGGGGTTTTTTCTTAAAAAAATTAAAAATCAGTGGTGTGATCAATTGCCATGCCAATTAAGCTGGGGAATTTAGAAAGGCATCGCTAGGCATCCATGATTAGGGAAGCTAAGGGTACCTACCCTAGGTGCCGTTTATAGATCCTGACTCAAAATCAATTAACTGTTACAATTGCATAAAAACCTGCTGTGACTGTTGCTGTAATCGGAGCCCAAACAATCCTATGGGGTGTTGAAAGCTACATCAAAAAATGTGTTTATATATTTCATTTAAATTGTTTATATGAGGTCTCTGCACATCAAATAAGTAGTAGACTGTTCCACAGGAAAGGAGGAAAGGGGCCAGGACTTATGGTTAAACATGCAAAGCGATTTACATATATTGTTGTTAGGTGCCACTGACGTGTTTGAGTCCTAGCGACTTGATGATCATCAAGATTTCATGGCAGACTACAGAAGTAGATTGCTGGGCCTTTCTTCTGCGCAGTATAAATTTGATGTTGTCACTTTTGTCTCATCAAACGTAATCATCTGCCTCCAATGCTGTCCAGATGGGTGGTACATCGTTAGTCTGACATCTCCACTGAAACCTGTCGGCCTTGAGAGGCTCTGCTGGTAATAAAGCTACCGATGGCATAGCTTTCAGCTTCTAAGATGTGCACAAGCCCCAGTGGTACAACAAGCCCATGTACCATGACTGTAATATATTGTTGTGGTTAGGTGCCATCGACTCGTGTTTGAGTCCTAGCGTCTAGAACCGCGGATCTAAAAAGAAACCAGTTTTGTAGTAGTCCAGCGTCATCCCCATGGTTGTTTTCAACGAGTCCAGCAGTCTGATTGCAGGTCACTCACTTCGCCTAGTTCCTTCGATCTTCCCAAATATGATGTTCTTCTTCAGTGATCTCTCTCTTCTGATGGTGTGACCAAAATAACACAGTCATAACTTCATCATTTTGGGCTTCGAGCGACATAGCCGGTTTGATCTCTTCCAGAATCTATTTGTTAGTTCTTCTGGTGGTCCACTGCACGCCTAAAATCCTTCTCCAGCACCAAAGCTCAAAAGAGTCAATCTTCTTTCTGTCTTGTTTCTGTAGTGTCCAGCTTTTGCATCCATAACTGACTACTGAAAAAATGAATGGGTAGACAAATCTGATCTTTGTTTGGAGTGTTACCTCCTTGCCTTTGAATATTTTGTCAACAGCCTTCATTGAAGAACGACCAAGTGCTATTCTGCATAGAATTTCCTCCCTGATAGTTGCTTCGTTGTTTACAAAAGAGCCCAGGAGTTGGAATAGAAGTTGTAAAGTATTTCAATCGCCTTCAAGCTCAAAAATCTTTATCATTGAGGCGAATGGGCTTGGCAGACATATGCTGCTCTTGGATGCAAGCTTTCTATAGCTCCCCTAACGTCTGCCTGAAGATCAAAGGATCCTAAACTGACTTCTTTGCACTCGGGAGGGGGACCAAACAAGACTTTCTCTTGTCGCCTCTGTTATTTGCTATCTCGGTGGAACCTCTGGGCTCGGGTTCAGGCTATATTTTCTCATTTTCTGTTGAAATTTCCTTGTAATTGTTATATAGTTCTTGATGGTAAACAGAATCAATTCTTTGATTCTAAATAACCGGAGCAATTCTTATTTCCTAGAGATGGAATTAATGTTATAGTGTGAATCCCATATGTTCGCTATTTGACTGGCAGGGAGGGAAGTCTCGGTACGTCCTTTCAAAGTTGAGTTTATTAAGTATTACTGAGATTAATGTTTTCCTAAATCTTGGATTAAAATTACCTAGATGTTTATGGACGTAAGTAGTATAAATGCTTTTGGATTGTAAATTGTTTTCAACATATTTTTGTAATTTCTGTTAAATCTCCAATTTTTTGTTGGTGATTCAAATTTGAAAAATTAATAAAGATAAATAAATGAAATAAAGGACACCAGAATTTGTCTCTAGTGATATTTTTTTGTGGTTAAGGCAGGAGTGGGGGGTTGGTCATGTGGGGATAGATGGGTGTCACTAAATACCAGGAATATTTTTTGGGTATCAGGCAGAAAGAGGGGGGGGGAGTATCATGTTGAGGATGATCAGTTCAACCTGGAATGCTCTTCTGGAGACTGTTATAGGGGAAACCACCCTTCAGGGATTCAAGACAAGGTTGGATAAGTTCCTACTGGAAAAGAACATACGCAAATAAGGCTAGACTCAAATAGGGTACTGGTCTTTGACCTAGGGGCCGCCACATGAGTGCATGATGGACCACTGGTCTGACTTAGCAGTGGCAATTCTTGTGTTCTTAACCTTTATGTGCTGCTTAGGACCCGATACAAAGATTCCTGAACTAGATGTTCGCTGAAACTATTTCTGCATTGCCTGGCCAGTAAAAGTAGGTTAAATCCTTGGTTATGCTTTCTGCATGGACCCCACTGGAACTTATTATCGGGGTTTTTGAGGTTTGAACATTCTTTCTTTAAAATCACAGTTTATAGTTTATTTTAAACTTGATATACCACAATATGGAAAACCATCATAGCGGTTTTAAATAGGAAAACATAATACAATATCAAAGTTAAAACAGGTAAAACCAATAGTTGTAAAGTTGCTCCTGCCTGGCACTGTCCAGCCATCCAGCTCACATACCCCTCCAAGTCCAGGAATGAAAGTAGATTAGGTTTCATTAAAAGTATTCATAAAAAGATGTTTCAGATCTCTCTTAAAAGCTGGGTATCTTAGAGAGATAGGAAGGTAGTTGCAGAATGAAAGTCCCTGTACACTTTAAAAAAAAAAAAAAAAAAGAAAGAAGAAGAAAAGAAATTGCTTTCTTCATGGTCTCTACGGACAGTGTTTTTTTGAGCTGCTTTTATGCTTAAGCCTTCTCTGGCTATTCAGCTAAGATGCTGATTCCCCAGTCTATTTTACTCTTCTCCTTCCCTCCTGTTCTTAGGGATCAAAGCCTGGCCTTTGGAACAGTTCTGGTTATTGGTTCACCTTCAATGTTTCCAGACCGATTTTCACTAATCTTGCCCCCTCTTTGTTTTCTACTGTTAAACACATTTAAAGACATTTATTCCCTTTCTCCTTGTTAGAGTGTGACAGTACTTATTTTGGGTTAATTTGTTAAATGTTATTGTTCAGAATTCTGAAGAGCATTAACCGTTGCTATTCTTATTTGCTTAAAGCCCTCCATTTTCGATTCTTTGTGTTTGGTTTCATACAGCATTTCTAATGCTTTTATGACTCTGCTGGTATTTCATTTGAACTCCTGTAACCCAATCTTTATCGCAGGTCACAAAATATTTTGTAAACTTCCATAACAGGTCAGAATTCAGAACGGATCACTCAGTTTTGCAAACCCCATGTTTTTGAAGTGGAAGAGGTGACTGCGCATTTTGGCTGTTAATTTTCTGTGTTTGATCTCCTACACTAGAAAATGTCAGATTCAAAGTGAGGTCATGGAGGTTTGAAAGAATTGATCTGACTGTGCATAAACTACAAAGTCAGAAGAAGCAGCATGTAAGTGGGGTTATGGCCGGTTCAATAAAACTTAATTTCATCTCAATATATGATCAAAAAGTATTGCAAACTTTTTGTTATTTTGCTGTTTTGCTGTGGTCTTTCCCAGTATCAAAAGTCAACTGTTTTCTAGGCTGTAATATTTCTTATTTGATACAGCAACTCGAGCAGATTTAGTACCACTTCAAATGAGTTGAAATGAAGAGAAAACAGAAATCTATGGTTTAAAATGTGTGATGAGAAGGTAATTGAAGCACTAGTTATGGACAGAATACTACTATAGTACCTTGAATTCAGTAGATTATAGGATGGTAGATAATGTTTTCACAAAGTGCTACCATCTCATAGCTGGTTGTGGTCTGCTGTTGGAAGAACCTCCGTATGTAGAAAGATAAATAAGGTAGCACTTCTCATCCACTGGGATTACAAAGCCATGAGTTATGGAGAATGAGGAGGTTATGATCAACTGGGACATTTCCACTGACCCAATAGACATAGTGGCATAGGAGATAAACATAAGAATGGCATTGATAATAGATATGTCATTGGCAAGTGATTATTCTGTGCATCATGGAATAGAAGAATCTGAAGTACCAAGAAACGCAGTCACAGACTGAAATTGTGACAGAAAGATACAGACATTGTGATGAGTACCACGTGCTGATTAAAAGCAATTTCCAAGCACAAATTGATATGCTGTTTAGACATATTGGCCCTATTATTGAGACCACAGAAAGCAGCCCAGCTACTTCCCGTGGTCCACAGCAATCCTGGATATTCAATGCTGGGGCTGTGTCTGGCCACCAGTAGTTAATAGCAGGTCAAAGTTCACTGCCACGGACTTAGCTGACCAAGCCAATATTAATTGGCTGGCTGGCTAAAGACTAGCAGCCAAAGATAGGTGGGTTTAGCTAGCCACAGGCCTTAGCAGGCCAACCAATGAATTTGATTGTACTTGATCAGAGAATAATTTTTTAAAAAAATGTTTAAAGCCCATCCTGGGGTCATTCAAAGCCACATAAAGCTCCATTTTTCTTAAAATGTGCTTTTATTTTTGCTGTGATGGGAGAGGGAGGGAGACCAGAATAAAAATGTTTGAAACATAGGTGGGTGGGATTGGGGAGGGGATCACTGGACTACCAGGGACATGTTTTGAACTTTGGGTAGAGATGATTGGACCATCGGAGAGATGAGGGGGGAGAGCTGCTGGATCTCAGGTGGAGATTCAGTTCAGTTAATGGAAAAGGGGGGGGGGGAAAGGAGGCTAATGCAGATACCAATATATCTTATCATGCACTGACAAGAAGGGTGACATTTAGCAATGAGCTGCAGATTATTGCCAAGATTTGAATACAGCAGTAATTTGCATGCTCATTGCTTACAGCATACCATGTTTATTTGAAAACTAGCAGATCACCAGCGTTGCTCTGATATTTATTTATCCCAATGGCCCTCTGTACTTAAATGGCATCGTGAGTGTCAGTGTTCATCTCATTGAGCCCGAAAACTATGGGTTTCGTTTTTGAATATTTTTACGTCACCCCCTTCCTACCCCCCACAGTATTTTTTCCCAGATAGTAAGTCATATGTATACCAAGTTTGGTTGAAATCTGTCCATGTGTTTCAGAGTTATGCTGGAACATACAAACATACACACACAGATACATCCAATTTTATGTATATAGATAGATTGGTAATTTTGGAGTAGAGTTCAGCTCTACAGAGAGACTTTCTGCTTCAACCCCCCAGTGTCCTGTTTCCAGGATCCCAAAAAATATATTCCTTGTTGCTTACCTCCAGAGATAAACAAGAGCTTTCCCTCAAGTCTACTTAGTTTATGGACCTTATTTTCAGAAAACTGTTCAAATGTTGTTGTTTTTTTTAAATCCTGCTATGCTAACTGCTGTTACCATAATCTCTAGCAATGAATTGCAATACATACTTTGGCAATGAGTGAAAAAGTATTTTCTCAGATTTGTTTTACATGTGCTACTTAGTAACTTCAGACTGTGCCTCCTAGTCTTTGTACATTTTGAAAGAGAAAACTAGTTCACATTTTCCCCTTTTCACTCCACTCACGAGTCTGTATGTAACAGGAAGAAAAAAATAGTACAGTGGTCCATCATGCCCAGCAGTCCGTTCACGCGGTGGCCCTTTTGGTCAAAGACCAGCGCCCTAACTGAGACTAGCCCTAGCAGCGTACATCCTTGTTCAGTAGGAACTTGTCTAACTTTCTACAAAAACTATTTCCTTAGATTATTCCTCTTAACTTCATCCTATGCCTTCTTATTTCAGAGTTTCCTTTCAAATGAAAGAGACTCGACTCGTGCATTTACACCATGTAGGTATTTAAATGTCTCAATCATATTTCCCCTCTCCCGCCTTTCCTCCAAAGTATACAGATTAAAATCTTTAAGTCTGTTCCCATATGCCTTATCACGAAGACCACACATCATTTCAGTAGCCTTCCTCTGGACTGATTCCATCCTATTTATATCTTTTTGAAGGTGCAGCCTCCAGAATTGTACACAATATTCTCGATGAAGTCTCACCAAATTCTTTTACAGGGGCATTGATATCTCCTTTTTCCTACTGGCCATATCTCTCCCTATGCACCCTAGCATCCTTCTAGCTTTTGCCATCACCTTTTCAACCTGTTTGGCCACCTTGATAATGTTCAGTTATTTTTAAATAAATATTTATCAAAAATTTCCTTTTGAAATATTGAGACAAATTAATTTGACACTGGATTTGTGGCTGTCCATCTGAACACATTAATGGGTCATGCTTAACCTGCCATCTGGCTAAAGATGGCCAAGTCCTACTGGTACTTTGTTTTCTTTCACGTAAATGTATGAAAGCATTTCTAACTTGTTTGCAGTTTCCAAATTATCATAATAGAATCCCTTAGAGCATGCAGTAGGCCTTGAGAAATGGCATATTGTGATTGCTTTCAGTCTTGAGTGGACTTTACATTTATGACAAGACAGATAATTTATTTTAAAATGTGTTCTTACTATAAAATAAATTCAGATAAATGGTCATGTCTTGGCAAAGGAAGTCTGTCATATGATACGGCATTGGACTTGTCTAGGTGGTCAACTTACATCAGAATTTTGAAGTTGACATTCAGTCAATATTACATTTCTAATTCACTCACCTGACTGGGGATAAATATATAGCTGCCGTTTATCTAGTGAAATAGTTGGTATACATGAAATCTTAACCCCTGACTGCCTGAACATTGCCTCAGATATTCCTCACTCAGATCTTTGTTTTATCTAAAACTATAGAAATGGAGAAATCATTTCTATATATGGAACAATAGAGCATTTGTGCAATTTTTCTTTGACTTCTCATATGAGCTTCATATAAATTTACTTTAATGCTTTTAAAATTCACTTATAAGTTATTTACAGAAAGGCAAAGAGAGACTTTGAAAAGAAAATTGTGCTGGAAGCAAAAACATACAGTAAAAACTTTTTTAGGTATATTTTAAAAAGTCAGGAAGAGAATGGAAACACTTTTAAAACAGAGAATAGTGAAGTTTCTGAAATCCAGTGGATTAAGGACTCGAGGCAACTTGATTCACTAGAGGCAGATCTTGTCAGAAAAATCTGATTAATTTCTTTGACTGGATGACAAGAGAATAGGATAGTGGAAGTGCACTAGATGAGGTGTATTTAGATTTTAGCTAAGTCTTTGACACTGTTGAACACAGGATGGGTGCCCTCAGGATGGGCCCCAAAGTGACAGACTGGGTCAGGAAAATGCTTAGAGTATGATATCTTTTTGTGAGTTGTGTCTGGATTGTCACGGCACAACATCCAGCAGTAGTCGGCCATCATACTCTCATTCCAGAAATCTTGGTAGTGACGCTCCATTAACTGAATGTCCTGGTAAAAACGTTCTCCTTGCTCGTCACTCACCATACCAAGATTTTCCAGAAAAAAGTCAAGATGTGAGTGCAAAAAGTGTATTTTTAATGACATGCGACAGCCAAGTTTCTGATATGAGTCAAGGAGACATGGTCCCAGAAAGTTTTCCATTAACCACTTGAATGCCTCCCAAGCTTCAAGCTCAGCTGCCGAGAGTGATTGCTTTAAATCTTCATCCTGCATAACGGACTTGATCTGGAGGCCTATAAATATCCCTTCCTTTAGTTTTGCAATTCTGATGTTTGGAAATTTCTTAACAAGCTATTGAAAACCTGGTGAGTTTGCTTTACCCATGGCCTTTACCAGGTTCTTCATCAACCCCAGCTTGATATGAAGAGGTGGAAGAAATATTTTATGAGGATCCACCAATGGCATAAATTTCACACTGCTTGTACCTGGGTTATAGGTATCCCTCAGATGCTAGACACACTTGACATAATGTTCAGAACAGGAAACAGCAGTATTTAGAGAATCCTCCTTGCGTTCCCATTAGCATGTCAATGACCTTCAGATCACCACAGATGTAATAAAACACTGATTTCTTCTAGTAAATTCTTCATATTCTCATAAGACTTCTTTAGATGAGCAGAAAGGGCAATTGGTATACTTGGTTTGGAATTTCTGTTGTGCCGTAACACTGCTTTCAAGCTTCTCTGCGAAGAATCAATGAAGGGACGCCATTCATCTGGACAATGCACTTGTGACAAACTGTTGAAGAGCCCGTTGTGCTTTTGCTTAAGCCTTGAAGAAAGAAGTTCTGCTTTATCTTTTGAAAGATTTAGATCACGAATAAGATCATTGAGCTCAGCTTGTGTAAAGGTCTCTGGTTCGGAATCTTCATCATTTACATAATCAGGATCAGATAATTCTGTATTGTGACCAGCTGCTGCATCATCATCTCATTCCTCATCATGTTCCACAGAAGCAAGTCCATCTTGTGAAGGGACAGGGACAGGCAATGAGTCATCATGAGGAACAGGCCTAATAGCAGAATCCAGAGTAGGATATATAATTTTGTGCTTAGTTTTAGCTGAGAATCCACTTGTGTTCACAAGGCAAAAGTAGCCATCTTTAATATGGTCTCGCGGTTCCCTCCATATTATTGGGATTGCAAATGACATTGCTGCCTTTCGTTGATTGAGCCAGTCACGAAGTCCATTGGAACAATTGGTACAAATGATATGTGGAGCCCAAAACTTATCCTGGTCACCCAGTGGACAGCCAAAGTACAATTTGTATACCTTCTTCAGATTTACAGTAATTGGGTGATGTGCTTTTGTTGTGAATGAACCACAGACGTAACAGAAATTATCTGGATGATTAGTACAATGTCTTGGCATGATAAAGACTGATATTAATCACTGTCTATAGCATTAAAAACCAAAGACAACTGTCGTTAACCCTCCTTGCACGTTTATCCTATAAACGCATGATATATCGCCCAATTATCATTTATAATTATATATAATGAACCTCATTACAAAAATGTGACATGAAAAATACTACAAAACCCACCCAACATTAACTCTAATGAAAATGATGTGTTGACCTGTGTAATTAAACCCAATCCATCCTTTAATAAGCAAAGACAGAAAAACATAATATCTGATGTAAGAAATGTAGGAGTATAAATCCAAATGCAGCCAAGCTGATACTCGGATCATCTGGTAAACTATGTTAAAATGTAACTCTTCTAAAAATTGATATACTTTTAACTCAAATAAAAAAAGGAAGCCCTTAATGTAGCCATTATTAAGGAAGGAAATTATTGTGTAAAATGCAATTTTGCCTCAATTTCCATCGGGCACATTCTAGGTATTTGTATGACATTCAAGGCAAACTTAGCTTCACAGCAATTTCTCTAGGAAGGGTTCTCCTATGGAAACATGAAAACGATCTAGGCCTCATTCCTTTATTTTTTTTAGTTACAACTGGAGTGGAGGTGTAGCCTGGTAATTACCACACTGAAAACTCGAGAGGTCAGGGTTCAAATTCTAGTTCTTCCATTAATGTTCCTTGTGACCTCTTGTAAGTCATATCACTCTCCACTGCATCAGGTACAACTTAGATTGTAAGCCCCCTGAGACAGGAAAATAACTTGTGTACCAGAATTGTAACTCACCATGAGCTCAGACAGTCTCAAAAGCTCAGGCAGTACAAGATCTTTGGATAATTCTTATGTTGGTTCAATAAAAGGCTTCACAGCTTACAAAGAATCCAGTTTCCTCTGGCGAATAATAATGTCTGTCACACAGTCTCAAGACAGGGTATAAAGAATGCCTTGGCCGTCTTTCATTTTGCCTGCAGTGTGCCATCACAGAGAAACTAGATTGTAGGAAGGAATGAAAATATAGCTGATATTTTTTTATTTCAAAGATGCAGCAAAAAGGAGACACCCAAAAAATTATTTCTGCTCTGAGCAGGAGTACATTTATTTGGGGTAGGAGCCAATGAATGGTGGTTAGATTTGTGGGGTATTAAGGACCCATTTTACTAAAGTGCTGGGGTCCTTTTAGGCCCTCTTTTACAAAGGCACGCTAAGCGTTTTAGCGCAGATTTAGCACTTGCTCAATCAATGTGTGTGTGCTAACCGCTAATGCGTCCATAGGATAACATGCACATGTTAGCATTTAGCACACCTTTGTAAAAGGGGGGGGGGGGGGGTTAATGTATTAAGCTGTGGTAAGTACGAACATGTACTTATTACAGCTTTAAACCTGGAGGCACTCGGGCATATTGGAGCAAGTTCCAAATTGGTGCATTCTAAGGGGTTGATTCTGCAAATGATGCCTAGAGGTACCAATGTATATTTTGGAGGAAAGGTGGGAGAGGGGAAATATGATAGAGACATTTACATACCTACAGTGGCGTAGTAGGGAGGGTGGGGGGGGACATTCTTCTAAGGGTGTGGCACTCTTCCTCCTCCTCCTCTCTGCCCCTCACTCCTCTCCTAGCCATGTGTTCATGCTCCTTGCCGTCCCCCATACCATTTTACTTGCCCAGTGCAAGGTGGCTGCCTGTGTCAGCATCGGCGCTCTCTCTGACGTCACTTCCAGGACCCGCACCTAGGAAGTGATGCCACAGGGCGAAGCGACACCAACGTGGGCATGCTGCTCACACTGGAGAAGTTAAAAAGGGAAGGGGACGCATGCACAGCGGTGGGGGGGGGGGCAAGGAAGATAGCAGGGGAGGGGCACAACTGCCCAGGCGCCACTCACCCTTAGGTGCATTTATGCCATGTAGTTATGTAGTGGTGTATTAAGTCGAGTCTCTTTCATTTGAAAGGAAGCTCTGGAATGAGAGGGTGTAGGATGAAGTTAAGAGGTGATAGACTCAGGAGTAAACTAAGGAAATACTTTTTCACAGAAAGGGTGGTAGATGCGTGGAACAGTCTCCCGGAAGAGGTGGCAGAGATAGAGACTGCGTTTGAATTCAAGAGGGCCTGGGATAGGCACGTGGGATCTCTTAGAGAGAGGAAGAGATAATGGTTAATGCGGATGGGCAGACTGGATGGGCCATTTGGCTTACCTGCTGAAGTACTGTAGTAATAGTATATTTTACTCTTTTAGTTTTTAATTTTACACCTTCAATTTTAATTACCAGTGTTGTTTCTGGAAATGAGACATCAATAGCACTCTCTCTCAGGCCTACTTTTATGTCATTCTAATTTTAATCAATTGTGAACCGAGTCGAGCTCCTTCGGGAGATGACCCGGTATATAAACTAAAGATTAGATTAGATCTTTCTATGTTTCTTAGGGGCTGTTTGGCACGATCGTCAATCAACCACTAAGCATCATTTATAGAATTGCTCCTACCAGCGCCTAACTTGACTTAAACACGGATAGGTGTCATAGTGTTAGGCTCTGGTATTTTAGGCCAAGGTTTCCTGGCTACCTACCAGCGCCTAACTCATACCACACCTATGCTCTGCCCCTAACCATATCTACTTTTCGGGTAGGCGGTTAGGCGCCTCAGTGGAGGTATCGGTAGGCAGAATGCCATGCACCACTTCAATTAGAGTTTTTTAAAAAATATATCATTGTTTAATTGACTTTTAATGGCATGTTCAATTAAAATGTCAATTAAATCAAACAATTTATAGTTGGGTGCAGAATTTCGCTTAGGTGTCGCAGTTGTATTGCAACACAGCAGAGTGCGAGGCGTCGATGCACTTATTGAGGTCTTTTTTCCTCCTGTATAAAAGACAACATTGTATAATATTCAGTCAATTCTTTCTCTTGTTTAGGTCATCCACATCCACTATTGGGTGTGTAAAGGATCATTAGTACAAAAATTGGAAAATCAGCCATTTTGCTAGTGCAGTAAAAATGGCCGTAGTGAATGGCAACGACCCATAGTGCTATAACAGGTCTTTGTTGTAGAAATGGAAGGATGGAATCTCATAAGATCAGAATCTTGCCATCACAGGGACTGCGAGATCACATCCCTGGAAAGCTTTGCAGTACATTGATATACAGTTCTAAATTCATTTGTGCATGTAAAATACATGTTGACCTCTTGTGGACTTTGGCCTGTATTGAGTCCTATCCATGTAATTCTGCGATTGAGAACTGTTTTATCTGTATCCCACATTCATTTGCCTGGTGTTTCCCAGCATGCTTTGCTGCTTTGGTTCTACTTCATGGCGCTCTCTTGGTTTTCTACCTTGTTTTTGTGGACTTCAAAATGTAATCCATGGTTAGTGCAAAGACCATGCAATAACTATAGGAGGCATGCCCAATATGTTCCCTGCAGTTTTCTGTACAGAAAAGCTCTTTACATATGCCTTGTTTGTTGCTTTGGCATATCGAAGCTGACATCCAAAGGGGTGGGCACGGGAGGACTAAGTGACTTGCCCGGGGTCACGAGGAGCAGCAGTGGGGCTTGATTCCACAACCAGTGAGCCTCAGCCCTTCCTCCCCCTGCTCTCCAAGCCTCACTACCTGTGCATCATACTGGAATAAGGAAGCTGTATCCAGAAAAGATCTGTCATCTACTGAGAATATTTCTGTTACATTTATTCAGTAAAGCGAAATTATGAGGATTATATGTGTATCAGCATGGGGGGGGTGGGGTTTGAATGTCTGCTAAAGTATAATCTAACATCTGGGATTTAGTTATATATGACATTGTGAGTACCCGTTCTTCATCAATAATCTGTCCAGCCCCATCCTCACTTTCCTAAATAGGCCCTTAGGCTCCTTCAGATCTTGGATTTCTATAGACTTGCAGTGCCAAATCCAATAGTTGTTTATGCTGAATTTGTCTGCAGCGACAATCCAGTAAAAGCCCCAGAAGCTACACCTTGTCAATTAGGAGCACCAAAGCAGGGGAAAGGTATCCGACTAGATAATTTATAGTTTTTTTTCTTTCTGGACACTTCTAATGCTCCAGACCACTTATTGTTAAGGTGTCATCATAAATGATTTATTATTCTTATTTTAAGTATGGGATATGGTCACTTTTCCTGTTTACATATCCAAAAAGCGAATTTGCTGCTGCTTGATCTCTAGAAGACTCTCGCCAGAGACCATTTGGGGGGACGAGTGTTTTGTATTATGCAAACTGCTAACCAATTAACCTGTTTGAATTTTCTAAGATATTTTTTGAGGACAGTGTCTCCAAACGGGTTAGTTTTTATATTCTATTTGTCTTCTGCTTCCATTTTGATTTGAAATGCCATTAAAGATAATGCTCCCTTTTTGGGAGGGGGGAATGGAACCTATAATTGAACAACAAACCAGACATTACATAACAGTGCATTAGAGGTATTGATATCCATTACTTGAGCTGGAGAGGTTTTGATGGATCAGCAAGTGTCAGTGGCTGATGGCATGCTGTGTTCTCCTTTGTGTATCACAGTCCAATGTACCTGCGAAATCAGATTTATGTTTGTAATTGCAAACGGGCTATATAGGAGAGGAGAGTACAATTGTGTGGAAGTGGTTTTGAAGGAAGTGTTTCAGATTACTCCCGAAAGCAAAACTCCAGAGTACGAGGGGCTGCTGGAAAGTTCTCAGCCCAACCAAGAAGAGAATAACATGGATGCAGTTGAGTCAATGATCTGAAACAATGTGAAAACATAAAATTCTGCGTCTACAGATTGGCACTTTTCAGCCACAGCGGCAAAATAACACTCGGAATTTAGGAAGTCGGTTCGTTGGGCTTTGCTTTTTCTCTCTCTCCTTATATATATTTTATTTAATTTAGGGGTTCTTTTACTAAGGCACGCTAGCCAAACACTAACGAGTGTTAACGCGTCCATTATATCCTATGGAGGCGCTGGCATGTGTTGGCATTTAACGTGTGCTAAATCGGCTACTGTACCTTATTAAAATGTGGTGTCTTATATGCCACTAAATCTCCCAAAGAATTTGAGGCGGTTTACAGAAAAATTAAATTGACTTAAGTAATGGCCAAAAATCTAATTAGGGCCTTTGAATTTGGGACATGGGTCCAGGATCGAGGTTGCGGGGCGTACGGATTTCTATTGGTGGTCTATCTTCATGCTTCTTACCACCTCCAGGGCATTTTTCTTTTCCTTGCGGTCTCTTCAGGAGCAGTTTGGTCTTTTGCTCCTAAAGAAATGTTTCTAATTCCTTTCAGTTCAAAATACCTGAAAATGATACATTCTGGAAGCTTTTCTCAAATCCCCGTCACCTCTTGTCAGCGTAGAACACTTAGGAAGTGAAGTCGCAGCCTCCTGAGAGATGAAGCCTGACTGTTTTTTCATTTGGTTTTCTTGGTGAAGTACTGTAAATCCAGTTAATGAATGCATATGATGGAACAGTTGAATAGGAATTGTAATATCCAGTCCTAATATTACGCAATTGGCATTATTCATGTTTCTTCTACAAGTGTCCAATGAGTTGAGTTGTGGATGGCATCCTGTTTGTCTTGTCTGTTTAGATTGTAAGCTTCTTCGAGCAGGGACTGTCTTCTTCGTGACTCTGTCTGGTAGCACTTTAGAAATAATTAATAGATAGTAATAGTAATTATTTCGTTGATTTTATATTTCTGGTCAGTGCAAGGTTTACAGTCAGTACTGGAATATTAATAAGGTATTTTCAACTAATAGAACTTCTGTATGAGTATAGCTAAATTCTAAAAAAAAAAAAAAAAATATATATATATATGCTATGCTTTGTTTCACTGTTACTTTCTGAAAAATAATACTTCAAAGGAATCTTCTTTAATATAGCATTCAAACATATTTAGATATTTTTTTCTGCTGTCTTTACAGCATCACTCATATGGATAGGTGAAGGGGTACAGGAAAGGTATGATGCCCAGCTAGCTCCAACATTTTAATTTTATTTTTACCAGTTTCATATACCCTGTACATTATAGGTGGGAAAATATAAATACACAGTACGGAGCAACTTTTCTGTGATAAGAGGCAAAATAACCTGCAAGAGAAGTGCTTATAAGTGGCAAAATGACAATTTACACGGCATAGGAAATGTGACCCTCAAAAGTAGTTAGACACACATTTTCAGACTTCTGGAACAGCTGTACTTGTTGACTTTACAACATATATCCCCTTGAAGCTCATGAAAATGACATTGGCGAACATAACTAGAGTCTAGAGGCCAACTAAGAGATACTCAGGCTTTCGGCATTAAGCCTGGAAAGACCATCAGTCATCTGGTTTCCACTGTGAAGCAGTTGATGATACAAAAAACCTGTAGGATTGTCTTAAATCCACTATAGCAATAGAATGTAATGTAAGATCTTCTTTTTATCAACTCCAACATATTATTGAACAAACGTTATGCTGTTCTTCTGTTCATGACGATTCATTTGGCATACTTTGATATCCCTTGTCTATTAAAAGTCTCTGTCTTCCTATTTACAAAGTGAGCTAAACAGAAATTATACTGTGATATCACAAAAGGGTAAAGATAGCTGTAAAGTTGAAAACTAATTTGATACTATACTCGGGGGTCCTTTTATGAAATAAGGTGCGCTAACCGATTTAGCACATGCTAAATGCTAAGACAATTTCAGTCTTCAGTCAGTCAGTCTAAAACCAACTTTGTGAAGTAACTTACAGCAGTTTAGTGTAATTACTTGGTTTCTGTCATTGTACGTGAAACGATGGATATAAGGACATGTTTTGGAGGTAATCTCATTTTTAGATAGCTTAGAAACATATCATTTAAGTATTGTAGGGGTGATTCCTGCTTCACCTAATGGTAGGCCTCAGACTCGCGTCAAGCAAATCATGAACCATCTTTGCTGCCCTGAAGCATTCTGGATGTGTTTACAAGAACTGTGTGTGTGCAGTCAAGGACATTTTTCCATCCCAGAGAGTCCATCTCCTATGTAGGAGTGTTAGTTTATGAACTGTGCTTTGTGCTCTTATCATCTGTGGCGCCTACCGAGGCTTCTGCACAAGAAGAAGACTATTCATTCTTGCTGTTCAGTTGTGATTGGTCCAGGAGGGTCATGTGATATGATCTAAGGATCGAGGTGCTTTCTCAGAGTTTCTCTTTACATTGCACTGTTTTACAATAAGAACTGATAAAAGGTTCCCTCTTGTGACCAGCTCTCGGAGGAGAGTAAAGACGCAGAACTGTCTTTTGGACATATCTGAAAGTGCTCTGGTTTACATCAAAAAGGAACTTTGGCCATATCTATTACAGCTGCACCAGTGATAAACGACCTTGTCTGACTGGACGAAGATCTATAACCTGGTAGAAGCTGAACAAAGAGAAATTCCATCCCCAGGATTCGCTGAGACTCTATCTAGTGGTGAGACTGGAATTATCTTTTACAGTCTTGCTGGGTTAGATAGTATCTTGTTTTGTATGGACGGGAATGTTAGGTCCCCTTGGTGATAAGCTCTAATAAATTGCTGCTAACTTATCAGGAATCAGTATTGTAAGGAAATATACTTTGTGTGTAATAAGTAGTCATATATACTAAATTACTTAGTGATTACTGTGTACTAATTGTGTGCTTTCATTTATATATATATATATGTAATCAGAGATATAGAGGGGCATAATTGAAAGGGACGTCTAAGTCCATCTCGCAAGTCGTCCAAAGTTAAAAAGAGCCTAAGACACATTTTCGAAAGATACGTCCAACTTTTTTTTTACTTTCGAAAATCGTCTAATTATACGTCCTGCCGATCTGATTGTCCAAGCCGCTAAATCGTCCATCTTTATACCACATTTCCGTCCAACTTTCCGTCCAAGTCCAAAACGCCTAGAACAAGCCCTGTTGGACGTGGGAGGGGTCTGCAAAGTGATGGACTGCACACCCAGACATGCCACCTAAATAGTGGGGTACCTTACAGGGCACTGCTGTGAACTTCACAAAAAGGGTGCCATGGCTTCTCCTCACTACAGCTCCCTTATAGGTGACGGTGAGTCCCCCAAACCACCTCCAGAATCCCCTAGACTCACTTATCTAATATAATATAAGCCTTTCCCCCAAAATAAGCCCTAGTCGCTGGCAGCAGTGCTTCCTGCTGTGCCCCCACCACGCAGCCGAACCCTTGCTGAAAGTGCCATCTCTCACTCCCATTAGAACGCTGACGACCGTGAGATCAATATACTTTGCAAACGGCAGCGTCGGCAAAAATCTAATCAGGCTGCTTTGTGGCCTTCTCTCCTTCCTCCCGGGCGTTCCGTTGCTGATGTATGTATATAGTACATTGCTACATGGCATTAATTCATAATTTAAACAAAAAATATAAAGAAAATCAACTGCTTTAAAGTGTATAGTGCAGCATAATAAGGAATCAGCAAATTTAGAACCCAACTTATCATGAGATCTTGTGCCTCTGGGAAAACTGATGATTAATTGGGTCCTTTTGATCAACAGTTACAAGCAACAGATGACTCCAGATTATGAGGCAGAGCAGAATGTGATATTTACCTAACAGAATTCTTAAGTCTCATGACAACTTCAGAGGCCCACAGACAGAGCAGATGTGATGGCAAGGAAAAGAAAATGGAGAAGTAGAAAGGAAAGACTGTGTGTCTCTGCTAAGTTTCCTTTTCTCCCACTGCTTTGAAGGGAGTATATGTGGATCCTTCTTTCTTTCCTTTTCTATCTCTATCAGGCTAGTTTATCAGGGGATATTTCTACAAGGAGCTGCTTAGATTTAGGTATATTGAAAAAAAAAAGCTAAACGATTTTTGACGTTGTCCCTTGCAACACCCTCTATCATATCACATATTGCTATGTAACCAAATACGCTCAGAGATATGGAGACTCAACCCCAAATATAGCCTCATCTCCCAATCATTGCATATATTTCTGTGATTGTGTTTTCAAACTAAACTCAACCTTAAGCTTATATACCACATCTTCCCTATAGAGATAGAGCTCGGCACGGTTTGCAAGAGTTTTAAAGAAAGGAAAATATAATAAGAATTATTAGTGATTATATAGAGAGCAGCGGAATTTACATTTTTGAAAATAGCCACATTTTCAGATGTCTTCAAAATAATTGGAAAGAGCCCAAGTTACGCAGGAATATTATTCCAAAGCTCAGTGATTTTAAAGTAAAGAGATTTCCCTAATTTTCCGATATAGATAACGCCTTTTAATGAGGGGAAAGATAATTTAAGCTTTTGGATAGATCTGGTATTATCAGGTCTCACAGCGTTCCAGGATAGAGGAATTAAAGGGGGAAGAGTGCCATGCAAGATGCTAGGCAGGCACATTTCAAGTAAAGCCAGTGAAGTTTTAATAAAATATTTGCTTTTTGAAAAGATCAACCTAGCTGCAGTATTCTGGATCTGTTGAAGTCTTCATGGTCACGTGACTATTCATAAACTGCAGTGCAATGAACTTAGCTTGGCTCCAGGTTCCTGACGTGAACCCATTTTAATCCCGTCCTCAGGGAACCCAAATCAGCTCTTCAAAGCTCATATCAATAATTAAGGGCTCCTTTTACGAAGCCGTGTTAGCGTTTTAACGTGCGTAATAGCTCGTGCTAAACTGCTGGCCGCGCTAGCCACTACCACCTCCTCTTGAGCAGGCGGTAGTTTTTCGGCTAGCGCGGGGATAAAAAGTCGCGTGCAATAAAGCCGCTAACGCGGCTTTGTAAAAGGAGCCCCAAGTCTCTGTGGGTTGTAATTAGATTGTCCATTGAATTTTGCAAAAAACTTTAGCACACGTTGTTAGATGTAATTTACTTAGATTTCATCAAAGCCTTTGATTCGGTTCCTGGGCATAATTTCTTAGGTGCAATATATAAAATTCAGTTCCTAGTCCACTTAGGCCATTTTTAGTCCACTAACCATTTAAGTACTCAAAGGCCCCTTTTTATGAAGCTACATTGGGCTTTTTTATTGCCATCTGTCGTGACATTAGCTCCAATGTTCATAAGAATTCTATGAGTGTTGGAGCTTTTACCACTGCAACTGGCGATGAAAAAGCCCAATGCGCAGGGATGGGGGGAGGGGGGGAGGGAATTAGGGCAGCTGGTCTGAATACAAGCTGGGACCTGGATAATTTCTTCTTCATTTTTTTCAATTTAAATTATTTATTTATAAATTAACAATTAATAATCAAGCCAATATAACACTTATATAGAAAAGATATACAAAAAAGGAACTAATGCAAAACCAAGTTGGACAGACTGGATAGACTGTTCGGGTCTTTATCTGCTGTCATTTACCGTGTGTTACTGTATTACTGGAGAACAAAGAATAATCTCCTACACTAATACATAGCTCAGTGAATCACAAACCGTGTGCTGTGGTGAGATTCCAGGTGTGCCACCGAGAATTGAGTCGCTTCTGGCGTTGGCGCCTCTCCTCCTCTCTGTCCTCACATGAATCTCATCTTGCTTTCCCTGAGCTCAGGGCCATGTCTGGAGGGCCTCCGAGCATGGGCGGATGTCAGTGTGATGGTATCGTGCGCATGCAAATGACATCATCTCTTCAACATCTGTGAATGCTCGGAGGCTCTCTAGACATGGCCCTGGGTATGCCACAGAAAACCATTTGCTCCGTTAGTATGCCGGAGCAACAAAAGGCTTGCGGGACACTGACATATCTGTAGTCCAGTAATCAAAGGAGGCCCAATATAGCAAAAGGATTATCAGAAAATAGAAAATAAACCAGAAATTACTATTAGCCATGTACATTACTTATGAAAGCATCATACCCTATAACCCCATTAAACAAACCCACCACAGTGTCCCCTCTTGTAGCTAGAAAGTGAGGCAAATGGGTTGGTTGCAACTAGTCAACTCATGTCTTTGCAGCATTTAACTGATTATAGCCACTGAAAATACCTGTTAAAAAAGCTAATGATATTGGAGGTATTCTGGGGGGCGTTACTATTTAGTCTCGATATTCAGATTTCAAGCTGTCAGACTTAGTAGGCAAATAAGGCTGCATAAAAAGCAGGCCTGTCTTTGCCCACTATGATGTGGCTAGTAGAGAGTTGCGCGGGGACAGAAATCCCACCCGTCCCCACCCGTCCCCGCCAAAATCCCACCCATCCCCACCCGTCCCCGTGAGGAATCCCTCCGTCCCCACCCGTCCCCGTGAGGAATCCCTCCGTCCCCACCCGTCCCCGCGAGGAATCCCCTCCGTCCCCACCCGTCCCCGCGAGGAATCCCCTCCGTCCCCACCCGTCCCCGCGAGGAATCCCCTCCGTCACCATCCTTCCCTATAAACTTCAGAAATAGTTATTTTATTTAATTATGCTACTGAATTAAAGGCTCTGGTAGAGACCCATTTACAAATAAGCAAAGAGACTATTAATTTGGAAATATTAATTGGGAAGAATACATACTTTGTAAATGGGTTTCTACTAGAATCTCTAATGTAAATATAAAATATAAATACTCAGCTGATGAGAACCCACAAACTGTCAGCTGAGGACTTCCTTTGCAGTTGGCCTGGGGTCCCTTTTGCCAAGCTTGGCAGGCAGCAGTAGCGTCCCTGAGTCACAGATGCTGGCACCTCAGTGGCTCATGGATGCTGCCAGCGACTGCTGCGCTTGGTGGAGGGGAGTTCTGACCATCTCTAGAGGAGGTCCTCTGCTGGCGGTGCTTGGGGATCCCCACCAGTCACAGCAAGGGCCAACAAGTACTTCAACACTGTAGAAATAAAACCAGAAATGCATTTCCTTTTCTTTTGAACACAAAACAAAGATATCTGCCATATACATTTCCCAAGGCAGATGACTCTATGCAATGTCACCTCGGTAACAAAATACAAAAATAGACAAATACACCCCCTCCCTTTTTACTAAACCACAATAGTAGGTTTTAGCACAGGGAGTTACGCTGAATGCCTCGCGCTGCTCTCAATGCTCATAGGCTCCCTGCGCTAAAAAACAATATTGTGGTTTAGTAAAAGGGAGCCATAGTGCAAAATATAGACAGCAGATATAAATTCTCAAAACAGACACATTTTGATCACTAAATTGAAAATAAAATCATTTTTCCTACCTTTGCTGTTTGGTGATTTCATGAGTCTCTGGTTGCACTTTCTTCTTCTGACTGTGCATCCAATCTTTCTTCCTTTCTTTCAGCCTCCTGTATGTTTCCTCTCCTCCAGACCTCATTCTCTCCCCCAACTTTTTCTTTCTGTCTCCCTGTTCCCCCTTCTTTCTGTCTCTCTGTCTGCCCCCTTTCTTTCTTTCTCCGTGCCCTCCCCCAAGCCACTCGGTTTGCTGCCACCGCCATCGGGGAATAGTCCCCAAGCCACCGCTGTCCCAAGCTTTCCCTGCAGAAGCGTCGCGCTGACCAGCATTCCGCTCCCTGACATCAATTCTGACGTAGGAGAGGAAGTTCCGGGCCAACAAGGCATTTCTCCTCATTCCATCCAGCCTGAGCCCCATCTCTCCTTGATCCAGCATTTCCCTTCTGTGTCTGTCAGAATTACCATTCCACCTATTTTCCAGCATCACCCTTCTTTGTGTCCATCTCACCTATATCCCTATCTCACCACTTTTTCAGAATCTTCATTTGTCTCTGTCCTTGTCTTTACCCCATATTCACCATTTGCCCTTTCAATGTCTTTATCTCCCCCCCCCCACACACACTTTTTCAGCATTACTTCTATGTCTCTATTTCACCTCCTCTTCATGTCCCCTCTGTATCTCTATCCTTATTCAGAAGGTCCTGCTTACCCTTTCTCTTCTTTGTGTCACTATCTCCATTTTCAGCTTTCCCCCTTTTTCCTTTGTTAATGCACCCTGTAGCCAGAATCTTTCCACCCTCTCTCCACTCCGGCCCAGCCCAGTATGAAATATTTCCTTTTGTTTCTCTCCCCTCTCTCTTCTCCTCCCTCACCCACGAGTCCTGCATCTGGCCCTCTCCCTTCTACCTGCACCTGGCAACACCCCCCTGCTCCGCGGCTCTCTTAAGCAACTCGTCAGCAGCGGTGATCAAGACAAGCTGCCGACATCGAGGCCTTCCCTCTACGAGTCCCACCTTTGTGGAAAAAGGAAGTTGAAACAAGCGGGACTCGCAGAGGGTAGGCCCCGACGCCAGAAGCTTGTGTCGATCGTTGCCGAAGAGAGCCGCAGGTAGAAGGGAGAGGGAGATAGGAAGGCTGTAGAAGCTCCGGAGCATGACACCGAACCCGGCCAGGATGATTTCTTTTTCAGGCTGCTGCTGCCCCTGCCATCCCCCACCCGAAATGACAAAAAACAGCCTAATGCCCGCGTCGGGAAATAGCCATGCTGAGCAGTGAGCTCAGCACGTACACAGATGAAAGCCTTGCTTGCTGATTGGTCCGGCGGCACGGTGGGGCGGGGCCGCCGGACCAATCAGCAAGCAAGGCTTTCATCTGTGTACGTGCTGAGCTCACTGCTCAACATGGCTATTTCCCGACGCGACGCCAGACTTGCATCGCCAGAATTTAGGTAGGTTGTTTTCATCCCCGTGGGAGTCCCGTGGGCAAGGGGGCGTCCCCGTGGGAGTCCCGTGGGTCAGGGGGGCATCCCCGTGGGAGTCCCGTGGGCCAGGGGGCGTCCCCGTGGGAGTCCCGTGGGCCAGGGGGGGAACCCGCGGGATCCCCGCGGGACCCGCGGGATCCCCGCGATCCCCGTTCCCGTGCAGACCTCTAGTGGCTAGTTGAGCATGAATATTGCCTTAACCGGCCATTTTGTTTTGCAAAAACTGGATATTCAATGCTGGTCATTGGAAATGGCCCGGCATTGAATATTCGGGTTGAACGTTGCCAGCAGGCAGTTAAAGTGCTACACTCTGCCAGCTGAATATTGGGCAGATGCAGTTTTTAACTGGTAGTTCAAAATATGTTTATAAGGAAATTTCAAATAATAAAATGGATGAAAAGAAGAAACTGCTTCTGTTTCTTTTGCACCTTATGAGATAAGTCTGAAAACAACAAAATCCTCCCATTTCAAAATAGTTTTTCCCTATTCTTGAAGTAAAGTTAGAGAAACCTGCATCTATCAGCAAAATGCATTATAGCTGCCTTCTGTATTAGAACATAAGAACATAAGAAGTTGCCTCCACTGGGTCACATAAGCATAAGCACATAAGCACATAAGCATTGCCTCTGCCGAGTCAGACCATAGGTCCATCATGCCCAGCAGTCCGCTCCCGCGGCGGCCCCCCAGGTCAATGACCTGTAGTGATCTATTACTCACCCCTTACCCCTCAGGAATTCGTCCAATCCCTTTTACCACCAGAGGTCCATCGTGCCCAGCGGTCCGCTCCCGCGGCAGCCCATTAGGTCCACGACCTATGAAGTGGTTTCTGACTATCCCTGTAACCTACCTCCACTTCTATCTGTACCTCTCAATCCCCTTTTCTTTTAGGAACCTATCTAGACCCTCCTTGAACCCCTGTAGCGTGCTCTAGCCTATCACAGCCTCCGGGAGCGCATTCCATGTGTCCACCACCCTCTGAGTGAAAAAGAACTTCCTAGCATTTGTTCTAAACCTGTCCTTTTTCAATTTCTCCGAGTGCCCCCTTGTACTTGTGGCTCCCCACAGCCTGAAGAATTTGTCCCTGTCTACCTTCTCTATGCCCTTCAGGATCTTGAAGGTTTCTATCATGTCTCCTCTAAGTCTCCGCTTTTCCAGGGAGAATAGCCCCAGCATTTCCAATCTGTCAGCATATGAGAAGGTTTCCATACCTTTTATCAGTTTTGTCGCTCTTTTCTGGACTCCCTCAAGTACCGCCATGTCCTTGCCTGAGAGAGTTCATCAGTGTCCCCAGAATTCAAAGAAGATGGCTTCAAAGAATCCAAAATAATTCCTCCTCCTCCTCCTCCTTCTACAGATGAATAGACTTTCTTACCTGGAAGATAACAAGATAATAGGAGGCAAATTACTCCAAGTATTTTGTAAATTATCCATCAAATATTTGTCAAACACTTCTCTAGCTGACAACCTAAGAAGTCTTGGAAAGTTCATGACTCTTAAGTTAGAGCTGCTCTAATTGTTTTCCATATTTTCCATCTTAAATTGAATAGCAATCATATCAGACACCAAAGTAGATTCAGCAGATTAAATTTATAACTTCTGACTCATTAGCTTTTACGTGATGTTCACACAATTTTTACTTGTGTTATTAAAGAATTAAATGCAGAGATTAGAATCTTACACCTAAGTTAGAAATAGCCTGCCAAATGGTACCAGTATCCAATGACACGGAGGAAGGCTTTTCCAAAATAAATACAGGCATGGAAGCAACATGCCCCTTAGATGAACCATCTGTTACCAACACACCCTTAGTCACCTGAAGGGCCTGAGCCTGGTTCATTCTTGCTGGCAGTTCATCTTTAACCCTACAACAGCTTGGTACCCCATGAATTCTTTCTCTGCTGATACAGGTGCAAATGCCTCTATTCCTCCAGCTAAACCTACAGAAACTCTCCCTCCTAAGCAAGGCACTTCATTTCTGAGTCTGGCAAACTTCTTGCTCTGAGTTGCTGGGAGAAATCCTTGCAACCAGGTTCAACATTGTCTCCAGTCTAAGGGATGGGTCCAAACATCCTTTAACAGACTACCATCTGGTCCTAACATCTACTCAGCTGTTCAGGTTTCATAATGGTCTATCAGGCACACGAAAGGCAGGGATGTCTTACTCAATTGTCTGAGCATACAGGAACTGGACAAGGACAGTGACAAAACTCGCGGGGATGGGTTGGTGAAACTGAGTTCTTGTGGAGATGGGGAAAATGTGTCCCTGTGTGATTCTCTACTGTCCACCTTGTAAAACTACCGATGGCATAGTTTTCAGCTTCTCAGATGCAGTCAAGCCTCCATGGCACTACAAGCCCATGTACCATGACTGGAGAAGTGTTTTTTTTTAGGGGCAGGTTAATATCTTTACACTACTTCCAACTTTGCTATCCTTCATCTGCTCATAAATATAAAACATGTGCCTTTATCAAAGCTCTATTCCCAGCCTCCAAACCCTACTCCATTGTCAAAATTCCTTCATTTGGGTATTGGCCCTCACTCCATTGAGCTTCCCCCAGTTTACAGGAGATGTGACAGAAGCACAAGGGGAAAGAAACAATCCCCACTCACTTCCGCCCCACCGCTGTTGTAATACAAAATGGAACCATCCTATCCATAACCCTAGGGGGAACTGCAGGTCAGCCAGCACCATTTTGTACCAGGGACATAACATAAGAACATAAGAAATGCCTCTGCTGGGTCAGACCCGAGGTCCATCATGCCCAGCAGTCCGCTCACGCGGTGGCCCAACAGGTCCCGGACCTGTGTAGTAATCTTCTATCTATACCCCTCTATCCCCATTTCCAGTAGGAATTTATCCAATCCTTTCTTGAACCCCAGTACCGTACTCTGCCCTATTACGTCCTCTGGAAGCGCATTCCAGGTGTCCACCACACGTTGGGTAAAGAAGAACTTCCTAGCATTTGTTTTGAATCTGTCTCCTATCAGCTTTTCCGAATGCCCTCTTGTTCTTTTCTTATTAGAAAGTTTGAAGAATCTATCCCTCTTTACTCTCTCTATGCCCTTCATGATCTTATAAGTCTCTATCATATCTATATATCACAGGCAGAGTGAAAGTAGGGCTGGTTTCTGTACCCTTCTGGATCCAGTGCTTCTGGAATAAGTTTGGGAGTGGATTGAGGGCACAGGGAAGAAAATCCTAGGCAAGAATTTGGAAAATGAGATGGGGTTTGGAGGCTAAGGATATAAAGCTCCTGTTGAGGCATTTTTTAAATACGTATATTTATCGGTTTAGGAAATGGAGTAGCAGAAGGACTTTAACTTGCCTCTGTGGGTCACCAAGGATTTGATCAGCAGTGTGTAGGGCATGCAAAAGGGCTTTATGGTGCCTATAAGCAGGTAACCTTTATATGAAGGGTTTTCATTACATAGCGCCATGGCTGAGAAGGTGTGAATTTCCAAGGAGTAACAGCAAAGCTATTTCCTGCAATATTACTTAACTATCAGACTGAGGTACCACAGTTGATCAAATCCCATGGGAAATAATGTAGTAAAATCACGTGAGAGTGTGCTCTTTCACCACAATTTTCTACATAGGCTTCTCAGTGGTTAGAATAGAGATGGGCTGAAAAAATTGTTATTTAGAGTTGTGACCTGAAACCCACCCACAATTTATTGAGTTTCACCACATGTATGGATTTTTTTATATATCAAATTGTGATCCTATAGTGCCACAATAAAGATAAAGGACTGTAGCATTTTTTGAACAAAAACACAGCATCCTCAAATTAATGATGCATGAAGTTTCTAGGCCTACTGCCAAGCGCAGTTATTTTTTTGAAACTCACACTGT